>NC_138167.1:41091295-42291295 GCF_964165515.1 Mesoplodon bidens
TCTCCTCCTGTTCTGTCGGCCATTCACAGGGTGGCTGTACTCCAGCCCTACTGAACTGTCAGGGTCCAGAACGTGCTTCTGGGACTTCGCATGCACCGTGCCCTCTACCTGGAAGGTTACTCTTTCCTATTCCACTCTCACCCCAACCTATACAGGATAGTTTAAACTTCAGCCCTCAGCTGAGATAACACTTACTCCATAGCCATCCTCCTTCCCAACCTAGTCTGGCCTAAATGCTCTTCCTCTGTGTTTTCCTACAACTCTGCGTCCCCACTGTCGCTCTTAGCACACTGCTCTGTAAATGTCCCTCACTTGTTTAGCTTTCCCACTAGACTGTAAGCTCGATGAGGACAGGAACTCATTCTTAATCACTCTAGCTCCAGGTCAGGACCTGTGACGGGTAAAATAGTCGATGATCATGCAAATAGCTAAATACGTGATTCACATTTAGTAAGGGCTCAATAAAGATTTGAAAGAGTAATAAATATTCAAATGCAGACCTCCCCCTCCATCCAAAATATGCCTCCCTCCTGTCATCTCCATTCTACCCTCTATACTCTCCCTCTCCTACAAGGTCAAACTTCTCAGGCAAGTTGGCTGTGGCCAGTGCCTCAACTTCCAGTCTACCCACTCCTGCCTTGACCTCATAAAGCAGCCAAGGCCCCTTCACGGGACCAGGTCCAGCTCCAGTAAAGGGATTTCTAACTGAGTTCACACTAAAATTGATGGAGCAGTTTAGAGACTGTCTGCACAGCCCAGAAGGAAAGCACCCCCCTCTTAGTTTTCTTGTCCCCGGGCCCAAAGTACAGTTCTCAGAGGTCTGGCTGGGTTCCAGGCTAAGCAGAGGGGACACGGTTAGCTCTTGACTTGGGCCTAACAAAGATCCGTCTTGGCATAAACTAAGCGACTGGCTCTACCCAGTCTCTCACCTCCCTATCCATTTTGCCTTGGTGACTCCCGGCCAGTGTTTCCAATGGGAAAGGCGTGAGCCCCCTGCCTGGGTGCAGGGAGGCCTGGAGGTAAGAAGCGTGAGTGCTCAGCATGGGCCAGGCACACAGTAGGCGCTGGAGGGTAAAAATCCGCCTTGCATCACTCCCCAAACGAAGCTGTCCTCCAAGAGGTCTGGGGAGAAGGCACCAGGATCCGCTTCACTGCAAAGCCTCTAGGTCGCCAGCCTAGGTCAGGGGCGCCCTGCCGCCCCACCCCCATCGCGCCACGTGACCTCAAAGGGCCGTCCGGGGTTTGGAATGCGGCAACCTCTGCTTCGCCCCCAGAGGGGCCGGCGGAGCGGCTGCGGAGGGAGGGAGGGAAGAGGGAGGGAGAAAGAAGTGGCCGCACCCGCGGCTCGGAGGACTGGAGGGGTGGGGGTGGGGCGCAGGAGGGGGCTCTTCTCTCCTTTCCCCAGTGCGCGCGCTGGGGGAGCGAGGGAAGGAGGTGGTTTGGCTTCGTCCAGGAAACCTGTAAATACGGACCGAGAAACTCGATCTACTCCTGTCGCTTCCCTATTTAGGAGAAGGGACGGAGCCAGGCGATTAGTGGCTCCTGGGGGCGCAGGTCACGTGGCCTCCCAGGACTAGGTGGGGGGAGGGGGAGGTAGTGCTCCCGAGGAACCGGTATCTAGGGAGGCCGAAATCCCGGCCAGGCCCGGCGGCTCCTGTCCCCAATAGTTTCATTTGTCCCTATCTTACACGCTCGCATACTGCCCGTGGGGTGGGAGGGTCGAGGGTCTACCCTGCTGCGGGTTCGTCCACGGCACGCGCCCTTTCTGAGTGCTGGGCGAGGCGTGTCTGTCGGTTTCACCAAGCCTCAGTCGGCTCCGGCCTCGTTTGCAAAGCCCGGGTTAGATGTGACCAGACTTCCGAGTTCCAGACTCTTGTGCCTGTGGTGGCCGTCAGGCTCCGAGGCTCCGCTCCGGGTCTGGGACTCCCTGTCCTGGGTGGTGGAGAAAGTGACTAGGAGGCTGGCGTCCTGCCTCCGAGCTTCCCTGGCTCAGTGGCCCGGGAGACCGGCAGTGCCCGGGGAGGAGAGGAAAGTGCCCATCGGGACTGGCTTCCAACAGAGCCTACTGTTTGCCACTCTGTGAGGGCATGAGGGGAGTGGAGGAAAAAAGACAGTGCCTGCCCTCAAAGGAGCTTACTCTGGAGTGGGGGCAACAGTCAAGTAAACCAGAATGAAAATACAGGAGCACAGAGAAGCATCTAAGTCCCGCTGGGGACCTGGGAGGATTTGAGGAAGAGGTGGCACTTGAATTGTATTTTAAAGGTTGAGGAGTCATCACACACCGGAGGGGGAAGGGCACGCAGGCAGAAAGAACGGCCTTTGCAAAAGCGTGGAAGCACACGGTGCCAAAGAATCACAGGTGCCTCGTTCCTCCGGATGGAATCACGGGTGAGTGTGGGGAAGGTGTGCGAGATGGGTGGGGTAAGCCACCAGAAGCCAGAGCCAGGCATCTGTGCTTGTTCTGAAAGTCGTGGGGAACTGCTGAATCATTCCATATAGCCAGGATCAGATTTGCATCTTCTAGGAGAGCTGGGGATGGATTTGGATTTGGGCCCTAGAGAAGGAGAGAGCTTGATGAGGAGCCTGTTGCCAGCGTCCCCTGAGAGAGTGGTAGTGGGAATGGGGAGAATGAAAAGGCCTGACAAATACTTGCGAGGGGAAGAGCCACTCGGCCTCAGGATGGATTGGGGGGGTGGGTATGAGTGGGGAGGAGGAGTCTTGGGTGACCTCAGGTTTCTGGTGTGGGGAACTGGGCAGATGATGGATGCAGAAGGCAAGGTTGAGGATGATGAGAGTAATATTTATTGAGCACCTCCGGTGTTTCAGGCGCTCATCGCTTCACATATTATCTCATTTAATCCTCACAGTGATCTATGAAGTAGGTACTATCATTATCCCCATTTTAAGATGAGGAAACTAAATCAAGAGGCTCAATAACTAAGTGGTAAGGTTGGGATGATGAACATGCCTGCACCTTGCAGAATGCATCATCCCAAATCTGAAGCCCCAGTGAGGTTCCCCGGGCTACTATACGTAGAAGCTATACCCACCACCACTGGCTCCTCCCTCCCTCCCCAGCCTCCACATCTGGCACCCCCCCACAACTGTTCAGTCACTGTCACCAGATCTGTCTTTTCATCCCACCCCACCTCACCCCCAGGACCTTGCCTGAAACAGCCAGGCAAAAGCCTTGTGACAGGAGGGCACAGGGCTCCGGAACCCTGGTGCTGAGACCCCACCTTCCCAGTTACAATACAAAACGGAACTGAGACTCTGCAGGAACAATCAGAGAAAGCAAGAACATGGATGTGTTCTGTTTGTAATAAAAATTTTCTTAAAACATTTTAATGGAACATTTCAATGACATCAGAGGGTCAAGAAAGGTCTATCTCCGCCCAACCCTGTGTTTATTTTCTGTGGGGAAAGGGGCAGGGTTCTGGAGCAAGCGTTCACCTCCCATGGAGGAAGCTCCTTCAGCTATTTCCCTTTCCCAAAACTTGGCTCAGGAACAGCCAGTCCAACCGGAGGAGCCATGGGAGACAGGAATGGCACTCCTTTGACCCACACCCTGACTAGCACACTGCCTGCATTCAGGTGGCGGTAGGGGCAGGAAGGGGCTGTTGCTTCCAGATTGCCTCTCAACAGCCTTCCGGTAGAGGTAAAGGTGAGATACGGGGAAGAAACAGGTAGGTGACCAGAGATAGTTTGTAAGCTTTCTCTTGGGAGATGTGTTCGGCCTAGAGAGCCCCGGCCTCAGCTGTCACCCTTGAACCTAATTAAACAGGGCCCACCCAAAGTCACACAACCAGCAACTGGCCCAGGGCCTGGAGGGAGGAGGGTATTTATGAGGCTGTTTGAGGCAGAGGTTAGGCCTCCCACTTCCTCAACCCCCTTAACTGTAGGAAAGATGCCCATCATGACCCCAGACAGCTTTCTGGGCTAAAGACCTGTAATCTGGGGACAGAGCAGGGAGAAGCCCATGGCATCAAGAGTGCAAGCCCTGCCCGTCTGTGTTCCAGGCTCCAGTAAAGCTGCCATTGCTTTTGTAGTTTCTGGGGGCACAAAGGTCCTCACCAGGCTGAAGGGACCTTCCATCGTCTCACCCCTCTGCCCTTGGTTCTGTTAGCACCCCTGTGCCTCTGGTCTTAGAAGGGTTCTGTGTGTTTTCTTAAAAATGAATCTTTCTTTGACCTCAGAGCAAGAGGTACTTGAGGGCCACCTCCTCTGTATCTTTCAGGGACAGCTAGAGCCCTACACACGGAAGGCGTCCACAGCACACAGAGATGAAAGCAGTGTGATTCCAACTATGGGTCACAACCTGGTGGTGGGTCATGAGATCCATTTAGAGAGTCATGACCAGCATCTTAAAAAAAAAAAAGAATACAATAAATAGAAAGTATCAGAGTGCATGCGCATAGCAAGGATAAGTATTGTCCCATGAAACTTTTTTTTTTTTTTTTTTTTGCAGTACGCGGGCCTCTCCCGTTGTGGAGCACAGGCTCCGGATGCGCAGGCTCAGCGGCCATGGCTCACGGGCCCAGCCGCTCCGCGGCATATGGGATCCTCCCGGACCGGGGCACGAACCCGTATCCCCTGCATCGGCAGGCGGACTCTCAACCACTGCGCCACCAGGGAGGCCCCCATGAAACTTTTGTTTCAGTTATCTCACAACACAAAATGTATTTCTTGCTGTGTGTCTTACTGAACCCCTGGTTCAGAGCACTGGTTAAGACATAGACTCACAAATACATAAAGTCTGCCTGCTCTGTGTCAGGCACTATGCTAGATCCAAAATGAATAATACAGTCTTAATCCATCTTCTGGTTGGGAAGTCTGTAAGCAAACTATCTGCAAGAAATGATGCTAAGTGCTCTGAGACAGTACATAGGAGGCTATAAAGCTCTGGCTTGAGAGTGGGTATCTGGGAGGGCTTCCCAGAGGAGGTGATGCAGTCAGAGTTCTTAGCAGGAAAGGACAGTGACCAAAAAAAAAAAGAAAGGACAGTGACTAGGTTCTGGTATCTCCTCCATCTTATAGATAGGAAAGGAACTAGGTAAAGTGTCAAGATTCAAGTCTTAAAGTTAAAAGAGAACTTCTAGGGCTTCCCTGGTGGCGCAGTGGTTGAGAGTCTGCCTGCCGATGCAGGGGACACGGGTTCGTGCCCTGGTCCGGGAAGATCCCACATGCCGCGGAGTGGCTGGGCCCGTAAGCCATGGCCTCGAGCCTGTGCGTCCGGAGCCTGTGCTCCACAACGGGAGAGCCCACAACAGTGAAAGGCCCGTGTACCAAAAAAGAGAACTTACAGGGAGTTCCCTGGCAGTCCAGTGGGACTCAGCGCTTTCACTGCCGTGGGCCCAGGTCCAGTCCCTGGTCCGGAAACTAGGATCCCGCAAGCCACGTGGCATGGCCAAAAATAAATAAATAGATAAATAAAAAGACAACCTCTAGTCCTGCCTCCTCTTCTTAACAAGCTGTGAGACCTTAGGTGAGTCAGTTAACCTTTCCAAACCCTGTTTCCTCATCTACAAAATGGGCACATCTGCTCTGTCAACCTCGAAGCAATAAGAGATCAAATGTGACAGAAAATGTATGTGAAAGTACTTTGTAAACTATAAAAGGGGGAGAGATTGTCTCTATGGAGGAGGAAATGTACAGTGTAGAGAGGTGAAGTGTCCTGGCCAACACTACAGAGTGGGATGGGAGGGGTGGGGGGGAGCAGGTACCCCTCAATCCTCAGTCCTCAGCTCCTGCCTGCACTTCCCCCTCCTCCCACCGCAGCAGCTGAACTACCCCACTAGAGGGTGGGGGGAGGGCCCCAAAAGGCCCCCTAGCAACCTATTAAAGATTTACCTCAAAAATCCTTTTCTATTCATGACCTTTTGACCTTTTGACAAAGATGGGAGGTAAATATGTGAGAACTCCTCCCTTTCCCCTTCTGTTAATGAATTAGGATCTACCCAAACTCAGTGTTTAAAGTTACATAAGCATCATTCAGATCTTCTGTACCAGCTACTTTCATTTTGGAAAAACTGCATTTCCATTAAAATGGTGTTATATAAAAAGGTTTTATGTATGTATGTGTAGGAACAGAAGGAACAGGTACACGTGAGCACTGTGAAGGCACACAGGCACATACACATCACAACCTCACCTGTCCTCATGGGGAGCAGGTGTTTGATAGTTCCTGGTGAGTTAAGATGTGACCCGCTTGCTTGTCCTCCAACCCCCAGTGAGACCTGGCGCATGTTGGGCAATGGGAACTGCAGCAGGAAGGCCATCAGCTGCCCCCAGCCCCCCAGGGACCAGAAAAATCCTGACCTTCCTGAAAGTTCCTTCCTTGGCAGGGTGAGTTCCATTGAATCATAAACTGTTGGGGTTGGAAGTAGCTCAGAAGTCACCCAGTGCAATCTCACTGGACATTACTCTCACCAGCCTTGACTTGAACAGCTCCCTTTCTCCCAAGGCAGCCCATGTCACCTGTGGACAGCTGTAGCTCACTGGAAAAGACCTGATATTGAGCTGAAACCTGCCCTTCTGGAGCTCCCACTTCTTGGGAACAAATGTATATCCCTCACCTAGTATCTTGTGCAGGAGGCTCACGAGAGCCCAGGAGCCATAGCCAGCGAAGGGTGCCTGGGGCCTAAAAGCAAGGAGGGAGGGTAACAAGAGTCCACAGAGGTGAAGCTCTACCCTTAAAGACCTCTATCCATCTAAACTGAGGCTGGGGTTGTGAGGGAGGGGGAGCGAAGCGGGCAGGGCTGGACTGGGAGGAGGGGAAAAAAGGGGGGAAGCCTTTAATGGGAATAAGTGAGTGGCTTTGAGCAAAGCCTGGCTCTTTATGTCTCATTTGAAGTGGGGGGGGGCGGGGGGTTAGACCATCCCGAGGTCAGTTACAGCTCTCATTCTCTGAGGTCCTGAGTCCGCCTACACACACACATACACCCCTTTCAGGGTTCGAGGTTGTACTCTTATGTGAAACAGTGGGTCCACAATTCGAGCGCCAAATAGGAAGTAAAACAACTGCCCGAACCCTCTCTCTCATCCTGGCCCGACCTGAGTTAGGCTTCGCGGCTTGCTCGGTTACCGGAAGGGCGGAACCATTCTACCTTACCCACGTAGAACTCCACAACGGGAACACCCCAGCACAGAGTAGGGAAACGAGAGCTTTGGAGTGTCCTTTTAAGTAGTTGGGAAGGGGGTGTGGCCGAGGAGGCTGGGAGGCCTCAGCCCGGCGAGGGGGGAGTGGCCTGGGGGCGTGGCCGTAGCGTCTGGAATGTTGTTGGGTCCTCGCACCGCATAGTAAGGAGGGGTCACGCCCCTTTTCTCGGAGAGGGCCAATCGGAACGCCGGAGCGGTTTCAAGTCTCCCCTGCCAGCCTGCCCGCCCGCTACCCCACCCCCCCTCGGGGATTCGCTTTTTCCGTAACAAAATTGCAAAGCTCCGGATGTTCCGCAACCCGGGCCGCTCACAGGTGGAGGATCCTCGGGCCTATGACAGTGCTACGGAGCGGGAGGCGCCAGCGGGCTGTAGAGAGGCCGGGTTGAGATCCTGGAGGCGCGCGGGGGTGGGCGCTGCAGCCGCGGGTTGTTTATCTGGAGTACGGAGGGGAGGGGGGAGCCTGGAAACCGCCCCGTGTCCCATTTCCTCCTCTTGTTTTCGCTCCGGATTCTCCATGTTGGACCCAAACTGAGGAGCCCGGAGCTGCCGCCGGGGGATCGGGGCCGGGGGCAACCGGGGGAGCCGTTGCCCGGGCCTCCCGCTCTCCGTACAGGCCGCCTCCCTTCCCGGCCCAGGGGAGGAACAAGAGCAGGGATGTGAACAGCAGTGGGAGTCGGAGTCTCGGGAGCCGGAGCCGGAGCCGGAGCGGGCCCCCGCCCAGGCCCCCCAGCCCAGCCCAGCCCAGCCTGTGCGCCCGCGCGTCCTCCCGCCCAGCCAGCCCGGGCCCGCGGGATTGTTAGATGGAACACGGCTCCATCATCACCCAGGCGCGGAGGGAAGACGCCCTGGTGCTCACCAAGCAAGGTAGGGGCAGCAACTTCCCAAAACTTTGCGTCGCCCCCGGGCGGGGAGGGGGCTAGCACAGCCCAGAACCCGAGTCTCGGCCCCAGATCTCCCGGGGCTCAGAGTGGGGGATTCCGACCCGACCCCCTACTCCATCCGCCCCTGCGACCTGGTGCGCACTCAGGCCCCGGGGAGGGCTGCGCGGGGCCCCGGGCTCCCAGCGCCCGAGGGGGAGGGGCGTCATCCGCGCAGCTGTCACTCTGTTCTGCACTCCCTCCCCCCGGGCAGAGAGACAAGAGGGGTGAGCGCTCCTAGCGCGAGTCCACTCGCGCCCATCCTCTCCAGAGCTGGGGGGTGGGGTCGTCACTTTCCCACACCAGAGCGCGCGGCTGCCCCAGGACCGCGGGGAGAGAGGTGGGGAGGGGAGGGGAACGAGGGGGTCCCGGGCGATCCCGAGCTAGAATGGAGCCGGGACTGGAGTCCAGCACTTCCCAGCCCCCCCTCCCGCCCCCAAGCCCGAGGTTGCTCAGGCAGCGGTCGGTGACGGCGTCCGGCGGGACTTGGGACCAAGTTCACCGCCCCGAGGCGGGGGCGGCCGCGGTGGGGGAGGGGCCGAGCTCTGGCTGACCGGACCTGGTCCGCCCGCGGCCCTGCGCCCGGCCTGGGACCTCGGCGTGCGGGACTCTCGCCCGGCCGCCTCCTGCCGCTTTCGCTGAGCAAACAAGCGCGACCCCGAGGCCCGGCCGGAGCCCCTCCCTGCCCCGGTGCGCTTCCCCGGGGCCGCCGCCGCACACACAGAGCCGCGTTTGTTTAGCCCGAGATTGGTGTCCGTGGTTATATAATTCGCTGGATGGCATCAGACTCGGTGTGTTTCTGGATCGCGCCGCGAAAAAGTGCGAGTTCTCCGTGGGCAGCGGCTCGCGGCCCCCGCCTTCCTGCGGGTCGGGTGGAGACACCAGGCGGGTCGCGGGCCCTCTCGGGGGCGGGTTTGGGGACTGGAGGGGGATTAGGCCGAGGCCTCTCCTGGGGGCGGGGGAAAGGTTGAGGCCTGAGGGTGGGATCTCTGAGTTTGGTCACGGTGGAGGCCCCGAAACTCTTCTCCCCTCCCCCACGTTCTTCTTCGGGCCTTGAGGAATGTGTCTAAAATAGGGGACAGAATTTCCGCGGGGAGTAAGGACTAGCGTTGTTTTTTTTTCTGGAGAACTTCCCAGACTGGGGCCACCTGGCCTGAGGCTGGGGAGATCACGCTCTTGGGCCCAAATTCGGAGCGTCCCTGCCCTTCCCCTCAACGCCCCCAGAACAGGGCAAGAAGGGCCAGTGCTGCACTTGAACATACTGAGGCCTAGAGCCTGGCGGGGGGCCCAGCTGTGGAGCCTGGGTATAGCCCTACATCCCCGTATTTGGCAACATTAGTCAGCAGATCACTTATTTCAGGGGTTCCCGGTCCCAAGGAGCTCCCCCAACTTGCCTAGGGGCAAACGGGCTGGCCTGGTGGTTTCAGCCATTCCCTAATTCCCCGGTGCAATGGGGTGGGGGGAGGGGGGCGGCGGGGTGTAGTGTGTGTTTCCTGCATCGCTGGCCCTACTTTCAATAAGCCTTGCCTGCTCAGATCCCAACCCCCGCAAAAGACCCTGACCCGCCGCTCTCCTGACTGCATCACTAACCAGGCTGCAGCTTCACCCCTCTACTGGCTGCTCAGCTGTGCTGAGGGCTGAAGAGGCGAGGCTTTCTGGGTTTATAACTTAACTTCGGACTCTTCCCGCTCTCTTCCTAACCTCATCCCAGGAAGGGACTCCAAGTGCTAGCCAGAAATGAAGAAATGTGGATGTGGAAGGATTCCAGAGGGGGGGGGGCAGTGTTGATGAGAAGGGGAAGAAGAGTCCTGAGCTTCCCTACTCTGGTCCTCTCCTCCTGGTGGGTGGTGGGGCTCAGGAGGGTGCCTTCCCAGTGAGGGGACCACACCAGGAATGAGGGAAAGCTGGACTTCTGAAGGGACAGCTTACAAATCAGAGTTGGAAGTTTCATCCACCAGAGCAAGTGGTAGGGAACAGAATAGATGACAGTAGAAAGCAAGCAGCTGGCTTCTTGACAGCGTTCAGCTGCTGATGTTGGTTGGATTTTTCTTAGAGTTACGTTTTTCATTTTTTTTTTTTTTTTTTTTCTTTTTGTGGTATGCGGGCCTCTCACTGTTGTGGCCTCTCCCGTTGCGGAGCACAGGCTCCGGACGCGCAGGCCCAGCGGCCACGGCTCACGGGCCCAGCCGCTCCGCGGCATATGGGATCCTCCCAGACCGGGGCACGAACCCGTATCCCCTGCATCGACAGGCGGACTCTCAACCACTGCGCCACCAGGGAGGCTCGTTTTTCATTTTTTGTGTGGTTTGTCCTTCAGACTTATCCCTGGAGGAATCTGAATTCTCAAGCCGACAGCTTGGGGGTCTCTCTCCCCCCGTGTAATTTGACTGCATTCCAGAGAAGACATACTTTCTTCCTAGGCTGCTTGGGCACCCAGCAACCAGCAGACCAACTTTCTGAATCCCTCATCACTTACAAACAAATCCTGCATCTTTAAAAAAATAAAATAAAATAAAATAAAAGTAAGGGTGGGGAGCACATGTTTTATTTAGCTCCTTTTGGAGTTCCGTGCCCTCTCCCCTCCTCACAGTGTCCCATTTCTAGCCTCTGCCTCCTTTTGGAAAAAGGGGAAGGAGTACTGAGGCAGTTTATTAATCAGTAAATTTCTAGAAAAATACAAATTGCTCCTAGCATGGGCGGTTTTTTAGTGAAGTTGTTTGCCATTGCAGGTTTCTTTTTCTTCTTTTTTAGCATTCTGTTCGGGAGCTTTAAGGCTGGCTGGGTGTGTTGATGATTCAAAAGTAATTACAGTAGGGGAAATAGAACAAACAAAGTTGCTGAAAGCATTGATGATAAAAGGACCAAAATTGGATCATCTTCCCAAACAGATGGGTGAAATGGCTTCCTGGTACAGCAAGGATAGAGTTGTGTACGATACAAAAGTAAAAAAGAAAAGTTAATATCAGTTTGGCCAGAAAATGGCCATTTATTGCAGCCCCATCCGAGGGTGCAGCCCCATTGCTGGGAGATTGTGCCTCGGGCTTTGAGGTTAGATGGCGAGAAGCCAGGGAAATCAGCCCACCTTATAACCTCCCAGTGTGAAATGAGAGGGTGGAGGCAAGCTCCTCCAGAGCTTGAGTGACCCACAGCCCCTCTGGGGGAGTTGGGACCTTTTTTGTTTTGTTTTGTGAGGCCTGAGCCCCTTCCTTTCAGGGAGTGGATGATGATGCCTTGAGTTGTCTTTTCACATGTAGAACTGAACAACAGGTTCTGGTAACTGACCATCCCTAAGAATTAGGCAGGTGGCAGGTTTTTCTAACTCTTGCTTTCTCCCCATAAGGGAGAAATTCTGCCTTACTGTCTCATGTAAAAGCTTAAACACCTTTCCTGTGGTTGTAGCTAGGCCCTTAACTTGAAAAGTTTAGACCAAGTCTCAGTCTCCCTGGGGCTTTCTTCCTTAGCTTGTTCTGTGAGCATCCAGAGTGTGTGTTCATAGCTGGCTCCTCCCGCCCCACTGGTGCCTCTCCACTCCTTGCGCAGCCTCAGCCTTGGCCTCTGTGGCTGCTGAGTCTCGCTCCTCTGTCTCCTCTGGAGTTGTTCCTCCATCTTGGAGTGAGGTAGGGGCTTGTGTGGTGACTTAAGCTTGTGTTTGCTGTCTCCTAAAGCAACCCAAGGGAGCCCTGCTAATTCAGCAACAAGGTTTGTAAATGCCCACCATCCCGGGACTGGGAGTTTGCAGTTCTGCTGCTGAGTTTGACTTGCAGAGCTTGCAACGGACCAGGACTCAGGAATTGCTGTGAAAACCCCTTGAGAGACGGCAAGGGGTGGTAGTGTCCCTGAATCCTGTCTCCTCCTTCTCAACTATAGGGGTCTTAAAGAAACTGGGTGGAAGAGAGGTCCCGTTTCATGCTCTTGGTGGGACCTTCCACATCCCTCATGATCACGGACTTTGTTAAAATGGTAAATACGATAGAAGTCACATTTCTAGCCAAGGTGAGTTGATGCTCCCAGCCTTTCTGTGGAAAATTAATACATGTGCTCATAACTAAGCAAGAGAAAGACAATACGTATTTATATGTAAGTATATATCTCTTCCCCTTCTCCTCAACTTTCTTCCTCCTAGCTTTTGGGTAAGTTGGGTTATTGTCTTTTATTACCATCTTGGGAAGTTTGTCTCTCAGGGTGAAGAGGGGATTGGGGGGCAGGGGCAGCACTTAGAAGTGTTCAGTAGAATTGCTCTAGGAGCAAAATTGGTTGCCTCAGGCCTGGATGCTGCAAATCCCTATTTGCAGTGAGACTTGACAAATCACTTTACTGTTCTGAGTGACTTATCTATAAAATAGGAGTCTCAGTCTCTACACTTCTCCAATACCTTGTACTTAGCAGATAATTAATAAATGTTAACGTCCTTCCTTTTTAGACAGCTAGACCACCACTCCGGTTCTCCTCCATTCTCCCAAGGACATAGTGCAAACAGCACACGGTCATGTGGGTTTTATTGTTAAAGACAGGTGGCCGGGGGTCAGAGGGGACACCGATGTGAGGGCTTAGGCCTTCTGGAAGAATCACCCTCTGAGACTGACAAACAGCCTTGCTGCACAGACCCCTTCTTTGTGCCCGTTACATAGGATGGGATTTTATGTGAGTAGCATGTGCCTTGGGGCTTTTGCCATCCTGCCTGGCGCCTGGGCATCTGGGATGGGAGGAGGCCGGGGAGCCACGCACCTCCCATGAAGAGTCTCTGAAGTCTAAACCTTGTGAGCAGTTGCTCGGCCCCTCAGAAGTGGATGTAATGAAGACTTGAGACAACTGTGTGCTGCGTTCTCTTACCGTCTGCATTTGTTTCGAGAGTTAAAGAACCCAGTGAGATTAAGATTTCTTTAAGGAATGCTAGTAACAAGGAAAGAAAAAGAAGCTGGGATTTTGAAGAGAAATAGATGTTCTTAAGCTATGTCTTAGCTGCTGTGGTTTGGGGGTATAACCTTGAGAAAGCACAAACTCAGCATTAAATTGCTTTTCACCCTGTCTCAGACCAGCCAGCTCGGGAAGCACAGAATTAACTCACTTGTCCTGCTGACACCGGGTTGGGTGTGGCTCCGTCATGATTCCCTCCCTCTTCTGAAATGGAGGAATAGTTCCCAACTGGGATGCAGATGAGCTTATTAACGTGCAAATCTTATGAAGGAACTAGTAGAAATCAAAGTGGAGAAGTTGACTTAGAACTTGAAGCCTCTCTGGACCAGAGGCCAAATAGAACAGAGTTTCTTTGTCTGGCAAAGTGCCCAGCCCTTCAGGTCTAAGTGTGCCTGCACCAGGTCTGTTATTACAGAATGGGTGCTCCAGCGAGCACACGGCCTTCTGGGCAGGAGGTACAAGGATGTCCTGTTTTATTTGTCAGCTATTCTAAGGGTTAGCCTTAAACCCGGTCTCTCAGTGGACCTGCTGGCATTTCCTTTCCTTTCTCAGGTGCGCCTGGTCCTCCCCTCCCACCCTTCCCCCCACCCCAAATCAGGCTTTGCTCTTATTCTTTTTATGTTCACTACCTTCTTTTTCTCTCTTGACATATGAATAGTTTTTGCATCCTGTAGAATTTGCTCTTTCCCACCCACACAGTTCTCAGGGAACAAATGTGGCCCCAACCCCAATGAGAGCCAAGCAGATTCATGGGAAGGCTCAGAGCGCATACCGCCGGTGTGTGGAAGTGCCTTCCCAGGACGTGGGTCCTAGCTCTTCTGCCTCCATGGCAGAATGGGGCTAGGGCCCCTCCTTCCCAGGAACAGGGACCTGCAGGAAGAGACAGGAGGCTTGGGTGTTTTGCCCTTGTGACAGATTAGAGCAAGTGCCCCTAGAAAGGAAAATCAGGCTCTGGGGTGCAAGTCCCCTGAGACCTGCAGAGACATTGAGCCAGTGAGATGTGGTGGGGAAAGGGGCCACGGGGACTCTGGCTGAATCACCCTCCAGTCCTGGAAGGGTTAGTCAGGGACCACTGGCAACCTTTAGACATTGGTTCCCAGCCAGGGACACACATCAGAAACTCCTGTGACACTTACTAAAAATACAGACCCCACCTGGGTCTTAACTGAATCAGAGCATGAGCAGGTGGGCCGGGCATCCGTGTGTTCCAAATGCTCCCTGTGATTCTGACAGGTGTCCCTGGAGAAGAGCCAGGTGAGCGCAGCAGCGGCCCCAGCTGCCTGTTTAGCCCTGAGCAGGAAGAGTCCCTGGAGGGATCCAGTTTTCCTGTTTGTTAAAGGTCCCTTGGCTCCTAAAGGGGAGTCCAAAAGTTTTCTGAGTGTGAATGGACAGTCGTGATCCCCGCTTACCAGTAAGGATCACGTGATATCTCACTGTGGGGCAGGCACTGCCCTCGCCTTTTATATCTATTGGTAGTGTCTCACTTGAGCCTCACAATGACCTTGTGAGATGCGAATGATCCCCACTTGACAAGTGAGGAAAACCTCCGCTGAGAAACCCCAAGCACCTTGTCCACAGGAACATGGCCGGTTCGTGTCAGCTAGGACTGGCTCAGAGTCAAACCTAACGCTGACCCGCACTGCCTCTCATTTATGTTGTGCATTCCACTTTTTAGAGTGCCTGTTCAAGCTTCAGGGGATCTGAAGCCACCTTGTAAGGGACCATGCAGTGTAGACCTTTCCTGATCGGCCTGCGAGGAAACAACCCAGGGTAGTGGTGCCTTAGGTGAGACCACAAGGCTGCTTGAGAGGCTGAAGTGGGGCAAGAGCCAGGCTTTTTGAGGTCCAGCTCAGTGCTCTCTCAGTGGACACACCTATACTGGTGGGCTGGTCCCAGGTGCAGCTGGGGTGTGGGAGGAGGAGGTGAGTGACCCTGTAGGTGGGAGAGACTCCCTGGCAGGCTCCTTCCAGTCCTTGTGCAGGGGCCAGCCATGAGAGGAAGGACGGAAGGAACCGGTTGGCCAACCTAAACGAGTGCGCGCGCGTGTGTGTGTGTGAGTGTGAGTGTGTGAGATTGTGATTGGTTTTTGTGGAGTCCTGGAAAAGGCCAGTTCCCAGGGTTGGCCCTGCCACTGCTCCTCTGTGACCTGGAATGAGAAGAAGTCTCTGTGCTCTCTTTCACTGTGAACATTTTGAGATTGAGACTGAGTGAGATAAAGGTATGAAAGTGCTTTGTACTGAATGACTAGCAGCCGAGATTTACTGAGCGTTTTACTAGGGTCGGGACACACCCAGACCGCATTGTAATTCTCACAGCTCTATGTAATAGGTAACGTTAGTCTTTCCATTTTACAGATGAAGAAACTGAGGCCCAAGGCCACACACCTTATATGTGGCAGAGCCAGGATTTAAGCCTAAGTCCATGGCACCTGTGTAACCACTCTGTTGTTCACTGGTCAGAGGAGAGACGGTTGAGGGTCCCTTGCTTTGTCCTGAGCTTTTGTTCTTCTTTCTCCATCTCACTCTCATGCATATGTCACCTAAAGCAGGCTTCTTAGCTGGAGAGGAAAGAGGCACTAGATTCTTCAGGTCTTCCACCGGACCCAAGCATTTTAGGAATCGGGCAGAGAGCCAAGTCGGGCTGAAACAGCCACTAAGAGGGTGTTTGTGTCCTGGTGGCAGGTTTCTTTTAGCCTCCCGGCCTCCCACAGGGCCTTGCTCCGCACCTCCTTAGGGGGAGGGGGAAGCTCAAGGTGGGCAAGTATGGCTTCCAGTCCCCCACGATGACATCTCTGCTCTAGCAGGCATTGCGTACAGTAAAACAAGGGCAGGGTCCAGCCTTTGGGTTTTCCTGGATGGCATCTCAGGTCTATCCCTGCTGCTGCTGTGAGCCATCAGATCACTTCCTGACATCCACCAAGAGCACTCTGGTGTGGGGCTGGGGGCTGAGCCCGCTGCTGGGGTATCCGTGAGGAAACTGCTCTGGTCCAGGGCCTGTTGCTGCTTCTGGGAACCCACCCCCAGCCCCAGCATGTTTCTAAAATATGTTACAGCTGCCCAGGCGGGTTTTCTGCCAATAACTCTTTTAAAGGCTGATTTGGAAATTGACAGAGTATCTTGATCCTGTTTTAGAAGTTGCCAGGGATCCCCTGCTTCCAAAACTTAGTGCTTCTTGAGGGAAGGTCCTGAAGTTGAGGCCCTATGTTGAGATCAGTGACGACTGCTGGAGGGGCAGGGAAAAGGCAGGCAAGGCAGCGAGGGACCGGGTCCCCCACCCTCACCCCACAAGTGGCATTAAGGACCCAGGACTGAAAGAAGTCCTCCTCTCTTAGAAGAGGGGTAGAGGCAGGGAGCTGTCCTGTCCAGGGAAGGGGAAACCAATGGAGACGTCTGCGTAGGTAGGACGGCCTGGCTGCTGGCTGCTGGTGTGAGCCAAACAATGTGGCTAAAACTACTTTTTAAAAGTCCATGCTGTCAACTTCACAGCTGTTCTCTGGAACTTCGGGAACTGGTGCCGAGCTGGGTGAGGTCCCCCCCCCCCTTGTCACCTGAAGAGAGCAGTGTCAGCAGTTGAGCACTGTGGAAACTGGTACACCCTGCCTCTGGCTTCCAGTCTTTCCTGTGTGGGGGATGTCTAGGCATCTCTCACCTTCTTGTTCCCCTGCTGACTCACCTGATGGTCCAAGAGCCCTTCTGTCCACCTGGCGCTTTAGGGCCTGTCCTTAGCCAAGGCACAGATGCCCCTTGCTGAGGACCTGGGAGGACTTCTCTCCATGGGGAGCCCCAATCAGATGCATCTTGGCTGCAAGGCCCAGGCAGCTGGCCAAGAAAGGCCAGAAATGCTCCAAATACTCTCCTTCCTCCAAAAGCTAAGGGGAGGGAGGCCCCTCCGGGAGGCCATTTTATAGTGATAGCCAGACTAAATCCTTTGCCGTGGGGGGAATGAGAGATGGTGGAGAAAGAAGTACTCTGAGAGGTGAACCAAGAACGCGTCTTTCTACATGAATGGGCTTGTTAAAATCCGACAGCCTGAGAGCTTGCCTTCTGCCGAATCCCAGGCGGATGTGTGAGGAGTTCCTTTGCTGGGACACAAAGCTGTGTTGTTGGCAACAGTGATACCTCAACCTGACCTTCAGAAGAAGGTTAAAAATAGTGTTGTCCAGGCAAAGCCAGTCTTCATCTGTGTGTGCGCGTGTGCGCGCATGTGTGTGTACAGCATACATGTATGTGCACAAACTTCTTGAGAGGCAGAGGCAAATAGTATCCCCACCTGGTGCTTCTTGGGGGCCAGTGATGGTGGACACAAGGGGAGAGGGCATTCTTTGTCTCAAGTGGAACAACCTCACCTGCTTTCCTGTTACTTGCAGAGACCAGCCAAGGAGTTTGCAACTGGAAAACAAGTTTTGTAGTGAATTTGGGAGAAGGTGTAGGGGTGGTTTTGACTTTCTGAAACCTGCTCATGGTCAGAGTTCCTCTGGCACCTTTCTTATCTTCTGTTCTTGAGCTTCAACCACGTGCTGGGTGGGTGGCCACAGTGTTGCCAAGAAGTGGTCCTCTCCCCTTAGATAATATGAAAATGAGCGCGGCATTTAAGTTTAGTCTGCACAGTACATTACCGTGTTCAGTCTTGTTTATCAGGAGAGTGGTCTTGCTGTTACCCCAGTTAACGGATGAGGAAACTAAAGCGCAAAGAGGCTGTGTGGCTGAGTAGTAACTGGCAGAGCCTGGACCCCAGCCCAGGTGATCCTGGGGGGAGGGGGAGGGGGAAATACCTCCCACATCCCCCCTTCTCTTCACATCCTGCCTCAGTAGGAAGCCTCACAGCAGTGAGCTGAAGGGGTGGCTTGGCTTCCCTGTTCTCAGCAACCTGCGCACTTTCTTCTTGAGCCAGAGCTCCCCCCGTTAGGTCTGTGCTGGTCCTTTCCGACATTCAGCCCCAAACCAGATGTTCGGAGCAGGGAGAACAGATGCACATCAGTAATGGAGCTTTGTGGTACCCCCTGGAATCCTGCCCTCCCTCGCTGGGGAAACCTGTGCAATGAAATCCTCACCGGCCTGTGAACCCTCCCGTGCCAGTGTTCGTCTCCCGGGAGGGGGCCACTGCTCCTTCCCGTCACACACGGAGGGGTGGGGGTGACCTGTACCTGGTTGTCAGGGACACAGTGCTGAGCACTGGTTGAAAGGAGTCCTTTGAAAGGCTCTTTGATACGAGTCTCAGATCCCTCTCTGGGTGTATCCCCTCATCCTTAAACCCACTCAACAAAGTGGCTCTTGGACCAAAGCTCCTGGCTCCAGCTCCGCCCCCCGCCCCCCCCCCATTGTGCCAGTCAGAGCAGGTGCAGGGCCGGGGTGGCAGTGAAGGGAGCCTTGTACTATTTCACCCCTTACACTTTTCATGGACCAGCAAAGGAGGGGGGCTGGACCCCAAACTGATCCTTCACCAGCCCAGCCTAGAGAGGAGTAGGGCACACACTCCTGAGAGATCTTAAGAGTGCACCGCCACTCCCCACCTGTTGCAGGAGTAATCGTACACGATGCCCGAGCTGTAGGGGACCCTACAGAGTAGTTAAGAGCCCTGGCTCTGGGTTCAGGCAGATCTGGGTTCAGCTCCTGGCTCTGCTGTCCTACTACCTGTGTAACCTCAAGCAGGTTACTTAAGCTCTCTGTGCTTTGGTTTCCCTCCTGTGAAATGGGGGATTAGTGCTTAGAAATGGGTTTGTAGTGAGGATTAAATGAAGTAATGATGTCAAGTGTCTTGACACAGGCCTGGCCCATCACTGGTGCTCAGTAAACAGGACCAAGGCCCAGAAAGACCGAGTGGCTTGCCTCAGGGGCTCAGCTCATCATAGCCCACTTCCCTGTCCTCGTAAGGGAGGGAGCCTTTCTGTTTCTAACTCTTCTGGGCGGTTGCAGACCAGCGAAGGCTTCCATAGGTCCTGGCTCCGTAGAAGTGACAAAGGCCCTGGAGGCCCCGGAGTTATTCACTCAATCAGAGTCCCAAGCACCTGCTGCTCAGAAGCCAGAGGCCAGTGAATGTACCTGGCTGAGGCCACTGTAGGCCCCGTCAGGAGGCAGCCATGTTAGGGGGAGGCTGAAGAGGCCCTGATGGCCACTGATTGTCAGTGGGAGTGTTTGTAAAGGTGAGGAGGACACACAGCCTGGAGAAGGACTGAGGGAAGTGGGGCCCCAATGGGGGAGGAGGGGTAGTGAGGGACATCTGGGGTACTGACCTTGCTGTTGTGGGTCTGGGGTCCCCTCCCCAGGCGCCACAGCTCTTTGCTCTGCTCTGAGCGCCTGCCCCCGGGGTCAAGGCATCTGTGGTCTCTGAGGCCCAGGGGCTGCCTGGACGCATTGTGTTTTAAGAAGACCTCATCCCCTGCAGAGTCCAACCAGCTGAGGAGCGCCCCCGCCCCCTCCCAAGCTCCCTGTCTGAGGCTGAAGCGCTCCTGCCTGCTGGGCCTCCCGCAGGGGGCACCGGCGAGGCCTCTCCACGGCCCCAGCCAGCTGCCCCTTTCACCCCCTGCCTCTCAGGATTACTCAGCCTTCACAGCGTCTGTCACTAAGATGCTGAGTGTGTTCTTGATGGCCTCTCTTTAGGAAAGGCTTGGGCTGTGTGGCCTCTTAAGAAAGGCTCAGTGCCCGGGTTAAGCCTCTGATTGTGGTTCTGCGTGAAGAAACCATAAACCAAAGGAAAAGAGATGGTTCAGCTTTGGTCTTGGAGCTTTGTGTCAGCGTCTGCTTGCGTCCCTGGGCTCGGAATTGAATGTGGGCCGTACAGGCAGGTGGAGAAGCTGTCCTTTCCTTCCGATTTCTGGATAGATTATTCAGAGTAGGAAAGAGTCTGAGGAACCTCTCATCTTGCTGTCTTTAAGTACGGGGCTCTGCTCTCAAGTTTGTCTCCTGGACTCGGGCCTTGGGCGAGGCCTCCAACGCAGCTTTTTCCTTCAGGGCAAAATCCCCAGTCCCTGGAAATCTTGATTCTTCCAGCAGGGCCAGGAGCTTGAGAGTGATATCCAGGTTTTTAGGCTAACTGCTGGGGAAACCTGAACATTTTTTAAAAGGTTTCTAATCGTCATACCAGTGTCAAGGGATCTGCCCGACCCAGGGAGGGGAAGGAGAGAGCACTGGACCAGACTACTGGGGTGCCCAGCCTGCACCTGCAGGAAGCCCTCAGCCTTCCTGTTGAGCCAGAGCTGAGTCGGTTGTCCTGGGGCGGTGCTGACTGCCCCTTGACTGAGGGTCAGCGGCCTCACCTTTGGTCCAGGGAACAGAGTTTGGTTTTCTCTCCTCTCCAGGGGCTCAGGCAGCCCAGTAACTGGGTGTTAAATGGCTCTCCCATCACCTCTTCTGCCGGAGCCGCCTCCGTGCAGGTGCAGCATGTACTCTGAGGACTGAGCCAGGGAGCTTGGTCTTGCTGGGGTGGGGGGCTCTCCACATTGCCCCCCCTTTCCCTTAAACCCAACAGCACGGGGAAGGTTATCCTCAGTGCCATGTTCTGTTTGTCTCCCCCACCCACACACACACACATAAAGGCAGAGACATTTCTGGCACTTACTTCCTTGCACAGGAGTTTGCCCTGTGCTTTAAAGCGCAGTGGGGTGGATTTCATCCCAAGGCCTGTCCCCCGCCCTGTTCCCTGGAGAGGAGACCTGTAGCTGAGGACCATTCTGGCAGCGGTTGTGCGGCGCCACCTCCTGGCCACAGCACCCATCCTGGCTCCCTGCTCTTGCTCAACAGTTGCCGGAACAGTTCTTCTAAAATAAAAGGAACTTGGTGGGGGGAGGGGAGGAAGGAGGTCCAAGAGGGAGGGGATGTATATACACATAGAGCTGATTCACTTCACTGTACAGCAGAAACTAACACAACATTGTAAAGCAGTTATACTCCAATTAAAAAAATAAGAATAATAAAAGGAACTTGAAAAAGACTTTCCGAAGTCCATTTCTGGTTGATCCTGTAAATGCCTGTAGCTGTTTCTATCAGCTTGGCCTTTCTGGGGCTGCCTTGCCAAGCCTTCCGTTAAAATGGCTTTGTATTTCCAAAGCCAAAATTGTCAAGGCAGGACTTAGCAGCTGTAGCCGAGAAGCAGGGACGTCAACCCAGAACCCAGCGCTGGATGTATGTGTCCCAAGAGAGTGATATGCCTGTGGTCTTTGAGGGGAGGGAATGCTAAGGAAAGTGACTGGAGTGTGGGATGGACACAAGGGTGTGAATGAAGCTTGTAGTTTCTTGGGGCTGAAGCTGTTCTGTTTTCTAGTCTGTTGTTCTAGTCTGGGCTCAGTGCTGCCAACTAACTGACTGAAGGAAGCTGACCCAGAACAGGGCTGTAGCTGCACCGACTTGCAGAGGTCTAGCTCACTCCCTTCTCTAGAATGGGTAGTATTCTGGGAACTGGTGTTAGGCAGGAGTTTTGTGAATTACCTCGGAGGGTTCCCTGAGTGTGCTGCTACCAAAGTGGATTCCATAGCTGGCCCCATCTCTCAGTGCCCTTTCACCCCCATGGAATGAAGGGCAAGTTTTCTGCAGTTTATTTCCCAAACCAGGGACTGGGGATTCCTGCTGTTTCTACTTTACAGAGAAGATGTTGGAATAAACATGTACATTTCACTGTTGGCTGTATTTGGTTGTTCGCCAAGCACGTGCCTTGTGCCCCAGTGGAGCTTATAAACTAGAGGGGATACAGCACGGGGGTGGGTATTTGTGGACAGACGCCCTGTAGCTAATGCCTCCGTCGTTCCCTCCACTCTAGGCCTGGTCTCCAAGTCCTCTCCTAAGAAGCCTCGTGGACGTAACATCTTCAAGGCCCTTTTCTGCTGTTTTCGCGCCCAGCATGTTGGCCAGTCAAGCTCCTCCACTGAGCTCTCCGCATACAAGGAGGAAGCCAACACCATTGCTAAGGTAGCTGGATCCAGGGTGGTGTGATGCCAGCAAGGACGGGACTGCTGTGAGCGAGTGGGGGTCCATGCAACCACGGCAGGAAGACAGGGCAGCCTTGCCTGAGTTGGAAGATCTCTGGCCCAGAGGAGGCCCTTCCTCTGTCCTTTCCATAGTGGTCCATCTTCTTCCTGTTGATTCCATTTGTGGTGTGGGCCATCCGGATGTCCCTGTGGTTTCTGAGGGGCCCTGCGGTCCAGATCCTTCCAGGTTCCAGGAACCATGCAAGGTGCTTTGCGCAGATTGTCTCATGTGACCCATAGCAGCCCTGCAAGGAGAGCCAGAGGATTCCCACTCACAGACGGAAACTGAGACTCAGAGGGTATATGTAGCCGCTGAATGGTTAATGGTTAATAAATGGTAGTATCAGGGTTTGAACTCAGATCTCTCTGGTTGCAAGTCCTGTGATTGTTGTTTTTTATTTTTAACTAAGCAAAAATACCTTCCAAGTTACTAGGCTTTCAGGGAAGCAAGGAATTGAAATTCTATCACACTCTTGATAACCCCTTCCAGCACTCTCACCTGTACCTGTGAGAGACATTTGGAAATGTGTGGGTGTCTTTGATTCTTATAATTACCAGAAGATATGTCTGGCATTTCAGAGGCGGGGGACAGAAATCCTCCTTTCCCCAGTGCCATTTGTACTTCTTTCTGAAACACCAAGGTTTAGCTGTCCTTCCTTTCTTTCAAAGCCAGGCTAAAGATACATACATCAGTGAAAAATCACCTCATTATCCAAAACGGGACAATGGTTAAACGAAGTACAACATGATGGTATTAACTGAACTATTAATTTTTACTAAGAGTTCACAACAACGTGGAAGAGTATTGAGTTGCAACATTAAGTCAAAAAGCAGAATGCAGGGCTTCCCTGGTGGTGCAGTGGTGTGAGAGTCCGCCTGCCGATGCAGGGGACACGGGTTCGAGCCCTGGTCCGGGAAGATCCCACATGCTGTGGAGCGGCTGGGCCCGTGAGCCATGGCCGCTGAGCCTGCGCGTCCAGAGCCTGTGCTCCACAACAGTGAGAGGCCCATGTACCGCAAAAAAAAAAAAAAAAAGCAGAATGCAAAATTATGTCATGAAGAAAAAAGACTGCTTGCCAAAGCAAGCTTGAAGGAAATGCACTAAAATGCCAACATTAAGTTTTTCTAAGTGCTAGGATTTTAATTCTTCTTCAGGGTTTCCATTAAGATCACTTACTTGTTACATCATAACGTTTTACTTTTAGCCAAAGGTAGGAAGAGGCTTTCTGAGCTCTCTGCACTCTACCTCCCCTCACATTCAGGACCCACAGTGTGGGCTCACATTGGCTTACTGGTGTTCTGTAGGGGCTCAGCGCACCTCCCCCTAATCTAGGCCCCCAAGGAGGATGAAGAAAACACATGTTTTCAAAGAGAAGCCTGGGTTCCAGGACTAAGCAAGAGGCCAAACCTCCACAGTGAGGAGTTCCGATTTTGGTTCTGCCTCTGATTCTGTGTCCCTGCGTCAGCTGCTTGAGTCCCCTGTTCCTTGGAGAGGCAATGGCAGCTGAGAACAGGGACACTTCCTTCTCCATCCATCAGGCCTAGTGTGGAAAGAAGATCTTGGCCCCTTTCCTGCCCAGCTCTTACGGAAAGTCACTTTTGTCGTGTCAGGGCTTTCCAGGGGGCTGGGGTCTTGGGGAGAAGATTCCCCTCCAGGCCTGAGTGGGCTTTAGACAACCAGGAAAGGCATTGGTGGGCTGGCCCTGACCACCTTCTTTTCTCCCGTAGTCGGATCTGCTCCAGTGTCTCCAGTACCAGTTTTATCAGGTATGTGAGTCTCACAGGGTATGTCCTCAGAAGCCCCAACACCCAGTGATCCCTGCTAACCCCATGCCCCATGCGGTGATGCCCTCATTGCTCTGTGTCTGGCTGGCTAACTCCCTGCCCTCGGAAGCTATTTGTCCCAGATATTTGCTAAGGGCCCACTGTGTGCAAGGCATTAGATTGTGTGGGGGACAGCCGGTATCCATCACCAGCTCTGGCCTCCATCTCCAGTATCCGGATCATTTCACAGTCCCAGGCTGAAGGAAAGAGCCAGCTCAGTCTCTTCTTTCTCTACCTCTTGGCCTTTAAGTGTCGCCTCTCTTGGGTTGAAGTAGGGGGCTTCCATCTCCTCAATGGGCCCAGCTCTTCCCAGAGTTCTATTGGGGAAAATTAGTCTTTCTTGGTGGCAGATTCAGTAGCCTGGCTCTGGTTTTAGATTCCAGGGACCTGTCTGCTCCCGGAGGTGACAGAGGAAGATCAAGGAAGAATCTGCGTGGTCATTGACTTGGATGAAACCCTTGTGCATAGTTCCTTTAAGGTAACTGGACATCTGGAGCTCTTCTTACACTTATCCTGGGCTGTCTTGGAAGCCTGACTGCAGGTGCCAGTGAAGTGGCCTAAAGTTGATGATGGAAGAGTGATGAGAAGTAGGAGGGCCGGCCTCTGGCATTTGGCCACAGTCACATCACAGATGCCTGGAGGCCCCACCGGAGAATGATTTTGAGTGGGAGCCCCTGCTCTCCGCGGTCACTGACAACAGGCCACAGCTGCCGTCCCGTCCCCCCCCCACCGTCGCAGCACAGCCACCAGGGCTCTGTACAGGGGTACAAAAGAGGGGTTAAGTCAGCCTTGGGCCACGCCCCTATCCATTTTATCAGGATGTTTGTTAACTCAACAAGGCCCAGAGACTGTCTCAGCTCAGGTAGAATTTGCAGGTGGTGGTAAGGAGGGAAAACCAGAAGGGGTGTCGCAGCCTGTACTTGGGTGAGAGCCACTTAGTTGGGACAGCAGGAGCTTCCTAGGGCCTCTGATACCTGTCCCTCCCCACCCCGCCCAGGGGGCGGAGCGCTGGCTGTGGCAGGGACTGGGGTGTGGCTGGGCTCTTGTCCCTTCTCACAAGCTGAGCTGACTCATTAACTCCTCTGCCTTCCAGCCAATCAACAACGCTGACTTCATAGTGCCTGTAGAGATCGAAGGGACCACTCACCAGGTGAGCTGCTGCCAGGCCACGCCCAGTCCAGGAGCTCGGGGGTCTTCTGCCCCTCGGGGCTTGTGTTCCATCAGTTGATCCTTTCCTGTAACTTCAGCCTCTCTGCTTTTATTAGTAACCTTTTACATTCGAGGCTTTCACATGTTAAAAAATGCAGCCCCTCATCCCCCTCTAGCTGTCACCTTTTTTCTCTTTGCAGCTAAGCTATTTAAAATTAAATTATTTAATAGTAGTAATAGCTATCATTTACTTATCTCCCCTGCCCCTACTGAATGTGACCAGCACTGTTACATGACTTAATACATTTTCTCTAAAGCTGAAGAGTTGGTGTATCTGCCTGTTACAGACAAGGAAGTCAGTACTAGCTGTTTTCTCTCCTCCCCTGCCCACCCATTCCATCTAGCTGGTGAATTTCTTTCTCCCCAGAACAGGCATCTCCTCCTCTGTAAAGCTTTCTCCAATTCCCCTCCCCTTGGGGTCCCTACACTGGATTCTGCCACAATAAATACTCAGTACACATCTATCAAAAAGCGCTTGAATCTAAATAAGGTGAGGCTCTGGCCCTACACAACCTGCTCAGTCCAGGGTTAAGGATCCTGTGGTGTTGATAGTCAAATAGAAGAGTTACTTGTAGGGAAATGGGGTTTGAGGCTTCCATGGGTGGTCAGCACTATCCTGTGTCCATTAGAAGCTTTCTTCACCCCACCACCCTCCTCCCAGCTGAGATGCTCTCCAGTCCCAGTGCTGGACTCTGCACAGCAGCTCTTTACAGTCTAGTTGAGGGTATAGAGAGATATACAGAACCCACAGATTTTTTAAAAAAGGCATATCTTCAAACACTGTGAACTCCTGGCTAACAAGGAGAGGTGTGAATAATGGAAAAGGGATGACATTTACATGAGCGGGGGGTGGGGGTGAGGTGTCTACCTGCAGAAGGTGCGTTTTCAGCAGAGTGTTGAGAGGATGCCAAGCTTGATGAATAGCCAGGAGGAGGGAGGGACTTGTTGAAGGTTAAAGAAATGGTAAATGAAAGGAGGCCCGGTTGTGGCTACCTGGAGCAGAGGGTTCCTGCTGCAGAGCTGGGAGGGGTCTGGTGTGTCGATGGCCAGTCCAGGCCGTCTCCAGGAGGGAGAGTCATGGCAGGCACATACTCTTGAGCAGGGAGTGAGCTGGATGAAAAGAAATTTGAAGGAGTGGTTCCAGTAGCACCTGTGTAGGCTGGATGAGAGGAGAACACCTGGATGGAGACAGGGAAGCAACAGACAGCAGGCCCACGAGGGACATGCAGCCAGTGAAGCTTTTAGGCCATAATGTGCACGGTTATGAAAGGTGGACACAAGGGTTAGGGGTGGCTGTCAGGGGGGGTCACTAGAGCAAGATGCTGCAGGGTGTCAGGTCTGCAGTCACTGAGGGGGAAAAGTCACTTTCCGCTGGTGCATTTCAGAGAAGCTCTGTGAGGGCATGAGGTTTCAGGAAGTATCTGCGACCCTGCCTGATGGGGACCTGGACTAACTGTCCTGTCAGAGCCAAGGACAGGAAACTCCCACAGAGGCTGTGGCTGGATTCAAGTAATCCAGGATAGGCTGTTTCCATCTGTGAGGCCTATTCTTGATTACTTGTTTCTGGAGGCAGCTGATGGTTCGCCGCCGGAAACAGAGATGGCTCCTGGGACATTAGGTGTTTTTGTTTTTTCCTGAGCTGGGTCAAGGTTGGGACCACTGAGCCGGCAGAAGCCTGGTGAGGAGGTGACGCTCATGCCCTGGTCTGTGGGGTAGAAGGCTTCCAGCCAGGTGGTCCCAGAGGCTGGGGTGTGGGAGTCCAGACAGAGTAAGGTCTGAACCTACTTACTGCTCTTTGTGTAGGTGGTAACGGTGACCGATGCTGTGATGCTTCACCCTCATAGGGATGCCTCCAACAAGCCTTTCTGCTTTTCCTCAGGTGTACGTGCTCAAGAGGCCTTACGTGGATGAGTTCCTGAGACGAATGGGGGAACTCTTTGAATGTGTTCTCTTCACTGCCAGCCTAGCTAAGGTACCTGGGGGCAGGAGGGGAGTAAAGAACCGGGAACAGGTGTGGCAGCTCCTTGCTGGTCCACAGGATACCACGGGGAAACCAGGACTGCATCCAAACAAAAAGCATCTTCTCTTTTCTCAGTATGCTGACCCTGTGACGGATCTGCTGGACAGGTGTGGGGTATTCCGGGCCCGCCTGTTCCGTGAGTCCTGTGTGTTTCACCAGGGCTGCTATGTCAAGGACCTCAGCCGCCTGGGAAGGGACCTGAGGAAAACCCTCATTCTGGACAACTCGCCTGCTTCTTACATCTTCCACCCGGAGAATGCAGTGAGTGGTCCAGATACACCCACGTGGCAGGGATTGGGAGAGTCCCTGCCCTGGAAGGAAGAGGGAGAAGGGGACGCTGGTGGAACCATGGGCTTTACCAGAGGGGAGGGCACCACCCCAGGCGGACCAGCCAGCCTCCGGGGGTCCGGGGCAAGGGAGGGAAGCGCTGGCGGTTGGGAGGCTTACGCCACCTTTCCCGCTCCAGGTGCCCGTGCAGTCTTGGTTTGACGACATGGCAGACACTGAGTTGCTGAACCTGATCCCAGTCTTTGAGGAGCTGAGTGCGGCAGAGGATGTCTACACCAGCCTTGGGCAGCTGCGGGCCCCTTAGCCTTCCCTGCTGCCAAGCAATGGCCATCCCAGTTGGGGACTTTCCTACACTGTGCCTTTATGATCAGCCTGACAGAGTGGAATCTGGAGCATCTCACCAAATGAGACCTGGAACTAGAAGTGATCGGAAAGAGCTTTAGGACAGGTTAGATGCTGAGTGGGCAGATACCAGACCAGCGATACCCAGAGCTGCCTGCTCCCTGAGTTGGGTTCCTGAGATGTGAGTAAGTGCGTGTATTTGTGTGTGTGTGTGTGTGTGTATGAGTGTGTCTTGCCTTGAACTGTGGTCCCGGGATATAAGTGTTTCAGGCTGGGGGAGAAAGCGGATGATCAAGACTCTCCCCAAGTTAGTCTGTCTCCTGTCCTGTCCCCCTGAGAGCCACCGAGCTCTATAGGGATGAAGACCATTGAAGGCTCCGTCGCCAAACCTATGGCCTTTCCTCAGTGTTGTAAGGCTTATGCCACGGAGAAAGGTAGGGTCAGAGGCTGCCTTCGGGTGCCCCAGGCACACATCTCCCTGAAGCCTTGCTCTAGCCGACTGCTGCAGACAGAAAGACGACATTTCTGGGAAGATGAAAGCTTGTATCCAGAACTGGTAGCCCCAGTGGCCATCAGGTCCTGTGGCCCAAGGGCTGCACTAGCCTCTGGCCGAGTGCCTGGCTCGGGCCCTTTCTGTGTCTCCCCAAGGCTTGGGTGCCGGGCCTGCCTTCCTCACCACCTAGCCATAGTCTTGAACCTGTGGGGAAGGAGGTCTTCTCCCTGCCCTGGAAGAGGACAGATAACTGATTTCTGTTATTTTGACTCTGTTTTAAAATTCTCTTTCAAAATGTGGAGTGTTGGGGCTGTTTTGTTTCTGACAGAGCTGCAGTCCTGGGCCTGAGGTGAGCGTGGGAGGCCCTGGGGGTGCAGGGAAGAGGAAAATCCCAAGGGCATGAGTGTGTGTGTCCCCTTGGCTTGTAGGTCAGCTGGGCTCGGGATGTGTCCCTAAGTCTGCTCTTCAGGCATTCTCTGCTGGTGCTGCCGCAAGGACTTTGTCCCCAAGTCTGGGAAGGGCGCTCTGGGTCCCACCCACCTGTTTCTTGGGCAGGGCTCTTTTCTCTCGTGTCTTCCCCCAGGGCCAGGTGTCTTCATCCTTCCTGGCTGTTGCTTTTTCTCTCCAGGGCCTCAGGCACTCCTGCGTTTCCTGGGCTGAGGGGCTGGGTGTTCTCACCGTTTAGTTTGCCAACGTAACGCACGTGCCTCCTGCCAATGGTAACAGCTGTGAGTGAGCTCTTCACACACCTGCGCTTTGCGTGTCTCTTTGCTTTCAAAGTTTCTTAATAGTGAATGCTTTAAAAACTAAGTCATTGGGCCTCCCTGGTGGCGCAGTGGTTGAGAGTCCGCCTGCCGATGCAGGGGATACGGGTTCGTGCCCCGGTCTGGGAGGATCCCATATGCCGCGGAGCGGCTGGGCCCGTGAGCCATGGCCGCTGGGCCTGCGCATCCGGAGCCTGTGCTCCGCAACGGGAGAGGCCACGACAGTGAGAGGCCCGCATACCGCAAAAAGAAAAAAAAAAAATAAATAAATAAAAAAAAATAAAAAAAATAAAAACTAAGTCACAAAAAGGAAGTTTCCCCAGAATGGAAAACAAAAGGGGAAGTGCTGCTGTAATTGGGAGCACAAGGGATCCCCCAGAGGGAGCCCCACTTCAGCATCACTGCCTTAGCCATGGCCTCCGCTCCCTCCCTCGGGTGGGAGGGGGTTCCTATCCCCCCCTCTGTTTTCCCTGGAGGCAGATGTCACAAAGCATTTGTAAGTTGCTTCAGGTGCAAGAACACCGCCCACTCAGGACTTACCCCATTATCCTTTTCAGACTGGCCACACACTAGGGCAGTCTGAGGAGCTAGCCGGGACCAGGTGGTGGAGTAGCAGCTTGGTGTTCTGACTGCCTAGCATCCTTCTCTAGCATTGTGATGCCACCTCCCCTCCTTGTCCCAAGGTTGTGAGGCTTTGTCTTTCCCTTTGGCGTCACATGAGTAGAACAGGGTCCCCAAAGCCCATGTGATCATTTCCCAGGCATCATTCCCTGGTGCCTGTGTGATCCTGCTTCACGCAGGTAGGGGAAGAGGGCTCCAGGGCTGGCCAGGAGCGACACCTCCTGAAGGAAAATGGGAGCTTCTGATTCTAAGGCCCTGGCCTAGGCCTCTATCCTAATATTGCAGGAGGGGCCTCTCTCCCAAGCCCCATCCTAAGGGTTAGCCCTTGGGCCACATCTGCCATGGGGTCCGGCCATGCTTTTCTGACTAAATAAGCAATAAGAGGCTCTAAGCTGATCCAGTTCCGAGGCCCCTTTCTGCCCTGCCTTGGGTCTCCTTGCCTCCAGGTGAAGGAAGAGCTGGCGCCACCCGCTTTCCTATCAGACTTGTCCAAGTGTTCCAAGGGACTCGTGACCAGAGCCCAGGATGGCTTGGTGGGAGTGTCCCCGCTGCTTCTGCATGAAGCCCGGCTCCAGAGGCCTCGTTCTCGCCAGAACCCTGCCCTGCCCCCATGCAGTTCCTCACCGGAAATGCCGCACCCCCCACTCACCCTCTCCTCCCTTTGCTGGAGAGGCAGCTCAGCCAAATAGGTCTAAGCAGGGTCCATCGGTGTGGACCAGAGCCAGCCTGAAGTCATTATGCACCTTCTGGTCTCCAGTTTCACAGTGTGTTAGGGGCAAGAGATGACTGCAAGACTTGCTCCTTAGAGGAATCAGGCCAGACTCAGTTTTGGAGGAAGGCAAGATTGAGAGGGAGCCAATTCACCCCAGGATCTCTTCCGGGGTTTCCTACCAGCCCTTCCTGTTTGAGGCTGGTCTTCGGGAAGCAATAGGCCACCAGGCCTGGTCGACCCCAGTTCACGCCGTGCCAGGAATCTGCCCACCTGCCAGGTTCAGTTCTTTAAGGTGCCTCTTCAGGGACACAGTGTGTCTCTCTGATTGGGCTTCTAAATCAAAAGCCTGATGTTCGTGTCCCTCTCATAGGGGGAGCTTTGGACACAGGACCGGTTTGGAAAGGGTCAGGTAAGAGTTTCCACTCTGCACATTGTAGAGGGGACACTCTGTAGGTCCATGGGTCCCTTACTATAGCGAGGTTGAGTGAATTTGCCTTTAGTTAACCTGGGACCTTCTGTTTAATTCCCTCCTGCCTCCCAAAGATTTTGACCATTTTATAAATTCTCCTCTGTTAACAGTGGCCCAGAAACTTCTCTGTGCGAAAAGCATGGGAAGTCTAAAGGCAGTCATTCCCTGGGAAATGGATCCCGTTCTGTTTTGCTACCCCTACCCTGTTCATGAGGCCTCATTCAGTAAGGCAACCCCCGCGTAAGGCTGTCCTGTATCCCATGTCCCAGACACGTCAGGCGTCTGCGGAAAGTAAGCTTGTTTTCCCCTTCAGGTCTTCAGTCGGTTACTTGCCACTACTGTCCCTCAGTCGCCTTTTTTGTAAAATGGGGTTTTTAGTTTTGTCCTTTTATTTTAATACTGGTAAATACTTGCATTCAAGCAGGGGAGGGAAGGCAGGGGTCTGGCCCCCTGCCCCATTCCTTTACTGCTGTGGGGCTTGCCCCTGGAGCAGACCCTCCTCTTTGCGCCCCGTGAGCTTCTTTGCTTGTAGTATCTCAGATTTTACATGTTCCATGTCGTGCCACGTAACCCCCTTCAAGATACCGTTCGGAGGGTGGGGGAGATCTGCTTCCCACTGTGACTGGGCTGTGGGGTTCTGACTACCTTGCTTACAGGTTCATGGTTTGATAAACTTGTTGTATTCAAAAACTTGAAATGTAGGACGCCATTAAGTGTCTGTTTATATTTTTGGAATATTTGTACTACTTACAATTAATGAATAAAAGTGGGTTTAAAAAACCCATCCGTGAATGGGCACTGCCTCCTGACCCTCCTCTTGTTCATTCGGGCACTTACCCCCGCTTCTTCCCTTAAAACGCCTCTGTCATGACAAGGCTGGAGCGCCCAAGCTGGGGGACCAGCCGCGCACTCAGCACAGGGCTTTTGCTCAAGGTTACAGAAGTCGGGCTACATTAGCTCTTCCCTGGCCCCCATGTGGAATCAACCGCATTGCCATCCAGGTGCTTAATAAGCATATGCTTGGTGTCCTGTTGACTTCTGGGGAGGAACCAGAAGCCCCAAGGGATTTAGAGTCTTCCTTCTGTGCCCCTTACTGATTTCCCCAAACTAGGAGCCTTGAAACTCAGAGCCCAGCGTGGTTCTTGGCACATAGTAGGCACTCAGATATTGACTGGACTGATCTGTGACCCCAAAGGAGACCCCAAGGGGCAAAACAGAATGACCTAATAACTCACTCCAGGCCCTTCTCCCAGACTTCCCCTCTGAGAAATGCCCAGGAGCTTCTTGGGAGGCGCTTGCCAGCCTGGACATCCTAGGCACTCGGAGGGCAGGGGGCAGCCCCAGCCCCTGCTTCCTGTCATCAGTGTAATGCATTCATATCTACAATCTGGCAAATTTCATATCCTCCCACCCTCTTTCCTGCATTATTGATGGGCTGTGCACTTTTAAAAAATCAATTAGATCAGGGCGGGGAGCTGGAGTTAAAAGAAGCCTTTAAAAGTCTGCTCTTGTTTTTGCTGTTTCGAATAGGAACAGATACAGCTTTCTCTCTGGTTTGAATAAGTCAAGCCCAGGGCTAGGTTGGCTGTGATTGGCCAGGACTAGGAAAATGCTGTTAGGATGCAAACGCAAGCAAATATAACCCAGTGTATGCGCAGCCATTACTAAGGTAAGGCAGCAGGACCTGGAACCTCCAGCATTGGGTGGTTCCTCAACAGTGCTTACCCGCCAGAAAACTGGGAAGACTGCTGAGAGAGAAGGCAAGGTAAGTTCTATTTGGTTTATGGATGCACGTCAATAGAGCAATTTTACTTGAACTAGAAAGAAACGAAAGAGGAGATTAAAATTTCCTTGGCTTTGTGTTCTCGGATGAGGCTCTTAAAGGGTTGAACCAGGAGTTATTTTTTGTTTTGTTTTGTTTTGCAGTATGCGGGCTTCTCACTGTTGTGGCCTCTCCTGTTGTGGAGCGCAGGCTCAGCGGCCATGGCTCACGGGCCCAGCCGCTCCGTGGCATGTGGGATCCTCCCGGACAGGGGCATGAACCCGTGTCCCCTGCATCGGCAGGCGGACTCTCAACCACTGCGCCACCAGGGAAGCCCTGAACCAGGCGTTTGTGACCGGTTTTGCAAACTTCCTGCTGAGAAGTCGAGGTGCTTTTTAGAGACCACTAAACATAGGGCACACTTTCAAAAGCTTGGAAAGATTCACCCATCTCAAAGAAATGGTATGGGGCAAGGCAGAAATTTAAACCAGCTTCCTCTGCTTGGGGTCCGTTCCTAGGAGTATTGGTAAGAATTAAGGGCCACCAGCTTTTAAGCTGGGATTTCAAAACCGCACCCCGCCCAGCGGTTTGTACAGTGGTCTCAAAGGGTGCTGAGTTGATAAATTAGGACTTGAGGAGGAGGGAGGGGGAGAGACTGAGCTTTGGGGGACTTTGCTCAGTCCCCCAATCACGTTTTCTGGGTGTTCCAGTATGGCAAAGTCCCTGCTTTGAGCATGTCCTCTCCTGCATTTCAGGGACCCTGGCCCAGTGAGCATTTTGATTGCCAAGTCCCTGCTGGAAAATGGGACTGCTTTTGGCCTCTGGATTCACAGTTCTAATTAGTGCCAGCTGGTTTGACTTTTACCAGGTTTACTCTTACCTCTCTCCAAGGAATGAATTCCTTGTCCCCTTCCCCTAGTTGGGTCACAGCATTTGCCTTTAATGACTGAAATCTAGGGTCTGAAGAAAACCTGAACAAATATTTCCTGGCAATTCTAAGCAGCACAGGGTGGGGCAGTGCCAATTATCAAATTAAATCCTTAAACACTGGCAGCTCCGCATCACTGCTCTGCTTTAGTCCTGCTGTAGCAGTAGACAAAGAGAGTTTTTTGTTTGTCTTTTGTTTTGTTTTTTTGCCAACGTCCATACTAGATAATGGCACATACTCTCCAAACCTGGGTTCATCCACCAAGGCTTAAGAAAAGAATGGCCAGACATGCTCCTCTTAACAAGCACAATATGCCTCCAAATAGCAAAATCCCAGATAGTCCTTTCTGGGTGGGGTTGTTTTTTCTTTATTTTTCTTTTTCTTTGTCCTATGTAACTTCGTCAAGCCCTTCCTTTTTCCTTTGCCTCTTGAGAGCATTCATCAGTGATGTGTATCAATCAGATTGCAAGCCCCTTGAGAGCAAGAACCAGGCAGGAGGGACTTCCCTGGTGGTGCAGTGGTTGAGAGTCCGCCTGCTGATGCAGGGGACACGGGTTTGTGCCCGGGTCCGGGAAGATCCCACATGCCACGGAGCGGCTGGGCCCGTGAGCCATGGCCGCTGAGCCTGCGCGTCCGGAGCCTGTGCTCCACAACGGGAGAGGCCACAACAGTGAGGCCCGAGTATGGCAAAAAAAAAAAAAAAAAAAAAAAAAAAAAAAGAACCAGGCAGGAATTTTCATTATTTAAAGCCTGTGTGGCCATGGACATGTGGAGGTGCTTAATAACCCTAGACACATTTCGAACAGAGATGGTACACAATCCACACTTCTCTTTACTTCTTCCTCCCTCTCCCCACCCTGTCTGGGGGCAGCCACAGCACCACTGTCTGGGTCTGTGTGGGAGGGGGCGGGGGGGGGAGGATCTGCCCACAGGCCACGCCCACCTGCCCCTGCTGGCACCCTGAACTCTTTGTCCCAGGCCCAGCCCTGCCATTTTACTTTCCCTCTTCTGTGAGGCGCAGGGAATATATTAGTCATGTGACAAAAGCAGAATGGGTTGTCTGAATTTTAGGATAGTTTACTTTAAAAAGTCTGGGAAGTAAAAGCTCAAATTGTTGACTGTGGAGAGGACCTGGCAAGCAGGGAGTCTGGGAGAGTTAGAGGGATTGGGAATGAAAGAAGGAAACCCAGTTTGGAAATACTTATTCCAACATAAGCCTTTTTTCAATCCCATGTGCCACTGAATTTAGGTATGTTAGGAAGGGCTGCATCACAGAAACTAGAAAAGAGCACAGATTTGAAGATCAGATATGGATTTCATTCTAGTGATACTGAGTAAATTATTTAACCTCTCTGAACCTCAATTTTCCCACAATGTAAGACAAAGAAAATATACTCAGTTTATGAGAATTAAATGAGAGAACATAAAGTCAACCAACACAGGGCTTAGCATATTTGTCACCCCTTCAGTAAATAATCATGGCTGTGTTATCAGAGCTCTTAACAAGGAGAGTGGCAAGTGGGAAGCAGAATTTCCGGTGGGGATCCCTGGGCCAGCCAGCCTTACGACATGAACTTGGACAAGTCATTGTCCGCATCTCTGTGAGACAGTGCAGGGATGCACCACAAGGACATGGCAGGATGGCTGACAAGAGATTGGGAAGTGACTTAGGAGGAAAGCTGGCTGGATGACTGCTGTGAGAGGCGTCATCTCCGTGCTTGCTCTGTGATGTTTCAGTCCCAGGAAGACACGTGCCATGTCTCTGAGCAGTGCCTTTCAGGCTGTGGGCAACGACCCTGGGATCATCACCTGGAGAATAGAGGTGAGCTGGGCTGGATGGGGGCAGAAGACTGGTCTGCTGAAGGCCCTCCACACGCCTCGGTCTCCTGTCTGTGGTTCAACAACAGTGAGAGGCAGCTCCAAAGGGCACGTTTTCCGATGCTTGACCCCTCCTGGGTGCTCAGAGCAGGCGGGTGACGGGTGGAGGAAATGTTCTTGGCCTTGGAGAGCAGGGCTCCAAGCGAAAATAGGCTTGCCTTTTATCTAACCATCTGCACTTCTAGTAAATGTCCTGGAGAGATGGGTGGGGCCCAGGCCCACCCACGAAGCCCGAGACACCCGGCTGCTTCTGTCAGAACAACGGAACCTGTCTTCCACGGGGCACTCTGGCTCCTGCAAGGTGGCAAGAAGATTTGGCAGATACAGCACAGATCGGTGCCCTGCTCATCCCTTCCCCCACTCGGGGCTTGAGCCCCTCTGGCTGACCTCGAGCTCTAGCGGTCTATAGTTGGGAACCGCCCTGGCCTGGCAGCCTCACCCCACCTCCCTGCTCTGAGCCCAGTGAGTGGCTCTGCTGCAGAAAACCCAGAGGTGATGCCCCACCTCACCATCCTCCACTACGAGGGGAGTCACAGCCCCCTAGCAAGCAGCTCAGAGCTTGTGAGAGCCCAGGTCACTCCCACTGTTTTAAGGCTCCAGGTTTCTTTAAAAACTAATAGGTACTAAAAGAGTTACGCAAATTGTGGGATATTTAACATTTTTACATTTAACACACATTTTACATAGAATACACTCAAACATGACTGCAGGTCTACCTACTTGGAGATAGTGATGAAAGTCCACATCTGAGGCCATGGGAATGGCTCTCCTGGGACAAGCCAGACATGCAGGTAACAGGTGCATCAGGGCTCCAACCCAGACTCCAAATACAGAGCCCTCGGCAGGGAGCCTGCACACAGCCGGCATTCCCCACCCCCAGAGCCTCACAGAATCCTGGCTCCCCATTCTGTCAGAACTTGGCCAGCTCTGGGTGGTCAGAGTCAGCGCTGGAGGCACTCTGGTGCAGCGGCTCAGAGATGCGCTTTTACCTGAGGGCTTACACCCAACTCTGCAAATGACTGAGGCGGCGCACAGGCTCTTCACAGTGTAGCAAGATGAGGCTGGGCAGGCGGTGCGAGGAGGATGGGGTGAGGACAGGCACCTGGATCCAGACCCAGGGCCGGGCAGGTGGAGTTCAGCAGAAGCCAGAGGGATGGCCGCGCTAATCCTGTGGCTGGCCACCACGCCCCGTGGGGACATCTCCCCACTCTCCCCTGCCGCCTGTGTCAAATGACGGCGTGCAGGGGGAGGCCTGGGGGGGTCGGGGGAGGAGGGAGAGAATGCAGCCTATACACACCCCTTGTCCTTCCAGAAAATGGAGCTGGTGCCGGTGCCCCTGAATGCCCACGGTACCTTCTATGAGGGGGACTGCTACATCATCCTCTCGGTGAGCACCATGCCCCCCCATTCCCATGAGCTGCTCCCTTGAGAGCCAGCTCTGGGGCCCCACTGGGAGATCTGCCCGTGAGGTTAATCTGGTATCCATCTTGATTCTTCCTCGCTGTTACATAGAACAGGCCTCCAGTTTGATTATCAAAGGGTTTCTTAGGCCAGGGTTTTAAATTTTGCATCAGAGGGTGTGGGTGTGGCCCTCAGTCTGAACCTCAGCGAGTAGCCTACAGCAGCACTTCTCCCTCCGGGACCCAGACCCCAGATTACAGTGCTGTGAAGGAAGGCCAGGTGGATACAAGGCCATCTCTGGCCTCAAAGTACTCATCTAGCGGAGGAAACAGTCTCCCACGTGGACAGTACTGACAGAGCCATGCAGATGGACAGCAGCACTGTGCCAGATGTGCAAGTGCAGGGGTGCGAAAGAGCAGCAAGAAAAGCCTGCAGTCCAACCCGGAAAAGATTCCCATTGGTCTCTGTTTATTTTGATAACAATAAGCTGTCAACATTCCCCAAATGTGGAGAGGGATTTGGGCTGCCAGGGTCTGCACCCGGGCCACTGCAGGGAGGGAGAGGCCCCAGGCCTGCCAAGGGCAGGACACAAGTCACCGTAGGCCACGTTCTTCCCACGCCAGAAGGGCCAGCAGCGAAGGGGAGGCAAGCTGGCCCCTGACCTGATCTCTCTGACTACATCCCAGACCCGGAGAGTGGGCAGCATCCTCTCCCAGGACATCCACTTCTGGATTGGGAAGGACTCCTCGCAGGATGAGAAGACCTGCGCAGCCATCTACACTACGCAGCTGGACGACTACCTGGGGGGCGGCCCCGTGCAGCACCGGGAAGTCCAGTGCCACGAGTCCGACACCTTCCGCGGCTACTTCAAGCAGGGCATCATGTGAGTAGCTATGCACAGAGCAAGGACATAACCGCAGTTTACCAAAGAGGAAACCAAAAGGGCCAAAATGTATATGAAGAAAGTCATCAGAGAAATGCAAATCCAAACAAAGCCATCATTTCCACCTACTAGAGCAGCATAAATCAGAGAGCTGAGAGGCGCCAAGTGTCGTCGAAGCTCTGGGGAGACAGGTGCCCTGCTGGTGCAAGTGAGAACTGGCCAGCATTCCGGAGAGTAGTCTGCTGTCACTGGGGCAGATCTCACCCCCAGCGTGTGACCCAAAGGAGCGCTCACGTTCCCAGGTCCACAAGGGCACATGAACCAGAACGTTCACATTAGTGGTGGCGGGAAGCTGCAGGCAATGTGGACAGGAAAAACACCCCGCGACACAGCGGAGTACAATGCCACAGCTGGAAACAGATTAGAGGCACATCTGACATGTGGACAGACCTTAAAAACACGGGGCTTAGGGAGCACAGGTAGAAACAGGCTTGAAATATAGAACAGAATGCCAATTTCTGTTTTTAAAAAAATACATAAACTCAAAACAACAGGCTACGTTTTACCAGAATGAAAATAAAAAGACAGATGTTAAACTGTTAGAATGGATGCCTATGGCGGGGAGAGAAAGGGGGGGTAGGGTATGCAAATTAAAGGGAACACAAAAATACTTACTACAAGAGAGGGGTCTCATAAAGGCCAATGGTGAAAACCTTCCACGAACTGAGGAGCTTGATTACCTCAAAACTTTGCACTTGAGATTGAAAAGAAAAAGGAATTCCAATGAGCTTGAGAGTTCTGAGGCTGGTCCAAGGCCAGCTTCTTACAGGTCAGCAGTCCCCACTGAGGACCTACTGGGCACAGAGCCCCACGCTGAGTCACCAGGGAACCCTCTGCTCCCCGTGGCTCTCTGCATGCCCTTCACGTGTGGGATGCCTGGGGGAGGCTGGGCTGGGGTGAGGGCCAGGGGCGGGAGAGCGGATTCCCGGAGTGAGATGGTTTTTAAGGCCACGGTGTCATGAATGTTTCTGCTACCGCCTGACTCGTGCCCCTCTCCCCATCACACGTGACATTCACCCAGTTTCTAGAACGAAACAAAACAAGTTCTTCTGTGCTCTGGGGACTTCATCAGTGATGCACCCTCTGTCTGGAGAACCAGTCCTCTGGTGGTTGGTTCCTACTCTTAATATCCCAGCTCAAATGTCGTCCTTCGGAGAAGACTGCCCTGAACACGCTGTCTAAAAGCCCACCGCTGAGTGCACCTCTGTGGCAGTGGTGACCAGCATCTATGTTTACCTGGCTCATTTACTGTCATCACCCGTGTGGGGAGAGGTTGCATCTGTGTGATCCACAACTGTCTTCCCAGTACCTAGCACATAGCAGGTGCTCAATAAATAACGGATGTTCCCTCAGCTACAAGAAGGGGGGTGTGGCCTCCGAGATGAAGCACGTAGAGACCAATGCCTACGACGTGAAGCGGCTGCTGCACGTGAAGGGGAAGAGAAACATCAGGGCCACCGAGGTAAGTCCTGCCCCTTGTCTGTCCCAGGCCCAGGGCCTCTCCACCTAGTACCTAAGAACTCCTCCTACATAATGTCTACCTCTCCCCTGCAGGTGGAAATGAGCTGGGACAGCTTTAACCGAGGTGATGTCTTCCTGCTGGACCTTGGGAAGGTCATCATCCAGTGGAATGGCCCAGAGAGCAGCAGCAGGGAGCGTCTGAAGGTGTGGCCTGTTCTGTTGCTCCCCCCCCCATCCCCCGGGGCCTCACGGGCTTGCACTCCCTCAGCTGCCCTTTCCTTCTTCTTTCCTCGCTGGCTCTTTCCTGCCCTTCAAGCCAGACCCCTGCCTTTGAGCAGCATCTGTTTCAGAGACAGGCCACGTGTGCGAGCCTGCGACTCAGCATCAGGGTAACTCCTGTGTCTGGGATCCAGGCTGCTCCTCCGGGAGCTGAGCACTTCCTCGGGCTTCTTTACAGGCTATGCTCCTGGCAAAGCATATTCGGGACAGGGAGCGAGGGGGCCGTGCTGAAATAGGGGTGATCGAGGGAGACAAGGAGGCGGCCAGTCCAGAGCTGATGAAGGTCCTTCAGGACACCCTCGGCCGGCACTCCATTATCAAGCCTGCGGTCCCCGATGAGATCACAGATCAGCAACAGAAATCAAATATCATGCTGTATCAGTGAGTAGCTAAGCCTAGCTGCTGGCTGGAAGCTGGGGTAGGTGTTCCCCCAGAAAACCAGCACTTCTGCTTCGCTCCTCGTTTGGGGTGCAGGTGACTGGCTTTCTTTCAGTCTTTTTCAAATGCAGCTTCTATAAGGAGCTCGGTGTTCCCTGAGCAGCTACCATCTGTTCTTGTTAGCAACTCTTCCTGGTCTCTGGGGGAGGCCATTCCTTTGCTCAGATCTATATGTGCCTAGGGATGTGGACAGGATAACGTTGAGGAGAGAGATGCACAAAAGTCTCCTCCACAGAACAGAGTCCATCACATTCCTGTCTGCATTCAAGCCATGCCTGTTCCAAGAAGTTGAACTCTACCCAGAAACTTCACTCTAAGACAAAGCCATGAAATATCAGATTGACTACACGATGCTTTGTAGAAGAGAAGGTACAGCCTAACCTCTCCCCTTCTCTAGTGTCTCAGACTCAGCTGGGCAGCTGGTGGTCACAGATGTAGCAACGAGGCCTCTGGTCCAGGGCTTACTGAACCATGATGTAAGTAGAGCTTGGGTGGGCTTGGCTTGGGGTAGCCAGACCTGGCTTCAGAGGCAGACCCTAGGGAAAGGCCTTCCTCATGGTCTTGGGCAGGAGTAACCACTTTTATCCCTGACCGTCTGCTTCAGGACTGCTACATCCTGGACCAAAGTGGAACCAAGATCTATGTGTGGAAAGGAAGAGGAGCCACAAAGGTTGAGAAACAGATGGCCATGTCTAAAGCTCTGGTAGGAGCTATGGATGTGCAATATTGTCCAAAAAATTCTGTCCATAACACATCAGATGTGCTCAGCGAGCCACATTAGGCACCAGAGCATAGAACATCGCAGTTACATACATAACTTCAAAGTCAGACAGACAAACTGGGGTCAAATCCAGGTTTAATGCCATCTCCTGGGGTTGTTGTGAGGATTAAGTAACATTTATAGAGCACTCAGAACAATACCTCGCACACACACCTGCTCAGTAAAAAGGTGGCTGTTATTATTGAAGGAGATACCACATATCAAGGTCAAGGGCCCTGTCCTCAAGGAGCTTATGACATTGTGCAGACCCACGCAGATGAACCAGGCAGGATGCACGTACAAAGCAAAAAAGGGGCAAATGAAGGTGATACAAAGTCAGTAGAGTACAGGAGTGCTGAAGGAACACAGAACAGAGGATCTTACCAAAAAAAAAAAAAAAAATCAGTAATAATCTGACAGGCCAATGAAGAGATGTCAAAATGTTCCACTCAGTCCTTTCCTTGAGGCAGGTAACTTGGTCCCTAGACAGAAGTGAGTTAGAATTTGACTCTGACTCCCAGAAGGGAACAGTCCTACCAACTGGCTTCACAGGGGTGAATCACCAGCCAAGTCAAGAGCTCAGTGCACTCCTGGACTGACCTGTCCTTCGGGGGGGTGGGGGGGCACCTGCAGAACTTCATCAAGATGAAGGGCTACCCCAGCAGTACCAACGTGGAGACCGTCAGTGATGGTGCCGAGTCAGCCATGTTCAAGCAGCTGTTCCAGAAGTGGTCAGTGAAGGAACAGACCGTGGGTCTGGGGAAAACGTTCAGCGTTGGTAAAATCGGTAAGATTGCCCCCAGATCGTGTTTTCACTGCCGGGACTCTTTAGAAAGGCAGGCACAGCTGCTTTTTGCTCACTTGGCTTCTCCCAACCTCTTCCGTGCAGCTAACGTTTTCCAGGATAAATTTGATGCGACTCTGCTGCACACCAAACCAGAGGTGGCAGCCCAGGAAAGAATGGTCGACGACGGCAACGGCAATGTTGAGGTAAGCCCAGTGACCCACATCCCAGGGCAGGCGGCAGCACTGGCCCTCCAGGCTGCTCTGCTGTACAGAAGGGACACGTGATTCCGTGTCTGCTTTGCTTTCCTTTCCACCTCTGGCACCTCAGGACTATTCAAAGGGATGTCTGAGTCTGCAGGGTTTTCCCACAATTCTTCACAGAAGTGAAAGGTAGATACTCCAGTGTGCTATGAAGAACTCACCTGGCAGACATATTCAAATCATCTCTGAGCCATGATGGGGATGCATCTGACCAGGGACAATCCAGTTCTTGGGATTCAAATCATGCAAATGTGGATAAGCCCTCACCACTGGAAAGAAGCACCAGAGGGGGAAGGTGTACTTTGAATGGATGTTAGTGCCTCACCCACCTGGATTCTCTGCTAAGCATGGCCCAGTTCCCTCCAGGTAGCTGTTTCTTCACAGGACTCCCATCTCTGGGGAACTGTGTCTCCTTCTATGCCTAGGTCTGGAGAATTGAAAACCTGGAGCTGGTCCCCGTGGAGCATCAGTGGTATGGCTTCTTTTATGGGGGAGACTGCTATCTGGTTCTCTATACGTACGAGATGCACGGGAAGCCACACTACATCTTGTACATCTGGCAGGTAGGCCTGGGGCAGCCTCTCAGCTTTGGATCCTGGCGCCTCCTCCGGCCACTGAGCTAGGGCCGGGGGTAGCAGGGACCCATCGCACCCGCTCACCACTACAGGGCCGCCACGCCTCACAGGATGAGCTGGCAGCCTCAGCATACCAGGCGGTGGAGGTGGACCGGCAGTTGGATGGGGCCCCTGTGCAGGTTCGGGTTGCCATGGGGAAGGAGCCACGCCACTTCCTGGCCATCTTCAAAGGAAAACTGGTTATCTTTGAGGTGAGAGCCCTCAGATAAAATTACACCATAAGCAGAATGCTCAGAACCAGCAGGTCAGCAGGAGACTACAGTAGAGGAGAGGAGGGGTAGAGAGCAGGGCTTGGGGAAGACGCAGACAAGAAGGGGGTGAATCTCTCTAAGACACTGAAGTGAATCCCGACGGCCTAGGGTTTCAAGTCCAAACCACTGCCTAATTCACGTTCAAGGTCTTTTATAATCTGACCCATATTACCTGTGCAGGCGCATCACCCTCAGCTCCCTAGCCTACACACTCCACTCCTGTCAGGTGTCCTCATTAGACCTCACACGTGCCATGTCATTTACCTGTCCACCTCCCCCAGATAATGTGCCCCTTCAGATTCAAGTTCCATTTCTTCCATGAAGCCCTGGCTGAAGCACTACCAGGAATGTATAATGTCACATGTTTGATATACACACGTCTGTGGTCAAGTCCTAGTCTTGTCATTTATTAGCCAAGTTTCTAAGCCTGTCTCCCCATCTGCACTGTGGGATAATAATACCTACTTCGCAAAGTTATTATGAGGATCTATAAAAAGATGTAGATAAGGCACCAGCAAAGAGCCTGGCATATAACCAAGGTCTCATAATGAAAGCTAATACTATTGGTACCATAACTCCAGCTCACCTCAGCCTCTCTCAGTTAGCCTAGACACTCCTTGAGGGCAAAGACGGTGTCAAACACATCCACGTTCTCCACAATGCTAGCCCAGTGCCTGGCGCACACGGTGCACCTTCGTTCCAGACTCTGCTTTTCTCTCTCTCTAGGGTGGGACTTCCAGGAAGGGAAATGCCGAGCCCGATCCTCCAGTAAGGCTCTTCCAGATTCAAGGAAATGAAATATCTAACACCAAAGCGGTGGAGGTTCCAGCCTTCACCTCCTCTCTAAACTCCAATGATGTCTTTCTGCTGCGGACCCAGGCAGAGCGCTACCTGTGGTATGGCAAGGTAGGATGGCTGGCCCAGTGGTCACACCAGCCCCTCAGAGCCCAGCCCTGCACCAACCCTCCTGTCAGCAAGGCAAAGGAACTGAAGAGTAGGCTGGAGCAGTCCTCAAAAAAAGGAACCTTTTCCTAAAGGATCTTCAGAGGGACTGACAATGTTCCCCACAATTAGGCCTCCAATTAGAAACTCACGAACACACTGCTTACATCCAGGAGACCCTCCAGAAACCTCTAAACACATGGAGGCTGGATGCAGGCTGGATAAGTCAATCTTTCCACACCAGTTTGGTGGACTGTAACAGGACGGCCATGAACACTGAACAAAAACACTAAAAATGTGATTTTTGTCAATTTAGATTGCATCTGCATTAAAAAGCACTAAAATTATTTTGCAAAAGAGAATTGAACAGGAAAAGATGCTCAACATCATTAGTCATTAGGGAAATGCAAATGAAAACCCCAATGAGATACCACTACACACCTATTAGAATGACCGAAAAAAAAAAAAGATAATATCAAGTGCTGGTGAGGATGCAAAGCAATAGGAATTCTCACACACTGCTGGTGGGAATGCAAATATGGCCTTTGGAGAACAAACTGACAGTTTCTTATAAAACATACACTTACCGTATGGCCCAGCAACCCCATTCCCGGGTATGTACCCATGCGAAATAAAAAACTATCTTCAGGGCTTCCCTGGTGGCGCAGTGGTTGAGAATCTGCCTGCTAATGCAGGGGACACGGGTTCGAGCCCTGGTCTGGCAGGATCCCACATGCCGCGGAGCAACTAGGCCCGTGAGCCACAACTACTGAGCCTGCGCGTCTGGAGCCTGTGCTCCGCAACAAGAGAGGCCGCGATAGTGAGAGGCCCGCGCACCGCGATGAAGAGTGGCCCTCGCTTGCCACAACTAGAGAAAGCCCCCGCACAGAAACGAAGACCCAATACAGCAAAAATAAATAAATTAATTAATAATCTCCTACACCCAACATCTTAAAAAAAAAAAACTATCTTCACACAAAAACCTGTACACAAATGTTTATAGCACCTTTATTTGTAATCACCAAAAACTGGAAGCAAACCAACTGGAGGATGGATAAACAAACAGCGGTGCATCCATACAATGGGATACTACTCAGCTATGGAAAGAAACAAGCTGTTGATACCCACAACTGCAGGGATGAATCTCAAGTGCATTATGCTAAGTGCACAGTGCACTAGCACAAAGGCTACAGAGTGTATGATTCCATTTATGACATGCTGGAAAAGGCAAAACTATCACGACGGAGAACAGATCAGTGGTTGCCAGAGGTTAAGGATTCAGGGAGGGTTTGACTACAAAGGGGTAGGTAGCCCGAGGGAATTTTTTGCAGTGGTGAGACGACTGTTCTGTTTTTGTTGTTGTGGTGGTAGCATGATTCTATGCATTCGTCAGGAGTCATAGAACTCTACGGCAAAAAGAGTGAATTTTCCTGTATATAATTTTTAAAATAAACTTAAATTTTCTCTTAAAAAATAGTCAAAAGCAGGTGCTAAAATTCCAACTGAAAGCAAAACAAAGGTGACTTGTCAATATCCACTGTGGGTTTCAGAGTTTAGTCTTGTCCTTTGCCACCACTGTTTTCCTCCGTGCCCCCGCCCCTTGCCCCCTGCCCTTCCCAGCACCAGAACAAACCTATCTATCTCCCCGTCCTGAGGTACTGTGGCTTGGTAGATGATCCTGGCTGCACTGAGCTCTTAGTCTCAGCCACTTTTTTCCCACATCAACGTGCCTGTGTGCAGCTAACATCTGTGTTCTCCCCACCCCACTCTCAGGGGTCTAGTGGGAATGAGCGGGCAATGGCTAAGGAGCTGGCCGGGCTTCTCTGTGATGGCACCGAGAACACAGTGGCTGAGGGCCAGGAGCCAGCTGAGTTCTGGGACCTGCTGGGAGGAAAAACTCACTATGCCAATGACAAAAGGTACAGGACCACAGCATCCCCTCCTCTTGGCTCCCCCTGCCTACCAGACTTGTGAACTGCACATGATTTCTAAACAGCTCAGTTCCTCTACTAAACGGACTGTATTGCAGACTACAGCAGGAAATCCTAGATGTCCAGTCCCGTCTCTTTGAATGTTCCAATAAGACCGGCCGGTTCATTGTCACTGAGATCACAGACTTCACCCAGGATGACCTGAACCCAGATGACGTGATGCTCCTGGATACCTGGGACCAGGTAAGACAGCCAGAGAGCTTGGAACAAATGACAAAGATCCTCAAGCTTTAGGCTATTTTTTGTGTAGTACCTCTCCCCAACCCCCCAGATAAAGCCAGGGTAGCCCTGGACCATCCCCAAGTCAATCAAACATTTGTCAGTGGTGACCAAAGGAAGAACCTGCTTTTTGCCAGGGCTGGAGAGAATAGAATGTTGTTTAAAACTCAACACCCTGGGAATTTTCCCACTTTGCTTCAGGAAAATCACGCCATCCTATCATCATGCACTCCATTCTCTCAGGACCAAGGGCAGCAGGCTCCACACCCAGGGATATGGGCCTTTTAGGGAACAAAGGGATACGAAAGCTTATCTTCAAGGCAACCCCTCTGCCACATCCCATTTTCTTCAATTCGGCTCAGCAAACATACTCAACACCCTGTCCGTTCTAATCACTGTGCTGGGTGTGGTGTCGCCAAGGCCAAGGGCCTCATCCTTCTCCTCAGAGTTTACAGGCTGAGGCGGGGTGGAGGAGACCAGACATAGAAACATCATTTTAGTATGAAGGAGGTATGTATGAGGTGCCATGGGAGCACAAATAAGGGGCACTCAACACAGTTTAGGGGCTCAGTGAAGACTTTCTGGAGGAGATGGCTCCCAGACTCAAAGGATAAACAGGCATTAATCAGGTAAAGAGGGCATTCAGGCAAAGGAAAACCAAGGCATGAATAGTCTAGTATACAGGGAACTACAAATAGTATCATCAGAGCACAAGACAGTGTTAAAGAGCACCCTAGAGGTGGAGCTCAAGAAGTAGGGGTGGGCCTTACCTACCATGTCAAGAAGTTTGAAATTCATCGGGAAAGCTACTGAAATTTAAGCAGGCGAGTGACATGGTCAGACTGTGCTTTAGATAGATCACTCTGGTGAGTGTTGGAGAGGAGGGATGGCTTGTGAGGAAAAAGAAGACTGTATGTTGGGAGACCAATCAGCAGACTACTGTCCTAGTCCAGTAAGAGCAGCTGCTGGCCCACACAGGAGCTGTGGAGTAGAGACAGAGGGATGGTGACAGACTGGACAAACGCATAGGAGGTAAATTAGCTAAGTCCTGGTGTTATGGCAGGTATTTAGGATGACTCCCAGGTTATTGCCTTGGGTGACTGAATGGACACCATTCACCAAGAATGGAGACACAGATACAAGTTTAGAAAAGAGCTACATTTGGGGGGTGTTATACTTGACGTGCTTGGAGTCAGCCAAGAGGAGGTGTTTTGCAAGAAGCTGGATCCAGGAAGCTAAAGTTCAGAGAGAGAGAGTTCAGGACTGGAGATGTAGATTGGGGAGATACATAAATCAAAATGAATCTGAGAAGCTTTACTCTGATGAGGCTGTGAACTGCTGACAGGGAAAGACAGGGCAGCACGTATGATCTAGTATTGATACTTAGCCCTTGGTATGAGCTCAATAACAAATACTCAATCTCTACCACAACAGGTGTTCTTGTGGATTGGGGCTGAGGCCAACGCCACGGAGAAGGAGAGCGCTCTTGCTACCGCCCAGGAGTACCTGCACACTCACCCCAGCGGCCGAGACACCGGCACACCAATCCTGATCATTAAACAGGGGTTCGAGCCTCCCATATTCACAGGCTGGTTCTTGGCCTGGGACCCTCACATTTGGAGCGTAAGAACAGAGAGGACCGGGAAGATGTTCTTACTGCCAGGGCGCTCGGTGCTAAGAGCTCGGTGGGATGGCGGGGTACTCAAGGGCTGAGTAAACCCAGGACCGCATCTCCGCCACTCCCTCTCCCCTCCCCGCTTTTTACTTTCCTTCTCTTTCGCGCCCACCAGGGCACTAAGTCCAGTTAGAGAATTCACAGCTTGCCTCAGGAACAAGCAGTGTGTGAAAAAGTAATAAAGTTTATAAAGTATATCCACACACATTACTTTTTGAGCTCTACATCCTGATAGCTAGGGAACACTGTTTCCTGTGTTAAGAGATGAGGAACCTCAGAGAAGTTATTTGTCTGAAGTCACAATTAACCAGTGGGAAGAAGCCAGGTTTACTGACTCCTAGTCAACTGCTTTTAGTATGGAGCATTGAGGGGCCACCAGCAAAGAATGCAGACCATGTTTAAGTACCTTCCAACCCTGCATAGACCCAGAAGGGGGGATTTTCATTTCTGCTTATCCCTGAAATGTCTTCTGTCCCTTGGCTTTTTTGCTTCTCTCGAGGGTACAGACCAGGCCTGACATGTCCCTCCCCTGTAAGCAGCATCTCATGCTGTATTTTCTATTTCTTCTTTTCAGGCAGGGAAATCATATGAACAGTTAAAAGAAGAGCTGGGAGACGCTGCTGCTATCACGAGAATCACTGCTGTGAGTTTCTTGGAGGAGCTATTCACAGGCAACCAGAGCCAGAGAGAAACAGCAAATGCTACAGATGCAACATGGCCAAAACCCTATCATGGCCTTCTTAGTATCACTCTGGTGGTCTATTTTGATATGAAGATTGTTTTAATCGGTAGAAATGCAGGTCTCAGAGCCAAGTTCCTTATTTTACTGCCTTCCAGAATTTAGAACAGACTTGCTGTTTAAAAAAACAATGAAAACAAAACCAAATTTTATTATTCAACTCTCTCTGTCATTCAGGACAGATTAAACTTACTGTTAGTATTTTTCAGAAATAATAAGCTTCTAACCCAAATGATAATGTTTATCAGTTTCTGACAGGGGCTTCCACAGAAACTCAGGCCATTACCCCTATTTTAATGGCCAAAAGAAGTGGAGCTTCTGGCCAGGAATCCAACAGCTCTTTAACATCAGGACAAGTACATGGCACCACTGTCTGAACCATCTGGCAGTTTTGTCCTTTATGCTGTACAAACTCAAGATTTCAAAGCTAATGGCAATGTAGCATCTTTAAAAAATATTTAAAAGAAGTATGACTTGAATTTGAAGGCTGGAAATGTAGAGCCCAAGTAAAAGTACCAATAGAAGGAATGTGATCACAGTATTTAAATGATGTTTAAGCAAAACATCTACGCCAAACTGGCTATACAGGATTTACCTTAGACTTATTGAATCACCTTCCCAAGAAGGACCCTAAAATCTGAATATTTTAGATTCCCAGATGATTCTGACATGCAGCCAGTTTTGGGGACCACTGTTCTAAAGGATGATTATAAAGTATGAAGTGGTAAAACCCAAAATGTAAATATTATAAACACAGAACTTCAACTGCACAGACCTGAAGAGTCTTATCCAGTGTCTACATTCTTATCTTCCCTAGGATATGAGGGACACAACCCTCTCCCTAAATTCTGAGCCAAAATATTACCCCGTAGAAGTTCTGTTGAAAAATCAGAGTCAGGAGTTGCCTGAGGACGTGAACCCTGCCAAAAAGGAGGTGAGTGCCTGCATGTGGTGTAAGTGGAGCTCTCCATGAGTAAAGCACCTTCTCAGTATACAGCCTAGGACAGATCTGGAACACTGTAAGCACTCAATAGACATCTGAATCACCCAGGAGCTCAAGCCAAAAACCCAGGGCTCCTTCTTGCTTCTTTTTTCTCACCTCCCACATCAATCCAACAGCTAGCTTCCATTCACTGCTCTCCATCTCTCTGCTGCCAGTATGGTCCAGCCATCATGGACCACTGCCATAGGCTCCCAACTGGTTTCCACCCCTGCCCTACAATCTGTTCCCCACATAACAACCAATGGGCTTCTACAACAGATGATACTTTTCTATTTAAAACACCTTGAATGGCTTCCCACTGCACTTAGAATCCAAAGTTCTTCTGACGGCCTCCAAGGCCCCAAACAATCTGGCCCCTGCCCACCTCTGATTTCATCTCACAGACCACTACTCTCTTCACGTACCGCCCTTCAGCCAGTGGCTGTTTTTTCTGTCCCTCGAACATGAGCCTTTAATTACTCCTGCCTGAAAACATTTTTCTCCCAGATCATGAGACAACCAGCTCCTCCTCACTATTTAGGTCTCAGCTGCAATGCCACCTCCCCAGGAAGGCCTCCCCTGACCACCCCGACACTGCCTCCCTCACCGCCTATAGTCCCTTTATACTGGGTCACCGTCTATCTGCCCCACTCCAGTGATACCCTCAAGAGCAAGGACCTTGTCTGTTTTGTTCACGCCTACATTCTCAGCTTTTCAGCATCTAGGATGGTGCCCAGCAGATCACAGGCACACCTTAAGTTTCAGCTGATTGAATTAACAGTCATGTTGAATGAACTAATTTATTTCCCCCTTGAAGGGGAAGGGCCTCTGGATTTTCCACAGTGTCTTATCTAACCAACTCTTAAGTATCTGGGCTGCAACTTTCTTGAAAACAGAGACCATATCTTAATAATTTTACTTGGACAGAAAATATTCATTAATCATTAATAAATAAATGTTAAGAGAATTTTATGCTCTCACTAAGGTCCACCTGATCTTGCATTTGAAAATATCTGGATAAAAAATGGCAGATAAGGGCAGAAAGCAAGGAAAACCATCGATTTAGTTCTCCATTCAGCCAAAGCCTAATGTTCAGAACTTGTACATAATATATAACCCATTTCTTGTCCTTCTGGCAAGACACTGGTGCCAGGTGGGACTGTGAGCGAATCCAGCCAGGGCTTTCAGAGGCCAAGGTGGGACTCCACAAGCCAAAGAACTCCCCAATGAATAATTTAAGTCTATTAAAAACTTTCTGAAGAATTCATTCTACTTCCCCTTTCAAGGAACTACCTGGGACTCTCTCTTGGCCCCATTTCCCCGACCCCGTTAGCACTGACAGGCGCTAGGTCTTCCTTCTAACTAGAAACTTTGTCTTCTCTCTTAGAATTACCTCTCTGAACAGGACTTTGTTTCTGTGTTTGGCATCACAAGAGGGCAATTTGCTGCTCTGCCTGGCTGGAAACAGCTCCAGATGAAGAAAGAAAAGGGGCTTTTCTGAGGCAAGAAGGCATCTGCCTACTGCAAGACCCCAGAAGAAAGCAGATAGTGCCAGTACCAGGAAATAATTTCTCTACTAATTTCTGCCTAACATCCAGCTACTTAATGTTGATACAGTAGGCTCTGCAAATCACAGCATGTTCTCCATTCTTCTCACCCCTGCATTCCTTGTTATATACCTAAAATGTTAGCTGTTAGCTACCCACTTTTTAATTTTTGTGGCCTCAGCAGAAAGCACGAAAACTGCAGGAATCTGGAGAAGTCAAAAGTAAGAGAACAAAAAAACTAAGTTTAAAGTGTTTAATATTGGGGCAAGGGCCTAAGTTTGTTTTAAATCTTAAGATCGGCATTTCCTATTTAACCCACAAGTCATTGAACTTATTCACATATACACCCTGAAGTCAAAATCTAAATGCTCAGAACTGTATGTGCCAGAGACTTTAAATTTTTCAAATAAAGATACCTGTAAGAGCAAATGGGAGTTCTTTTCAGTATTTTGGGTCTGCCCATTATGGTAACTATTTTGTTCTACTGGGAGAAATGTCCCAGTACTGGGCAAGTAAAGAGGCACTGCTGAGTGAGCTCTCTGGATAACTGGAATCCCTGTTGACCTAAGAATGCCAAAATCTGCCTTACAGCTGTCCAGGAAACCTCAGTCCCCACCCATCCCCACCCCACTATCCAGAGGAGAAACAGGGCCATGTGTTATTAATTTCAGTAATGAGGCCAGAATCAGTGTGTATACCACTGCAGAGAGCCTTCAAAGCACGCTACGGACATCAACAAATGAACCACATTTTCCAGACAACTCCAAGTTTGAGTCAACAATTCCAAAGAATCCATGTGGCACAAGTAATGTAACTGGGGAAGTTCTAGGATGGAAGCATAGTCCAAAGCGTCACAAAGCGAAACCGAACAAGAGAGTTCTATGTCACAGGAGTAGGATGGAACAAGGTAGACATTCTAGGGACACCGTAACACACCTGCATTGAAGGGAGCAGCAGCACAGTTGGCGAGGCCCGTTCGCCCAGACACTGTCAGTCACTCCAGTGAGACCCACCTGTTGTTTTCTAAAACCTGTCACAAGTCAGGCACAAAAAAGCCAGACCCAGCATTACGCAAAGAAAAGATTCTACTCTCTTTATTATGTAACCATTTTATTTAATAGCTTAACCCATGAAGTATATCATTTCATTATAAACTCAAATGAAAAACAAATGCTGGGTTTGAAGAGGCTTAGGAAATAACCCCTTTTTGTAATAATGTCCAGAGTTAAGAATAAACATTGTCTCCTGGGCCAAAAGGCTCTGGAACCTATTCAGCCTCTGCTGCCTCTTCGCCTTCTCCACATTCAAACCGCACGAAGTCTACTACAGACACCCCTTGGGGCTGCACATACTGTCCCAGTGTGATGGAGGGATCCAGCAAGTACGGCTGGGACAGCATCTTGGTTTCTGCCTCTCCCCCAGGCTCGTCGTCCAGGGAGCCAACAGAGAGAGGAGCCATGCCCACCACATGCTGCCCAAGGCGGCGGCCAAGGTCTTCAAGGTTTGCTTTCTGCTCAGACGTCTCGCAGATGACCAGGGCCCCATACTTCCCCAGAACCAGGTTGTGGAGAGAGGGACTGTGCATTGCCCCATGGACATAAGAGCCAACATAGAACCCAGCTGGCACCTTCACCCATGCAGCTCGTTTAAGAGTCATGTTTTCTCCCAGTTTCCCTGTGAGAGAGCAAAAACAAAAAACACACTTCCAGAATATGATGCTCATGGTAGTACCAAAATATGCACAGAAGCAGCCAAGTTTGGGAGACAGTCCTCCGCATTTACACTGTGGACGTGCCACAGAGGGAGAGATACCATTTTCAGTGTAAACAGGAAAAGGGGTGTGGGGGGAGAGGGTGGGAGAAATGGAATGAATGCCATGCTGGTATTTAGAAACACAGGCTCTGGTGTCACACACACCCTGGGCGCAGGTCTCAGTTCTGCATCTCACTGGCTACGACCTTAGGCAAGTAATTTAATGATATAACCCCATTTACTAATTCATCAAGCCTTCATTTTCTCTTCTGTAAAATGGAGAGGATGCCACTTAAAATAACCTGAAAACAGGGTTACTGGGAGAAATAAATAAGATGTGTAAAAGAACTTATTACAGTATCTGGCACATAGTGAGTTCTCCAACCTGGCTATCATCACTACCTTAAACTCAGGCTTAGAGAGCTTAAGGAACCTGCCTAAGGCTACAGAGCTAACGTATGGCAGAGCTGGAACTAAAACTCAGATCTAGGGACTTCCCTGGAGGTCCAGTGGTTAAGACTTCGCCTTCCAATGCAGGGGGTGCAGGTTCAATCCCTGGTCGGGGAGCTAAGATCCCAAATGCCTCGTGGCCAAAAACCAAAAATGTCAAACAGAAGCAATATTGTAACAAATTCAATAAAGACTTTAAAAATGATCCACATCAAAAAAAAAATCTTAAAAAAAAAACAAAAAACCCCCCTCAGATCTGACTCCAACCCAATTGTGTTTTTTCCCACCAAGTCACCATCCCTCCCAAAAACCACTATAACTGACACAGACAACTCCTGATCATCCATTGTATCAGGAAAAAGTCCAAAACTAAAAGCCCCAGAAAATCCAAAGCCCCATGTCATATGGTGATTTCAGCTTCCCCTCATCAAAAATTAAAAGATAATATTTTCAGAGTTATTTATAAGAACCAAAAGCAGATTCTAGTTTCCTCCTTTCTCTCAGGATGCTATCCCCTCTAACAGAAGTCCAAAGAAGCCAAAAGGTAGGTAGGGGTAGGAGAATAAAGGGGTCTGGGTAAATATCCCTGAATTAGCCATAGTTATAACTAAAAGTCATAAAAGGGAAGTATCCAGAAACCAAAAGGAATCTTAAAACAGCTCAAAGCATCTACCCAATAGTTAATTCCCAGAAACTGGCAAGGCTGAAACACCCAATTCTTCCAGAATTTCTTAATAAGTTCCATACACGGCTGTCTATCTGGTTTTTCAACCATGACTCACTGAAACATCATACATACTTCAAGATGACCTGATAAAAACAGAATTGATGTCCTGACTGGAAACATCAAATGAGCAGTAAATTCCCAGCAAGCTCTAACCCCAGCCGTACCTCCCTCCTTCCATCAAGGACATGTACGAAGAAGGCAAAACCCCTACTACTTCCACTGCCAATGATCCAGATACGGCTCCTATAGCCAGTGGTTCTGAAAGAATGTACCTTCACAAATTCAGGATCAGATTTTCTTTTTTAAAGAGAGGACAAATTCCTAAACATGATGCCCTGAAATACTCCTGGACCCCTTCATAAAGAAGATGAAATGACCTCTGACGGACTATTTCCTTCATAGTGTATAGAGAGGTAGTCAACCGGAGGTCAAAAGGCCATCTTTGCCTAAAGACATGCTTTGTTTGGTCAGCACAGTGATGCCTACTAATTTTAATTAGTTGCAAACAGCTAAAAACTAAACTTTTTTTCATACAAATCTAAATTCTTTTAAAGGAATTTAAAAATTCTGATGACACTGGGATCCCACTTCCCTCAAAGTAATAACAGGTGGCTTGGTAATGGTTTTCTTCAGAAGAGTGTGAGCTTTTCAGGGTGTCCACTGCTCACTAATATCTAACACACAACCCACCTCTCGCATTCAGATTATCAGACCTTTGAAGGAACTTGACTTTGTAATTCTTGATCTAGATTTGGAGGAATACCAAAGATACCAGGAGATCCGGTTATCAATCTCCAGTTTCCAGATCCTTACAAATACTCACCAATTGCTAAGGCCAGCTGATCCTTGAGAGATCCTTCTCTCTCACGCCCAGCTGGAAGTTCAGAGAGCTCAGAGGAATTCAGGAAGCCCTAAGTGCACAAAGAAAATGAACACGAGTCAGTATGTATAATTAAAATTACCAAGAGACTAAGCAAAAATATAGTCTATTTCTCAGAAAATGATTTAAGACAACTAAGTATAAATAGATAATGTTTTCATTAAGCCAAGAACGTTAAAAATTGCTAAGCACTCCACCCCCAATTCCATCCCAATCTCTGGCCTAACTTCTTAGAATGTAGTTTCCTAGAAATCAGAAACAATATTTTCATACAATCATAAAATGTTGAAACTAAAAGGTTTGTAGATTGTTGGTAGGAATGAAAAATGGTGCAAATCCAATGGCAGGGAATTGGACAATAGCTAACAAAACTACATATACTTTTATCCTTTGACCCTGCAATCCTATTTCTAGAAATTTACTCTAATACACTTCCAACAATACAAAAGTACATAGGCACAAAGTAATTCATTGAGCAATTATTTCTAATTGTAAAATGCTGGGAAGTCTAAATGTCCAAACAGGCAGAGTCTGGCTGAATAAACCACAGTACAGTCACAAAATGAAATACTATGCAGCTGGACAAAGAGAGAGAGAAAAAAAGATGGTCTCCATGAGCTGCTATGGAGTATTTCCAGGATATATTAAGTGAAAAAAGCAAATTAAAAGAATACATACATATTATACCAACATTTGTGTAATAAATATTTGTATAAATATGCTTATTTTTGCAAAAAGGATAACCAGAAATTAGTGGAGATGGTTATCCACAGGAGTGCACAGGAATGGGGTGGAAGGGAGAGGAGGGAAGTACGACTTGTGTATGTGGTTGGGGGAGGGGGGAGGAGAGTTTTAACTTCCAGAACCTTGTTAATGTTTTACATATTCAAAAATAAAATTAAATTAACAAGGATTAGGGGTGAAAACAAACACAGACTGAACAGAAACAGAGATTCTAACTGTATTTCAAAGGAATAACACAATCTCAAAAGGGGGAAAAAAACTAATCCAAGTTACTTTCGATACAGTCCTTTGGCCACATAACTTCAAAGTAAGGACAAAAAGAACATCAAAGAAATCTTGAACTCCTTAGTAGGTTTGTTATTTGCAGTGGTCAGGGACAGTAACTCTGAAACAAAGTGTGTACCCTACAGAGAGTAAATAAGCACACATACTGAAATTGCTAGAAGCCAGTGTACTCACTATGAGAGAAGGAAGGTACAAATATAGAAAGGGGGAAGAAAAGAAAGAAGCCTGTGGTGCAGGATTACTGAAACACACACACACACACACACACACACACACACATTTCCTAGCTCTGCTGAAAGAGCAGGGCAGCAATGACATCTCAGTAGAATTAAGCATACCTAATGCTGCCCAGATCTTGGTTTCTAAAAACCATTCCCCCATCAGAAAGGATCAGGACCCCTTGGAGGAGCTGCCAATCCCATGGTTGGGGCAAGGAAAGTGTGACATAAACCCAGAATACTCTGTTATGCCAAAAAGTACGGAAATAGTCAGAAAATAATAAGGCCATACCAAAAAGACAATGGAACCAGCTTGCATAGGCTTGGCTGAAACTTGCCAAATCCGGGGATAATTTGAGCATTAAAATGACTAATGGACCCGCGTGTAGCAACAAAGACCCAATGCAGCGAAAAATAAATAAATAAGACTAATGGATTGTATAATGAATTGTATAAAAGAAGAATCTATACTGATTCACTTTGTTATAAAGCAGAAACTAAAAAAAAAAGAAAATTTTTACTTAGCTTCTGAAACAATACAGTTTTTGAATAGTTCAAACATTAAAAAAACAAAAAGATGTACAAAGTGAAAAGTAACCCCACCAACACTACTTCCCCCTCTACCAGTTTTCACCCCCTACAACAGGTAATCACTGTTGCTAATATTTTGTTTATCCTTCTAGAGATATTTGTATGTATATACATGCCAATATGTATATATTTTTCTCCTATTTTTTCTAGAAATGGTAGAATACCAAAAAAAAAAAAAAAAAAAAAAAGAATCTATGAGTCAATGTTGCTACTAAGTAAATCCCTAAATCAAGGGAGAAGGAGAAGTCTCCTTATTACAATAGAATGCCACCTAATAAAACTAACCCATGTGAAAGAAACTGTAAGGGTTAGAAAAATAACCATTATGCAACTATCACAGTAACAACTGATCCTGACAAGAATCATCACGGGATGCTAAAACTTTTAGGCACAAGTTTTTTGAGGAACTGGATGTCTACACAGTCTCAAAACAATCTCCCATACAGATTACTTACTAGTTACAAAAAAGGAACACGGTAAGTTTAGAGTGGAGAAACCTGGCAGATACTACCTTAACCAAGAGATCAAAATTAGCACCATCAATAACAAGACCACAGTCCCACCCTCCTGTGCCTCCTGATGTGATGTTCTGAGAAAAACGGAGGGTAATTTATTTAAGATTCTTACAAAAATCCATATTCTAAGTATGAAGAAACATCAGTTGAACCCAAATTGAAGGACATTCTACAAAACTGTCCTGTACCCTTCAAAAATGTCAGTGTAATGAAAGACAAAGAAAGGCTGAGGAACAAAGAAAGGAAACCAAACAGACATGGCAACTAATTGCAACACATGCTACTGGACTGGATCCTGGATCACAACTGCTAGTTGCCAAAAACGAAATGTATATTGTATATTATCTAAATAAAAATATTGTATCAATGTTAAAATTCCTGAATGTGATCACTGTACTGTGGTTATATCGGAAAATGTCCTTGTTTTTAGGAGATACATGCTGAAGGGATAAAGGGTTCTAATGTCCGCAACATACTCCCAAAAGGATAAAAAAACAATAGGGATGGGCTTCCCTGGTGGCGCAGTGGTTGAGAGTCCGCCTGCCGATGCAGGGGACACGGGTTCGTGCCCCAGTCCGGGAAGATCCCACATGCTGTGGAGCAGCTGGGCCCATGAGCCATGGCCACTGAGCCTGTGCGTCCGGAGCCTGTGCTCCGCAACGGGAGAGGCCACAACAGTGAGAGGCCCGTGTACCGCAAAAAAAAAAAAAAAAAAAAAACAATAGGGATGACAACAATATGAATATAAAAAGTGATAAAGTAAATAAGGCAAAATGTTAACAAATGGTGAATCTAGATAAAATTACTCTAGTTTACTGTAGAATACTGGCAACTTTTCTGCAAATTTGAATTTTTTTTCAAAATAAAAGTTTTAAAAAGATAAAGACCAAAAGGAAAAAATTAATAAAGCTAAAAGGGACCAAAATCCCTTGTTACAGATAATGAAACAGAGGCACAGTAAAGTAAGTGAATAGCTCAGGGTTACAAACAGCTACTGGCAAAGTCAAGATTAGAATTTCTACTTCAAGTGACTCATCTATTCAGTACAATTCTAAAAAATAATCTCAACATAGTTTTCCATGTAATATGACTCTTTAATGCCAGTAATAATTAACATTTACCACAAGATCTCAAAAGAAAGATAAACAGAAGGAAAAGGGTGGTACTAAATAAAAAATTGTTGTGAGTAGTAGGTTCATTTTTGCCTCGGCAACAAGGACAGATCAAAGGCATACTGATACAATTCCTTCCTTGCTCCTTCTATAGATAAGAATATGCTAAGTCTCCTAAATTGTGCCTTCTCCAGTATCTATATTTATTTATTTATTTATTATTTTTGTTTTGCAGTACGCGGGCCTCTCACTGCTGTGAGCTCTCCCGTTGCGGAGCACAGGCTCCAGACACGCAGGCTCAGCGGCCATGGCTCACCGGCCCAGCCGCTCCACGGCATGTGGGATCCTCCCGGACCGGGGCACAAACCCGTGTCCCCTGCATCGACAGACGGACTCTCAAACACTGCGCCACCAGGGAAGCCCCACTATCTATATTTAGAAATCCTTTCCTCAGGCCATTCTAGATTTCTGAACACAAAGCTTCACCTGATATATGGACTGTATTCCACTGGCATTCATTCATTCATTCAACAGAGCCCCAAGCAAGTGCTGGGCCCACTCCTCATGCACCAGAGACACACTAGTGAAAAGACAAATCTCCTACCTTATGAAGCTTACATTCTATTGGGGAAGGCAAACAAAAAATAAATAAATTAAAATGTAATATATAAGAACTATAACAACAGATTTTAAATGAAGCAAAATAAGGGGATAGAGCAGTAGGAGGAAGGTACTCCTCTCCAGAGAGATAACATTTAAGCAGAGACATGAAATAAGGAAGTGAGACATGAGAATGTCTGAAAAAATGGAATAGCAAAGACCCTAAGAGGGGAGGAACAAATCCAGCATGTTGGAGACAACCCCAAAACTCACTTTACTATATGTGGACAGTTGATCCTTTAGGCTCTGACAATGCAACAGGGTTCCCAGGGCTACTTGCTGGACCAACTGTTGAAATTTTAAATTTCTGGAAACAAAATCTGTCTCACAGTTCACCTGTGGGAACAAATTGATGTTGCTGTATAAGCTGTTTACTAATAGTCTCCAAAAATGCTTTAAAGCAAGGTATTGATAAAACAGGCAGCAGACGCAACAAAACAGAAATAAATGTCTCTAGGATTAAATCCACAGTTCCTCTACTAGCTTGAGGCCAGAAACTGAATGAAGTGATTCCTGCTGTGCCAATGAGTTAGCAATAACCTGCGCATTCACAGGACGGTTCCATAATGTCCCCCAAAGGATTCACTACAAGTTCACCACCTGCCTGTGGCACATGCCATAATCGCCTCATTCCCTAGGCTCCTCCAACACCAAACCACTTTTGTTTATAAGCCTGTTTATCTCTTCTCTCGCTCTAGACTAATCCACATCTGATTCTTCACCAACTGGGCCCCTAAACCTCCTCTAAAACAGCTGCTTGCTGTCCATCATCTAATTAGTCTAATTCCTAGCTTTAAAATCTAACTATTCCAGGAAACAATCAGTGACGAGGTGTAAGGCCACAATGGACTCACATTTAGGAATAACAGTCTACACTACTAGGCCTTTTCTCACCCACAACCTGTGCATTTCTATACTTAAATGAATCCATAGCTAGTAACTGGGGTCTCACGGGCTTAATTCTAACTAGCTTTTATGGTTCTCAAACACCTCTTCTTTAAGAATGCAAAGGGTCTACCACAAAGCCTACACCCAAGGGACAGCTGTTCCTGGCATCTGGAACTCTGACAACTCACCTCTACTAACACAGTCGTGTTTCCTTCCTGCAGCAGCCCAATCAGACCTTCTTTGGTCTTCCTGCCATGGAGCCTGGCAGCTTTACTCCAGCCCTCCTTCTGGGCCTGTTTGTGGAGCCAGCTCTCTGCCTATAAATAAAAAAGATAAAGGGCAGATGATAAAGACACAGAATTTAGAACAGAATGGGGCTCTAAAATACCTCGGGTTCCCCAATTCTTTCTCCTTCCCCTCAGCCCTACAAGAGAAACTAATCTATCATTTACTGGCAGCCTACCACTAAATGACAAACAGTGGGCATTGTGCCTGGTGTTTTGGATAAGTTTAATCTTCACAACAACTCTATGGGGCAGACAGTACTATTTTCTTTATATAAATAAGAACAATGCAACTCTGAAATATTAAGTAAGGTGTCCAAGGTCACAGGATTAGTGTGAGGATACCACGATCTGGGTCTTGGTCGTCGGTCTGACTCCAAAGCTCCCACGAGCCCTTCCAGCCCCAAGCAGGAGGAAACCTCATAGCAGCCTTGCATGGAATAGTTTCTTAGCCCTGCGACCCTGAGTCAATTGCTTCGAAATAGGTAAGAGTCAAAGGGTGAGATTGTCATTGAAGTCAGAATCCTATCTAGGACTCTGTCCTTATGGGTCACTGGGCAGCAGATCTGACTTCTACGCGACCTCCCAAACGCACTGGGGTCGGGCCCCGGTACCCCACTCCCACCCCCGCGCCAGCTCCCCTCTACTTCCTCCCACACACCTGTTTGAGATCCCCGCCACAAGTCTCCAGAGCCTTCTTGCAGTTTACAAAGGAGTAGCCCGTTCTCCGCCGCAGCTTCATGAGGAGCTCCTTGCTGGAAGCCGAGGAGGATAGCCAGGGTCCAGCGTGAAATGTATGCCGCGGCTGGGGCGACTGAAGCACAAGGGGGCCCACCTGGAGGGAGTAAGAAGGCATGAGAAGCAGCAAGCAGCGAGGAGCTCGTGGGGTGGGAGCACGTCGGCCGGGAGGCGACCTTAGGAGAGACAGACCCAGGGGGTGGGGGAACGGCAGCACCCTGACGCTGCACCGCGAAGAGGGACCGAGGTGCGGGGAAGGGGGAGATGGAGCCGAACGCAGCCAGGGGAAGGGGAGGGAGCGTGCCCTGCGCACGGGAGACCTGCAAGGAAGGCAGAACAGGGCCGGGGCCAAGAGCACTCACTGTGCAGCTCCCAGCCCGCGCGACCAGACAGAGACGCAGTGAGCGCAGCAGCGACATCTTTCCGGGGACCGTACCCTGTTGCCGCACCGGTGAGGCCACGGGCCTACGGCGTAGCGGCGGGGCCAAAACTCTCCACCGGAACACGTCAAGCGGAGATGGCGCCACCTGCTGTCCGGGAGGCGCATTCGCCTCCCCTACTTGGTGTATTGAGACTACTTTTCACAAGGGAATTACACCCCCGCAGGTAAAATAACAGAAAGCATGAGACAGAAGTGTCACAAAATAACAATACAAGACACGTGGTAACACTTCATGTTTATTTCCAATGTACTTTCATATTCATTATCCATTTATGACTCATGACAAACTTGTGAGGTAGTTGGGTGGGTTCAGAAGTTTGGCCAAGGTCACATAGGGAGGAGGAGTAAATATTTGTTGAAGGAACAAAAATATTTGATGAACACCAACTGTGTGCCAGGAACCACAGCCCTGCCCTCCAAGGTAATCTAATGGTGAGAAAATAGGGAGCAGACAAACGATCACACAAGACAAGGTAAGCCTCACAAGACAAACAGTTAGTTAAAGCGTCTCAAGGGAGAAAGAAATCATATTCAAACAGGAGGCTCAGGAAAAGCTTTTTTCAGGAGAGAAGCTAAGAATAATGAAGATTTTGAGAGGTAGAAATAGCCCTTCCAGGCAGGGAATCATCAAAAAAAATGAAGGAAGAAGCCAGGGAATCTTGGTGTGGATTTAGGGAACAAAGAGTAGACCTTTTGTAATTTGGCCAGAGGTTGCCATACATGTAGGAAACCAGTAGGAAATGAAGTAGCAGGATAATTTGGGATCACACGGGACACACTGAGTACCAAGCAGAAGAGCTTATTCTTGCTTCTGTTGGGCAGCAGCAGAAGCTAATCAGAGCTGATTTTGGAAGATCACCAGAGTTTACAAAATGGTTTGAAGGGGAGTGAATGGAGGCCAGGATGCCCCAGGAGGTGATGTGTGGCCCAAGGAGTAAGTCAGGAGAGCCCCCATCAGAGGCCCCACAGTGGGAGGAGAAAAGAGGTGAAGGCAAAACACATTAGAAAGGAAGGACTGATAGGGACTGGAAACCTAAAGAAAAATCAAAGAGAACCTGGTACTTAGTGATCAGGGCTCCAACTCCAAAAAGAGTGAAGGAACTATGGTCCAAAGGACAGCTCTGCTGCCTATCCCCAACTTCAGGGCTGGGAGGACTTGACCCAGTTAGAGCCATGGTTCCACCACACTATCTCTTGAAGCAAGAAGTGGGTGGTCAGAGTTTTCTTACTTCCCAGCCCCCCAGTAAAAGCCCGAGTTCTCTGGATGCAGAAGAGATCTTTAATGCTTATTTATTTTCCTTTTTTAAAAATTCCAGTAGAATCTGGAAAAAAAATCCATTCTGTATAAAAAGACAACAGCAGCAAGGGCTTCCCTGGTGGCGCAGTGGTTGAGAGTCCGCCTGCCGATGCAGGGGACACGGGTTCGTGCCCCGGTCTGGGAAGATCCCACATGCCGCGGAGCGGCTGGGCCCGTGAGCCATGGCCACTAAGCCTGCACATCCGGAGCCTGTGCTCCGCAACGGGAGAGGCCACAACAGTGAGAGGCCCGCATACCGCAAAAAAAAAAAAAAGACAACAGCAGGACTAGATGGGATCATGACTGTCTCTCTGCAGCCACTGTTCACACATCCCACTTACCTCCCCTTCCCCTAAAATCCTCGATACCCTCCCATCTTCCTCTGCTGAGAACAGGAACTGGGAATTTCCTTTGCACTCTAGCCCAGTACAGCTAGGGCTCTAGTATTCCTAGCACATAGCACCTCCCTGCACCTGCCCAAGAGTATCTCAGGAAACAAAAAGGGAAGGAGGAAAGACAGCGGCAAGGGAAATCCATCGTTTTTGGTCCTTATGTTTACGCCTTGGACATATGGCAGTTCCTTCATTAGAACAAGGTGTTCAGAGGCGCAGAAGGGTGACATCAAGCAGGTCTTGGTCCCCTGTGCCTGGCCCTATAGATGTTAACATTCTCATTCTCATCCCGCTTGGCCAGCTCCAGTTGGAAATGCTGGGGCAGGAGGTGCTGAAAGAAGCTCTCTGTCCCGTGCTCCTCTCTCATCTTGGAAGCCAGATAGATGGTGCCATGGGGCCCGCACAGGTGTTGGAGGGTCCCCAGCAGCAGTGGGAAGGTGGGCTCCAGATACACGATATCAGCCCCCAGCACCAGGTCATAGTCTCCAGGGAAGACATGCTGGTCAATCCCCCAGGACAAGGCGCGGACCTGGGCCCGGCCTCCAGCTGGCACATTGGCCTGGACGTTGCCCTGGATCTGTTCTAGGACCAGGGGCAGGTCAGTGATGGTAACATCCCCCCCTGAGAGAGAGGAAGGAGGAGAAATGCAAGTCAGAGGGACCAACCAAGGGGCTTCGGCTCCTGCTCAGAAGGTCCAGGGACCTCAGGGCTTAGAGGATAATGTTTGGGCAGCCCAAAGTCCACACTTTGAATTTTGTTGCCCTAACCTCAACCTCATCCACAGCCATCTCATTACTCTACATTCTACAACATCAACATTCTCTCTAAGCTAATCTTCAACCTCTCTGCCCAACACACGACAATTAGATGTCAGCAGAAGCCTGGGCAGGACTAAGCTGGAGGTGGGCTGCGCACCCACCCCCTACTGACACAAACCAGCCCTCATGGATCTGGAAAGCTTCCCAGAAGACATGACCTCAGCAAGGCTTAAAGGACAAGGAGGAGTTAGTCAAGTGGAGCTTCCCAAGCAGAGATCAGAGAGTACAAAGGCCTGGTTGGGAGAGAGCACAGTGTATTCAAGGAAGGCTGGATCTCAGAGGATATGGAAGGGAAGAGAAAAGTGTCAAGACATGAGAGTACAGAGAAAAATGATTATGACATGCTAAGGAGATTCAGGCTTGATCCTGAGAGCAATAGGTTTTAAGGGCAGAAGCAGAGGGTGAAGATGATTAGATTAGGACTTCAGAAAGCTTCGTTCATGCAGTAAATATATTTATTGAGCATCTACTAAGTTCTGGGGGTACAGGCGTTAGTAAAACAAAACCTTGGCCTTCCTTGAGTTCTGTTACAGAGGTAGAGACAAATGAGGTAATGCAAAACTATTTAATCATGATCATGGTGATTATTACAGAAAGAGAAAATACTCAGAATTCATTCATTAATATTCATTTGTGCCTATATGCCAGGTGCTGAGAATACAGCAGTGAACCAATCAGACAAAATCCCTCTGCTCCTGGGGCTTACAGTCTAGTGGCAAGAGACCTACAACAACAAACAAAATGAAACAAACAAAACACACTGTAAGTCAGATGGTAATAAATGCTGTGCTGAAGCATTAAGCAGGGAAGGAGGATAAGAACTGCTTGAGGGATAGGGCAGGAATGTCATTTTAAATTGGGTAGTTGGGCTCCCCTGGTGGTGCAGTGGTTGAGAGTCCACCTGCCGATGCAGGGGACACGGGTTCGTGCCCCGGTCCGGGAGGATCCCACATGCCGCGGAGCGGCTGGGCCTGTGAGCCATGGCCGCTGAGCCTGCGCGTCCGGAGCCTGTGCTCCGCAACGGGAGAGGCCACAGCAGTGAGAGGCCCGCGTACTGCAAAAAAAAAAAAAAAAAAAAAAGAATTGGGTAGTTAGGGAAAGCCTCATGGAGCAGATTATGTTTGAGTAAAGACCTGAAGGAAGTGATGGAGCAAACTCTGTGGGTCTCTCAGGTTAAGATGTACCAAATGAGGGACTCGCAAGTGTAAAGACCGTGAGGCAGGAGTGTGCCTGGCAAGTTTAAGGACCAGCAGGAAAGCCAGTAGCTGGAGCAGATTAAGTGAGAGAAATAATAGTAGGGGCCCAACTCTAGGCAGGGTAGCAATGTCTAGGAAATTGGTCAGATCCTGAATATATTTTGAAGGTAGAGTCAAGAGGGTTTGCTGACAGATTAGATATGAAACATTGGGAGCGGGGGGTTGAGGATGGCTCCAAGATATTTGGCCTGACCAACTAGAAGACTAAGTTGTCATTTATTTAGGTGAGGAAGGCTGCAGGAGGAACAGGTATGGACAGGAAGATCATGAGTGCATTTCTGGGCACATTAAGCTTGAGATGTACATCAGACAACCACAGGACGATATCGAGTAGGTAGCTGATTTTACAAACAAATCTGGAGATATAAATGGGAGAGTCATAGAGTCATCAGCATGGAAAGGGCATTTAAAGCCACATGGTGATGGAACTGCTTGGGAGTGAGTGTAGACAGAAAAGGGGACGGGTCAGAGGACGCCTCCTGAACCCTGGCGTGCTCAGACTTTCAGTTGTGAAGAACAACAGGAACCAACAAAGGAGAATGGAACAGATGCCAGTGAGGTGGGTAGAACCCAGAAGTGTGGTGCCCTGAAAGCCAAAGGAAGTGTCTTCCAAAGAGGAGGGAGAGACACACACTGCCAAGTCCAGTAAGGTGGGCTCATAACTGACTCTTGTACTTAACAACATGGAGTCAGAAGGGAAGCTCACAACCTTTCTGGAGCAACTGGAGTGGGGGGGGGCAGGCTGGGTTGGGGAGAGGGGTAGAATCGAGAATGGAATTGAGGAAACAATAGGAAGAGAGGAATGACAATGAGCATTAACTCTTTTGAGTTTTGTCATAAAGCAGAGCAGAGAAATGGAGTGGTAACTGGAGGGATGTGTAGGATCAAGAGTTTTCTCTGATAGGAGACATTACAGCATATTTATGTGCATAATACACACAAACACACATATGGAATGATCCAGAGAGAAGGGAAAATGGATAATGCAGGAGAGGTGGGGGAGCAGGGTGTTTGCAGGAACAATGTCTTTAGGTAGATGAGAAGGTTTGGGGTCTCATGACACACACTTGACCTTAACTAGGAGCACAGCACGTCTGCTATGGTAACAGGAGAGAAGGCAGTGCAGACAGACACAGACACAGCTGGGGAAGAGACGCTGTGATAAGAACATGTGGATATTTGCTATGAGAAAACAGAAGTGATCAGAAGAGCTAGGAAACAAAGTCATCAGCTGAGGAGACATTTGGAAGTTTGAAGGGCAAAACGATAAGAAACAAGATGTTTAGGAGAGCAGAATAAGTGGGTGAGGGCAGGGTAAGAGGCTAGCTGGGCAGCACTTAAGGACGCATCTGAGGATAGTGACAACAAATTTAAAATGAAACCAGGGACTTCCCTGGCGGTCCAGTGGTTAGGACTCTGTGCTTCCACTGCAGGGGTCACAGGTTGGGGAACTAAGATCTTGCATGCTACGAGGAGCAGCCAAAATAAATAAATAAAATAAAACCAGTCAACATAGTTGTGTATATTATACTAGGAGGGCCTGTGGGTGAGAGTATCCAGGAGGCTTTCCCTTGGTCGTGATGTTTGAGCTGAGTGCTGAAGGAGGTATATGCATTAACCAGGTGGTACAAGGGTTCCAGACATAGAGTGCAGCCAGTGTGAAGGCTCCAAGGAAGGGGACATCAAGATAGGCTTGAGGAACTGATAGGAGGGCACTAGGTAGCACAAGGAGTACAAGAGGGAGAGGAACAGAAAGAGGCTAGAGGGAGACACGGGGCCTTGGAGGCCATGTCAAAGGGGTTAGTTCTATCCTGAAAGCAACAAGAAGCCACTGAAAGATGGGGAAGAGATGCCAAAAGATCACTCTGCCAGCCGGGTGGAATGGGCAAAGGTCTAGGTGTGGGCAAGGGGTAGAAGCAGGAAGACCATTTTGACTAATTGTAGCCTTCTAGGCAAGTGATGGTGACAAGGACTGGGGAGCCATCAGTATAGATGGAAAAACAGGAGATTCAAGAGATTTTTAGGAGATAAATCTGTCGGACTTGGATAATGGAGTTGGGGGTGAGAAAAAGGGACGTGTCAATTGTGGGTCTAGATTTCCCACTGGGTGGATGGTAATTTGATTCACTGAGATGGGGAAGGCTGAGGGAGAAACAGGTTTGGTGGCGGAAGAGCACAAGATCTAGTTTGGGCAAGCCAAACTTCCCCATAGGGAAGCTCGAAGACACTTGTGAAAATCCAGGGAAAAGATGGCAGTGGCCTGAGCTAGAGATGGAGGGAAGAGGAATAGAGAACTGGGGAAGTATTAAGTTCATATGACTCAAAGGACTCACTGATTGCCAGGATGAGAGGGGAGAGGGCAACAGATGAGAATGACACCCAGATTTCTGACTTGGCAGCAGAATAGGGAGCAAAAGAAGGAGAAGCCAGTCTGGGAGCAAGGGAAAGATGTTTCCATCCATATTACACCCATTTTTCTCCCATTTTGGCATAGCTGCCCACTTCTCACCCACCCATTCCTTCATGGAAAGCTGCTGTTGACACTCCCTCGGTTCTGTCTGAGCCTGTATGTTCATACTCCTCATCAGACAGAGCTTCTCCCTGATGGGTTCCCAGAGAGTCAAGGGAGACACGACCAGAGCATGTCCACTGGCTCTGCACATACCTCGCCATAGTTCTCATCCAGTAACATCTTCCCCCATCTTCACCACTAGACCATAAACTCCTTGGGGTGAGGAAATCTGTCTTACTCATTGTTGTATCCCAATACCTAGCATGATTCTTGGCACATAGGGGACTCCAAATACATGTTGGTTGGATGAATAGAAGAAAGAATGCTTGCCTCTGGGAAGACTTCCCTGAATGTGTTTTGTGTTATGTCCCTATGAACAAGGACATGTTAATTTGCATTCCTAGGGAGATGACATCATAAGTGTTTTTAAAGGAATGTTTTCGGTGTGAAGTTTTGCCTGCCCATTAGATTATAAACTAAGGAACCGTTTCCTTTGTAGTTTTTGGTTCTTGACAAAAATGGAGCAAAATTTTCCTTACCTTTTCCTTTCCCAAGTCTGCAGTGCCTAATTCCTACCCCACTTCCCACAAAATACACTCTAACCCTCAGAAACTCATAAGCTTGTTCCTCCCAAGCAATGAAAACCTGAAGAATCAAAAATATATTCACAATGAAGTCATAAAGTACTCATGAGGTTTAATACCTGCAGATTGCTCCCCCTACAGGATACACCCATATATGCATTTTGACAGAAGACCATATATAAAGCAAAGGAGATTTTTCCTTGTAAATATCCGTGAAATCACAAAGAGCAAAAAGGTAGGAAAAACTCCTTCTAGTAAGGCCTGCCCGATTGTTATTCCTTGCCTCCAAATCAACCACCTTGGGTGCTTTGACAGCCAATCAGCGCTGTCTGGCACACAGGAGCAAGTAGGGGCACACACACAAAAAAAGTTTGTTAGAAAGAAGGGACTAGGCTGGTTCCAAACCACTCCCCTCTCCCAAGAATATAGGAAGTGACAAATTCTCCACATCCCCGTCCTCCCCCCACCCCCTCCCACCGCAAAGCTCACGCACCCTGCAGCGCTGCCAAGATACCCACGATGCCCGTCCCAGCGCCCAGCTCGATCACTTTCTTGCCTCGGAAATCCACATTCTGACTCTCGAAATAGTTGCACAGGCTTAGAGCCTATGGGAGAAAAGAGAGAAAAGATACGACTGTAGCGGGGATTGGCTCCATATGGGAAAGCGAGAGTCCGGGGTCTGACCTTCCGCGGACCCTAGCCCAGAGCCGCTCACTCCTCACCGCGTCCCACACGTGCGCTGCCACTCCGAGGCGGGACCCAAAGTTCTCCGTGATGCTCAGCACGTGCCCACAGAAGTAGAACCGGCTCTTCTCCGAGTAAGAGTCGGCGAAGAGTCTGACCTCCCGTGGGAACACGGATTCGGGCTCTGATTCAGGATCTGGGCGGGGGTCCGCCATCTGGCCGCGAGAGTGCCCGGTCACCGGCCAGCGCTGGGATCCCGGATCTGAAGCGGCGTGGGGGTTGAGGACCGCGGGCCGTCTCGGCTGCCCAGTGGCACCGAGCCCCGCCTCCCCGAGTTTGCCTTCCTTCCTCCAGTTTGACTTCCTGGAGGTGGAATGAGGAGCTGCCTCCCTAGCTCCGGTCCCCAGCGCACACACGATGGGACTCACGCCGGACCACGGGGGTCAGACCCGGTCGACTGCTCGGAGAGCGGGAGAAGGGGAGAGGAGGGAGGATTAATTCACCGTAGCAAGCGGGGTCCCTGGACCCCTCTCACCTGCGGGGTGCACGGGGGCCTGCAACCGGGGTGGTAACCCAGACCAAACAGAAGCAGGCTAAGGAAAGAGGCTGGGTGCGGCTCTGGCCTTGCCAGCCCAGTTAAAGACCAGCGGCCCGGAGGCGCCCTCCCGCGCGGCCCCTCTGCGTTCCTCCCTGCCCAGCCCAGCAGAATTCACCCCTGGAGCTTTAAGGGGTGGGCTCTGCCCACTACGTGCCTTTGTGCGTCATTCTCGTGCGCCCTGAGCCTCGGTCTCCACGTGGGTTCGGTGGATAAACCCGGGCTGGGGATCATGGCGGGAACCGAGACTGGGGACGCCGCAGCAGGAGCCGAGGCCCCTCAGCCTCAGAAGCGCTACTATCGGCAGCGGGCTCACTCCAACCCCATGGCGGACCATACGCTGCGCTAGTGAGTGAGCAGGGCTGGGGCGAGCGGAGGAGGGAGAGGAAGGCAGAATTCTCAGAGTAGCCGGGAAAAGCGATTGTGCTGCGACGGTTGGAGGGTTTAGGGTAGGCTCGGGAGGATCAGCTGGGTGACGTCAGTTTGCGGAGGGTGGGTCGGGGAGATTGGGCAGAGGGCGGAATTGGCGGGTTGGGAGGGGGCGTGGCGTTCTGGCCTAAGGCTGGGTAAGGTTGCACGTCTGGGAAGAGAAAGAAATTGTTACTGAGACAAGAGTAATGGAGGCCGAATGTCGTTTCCATCTTTCAGTTTCATCTGTGGGATTTAAAAAAAGACAAACTTGGGGGGAGGGATTAATTGGGAGATTAGGATTGACATATACACTACTATATATATAAAGTAGGTAACTAATAAGAACCTACTGTGTAGCACAGGGAATGGAACTCTACTCAATACTCTGTAATGACCTATATGGGGAAAGAATCTAAAAAAGAGTGGATATATGTATATGTATAACTGATTCACTTTGCTGTACAGCAGAAACTTACACAACATTGTAAATCAACTATACTCCAATAAAAGTTAATTTTAAAAGAAGACAAACTTATATACAATCCTGCCCACACCTTACTCCGTCCTCTTCCCGCAGAGAACTTCAACAAAGCAAAGTCCCTATGCCTTAGGAAGCCAGTCTCTGGGACAAGGGGAACTTGAGCCCCAGAAAGGAGAGCTGCCCAGCCAGAGTCACATCAACCCTGGAAATGGAGACAGGCAGATCAGCAATAATGGGCCTCTTGATAGGCCTATGATTCACACTGGAAGGTTAAGGGTGGTTTCCATTGTGCTTCCTAGAGGCCAAAGGGCCCGCTCTTACACCCTCCTCTCATCCATCTCCCACCCTCACCCATCCACCCACACACACAGTACTGCTTCTGCAATGGTATGACCAACCTTCTCATGTTTCTCACGTCTTCTCTCCAATAGCCCTGTGAAGCCAGAGGACATGGATTGGTCTGAGCTATACCCAGAGTTCTTTGCTCCACTGACTCAAAATCAGAGCCACGATGACCCAAAGGATAAGAAAGAAAAGAGAGCTGAAGCCCAAGTGGAGTTTGCAGACATAGGCTGTGGCTATGGCGGCCTGTTAGGTAACACTCTGGCCCTTTCTCTGGGGCAAGGAGAGGCAATGCCTAGATTCTGCCAACTCAGCAGGTTTGGGGCGGGGGCATAGTTGGCCTTTCCCCTTCGGACCAGACATTGGTGCTGTGACATCAGTGTGGAGAGCCTCCACTTTCCCTCCACTCTGGGTCTGTGGCCTTTGCCCTGGAGAAGGGAGGGGGCTGCCTCAAAGCCTCTTAGAAATTGGGTTGTCTGGCCCTGCCCCTGGCCCCAGTCCCTACGTGAGCCATTTCACCTGCCAGGTGCCGGGTCAGTGAGCTGGTCAGCACAAGCGTCAGAGATTAGTCGCTGTGGCCAGTGATCCTGAACTGTCTTTCTCAGGGATTCCACCACCACCCCTCCCCCTCCCCCTTCCTCACCAGAACTCATTCCTTCTCTAGGCTCATATTTTCGAATTTCTCTTGTGTTGTCTGTATTGTCCCAGCCATACGTGCTGGACTGACTTCTCTGTTTTTAGATCTTCCATAGAAATAACAGTATGACAGAGAGGAAGCGCATGGTACTTGGTGGTGAAAACCATGGTTCAAGTTCTGATTCTACCTCTTCTTAGCTCTGTGACTTCAGGCGTTTCCAACCCTCAGTCTTCTCATCTTTGCAGTTTACCACAGAATGTAATGAGGATTAAATGAGACATGTGTGAAAACACTGTGAAGACTTTAAAGCACATGCAAAGATACATGTATTCCCAGGCCCTCCCACTTCCAGTCCTGGTGACTTTTTTTGGGTTTCCCCCAGCCCACTCCTCCAGCACAGAGCCATCCATACAGGTAGCTCTCTTGCCACACTTGTCATTATTGATTTTGGTAATTGCAGATTGAGGCTTCCTTTCCTGTGTTGACTTCTTTGAATACCCTGCAAGTATGAGGTTGATGATTCCATTCCTATTTCTGTGACCAGTGGAACTGTCACCGCTGTTCCCAGACACGCTGATCCTGGGTCTGGAGATCCGGGTGAAAGTCTCAGATTATGTGCAAGACCGGATTCGGGCCCTACGAGCGGCTCCTGGAGGTGGTTTCCAGAACATCGCCTGTCTCCGTAGCAATGCCATGAAACACCTTCCTAACTTCTTCCGCAAGGGCCAGGTGGGGAGGGGCACCCATGGGTTAGGCTGGTAAGCAGGTGGGGCATGGAGGCCAGGCTCTCACAACCCTGTTGGTGCACCTCTGTCTCACAGCTGACAAAGATGTTCTTCCTCTTCCCTGACCCACATTTCAAGCGGACAAAGCACAAGTGGCGAATCATCAGTCCCACACTACTGGCAGAATATGCCTACGTGCTGAGAGTTGGGGTGAGTCGAGAGTGGGAGGGAGGATGGGGTCAGGGACCTAATAAGGGACCTTCCACTAAGAATTCAGTGGGGGTGCATTTAGGACTCACCACCACCCCCATGATCCTGCTGCTCAGTTGCATGCAGCCCCCTATCTAGGGTGACTTTGCCTGTGCAGGGGCTGGTATATACCATAACTGATGTGCTGGAGCTACATGACTGGATGTGCACCCATTTTGAAGGGCACCCCCTGTTTGAGCGCGTGCCTCTGGAGGAGCTGGTAAGTCGGGGGCCTAAGGGAAATTGCAAAGATTTCTGGAAAGGTCCTTTCCAGAGTGTTTCTGTATTCTTTGAATCTAGCTTGATGCCAGGAGGATGGGATGGGTGTCTGGGGACCAGGGCAAGGACTTATTGAACCCTTCCTTCTCCCAGAGTGAAGATCCCATTGTGGGACATCTGGGCACCTCGACCGAGGAGGGAAAGAAAGTTCTACGCAACGGAGGAAAGAATTTCCCAGCCATCTTCCGAAGAATACAGGATCCCACCCTCTAGGCAGTGACCCCCCATCCTACCCTTCCTGATCACTGACTTTGCCTTAGTTGGACCCCATCTTCCAGGGACTGGAAAGAAGACTGGGCCCTTGGACCTTCCCAGCTGAGCCTGCTAGGGCTGAGCAGTAACAGTCTCTCAAAGAAGTTGAGGAACTGCCCAGGGCAGAACCCTGGAGTTCATGACCACCCCTGACTCCTCTCACTTTCTTACCCTTCCAGTGGCAGCAGAAAGCAAAAGCAGCTGACTGGGAAGGTCAAAAGACCTTGGGCCAGAAGGGATCTTTGGAAGGGAGTGGAGTCTTGCTCTCCCTTAGCAGTCCCTTCTGGGATTTCTCCTTCTCAGCTAGAGTGAAGAACGCAATTCTCCACTGTCCATCTAAACTGCCTTCTAAGCTCAAATCACCTGCCCACTCGTGTTTACTTTGCAGTTCAGGGGGTAACGTGTATGTGTGCACATCCCATGCTGCTGTTTCTCAGGAAAGGCTAGAGTGTGTATCACTCCTGTCCTCTCCCTGCCTAAGACTTGACCTGGGGAATCTGTGTTCCGTTTATTGTTGCTGTCTCTGGAGATCCTGGGAGGGTGTGGTGGTGGAGACCCTCTCCTTCATGTTGACCTTTACTTTGATCCCAGAACTTCAGAGCTGACTTGCTGACACAGAGCCTGCCAGGGCCGGGGGCGCGGGAGTGAGGAGCAGAGGTGAACTGGGGAGGATTCTGAGGCCAAAAGTGGAAAGGGGCTGCTGACTAGAAAGCCCCACAAAGGGGACTGAGTCAGCTGGAGATTCAGAGCACTCGCTTAGCCCTTGCTCTGTCCAGGAGCCCAGATAAATCTCTCAACTTTTCTAATTTGCAAAAAGTTCCTTCATTTCTGCTCCTCAAGCCCCAAATTACCATGGCAGGAAGGACAGGGCTTGTGGACGGAAGAGACCAACCCCCCTTCCCAAGGAATAAAGATGAAGGCTCCTGGAACCATCTTAACCCATTAACCCACCTGCTATCTGCCCAGTGTCAGGTACAGGGGGAGGGGGAGATGTAGTAATGCAGGAAAATTGTGCTCACATGCCAAAAAGGTGCATCCCGATGAGCCTGGAATCTGAGGACAGCTACAGCTGTGCCTCTTCCCTGCTTCCCTTCCCGGAGGCTGGAGGATGGGGAATTCCTGAGGATGGGCCCCAGTGGGCCTAGCTCCCTGAGGAAGTGATGGGAATACCAGGGACCCAGCCTGTATCTTGGTCACCTAAGCCTCACCAGATAGCCTTTCCGAGGAAGAGATCTTTAGGCTGCTGGACTAGGGCACCAGCCCAGAAGGAGAAGCCTCCCCTCCCAAGAGGGTCATTGCAACATGAGGACCAAGGGAGCCTCTGTGGCAGCTCCGGCCCCGCCTACTGTTCCTGGGTGCTAATCCCCAGCACAGACCACTCAGGAGAGGGGATTGGCTGAGGAGCTTGAAGAGGGGGCGTCGCCACTATCGCGCCCAAGAGTTAAATAGGGGCTGGGGCAAGACGCTCCGGAGAAGCACGCTTTCGCGGGTTCCCGAGCCAGACCATGACCCAGACCCTCAAGCTCGCTTCCAGAGTGTTCCACCGCGTCCGCTGCCCTCCTGAGCTGGGCTCCTCACTGGGCTCCAGAGGCTCGGACTCAGCGCCCCGGGGCTTGGCGGACATCCCAGGCCCCTCCACGCCCGGCTTCCTTGCTGAACTTTTCTGCAAGGGGGGACTGTCACGGCTACACGAGCTTCAGGTAGAGGGCACCGTTCTCGGGACTGAAAGCTGGGGAGGTTGGCTTTAACAACACCCTTAGTGCAGAACGTAGGAGGGAGGGCCAGTGAGAACAGATGCCCATGAATTACGGAAAAGACAAGTTGGGACTGGGGTCGGTTGTTCGCCAGGGGCGGAATCTGTCCCAACACCCAGCAGAGGAGTGCGTTCAGAAAGCGCCTTCTCGCTGTGCAGAATTCTGGAGACTCGGTAGATCCAGGACAAGTGCGCGGGAGGCACGTTTGGCTTAAAGTTAGTGCGCTCCTGTACATTCAGTGGAGGCTCGTCCTGAGATGGACAGTCCACGTGAGGGACTTTTAGGGGTTTCTCCGCCCAGGTGACCAAAGAGAGATCCAGAATGTCAGCTTTGCACCAAGTCCCCCCTCCCCGCCCGCCCCCCCAGCCCCCCGTTTTGCCAATCACACTCAAACTTCCTAGGGATGGGAAGTGAGAGAAAGAGGAGGAGGGGTTTACAGTATCAGAGCCTTACACTGCTTGGGAGCAGAAGCTCCCTCTTTCACACCCCAAACAACGCCCTTGGCGTTGGCACGAGCCGAGGTGGCAGTTGCCGGTCCGGGTCTCCAGTGTCCGCTGCTCCTGTTCTCCCAGGTGCAGGGCGCCGCGCGTTTTGGGCCGGTGTGGCTGGCTAGCTTCGGGACGGTGCGCACTGTGTACGTGGCGACCCCTACACTCGTCGAGCAGCTGCTACGACAGGAGGGACCCCGGCCCGAACGCTGCAGCTTCTCACCCTGGGCGGAGCACCGTCGCCGCCGCCAGCGGGCTTGCGGACTGCTCACCGCGTGAGTCCTCTGGCCCCAAAGCCCCGACGCCCAGCTGCGTTCCTCTTTTGTGGCCGGTCTGGAGGCAGTCTGGGGATGTGGAGGGAGGTCGGTCGTTTCCCCCAACCTTCTGGCAAATCGAGGTTTCCACCCCTGTCTGTTTCGCCCAAGCTCAGGTAGAGCCCGGCTCTCGCTTCGCTTTCCGCTCTTTTTTTTGAAGCCAGAATCCTGGGAACTCACGGAAGGGGCTGAGGCACCAGGATCTAGATGTAAAGTAAGGTTCTGTGACTCAGCTTACCCAGGAACCCAGGCCCCTCCGGGGCAGGAAATGAGTAACGAGGAGGGGGGGAGGAGGGGGGATGGAAAGCGGGTGCAGGCAGGGGCAGGATTCTGTACCCCCAAGGGAACAGACGCAGTCCCCCTCCTGGCCGCCCCAGCCCAACACGCTCCTTCTCAAGCGCAACCAGCCCCGTCGGGACGCCTCTACACACCACCGTCTGCCCTGATGCGCCCCTTCTCCGCACCCCCGCAGGGAAGGCGAAGAATGGCAGAGGCTCCGCAGCCTCCTGGCCCCGCTCCTCCTCCGGCCTCAGGCGGCCGCCCGCTATGCCGGGACCCTGCACGACGTGGTCGGTGACCTTGTGCGGCGACTGCGGCGCCAGCGGGGACTGGGCGCTGGGCCGCCCGCCCTGGTTCGAGACGTGGCAGGAGAGTTTTACAAGTTTGGACTAGAAGGTGAGTCCCTAGACAGGGGCAAGTGTAGGAGACACCCGGTCCGGGTCTCCCGGTGCCCTGACAGCGCCCCCTCCCGGCCAGGCATAGCTGCGGTGCTGCTGGGTTCCCGCCTCGGCTGCCTGGAGGCCGAAGTGCCGCCGGACACAGAGACCTTCATCCGCGCGGTGAGCTCGGTGTTTGTGTCCACACTGTTGACCATGGCGATGCCCAGTTGGCTGCACCGCCTCGTGCCCGGACCCTGGGGCCGCCTCTGCCGAGACTGGGACCAGATGTTTGCATTTGGTAAGGCACGGAAATAAGTAGGAGTGGGGGAGCATAGAGCTGTTCAGCGGTAGTGAGGCGTCCCTGTCCCCTGTGCCCGCAGCCCAGCAGCACGTGGAGCGGCGAGAGGCCGAGGTAGCCATGAGGAGCCAGGGAAAGTCTGAGGGGGACACGGGATTTGGGGCGCACCTGACCTACTTCCTGTTCCGAGAAGAGTTGCCTGCCCCGTCCATCCTAGGGAATGTGACGGAGCTGCTGCTGGCCGGAGTGGACACGGTGAGGTCCTCCCTCCATGTTGGGAGTCCCACTTCCGCAGCTTAACCTCCTCAATCTCAGGGGCCATTTTCCTGCTGCAGGGGATCCATTATGGTCCTCCAGACCAGCTTGGCTTAGCACCTCCTGGGTTCCAGACTGCCTCAGATTCTGCCCCCTAGGCTGGATCCCCACTCTCAACCCCTCTGACTCTCTCACCTGTCCCCTCAGGTGTCCAACACGCTCTCCTGGGCTCTGTATGAACTCTCTCGGCACCCCGAAGTCCAGACGGCACTCCGTTCTGAGATCACAGCTGCCTTGGGCCCCAGCTCCAGTGCCCACCCCTCAGCCACTGCTCTGTCGCAGCTGCCCCTGCTGAAGGCTGTGATCAAGGAAGTGCTAAGGTGAGGGGGCAGAAGAGGAGAGCTAGAGAAGATGCTGGGGAAGCGCTGGGGAAGCAGCTAGCGGATGGGAGCAGGGAGAGAGATCAGAGGAAAATGGTACTTTACGCCTGGCCAAGAATGGGTTTGGAAGTTGGGGGGGTGCATGAGAGGGAGGCTACAGCCCCCAGCTTCATCTTGTTGTCTCCCTTTTGTGCCCTGCAATCCAGACTGTACCCTGTGGTACCTGGAAATTCCCGTGTCCCAGACAAAGACATTTGTGTGGGTGAATATATTATCCCCAAAAATGTGAGTAGAGCCTATGGGCCCCTTTTGCTGAGCCATCCCTCACTACCTTGAGACTGTTCCTGTTCTCAAATACTCCCAATAAGCCCTTCAAACCCTCTCCTTGGCCTCAATGCCTCTCTAGGATATAATGGGGCAGTAGAGAAAAGTAGCCCCAGAAAACTTCCACATCACAACCAACCCGAGCCTGCCTTAGTCCCAGTCCATAGATCCTGTTCTCTACTTCCCTCCTGGCGTTCCTGGGCCCAAATTGACAAGTTTGTGTTCCTTCCTCACCAGACGCTGGTCACTCTGTGTCACTATGCCACTTCAAGGGATCCCGCCCAGTTCCCAGAGCCAAATTCTTTTCGTCCAGCTCGCTGGCTAGGGGATGGTCCAGCCTCCCACCCATTTGCGTCTCTCCCCTTTGGCTTTGGCAAGCGCAGCTGCATGGGGAGACGCCTGGCAGAGCTTGAGCTGCAAATGGCTTTGTCCCAGGTGAGTGATCTAGATCTTCTACCTTCCCCAGACTGGAGCTCTAAAGCCATGAGCTCTTCTCCTGATAGGCATAGGAAAATATATAAGACTTGGGAGACCTAATCCTCTGAAATATGTCAATCCCATCATAGGCCTGGAGGGTGAGCGAGGGTATTTGGACTATCTTTTTCCCTACCATAATCTCTTAGCATCACTAACTAAGACATCCCCTGCCTGCCACAGGTGCCATTCCAACACTGACCACCCTAACACTAATAATGCCCATTACCAATCAAGCCCACCATTGTAGACCCCTCCCATACTGATAGCCTTCCTCCTCCCTTTCCAGATCTTGATCCACTTTGAGGTGCAGCCTGAGCCAGGTGCTGCCCCAGTCAGACCCATGACCCGGACTGTCCTGGTACCTGAGAGAAGCATCAACCTACAGTTTGTGGACAGATAGTCCTGTGGAAGCACACTGCCATCATCACCGTTTCTCTCATCATAGGGGTTTATCAGGCACAAGACCAAGATATGTGTATTCCCCTGTGGCCTATCTGACCAAACTGGTTAGAAAGACCATAGCAAAGTGCTTGAAGCAGCCCTGATCGAGGTATGAAATATGCACTTGGCCTGACCCAGCAAGCCCTGAGAAAACCATGGTCCATTTGCCTGCTTAGCCCTTCTGGTCAAATCATATGCATCCTTCAAGGGCCAACTCTGATTTTAACTAATAATGCTGGGTGGCCTGAGGAAGAATTTGACCACTGGCCTTTTGGGGCTTCACAGTATTCACTCTTGCTGCTGGCTAAGCACTTATCATGGCATGAGCTAAGTAATTGTGCATCTGGTCTGCACCTGGTTGATCCTCTCTCCTTGCACGTGAGCTCTTTGAGAGGACGGATGAGGGCTTATTCTGTCTTTATACACCCTGCCAGGGCCTATCCCTGACTGGTTGACACCATATCGATTCTCAGATTGTATTTGGGCAATGTGGCAGAAGGGATAAGCAGCTTGCCAGGCTCTGTCTACCCTGCTCCTTCCTCATCTTGCCCCTAGGAAGGTGAGTCTATCCTCACCTGGTGTATGATTTTTAAAAAATTCTCCTTGGCTCTCTGGTCACTATTAGGTTTGGCTTGTCCCACCACTTAGGTCACAGGCAGAGATATCTTTGGACCTGTCCCTGCCCAAGCCTTCGTTTTATATATTGAAGTTTTTAAATATTCAGTTTTTAAATTAAAAAACAATTTGAATGTTCCATCCTTGACTTTTGACTGACTTATTTTCCACTCTCACTTCCTATAAGACCTGGAGGCCAGACCATCACACAAATCCTCTACTTTGGTTTCTTAGGTCCTGGGAGTGACCCCATAACAGTGGGAGGTCTAGACGCCTGGGAGAATGGCTTGCATCACAAACCCAGACACATTTCTTCTCTTTTTTTTTTTTTTTTTTGCGGTACGCGGGCCTCTCACTGTTGGGGCCTCTCCCGTTGCGGAGCACAGGCTCCGGACGCGCAGGCTCAGCGGCCATGGCTCACGGGCCCAGCTGCTCTGCGGCATGTGGGATCTTCCCGGACCGGGGCACGAACCCGTGTCCCCTGCATCGGCAGGCGGACTCTCAACCACTGCGCCACCAGGGAAGCCCTCTTTTTTTTTTTTTTAAATTAATGAAGATACTTTTAATAATTACGGCCATCACAGATTGAGGCAGTGATTTAAATTACAGAACTGTGGTCTAAGTGATTTAGCAATTTTCTTTAATTTTTTATTTTCTTACCTTAATCTTAAAGACTAACCACGGAAACTTACTATTCACTTGTCATTCTACATTTAATTATCTCCAAAATATAGAGAAGATCATTGAGGACAAGATTTTATAAAAATTTGGGGGACTATCACAGGTACATAAAGAGAACTAATTATTAAATTATTCTTTATGTTTGGTCAGTTTTGCCAGACACATTTCTATCTGTAGTGGGAACAGCCAAGTCTGGCTCCTTGTAAGAGATTAAGGGGATGGTGGTGAAAAGTAGCTTCAAGGGCTAGGCTGTTAAAAGGGTGGATAGGGACTTGCTGAGACGGCCAGAGATGGCTGACTCTTTGGTAGAAGAGTGCTTTTGGAACCTGGAGTGCCAGGACCAAAGGACACCCTAGCATGGACACTCTGTCCTCTCTGGAGAAGTTGCTCCAAGGCAATTTCCTTCAGAGAAAGACAGGGATACAGACAGAGAAGTGAAGTCAGACATACAGGATGAAAGCCAAGTGTGGAGGTGGCCAGGAGCTCTAGGGCACCAAGGCAGGAGAAGAGGGGTGGGCAGCGGAGCCTCTGTTTCCCTGAGTCAGCATTCTCTGGCCCCTGCCAGAGGCTGGGCTCCATTCTCCCCTTGTGATGTATATAGATTAACTCATCTTCCATCCAAATACATCTCTCAGCACATTCCCTGCAGCTCTTTCTGTAGCCTAGCTTACTCTCCCCGTGTCAGGACTTGTTCCCCTTCCTCCTGCTCCCCTCCATTCCAATTAGCAGATGGAGACAGAGATTTCACTTCACACTTCCCCCTCCTCTCACCACTTCAGCCCCTGCCCTAGACATGGCTCCCTGACTGCAGAAACTCCGTCAGCCACTGGCCTTCTGGGAGGTATCTATTTATGTAAGACCTACAGAGAGGCAGGGTATACCCAAGGCCCTGTGCAGAGACCAAGGTTTGTGTGCACTTACTGCCCCTCCTCTCAGCTCCTTCTCTACTGGGTTCTCAGTCTCCACCCCCATTCCCTACCACTAAGCTCAACTTGAACCTAAGTGCCCTGATTTTTAGCAGTTTTGAGCTTGGAGGGGAAGTAACGCCCAGCTTCCTCTCAGACCCTTTTCCCTGGAATCATTGGGGACGATTTTGCACACCCACACTCCTCATGGGAAAATAGGATGGCTCACTTGAGGAGGGCAGCAGTTCTTATGACCCCTCTCCTGGACAAGAATCTCTTAAAGGTGGAAAAAGGAAAGGAGAGAGGACCCTACAGATCGCTGTTCCCAACTTCCACACCAAGACCTCCAATGGTCCTGAAGGGGAAGGGGACATACCGTCTCACCGGGCCTCGTTTTAGGACGCAGGGCGGAAACAGAGGCGGTGTGTTTGTGTGTAAGTGTGCCTATGCTCTTGGGCATGTCTGAGCCTCCATGTGCGGCCATTGTTGGGGGACAGCCCAGGCTTGGCACAAGCCTCAACTGTGTCATAGCTACCTAAGCCCTGTCTGCCAGGATAAGAACTAAGAATCACTTGGACTTACTATCTCCCTTTTGGTCTCGACCAGCTATTCTGTGAAAGGCAAATCAGTGAAGTCTGGCCCTTCTGTCTCCCCAGGTGGGGAATGTGGAAGGTTATCTCTCTGGGAAACGATTTCCCACTGGAAAAATGGGAGGCTCAGCCTCAATCCTCTCTCCAAGTTGATCCCCTCCAAGGTTGGAGGTGCTGCACTTCAACACTTCCAGGTAACTCAAACCCAAGGACAGCTTTGGTGCCTATATTCCCAGGTGAGTCTGGGTGCCAGCACCGTGGACAGCGACCAAGACCCCTTTTGGAGAGGGATGGAGAAGACCACTTCCTGGGCAAGGATATGTGACCTTTAATAGAGAAGCACTGTCCCCAAGACATCTCCAGGGAGAAGGCAGAGCAGAGTCTTCCTTGAGAGAAGGACCAATAATAGGAAAGGCCTCTGAATCTGACTTAAGCAATGTTATGAAGAAATTATTTTAATTGCTGATGAACAGTTCACGTAAAAGACAACGTCATTCATATAATACACAGCCCCAAGGCCTCAAGAGAAAGGGACCAGGCTTTAGGCTGACAATTAAGCAGCCCTTCCCCAACCTTTTCTCTATAAACAACAGCCCTCTATGCTGCTGCCTCCAAGCACAAGATCTTCCAGTTCAAATCACTAGCTGGGGCACAGCAGGATCAGACCTGTGACCCTGAATTGCCATAGCAGTAGCTTAAACTGGGGTTGGAGACTCATAACTCTGGGAAATTCTGTCTGTCTCACTCCAAACGAGCCCAAATTCACTGCATACCACTTCTCGGGGTGAGCACACTACCTGGTAGGGATTAATAGAACCCACAAGATCCCCAGAACTAGAAGGATTGCTCCAGCCTTCCCCATTCCCCAGTGTCTAGGGGGGCTGGAGGAGCTCTCATTCTTGCAAATAACCACTATCCTTCACATGTGCAGTGTCTATTTCCCCTCATATTTTCCATATCTATTATAACATTTAACACAAATTTCCAAGGCTCTGTGCAACTCCAGATGAAAAACATTTTGGAATTTGTTAACCAGCTATTATTTGAAATAAATGGACCATCAACTAGTCTAGAGATCTTTTTATGCCATCACTGATTTTCTTTGCAATGGCATTCAACCTATCCCTCATTTATCCTCAGTCCAACCCTATGAGGTAGACAGGAAAACCACGGTGGAGAGATTTTTTTCTAAATCACACAACACGCAGGTGTCAGGTCCACCCCTTAGATACTTCTGAGCACTGCCACCTAGCAGCCAATGTGAATTATTCACCACCAAGTGGGAGTTACACCTCCAACTCAGAATCCACTGCTGCATTTGGGATTTGCAGCCTCTGCAGAGAAAACTGCCCACACCTCCCAACCCTCCAGAAAAGCCCCAGATGAGAAAGGAGTCTCCACGTGCATATAAATGATTCTTTATGCCCTCCCCCCATGCAATGGGGGGTGGAGCAGGGGGAAGTACCCCCACCCTCATGCAGGGAATGGGAGGTCAATGTATACTAGTCTTATTGCCAGCTGCCCTGTGGCCATGGGGTGGGGATTGGGGGGGGGTCTACAGCCCCTTTCTTCTCGCATTGGACCCCCTTCACCAAGTCACCATACTGGAGCTGGGGGGCTGGAGGCCCTAGGAGCTGAGGTAAGGACGGTTCTCTAGGGAAGAAAAGATGCTCTCCCCACCTGCCCACTGGCTGCCGCAAGATGAGTGTGGGGAGTTGTCAGTGGGGGCTGGAATGTCATCCAGGCACCTCTACCCAGTGGGCAGTAGAGGCCAGACAATGTCTCCAGCTTGAGGCTGCCCACAGAGATCCTCAGTGGTGGGGCAGTGTGCCCCAAACACCTTGTCCAGGTGGTACCTCCAGCAGCCATGACAGCTTATCTCTGGCTGATGCATTGATTCAAGATCCCCACTCCTGGAGTTTAGTTCAGACTGTGGTGACCCTCATGACAACCTCACGGCCAGAATGGGAACTGGAACGGGGATCTGGTGGCCGCAGCTGTCCAAGTAGATGCAGGATTGTGTAACCACAGCGCTGAGGCAAGAGCGTCCGCATGCGCTGGGCGGCCAGGGGGCGGTTGGTGGCCCCAGTGGGGGGGCCCGTCCGTGAGGTCCTGGGGCCCGGCTTCCCTGCCGTCCCTCCCCCTGCATCTCCTCCTATGTCCTTGGTCTTGTCGTAATTCAGGACCTTCCACTGCTGGTTTACTGCCTGCCAGCGCTTGAAGATACGGTAGACAGAGGAGCCTTCATGGACGATGAGGCCTGAGCAAGAGGATAAGAAATCCAGGGTCAACTGCTGCCCAGACCTAGGCCAGAGGTACTTAAGCAAGCATTTCTTCAGGGGGAGGAGACAGGGTTTGCAAAGGGCCTGGAGAAGCAGGGAAGGGAGATAGCCCTAAAGGCCCCCAATGGTAGAAAAATGTGGCCATGAAACTGAGAGAATGGGCAGGGAAAATTAAGTGTGTGAGTTGGAGGAAGATGCTGAGCAGGTGAGAGAGAGGTATCCTCACCTATGCAGACGACATCCATGAAGCCGTACATGCCGTAGCAGATCTGAAAGAGCAGATCTTGCCGTTGCCACTTGGCTGAAGGGCTGAGTGAGGACCAGATGAGCCAGGAGATGCTGGCGACAAGGAAGAGTGAGCCCAGAACTATGGCTGCAATCTGGACTTTCTCAATGACCGTCAGGGAGATGGCCTGCCACTGTGTGGGAGAAAAGGCTCCAAAAAGTCACAGAAAGAGACAGAGGGCCAGATTAGGGTGGCCCTGAATAGAAGGATGCACCAGGAGCCTTCCTGAAACCCTTCAGGCAGGATTAACAATCTGCTTCTCTGTGCCTTGATCACATCTAGAATGTGGCAACTCTCACATTGTTTGAGACCATTTTCTGTCTTATTTTAGAAAGGCATGATCAGGCAGGTGCTCTGAAGCCACAGCATCTAGGTTTGAATTCCAAATCCTTACTCCATTACTTACGGGCTGAGTAACATAACTATTAGGATTATTATGAAGATTAAAAGAGTTAATGCACACCAAGAACTTGACACATAGAAAACTCTACATGTTTGCTACCAGCAGTAGCAGCAGCACTACCATCTTTTCCTCTTTTGTTATCCCAGGGCCTGGAACACAGGTGGCACCCAATAAATGTCTTTGTGAGTAAATGAAGGAAGGGAGGATTTACAGACAGACACGAAATTATGGCAATGGTAGGAAGGGTGACTTTGAAAGCAAGAGTAAATGGATAAATAGGCTCCCTGGAGGGTCCCTGATTCTAATTGCTGAAAGGCCCTTGCCCCAGTCTCAGAGTTCTCCCCTTGCACCTCACCTGCAAGGGATTCTTGGTGCTGATCGCCAGGACCTGGTACTTGAAGTAGCAGAGCTCACAGCTCCAGGAGCCCCGCTCGCTGATCCAGCGGATGAGGCAGGGCTGGTGAGTGCAGCGCACGGAGCCGTCGCAGCGGCAGGGGCTCAGGAGCTCCCCCTGGAGGAAGAGTGAGGAGGGTTCCTGTCAGCTATCGCCACCCGACCCCAGTCCTCTCCACTACAGGAGAGGAAAACCTCCTCTCCAGGTCAGTCAGTCTCCCACCTTAAAAAAAAAAAAAAAAAAAAAAAAAATCAGGCTTTTCACCCAAGACAGGGCAAGAAGCTAAGGCTGCAGCCTAAAAGAAAAAAATGAGAGCTCAAGGTAAACTTCCCTGGCCCAATAGAAGAGACATGGAACGGGACTGGGGGGGGCGGGGGAGGGTTGGCCGGTGAATACTGGGTCTTCCCTGTTTCCAGAGTTTGAGGAGGGTGCTCTTTAAGGGTTCCCAAATGGAAGGCTACCACTTAGGATCTGGAGAGACAGGAGGGAAGGGTCAGAGCTTCTGAGCCATGCCTTCCTAACCCACTCTCCATCACTGTAAAGTATTTTACAGATGTGGTGCAGACTGGGATAGGTTACAGCCCTCAGTTTCCACGTATCAAAAAGGGGGAAATCCTAAGGGTGTGAGTGGAGGGTGTTCCCCTTTAATCAAAGAGTAATTTCTCACGACATAGAGACCCCCCCCATACTATCCCGGGACAACTTTGTCCATAACATTTAAACAGAGGATATTCTTTGGAATGAGAAGGAAAGTTGTGGAATGGGAAGTGAAGAAAAGTGCCCCACGTAGAGAACTATTGAAGAAGGCAAGGGCACCGGCTGGGCCCCTCCCTTCAAGAAGCATTCTCCTCTCTGCCCACCTCCCAGAGGATAGGCCCTCTCAGCCTACAGAGACCCTGGGGTGAGAGAAGTGGGCGAGAAAGGGTGTCTCAGTTAAGGGGAGAGATTTTGAGCCCTCCCAGGAGAAAGCCCCACCCCTTCCTGGGGACCCCTGATCCCCCTCCACTCCAAATCTGCACTCCCGGAGTCTCCAGTCAAGCCCCCCAACCTCACTCCATTTCCACCCCGGGCGCTGGGTCCCGCCCAGCTTCCTCAGGCCCCGCCCCCTGTTCCCGGTCTCGCCGGGCGCCCCAGGTGCGCGCCCCACCCCTCCCCGCCCCGCCGGATGCCCGGGCCTTACCTGCTCCGGGCCCTGGAAGCAGATTCGGCACTGGGGGGTTCGGAGCCCGCTGTCCAGGCTGCTGCTGAGCGACAGGGCGTCCAGCGCGCCCGGGGGCGGCGGCGGCGGCGGCGCGGGCGGCGGCGGGGGTCCGGCCCGCGGCTCCTTGTCGCCGGCCAGGCCCCGGGCCCTCGGCTGGGACCCGTAATACTCCTCTTCGTCTCCGTCGCCGTCCCGGGTCGAGCAGCCGGCGAAGGGCGCCCAGCCGCAGCCGCCTCCCCCGCCCCCCCGGGGCTGCGGCTCGGCCCGGGGCCGCCCCCCGCCCGTCAGCACCAGCAGCTTCAGCTCGTTCAGGAACATGCGGAGCCGAGACTTGAGCATCGTCTGGGCGCCGGGGGGCGGGGGGCGGCGTGCAAGGGGGACTCTCGGGCGGCTGGGGGAAGGGAGAGGACAAGGCCGGGAAGGGGGCGCGCGCTGGAGAGCCGAGCCCGGCCGGGGTCTTCGGGGCCTGCGAGAGCCGTTCACTGCTGCCACAGCCGGGTTTGCGGGGCTTGCGGAGCCGAGAGGGCTGGCCGCCCGGGGGCGGCGGGGCGGGCAGCCATGGCCGGGGCAGTGGGCGGGGAGGGGGGCTCAGGGTGTCGTGCCCCGCGGGTCCGGGTCCGGGGCGGGCCGGGCTCCCGGGGTTACGCGCCGTGGTCCTCCTGCGGCGGGGCCGCCCCCCATCGCCGTCCTCCTGGCCCCAGTCCCGCTCCGGCTCGCGGCTCCGGCTCGGCCCGTACGCTCGGTGGTGGCAAATGGCGGCTCCTTCCGGCGGCGGCGGCGGCGGCGGCGGCGGAGACCCCCCCGGAGCGGCGGGCGGGCGGGGCGGGAGCCGGGGAGCCGGTGAGGGATGGAGGGAGGGGCGGGGCGGGGAAGGGGAGTGGAGGAGAAGTGGCCGCGGCTGCGCATCCCCGCCCTGCCCGGCACGAGCAGGTGTCCCCAGAGGCGGGGGCGAGTGTGCGAGCCCGGGGGAGGGTGGAGGGAGGGGAGTGGCCAAGGAAAGGGGGTGTGCGCACGGGTAGAATAGGTGTGTGAATGGGGGTGTGTGTGTTGGGGGGGTGAGCGGGTGAGGATGGAAGGTGAGTGGTCAAAGACGCAGGTGCACCAGGGAGGGAGAGGCCTGTGCAAAATGGGAGTGTGCAAAGCAAGCAAGCTATGCAACTGTCAGAGGTGAGTGAGCAAGAGATGGACTCAAGCAATAAACACTTTTACACAAAAGACTGAAAAGTGTGCACGGTGTGTGACTGGAAAAGAGATGAGTAAGGGATCGAATTGGATTGTAAGAGAAACAGAAGTGTGTAATTGTAATGTGTGAGGGAGGTGAGTGAGCAAGGGAGACTGGATTGCTAAAGGGATGAGTGTCTTTCCTGGTATTCTCCTGACCCACCACCACTGCAACTGAAGTGAACAATACGTAACACACACACATGCTTAGCTCTTTGCTTTTATGGGGGTCTTGACCCTGAGAACCAGTTGTACCCCGTCATCACATTATTTCTGCCTTACACTTACATCCTCCCTCTCCTCTCCTTTTCAGTGCTTAGAGAAAAGGAATTCCACGGGAGCTCACTGGGTCAAACACAATGGAAAAAACTAATTAGTAAAAGGGTAATTAACAGGAGAAGGGAGGGTATGTAATCAGGGACAGACTGTCAAACTGAGGATCCTCAATAGAAAGTGATTAAGGAGAGTAATGCTCTTATGAAGCATTCAAATATTTTGGATGGTGGATGAATGAACCAGAAAAAGGGGCTGGAACCCAAGTCATCATAGAGGATGGCTTCTATTTTAAAAACAGTGAGTGGAGGGTGAGGCTAAAGTGGACCCTGCTGGTGTAGGATGGAAGTTTGACACACTCAGAGACACTTAGCCTTCCAGAAGGTTTACAAACCAACCAATACTAGCAAAATAGCCAATGAAACATACTCCTCACAAGCCCCTTAGCCAGTTAGGACCTTGAGATTTTTCTTACTAGTGTCCCAGTTGCCTTTGCCAGCAAGGGCCCAAAACTACAACCAGCAGAATGCAAAGAGGGGGAATCTGTACTGACATGTCTTCCATTTTGCCCTGGAGCATGGTTTATATTAACCTCAAGCCTCAACTCTCACATCCTCAGGCGGATGGTTAAGGAGAATAGAAGTTAGGGCCCAAGGAGAGCAAAAGAGTAATAGAATGGTTTCAGATTTTAGACAGTTTATCATAAATGAGACACTGATTCCTTCCTTCCCTTATTCCCATTCCCCCAAAGGGTTGGGAGATAAAGAAGTTGGAGCCAGTAAGACAAGGGAAGTCAGAGAAACTTGCCTGTTGTCTACCTAGATGTCTGTGAACAGAGGCTATTTGGGACAAGTCTGTTCTGAGGAGGGGCAAGGGCTAAGAAAGCTTGCAATAGGGGAAAAAAGGGAAACACAACGACCCCATATAAGGAGTCACAAGGTGTTGCGGAAGGGCACAGTCATTTTCATGCAGCGTGGTGGTAACTTCCTTGCACATGCTCACTCCTATATCTATCCATCTATATGTGCTGTATATAGTATCATACACATATATATACACATACACACATATGTCATAGCATCTTACTGCAGAAAAGAACCTTAAAGGTCAAGTATTCCTGTTTCCAGCTCATCAATAACTTCTCTGCCAGAAGGTATCTGGTCTCTGCCTTAACACTCCCAGGAAGAGGTGAAAGTTGGGAAGAGGTAACGGCGTTACCTTGCCACTCTTCCTGTTGGATTACTGTATTAATCTTCCTTCCATCAAGCCTTTAATCCTAGTTTTGCCCTCATATGGGTACTGTCTACTCCCTATTTTATATGACCACATATAAAATATGTGGCTGTATCTTTACAGATAGCCTTATCACTAGTTTAAAGGACACACAAAAAAACCCCACATAAATACAGGAAGCAAGCACTCAGTAAAAATTTGTTGAATGAGTGAAACAAAGACACAAATGAGAATATGTTTTTCCGATAGCGGTGGAGCAGAAAGACGACAGCACCACCTCCCGTCCCCCGACCCACCTCCCCGCAAGGAGAGAGAGTGAGAGACGGGTAGTGAGACTGGAGATGCACTCAGGCTCGGCTTCCAGCCCAGTGTTGGGAATCCTGGGTGGCCCAGGTTGCCATGGCATCGCGTTGGACTCCACCCTCTCTCTTCTCCCGCCCCACCTCCGAGCCAGAGTTACGGCAGCCAGTCACGTGCCCTGCTGCGTAACCACACCTCTGCTTCTCCAAGCAATGTCAAGCGGTCACGTGTGATAGCAACAGATCACGTGGTTGCCATCGCCCCTCCGCCCCTTTCCCCTCCCCGCTCCCGGCTGCCCCTCTGCGCCTGAGTAGTATGGTCACGTGCTCCGAACGTCCGGCGTTCGCCCCGCCCCCTCGATTTCCGCGCGCCTCTTTGGCAGCTGGTCACATGGTGAGGGTGGGGGTAAAGGGGGCCGCTCTATCCTGCGGCCTGTGTCTATGGTCGGGCCCGTAGCGTCCAGCTGCCCCGGACCGAGCTCGAGTGTATGGCGCCGCAGGAACCGGCTCCGGGGCCCCGATAACGGGCCGCCCCCGCAGCTCCAGACACGGGGTGAGGTAAGTGTAGCCCTTTCCAGGAATGGAGACCATACTCGCCCTCCACGGCTTCCTACGCGGGTTGGTTATGGAAGGGTCGCTCGAGGGCGGGAAGTGGGGCAGGGTGTGATATGTTCCTTTGTGGCCGTAGGAAGGTGCAATTTCAGGGACTGGGTGTAGGGTCTTCGATGTAGGGAGTGTGTCGTGTGGCATTTCCCTTGTGCGGGGTTCGATCGCCCCAAAGGAAAATGCATTTTTTTATTCTAGGAGCTCACGCGGCTGGAGGGGTTGGGGTTAGGGTCATTGTGTTACCTGGGAGTCGGCATCATGGAACTTTGGGAAAGGGACGGGATGCTGTTGGTGTTGTCTTTGTGATGTCTTTTGTGGGAGTCACTTTGTTGCTGCAGGCTCATACCATCCGAACTGTGGAAGGAATTTCGGTGGTAGGAGTCTCTGTGATTGTAGGGTCTCCTCTGGTCTGAGAATGGCTACCCCTCGATATGAGCCAGTGGCTGAGATTGGTGTTGGTGCCTATGGGACGGTGTATAAGGCCCGTGATCCCCACAGTGGCCACTTTGTGGCCCTCAAGAGCGTAAGAGTCCCCAATGGAGGAGGTGCTGGAGGGGGCCTGCCCATCAGCACAGTCCGTGAGGTGGCTTTACTGCGGCGGCTGGAGGCTTTTGAGCATCCCAATGTTGTGCGGTGAGAAGATGGAGGGTTGGGAGTGGGTAGTAAAAGGGAAAAGACAACCTAACCTATAGGTGTGGAGTGGTGGTCAGGAGAGAAGTGGGGACCCTGAGGGAATAGAGGAGGCCATGTTGGGTCAAAGATGATTGCTCAGTGAGTTACCATTTGTTCCGGACAGGCTGATGGATGTCTGTGCCACAGCCCGAACTGACCGGGAGACCAAAGTGACCCTGGTGTTTGAGCATGTGGACCAAGACCTAAGGACATATCTGGACAAGGCACCCCCGCCAGGCTTGCCAGTGGAGACCATCAAGGTGAGTAAGGTGGGCAGACACTGAGAGGTAGATTGGGACCTTTGTAGTAGCATCTGTTGTGATTTCAGGTATGGTGCCTAGTTCAGTTTCTCTGTACCTCCCCCTTCCAAACCAGGATCTGATGCGTCAGTTTCTAAGAGGCCTAGATTTCCTTCATGCCAACTGCATCGTTCATCGAGACCTGAAGCCAGAGAACATTCTGGTGACAAGTGGTGGGACAGTCAAGCTGGCCGACTTTGGCCTGGCCAGAATCTACAGCTACCAGATGGCACTTACACCTGTGGTCAGTAGAATGATGGTAGCCAAAATGGGTTCTGGCTGGGGGAGGAGAGTGATTGCCCATAGCAGTTGAGAAGGCATTTGTTTTTCACATCCTTGATTTTAGTGAAGCAGTTGTACTTCAGGGTAATTCGTAGGGCCCTCATCCACTCTTCTTATTCCCGTTAGGTTGTTACACTCTGGTACCGTGCTCCAGAAGTTCTTTTGCAGTCTACATATGCAACACCTGTGGACATGTGGAGTGTTGGCTGTATCTTTGCAGAGATGTTTCGTCGAAAGTATGGGCCCCAAGTATCCTGAACATCTTGAATTTCCCAAATCTCATATTCATAAACCACATCCATACCCTGCCCACTCTTCCACTTGAATTCTACTGGCCACCTTGTCCGTAACCAGCAGCTCTGAAATGTCATGGAATTAGGAATTTCTTAGCCCTTTATTCTTCTTACCCTGTGTTTTGGGCCACTAAGCAGTAGTCGTTCTACTACCATATCTTTGAAAATGACTGCTACCTAAATGAATGTCTCTTTTCACCTTAGGCCTCTCTTCTGTGGAAACTCTGAAGCTGACCAGTTAGGCAAAATCTTTGAGTAAGTGACCTGCAGAGGGGAAGAGTTTTCCATTCTGAGTCCTCCTCTTTCTGCTGAGCCCTGAATGGCAACTGGCTCTGCCCCTGGAGATGGGGGCTGGAGAAGGGCCCTCCTGACCAGAATTCTCCTGTTCCCCATAGCCTGATCGGACTGCCCCCAGAGGATGACTGGCCCCGAGATGTGTCTCTACCCCGAGGAGCCTTTTCCCCCAGAGGGCCCCGCCCCGTGCAGTCGGTGGTACCTGAGATGGAAGAGTCTGGAGCACAGCTGCTGCTGGTACTGGGCTTGGGCATGGGCATGGGGTGAGATTGGGGTGGAAAATGGAGCAGGATAAAAGAGACCCAAACACATGGTGGTTACTGAGACTTGTTGGTGGATGGGCTAGTTTTTATTGCTGCTTTGAATGGCTGTCCACAAAGAGGGATATAGAAAGTAGCCCATCCTGGGTATTGTTGGGGGTGAGCAGAAGTCTTTTTTCATGGTTTTCTGACCTTTGCCTCCCTTCTCAGGAGATGCTGACTTTTAACCCACACAAGCGAATCTCTGCCTTCCGAGCCCTGCAGCACTCTTATCTACATAAGGCAGAAGGTAACCCAGAGTGAGCCATGGAATGGTTGCAACAGAACCAAGAGAAGAGAAGGCAACATTTCCCTTCCTTTGAACATTTGAGTGGAGAGACCCCCACTAAGAAGGTGATCTCTGTCTTCATCTCTGAGGCTATGGAGACGACTCCAACTTTTTATAGAGAATATTTTGCTGCCTTAATGACATTCCCCTCCCACCCCTCCTTTTGAGGCTTATCCTCTTGCCCGCTCTGTGTCCTTACACCAAGGGGTATGTCCCTTGTTCTTCCCCTTCCCTACACCTTGATATTGGGATCCTTTTTTTATACAGGAAAAACAACAAAACAAAGAAATCTGGTCTTTTTTTTTTTTTTTTTAATGTTTCTTTCTCTGGTTGGCTTTGCCGTTTGGGGATTTGAAAAAACCATCTGGAAGATGGAACTTCCCTGCACATTCTCCTTAGGTCACAGGGCCTACATAGTCAGTGGAGCCCCTCAGCTAACTAAAGAGAAGAAAAGGCACTTACGTTGCTTCTTTGATTATGGAGTTTAAATGGTTTTTATTTTTATATTCACTGAACTTCCCCAAACCGAGTCCTGCTTATTACAAGAGTGCTTGGTTTTCTCTCTGGATCTGTCCCTGATTTACTCTTGGAGCAAAGATGTGTTGAGATGGTCTAGTATGTGGAAGGGAGAAGAGGGGAAACAGCCAGGAATGACTCCAACCCCCATCCCATTTCATGCACTGCCAGGAGCTTCCCATATCCACTTAGGGAGAAGAGGAAGGAAGGTTTTCTTTTATTCCTTATAATCTTGCTCCCAACAAAACATGTCAAGGCATAAAGCCTAGCTATTCAATCATCTTTAGGGAGCATGGCAAAGGGCCTTTCCTTTTTCTCAAACAAAAAGGGCTATAGACCCCAGGTTTTCCCTAAGGGAGGAAGAAAAAGCTTAGGGAAAGCAGACAGCAGGAGAGAAGTCAGAAGGGTCCAAAGTCTCATAGAAAGGCACTGGGGTTGGCTCGAGGATCCTTCTGATTCCGAAATCTCATTGCTAGCCAAACACCAAGGATCTGTAGAAGCAAAGGGAAAGAGATAAGCACCAATTCTGAATCTCTGGGGCTAAGACTTAGAGATGTAGAGAAAGGACATAAGGGAACTAGAGAATGTTACCTCTGTAAAGCTAAAGAAGAGTCCAACACCCCCCAGGATTTTCAGGGCTTCATCTGAATGCTTAAGAAACTTTTCTCCACACATCTGGCACGTGGGGCTCCGGCTCTTGCAGATCTGAGGATAAAACACACGTATGTGTGTTCAGAGGATGCAGAATTGCTACAGTGCTCTATCGTAATATCTATGGTGAATGACCCTAGAAATTATCTTCCAGTTCCTGATCAGTACCCTACAGACTGGAATCTCACTTGGCTAATTCTCTAGTCTCTGTATCCACCCCGCCACTCCTACCAGCACACAGCCCCAATACAAGTGAGCTACTAGAGAGAGGCAATCACATTCAAACTCAAATCTGCCAGTTTGGGCATTGGCCTTACCCAGTGTCTGTCCATTCCCGCCCCGGCACCCTGCACCCTTTCCCACACCAACTCACTGCAGTGCAGAAAGCATAATCTTGTTGGTCCAGGGTTGTGAGGTTGAACAAGCCACAGCAATCAAAACTTCTTTCCAGTTCATCCCGGGTCTTGTTGCTCATGACCCACCAAGAAGCATTGATGACATCTGTCTGGAGGGTATAGGCAGAAGGAAATTATTTGCTGCTAACCTTAAGAATCCCTACATCCTGATCCCAGTTCAAGTGCCTCCGTTTCCCTGTTTGAGTGAAGGGAGTTAACATCCTTCAGAAGCAAGGGTGCAGACACAATGATAACTATCCACTTCCTCTGGATCATCCTCATGGACAATAAGCCAGACATCCCAGAGGAAGCAAATGGCTCAAGATTCTGGAAGTAGTGGACCTAAGAATGACCTTTGGGGCCAGGCTGAGAGTAAGGAGTTAGTTAAAGATTAGAGGGGGAAAAAAATCAAGTACTTGAAAGGGCACCCTCTTACCTGTTTGCTTAGGTTAATAGCCAGACATGAGCAAGAGACTCCAAACTGGAAGACGAAGACCAAACCAAGGATGATCATGTACTGAGAGGAAGAGTTATGGAAAAAAAAAAAAAGTCCTAGATTCTTTTATGTTCCACCTATAATAACTATCTGATCTAGTCATAGAACTTATAAAATTATGTCAGTTGAAAACAATAAAATCATCAGCTTCTGTTTCATAGAGTATGGTGTAAGGGAGGGCAAAGAGACATATCCTCAAGATCCCTGAGGTCTCCTATCCTTGTCACTAATTTCCTAGCTGACTCGGCCCTCCCAAGAGCCCCAGTGCCCCCATCACTTCAGGTCAGGATACAAAGAACAGCAGTACTTGGTGGTGGTTGACAGCACCCACCAGTCCAGCCACTGCGATGAGAAGAAGGAAGACTCCCACAGCAATGACTCCTCCGATGATGTGGATGCTGGACACCAGACCCAGGCCCTTAGCCCAAGCAGCCACTCCAATGAGCAACAAGCCTACCAGCTATGGGAAACAGAGCAGGATACATCTCAAAGAATTCTAGTGTGCACCACAGCCAAAGGCCATGGCGGGGGGCGGGGGCGGGGCCCGGGGGTTGGACAAAAAAGGAGAACTGAGTTTTGTGTGAATGAGGGAGAGGAGGTGCTACTATCAGGACCGGGAGCATCCCTGGGCGTTCCTCCCTTCAGAGGTCAGAACGGCTGGGATAGAGGTGGGAGGTGGCAGGGATAGTAGAGTCTATGAATATAAAATGGAACATTTCGCTTCATCCATCACTTCTATTTGGGAGAAACTTAAGTTCACAAGAGGGAGGGCTGGGCCTTTATGCCCACAGCCTTCAGTTCATTACCCTCACCCCCAGACAAACCCTCTGATCACCGGAAGTCTCCCCTCATCCCACGGAAGTCCCCAGGAATTCCCTCTTCGCCGGAAGTTCCCGGGAATCTTCCCGGAATCCCCAGTACACCCCTCTCCCCATGGGAAGTACCCTAGAGATTCTCCCTGCTCGCTTTTCCGCCCTGAAGCTTCCCCCACCTCCAAAACCTCACCATGTAGACTACGTTGAGCGCGCACAGCGCATTCTTGGAGCAGGCAAAGCCTCCGCAAACCATCTCCCCGGCTTTGGGGACCCAAGTGGTCCCAAGGACTTGGGGGGAGGGTCGTGGGTACCGTCTTCTTGGACCCCGACAGCTTCTGTCTCTTTAAATCGAGTCCAGCCAAACCCAATCCTCTGCGCCTGCACCGTCCCACCCCTGCCTTTGCATTGGCGAAACTCGGGGCTAATCCAGAACGTCGATGGCCTGAATGCCAATCAATCTGCACTGCGTCACTGAACCGCCTGCCGGCCCCTCCTTTAGGTTCTTTATTGGATGAAACTTAAAACTGGGGGCAGGGCTTCCAGAGATTCTCAAAGTGACCAGAGCCTAAACTTCAAAACCCCGGATTGAAAACAGAGCTTTCTGTGGTGGCAGCTGGAAGAGGTCTTATCCAAGGGAGGAGGCTCTAGAGAAACTCCGGTGAAGAGAGAGAAGATGCCGGTGAAGAGAGAGAAGGTGCCGCTTCGCGGGCCGGGTTAAAGGGCTCCTCCCCTCAAGGGAGTGCGCTCCCGCCCCTTTCCCCTTCTCCTGCAGTGACCTCATGATGACGCCCTCGTTCGCTGCTATTGCGTCACACGCTGGAACACCCAGAGAAGCAAAATATTGAGCTATTTACCCCGGCTACAGAGGCCCCGGGTTGGGCACAGCGACACCTAGCAAATACATATTTGCAAGTGCGTCCACTGGTACACATAGTCTGTTCCATATCCCCTCCTAACGGGGTGTGAACATGCTAGAAATTCAATATGAAAAACAGTAGCCTCGGACCGGCGCATTCCTGTATGTGACAAAGCCACAGGTACAGACATGAGTGTGCTGGAGTCTTCAGAGTACATGCCTGATCCTGGGCGCGTAAAAAAAAAAAAAGACAAAGGGAGGGGTCTGGAATATGCATAAATATGAGGGGAAGGAGGAGTCTTCACATGTTCACTAGGCGCGGCCATAGTGGTTGATCAATATTTTTTTATTATTAAATAAGTGCTTTGACACACGGCCTTCTTCGTGGGGATGGGAAAGGGCATAGTTCCTCTTTCCCCCAAGAGAAAGAGGCAGTCATAGTAGGAACACAAATGAAAAACCTCCCTTCAAACCCACAGAATGATTTACATTTGTACGTACTTAGATTCTATGACTGCGTAAGTGGCATCATCTTACCGCTAGAGTCAGACTGCATGGGTTCCAACTTTGCCACTTACTAGCTGTGTAACCTTGGCCAGTTACTTAAGCTTTGGCCTGTGCCTGTTTCCTCATCTGTAAAATGGGGATAAATAACAATACACCTGGAATAAAGACACAGACCTACTAGAGAATGGACTTGAGGATATGGGGAGGGGGAAGGGTAAGCTGTGACAAAGTGAAAGAGCGGCATGGACATATATACACTACCAAACGTAAGGTAGATAGCTAGTGGGAAGCAGCCGCATAGCACAGGGAGATCAGCTTGGTGCTTTGTGACCGCCTGGAGGGGTGGGATAGGGAGGGTGGGAGGGAGACGCAAAAGGGAGGGGATATGGGAACATATGTATATGTATAACTGATTAAATTTGTAAAAAAAAAAAATCTAAGAAAAAATAAAATAAAATAAAATTAAATTAAATTAAAAAAATAACAATACACCTACCTCTTGGGTTGTTGTGAAAATTGAATGAGTTAATATATGTATATAGAATGCTTAGAGCAGTACCTGGCACATAGTAAACACTCATTGTTAGTTATTATTGTTCAGGCTATTTTACAGTTTCCCGTGGGTAATCCTAACCCTAATTCTCATCTCCAACTACACATTAATATATTAAAATCCCCTATCCTTCACAAAGTAGTATCAGTTAGATAGGCAGGAGAAGAGGCATTTGGCAGGGCCAGAAAGGTTTGAGTCCTGAAACAAAATGATTACACCAAACTATCCACTATTTCCCCCCTCACCCACCCCTGCATCTTCATTCTGTCCTTCAATTCCTCATCCACCCTCTTCTCTTTCAGGTCCTAAATCAAGGGCAAGACAGTGGAATTAGGGATAAGGGGAACTGGTTGGCAAGCATCTTAGTTGGGTGGTGTAGTGAAAAGGGTATCAGAACTATAATCAGAAGACCTAGATCGGTATCCTTGTGTCACCTCTTGCTGGCCCCTCTGAGCTTCAGTTTCCTTTTCTGCAGAATAGGGATAAAAATCCTACCCCTTGGGCCTGTCATGAAGTCTATATGTGTGAAAGTGTGTTGTAAACTATTAAGTGTTATAGATGAGTTAATTATTATGAAACTAATTGAACATGGTGCCTGGTGGTTTTGTCTGGTTATAGGTTACTGTCCTCCATAACCTGTTCTCCCTTTACCTACTTGGCCCTTTAAAGCAGGAGGTGGTTGCAGTGGGGAAGCCGACTAAGGAAGGGTTACATTGCAAGATGTAAGTATGTGAACTCTTTGGATGTGTGGAGTAGGTGGGGAGTACAACTGTAAGCTGGAATGCAGGGCATTAAAGGTGCCAGACCGGGTGTGTATGGATTCCTGAGAGAGTTTGAGACTAAACACAAACCTGTAGGTCATCAAGAGTTTGGGATTGCACCTGGGACCTGGTGTGCCACATTCTCCCAGCACCACCACCCATCTTAATTAGCCACCTCCCACAGGAGGCCCTGGGATGCTTGTTAAGGTCTCTCCATCCACCTGGCTGGGGAATCGTAGCAGGGACTGGCTGGCAGAGCTGATAGGCCAACGCTAGAGGGGGTGGGTGGTGTAGGAGGTAGTGCCGACCCAGGCTGTGGGTTTGAAACTCACCAGTCAGGAAGTGAAGTCGACAGACGGAAGGGCAGGCAGGGGAGGGGAGTTCTGGGGCACAGCAGAGGAGGCCTTCTGGGGTTTGGGGGCTGCGGGGCCATGGGCTTCAGGGCCAGAGGTTGCTGTTAGCCCAGCAAGACAGATCTGGGCAACATGAATGCCCAGAGGCAGTTGGCTGTAGCTGCAGTGAGAGCAGAAGTCAGACGACATGAGGTGACCAGGCAGGCTCTAAGCCGCCTCAGGAAGCTGGCAGAGAGGGTGAGCGACCCTGAACTTCGGGACACCATTCAGGCCTCAGTGGACCGCGTACGAGGTAAGAGAAGGATTAGCTCCCAACTTGGGTGTATTGGGGACCAGCAGGGGCATATAAGGGCTTGCTGGATCATACAGAACTTCCCAATCAGCCACTTTCTAGTCCCCAAGGTGGAGCTGGAACTCGGGGGGAAGAATACATTTGGAAAGAATGGAAAAAGACATGGGAGGTATCATTCTTCCTCCTTCCCCAACTCTGATCCTTCTCCCGGGGGATCAAAATACAGGTCACTGCTGAGCTGACCTTGGCAATGGAGAAGTGGGTGAGCATGGGGAAGACAGGCTGTGACAGACCCATGGTAGACTTGGACCCTGCCTGGGGAGTCCGGGGCAGGAAGCAGTTTGGGGCAGGAGGTTCTGGGACTGGATAATGTGGTCATTCCCAGGACCCATGAAGGATCAGTGACCTCTTGTTCTCCAGCTGTAGAGAGAACACACACACACACACACACACACACACACACACACACACACCACAACAGATTGAAATACACCACGCAGAGTATCTCAGGCTCCCAGACACACACTAACGCTCGCACAACATGCTCTGCACAGCCGAAGTGCCAAGACGTTCCCAGTACTCTCCTCGTCCCCTCTCCTCCCCGTGCTCTGTCCTGTCTGCCCCCACACACACCTTCCGCCCTAGTCCTTAGTGCCATTAGAGCAAGTGATGACAACACAGGGAGGAAGTGCTGCTATGGCAACACCATCCGCCACATCCTCCTGCCCACCCCAGCCTTCAATCCTGTGGTGGGGCCCTGGCAGGAACAGCTTCTTTCTATCCACAAGGCCCCACCACTAAGGAACTGGTGGAACTGGAGGTCATCTCTGGTCCGGTGTCATCTAATTTGCCCCGAAGCTGCAAAGAGCCAATAGAAGCCGGCTACTTTGCTCATGAAAGGTGTCTGGGAGAAGCACATCCTCCATCACATCCTGGTCTCTTCCAGCCTCTCCATTCTTAGCTGCTTACCTGGGGGGTGGGGTGGGGGGATGGGCAAGATACTGTTCTCTCCATCAAGGATACCTCCTGCCAGACCCCTCTGATAATAGGGGCCATCAGAGCATAACTTGGGGAAGAATGAGTTTGGTTCAGGTTCCTAAGGGAACAGTCTGATTCCCTTCTCATTTCCTTTCTTCCAGTAGTGCCCCTCTCACCTCCTGTCCCCCACCATTTGCCAAGAACTATAGCTGATACCTTCCCTACAGCTGTTGGAAAGGCAGACCTAGCGGGGAGTGGCCCCATGGAGCCTCCTAGGGAGGAACTCCAAGCTCCACCCCAGTAGGAAAAGAAAAGGGTGGGGGAGGAAAGAGGTTTAGCCAGGTAGAGGAACTCAGTTTAGCTCTGGAGAGGAGGGAGTGAGGAGGGGTGGAGGCTGAACTCTCTGAGAAGACCACTCTTCATAAGTGATTTTTGTTCCACTCTAAGAGTCAGTATTCTGTTCCCATTGAACTTAAAGGAAAACTGAGGCCACCAAAGGAAGGAAGGAGAATTAAGCCAGAATCAGCAAATCTTCACCTCTTTCAGAAAAGGCTGCTGAAGGGTCTTCTGTTTTGGGGATGGTGTCATCCTGACGTTGCGATGGGAGGCGGGCTCTGGGGGGGGGATGCTGACCTCGGGACAGGTCCGCGGAGGGATAGGGTACGGGTCTCAGGGAGAATAAAGGGCACCCAGCATCCTGGTACTGCCCCCCCTTACCCCCTACCAGGCCGAGCATGCCGCTGGCTTCAGCCTCCAAGAGCCACCCACGGCAGCACTTATTATAGTCTCCGCTACGTCAGGAGGGTGGGACGCCAAATTAGGGGAACGCTGAGACTCCCCGAGTCCCAGGGAGGGGTCTCCAAGGCTGAGAGGAGGCCTCCCTCGACGCCTGCCCCGCAACTGCCGGTCTCAGCCTCTGTCCCCCATCGGCCTACCCCCTTCAACCTTCTCCCTGGGCTGGAGGACAGTAAGCCTTCAACTCCAAGGTCCCTAAATGGGTGTAGGACACAGAGCAGACGTTTTCCATTCTTTCTGTCTGTCTCCTCTTTAACCTTCTAAAAAGCCCCACCCCGAAAACCTCCAGAGATTGAATGGAAACCCAGAAGAGGCCTGTACCCTCTGCCTCAACTGAGGGCGATCTTTATATTCGGGGCGATAAATACCCCACACGTGGGTAACCAGGTGTGAAGGTGGTGCCTCCATTAACCCCAAATCCCCTGGCGGGTGCCCCCACCCACCATACACACCGATCCTCCTCTCTGCTTATCCCCGCTGTTTCTGAGGCACTCTTGGAGCTACGGTTGCTATGGAGACCGGATGAATTTTGGTATGGGGGGTGGTGTCAGCCTGTAGACGTATTCCTTCTCCTTCCACCCCGAGCTGGAGTCTTTTGACTCACTTTTCGGCCTGTGTTCCTCGACTCCGCAGATCTTTCCCCTCCTGAGGCACCCCCTCCTTCCACCCACCCTGCTAAGTTCCATGTTTGTCCCCATCCCCAGGGAACAATTTCCAAGTTCACTTTGGGACAGTTAGGCTCAAGACAGCCCAGTCAATGCACCGCGTATGGAGGGTGGGGGTGGGCGAGGGGGCTGGGTCATGGGGAAAGGGACTCGTGCAAGTACCTGGGAGAAACAAGGGGTCCTGGGAAAGGGATTTCAGGGCTCCCCACTTTCCCACATCAGCTTCCCCAGAGCTGGCAGTGAACCCGCATTTGCTCCGTTTTCTCTGAGGATCGTCCACCCATACACCGATCTTTACTCTCGCGCCTAAATGTCATACCCAACAGTAGCGCTCCCTGACCGGGGTGTGCTAGGGGAGGGTGCTGGAGTGTTGGAGTAGGTGAGTCCAAGTTCCAGGAAATCCAGCCCAGGATTTGGGAGAGAAATCCAGTCCTGGATTTTGCACCGCCTTCGCAGACAGCCGTGCTGGGGGAGAGAAGGTGCGGGGGGAGATAGAGTGGGGAGGGGGGGCCGGGGGCCGCCTCCTCCTCACTGTGAGGGGAGCGCCCGGACACAGCGCGCATCCGGACCAAGCCGAGCCCCGGCGAGCCCCCCAGACCCTGCGCCCGGATTTCACGCCCCTCCTCTCCTAGACCTCAGACCCGTGGGTGCCCACCCCCTCCGGCTTCCCTCCTTCCTCCCCCGCCGGCGCCTGTATCTCCATCCCCAGCATCCTCCCCGCGCCCCTGCGAATCCCCCGCACGACCAGCCCCATTAGCTTCCCACCCTCCTTAAGACCCCCTCTCCGACCCCCCATCCGCGGCCCCTGCCCCTTGAGTCCCCATCCCCCCCGCCTCCCCCGCACCGGTTCTTCTCCCTAGCCTCGGGTTCCTCTTTTCTGCCCCCTTTTCCTCCCTCTCCCCTCTTTGCCCCTCTACAGTCCTCCCCGCCCTCCCCCGCCCATCTCAGCGCCGCCACCCAGGCCGGGGTGCGGGGTCCGGCGCGCCTCCCTGGAGCAGCACCAAGGTCCCGGGGCTCCAAAGGGGTGGGGGGGCAGGGCGGGGAGCATGGGGAGGGGGCGCCCCGTGTGATGGGAGGGGGGCGCAAGCGGAGGCGGCGGCGGCGGCGGCGACAGCGGAGCCGGGCCGGGGGCTCAGTGGGGTCCGGGGGCTGGGGGCAGCGAGCAGGGCGGCCCCATGGCCGGGCCCCCCTGAGGCATTTCGGGGGAGTCCCCTCCCCTCCCCAGCTCGGGGGTCTCGGGGCCCCATGAGCCGGGGCGCGGGCGCGCTTCAGCGCCGGACAACGACCTACCTCATCTCGCTGACCCTGGTCAAGCTTGAGTCGGTGCCTCCGCCGCCGCCTTCTCCGTCTGCGGCCGCAGCTGGTGCCCCGGGGACCAGAGGTACCGAGACCGGGGATCCTGGTAGCCCCCGAGGCGCGGAGGAGCCGGGCAAGAAGCGGCACGAGCGTCTCTTCCACCGGCAGGATGCGCTGTGGATCAGCACGAGCAGCGCGGGCGCCGGGGGCGCCGAGCCCCCAGCCCTGTCCCCGGCTCCGGCCAGTCCGGCCCGCCCCGTCTCCCCGGCTCCCGGCCGCCGCCTCTCCCTCTGGGCCGCCCCTCCCGGGCCCCCACTCTCCGGGGGGTTGAGTCCCGACCCCAAGCCCGGGGGCGCCCCCACCTCCTCCCGGCGCCCCCTGCTCAGCAGCCCGAGCTGGGGGGGTCCGGAACCCGAAGGCCGGGCGGGCGGCGTCGTCCCCGGTTCTTCCTCCCCGCACCCCGGCACCGGCAGCCGGAGGCTCAAGGTGGCGCCTCCTCCGCCGGCTCCCAAGCCTTGCAAGACCGTGACCACCAGTGGCGCCAAAGCCGGCGGGGGCAAGGGCGCCGGTAGCCGCCTGTCATGGCCCGAAAGCGAGGGCAAGCCCAGGGTCAAGGGGTCAAAGAGCAGCACCGGGACTGGAGCTTCTGCCGCTGCTGCTGCTGTCACCGCCGCCGCCGCCGGGGGAGGGGGAGCGGTAGCCACGACCGCCGGTGGGGTCGGGGCTGGGCCCGGAGCCCGAGGGAAGTTGTCCCCTCGGAAAGGCAAGAGTAAGACTTTGGACAACAGTGACTTGCACCCGGGACCGCCTGCTGGCTCTCCTCCTCCGCTAACCGTCCCAGCAACCCTGGCTCCAGCCGCTGCTGTCACCGCCGCCTCCGCGCTGCCCACTGGGCCTGCACCTCCAATCACTCTGGAACCTCCAGCTCCGGGGCTGAAACGGGGCCGGGAGGGGGGCCGAGCATCCACTCGAGATCGCAAGATGCTCAAGTTTATCAGCGGCATCTTTACCAAGAGCACAGGGGGGCCTCCTGGCTCCGGACCTCCTCCCGGACCCCCGGTCCTGTCTTCTGGCAGCGGGTCTAGGGAGCTGCTGGGTGCAGAGCTCCGCGCTTCCCCTAGTGAGTAGGACCAGGGCCTGAGAACAGCGAGGGGAGGGCACCTGAAATGCTCAGCTTGGGGTGGGGGAGCGGTGTGCAGGACTGATTTAGAGAAGCTTCTTTCTTGGGTGGGTGGACGAACCAGGCTCAATTCTCTGCCAAGGACTGGGGCAAAGGATAAGAGGTCCTGGAGAGGGGTGAGTAGGCATTGCGGGACATGAGAGAAGGCTTGATTTCAGAGGGACTCAGAAAGCCTCAGAGCTTTCTGGGAAAATAATGCCCTTGGTCAGCGTGGCTGTAGGAAATTGCTCCCAGAGAAGCCCCAGACCCCACTTCCAGCCTCAGCTGGACTCTGGGAGATGGAAACTGGGCTTTGCCTTGCCCAGAGGAACGCTGAAGGTGAAAGGGATGAGGAAGCCTCAGTTTCTCCTGAGCACTTGGGGTAGGTGGCATGAGCGTGACCTTGCAGGCAGCTCCTCGCCAGGGACAGGTCTTTTCCTGGGCTGCGAGCAGGCTGGTGAGGCAGCAGGGAGGCAGTGGGTTTCTTTCCAGGCAGTGAAGGCCACCTGGGCAGTACGGGAGCACGTGGGGGCTGGAACGTGCTGCATACTTGAATGTGAAGGGAGAGGGGCTGATAGGAAGCCTCACTTCCCCCACTGCCCACCCCGGCCCCCTAGCAGCATTGAAACCCTCAGGGGACCGACCAGGAGTGACTCAGGGGGGTGGAACTGCTGCAAAGGCAATTCTTACCCCTGGAGACTTGGGAGAGGGTGCGGAGAAAGTAGTGTCTTTTTGCGGGGAGCGGGGGTGTCTTTATTTATTTATTTTCTGGAAGAGAGAGGCGAGGGCGTCTTGGTTCAGCTCACACTCCCGGGAGAGGAGGCGGGTCCGAGAGCGCGGGCGGCCCCCGGGGTTTGGCTCTGGTGCGGGTGGGAGCAGATGGCTCCGGATCCCAGAGTTCCCGCCGCAGCTGCGGCGCCCCGGGAACGTCCGGCTAGTGTCAGGCGCGGGGGCTGGACCCGGCGGGCGGAAGGAGCATCCTTCCCTCCCCCGTGTCCCCCATCCCTCCCCAGGCCTGTGGCTTCTCTTGGCCAGGGAGTGGAGCCCTTCCCCACCGTTCTCTTGGAGGGTGCTTGTGGGAAGGGTATGGGAGAGGGAGGTATAGAAAAAATCCAAGCTCCATTCCTTGGGCTGTGGGGAGGGGCCAGGGCCACCGTGCCGTTGACCTTGAAAAGGGGAAAGAATATCCTCACCTCAGTTTCTGTCCTGTGAAATGGAGATTGAGGAAGACCCACTCCCTTCTATGTCCCAGCGCCTCTTCCTGAGATCTACCCTGAGAATCTGTCAGGCCGGTGGGGAGGACACCTTTTCTCCTTCCAGAGGGAAGAACCCGCCACAGTCAGACCCTTGGTCCCTCGGTCTGGAGCAGGGACCCACGTTTGGGGATGTGCTTTAAGGGAGATGCCAACTGAAGTATTTTTGTCTTGCTGGCTCCGTTGCTAAGCAACCACAGAGCGGCAGCAACAGCTGTGGGGAGAGCGGCTAGGATGGGAGGACTGGTGACCACTCTCAAACCTAGGCTTTCCACACAGCTCTCCAGCCCAGGCTGGGCAGCTACAAAACGAGGAGGGCTAGCTGAGCGTTGGGAGCCCTCCTTGGCCTGGAGCATCCCCTCTTACAACTCCTTTTCCTTTACAGAAGCTGTGGTCAATAGCCAGGAATGGACTTTGAGCCGCTCCATTCCTGAACTGCGCCTGGTAGGTAACCCCGTCCCCTTGTCTGTATGAAGATTGACCTCCCCACCCCCACCCCACTGAACTCTCAACTCTCTCTCCTTCACCTCTTCCCTTCCCTCTCTGTGAGAATGGGGAATAGTTTTCCAGTTCTCCTGAGATTCTACCTTCATGGCACCTTCCTGGGACTTGATACATCCGCACAACCTTTTCTTCTATAGTCTCCCTTCTTCCTGCTTTGTCCATGGTCCTCTTCCAGGCTTCTCATTTCTGACATCTCCCCTCTAGCCCTGCACGTTCTGTTGCCTAGAATTGGGTACAATTTTCCAACTAGTGCCTAGAGCTGTGACATGCCCCCCACCAGACATGCATCTAGTATGCTTCCTAAACAACGCAACACCAAAAAAAAAAAAAAAAAGGTACTGAGTTGTTGACATTCTTCAGCTTGTTGTACACTTCCAGCTTGAGATCATTTCTTACACATGCATGGCCTGATCCTCCCAAGTGCTTTCTCCTGACTGTCAGCCAGGCCCTGTAGGACCCTGCTTGGATGATTTAACACTGCCAGTCCCTTTGAGTTCTCTGGAGTGTCCAGGCTCAATTATCCTCCTTCCTCTTAATTCCTGCAATCTCTGTTCTACAACCTTGTCCTCAGGGTGTGCTGGGTGATGCCAGGAGTGGGAAGTCATCGCTCATCCACCGATTCCTGACCGGTTCATACCAGGTGCTGGAGAAGACAGAGAGTGAGTTCTCAGGAGCCATAGTAAGCTAAGGATTGGGGTCAGGGATCCAGGCAGTGTGATCAATGACTACGCAGGTATGGAGACCAGAGGGAAGAATTAGGCCAGAATAGCTAAAGTACAAGGAGAATGGGGAGGTTTGGTGACTGTGACCTCTGACCTCCTACCACATCCAACTCTTCTGGACAGGTGAGCAGCACAAGAAAGAAATGTTAGTGGATGGACAGACTCATCTGGTGTTGATCCGAGAGGAAGCTGGGGCACCTGATACCAAGGTGAGGGATGAGATGATGGGGTAGGCAGGTGGGCTGGGGTCAGCACTAGCCAAAGGAGAGGGCTCTGGTTTCCCAGGTCTCCTTGGGAATAGCATCCAGAGGAGTGGACCTGTCTGACCATCCATTTGCTCCCTCACGCTCCGCAAGTTCTCAGGCTGGGCAGATGCTGTGATCTTCGTCTTCAGCCTGGAGGATGAGAACAGTTTCCAGGCCGTGAGCCGTCTTCATGGGCAGCTGAGCTCCCTTCGGGGGGAGGGACGAGGAGGCCTGGCCCTGGCATTGGTGGGGACACAAGGTAAGGAGGGGCTGGGGAGGTGCTGCTTTCAGGGGAGTTCCTACTGGGTATCACCCAACATAGGTGAGAGCTTGATAATGTGTGGACGCGGCTACTTGGACTTCAGTAACCCTCTGGAAGGAGCCTGGTCTCCAAATAACTTCAGTAACCCTCTGGAAGGAGCCTGGTCTCCAAATAAGAGAGTCGTTAAACCAAACATAAACTTACCAAGGTCTGAGAGAGAAAAGAGGACTCTCCAGGATGGAAGGGACAGCTACAGTGGCGGTCCTCATTCCTCTGAGATGTCACCTACCTTGTGTTTCTCACGCTGCCATTTCCTGATGCCACCACCATGGTAAATACAGAAAATCTCAGGCCCTAGTGTGGCTAGAAAGCCTTCTGCATCTTCCCCTTGCTACAGCTGGGTCAGGCTGACACTTTCCAAAGGAACTTATCTAAAACCAAAGAGAAGACACAAATGAAATGATGGAGAAAACACAGAGAGGGCCACCGGGCCATCTTTTCCAGCAGAGCCAGGAAAAGCTTCTCCAGTACCCACCTGTATGAAGCCAGCAGGACTTTCTGTCTGGATGCCTATCTTGCAGGTGGCTGCTTCCACCTGTCGCTTGCCTCCTGCTTTCTTGCTGCAGATGAACAGTCCACCTGTTATCTGTGGACATTCAACCTCTTCCTGGTTCATATGCCAGGTGTCCTCCCACTCAGCTCAGGGTTCATTGAATTTGCAAGTCTGGGTGACTGTCACTCATGAGTCTCAGCCATTTCAGACCTTATCAGGACGTTCCATTCACCTCTGGAGTATTCTTTGAAGACAGTCACACAGAGCTAACCCACCCTACTCATGCTGCAGCTGGGCATGTGAGCTGGGTTCAGCATTCACAAAAGGCTTATATGCTCCCATTGCACTGGGTCATAGGAGGGATATTCTCTCATACCCTGTCCTAGTGGTCCCAGTCTAGGACTAGAGCCCAAGAGAAAAGAAAGCAGCAAAGTGGGGATGGGGCCCCCTCATCCAGTCCTCCCCCTTTCATATCCCCTTAGACCGGATCAGTGCTTCCTCCCCTCGGGTTGTGGGCGACGCTCGTGCCAGGGCTCTGTGTGCCGATATGAAGCGCTGCAGCTACTATGAGACTTGTGCAACCTATGGGCTCAATGTGGACCGGGTCTTCCAAGAGGGTGAGTGTGGTGATCCCCACATATGTGGGAATCAGGGAGCTGGGGACTAGGATATTCTTAGAGGTCACACATCCAGGCCTCTCTGTGAGTGACAGGAAATTAACCTGCGTAGGAGGGAGGAGGGACCAGGGAGGTCAGAGAAGGTTTGCTTCATAGCCACAGGTCCTTCTGGGCAGGAGGAGCTGGCTAGGCTACAGGTGGCATGAAGGCCACAGTGACAAGGAAGTTGGGACCTATGTTATCTCCTGGGGAGTCCTCAAAGCTGGGCAACGAAGGGTGGTCTTGGGTATCTACCCTGCTCATTCCTCCTTCTCCGCCCCCTCCCCTCAGTGGCCCAGAAGGTGGTGACCTTGCGCAAACAGCAACAGCTTCTGGCTGCCTGCAAGTCCCTGCCCAGCTCCCCAAGCCACTCAGCTGCTTCCACTCCTGTAGCTGGGCAGGTGAGTTGGGGTTTCAGGGTCCACAGAGGGGCTGGTAGGAATCAGAGGAAGGGCTGGTGATCCAAGGACAGGTACAGAGAACCCAAGGAGGTTGCGGGGGGCAGATGGAAATGGCAGTGATAGCATTTGTAGAAAGTGCATTGGACTGGAAATCAACCAGGTTTGAAACACCATTTGCAGCGTCCTTGAGCAACTCACCTAAACGTCCCAAGGTTGTCAGGAAAATTGTATGGCATAATACTTGTGAAGTCAACCTTTGCAAAATCTAAAGCACTGTGACAATGCTAGTGAGGAGTTTTATTATTAATGAGAATACAAATAAATGGTGATGAGATGAAGGAATATCTCAAATTCCTCAGAACTAGATGTAACTGTAGCTTGGTTGGGGGGGGCATCTCAACTGTTCTGACCCCTCCATCTGCCTGCAGGCTAGTAACGGGGGCCACACTAGCGATTACTCTTCTTCCCTCCCATCCTCACCCAATGTTGGTCACCGGGAGCTCCGAGCTGAGGCAGCTGCCGTGGCTGGACTGAGCACCCCAGGGTCCCTGCACCGGGCAGCCAAGCGCAGGACCAGCCTTTTTGCGGTATTGGACATTCTAACCTCCTATCATCCTGTCCTCTGTTACCTGCCCATCTTCCCTCATCCCTAGACCTCTCTGTTGGGCCCTTGTTTATCTGTCTTCCCTGTCCTTCTGTCAGCATATCCCTCTATCCACCCTCTAACTGATGCCAGTAACCATTCCAGAATCGTCGGGGCAGTGACTCTGAGAAGCGGAGCTTGGACAGTCGGGGAGAGACGACGGGGAGTGGGCGAGCCATCCCCATCAAACAGGTGGGTGGCCCAGGGACCGGGGGCAGGCTGGGGGTAGGTGCTCTTAACTGGTTTTCCCCCATATGCCTCTTTCCATTCTCCAGAGCTTCCTACTAAAGCGAAGTGGCAACTCCTTGAACAAAGAATGGAAGAAGAAATATGTGACCCTGTCCAGTAATGGCTTCCTACTCTACCATCCCAGCATTAATGTGAGTGCTAGAGACTGGCTGGGCCACACTGGCTGGCCTTGGATGCACTTCTAGCTCTCCCAGTCTGTGCCTCTGACAAACACCAACATCGGTTCTGGGAAGCGCTAGTCCTATTCTTTTCAGTTTAGCAAACATCTGTTAGACACCTACCATGTGCCCATGCAGGAGATGGAAATGTAAATACATCTCCCTAGGACTTGCAGTCCAGTGGGAGAAAATGGAGGTAGGACCTCCACCTGGCCTGCCATCCGAGGATGCTTTCTGGAGGAGACAGTGCTGGACCCAGTCTGTTGGGCTCATCCCCTAGAGCTCATCCCAACCCAGTCCGCTCCTAGAACCCCCTCTCCAGCCCTTCTCTAGCCGATATTATTGGCTGCTTCCCAGCACCACTGAGGACCCCAACCTTCCCTATACTCTCAACCCCTATACTGCTGTAGGATTACATCCACAGTACCCATGGCAAGGAGATGGACTTGCTACGAACAACAGTCAAAGTCCCCGGCAAGCGGCCGCCACGGGCCATCTCTGCTTTTGGCCCCTCAGCCAGCATCAATGGGCTGGTGAAGGACATGAGCACTGTCCAGATGGGGGAAGGCCCTGGTGAGTGGGGCTGATGACAAAGGGGCAGGAGAGGGGCCAGGGCTAGGAAAAGGAGGGTTGGTAGGGAAGAAGGGAATGGGACTGGTTAAGCAGGAAGGTTGGTGATGAAGAGGGACCATGTAAGGAATGGGGCCCAGAGACTGAGTAGCTCACTGAGGATTTATCTTCTTCCCCTTCTGACAGAAGCCACCACTCCTACCCCAAGCCCGAGCCCCAGCCCCAGTTCCCTGCAGCCACCACCAGACCAGACATCTAAGCACCTGCTGAAGCCAGACCGGAATTTGGCCCGAGCCCTCAGCACTGGTCAGTGAGGACTCACCCTCCATCCACTGTCTTCCAGATCCAGATGGGATGCAGTGGGAAGTGAAACTGGGGTGGGAGCTTGGAGGCTGAATGCATGTGCGGACACCTTGAGCATCAACTGGGTGCCCAGGCACCCAGCTCAGTCCTACCGTGTTTAGCATAATGGCTAAGACAACTGGGTTCTAGAGCTAAGCTGCCTGAACTTGAACTTGAATCCTGGCTTGCCACTTGGGCAAGTTACTTGACCTCTCCACACCTCAGTTTCCTCATCCGTAAGAGGGAGATAATAGTTTCTACCTCAGACAGTTGCTTTGAGGCTTATACTGAGAACATTGTGCAGCACATAGCCAGCCATCAATGTTTGCAATGTTTGGAAATATGTATTTTTTTAAAATAGCAAGTAACATTGTAACAAATGGTCCTCACAACAACTTTGTCGGGTCAAGATTATTATCCCCATTTTAGGGATGAAGAAACTGAGGCTCAGAAGATTAAGTGACTTGCTCAAGGTCTCAAGGCCAGTAAGTGGCAGAGCCAGGATCTGAGTACAAGTCTGACTCTAAACCACTCATCTGCCCTCCTCCCCAGGAATGATCAAGGGGGACCTCCTAGAGAGGGTTGGCTGAGGAGGGGGACCCTAAAATGCCAAGTCTAGTTCAGGGGAGACAGGCTATGGAGAAATCAGGAAATCTATGGAGGGGGCAGCTGAGGCAGCTGTGTCCCCCTCCCTAAGACTGTACCCCATCTGGAGACCTGAGCCCCCTGAGTCGGGAACCCCCTCCTTCTCCCATGGTGAAGAAGCAGAGGAGGAAAAAGTTGACAACACCATCTAAAACTGAAGGCTCGGCTGGGCAGGCTGAAGGTGAGGCCCTGGTGGGCAGTTCTACTCCCACCCTGGACCCTCACCCCTAAACCCCAGATCCCTGACCTCACTCCTGCAGGAGGAGGAAAAGTGCCTGAGCTGAGTGCTTGACTCTGATTACCACTCTGCACATTATTTAGTGAAAAATGGATGGATGCCCCTCAGCCCCGTCCTTCCTCCCATTCCCCAGCCAATGCTTTTTACCCCAGTAGTCCCCAGCCCCTTCTCAGTGACCCCGCCCCCGTCTGCAGCTCCTGCTCCCCCTCCTAATGACCCTCTCATTCCTGTTGCTGCCCTCAACTCTGCTTGTCACCCCAGCCCCTGCTCCCAGAAGGCCCCATGACCCCCAGGGACTCAGCTCCTGACCTCTGTGTCCCCCATTGACCCCCAGGGACTCAGCCCCTGACCTCTGTGTCCCCCACGACTCCTTAGCTCCTGGGCTCTGACCACCCAGTTCCTGTTCTCAGTAACTTCCTGTGATTGCCAAGCTCCCCCAACAGCCTTTGACTACAGTGGTTCCCATTCCCGCCCCTAGTGACCCCCCCCACATCCTTGAGACTCCTCCTGAACCCCAGGGACCCCTCACCCCAGGCCTGTGAACTCCTGTCCCCTTTCCCCGTGTTCACTCAGATGCTGGCCATCCCTTCCCCTCCCAGAGACCCGGCTCCTCACTGGTCATGATAACCAGTCCCCACCGCCCCTGCTCTCTGCCGGGTGCTCAGACCCGGGTTCCAGATCTGCCTACTCTCATGGCTCTTGGCTTCCGCTCTACTCTGCTCCGGGGCCACTGACTTTAGTTCTGCTTTCTCTCCCCATCTGTCTGTCCTGCTTTGTCTCTGGAACTGTCTGTCACTATCTCTCTCTCCATCTCTCCTTCTGCCTCTCTTTTTCTCCTTTCTTCGTCTCTTTCTCTCTTCTGCTCTTCATTCTGTCTCTATCTCCTTCGCTTCGGGAAACCAGCCAAGCGCAAAATGTGGAAACTAAAATCCTTTGGTAGTTTAAGAAATATTTATAAAGCAGGTAACAAGCGGGGAGCTGGGTGGGGCGCTCAGCTGGGGTGCAGAGGGGCGGGGGTGCTCCTGCCTTCCCCTGCATGTGCTCGGGCTTCCTGCTCTCCCCCACCCTCTGCTTCCCCAATGACTCTGCCCCACTCCCAGGGGCTTGGGATGGATATCAGGGAGGAAGGGTTTGGGGAAGGCAGCTCCTGTTTGAATTCTGTCCCTCCTGACCCCATCCCATCCCCCCACCCAGAGGAAAACTTCGAGTTCCTGATCGTGTCCAGCACGGGTCAGACGTGGCACTTTGAGGCAGCCAGTTTTGAGGAGCGGGACGCCTGGGTTCAGGCCATCGAAAGTCAGATCCTAGCCAGTCTGCAATGCTGTGAGAGCAGCAAGGTCAAGGTAATGGGTCGGGGGTCGGGCGTAGAGCAGAGGTGAGTGTCTGAGGAGTCCGGATAAGGGCTCAGAGGGAGAGTCAGTACTAACCCCAACCCTTCCTGCAGCTGCGCACAGATAGCCAAAGCGAAGCCGTGGCCATCCAGGCGATCCGGAACGCCAAGGGGAACTCTATCTGCGTGGACTGCGGGGCCCCCAGTGAGCGCAAGGGAGCAGTGGAGGGACCTGGGAGGGAGTGTGGTTCGCTGGAATTGATGAATGCTGGGGTGCCCGTGCTGCTCGGCCAGGAGCTGACCCCTGCATTCCGTCCCCAGACCCCACGTGGGCCAGCTTGAACTTGGGCGCACTCATCTGCATCGAGTGTTCTGGCATTCACCGGAACCTGGGCACACACCTGTCCCGCGTTCGCTCGCTCGACTTGGACGACTGGCCTCGGGAGCTGACCCTGGTGCTGACAGCCATTGGCAACGACATGGCCAATCGCGTGTGGGAGAGTGACACGCGGGGCCGTGCCAAACCCACGCGGGACTCTTCGCGGTACGCGTGCAGGAGAGGGGTAGGGGAGACTTAGGGTGTGCGGCTCCCGAGAGGGTCCCCTGGGTAGGGAGCAGAGGTCCTGGGTGCGGGGTCCCTAGAGCCCTTCCCGTTGATCCCTGGTCCTGCAGGGAGGAGCGTGAGTCATGGATTCGCGCCAAGTACGAGCAGCTGCTGTTCCTGGCGCCGCTGGGCACTTCCGAGGAGCCGCTGGGCTGCCAGCTGTGGGCCGCGGTGCAGGCCCAGGACGTGGCCGCCGTTCTCCTGCTTCTGGCCCATGCGCGACACGGGCCGCTCGACACCAGCCCAGAGGACCCGCAGCTTCGCTCCCCACTTCACCTGGCGGCCGAGCTCGCCCACGTCGTCATCACGCAACTGCTGCTATGGGTACGTGAGCGGGGAGATGGTTAAGGGGTCTCTGAGGGCTCCGTCTGGCAAACAGCCAGGCGCGGGAGAGCCCGAGGGCCCCAGAGGGACCCTGGAAGTGGGCCTGCGATCCCGGGGAGCCGGCGGGCGGGGATTGGCCCCGGGGACGCTCCGTAACGCGGCCGTCTCCGCCCTTTAGTACGGCGCCGACGTGTCCGCCCGCGACGCGCAGGGCCGCACGGCGCTGTTCTACGCCCGCCAGGCTGGCAGCCAGCTGTGCGCCGACATCCTTCTCCAGCACGGCTGCCCGGGTGAGGGCGGCAGCACAGCCACCACCCCCAGCGCGGCCACCACCCCCAGCATTACCGCCACGCCCAGCCCCCGTCGCCGGAGCAGCGCCGCCAGCGTGGGCCGAGCCGACGCCCCCGTCGCGCTGGTATAGTTGCGCCGCCGGAGAGACACCCCCTACCCCACCACGGGCCGGGCACGACCACACTGGGTGGACCGCTGGACAGATGCACCCACTCACCTCTCCAATCCGCACCCCGTCCCATGGGAGCACTTCTTACCACCCCACCCCCCCAAGAGGGCACAGCCCCCACGCCTCCCAGAAGACACAAACTCACCTCCCTCTCCCCAACGAGGCATGGAGACCCCATCTTGACACGCCCCCCTCCACTGTTTGCACACTCGGATTGCTCTGGGTCTACCCTCTGGGTGTTGGCGGGAGGGGACGCCCCCATCGCGGTCCCTGCTTCCTGGCTGTTTGGATGTGCCCGCTCGCGCCCCCTAGGGGTGGGGGAAAAGACCCAGTCCTGCCTGTGCTCGACAGTACCACGGCGCGCGAGCACTTACCCAGGCTGGCTCCTGGGGCGACGCCACGCCACAGGGAGGGGTTAATAAGTGGGAGGGCTAGCCCTGGGACTTGGGGCCAGTAAGGGGGACCCTACCCCTTCCATGCTAATCTCACTGCCCAGTGAAGGGGGAAGGGCAGCGAGGGGCAGGACCCCTGCTGCCCATGGGGGTAGGGGGTCCCCAACCCTTTCCGTGAAAGGGACCATGAGGAGTGGAAATCAGGACGTTCCCCCCACATCCACCCATGGATGGAAGCTAGAGGGTCGGGGGAGCCTAAAGCCTGGGTCCCTCCTCACTACCATCTCGGGAGGGAGAAGGGATGGAGCAGGAGCGGGCTAAGGGGGACTTGGGAGGGGTCTTGTAATTTATTGCTTTGTTCCCCAACAAGGGGGCGGGGGCGGGCAGGGCTTGGGGAGGGCGTTTCAGGGTAGGGGAAGCCAAGGGTGGGCAGAGGGTGGGGTGGGGTGGGGTGCTCTCGGGTTGTGAGTGTCTGTGACCGTGACTGCGTACCTGTGACTGTGCAGCGCCCGTGGTGATCTGGGGTAGGCGGCACCCCTACAATGGGACCCCTCCCCCACTGTTCTTCCTGTCCAGCCCCTCCCTTCCACTGGAGCAGCTCCAGACCCAGCCCTCAACCCCAGGATCCCTCCCAGCCAGGGTTAAGAGGATGTGAGGTGGCTGGGAAGGTCTCCAGGCCCCCTGTCTCATCCCCGGAAAGGGGGTGCTGGGGTTAATTTACCTGGCCCAGCCCCGCCTTCCTCAGTCAACCTAGCCCTTGGGCCGTCTGTGTCAGTGGTTTCCGGTATTTTTTTTTTTTTCCTGGCTAAAATATTTTGCAAAGGACCAGGTAACGGGGGAGAGGAGAGGGGCGGGGGCAGGGGGGGAATACCCCCCCATCTCCTCCAAGGCAGGTGGTGTGAATCTTCTTCAACAGCAATTAAAGAGGAAGTGATTTTGTCTAGGGGGTGAGCTGCTGGTCTGTTCTTGAAGAGTTGGGTCAGGGAATGGCCTTGGTCAAGGTGGGGAATTGGAGGTGGGAGAGGGCCAGGGAGGGTGCCTCCTGCTGGGGTTGGTGGCAGCGCAGTATCCAAGGGCGCGGAGGCAGTAGCTCAGATGCTCCATCATGTACAGCAGTTCCGGGTTCATGTAGTGGAAGGAGACAGGAAGGTCAGGGCAACAGTGGGGACCCAGGGAGCAGAGAAGTCACTGACTCCCAAGATGACTCCTGTTTTGGGAAGGAGTTGGGATGTGGAGCTTAGAGAAGAGGACAGGGGAGGGGGGCTGCTTGGAGGGGTGAGAAGATAGAGTAGCTTTGGTTAAGAGCAGGAACTTTGGAGTCAGATCTGATTTTGACACCAGTACCTCCACTTCATAGTTAGGTGATCTTGGGCAGGTTACCTTGGTGGCATCTGTTTATTTGTAATCTGAACAATATCTGTTCAGAGGGCACCTGGTAGGGGCTCCAGCATCAGTCCTGGAGGACTGCCCCAGGCCAGCCTACCCACTTTGAGCACCTGGTACCAGAAGTAGAGCTTTATTGTAGGGGTCCCTCTCCTGGCAGGGAGGGAAGGGATGGAAGGTCTCCCAATCACAGATGTCCCTGGTGTCACAAACTCCATGTTCAGCTGAGGCAGACATTTGCCGACCCCCACGTCATGCACAGGACTGCAAGGACACAGCAGCCTGAGGCCAGCGCAGCCGCCAAGAGCTGCAGCATCTCGTGGTTCAGCACATAGCCAGTCCTGCTGTTCCTTGAGTGCAGCTGAAAGCGTTTGACCTGGTAGAGGGACCAGCGGGAGGCGGGGGCGGGCAGCGGTGGTCCAGCAGCCTGCACGGGCTGGGCAAAGCCACACACGTGTTGTCAGCTACCTTGACAAACCAGTCTGTGGCCCAGCGTCCTCCGGTAGGGCTGGTTCTGGCCCTCTGCACCCCTCATCCCCATGAGGGACATTCAGTTGCAGGTGCACCACTGAGCTGGTTGCAGGAACAGGCCCAGATCACACTCACATGGGAGGCCCGGGTTCTACAGGGCCCTAGGCTGGGTGACCACCTAGCACAGCACCCTGACCCAGGAAAAGGTGGATTCAGGGTTGCAGGTGCAGTAACAGGTGCAGATGCAGGCATGTGGTCTGGGAAGGCAAAACAAGAGAAAGAGAGGCAAGTAGCAGAGAAGACTCAACTGGAAGACCCAGCCACCCCTCCCCTCTTTCATCAGAGACCCTGGACTCCCCCACTCCATCCCCGCTTTCCTTCTTGGTGGCAAAAGCTCACTCCCTTCCTCAGAAGCTCAAGAGTGTGAGAGACTATGGGGAGGAAACAAGGACCCTGGAGAGAATGAAATGACCTCAGGGAACCACAGGCCAGCGGGAAGTTCCTTTCAGTTCCTACCAGAGAAAGGTGGTCAAGGTGTCAGCACCCCACATCAAATCCCCACACTAAGTACTCCACTGGCTCCTTTTTGTCATGGGCTGCATCTTGGCCTGTGGGAAATGTAAAGGGTGGTCATGGGTGGGGTGACAGAACACTGAGCCCTCCAGACTGTAGCAGAATAGGACTCTAGAAGGGGACTCCCTGGGAGCTGAAGGGGAGCTGCTGCCCCTTAACACCCACGCCATCTTCCCAGCTCCCCTTGGTGTCCCCACCTGGATTCCTGCTGCCATTCGCCATCCCCTCTTCCTCACCCCTTCCTGGTTACCATCTGCCAGACACCCTGCTCCCCTCCTCTTGTGCGCCTTAGCACAGCTGGGAGTTTTACCAGAAGCCAAAGGAAAGTAAAAAGGAATTTATTATTGAAAGTACAATGATTAAATCTAGCGAGGTCTCTAGAACTCTATTTTCTTTATTATTTATTTATTTTTATTTTCTATTGAAGTACAGTTGATTTACAGTGTTGTGTTAGTTTCTGGTAAACAGCAAAGTGATTCAGTTACATATATATTCTTTTTTGTATTCTTTTCCATTATAGTTTATTACAGGATATTGAATATAGTTAGTTCCCTGTGCTATACAGTAGGACCTTGTTGTTTATTTTATTTATAGTGGTTTGTGTCTGTTAATCCCAAACTCCTAATTTATCCCTCCCCCCCAACTTTCTCCTCTGTTAACCATAAGTTTGTTTTCTATGTCTATGAGTCTGTTTCTGTTTTGTAAATAAGTTCATTTGTATCACATTTTAGATACATAAGTGATATCATATGATATTTGTCTTTTTCTGATATATATATATATATATATATATATATATGTATATATCCCACATCTTCTTTATCCATTTATCTGTCAATGGACATTTAGGTTGCTTCCATGTCTTGGCTATTGTAGTGCTGCAGTGAACATTGGGGTACATGTATCTTTTGGAATTAGAGTTTTCTCTGGATATATGCTCAGGAGTGTGAATGCTGGATCACATGGCAACTCTATTTTTAGTTTTTTAAGGAACCTCCATACTGTTTTCCATAGTGGCTGCCCCAAGATGCATTCCCACCAACAGTATAGAAGGGTTCCCTTTTCTCCACACTCTCTCCAGCATTTATTATTTGTAGACTTTTTTTAAATGATGACCATTCTGACCGGTGTGAGATGATACCTTACTCTAGTTTTGATTTGCATTCCTCTAATAATTAGCAATGTTGAGCATCTTTTCATATGCCTATTGGCCATATGTATGTCTTCTTTGGAGAAATGTTTAAGTCTTCTGCCCATTTTTTGATTCAGGTTTTTCTTTTTGTTGTTGTTATTGAGCTGTATGAGCTGTTTGTATATTTTGGAAATTAAGCCCTTGTCGGTCGCCTCATTTGCAAATATTTTCTCCCAGTCCATAGGTTGTCTCTTTGTTTTGTTTATGGTTTCCTTTGCTGTGCAAAGTTTGATTAGGTCCCGTTTATTTTATTTTTGCTTTTATTTCTATTGCCTTGGGAGAATAACCTAAGAAAACATTGCTATGGTTTATGTCAGAGAATGTTTTGCCCGTGTTCTCTTCTAGGAGTTTTATGGTGTAATGTCTTATATTTAAGTCTTTAAGCCATTTTAAGTTTATTTATTTATTTACTATTATTATTATTTTTTTGCGGTACACGGGACTCTCACTGCTGTGGCCTCTCCCGTTGCGGAGCACAGGCTCCGGACGCGCAGGCTCAGCGGCCATGGCTCACAGACCCAGCCACTCCGCGGCATGTGGGATCTTCCCGGACTGGGGCACGAACCCGTGTCCCCTGCACCGGCAGGCGGACTCTCAACCACTGCGCCACCAGGGAAGCCCGAGTTTATTTTTGTGTATGGCGTGAGGGAGTGTTCTAACTTCATTGATTTACATGCAGCTGTCCAGCTTTCCTAATACCACTTCTGAAGAGACTGTCTTTTCTCCATTGTATATTCTTGCCTCCTTTGTCAAAGATTAATTGACCATAGGTGTATGGGTTTATTTCTGGGCTCTCTGTTCTGTTCCACTGATGCATATATCTGTTTTTGTGCCAATACCATGCTGTTTTGATTACTGTAGCTTTGTAATATTGTCTGAAGTCTGGTAGGTTTATGCCTCCAGATTTGTTCTTTTTCCTCAGGATTGCTTTGGCAATTCTCTTATGGTTCCATATACATTTTAGGATTACTTGTTCCAGTTCTGTGAAAAATGTCATGGGTAATTTGATAGGGATTGCATTAAATCTGTAGATTGCTTTGGTAGTATGGCCATTTTAACACTATTAATTCTTCCAATCCAAGAGCTTGAGCGATATTTCCATTTTATTGAATCATCTTCACTTTCCTTTATCAATGTTTTATAGTGCTCAGCATGTTAAGTCTTTCACCTTCTTGGTCAGGTTTATTCCTAAGGTTTTTGTTTTTTTGATATGATCTTAAAAGGGATTGGTTTGTTTTTTTGAGGGGGGGGGTTACGCGGGCCTCTCACTGTTGTGGCCTCTCCCATTGTGGAGCACAGGCTCCGAACGCGCAGGCTCAGCGGCCATGGCTTACGGGCCCAGCCACTCCGCGGCATGTGGGATCTTCCCGGACCAGGGCACGAACCTGTGTCCCCTGCATCGGCAGGTGGACTCTCAACCACTGAGCCACCAGGGAAACCCATGGGATTGGTTTTTTACTTTCCCTTTCTGATATTTTATTGTTAGTGTAAAGAAATACAACAGATTTCTGTATGTTAATCTTGTGTCCTACTACCTTGCTGAATTCGTTTATCAGTTCTAGTAGTTTTTGTGTGGCGTCTTTAGAGTTTTCTATATATAGTATAATGTAATCTGCATAAATGAGTTTTACCTCTTTCCTTCTAATTTGGATACCTTTTATTTCTTTTCCGTGTCTGATTGCTGTGGCTAGGACCTCCAATACTATAGAAGTGGTGAGCGTGGGCATCCTTGTCTTCTTCCAGATTTTAGCGGGAAGGGTTTCAGCTTTTCACCATTGAGTATTACATTGGCTGTGGATTTGTCATAAATGGCTTTTATTATGTTGAGATATGTTCCCTCTATACATACTGTGGTAAGGGTTTTTATCATGAATGGATGTTGAATTTTATCAGATGCTTTTTCTGCATCTATTGAGATGATCATGTGGTTTTTGTCTTTTGTTGATGTGGTGTATCACATTGATTGTGTATGCTGAACCATCCTTGTGACCCTGGGATGAATCCAACTTGATTATGGTGCATGATCTTTTTTATGTGTTGTTGGATTCGGTTTGCTAATACTTTGTTGAGAATTTTAGCTTATATGTTCCTCAAATATATTGGTCTGTAATTTTCTCTTTTTGTAGTGTCCTTGGTTTTGCTATCAGGGTGGTGGAGGCTTCATAGAATGACTTTGGGACTGTTCCCTCCTCTTCCATCTTTTGGAAGAGTTTGAGAAGGATCAGTACAAGTTCTTCTTATGTATGTTTGGTAGAATTCCCCCAGTGAAGCCATCTGGTCATGGACTTTTGTTTGAAGGGGGTTGGTTTTGTTTTGTTTTGTTTTGTTTTTTAATTACAGATTCTGTTTCACTTAGGGATTGGTTTGTTCAAATTATCTATTTCTTTTTGATTCAGTTTTGGTGGATGTATGTTTCTAGAAATTTGTCCTTCCATCTAGGTTGTCCAATTTGTTGGTATATAATTGTTTATAGTATTCTTTTATGGTTTTTTGTATTTCTGCAGTATTGGTTATTTCTCATCTTTCATTTCTTATTTTGTTTGGGTCCTCTCTGTTTTCTTCTTAGTGAGCCTGGCCAGAAGTTTGTCGATTTTGTTTACCCTTTCAAAGAACTAGCTCTTGGTTTTATTGACTTTTTCTTTTGTTTTTTAAATTTCTATTTTATTTGTTCTCTGATCTTTATTATTTCCTTCCTTCTGCTGACTTTAGGTTTTGTTTTTCTTTTTCTAATTCTTTTAGTGGTAGGTTAGGTTGATTATTTGAGATTTTTCTTATTTTTTGAGGAAGGCCTGTATAGTTGTGAACTTCCCTCTAAGGACTGCTTTTGCTGCATCCCATAGATTTTGTATGGTTGTGTCTTCACTGTCATTTGTCTCAAGGTATTTTTAAATTTCCTCTTTGACTTAATCATTGACCCATTGGTACTTTTAGTAGCGTGTTGTTTAATCTCCATGTAATTGTTTTTTTCTTCTCTCTCTGTGATTTCTAGTTTCATGCCATTGTAGTCAGAAAAGATACTTGAAATAATTTCTTTCCTCTTAAATTTGCTGAGGCTTATTTTGTGTCCTAGTATGTGGTCTATCCTAGAGAATGTTCCAAGTGCACTTAAAAAGAATGTGTATTGTTTTTTGTTTTTATTTTTTGGATGTAGTGGCCTGAAGATATCAATTAAGTCTAACTGTAGAACTCCATTTTCTGATGATGTTAAGATTCTACCCCTGTCAAACCAAAGGTAACCCTCCTGCCCCAGCCTGTCCCCACTCTTCCATTCTAAATAGCTTCTGATCAGCTTTTGGTATTCCTTCCATGACTCTTGCCTCCAGGTACCATGTAGTCTCTTCAGAACTCAGCAGCTGGTTTATTATGTTATTGAACACCTCCTGTGGGCCAGGTACTGTGCTAAGAGTACAACACACCCTCTTATCTCATTCAATCCTCACAACCACCCAAGGCCAGTTCAGTTATCCAGTTTACCCATGAGGATACAGCACTGGAAAAGTTAAAATAACTTGTTCAAGGCCATACTAATAGTAAGTGGAGGGGTGAGGATCTGAATCCAGCATTCTGACTGTAGCTGCACTTGAGAAAGTGTCTTAGGTCCCTCCCCTCAAGATACACAAATGGATCTGGGGAAGGAGGGTTTCAGAAGCCTACCTATTTGCATTTTTAAATAAAACAATTTAAGCATAACTTGCACAATAAGTACAAGACCGCTTTCAGCAGAAGGGTCAGCCTCATACAGCTTCCTTCAGGAACTGAATCCTTCTTTCCACTTTTGGAGACGTGGGAGCTCCATGCCCTCTATCCCTTACCTCATGAGTCAGCGGAGTCTTCAGCAAAATGCTGCACACCTGAGAGATGCGGAAAGAGCAAGAGGAGAAAGTGGGGGAAGCAGGGGACCTAGATTTGCACCTGGCAATGAGGAAGAGATGGAGACACCTAACCAGGCCTGCCTACCACTGGCATACTAGGAAGCTGGCCTGTGTGGGCAGCAGCCCCCTCTCTGGGCATGGCTAAAGGTAGAGGTCTTTTCTGGGAAATGAAGTGGTATGGCTGGCAGGTAGGGGGATGGAGTCTGCAGCACTGTAGGAGAGCTCGGCAGGAGGATCCCTGTGGTGGGGTAACTCCATGTGTACCTTGTGGCTCTCCGGATATAAAGGGGTAGAAGAGAAGGAACAGAAATGGACAGATGATGAAAAGAAGGGACACCAACACTGCAAGTGTTTCAGTCAGGGCCAGGCCAGCAGGCTTTGTTTCACCGTCCTGGTCTCTTCCTGCATACTCCAGCCCCACTGCTACTGCCCGGACTGTGGAGCACAGAATGGGATCAGAGAGCATGCCCTCCATCCTGAGGAGAACACCAAGTCTCCTCCCTACTGAGCCCCAACCCACCTACCCCCTCCCAAAAGAAAAAAGAAGATTGATGGTGTGATGGTCCAGTTCTTTATTTAGAAACCTGATTGTTCTAGAACATGGTGGGTGGATCTGCAGCCTACCCTTTTCATGGGATCGTGTCAGAGATGGTGGGCAACTTTCTTCCCATTTTCTCAGCAACAGAGAGAAGGTGCTTCAACTCAGAAGCACAGATTGTAGGGAACAGTGTGGAAAGGGAAAGGGGCAGGACATCCCAAGCCAGTCTGGGGGAAGGGGGAAGGCCTTCTGAACAGGCGTGGGCAGGAGTGGGCATGCCTCTTGGGGCCTGCTGACCCACCCCGCCCTTCTTGCTCCCCCTGCCCTACTCCACTCAAAAGATCTCACAACGCTCTAGGTAGGGAGGGCAAAGGAACCCACAAGCTGGGAGACGACACGGGGGAAGCCGGGAGGAAAGGACGCGGGTATGGGGAGAAGCCCAGGAGAGCAAATCTCACAGGCCTAGGAGGTCTTGAGGGCGCTCTCAGCAGTAGCAGCAGCACTCAACCCGAGGCCCCTCCATACCCCAAGGAGGGCCTCGAAGTCCACAGCTCACAGCTCAGCTCTCCTCTGCTGTTTTGCCTTCAGGGCCCTGGGGGATGGGGGGGAAGGAGGCAGGGCCAGTCTAGGAAGACTCTGGACTCCGTGGTGAGCCACAGGCGGTGGTCTCAGAAGTCAAATTCATCCAGGTCCCCCGTGCCCTCCCCGCCCCGAGAGCCCCACACCCGGCGGTAATTGCTCTCCAGCTCTTTCTGCCGCTGCCGCTCCTTCTGCGCCTCTTCAGCTCCCTGCACCTGGTGGGAGGGCACGGGGGTGAGCGGAGGCCGAGGGAGGCCCCGGGCGCTGGAGGATCCGGGAGGGCAGGCAAGCATGGGGGAGGCAGGAGCCAGCGCACACACTGCTCGTGGGGCTCTGGCTGAGGGCCCGATGCCCAGAACCAATAGCCTCGTCTTACGGATGAGGAAACAGGCTGAGCCAGCGTAGAGGCTGGGAGGTGCCTGGAGGATTCTCAACCACACCCTCAACACCTCAGCTGGTTGCGGGAGAGGGAAGGCTGGAGGTCCAGGACTCGCGGGTGGGGCGCCTCTCACCAAGATATTGAAGAAAATCTCCTTGAGGTTTTTCGTGTCCTCATCAGTCAGCCAGCGTGCATCCTCCTCAGTCCCTTCAGTCCCCGGTCGGACAATCTTGATCTCAATTTTGCCTGGAAAGGACCGGGACGGCCGGTGAATAGAGAGGAGGGGTGGGAGCTTCAGCGCAGGTCCTCTGCCCCCGGACCCCCGGCCGAGGTTCCCAACCCCTCCACTTCGGCAGCAAGCCCTTCCAACAGCTCTGAATCCAGCCCGCCCTCCAGGGCCCACCTTCGGCTGTGAGTCCCTCCCTCTCCAGCAGCTCTTTCACCAGCCCCTCGATTTGTTTCAGTTGTGGGTTTTCCCGTTTCATCTCGAGGACAGTCAGATCCTGATTGGGGCCTCCGTGACGGAGCTTGGTGACCCGGACCCGGACTCTGTGCTCAGGATCCTCCTCTTAGAGGGGGAGACACACAGGGAGACACAAAGCAGAGCCGTGACTCCAGGGTGAGGGGCTGTGGTGGTCGCCTCTCCCTAAGCCATCAGTTGGTTTCGGCAGTTATTCCATCTCGAACATGTATGTGAGCCAGTGCCCAGAATAAATTAGTGCCCGTCACCCCACCCTGCTGCAGCCCATAAAGCTCCCTCCACCAACCGCAGTCTCCTTTCTTCCCTCCTGACCCGATAATTCTGCCCATCACCTACAGGAAAACGACTGTTTTCTGAAGCAAAAATCAGGCCACCTGGGCCTGCAAAGAAGTTTGTTTTAAGAAGCAGGTTGGAAAACTGGTTTGGCACCCCACAATGTCAGGACTCAAAAGACATTTCAGTGTTTATAATCGAGATAGTGGGATGCAAGGTTTGAAACTAGGACATTCCATCTGGAATGTCCATAGGCCCCGTGGAAGGGACACAAGGGGCACAAGAGGAAGGGAACTTCGAGTCTGTCCAGGCAGCTGGCTTATGAGCAGCTGGGCTGCCCCACTGACACCCCTGCTGGCTGGGGCCGCTCCCTGCGCAGCGCTAGCCATCGACAGGCAGCACTTGTCACAGACGTGCGGTCTTCGGCACACAGGCTCCTGTCATTCGGTGAATATCTACCGATCACCCACAAGGTGCCGGCCAAAGTGCTAGGCACTGGATGTACAGGAGCAGGCCAGAAAACAGTCACGCAAGCAAGCCAGAGGCCCTGTGGCCTCTGAAAGCTGCTTCCCAAAAGGACGACTAGGAGGTAACCAGGCAAAGGAATAGAGGTGTTGGGAAGAAGGCAAGCGTGAGAACAGTATCCCAGAAAGAGAGAGAGTGAGCATTCTCAGAAGGGATAAAGATGGCGGACCTGGCTGTTCCTTCCTGTCTGATAGTTCTCACCTGCTGGTTGGGGGGATGGGGGACGCTTCTGGGGGACAACCTTCCTTTTCCGGTGCTTCTTCATCAGCTCTGGACTCTGTTTTTCCTCCAGTCTTTTGATGAGTTTGTTGAGAGTGGATGTCAGGGCCAGCATAGCCCGATCACGCTCCGCCTCCTTCTTCAGCCCGTCTGGGTCCAGCTCTTTCTCTGTCTGGGAGGCCCAAGGTGGGGGTGGAGAGTCAAGGGTCTGCAGTGTGAGGGGCAGTCCATGCTCCACGGAGGAGTAGTATCTGAGTCTCATCCTTCTCTCTGTCCCCCTTCCCCACCATCCCCCCTTTTAATTAAGTAAGCAGCTAGCGGTTCAGGGCGCCAGGTCATATGTCCCAGGCAGGCGAGGTGCTGCCCCTGTTCTCCTCCGGTCCCTGGGCCTGTCCTGCCCACAGGTGCTGGCAGCTGCGGAAGCAGCCGGTGGAAGAGTGGAGCTCACCTCCTGGATGATGTTCTCCAGCTCGCGCTCCATGCCCGCCTTCACCTCCGCACGGAGCCGGTCTCGGTCTGACGGGAGCAGTATCCCTTCCAGTTCCTTCTCAAATTCTCCCAGCAACTGCCTTTCATCCTCATCATCTTCTTCATCCTCATCGTCCTCCTCTTCTTCCAGCTCGTTCTGATGTTCTGGATCACGCTTTTCCTTCACCTCCGGTCCCCTGGGAGAGACTTCTGCAGCACTGTCTCCAGGCTGCTCTTGGCCTGCGTTTGGCTTCCCCTGGGTGGGGATTGGGAGAAAGAGGGAGATGGTAGATGGCTGGGGTTTCTGTAGACACATGGGGGGCAGACAAACAGGGATGTGGTAGCGAGGGACTCAGGAGGAGTCAAGGAAGCTGAGGCAGCTCTTTGGGGCCCAGGTCAGGCCCAGGTCAGGGGTGGTTTTCCGAATGCTCCCAGCAGGGAGGCAGGTTCCACCCCTCCCTGGAGCAGGGCCCATACCTTTCTTGTTCCACCCTTCAGCTCCTCTATCAATCGAATCAAGTCTGCGGGACTCCGAATCACTTTGACCTGCACGTTGTTCTGAAAATCTGTGATGAAAGAATAGGAATGGACCCATTGTGTCTGAAATTAATTCTGTTTTTACTTCCTAAGTAGAGGAATTGAGGAGGCCAAGGAAGGACACGGTCCCTGCCTGCAGGAACTACCTGTCCAGTCTGAGAGATAGGGCCCAACATACCCCTCCAGAGAGCGCTCATGTGGCCTAAGGGGGCCTCACAGGTGAGAGAGAGAAGGATGCTAACAAGCTGCTGAGTACCCTGCTCTTTCACGCACTCCTATAAAAAGGAATCTGCTGCTGGCCTGGCTGCCCAACCTCCCTCCCAGTGTTTTAGCTCTATCCCTACCCCCCAACTGCCCCCTGCAGAACCTGAAAATACATTCAAGTGGTAAAGGAGACGTGGAGGGTTCACTCACCATCGTGGGAGCCTGGCGCTGGATCCGTCGCCTCTAGGTTTGGTTCCTGCTCCTGATGAGAAGAAAAGGGCAGAGTCAAGTACGCAGGCTTAGGCATGCCAACCATACTCTTAAAGCAATCACTCTGGGTAAATCCTTGCAACCCTAGGTAAATGGAGGTCATCTCATCATAATGACCTCAGCTTGAGTGGTCCTCCAGCCCAAAGCCCAGGTTCAGCCTCATCAGAGAAACGGCTAGGAAGCTGGCTCTCACCTCAGCCTGTGCCTCCCCCCTTTCTGGCGCCTGTTCCTCTGGCTCGTGAAGCATCTTCCAGAAATCTGATTCCTTACCGTCATCCTTGGCTAGGCTTGCGCCTGGAATACAGAGAACAAGGGAGAGCCTGAAAGGAGGGGAGAAACAGAAGGGAGCAAATAGCATGGGGTTCGTTCTCCTCTATTACTGAGGGGTTAGGGCCCGTAGTACTTTTTCACCCACCCCAACAGTCAGGACTGTTAAGGACAAGACACCCTTGGGTGTACAGGACAATAACACTGGAGAAGGGAAGAAATGGGAGACATGTTTCATGGAACAGGTGACACAAGGGCCTACCTGCTTTCTTTTGGGGCATCACCCCAGGCTTGGTTTCACTCCATATTTGAGGGTCCAGGTCTTGCTGACCCTCTATGGCTTTGTCTCTGTACTGCTTTGAGTCTACTGAAAGACAGTGTGTAGGCAGGACAGGGGCACATTCCTCTCAGCTCTTCAGTACTTTATCTTCTGCATGTCCCTCCCCATGTCTCTCCTTCCTCATTTTAATTACTCACCAGCTTGCCTCTGAATGTAGGCCAGGTACTCCTCAGGCTGCAGGGCAGGGTGACAGAGAATGGCCTGGGGAGCAGCACTGGGCGGGGGCCGGAGGAGAGGGTGAGGGCAGAGCCGAGGAGTCCGAATGGTCAGCACGTAAGAGCAGGACAAGGGCTCATCCACTCGATCAATGTAGTCCCCAGAAATACCAGCGCCCTCGTCACAGAGGAACTGCCAGGACAGAGAGGGTGAGTAAATAGTGATTACCACCAACAATTACCATTAGTTCTTAGAGCAGCTGTCTTCTATTAAGCACTTATAGTTTGTCAGGCACTGTGCATACATTGTGCATATGGCACTTTACATGCATTAGCTCATTTAATTATCACAGAAACCCAGTAAGGGAGGTATTAGTATCTCAACTCTGTGGCTCAAGAAACTTAGGTTTGAGGTGGCTGAGGGACTTATCCAGGCTGACCAGCTGCTAAGTGGTAAAAAATAGGAACTGAACTTGGGCAGCTTAACTGTAGGTAACCAGCTGATTTGTTTCACGTTATTGCTTTATATAAATACCGTATGTACCTACTTTTACATATTTGATATATATTTTCATATGTATTTGAAATCTATATATTGTGTATGATTTAAAAAAAATTCAAACAGTTCTAAGGTCCCTGTATTATTCAGAAAGAGAACAAAGATATCAATTAATGTTAGCCTTTGATAAATTTAGCATAGACCACTGTAATTTCTAAAGTAACTATTAAAAGCAGAAGGGAGGCCCCACTTCTGAATAGCAGCAGGAGGAGCTCTGCAGACCCACTGCTTAGTGAAATTCCATTACCGGTGAACATTTTTTTAAAACTCACATTTAAAATCTCTGGAAATTTTCCTAAGGACATACAACAAATTAAAAAACATCTATTCAAGAAAATCTGCTACATCTTGGACAGTGAAAGTGTGTAGTACTTGGGCCATGACCTGCTCCCTCCCTCTCTTCCCCCAACCACCACTTCACAGCTCACTTAGACAGATGCTCCACTCCAGGTGAGTGTGGTCCAAAAAACGGGGCTTCCTATCCCCTCAGTATCCAGCCAAGGGATATGGTATTTCACCAGAGGGGCAGGCCACCAATATTTCTCAGTCCTCTCTTGGTCTGAGTTGCAGAGAATAAATTCCTGCTGAATGTGGTCAAGCGATTGAGGACTCCCTTCCTCCACCGAGCCCCACTCATAGGACAGAGGCTCTACCTCAGGTGCAGCAGGACAAGAATATTGGGCCTTGATCCCACCACAGATCACTAAAAGGGCAGAGGTTTCACAACAGAGATGCAAATTGAGAAGACCAGAGGCTATTACCCCTGCCCAGGAGTGTCACTCTGACAGAACTGGATCACTGTCCCTGATACCAGCTCCGGAGCAGGGGCTTAGAGATTCTGCCCAGGGGAGAGGCAATCCATAAGAACAGAGAGCTCCCAAGCTCTTTCCAAAGGAACTGACTTCATGTGAAACGGGGTATGGGGAAGTTTAAGCCTAAGGGCACATTCAAAAAAATGAAAAATTTGATGGTAAGCACTAAAGAAGCTGGTAGCATCAAAAACAACCCCTGGGGGCTTCCCTGGGGGCGCAGTGGTTGAGAGTCCGCCTGCCGATGCAGGGGACACGGGTTCGTGCCCCGGTCTGGGAAGATCCCACATGCCGCGGAGCGGCTGGGCCCGTGAGCCATGGCCGCTGAGCCTGCGCGTCCGGAGCCTGTGCCCCGCAACGGGAGAGGCCACAACAGTGAGAGGCCCGCGTACCGCAGAAAAAAACAAAAAACAAACCCAACCCCTGTAAAGGGGCCCTAATTCAATTGGATCAGACTAGGGACCAACTTATGCCCCACATGTAACAAACTACAGAGCAATCAGCTGGCAATTAGTGGGTAAGAACAGCTGGGTATGATACCAGCAGAGGCAGACAGGGTAACACATCAGCAAAAGAGACAGTCAAAGTGAGCCCTGCTGAAACCACTGTCATCTCATGTGACTGTGTGCATGTCCAAGGCTGTGCCCTCAGAGAAGTGACATCAGAGGCTTCATATTGTAGGAGAAGTAGACTTCATTAAAATAGCCCAGCCAAGTCACTAAAGAAACAAGCAAACAACCAAAACAAGTCTTGTGGTGGAGGGCAAGAATCAGTATTCAGACTTGCTTCAATATAATACCCAAAATGTCCAGCTTTCAACAAAAAATTATGAGATATGCAAAGAAACAGTTCAGTGTGACGCATACACAGGAAAAAAGCAGGCAACAGAAAATGCCTGTGAGAGGGCACAGATGTTAGATTTCACAGAGAAACATTTTTTTAACATCTTTATTGGAGTATAATTCCTTTACAATGGTGTGTTAGTTTCTGCTTTATAATAGATAAACATTTTAAAGTAGTCATTATAAATATGTTCAAGGAGCTAAGAACTTAAATCATACAAAGTGTTCTCCTATAATTCAAAAAGATACACGCACCCCTATGTTAACAGCAGCACTGTTTACAATAGCCAAGACATGGAAACAAATCAACAGATGAATAGGATGGATGAATGGATAAAGATGATGTGGTACACATGTACAATGGAATACTACTCAGCTGTAAAAAAGGATGAAATAATGCCATTTGCAGCAACATGGATGGACCTAGAGATGACCATATTAAGTGAGGTAAGTCAGAAAGAGAAAGACAAATACATTGATACCACATATGAATCTAAAATATTATACAAATGAACTTATCTACGAAACAGAAATAGACTCACAGACATAAAGAACAGACTTGTGATTGCCAAGGGGGAGGGGAGGTGGAGGAGAGAAGGACTGGGAGTTTGGGATTGGCAGATGCAAACTATTATATATAGACTGGATAAACAACAAGGTCCTACTGTATAGGAAACTATATTCAATATCCTGCGATAAACCACAATGGAAAAGAATTATGAAAAAGAATGTATATATAACTGAATCACAGCAGAAATTAACACAACATTGTAAATCCAGTATACTTCAATGAAATAAATCAAAAAAGGAAAGGAGGGGCAAAGTATGTTCTCTGACCACAATGGAATGATATTAGAAATCAATAATATAAAGGAATTTGGGGGAATTCATAAATATGTGGAAATTAAACAATATACTCCTAAGTAGCCAATGGCTCAAAGAAGAAATCACAAGAAAATTAGAAAATACTAAGATGAGTGAAAACACAAGACACAATATATCAAAACTTGCGGAATGCAGCTAAAGCAGTGCTTAGAAGAAAATTATTACCTGTAAAATACAAAGAAGAAGAAAGATATCAAACCCATAACCTGAAAAAGAAAAGCAAACTAAACCCAAAGCAAGCAGGGGGAAGGAAATAATATGGATTAGAACAGAAATGAATGAAATAGAGAACAGAAAAGCAATAGAGAAAATAAACTAAAAGTTGATTTTTGAAAAGATAAATAAAAGTGACAAAACTTTAACTAGACTGACCAAGAAAAAAAGAGAAGACTCAAATTAGTACAGTTGAGAATGAAAGAAGGAACATTACTACCAACCCTTACAGATATAAAAAGGATTGTAAAGGAATACGATGATGACCTATATGCCAACAAATCAGATAACTCAGATGAAATGGACAAATTTCTAGAAAGACACAAACTACCAAAACTGACTCAAGAAGAAACAGACAATCTGAATAGACCAGTAACAAGTAAAGAGATTAAGTCAGTAATTAAAACACTAGCTACATAGAAAAGCTTGGGTCAGGTGGGTCTACTGATGAATTCTATCAAACATTTAAAAAATAAAAATACCAATCGGTCTCAAACTCTTCAAAAAATAGAAGAGGAGAGAATACTTCCCAACTCATTCTATGAGACAAGTATTACCCTGACACCAAATCTAGATAAAGATATCACAAAAAAGGAAACCACAGGCCAAAATCTCTCATGATTATAAACCCCCAAATCCTCAACTAGTTAAATGAATTCCACAACATATAAAAAGGATTACACACCATGGCCAAGTGGGATTTATTCCAGGAGTACAGGGTTGGGTTAATATTTTTAAAATCAATTAATTTAATTAATACATCCTATCAATAGAATAAAGGACCAAAACCACATGATTATCTCAATGGATACAGAAAAAGCATTTGACAAAATTCAATATCTCTTCATGATCAGAACATTCAACAAACAAGGAAAAGGGGAACTTCATCGATCTGATAAAAGGCATCTATAGGACTTCCCTGGTGGCACAGTGGTTAAGAATCCGCCTGCCAAAGCAGGGGACACGGGTTTAATCCCTGGTCCGGGAAGATCCCACATGCCGCGGAGCAGCTAAGTCCATGCGCCACAACTCCTGAGCCTGCGCTCTAGAGCCCACGAGCCACAACTACTGAAGCCTGTGCGCTCTAGGGCCCGCATGCTGCCAACGACTGAGCCCGTGTGCTGCAACTACTGAAGCCCGTGCGCCTAGAGCCTGTGCTCCGCAACAAGAGAAGCCACCGCAATAAGCCCGCACACCTCAACAAAGAGTAGCCCCTGATCGCTGCAACTAGAGAAAGCCCGCGCACAGCAATGAAGACCCAATGCAGCCAAAAAAAAAAAAAAAAAAGTAGCCATTTATTAAAAAAAAAAAAAGGCATCTATGAAAAATCCACAGCTAACACTATACTTAATGGTAAAAAAACTGAATGGTTTCCTCCTGAGATCAGGAACAAGAGAAGGATGTCTGCTCATGCCACTTCTATTCAACATCATACTGGGGGTTCTGACTAGGGCAATTAAGCAAGAAAATGAAATAAAAGGCATCTAGATTAGAAAAACTAAAACTATCTTTATTTACAAGATGACCTGTTCTTGCATATAGAAAATCCTAAGGAATCTACTAGAAAAAAAAAAAAACATTACAAATAAATGAGTTCAGTAGGTTACAGGATATAGGAATCAACCGTATTTCTATACACCTGCAATGAACAATCCAAAAATAAAATTAATAATTACATTTGCAATAGCATCAAAAAGAATTAGGTAATTGGGAATAAATGTAGCAAAATAAGTGTAGAACTATTATTCTGAAAACTACAGAATACTAAATCAACTATACTTCACACTTTTTTTTTTTCTGCCATGTGGCTTGCAGGAGCTTAGTTCCCCGACCAGGGATCAAACCCGTGCCCCCTGCACTGGAAGCACAGAGTCAACCACTGGACCGCCAGGGAACTCCCTAAATCAACTATACTTCAATTTTTAAAATTTTTTAAAAAATAATAATATAAAAACAATATGACTTCCCTGGTGGCGCAGTGATTAAGAATCTGCCTGCCAATGCAGGGGACATGTGTTCCATCCCTGGCTGGGGAAGATTCCCACATGCCCCAGAGCAACTAAGCCTGTGTGCCACAACTACTGAAGCCCACACGCCCTAGAGCCCCTGTGCTGCAACTACTGAGCCTGTGTGCTGCAACTACTGAAGCCCACGTGTCTAGAGCCCATGCTCTGCAACAAGAGAAGCCACCACAATGAGAAGCCCGTGCACCACAACGAAGACCCAATGCAGCCAAAACAAAAAAACAAAAAAAACCCAGTTCTTTAACACCCACTATATCCCAGGAAAAAAACAAAACAAAACAAAAAAACTTCCAAAACTACAAAACATTGCTGAACGAAATTAAAGACAAACAGAAGGACATCCAAGTTCACAGATTACAAGACTTAATACTGTTAAGATGACAATACTCCCCCAATTGATCTTCAGATTCAATGCAATCTCCATCAAAATTTCAGACATGTTCTTTGCAGAAATAAACAAACTGTTCCTAAAATTCATACGAAAATTTGAGGAACTCCACATAGCCAAAACAATCTTGAAAAAAAAGAACAGGATTGGATTTCGAATTGTACTTATGGATTTCAAAACTTGCTACAAAGCTACAATAATCAAGACATTGTGGTACTGACATAAGTATAAATATATAGACCAAGAAAACAGAATTGAGAGTCCAGAAATTAATTTTCACTGTTATCATCATTTGATTTTCAACAATGTTACCCAGAAGATTCAGTGGGAATTGTCTTTTCAACAGTTGATGCTAGGTCAACTGTATATCTACAAGCAAAAGAATGAAGTTGGACTCCTACTTCCTACCATATACAAAAAATTAAATCCAACTGGATCAAAGACCTACATGTAAAACTATAAAGCTCTTAGAAAGAAACATAGGTGTAAGTCTTCCTGGCAATCGTTTGTTGGATACAACATCAAAAGCACAAGTAACAACAACAACAACAAAATAGATAAATTGGAATCCATCAAAATTAAAGGCCTTTGTGTTGCAAAGGACACCATCAAGAATGTGAACTGGGAACCCACAGAATGGGAGAAAATATTTGCAAATCACATATCTGAGAAGGGACTTGTACCCAGAATATATAAAGAAATTTTACAACTCAATAATAAAACGACACTGCAATTTTTAAATGGGCAAAAGATCTGAATAGATATTTCTCCAAAGAAGATAGACAAATTGCTAGTAAGCCCATGAAAAGATGCTCCACATCGTTAACCATCAGGGAAATGCAAATCAAAACCACAACGAGATGCCGTTTCATACTTATTAGGAAGGCTATAGGCAAAAAGATGAAAAACAAGTGTTGATGGGGATGTGGAGAAACTGAAACCCTCATACACCACTTGTGGGATTATAAAATGATGCTACTGCTTTGCAAACAGTCTGGCAGTTTCTCGAAAGGTTAAACATAGAATTACCATATGATCCAACAATTCTACTCCTTGGTATGTACCAAAAGAAATGAGAACATATGTCCACGCAAAAACTTGTTCACATATGTTAAAAGCAGCATTGTTCATAATAGCCAAAAAGAGCAAACAACCCAAGTATTCATCAACTGATGAATGGATAAATAGAATGTGGAATATTATTTGGCAATAAAATGTAATGAAGTACTAGTACATGCTATGCACAGATGGCCCTTGAAAACACGGTAAATGAAAGAAGCCAGATACAAAAGGTCACACGTTGCATAATTCCATCTATATGAAATGCCCAGAATAAGCAAATCTATAGAGTGAAAGATTAGAGGTTGTCTAGAGGGGAGGATGGGGTTTGGAGGAGAGGTGGAATGGAAAGTAACTGCTAAAGGGTAGTGGATTTCTTTTATGGTGATGACAGTGTTCTAAAATTGATTGTGGTGATAGTTGTACAACTCTGAATATACGAAAAACCACTGAATTGCACACTGAATTGTGTGGTATGTGAATTATATCTCAATAAGGACGTTATTTAAAAAAATAAAGAGCATAACTTCCCACTGAGATGAGAGAAAAAGTGGCATAATTAAGACAAAATAAAACAAACCAAAAGCAAGAAAGGGGAGAAAAAGAAAGTGGAACAGAAGAAAGCATAAAATAAAACGTTAGACATAAGTCCAAATATATACACACACACATATATAAATGGTTAAAAATGGTTAAAAATACAAGTATATGCTGTTTAGAGACACATTTAAAACATAAGAATATAGAAAAGATAAAAGCAAAAGGATGAAAAAATAAGTAAACATAACTCAATGAAAGCTGTTACAGCTATATTATTATCACACAAGAGACTTTAAGTAAAAAAATTACTAAGATAAAGAAGGTCAATTCATAATGTTAAAATGTTCAATTTGTGAGGAAGATAATTTAAATTGTGTGTAATTCTTTATCTTCCTTATTGTCTGTCTCTCCCAACTAGAGCAGGCAATTCTGTCTGTTGTGTTCTCTGAAATATCGCTAGCAACTATAAAAGTGCCTGGCACATAGAAGCACTTAATAAACATTTGTTGAATAAATTAATACATAGCCCCAAGATACAAAAGCAACAACTGACAGAATAATGATGAATAAATTGAAAGAATAATAAGGAATAACACACAAATCCATAATTATAGCGGGAGACAAAGCAGTAAGGATACAAAAGATTTGAACAGCAGTAAGGATACAAAAGATTTGACCAATCATGACCTGAAAGACATACAGAAAACACTGTGCCTAACAGTAGAGGACACATTCTTTTCAAGGACAAAGAATCATTCACAGAAATTGACATATACTGGACCATACAAGTCTCAACAAATTGAAACTTACATGGTCCAGGACTTGTATTTGAGGACTCAAATTAAATGGTACCACCATTAAAATCTATATAATTATGAGATATATAAGATAATCAGGGAAACAAAATTATTGAATATTTGGTGATAAGAAATTATGGTTAATTTTTTAGTGTGATATGGTATTGTGGTTATATTTTTAAAAGGGCTCTAGTCTTTTAGGGTTAATACAGAAATATTTGCGGATGAAATGATATGATGTCTGTAATTTGTTTCCAAATAATCTGGGAGTGGAGGTGTAGTGCAGGGAGGTAGGCAAGGGGATAGATGAAATGAGACTGGCCATATTGGCTCAAGCCAGACGATACACAGGTGGGTCACTGGAAAATTATCTCTGATTCTATGTTTTAAATTTTCCATAACAAAAAATTTTAAAAAGACAATCATTAAATATATAAAACCTGCACCCAGCAATTACACTTTCAAGATACAGTTACACATATACATATGTATAATGGAATAATCTTTTGTAATGACAAAAAGTAGGGGGGAAACTATTTTAATCAGTACAGTAATGGTGACAAAATGATAGAATATTCACACAATGGAACATTATGCAAATATGAAAACAAAGAATAAAGTTCTAGATGTACTGCCATTGAAAGATGTCTAAGAATTATTGTCAAGATATACAAAAACAAGGTGCAGAATGTGTGTTTAATATACTGTGTATTGTGTGTAAACAAAGGGAACAGGAAATAAGAATCTCTAGTCATAATTGCTTTTTTTTTTTTTTTTTTTGCAGTACGCGGGCCTCTCACTGTTGTGGCCTCTCCCGTTGCGGAGCACAGGCTCCAGACGCGCAGGCTCAGCGGCCATGGGCCATGGCTCACGGGCCTAGCCGCTCTGCGGCATGTGGGATCTTCCCGGACTGGGGCACAAACCCGTGTCCCCTGCATCGGCAGGCGGACTCTCAACCACTGCGCCACCAGGGAAGCCCCAAAATTGCAATCTTACACATCCTTCAGAGTATAGAAAAAGTGAACATTTTTCAACTTATTTTCTGAGGCTAGCATAACCTTGTCACTAAAGCATGATAAGGACAGTACTAGAAGGAAAAACGACAGGTCAATATCTCTTAGGAGATACACTATACAAGATCCTTTAAAACATCACAAACTGAGCCCAACAAGATATAAAAGGATAGTCAAAGGTAATACATATGACTGAATTGGGTTCATCTCAGGAAAGCAAAATTGGTTTAACATTAGAAAAGCAATAAATAACTTAATGTCAAATCACAGATATAGAGAATAAACTAGTGGTTACCAGTGGGGAGATGAAGAGGGGGGCAATATAGGGATAGAGGATTAAGAGGTACAAACTATAATGTATAAAATAAACTACAAGGATATACTGTATAACACAGGGAATACAGCCAATATTTTATAGTAACTATAAATGGAGTATAACCTTTAAAAATTGTGAATCACCATATTGTACACCTGTAATTTATATAATATCAACTACTATACTTCAATTTTTTAAAATGTTTTAATAAGAGCAAAAAAATTTCTGAGTGTATAAAAAGAAGCTAACAATGGTTACCTTTTTATGGGGATGGGAAGAGACAGATGAGGGGAAAGGTGTGTTGAGGCTTTTCTCTGTATACTTTGTAAAGCATTTCTACATTGGAGCTATGAAAATTTAATACCTATTCAAAAATTAAATATAAAATTTTTTAAGTGTGAAAAAAATCCAAGTTAGAAAGAGAACAGAATAAACTTAAAAGAAGAAGAAGGAAAGAAATAAAAAAGATAAAATAATGAAGATGTTAATGAAATAGTAATCAGACAATAGAGAGGATAAAGAAGGTCAAAAGGTAGCTCTTGGACTAATAGATAAATCTCTGGCAAGACAGATCAACAAAAAGAGAAAAGGTAAAGTCAATAATAGGAATTAAAAAGGGGGTATATCTACAAAAACAGATTTTAAATAAAAATAAAACACTAACTTTACGCTAATACATTTGAAAATTTAGGAATGAAATAATGGCCTAAGAAATTATAATTTATTAATGCTTCATGACATAGTAAACCTAAAAAATTTTATTATCATTAAGTAAATTAAAACAGTAGTAAAAACCATGCCCACAATATACCAATATTGTGGTGAATTGTGGGGATGAGGCAGTTTTACAGAGTTCTCCCAAACCTTTAAAGAACTGATGAATTCCTATCTTAGCAAACTATTTCAGAGGACAGCGAAAGAGGGAAGATTCTCAAGGCACTTATGAAGCTAATATTACCTGATACCAAAAGAAGGTAAGCACAATACAAGAAAAGAAAATTATAGACCAAGTCACACATGAAAATACCTGTAAAAATCACGTTTTAGGAGACTGAACATAGCAATGTGCTAATAATAGTTCATGACGATGGATTATCCCAGAAGTGCAAGGGTAAAAAACCTTAGAAAATGAATTACTTTAATTTACCATATCAAAAAACAGAGATGAAAAACCACAGGACCCTCTTAATAGATACAGAAAAACATGTGTTAAAATTCCACAGCTTTGCATCATGAAAGTATTCAGCAAATTAGGAATAGAATGGATCTTCATTCACCTGATAAAGAGTGTCTACAAAAAGCCTACAGGAAAATATGTTAATAGTGTAACTTCAGGGACTTCCCTGGTGGTCCAGTGGTTAAGACCCTGCACTCCCGGGCTTCCCTGGTGGCGCAGTGGTTAAGAATCCGCCTGCCAATGCAGGGGACATGGGTCTGAGCCCTAGTCCGGGAAGATCCTACATGCCGCTGAGCAACTAAGCCCATGCGCCGTAACTACTGAGCCTGCGCTCTGGAGCCTGTGGGCCACAATTACTGAGCCTGTGCTCTAGAGCCCGCGAGCCACAGCTACTGAGCCCGCGTGCCTAGAGCCTGTGCTCCACAACAAGATAAGCCTGTACACGCAACAAAAGAGTAGCCCCCGCTCGCCACAACTAGAGAAAAGCCCGCATGCAGCAATGAAGACCCAACGCAGCCAAAAGTATATAAATAAATTTATTTTAAAAAAACAAAACAAAAACCTTGGTTAAATACCCTGCGCGGGCTTCCCTGGTGGCATGGTGGTTAAGAATCCACCTGCCAATGCAGGGGACACGGGTCTGAGCCCTGGTCCGGGAAAAGCCCACATGCTGCGGAGCAACTAAGCCCGTGCACCACAACTACTGAGCCTGCGCTCTAGAGCCTGCAAGTCACAACTACTGAGGCCGTGAGCCTGAAGCCCATGCTCCACAACAAGAGAAGCCACCACAATGAGAAATCTGTGCACCGCAAGGAAGAGTAGCCCCCACTCACCACAACTAGAGAAAGCCTGTGCGCAGCAATGAAGACCCAACGCAGCCAAAAATAAGTAAATAAAATAGATAAATTTAAAAAAATAATAAATAAATAAAGACCCTGCACTCCCAATGCAGGGGGCTCAAGTTTGATCCCTGGTCAGGGAAGTAGATCCTGCATGCTGCAAATGAAAAAAGATCCTGCATGCCGCAACTAAAGATCCCGCACTGGGACTTCCCTAGTGGCGCAGTGGTTGAGAATCTGCCTGCCAATACAGGGTACACAGGTTCGATCCCTGGTCCGGGAAGATCCCACAACCCGTGTAGCAACTAAGCCCATGTGCCACAACTACTGAGCCTGCACTCTAGAGCCCATGAGCCACAACTACTGAGCCCTCGCGCCACAACTACTGAAGCCCGTGTGCCTAGAGCCGATGCTGCGCAACAAGAGAAACCACCGCAATGAGAAGGCCACGCACTGCAGTGAAGACCCAACACAGCCAAAAAAAAAAAAAAGATCCCGCACACTGTAACTAAAGATTTTGCACACCACAACGAAGATCCTGTGTGCCACAACTAAAAAAAAAAAAAAAAAAACCTGGCACAGCTAAATAAATAAAATATTTTTACAAACTAGTGTAACTTCAGGAGCACTCCCTTTAAAGTCAGGAACAAGTCAAAGATGGCCATCATCACCATTTCTATTGCACTGTAAGTATAAGGAAAATGAAATGTATATGAATTAGAAAGGAAGAAACCAAAATTCTCCCTATTTGCAGATGACATGATTATTTACACAGAAAATCCATGGGAATCTGCAAACTATTAGACATGAGAGAGTTCAGCAAAGTTACTGAATACAAGATCAATACATAAAATCAATTAATGTGACCATACACCAGCAACAATCAGTCATAAGATGTAATTTTTAAAAGATGCCATTTACAACTGCATCAAAAACTATAAGGTGCCTGTATGCTTGAAACATGTACATATACACACAAGACACAAATAAACAAAAGCTACAAGGTATCTAGGACTAACCTCACATAAGATGTACGAGAGCTTCACAGAGAAAATTTAAATCTTACTAAAGTACAAGACAATAAAAAGAAGTAAACATCATGATCATAGTATATGAAGACTCAATATCATAAAATATCAATTCTCTCCAAATTAATCCAAATTAATCTAAAATTCAACATACTTCCAGTTAAAATTCCCAAAACAGTTTTACACAGAACTTATCCAATAATAGCCCAGATGGTTTTGAAGAACAAAGGAAAATGCACATTATCAGATAAAAAAACTTAGTAACAGACTTTTAAAACAAAACAGAAGCCAATAAGAAAGTGCACACATATATTGGAACCTGATAAATGACTGAGGTGGTGCTACAAATCAGAGAGGAAATGCAGATTACTCAATAAATGATGCTGGGACAACTGGTTATCCTGATGGAAATTAGGTATATTTAGGTCCCAAGCTTACACTATACATTAAATTTTTGATTGAATTAAAGTCCAAAATATAATAAGAAATCTTCTAAAACTTCAAAAATATAGGTGAATAGAAAAGTATTTAATAAAAGATCCAAAGTACAAACTATAAAGAAAAAGACTGAAAATTTTAATCATATTGGAATTAAGGATTCAAAACTAATATACAGAAAGCTGCTGCATTTCTATACACTAACAATGAAATAGCAGAGAAATTAAGAAAACAATCCCATTTACCACTGCATCAAAAACAATAAAATACCTAGGAATAAACCTACCTAAGGAGGCAAAAGACTTACTCCAAAAATTATTAGACATTGATGAAAGAAAGTGAAGTTGACACAAACAGATGGAAAGATATACCGTGTTCTTGGGTTGGAAGAATATTGTTAAAATGACCATACTACCCAAGGTAATCTACAGATTCAATGCTTTCCCTATTAAAATACTAGTGGCATTTTTCACAGGACTAGAACAAAAATTTTTTTTTTTTTTTTTTTTTTTGCGGTACGCAGGCCTCTCACTGCTGTGGCCTCTTCCGTTGTGGAGCACAGGCTCCGGACGCACAGGCTCAGCGGCCATGGCTCACGGGCCCAGCCGCTCCGCGGCATGCGGGATCCTCCCAGACTGGGGCACGAACCCGTGTCCCCTGCATCGGCAGGCGGACTCTCAACCACTGTGCCACCAGGGAAGCCCGAACAAAAATTTTTTAATTTGTATGGAAACACAAAAGACCCCAAATAGCCAAAACAATCATGAGAAAGAAGAACAGAGGTAGAGGAATCACTCTTCCTGACTTGAGACAATACTACAAAGTTACAGTAATCAAAACAGTATGGCACTGGCACAAAAACAGACACATAGATCAGTGGAACAGCATAGAAAGCCCAGAAATAAACCATGCACTTATGGTCAATTAATCTATGACAAAGGAGGCAAGAATATACAATGGAGAAAAGACAGTCCCTTCAGCAAGTGGTACTAGGAAAACTGGACAGCTACATGTGAAATAATTAAATTAGAACATTCTCTAACACCATATACAAAAAATAAACTCAAAATGGATAAAAGACCTAAATATAAGACCAGATACTGGGACTTCCCTGGTGGCACAGTGGTTAAGAATCCGCCTGTCAATGCAGGGGACATGGGTTCGATCCCTGGTCCGGGAAGATCCCACATGCCTCAGAGCAACTAAGCCCGTGTGCCGCAACTACTGAGCCTGAGCTCTAGAGCCCACGAGCCACAACTACTGAGCCCACATGCCACAACTACTGAAGCCTGCATGCCTAGAGCCTGAGCTCCGCAACAAGAGAAGCCACTGCAATGAGAAGCCTGCTTGCCGCAACTAGAGAAAAGCCAGCCCACAGCAACGAAGACCCAACTCAGCCAAAACAAACAAACAAAACAGATACTATAAAACTCCTAGACGAAAACATAGGCAGAACACTCTTTGACATAAATCACAGAAAATTTTTTTGGCTCCGTCTCCTAGAGAAGTGGAAATAAAAGCAAAAATAGGGCTTCCCTGGTGGCGCAGTGGTTGAGAGTCCGACGCCTGCCGATGCAGGGGACACGGGTTCGTGCTCCGGTCCGGGAAGATCCCACATGCTGCGGAGCGGCTGGGCCCATGAGCCATGGCTGCTGAGCCTGCGCATCTGGAGCCTGTGCTCCGCAACGGGAGAGGCCACAACAGTGAGAGGCCCGCGTACCACACACACACACACAAAAGCAAAAATAAACAAATGGGGTCTAATTAAACTTAAAAGCTTTTGCACAGCAAAGAAAACCATAAACAAAATGAAAAGACAACCTATGGAATGGGAGAAAATATTTGCAAACAATGTGACCAACAAGGGCTTAATTTCCAAAATATACAAACAGCTCAATATCAAAAAAACAAACAACCTAATCAAAAAATGGGCAGAAGATCTAAATAGACATTTCTCCAGAAAAGACATACAGATGGCCAATAGGCACATGAAAAGATGCTCAACATTGCTAATTATCAGAGAAATGCAAATCAAAACTACAATGAGGTATCACCTCACACCAGTCAGAATAGCCATCATTAAAAAGTCTACAAATAATAAATGCCGCAGAGGGTGTGGTGAAAAGGGAATCCTCCTATACTGTTGGTGGGAATGTAAATTGGTGCAGCCACTATGGAAAACAGTATGGAGGTTCCTTAAAAAACTAAAAATAGAGTTACATATGATCCAGCAATCCCACTCCTGGGCATATATCTGGATAAAACTATAATTCAAAAAGAAACATGCACCCTAATGTTCACAGCAGCACTATTTACAATAGCCAAAACATGGAAGCAACCTAAATGTCCATTGACAGATGAATGGATAAAGAGATGTGGTATATATACACAATGGAATACTACTCAGCCATAAAAACAATGAAATAATGCCATTTGCAGCAACATGTATGCACCTAGAGATTATCATACTAAGTGAAGTAAGTCAGAAAGAGAAAGACAAATATCATATATCACTTATATGTGGAATCTAAAATATGATACAAATGAACTTATTTACAAAACAGAAACAGACTCATAGACATAGAAAATAAACTTATGGTTACCAAAGGGGAAAGGGGGTGGGGAGGGATCAATTCAAAGTTTGGGATTAGCAGAAACACACTACTGTATATAAAATAAACAGTAAGGACCTACTGTATGGCATAGGGAACTATATTCAATATCTTGTAATAACCTATAATGGAAAAGAATCTGAAAAAATATATATAACTGAATCACTTTGCTGTATACCTGAAACTAACATAACATTGTAAATCAACTATACTTCAATAAAAAGTTTGTTCTGAAAAAAAATTTTGTTAATTAAAAGTACATTTAAGACATTCTAAACAAAAGAAAAAGATAAGCTATAGAGAAAATGTAAGTAACTAAGGAATTAAATATGGAATATATAAAAAATGCCTACCTAACTCATTCTATGAGGCTAGCATTACCCTGATACCAAAGCCCGACAAAGGTATTACAAGACAAGAAAATTATAGACCAATATCCCTTGTGAATACAGATGCAAAATTTCTCAACAAAATATGAGGAAAACAAATTCAGCAGCACACTGAAAGCATTATACATCATGATTTATGTGGGATTTATTCCAGGAATGCAAAGATGGTTCAACATATAAAATAATCAATCTATATAACATAATACATCACATCAATATAATAGAATGCAGAAAAAAGCCACATGATCATCTCAATTCATGTAGAAAAAGCATTTAACAAAATTCAACATTCTTTCATGATAAAATCACTTGATAAACTAGGAAGAGAAGAGAATGTCTCAACGTGATAAAGGCCATACATGAAAACCCCACCACTAATGTCACACTCAATGATGAATGAATAAGAGCTTTTCCCCTAATATTAGGAACAAGATAAGGATGCCTACTTTATGTCACTTCTACTTAACAGACTACTAGAAGTTCTAACCAGAGCAATTAAGCAAGAAAAAGAAATAAAGGGCATCCAAATTGGAAAGGAAGAAGTAAATTTATCTCTGTTTCAGAGGTGACATGACATTACACATAGAAAATCCAAAGGAAGCCATGCTCGCCTTCTGAGATGGACCACATTCTGCCTATGGAATGTGAATCTCTCCTTTCACTTTACTACAGCTTGCTTGTTGAATTCTTTCCTGCACAAAATCAAGGACCCTCACTTGATGGCTCATCCCAGGAACTCGCCTGAGACCTGGGACATGACCATCCTCTTGTGCCTCATTTTCCTGCAACCCCTTTGCAAAGGATATTAATAAATCTACTTCTTACCTATCACTTTCCCTCTTGCTGAATTCCTTCTGCTCTGAAACATAAAGAACCTGAGCTTCATTAAGTCCTGAGACGAGCTGTGTGGTTTCACTTGGAAGACTGCGGGTTTGAGTCCCATCTGGGGTGCGGTTTTAGCTCCTCCTCAAGAGATATACATAACAATCTGATACAGTCTTTGAGTTCTGCAGGAACTAAGGCCCCCACCCAGATAGAGGACAGAATGATGATACTGACCTTTCTGACTTCAACCCACTAAAGCTTGGACTCTGTCCACTTCCGCCCCAATTCTATGCTCATCTCCTCTACTCAAGCCTCTTCATGAGTATGCATGTACCCTTAGCTCAAAAATTCCCCAATTTTGCTGTTCGGGGAGACACTGCTTTGGGAAAGATCCCCCCTGTCCTTCGTAATTGCTGCAAGTACTAAATCCTTCCTTCTCCTGAAAAAAAGAAAAGAAAAGAAAAGAAAATCCAAAGGAACCCAAACAAAAAAATTGTTAGAGCTAATAAATGAATTCAGCAAAGATGCAGGATATAAAATCAACATGCAAATATCAGTTGTATCTCTATACACTTGCAATGAACAATTCAAAAAGGAAATTTAAAAAAATTTTCATTCACAATAGCATCAAAAAAAATACTTAGGGTACATTTATCCAAGGAGGTGAAAGACTTGTACACTGAAAACTACAAAACATTATTAAAAGAAATTATAGAAGACACAAATAAATGGAAAGACATTCCATGTTCATGGACTGGAAAACATAATATTGCTAAGACGGCAATACTACACTAAGTGATATACATATTCAATGCAATCCCTATAAAAATCTCAACAGCATATTTTACAGATATAGAAAAACCCATCTTAGGGCTTCCCTGGTGGCGCAGTGGTTAAGAATCCGCCTGCCAATGCAGGGGACATGGTTCAAGCACTGGTCCAGGAAGATCCCACATGCCGCGGAGCAACTAAGCCCGTGCACCACAACTACTGAGCCTGTGCTCTAGAGCCCGTGAGCCACAACTACTGACCCCGCGTGCCACAACTACTGAAGCCAGCGTGCCTAGAGCCGGCGCTCCACAACAAGAGAAGCCACCGCAATGAGAAGCCCATGCACCACAACGAAGAGTAGCCCCCACTCGCCACAACTAGAGAAAGCCCCCGCACAGCAATGAAGACCCAACGCAGCCAAAAATAAATAAATAAATTTATTAAAAAAAATCATCGAACTGGATCTCCATGTCACTCCACAGAATGGTAAAAACATCGATTAGTGAAAAAGCAAAACTATACCGATGTATAATTTTAAAATACAAAATATATATATTGCCTGTGATATGTGTAGCACTAATAAAAGTACAAGGCAAGCACAGAGATGGTTGTGGTTGTTTCTGGAGAGGAGAGGGAGGGAACAAATGAGAGGGTAGCTTTTACTATATCATTAGCATTTTATTCCTTCTATTAAAAAAAACAGACCTGAAGCAAATATGGCAAAATGTTAACATCTGTTTAACTTGGCAGTGGATTTATGGGTCTCTTTGACATTATTTTCTGTATGTTTGAAATGTTTCATAATTAAACATTTTAATGAAAAAATCTTAGATCTCTGTGAAATCTTACTTAATGTACGAATTGAGATAGGGATCCAAATTTATTTAATTCCAGATGGCTAACCAACTGCTCCCAAACTCCCCGGAAACTGCACTTTTACCAAACGCTGTGCACACTGCTCCCGCCAAGGAGGCACTGGGAAGATGGAACTTCACCAGGCCTGCCCTGGAGCGGGGGATTCACTCAGTCACTCAGGCTACGAACTTGGGTGGCCCGTCAGGATATAAAAGCAGCCACAGAGGAACGCCCTCAACTTTCTGCCACTAAAACCTCCAGACTCCCCAGCAAATATGCCATCTTTCTGTTCTAGTTACAACCACAGAGCCGCCTCCTCAGGATCCCAGCCCTGCCCACATTCTCTTCTCATTCTTTCTCCTGAACCTCAACCTTGCCTCCTTTCTACTAGGTCCACCCAGCATTTAAACACGTTTCTATCTTAACACATGAAACAACAAGCACAAAGTCCCACTTTCCCAAGCCCACAGCCCTGCTAACTAGTGCTTGCCCTTTCCCTTCCCTTCACAGCCAGACTTCTTCAAAGATTACCACTTCCTCACCACGTTCCTCAACACCTCAGCTTCACCAGCCCACTGAAACTTCTCTGGTGGAGATTGCCAATGACCTCTGGCATTGAGTCCAACCAAAGGACTGGTCAGGGGAGACTGGGAGCAGAGGCCTTACCAATTTTCATCTGGTTCCCATCCCTACAGTCTGAATTTTTATTTCCATGTTCCTGTTTTGCTTTTATTAAAATAACAATTCCTATGATCACCCACAAGCAGTTTTTAATTCTCCACTTCCTTGAAGGTTCAGATGCAGCCAACACCACCTTTGGCACTCAGGGTACCTTCCGCCTGGAACGCCACTCTCCTTCCCACTGGTCTATAGCTGCTGGACTAACTCTTCATCCTTCAACTGCTGGTTCCAAGGTCACCTCCTCCAGAGGCCTCCCCTTGACCTGGACTCGGTTAGTTCCTTTATTGTGTGCTCCCCTGTGAAAAGTGCCTCACCCATCAGAGAGTTTATCCTGCTTCCTGTGGCTCTTTATTTAATGTCCGTCTCCTGAGAGCAGGACTAGGTCTCTCAGTCACCATTTCATCTCCAGTGTCTATTATAGTGCTTAGCACAGGGCGTATGGTTCAGCAGATGTGAGGAAAATGCCTTCAGTTCTCGGCCTACTGAAGGTACAGACAAGTGAAGAAACAAACAATACAATCAAGTGCTATAATAGATTATATATGTGTGTGGATGCTGTGGGTTGCTATAGTCTGAATGTCTGTGTCTCCCTAAAATTCGTATAGTGAATTCCTAATGCCCACTGTGATAGTATTAGGAAGTGGGGCCTTTGGGAGACGCTTAGGTCATGACGATGGAACCCTCATGAATGGGATTAATGCTCTTATGAAAGAGACCCCACAGAGCTCCTTTGTGAGGACACGAGAAGTCTGTGACCTGGAAGAGGGCCCTCACCCAACCATGCTGAAACCCTGATCTCAGATTTCCAGCTTCCAGAACTGTGAGAAATAAATTTCTGTTGTTTATAAGCTACCCAGCCTGTGGTATTTTGTTATAGCAGCCCAGACAGGCTAAGACGTGGATATATGTGGACGTGCTTGTATGTATATGAAGCGCTGAGGGAACACAATGAACTTTCTAGGCTAGCCAAGAAAGGTCACATAAAATAAAGTGACATTTGAAATGGCTTATCATTTCTTCCATTCATTCAATAAATAATCTCTGGGCACCTACTTGGTGCCAGGCGCTGTTGAAGGCACTGAGGATACAGCATAAAATGAGACAGACATTGTCCCTGACTCCCTGGAGCTTATTCTACTGGGGACAGAGAGAGAGATTAAACTAAAAAAATAAGCTAATTTCAGGAAATGATACATGCATTGAAGAACATAAAACACTGTAGGTGTTTACCAGGATCAAGGCAGAAGGGTGTGTGTGTCTGTGTGCCTATGTTAGGTCTCCCTGTGGAGGTGTCATAGGTGTATATAACCTGAGAGGATGGAGCCAGCCATTCAAAGATCTCTGGGAAGATGGCGCTAGGCAGAGGGAACAATGAGACTCACTGGTTCAAAGGACAGGAAGAAGGGCAGTGGGACAGAAACGCAGTAAGATGTTATATCTCCAACCCAGACCCTGTCCCGGAACTCCAGAGTTACAGAGTCGACTACCAACTGACCATCACCACTGGGGTATCTAATAGGCATCTTGACCTTCATATGTCCAACACCAGCCTAGTTTCTTCCTCCAAACCCGTTTCTTCCCACTTGAGTAAATGACAATTCCATTCTCCCAGTTGCTCAAGCTAAAATCCCTGGAGTCGTACTTGACTCCACCTCACCTCACATCCAATCCATCAACAAATCTTGGCTCTACCTTCAAAATATATCCAGAATCTGGCTGCTTCCCACCACCTCCACTGCTACCACCCCAGTCTGTGCTGAAGTATTTGGATCCTCTCCTTTGTGTGAGGCATAATTATTGAAGGCTTTCCAGAACTCGGTAGAGAAGGGACACTTGCTCATAGTGGTGTGCTGAAGCCAGCTCAGGCCAGTTCACCAGAGCCAACTGGTAAGTTTTCAGGAATGTTGCAAGATGATTGACATCACAGTGACAGCATGAATTTTGCCACGATGGGGATATTTATACCATGGATACTGGCAAACATTACATCTGGGCTTCCCCCTCCACCACCCGACCCTACCCTGGCGATCCCGGTGTTCCGCATTTACCAGCACACAGCTGCATGTGCAAATCTGTATTACATAAAGAAAATTCTTGTGTCATGTGGTTCACTACAGGTGTTTATGTTTGTGAATACACATTAGAATCACCTGAGGAACTCTGCCTACCATACAGCTGTCTGCCTGAACTCAGTTAAGGACTACTGGATCAGGAACACTTGTTAAGAGGCTGTTGGCAGTGATGCAAGTGAGATGAAGGTACCAAGCACGGGAAAGAAGAGGCAAGTTGTGAGAGAAGTCTAGAAGTAGAGAGTGGACTTTGTTGTTGACTCTGATTCCTTTCCTCCATATCACTTCTCAGTTTGTAATCACAGTCTCATTTTCTGTGATTCTTTAATCTCTGTCTTCCTCTCCTGACTGTAGTCCATGAGGGCAGGGGCTGCATGTCTGCTCACCACTGTACCCCCAGAGCAGAGCCCAATACCTACACCAGCACGACCTCATTGCAGAGTCGTTAAATGATGAAAGGAGGACAAAGTGAAGAAGTAAGAGTCAATAATGACACTCAGATGTCCAGCTTAGGTGACAAAAAGGAGAAACACAGATAAAAGTGTGGTTGGGGGGCTTCCCTGGTGGCGCAGTGGTTGAGAGTCCACCTGCCGATGCAGGGGACATGGGTTCGTGCCCCGGTCCGGGAAGATCCCACATGCCGCGGAGCGGCTGGGCCCGTGAGCCATGGCCGCTGAGCCTGCGCGTCCGGAGCCTGTGCTCCGCAACAGGAGAGGCCACAGCAGTGAGGGGCCCGCGTACCACAAAAAAAAAAAAAGTGTTGTTGGGGGTTCAGAGGGGAGGATTTGGGAAATGTTGACTTGAACTGCCTCTGAAAATCCAGGCAGTGACGCGAAGCTAGAAATATGAGTCTTAAACTTAGAGTTTAGGGTCTGGGAGAGAAACTCTTGACTATACCACGCAACCCTGCCCTCTTCCCTTAGAATCTGAGTTGTCACTGGGGGACTGTCAACTTCCCTCTCCGAAGACTCACCCGAACCTCAGCCTCCCGGGGCCTCCCGTTGAGATCGCATTTGGACCCGTTGCCATAAGTCTGGCTGTGGTAGCGTTTCAGGCGATGCTGCTTGGAGGCCTGGGGAGGACATCAGGCAGGAGGGAGGGGTGTGAGAAAGACAGCAAGGGGGAAGAAGAGCACTTTATCCCAATAGCCACCAAACCCCAAGAAACATGTCAGCTAATCCCGACCCTCCCCTTCTCGTCAGGGCTCTCAGTCTGCAGCCCAGACCCCTTTCTCTCCCAATCCCACACTCCTGCCACCTTGGCTGTTTCATCATTCCAGTCGAAGGCCGATTGGTAGTAGCCGAGATAGAGGACTTCACCTTTGATCTCTGAATCTGCAAGAGAAAGCACAGTGAAGCATGGTTACCCTGTCCTCAGAGAACTAGGAGGGAAGGGAACTGGGGAGGCAGGTCACCTTCTGTGACAGGTTGCTGAGGGCTTAGGAAAAATGTAGGCGGGAGTCACCTTCCATGTGGTACTGCTGGATGTGGCGTCCATAGCAGAATTCATACGTCCACCAGTCCTTGGTCTGACAATTAAAAAAATGAACAATCGGGGGATGGAGTACAGATGTCTCTTCTTGGAACCAGAATCTCTCCTGGCTCTAAGACACATAACCTCTCATTTACTTTTCATCTCCCTCTGCTTCCACACTCAATCCTCCAGGTTCTTGGTGAGGAGGGAGGGCTGTTTGCCTTCTGTGACTTGTAGAGAGACCTCTACAGCCTAAGTGGTTTGCACCTGTAGGCTTTCCACTCTTCTCTTTTTATAAAAAAGTCCTTCTTTGGGGACTTCCCTGGTGGTCCAGTAGTAAAGAATCCGCCTTGCAATGCAGGGGATGTGGGTTCAATCCCTGGTTAGGGACCTAAGATCCCACATATCGTGGGCAACTAAGCCCACGTGCCTCAAACTAGAGAGCCCACGCACCCTGGAGCCTGCGTGCCACAACTAGAGAAAAGAAAAACCCGCACGCCACAACTAGAGAGAAGCCTGCGCACCGCAACGAAAGATCTCGTGTGCCTTAACGAAGATGCCACGTGCGGCAACCAAGACCGAACACAGCCAAAAAAAGAAAAAAAATCCTTCTTTGTCGTCCATAAAGATACGAAACCATGATATCCTTGTAGCACTCAGACCAGGGAAATATAGAATATTAAAGTATTAATTGAACTTCCTTATACTGTTTTAGCCATGGGGGATACAGCTGTGAACAAGATAAATTCTTTGACTTCATAGACTTACGTTCTAGTGCTAGGACTCAGACTAAAAATGAATAAACTGATGATTCAGTTAAAAAGATGATTTCAGATCATGAAAAGTGCCATGATGAAAATAAAATAGGATACTGGGCAGAGAGTGACAGGGGAGGGGGTAACTTTGCCAGGAAGGCTTCTCTAGGGGAGTGCCCCTACTGCCCCACACTGACCCTCTTTAGCACCTCAATCTTAGCTTAACACTTATTCTGAGCTCTTCTAACTCTCCTCTACATTCAGTAAAGTGTCATCAGTGGTTACAGGATTCTTTGCTTCTTTCCTATCTGTACAACATGCCTACTCCTTCAATGGCCTTCTTAATTCCAACAGATCCTCCCCATCACTCCTCATTCACAGGCACAATGGTTCCCAAATACATAGTTTCCAAGCCCTAGTTCCCTCCATCCCAGTCCCTTTCACCTTCAGCAGGCAGGGCGCATCTTTCATTGGGCTCAACAACTCAGGGATCCCAGGCCCTTGGTAAGCAGGTGCCTCCTCCTCCCTTTCACGCTGGAAGTGAATAGCTCCAGCTGGCAGGCGACATTCATAGCGCTGCTTGTACTTAGAGGAGACAATCACCACGTCCGAAGCTTGGCTCTGGGAAAGAAGTGGGGGTCGGGGGGCAGGGAGGCAAAGAGAGGTTGGGATCAGGGAGAACAACGAGATCCGTCTTCATATCCTGGGGAAGAGCCCAGTCAAGACAGAGTGAACCACACGTCCTCCAGCTGTGTTTAGCGGGTGAGGGGCGAGGGCACTCCCACTTCTCCACGGGGGAGGAGTCTGAGTGTTTCAATCAGGAACTGGGACCTGAAGTGGACAGTGGGAAGCCCCACCCCTCCCATGCCCTGGCCCCAAGGGAATGGGTCTCTGATTACGACCCTCCGGAGTCCTCATAAAACCCCTGCTTAACTCTTCCCGATTCTCCTTAGGCTCCCGCCACAGACTCCACAGCTGCCCTTCTTCCTCTACCTTCTCCACCCTCCCCTTCTGCCCCGGACCCTCGTCCCCTCTACGCCTCCTCACCTGCCCTCCAATGACAGGCAACGGCAGTATCTCGATCCCATAACGCATCTCACTCAGCTCCTCCAGGTTCAGGCTCCCGACACCGCCGGTCAGACTTGCAGGAAACAGGAGCCCCAAAAGTAGCAGCCCCAACAGACTGGACAGCAGCGTTTCCGCCGCCATCTTTCGTTCCCCTTCTAATCCAGAACAACTCCTTCCGCCCTAAACCTGGCGGCGGCCTCACGCCGCCCATCAACTCCCCAAGGTGTCACTGGCTAAATGTTCTGTCCTTCTTACGTGCCCTAGTCCTATTTGCCAATGTGGCTCCAAAGCCCACGAGGAGGTGGATCACGACGATTAGCAAAACCACTCGCTGCGCACGATTGGTCAAAGAGGCCAACCAATCACCAACGATATCGGACCCCCTCCCACCCTCTATCAGTTCCAGAGAGGCACCGTCTAGTCGCTAGGCCTAGTTAAGCAGTTTTTCTCGGTCCTCGCCCAGCTGTTGTGCGCATCTCTAACTGCTTTTTAAGCCGTTTCTTGTATTGTGTCCGGCCGCCGCCAGGAGGAGGATTGAGGCGGATGGGTGCGTGCACGCAATACTCCTGAAAGCTGCTTAATACTTGTGGCAAAACAATTATTATATAATAGTATTCCTCTTTTCACATATACATACAACTTAAGGGCAATCTGGTAACTTCTGTCAAAACCTTTCTGCGCGATCCTGCAGTTGTCGTCTAATAAAATTATCCTAAAGAAATAATGGGGACTTCCAGTTGAAAACTGGGAGCTGGGGGGAGAGGGGCAGGCGGCGAATGCACGTATTATCCTCCAGGCCATGTAGGAACAAAGGGACAGGGAAAGGAGACAACAGCAGCAACATTTAGAAGCTAGAAAGCAAATGGAGGAATGGTAACTGATTTAGCAAACCTGTGAAATTGATTCCTAAGCAAACATAAACATGAAATGACTGTATCTTTGGAAAAACTCATCTGGAGAATCTGTCCAACCCCAAAGAGAAATCCCAAAGGTACTCTCATCAGGCTTCTCTTAAAGAAATAGGTGAAGGAATCCTACAATTAAGCCCTTGGCCTAGGTGCCCCAGCCCTCACACAATCTTTCCAATCAGCTTTTTAATATCCTCATTCTAAAATATAAGCAGACAGCCAAGGATCATGAAACATTTAAGGAAAGTATTTAATGTACAAGGAAGAAACCAAAACAAGCAAGAAGAAAAAGAGCAACTTAGAGGAAACAAATTGCAAGGGAGAAAAAGCAACTGAAAATTAAACAAAAAATCCATCAAGATCCTCGGAGAGATAATATATTGTGTGCGTAAGATAACAACAGGAAACTATTTAAAAAAGTAACTACTATTCAGGTAAGAAAAAAAGAGCTCTTGGAAATCAAAACCATGATAGCAGAAATAAAAATTCAGTAGAAAGACTGGAGGATAAAGTTGAAAATCAAATTTGCTCTACTTTAGGAGAAAATTAATAAAAAGCAAAAGATCAGTCCAGCAAGTTGAACATCTGAATAATGAGAGTTCCACAAAAAGAACAGAGACTCAGAATGGAAGAAATAATCACAGAAATTATTTTAAAGTATTATCCTGAAATGGAGAACTGAGTCTCTAATTGAAAGGGCACACTGATAGCAAAACAAATCAGGCCCACACCACATCCATCATTATAGAATTTCAGAACACTGGACACAGACAAACAATTCTAAGAACTTCTAGAGAGAAAGGACAAGTTGCATACAAGGATCAAGAATCAGAGCAGTTAGGCTTATCAAAACATTGTAAGATAGAAGACAAGAAAGAATGGTTTCAAATTTTTGAAGGAAATTATTTCCAACCTAGAATTCTATACACAGCCAAACTATGATCTAATTATGAGTCCAGAATAAAGACAATTTCAGACATGCAAGGTCTCAAAATATGGATATTCCATGCATTGTTCTTCAGAAAGATAGGAGAGGATTTATTACACCAGGACAAATGTTAGTCAAAAGACAGAAAAGGTATGAAATCCAAGAAACAAGGTATCCCGCACAAAAGAGAAACAAAAGGAATCCCCAAGGCGATGCTGAAAGGAGATTCCAAGTTGTAGGGCAGGACTAGAGATCAATTCATAAGATTAGAGCAGTTCAGAAGGATTTGGGAGTGATTTCTTTAAGAAATAAAATTGATTGAATACTAATACATTTGAATTTATTGAGAACAGATTTGTTTAACCAGAGGAGAGCCTGGGAATATATTAATGATAAGTATCATTATGTAGAAAGTTAAGGGGGAAAAAAGACATTAATTCCAATGAAAATAAAAAGTTGTGCTGGAAAAGCTAAACAGACTTTTTTCTTCAACGTGGTTGGTTATTCTCACATTAAAAACAACTTAAAATGCTGAGTAAAATATAATTATCTTCCTTCTTAAAGCATGGTAAAGCCAACAGGACAGTGAAGAATTAACAGGCCAAAATCTAAATGAAGTCAGAAAACCTAGAGGGTTTTGACAGTCAAAACCCTGTAGTCACATTTGCTTGGAAGGCATTTGCCAAAGTTGCAGAGTTGACCTTTGTTTTTTTTTAATTTTAATTTTTAAATATTTTTATATATTTATTTGGCTGTGTTGGGTCTTAGCTGCAGCATGCGGGATCTTCGTTGTGGCATGCGGGATCTTTCGTTGTCGTGCACGGGTTCCTCATTGTGGTGCACAGGTTTCTCTAGTTGTGGTGTGCAGGCTTCTCTCTAGTTGCGGTGCACGGGCTCCAGAGCACATGGGCTTAGTACTTGCAGCATGCAGCCTCTCTAGTTGTAGCATGTGGGCTCAGTAGTTGTGGCGCGTGGGGTTAGTTGCCCCGCAGCATACAGGATCTTAGTTCCCTGACCAGGGATTGAACCTGCATCCCCTGCATTGGAGGGCAGATTCTTAACCACTGGACCACCAGGGAAGTCCCCAACCTTTGTTTTTTTAATGTATTTTTTGAACTCTTTTTAAAATTGAAGTATAGTTGATGTACAATATTATATGTTACAAGTGTACAATATAGTGATTCACAATTTTTAAAGGTTATACTCCATTTACAGTTATTATAAAATATTGACTATATTCCCTATGCTTTACTATATATCCTTGTAGCTTATTTCATACATAATAGTTTGTATTTCTTAATCCCCTACCCCTATATTGCCTCTCCCCCTTCCCTCTCCCCACTGGTAATCACTAGTTTTTTCTATACATCTGTGAGTCTGCTAGCTTGTATTTTTTGGATCCCGTATGTAAGTGATGTCATACAGTATTTGTCTTTCTCTGTCTGGCATTTCACTCAGCATGATACCCTCCAAGTCCATCCATGTTGCTGCAAATGGCAAATATTCATTCTTTTTTATGGCTGAGTAGGATTCCATTGTATATATATATACCATGTCTTCTTTATCCATTCATCTGTTGATAGACACTTAGGTTGCTTCCATATCTTGGCAATTGTAAATAATGCTGCTATGAACATTGAGGTGCGTGTATCTTTTCGAATTAGTGTTTTGGGTTTTTTTTTCAGATCTATACCCAGGAGTGGGATTGCTGGATCATATCGTAGCTCTATTTCTAGTTCTTTGAGAAACATCCATACTGTTTTCCACAGTGACTGCACCAATTTACATTGCCACCAACGGTGTACAGATTTGAGCTTTGTTGATGTGTTTTTGTTTTCTAGAGGATGGGACAGAAGGTCCACTAGAGGTGGAGACTCTGAGAGAAAATCCTCCTGGTAGTGAACCTGTCCCCAGGTCCCCAGCTCCAGGGAACTGCAAGGAAGGTTGCCTCAGTGCCAAAGGAGAATCTGTAATCACAAGTAGGTCCTTAAAGAAATTTACAGACCAATCTCACAACATTTAAATGGTTTTAAAAAAAATCAAGCTGTAAATTTAGATTTAAGTGGTTCTGAGGAGGAGAAAATAATGGCCCAGGCACTTGGCAGAAGCAAATGCAAATCCACTCTGGAAAAATACCCCCTTCATCCCAGGCACCAAAGAACTCCTACAAATCATTTTCCAAGGGAAGTTAGTAACTCATAATGAAAAATAACGAAACCCAAAAGGACATAAGACACTGTGAATGAGAACCAGAAGAAACAACAGCAGAAACAGAGCCCAAAAGAATGCAGTATTGTAATTACCTGACACTGATTATAATTATGCTTACTATACTTAAAGAAATAAAAGAAATTTGAAAATAAATCAGAAAACAGGAAACTATAAAAATAACCTAACATATTTAAAATAGAGTTTCTAGAAATTAAAATATAGAGTTTTAAAGTAAAAACTAAATAAAATAGCTAAATAGTTTAAGAAGCAATTATTCTTCAGAGAAGAATTCCAGCTAATAAGAGCAGAAGGAATGATATACTGTCATCATTTTATAATCCTAACGAAATAGTTGATCGAGGCAGTAGTCATCAATGACCGTCAGAAACATCAGCTAAGAGGCTTATAGATGAATCAGGCTGACACCATGTGCATACACTGATAAGACGTAACATCATGAAAAGAGGAACAACCAGACATGACGTGCTTCTTGACGGGATACAGCAGGAAGTACAGAGCATTATCTACAAAGGATTCTTGCCAAAAAACCAAGAATCTATATATAACTACCAGTTTATAGGAGATATGAGAAACAGGACAATATGTTAAACACCACCATGAGAATCAAGAATAAAAGAGGATCAATATTCCAGTTTCTTCAACAAATATATTGCAAGAAAAAAAGGGGGAAGAGAACTGTTATAGGTTAAAAGAGGTTTAAGAAATGTATTAGTCAAATGCAATGTATAGCCTTGTTTGGATCCTGAATGAAACTACCTAGAAAAAGACTTTTATGAGTCAACTAGGGAGATTTGGACACTGACTGGATATTATATGATATTAAGATATCATTGTCAATTTTGCTGAATGTAATAATGGTATTATGGTTATGTTAAAAAGATACTCCTTATCTCTTAGAGATACATACTCATGTATGTATCAATGGAAGAGTATAATAACTGGCATTTGCATTAAAATAATTCTGTGGGAGTCTGGGAGAAGGGTGGGAGTATAGATGAAACAAAATGGACCATATTTTTAGTTGAAGCAGCATGATAAATACATGGAGATTCATTATACTTTACTTTTGATTGTATTTGAAATTTTTCATTTAAATTTTCTTTTTAAAAACTCAAAGAAAGTTTAAACTTAGCTGAAGATAGGATTAGTGAAGTAGAAAATACATCAGAAGAACATACCCAGAATGAAACAGAGCAACAAAGAGAAAAATATGAAAGAGAAAATAAGACATACAGAGAGTAAAGTGAGAAACCTGGTTAGAGTCCTGGAAACAGAAAGAAAGAATGAAGCAAAGATAATTGTTGAGCATATCCTAGAACTAATGAAAGATACAAAATCCACATATTCAAGAGGCCCCCCAAAATTTAAACCAGAATAGATGGAAAAGAAGTCTATACTTGACACATATCACTATGAAACTAAGTGACACTAATGAATAACAGCAGATATTAAAAGCATCCAGAGTATGGGTTGGATGGGTGGATGCATGTGTCAGAATTCATTGACCTACAACATAGGCCCATGCACTTCACTGCATATACTACCACAATAAAAATAAAATTAGGGCTTCCCTGGTGGCGCAGTGGTTGAGAGTCCACCTGCCGATGCAGGGGACACGGGTTTCTGCGCCAGTCCGGGAAGATCCCGCATGCCGCCGAGCGGTTGGGCCCGTGAGCCATGGCCGCTGAGCTTGCGCATCCGGAGCCTGTGTTCCACAACGGGAGAGGCCGCAACAGTGAGAGGCCCACGAACAGCAAAAAAATAAATAAATAAAAATAAATAAATAAATAAATTAATTAATTAATTAAATTAAAAGCTGCCAGAGAAACAGATTACCTTCAAAGAAGCAGCAGTTCGACTGAGAACTGACTTCTCAAATGACACCAGTGGAAGCCAGAAAACAATAAATGATATCGTCAGTGTGATGAAAAAAAATAACTGCCACTGGGAATTTTACGGCTAGTGAAAATATCTTTCAATAATGAGGGAAAAATACAAATATTTTCAGACCAAACAAAAAACAAAAACAACACCCCAGGAGGGTTTGCAACCAGTAAAGATATACTTCAGAGGAAAGGACAGGGATACAAGATGGAAGGTCTGAGATGTAAGAAGGAATGAAGTGGAGAAATAGGTAAAAATCCTACATGATTATTGACAGTAGAAAAAAACAGTGCTGGGCTTCCCTGGTGGCGCAGTCGTTGAGAATCTGCCTGCCAATGCAGGGGACACGGGTTCGAGCCCTGGTCTGGGAAGATCCCACATGCCGCGGAGCAACTAGGCCCGTGAGCCACAACTACTGAGCCTGTGCGTCCGGAGCCTGTGCTCCGCAACAAGAGAGGCCGCGATAGTGAGAGGCCTGCGCACTGCGATGAAGAGTGGCCCCCGCTTGCCACAACTAGAGAAAGCCCTCGTACAGAAACGAAGACCCAACACAGCAAAAATAAATAAATTAATTAATAAACTCCTACCCCCAACATAAAAAAAGAAAAAGAAAATACCTGTCACATAGGGTTTAAAAAAAAAAAAACAGTGCTAATGTCTTCTGGGGTTTAACTATTAAGATGGAATCAAAACACACCAAAGCAATAACACACATTGGGAACTTGATGAATAAAGTAAATTGTTCAAGGTTTCTTGTACTGTCTGCAAGGGGAGTGTGCTGATTATTATGTCTTTTGGCTTCAAATCCACCCTTCTATATACCACTGTGATGTTGGAGCTGGTATTCTGAAAACCACATTTCATTTTTTTTCTTTTTTCTTTTTTTTTTTTTTCTTTGCGGTACGCGGGCCTCTCACTGTTGTGGCCTCTCCCGTTGCAGAGCACAGGCTCCGGACATGCAGGCTCAGCGGCCATGGCTCACGGGCCCAGCCGCTCTGCGGCATGTGGGATCTTCCCGGACCGGGGCACGAATCCGTGTCCCCTGCATCGGCAGGTGGACTCCCAAGCACTGTGCCATCAGGGAAGCCCCATTTTTTTTCTTTTAAACAGACTTTATTTTTTACAGCAGTTTCAGGTTCACAGAAAAACTGAGCATAAAGTACAGAGAGCTCCTATATAACCTCTGTCCTCACACATGCAGAGCCTCTCCTACTATCCACATCCCACACCAGAGTGGCACATTCCCTATGATCATTGGACTTACATTGACACATCATCACCCAAAGTCCACAGTTCACACTAGGGTTCACTCTTTTTTTGTTTGTTTGTTTGTTTTGCGGTACGCGAGCCTCTCACTGTTGTGGCCTCTCCCGTTGCGGAGCACAGGCTCCGGACGTGCAGGCTCAGCGGCCGTGGCTCACGGGCCCAGCCGCTCTGCGGCATGTGGGATCTTCCCGGACCGGGGCACGAACCCGTATCCCCTGCGTCGGCAGGCGGACTCTCAACCACTGCGCCACCAGGGAAGCCCTAGGGTTTACTCTTGGTGTTATACATTCTATGAGGGTTTTTTCTTTCTTTTTTTTCCTTTGGCCATACTTGCTGTGCACCAGTCTCACCAAGGAGCCCTGGCTGTGCTAGGTGTACAGGAAGAGCCTCTCACCCATGTCAGTGGATACTTGGTCGACATGGAGGGCCAGCAAAAGCATGGCTGCAGGCCAGCCCAAGTGTGGACCTGCCCTATTGGCCACGGGTGCTGGCGCCTCCCTGGAGACCTCCTTGTGGTCCATGGGGATCTTGAGTTTCACTATCTCATACTTCTCACCCTCATCCTCCTCACTCTTCACCAGCAGCACCAGTCTCCGCTTGCATCTCTTCCTCCTCTTCCCCCTCCTGATCCTCCCTCCTCCTCCGTCTGCTATTCACCAGGCATCTTAATGTCCTTCAGGGTCTCTCCTGTGGCTGACTGGAAGGTCTCTGCTGTGGCCAAACAATCCTGCTCCACCTGAAACCAGCCACCTCTGCTACCTCCACGGCCTGGGCCTTTAGTTCCCATGAGTTTTGACAAATGTATAATGACATATATTTACCATTAATAGTATCATACAGAATAGATTCACTGCCCTAAAAATCCTCTGTGGCCTGTCAATTCATCATTTCCTCTCCATTAACCACTGGCAAACACTGATCTTTTTATTGTTTCCATAGTTTTACCTTTTCCACAATGTCATATAGTTGGAATGGTACAATCTGTAGCCTTTTCAGAAGGGCTTCCTTCATCTAGTGATATGCAGTTAAGCTTCCTCCATGTCTCTTCATGGCTTGATAACTCTTTTTTTTTACTGCTCAATAATATTCCAGTCTGGAGGTACCACAGTTCATTTATCCATTCATCTACTGAAGTACATCTTTGTTACTTCCAGGTATTAGCAATTATAAATAAAGCTGCTATAACATCTGTGTGAAGGTTTTTGTGTGCATGTAAGTTTCCAATTCATTTGAGTAAATACAAGGAGCATGATTGCTAGATTGTATGCTAAGGGTGTGTTTAGCTTTGTTAGAATCTGCCAAACTGTCCTTCGAAGTGACTGTGCCATTTTGCATACTCAACAGCAAGGAATGAAAGTTTCTGTTGACCCACACTGGCATTTGGTATTGTCAGTGTTCTAGATTTTGGTCATTCTCATAGATGTGTAGTGTTATCTTGTTGTTGTTTTAATTTGCAATTTCCTAATGACATATGATGTAGAGCATTTTTTCATAAGCTTATTTGCCATCTGTATATCTTCTTTGGTGATGTGTCTATTCGGGTGTTTTTCCTAATTTTTAATTGGCTTGTTTGTTTTCTTATTGTTGAAATTGAGAGTTCTGGGGCATATTTTGGATAACATTCCTTTATCAGATATGTCTTTTGCAGATTTTTCTCCCAGTATGTGGCTTGTCTTCTCATCCTCTTGATAGCATCTTTCACAGAGCAGAAGTTTTTAATTTTAAGGAAGTCCAGCTTATCAATAATTTCTCTCATGGATGGTGTCTTTGGTGTAGTGTCTAAAATGTTATTGCCATACCCAAGATAATCTAGATTTTCCCCTACGTTATTTTTTTTTAAAACCTCTTTATTGGAGTATAACTGCTTTACAATGGAGTGTTAGTTTCTGCTTTATAACAAAGTGAATCAGCTATACATATGCATATCTCCCCATATCTCCTCCCGCCCTCCCTATCCCACCCCTCTAGGTGGTCACAAAGCACTGAGCTGATCTCCCTGTGCTATGTGGCTGCTTCCCACTAGCTACCTATTTTACATTTGGTAGTATATGTAAGTCCATGCCACTCTCTCACTTCATCCCAGCTTACCCTTCCCCCTCCCCATGTCCTCAAGTCCATTCTCTACGCCCTACGTTGTTTTTTAAGAGTTTTATAATTTTGCGTTTTATACAAACGCAAAAGGTCTATGATCCATTTTGAGTTAACATTTGTGAAGGGCGTAAGGTCTGTGTCTAGATTAATTTTCTTTTTGCATGTGGACGTCCAGTTGTTCCAGCACCATTTGTTGAAAAGACTGTGTTTTCTCCACTGTATTGCCTTTGCTCCCTTCTCTCTCTCTCTCTCTCTCTTTTTTAGCTGTGCCTCGCAGCTTGTGGAACTTAGTTCCCCAACCAGGGATTGAACCTAGGCCCTCAGCAGTGAAGGCGTGAAGTCCTAACTACGGAACTGCCAGGGAATTCCCAGCCTTTGCTCCTTTCTCAAAGATCAGTTGACTATATTTATGTAAGTCTATTTCTGAGATTTCTTTTTTTAAAAAAATATTTATTTATGTATTTGGCTGCACCAGGTCCTAGTTGCGGCACATGGGATCTTTAGTTGCAGCATGAGAACTCTTAGTTGCGGCATGTAGGATCTAGTTCCCTGACCAGGGATTGAACCCAGGCCCCCTGCATTGGGAGCGCAGAGTCTTAGTCACTGGACCACCAGGGAAGTCCCTATTTCTGAGATTTCTATTCTGTTCCATTGATCTATTTGTTTCTTCTTTCACTAATACCACTATGTTTTTTTTGTTTTGTTTTGTTTTTTGTTTTTTTTGCGGTACGCAGGCCTCTCACTGTTGTGGCCTCTCCCGTTGCGGAGCACAGGCTCCGGACGCGCAGGCTCAGCAGCCATGGTTCACGGGCCCAGCCGCTCTGCGGCATGCAGGATCTTCCCAGACCAGGGCACGAACCCGTGTCCCCTGCATCGGCAGGCGGACTCTCAACCACTGTGCCACCAGGGAAGCCCCCACCACTATGTCTTGGTTACTGTAGCTTTATAGGAAGTCATGAAGTCAAGCAGTGTCAGTCTGCAACTTTGTTCTTCTCCCTAATATTGTGTTGGCTATTCTGGGTCTTTTGCCTCTCCATATAAACTTTAGTATTGGTTTGTCAATATCCACAAAATAACTTGCTGGTGTTTTGATTGGAATTGTGTTGAATCTATAAATCAAATTGGGAAGAACTGACATCTTAACAATATCGAGTCTTCTTATCCATGAACATGAATATCTCTCCATTTACTTAATTTTTCATTGATTTCTTTCATCAGAATTTATAGTTTTCCTCATAAAGATATAATACACATTTTGTTAAATTTATACCTAAGTATTTCATTTTGGGGAGTGCTAAAGTAAATGGTATTGTGATTTAAACTTCAAATTCCCCTTGTTCATTGCTGGTATATAGGCAAGCAACTGTCTTAAAGGACTTTTTTATTGTTTTGAAATATACGTAATATAAAATGTACCACCTTAGCCATTTTTAAGTATACAATTCTGAGGTATTAAGTACATTCACGTTGTTGTGCAGCCATCATCACCATCTATCCTGTAAACACTTTTCATCTTATAAAACTGAAACTCTATGCCTATTAAGCAATAACTCCCTATTATCCCCTACCCCAACCCCTGGCAACCACCATTATACTTTTTGTCTTTATGGTTTTGACTACTTTAAGTACCTCATAAAAGTAAAATCGTATAGTATTTGTCCTTTGGTGACTGGCTTATTTCACTCAGTATAAAGTCCTCAAGATTCATTTATGCTGTAGCATATTGCAGAATAATATTCCGTTGTATGTATATGCCACATTTTTCTTATCCGTTCATCTCTTGATGGACACTTGTGTTGCTTCCACATTTTGGCTATTGTGAATAATGCTGCTATGAATATGAGTGTACAAATATCTCTTTGAGACCCTGTTTTTTTAAAAAAAATATTATTTTCCATTATGGTTTATCATAGGATATTAAATATAGTTCCCTGTGCTATACAGTAGGACCTTGTTGTTTATTCGTTCTATATATAATAGTTTGCATCTGCTAATCCAAAATTCCCAATCCATCACTTCCCCAATTCCCTCCCCCTTGGCAAACACCAGTCTGTTCTTTATGTCCGTGATTCTATTCTGCCTCATAGTTTCATTTGTGTCATATTTTAGATTCCATATATAAGTGATATCATATGATATCTGACTTACTTAGTGTGATAATCTCTACTTGCATCCATGTTGCTGCAAATGGTATATATGGTATATATATGTGGTGTATATGTACCACATCTTCTTTATCCATTCATCTGTTGATGGACATTCAGGTTGTTTCCATGTCTTGGCTATTGTGAATAGCACTGCTATGTACATAGGGGTACATGTATCTTTTTGAATTATAGTTTTGTCTGGATATATGCCCAGGAGTGTGATTGCTGGATCATATGGTAATTCTATTTTTAGTTTTATGAGGAACCTCCATACTGTTTTCCATAGTGGCTGCGCCAACTTACATTCCCACCAACAGTGTAGGAGGGTTCCCTTTTCTCCACACCCTCTCCAGCAATTGAATGTTTATTTGATTGCTTATTCAATTGAGATGATCATGTGGTCCTTTCCCTTCATTTTGTTAATGTGGGATATTACATTGATCAATTTTGTATATTGAATTGTCCTTGCATTCCAGAAATAAATCCTATTTGCTCATGGTGTATGATCCTTTTAATATGCTGCTGAATTCTATTTGCTAGAATAGAAAGAATAGAAATATTTATCAAAGATTTTTGCATTATGTTCATACAGGATACTTGTCTGTAGATTTCTTTTATTGTAGTTCTTTGTCTGGCTTTGGTACCAGGGTTATGATAGTGGAAGTGGTGTGCTGCTGTAACAAAACCCAAAATATATGGCACTGACATAGCAATCAGGTGGCCGGCAATGAGAAAATTATACTGGAGGCTCAAAGGATGACAATCTATTTGTGTTAGTAAATAAGACAGTAAACACTGTTCTGTTAGGAAAACAGAAACAATTCTGGGTATTTCAAATAGAGAGAACTTAATACAGATAATAATTTACAAAGTGCCACGAGGGATGGAGTAGAAAAAAGGGGAAGATAAGGTTCCTCAATGATTAGTCAGTGCAGGAAGTCACTAACTCTAGAGCCAGTGGAGCCAAAGGGGAAATGGTGTTACCCAGAATCTACCATTGCTGAGCAGTGAGGCTGCTGCTGTTGAAATCCAGATGCCTGAACAGGAACTCAGAATCACATTGCTACCAATGTTACCACTGCAGCTCCCTCCAGCAGCTGTCAGAACCTAAGAGGAAACCACATGATTTGGAAAGTAGTCCCACCTGACATTAGAAAAGATGTTCTAAAAGGGTAAGTGTGGAGCTAAGAGACCAAAGACACTATCTGGAACATCATGTTCTACAGTGACAAAATACTTGGTAAAATGATGCCTGTAATAATCTGGAAAACACAGTATATGCTATTGAGCACAAAGGGAAGAGGTTGGAAAGAATCAAATGGCCAGCATGCACTGGAAAATTTTGGATGCATTACAAAAAAGAGATGAGCTCAGGCGAGAACTGGCTTTTTTTTTTTGCAAGCAAATATTAAAGGGAATTACATGTCCAGAAACATTAGGTCTTAAACTGTTGGAAAACTCTATTGCTTTAAGACTTAAAACAGTGAGAAATAAAATTGAGAAGGCCCTGATCAAAAAGTCTTATTAATATCCAGCCTTGTGGCAAAACGCAGATTAAGAATGTGTCCTCTCTTGAATTAAGAGACAGCAAAAATCTCCTCTAAGTTTTTGCAGCGTTGCACTGCAAAGAAACCACAAACTGTCTCTGACAGTTCAAATGTAAGACCACTACATGGCTTCCAAATTTCTACTATAGAAAGTTGGCTCTAAAACTTGTATGGCCCCAAGGAGAGAATATTCTCCAAAGCCTACGTGAGATGTAATCATGAGGATAGAGAATAAGTAAACGCCCCACCCCATGCCAGAGGTGGCTCCATGGAGAATACAGATAACAAGGTTTATTCAGATAGCAGAACCAGAGTCTAATCAGAGAAATTCTCTGCTGCACAGCAGTAAACCTCACTATGCCTGCCCTGCAGGATGCCCATATCACTAATAGCCATTGACTGCAGCTGGTCTTCCTTCCCTTCTTTCCTTTTCTGAGTGTGAGTGTTTATTTGCAGCTCTTCTGTACCTATAAGGGAGGGGGTGGGGAAGCAGAGAGGAGCCACATTTGGAAATGAGGAAGAGGACTTCAAATCACTCTGAGATTTTGGGTTGAACTTGATGCAAGAACTAGATGGGAATTTGGGTTCTCTCACTTGAGGTGAATGTGTGAGTAAAAATAAAATGAATATTTGGTGACTGAAAGGATAGACTCTGGTAAAAGCCATATCATGTGTTCACAAAACCGATTTCATTTTCTTCCTGATCCTACAGCTAGACTACATTTCCTAGTCTCTGCTGTAGTCAGATGGAACTGTATGACTGAGTTTTGTCCAATGGTGCGTGAAGTGATGTACCCTGCGTCAGTTCTGGCCCTATAAATATACTGTGTGATCACCCACCCATGTTCTCTTCTGTCATTTGTTTGTGAACCCATGGTTCAAAGTAGAAATCATAATGTAACTAGAAAACATTTATAATTTATTGATAATGAAAATATTGTTATATCAAAACTTATGGGATCATGGACTTCCCCGGCCGTCCAGTGGTTAGGACTCTGCACTTCCACTGCAGGCGGCACGGGTTCCATCCCTGGTTGGGGAACTAAGATCCCACATCCCGCATGCTGCGCAGTGTGGCCAAAAAGTGGGATCAACAAAAAAAAGAAAGAAGAAATCTGATCTGATCAATATTTAACCAATTTACGGAAAATACAGGGGGACTGAAAACATTAAAAGACATCTGGGGATGCAATCAGCAAAAGCAGACTATGGAAAACAAGGGGGTAAACATCTAGTTTCTATAATAAATAAATGGGGCTTCCCTGGTGGCACAGTGGTTGGGAGTCCACCTGCCAATGCAGGGGACACGGGTTCGAGCCCTGGTCCGGGAAGATCCCACATGCCGCGGAGCAACTAAGCCCGTGGCCACAACAACTGAGCCTGCGCTCTAGAGCCCGTGAGCCACAACTACTGAGCCTGTGTGCCGCAACTACTGAAGCCCGCGTGCCTAGAGCCCGTGCTCTGCAACGAGAGAAGCCACCACAGTGAGAAGCCTGTGCACCGCAACGAAGAGTAGCCCCCGCTCACCGCAACTAGAGAAAGCCCGCGCGCAGCAACAAAGACCCAAACCAGCCAAAAATAAATAAATAAATTTAAAAATTAAAATAATAATAATAAATAAGAGGCAGGTAAAAAATGATGGTGGGATTATCCATAGATTAAAGGAAATTTAAAGAGCCATAACAGGGCTTCCCTGGTGGCGCAGTGGTTGAGAGTCCGCCTGCCGATGCAGGGGACACGGGTTCGTGCCCTGGTCCAGGAAGATCCCACATGCCGTGGAGCGGCTGGGCCCGTGAGCCATGGCCACTGAGCCTGCGCGTTCGGAGCCTGTGCTCCGCAACAGGAGAGGCCCCAACAGTGAGAGGCCCGCGTACCGCAAAAAAAAACAAAAAAAAACCCCAAAGGTGGTTCTTAAACTAATAAAACACACAAACCTGTGGTAAGACAGACCAACAAGAAAAGGCAAAAGTCAACATTAGGAATGAAAAAGGGGATATATCTACAAAAATTGACAGTATTTAAAAATAAGAAAACAGCATAAATAACTTTACACTAATACATTTGAAAACTCAGACAACAGAATAATGGCCTAAGAAATTCTAATTTATCGAGCCTTCATGATGTACTCAACTTAAAATGTTGTAGAGCCATTAAATAAATTAAATCGGTAGTAAAAGCCACCCCCATGGGGCCATTTTAAAGAGTTCTACCAAATCTCTAAAGAATAGCTTAATCCCTATCTTAGCAAACTGTTCCAGAAAACAGGAAAAGACGGAAGCTCCTGGAGGCATTTCATGAAGCTAAAATAAGTTGATCCCAAAACAAAAAAAGACAGTACAAAAAAGTCTGTGGGGCTTCCCTGGTGGCACAGTGGTTAAGAATCTGCCTGCCAGTACAGGGGACACAGGTTCAAGCCCTGGTCCGGGAAGATCCCACATGCCACGGAGCAACTAAGCCCGTGTGCCACAACTACTGAGCCTGCGCTCTAGAGCCCGCGAGCCACAACTACTGAGCCCATGTGCCACAACTACTGAAGCCCACGCTCCTAGAGCCCGTGCTCCACAGCAAGAGAAGCCACCGCAATGAGAAGCCCACGCACCACAACAAAGAGTAGCCCCCACTGGCCTCAACTAGCGAAAGCCCGTGCACAACAAGAAGACCCAACACAGCCAAAAATAAATAAATTAATTAAAAAATAATTATGGACCAATCTCATGTATGAAAGTAGTTGTAAAAATAAATTAAAACATTAGGATACTGAGTATAGAAATGTAATAAAAAATACTTAATGGCCATAGATTATCACAGAAAATGCAAAGATAAAAACCCTTAGAAGATGAATTAATTTAATTCACAATATTTTAAAAGGGGTGGGGAATGGTTATAGAGTTTCAGTTTTGCAAGACAAAAAAGTTCTGGAGATCCATTGCACAATAGTATACCTTAAATATACTAAACACTGGGCTTCCCTGGTGGCGCAGTGGTTGAGAGTCTGCCTGCTGATGCAGGGGACACGGGTTTGTGCCCCGGTCCGGGAAGATCCCATATGCCGCGGAGCGGATAGGCCCGTGAGCCATGGCCGCTAGGCCTGCGCGTCCGGAGCCTGTGCTCTGCAATGGGAGAGGCCACATCAGTAAGAGGCCCACGTACCGCAAAAAAAAAAAAAAAAAAGAAATATATATATATATATATATATATATATATATATATATATATATACTTAACAGTACTCACTGTACACTTAAAATGGTTAAGATGGTTTTAAATTTTATTATTATTTTTTATTTATTTATTTTTGGCTGCCTTGGGTCTTCGTTGCTGCATGCGGGCTTTCTCTAGTTGAGGCGAGCGGGGGCTACTCTTCACTGCGGTGCGCGGGCTTCTTATTGCGGCGGCTTCTCTTGTTGTGGAGCACGGGCTCTAGGTGTGTGGGCTTCAGTAGTTGTGGCATGTGGGCTCAGTAGTTGTGGCATGTGGGCTCTAGAGCGCAGGATCAGTAGTTGTGGCGCACGAGCTTAGTTGCTCCGCGGCATGTGGAATCTTCCTGGGCCAGGGCTCAAACCCGTGTCCCCTGCATTGGCAGGCAGATTCCCAACCACTGCACCACCAGGGAAGTCCCAAGAAGGTTTTTAAAAATGAAATTAAATTTTTAAATGAAAAACCTAATGATCATCTCAATAGATACAGAAAAATCTCTTCAACTCCCTCTTCTGCTGCATCTTTTCTGCTCCAAGCTGGAGAAAGTTCTCTGCTTTTAAGAACTCATATGACTATATCGGGCCCATCCAGGTAATCCAGAATAATCTCTCTATTGTAAAGTCTGTAACCTTAATTATATCTGCAAAGTCCCTTTTGTCTTGTAATATAACATATTGTCAGGTTCTGAGGATCTGGGTGTGGATATCTTTGAGGGACATTCTGCCTACCACAGTCTTGTTCCTTATTTTGTAGATAAGGTTTTGGACTGTGTAAATATTGTGCATAAAAGTAAAACTAAATAACTCCTCCCATCCCCCATGAGAAAGTTAACCCAGAATTTAAAAACAAAATTAGCCTAACTATCCATTTGCTGGCATAACTATACGGAACACACAATTCTAAATGTCTTTCAAACACAATAATTTGTACGTTTGTACTGGAATGGATATATCCTAAGAATTGTGAACAAAATCTTTAACTATTTCAGTAATCATAGGTTTAGAGGTAGTATTATACTTTTACCCTACTTTTGTGTGTGTATTATGTGGTAAAGCAAATAAGTTATTATGCTGGCATTGTTGCAATATTTAGAAAACCTTATGTGTTTGGGAATGTTGAAATTTCTTACTAATTAATGTGTCAAAGTTGAGCTCATAATGGAAATTAGAAAATATTTTAACTAAATAATAATAAAAGTACTGCATAACAAAACCTGTGTGATGAAAGTAAAACAGTATGTAGAAAGACATTTATAGCTTTATGCATTTATTAATACATCTATTAATAAAGAAAAAATGTTGAAAATGTGCTCAACATCTATCTCCAGAAGTTCAAAAAAAAAAGGCAGCAAAAAGATAAAATAAAGAGTAGATTGAAGTATAAAATAAACATTCAATAGAGAGGATCAACAAGTTAATTAAATCCAAATTCTAATAAAAATAGAAACATCAGGACTGTAAAATGGAACATGCCTAAAGATGCTGCCGATATTAAAAAGATATTGTGAAACCCATCAAGTCATATACATTAAAATGTACAACACATATCAATCATACCTCAATAAAGTGTTGTTTATTTTTTTAAAAAGTGTGAAAACTTTAGGAAATAAATTTATATATACATGCAAATTCCTAGAAAACTATCAAAACGGACTCAATTTTGTAAAATTTATTTATTTATTTATTTTTATTTTGGGCTGCGTTGGCTTTTCATTGCTGCCTACCGGCTTTCTCTAGTTGCAGTGAGCGGGGGCTACTCTTTGTTGTGGTGCGTGGTCTTCTCATTGCTGTGGCTTCTCTTGTTGCAGAGCATGGGCTCTAGGCATGCAGACTTCAGTAGTTGTGGCGCAACGGCTCAGTAGTTGTGGCACATGAGCTTAGTTGCTCTGCGGCATGTGGGATCTTCTCGGACCAGGGATCGAACCCAAGTCCTCTGCATTGGCAGGCGGATTCTTAACCACTGCATCAGCAGGGAAGTCCCTGACTCAATATTTAATTGTACTGTCTGTTTTCTTATTCTTGAGTTTTAAGAGTTCTTTGAATATTTTGGATAATGGTACTTTTAGCAAATATGTCTTTTGCAAATTTTTCTCCCTGTGTGTGGCTTGCCTTCTTATTCTTTTGAAAGACTCAATATTTTTAAGCTGACAATTCTTCCCAAGTTGATGTATAAGCTAAATGCAATCCATAGCAAAATCCCAGCAGGATTTTCAGTAGAAATTAACAAGCCTACCCTAAAATGTATATGGAAATGTAAAGGTCTTATAAGAGTCAAAATAATTTTGAAAAAGAAGCAGTTCAGAGGACTCAGCCGATTTCATTTCAAAGCTTTTATAAAGTCACAATAATTGAAAGAGTTTGGTACTGGGGTAAAGGTAGGCATATAGATCAATGAAACAGCTTTGAGAATTCTGAAAAAAAACCTTACATTTATGGTCCATTGATTTTCGACAAAGATGCCAAGGCAATTCAATGGTGGGAAAGGATAGTCTTATCAACAAATGTTGCTGGGACAATTCGATATCCATAAGCAAAAAGATTCATTTAGACTCTTGCCACACTCAAAATTAATTCAAAGTGAATCACAGACCTAAATGTAAAAGCTATAACTATAAAACTTCTAAGGAAAAGCATAGGAAAAATTATTTATGGCCTTGAGATAGGCAAAGAATTCTTAGATATGACACCAAACCATTAGCCATAAAATGAAATATTAGTACATTAGACTACATAAAAGTTAAAACTTTTGCATTTCAAAAGTCATCATTAAGAAAATGAAAAGATCCGGAGCCTGTGCTCTGCAACGGGAGAGGCCACAACAGTGAGAGGCCCGCATACTGCAAAAAAAAAAAGAAAGAAAAAAGAAAATAAAGCCTGGGAGAGACTACTGACTTGTAACACAAAACATATAAAAACTCAACTCAATAATAATAAGATAACTCAATTTAAAAATGGGCAGAAGAGTTCAATAGATATTTCACCAAAGAAGATAAACAAATGGATAATAATAAACACATGAAATTATGCTCAACATTACGAGTCATTAGGGAAATGCAAATTCAAACCACATTGAGACACCAGTACATACCCACTAGAATGGCTATAATGAAAAAGACACAACAGCCAATGTTGGCAAGACACAGAGAAACTGGAACCCTCATATGTTTCTGTAGGGAATGTAAAATGGTACAGGGACTTCCTTGGTGGTCCAGTGGTAAAGAATCTGCCTTACAAGGCAGGGGAATAAGATCCCACATGCCGCGGGGCAACTAAGCCCGGGTGCCTCAACTAGAGAGCCCTCCTGCCGCAAACTACAGAGCCCACGTGCTCTGGAACCCGGGCGCCACAGCTAGAGAGACAAAATAGGCACGCCACAACTAGAGAGAAACCCGAGTGCCACAACGAAGAGCCCCCGCTGCAATGAAAGATCCCGCATGCCGCAACTAAGACCCGATACGGCCAAAAAAATAATAAATTAAATAAATAAATATATATTTTAAAATGGTACAAATACTTTGGAAAGTGATGGATTATTTGAAAAGTAAACATAAACCTACCCTACAAACTCCAATTCCTTTCTTCGGTATCTAGCCAGTAGAAATGCAAACATATGTTCACACAAAGACTTAAGAACGAATGTTCATAGCAGCAATATTCATAATTTCCAGCCAAAAGCTGGAAACAATTCAAATGTCCATCAACCGATAAACAGATAAACAAAATGTGATATATCCATGCAGTAGAATATCATTCAGCACTAAAAAGGAAAGCACTGATACATGCTATAACATGAATGAATCTCAAAAATATTATGTGAAATGAAAGAAGTCAGATGCAAGGATTACATATTTTAATATTTCATTTACATGAAATGCCAGAGAAAACAAATCTTAGGGAAAGAAAGCAGATCAGAGGGTACCTGGGCTGGGGGTGGGAGTGGGGGTTGACTGAAAATGGGCACGTGGGAACTTTTGGGGGTGATGGAAATGTTCTACAACTGGATTGCCACGATGGTTACACAACTATAATTAAATAAAAATTGTAGAACTGTACACATATCATGGATGAATTTTATGGCTTGTAAATTATATCTCAATGTAAAGTTTAAAAATGTTTGCCTATTTATTTTTTTTGTTTGTTTGTTTTTTGTTTTTTTTTCATTTTTTAGGCTTCTAATTTTTTATTTTATTTATTTTTATTTTTTTATTTTTTATTTTTTTTACATCTTTATTGGAGTATAATTGCTTTACAATGGTGTGTTAGTTTCTGCTTTATAACAAAGTGAATCAGCTATACATATGTTCCCATATCTCTTCCCTCTTGCATCTCCCTCCCTCCCACCCTCCCTATCCCACTCCTCTAGGTGGTCACAAAGCACCGATCTAGCCAAGAAGCCTGTGCTTTACGATAGAAGGGTGACCAGTTTCCCCAAAGGTGCATCAGGAGGAAGCATCGTGCTTTCTTAGAGATAGAGCCATCCACGCTGAGTTCTTTTATTGTCTTTAAAGATGGGCGCCAGTTCTCTTTCTTGCCTCTTCTGAGCTCTCCTGGGGCTGGGGAACCTGGGCAGGATGCTTGGCTATTTCTCTCACTTTGGGTCTAGTCATCAGCCTGCCGGTGTCTCCTCTGCCCCACGGCTGTCTGGACCTTTAGCCAGAGGTGCTGTGGATGCCGGTCCCATCATCCCAACCACCATGACCACAGAGAAGGCCAAGTGAGAGACCACAACTGGACCCGGAGAGGGTCCCCCCTGGGCACACCCGTGGCTGAGTATTGATGGGGCAGCAGAATGTGTGGGGACCTGGACACAGAGACCCAGACACGGAGACCTGGCATGGATTCACCTCTCTGACTGACCAGTTTGCACCAGGGTATGATAGGGTTTTTCTTCACGAAGCGTCTCATATGCATTTGAGACACCCTGGCTTCCCTTAATCTTCAGATGCAGCTTGGCTTTTAAAAACTGTATCTAAGACCTAAATAGATATGTCTCCAAAGAAGATATACAGATGGCCAAGAGGCACATGAAAAGATGCTCAACATCACTAATCATTAGATAAATTCAAGTCAAAACTGTAATGAGGTATCACCTCACACCGGTCAGAATGGCCATCATTAAAAAGTCTACAAATAACAAACGCTGGAGAGGGTGTGAAGAAAAGGAAACCCTCCTACACTGTTGGTGGGAATGTAAGTTGGTGCAGCCACAGTGGAGAACAGTATGGAGGTTCCTTAGAAAATCAGAAAGAGAACTACCATACGACCCAGTAATCCCACTCCTGGGCATATGTCCAGAGAAAACTCTAATTCAAAAAGATGCATGCACCCCAATGTTCACTGCAACACCATCCACAATAGCCAAGACATGGAAGCAACCCAAATGCCTGTTGATAGAGGAATGGATAAAGAAGATGTGGCACACGCACACAATGGAACATCACTCAGCCACAAAAAAGAACAAAATAATGCCAATTGCAGCAACATGGATGAACCTAGAGACCGTCACATTGAGTGCAGTAAGTCAGACAAAGACAAATATATGATATTGCTTATATGTGGAATCTAAAAAATTGGTATAAATGAACTTATTTACAAAACAGAAATAGAGTTACAGATGTAGAAAATAAACTTATGGTTACCAAGGGGAAAAGGGGGGGAGGGATATATTGGGAGATTGGGATTGAAATATACACACTACTGTATATAAAATAGATAACTAATAAGGACCTACTGTACAGCACAGGAACTCTACTCAATACTCTGTAATGGCCTATATGGGAAAAGAATCTAAAAAAGAGTGGATGTATATGTACGTATAACTGATTCACTTTGCTGTACCCCTGAAACTAACAATGTTGTTAATCAACTCTACTCCAATAAAAATTAGCTTAAAGAACTGTATCTTTAAAATCTTCTTCTTGCCCCGATGTTTTCTTTTGCAAAGTTTAACTGACCAGCTGAAAGAAAATACATCAACCCGGCTTCAAACACATCCTGATGATAGCCAGAGCCTCGGCAGGGCAACATTTCTCCTGCCCCAAATCCTTAAGGGGTTTAGGAAACTGCAGCTTAGCACAAATAAACATCTGCCGTCTTCTCTTCCTTAGCCCAGTCCTTTCAAGTCAAAAGGTTTATTATTACTGTTATATTGTTGTCATTATCATCCTTCTTTCAGCCTCCAGTGATCTACAATAACAGCTCTAAGAGCTCAGTTCTTAGCAAACCTCTGAGTCCCCTTGATCCACCCTATAGCAGTGATGAGAACAGATTCTCTTTGCTGAGCACAGTGTGTTTCTGCCTCAAATCCTAAAGCCATGATGTCCAGACCCTACAGGACCGACTCACGGGTTGGATTTATTTTTTCCACAGTAGCCTTGAGAGAATCTGTGTAGGCACGCTGGCTTTCTGGAAGAGCATGCATGATTCCATAAGAACAGTATTTATGTGCCAAGGAGCACTGGAGATGTTGTTTTTTTGCTTGTTTTTTGTTGTGTTTTTTCTTTCGCCATTTCTAGCATCAAGCAGACTGCATTCCTCATAAAGGCACCACTTCGTCTCACCCTGGTGCACACGGTGTCTGGTTTGGTACCGATGATGGACAGCTGATGTTGTTGGCAAGGCATGAACATTGATTACGGTGGTCCCGCTGATGTGCAAAGTCTGAAGAAGCTGTTTGTCTTCAGCTTCCAGAGGGAGCAGAGCAAGGGAAATCCAGGCGTCCTCGTCTCAGAGGAAATGGCGGGCCCAGCAAGGAACCAGGAAGGGATGAGGTACGGGAGATGGAAAAGTCAGCCAAGCCTCCTGTTTGCCTATTTAAAAGTGACATCGGAAGATGGCGCCGAAGGCGAAGAAGGAAGTCCCTGCCCCTCCCAAAGCCGAAGCCAAAGCAAAGGCTTTGAAGGCCAAGAAAGCAGTGTTGAAAGGCGTACACAGCCACAAAAAAAAGAAGATCCGGACGTCACCCACCTTCCGACGGCCCAAAACACTGCGGCTCAGGAGGCAGCCCAAATATCCTCGGAAGAGCGCCCCTAGGAGAAACAAGCTTGACCATTATGCCATCATCAAGTTCCCCTCACCACCGAGTCAGCCATGAAGAAAATAGAAGACAACAACACACTGGTGTTCATTGTGGATGTCAAGGCCAACAAGCACCAAATTAAACAGGCTGTGAAGAAGCTCTATGACATTGACGTGGCTAAGGTCAACACCCTGATCAGGCCTGATGGAGAGAAGAAGGCATATGTTCGACTGGCTCCTGACTATGACGCTTTGGATGTTGCCAACAAAATTGGGATCATCTAAACTGAGTCCAGCTGACTAATTCTAAATATAAAAGTTTTCACTATAAAAAAAAAAGTGACATAAAAGGGGAAGGCTAAGACTGGGTCTTAGGCAAGTCTATCGTGTCTAGGGAGTCACATTTGGAAACTTAAACCATAGAGAGCCGTAAGGAAATGATTACTATAAAAGTCAAGGTAGGGACTTCCCTGGTGGCGCAGTGGTTAAGAATCCGCCTGCCAACGCAGGGAACACTGGTTCGAGCCCAGGTTTGGGAACATCCCACGTGCTGCAGAGCAACTAAGCCAGTGCGCCACAACTACTGAGCCAGCACTCTAGAGCCCGCAAGCCACGACTACGGAGCCCGCGTGCCACAGCTACTGAAGCCCGCGTGCCTAGAGCCTGTGCTCCGCAACAAGAGAAATCACTGCAATGAGAAGCCCGCGCACCACAACGAAGAGTAGCCCCGCTTCCACAACTAGAAAAAGCCTGCGCGCACAGCAACAAAGACTCCACGCAGCCAAAAAATAAACAAATTAATTTTTTTAAGTCACATGATATATTTTAGTGAAATGAAAGTTGAAAAACAGAAGAAAACAAACAAACAAAAAAAGAAATCTCAGTCAAATCCTGTTATTTTTGTTGATCCTGACAAACTGATTCTAAAATTTACATGGCTGAGTAGCCATGAAGAAGAACAAGATGGGAGGAATTACCCTACCGGGTATAAAGACATCTTTTAAAGATATAGTAATTTTAAAAAAGATATAGTAATTAAAACAGTGTAATATTGGTGCAGAGAAAGGTAAGTGGATGAATAGAAGAATATGGAGAACCCAGAAACAGACCACACATATGGACATAAAATAATATGACAGAGGAGCACTGCAGATAGGCTTCTCAGTAATTGATACTGGGACAACTAGAAGTCCATAAAGAAAAAAAATTTGAATCCCCTACCTCACATCATCCACAAATCAAGTCCAGGGGTATTATAAGCCTAAATCCTCAAGGCAAAACTCCAAAGCTTTTGGAAGACAGTAGGAGAGAATCTCATCATGAACTCTAAATCAAAAGCATTACCTATAAAGGAAAAGATGTTTTTCTACGTTAAAATTAAGAACTTTGTTTCATCAAAAAGCTATCATAAAAAGAGTAAAAAGACAAGTCTTAAACTTAAGGGAAGATGTTTTCAAGAAATGGCCTTCAAAGGACAAGTATCCATAATATATAATGAACTCCCATTAATCAAACTGAAAATATAGACGATCCAATAGAAAACTGGGCAAAAGACTTCAATATGCATTTCATGAAGTGTGGGAATACAAACAACCTTTAAACTTATGAAAAGATGATTAACCTCATAAGTAAGGAAGAAACTGAAACTGAAAATCAAAATGAGATATTATTACTCAGCCAACAGATCAGCACAAATTAAAAAGTCTTACTACAGAAAGTGCCAGCAAGGGTGAGAAACAGTTGGAACTTCGATATACTACTGGTGGCAGTGTAAACTGGTGCAACGACTTTAGAAAATAATCTGGCACTACCTCATAAAGTTGAAAATTTCTTGACCTATGACCCGGTAATTCCACTTGTGTATATACCATAAGAAATTCTTGCACCTGTGCACCAGGAGACGTGTACAAATATATTTATAGAGGGCTTGCCTGGTGGCGCAGTAGTTGGGAGTCCGCCTGCCGATGCAGGGGACACGGGTTTGTGCCCTGGTCCGGGAGGATCCCACATGCCGCGGAGCGGCTGGGCCCGTGAGCCATGGCCGCTGAGCCTGAGCGTCCGGAGCCTGTGCTCCGCAACGGAAGAGGCCACAGCAGTGAGAGGCCTGTGTACCAAAAAAAAAAAAAAAAAAAAAATTTGTAGAAGCATAGTTCAGAAGAGCCAAAAACTTGAAACAAGCCAAATCCCACCAGCAGTAGAATGTGGGCAGGAGATGTGATCAAGAAGTGGAATATATACGGTAAACTGTAAGAAAGAGAAAGGGAATAACTGAAACTCTGAATAGGAGTTACACAGGAGCAGGAAAGAGGTTTAATAAGGAAGGTCCTTTAGGGGATTTACAGCAATAATTCTCAAACATTTAATCTCAAGACTCCTTTACACTCTTACTACTTGAGTCCTCTAAACAACTGTAGTTTATATGGGTTATATCTATTGATATTTACTGTACTAGAAATTGAAACTGAGAAATTTTAAATATATATATTCATGTCACTTTAAATAGCAATAATAAAGCCACCACTTTTAACATAAATAACATATTTTATTTTAACAAATAACTATATTTCCAAAACAAAAAATTGGTGAAAAGAAAGGTGCTGTTACAATTTTGCAAATTTTTTTAGTGTGTGACAATAACAGAAGATAGCATGACTCTCATATCTGCTTCTCCACTCATCTATGGTGATAGGTTGTTCTGATTAAAATATATGAATAAATGTGGCTATGTAGCTGGAAAAGGGAGGAGTATTTTAATAGCCTATTCAGATAATTATGGATATTCTTCTTTGATCTTATACAACAACTCCACAAGGAGGAGTTTGTTAAAGATTAGTTGCGATGTGGAATCTGAAATCCTATCAATAAGCTTTTTCTACTCTGTCATATTAAAATCCATCTTGTGTTTTGACTGGATCTTTCACCCCTATATAATTTTGTAACATCATGTATTGGTCATTTGGAAAACACTGGTTCATGGAGTTATGCGGATCTTCCAAATGTTGACACACTTTATTACACAACATCAAAAAAATCATATTCATTAATATTACCGCCAATCTCATCACAAAAGTCTTTAAGTATCAGGAAATTATAAAGCTCAGGTGGCAGGTACAAGTTTTCCAAAATTCTAGTTTTGACTTGAAAACTCCAGTTTTATCATTGGCAAAAAACACTGCCAAGTAGTTTTCCTCCAAGTGACAGACTCACTTCATTTATTTTTGTAAAAATGCCTGCCAAATTCCCAAATTTCAACAAACATAGTATTATATATCATGCTTTCAGGTACAAACAGTGTTCCATTAAAAAAAAAAAAAAAAAGGACTAGTTCAGCTTGCATCTAAATAATGCAAATACTTTCCTTCCAAATGACCGTACTTTGGTATGCAGCAGAAGTGCTTTATTGGCATTTCCCATTTTGTAACACAGAAGTTTAAAAATATATGCACTCAAGAGTTGAGATTTAACAAAACTAATGGTTTTTACTGCTTTATCAAGGACATTCTTAAGTGAAGCTGGCATTATTTACTGCAAGTGTGTGGCAGTAAAGAACACAATGACTAGTACAGTTCGGTGCCACTGCCTCGATTAATGCTAAGGGGCCAGCAGTTCTACCCACCGTTGTTTGTGCACCCTCAGTGCAAATGTCAAACCGGCAAAAAAGGCAAATAACACCTTGGTGTATTATGAAAACAGCCTTGACCTCATGGACTCCCCACAAAGGGTCTTGGGGACTCGCAGGGGTACACAGACCATACTTTGAGAATGACTGCTTTAATGGAACAAGTAATGTTTTATTGCTTAAACCAAATGGTGGGTACACAGTGGTCACTTTTGTCATTCTTCTTTAAACTATAGTTTGTATATATGTGTGTGTATTTCTTTATAATAAAAAAGAACAAAGTGGGTATAGAAGGAACATACCTTAACATAATAAAGGCTTGCTATGACAAGCCCAAGGCATCCAAATTGGAAAGGAAGAAATAAAACTGTAACTGTGCAGCTGACATGATACCATATACAGAAAGTCCTAAAGACACCACCAAAAATTATTAAAACTCATCAATGAATTCAGTAGATTTGCAGGATACATAATTAATATACAAAAATCTGTTGCATTTCTATACACTACCAACGAACTATCAGAAAGAGAAATTAATTAACAATCCCATTTACAACTGCATTGGAAAATACCTAGGAATAGGACTTCCTTGGTGGTGCAGTGGTTAAGAACACACCTGCCAATGCAGGGGACACGGGTTCGATCCCTGGTCCAGGAAGATCCCACATGCCACGGAGCAACTAAGCCCGTGCAGCACAACTACGCCTGCACTCTAGAGCCCACAAGCCACAACTACTGAGCCCACACACCACAACTACTGAAGCCTGTGTGCTCTAGAGCCCGCGTGCTGCAACTACTGAGCCTGCATGCTGCAACTACTGAAGCCCACGTGCCTAGAGTCTGTTCACCACAAGAGAAGCCACTTCATTGAGAAGCCCACACACCACAATGAAGAGTAGCACCCGCTCGACACAACTAGAGAAAGCCATGAGCAGCAACAAAGAACCAACACAGCCCAAATAAATAAATAAATAATTTAAAATACCTAGGAATAAATCTAACTAAGGAGGTAAAACACCTGTACTCAGAAAACTATAAGGCACTAATGAAAGAAACTGAAGATGACACAAACAAATGGAAAGATATACTGTGCTCATAGACTGGAAAAATTAATATTGTTATTAAAATGATCATACTACCTAAGGCAATCTACATATTTAATTCAATCCTTATCGAAATACCAATGGCATTTTTCACAGAGCTAGAACAAATAATTCTAAAATTTGTATGGAAACATAAAAGACCCTGAATAGCCAAAACAATCTTGAGAAAGAAGAACAAAAGTAGAGGTATGCTCTCTGGTTTCAAACTCTACTACAAAGCTACAGTAATCGAAACAGTATAGTATTGGCACAAAAGCAGACACATAGATCAATGCAACAAAATAGATAGCCCAGCAATGAACCCATACATATATGGTCAATTAATCTATGACAAAATAGGTGAGAATCTACAATGGGGAAAAGGCAGCCCCTTCAATAAATGGTGTTAGGAAAACTGGACAGTTACATGCAAAGGAATCAAACTGGACTACTTTCTCACACCATACACAAAAATAAACTCAAAGTGGATTAAAAACTTAAATGTAAGACCTGAAACCATAAAACTCCTAGAAGATAACATAGTTCACTCTTTGACATGTCTTAGCAGTATTTTTTTGGCTATGTCTCCTCAAGCAAGGGAAACAAAAGCAAAAATTAAAAATGGGACTACATCAATCTACAAAGCTTGTGCACAGCAAACTATCAACAAATGAAAGGCCGCCTATTGAATGGGAGAAGACATTTGTAAAAAACAGATCTAATAAGGGGTTAATATCAAAAACATACAAAGAACTCATGCAATTCAATAGCAAAAAAAGCAAACAACCCAATTAAAAAATGAGCAGAGGGGCTTCCCTGGTGGCGCAGTGGTTGGGAGTCTGCCTGCGGATGCAGGGGATGCGGGTTCGAGCCCTGGTCCGGGAGGATCCCACGTGCCGCGGAGCGGCTGGGCCCGTGAGCTGTGGCCGCTAAGCCTGCGCGTCCGGAGCCTGTGCTCGGCAGCGGGAGAGGCCACAGCAGTGAGAGGCCCGCGTACCGCAAAAAAAAAAAAAAAAAAAAAAAAAGAGCAGAGCCCCTGAATAGACATTTTTTCCAAAGAAGACGTGCAGGTTACCAACCGGCCCATGAAAAGATGCTCAACATCACTAATCGTCCAAAAACTGTAAATCAAAACCACAATGAGATATCACCTCACACCTGTCAGAATGGCTGTTATCAAAGAGACAAGAAATAATAAGTGTTGGTGAGGATGTGAAAAAAAGGGAAGCCTCGTGCATTGTTGGTGGGAATGTAAATTGGTGCAGCTACTATGGAAAACAGTATGGAATACAGTATGGAGATTCTTCAAAAAGTTAAAAGTAGAACTACCATACAATCCAGCTATTCCACTCCTGGGTATTTTTCCGAAGAAAACAGAAACACTAATTCGAAAAGAAACATGCACCCCTATGTTTATTGCAGCATTATTTACAATAGCCAAGATATGGAAGCAACCTAAGTGTCCATTAATAGATGGATGGATAAAGAAGATGTGACATATACATATGACGGAATATTACCCAGCCATAAAAAGAATGAAATCTTGGGCTTCCCTGGTGGCGCAGTAGTTGAGAGTCCACCTGCCGATGCAGGGGACACGGGTTCATGCCCCGGTCCGGGAAGATCCCACATACCGCGGAGCGGCTGGGCCCGTGAGCCATGGCCGCTGAGCCTGCGCGTCCGGAGCCTGTGCTCTGCAATGGGAGAGACCACAACAGTGAGAGGCCCGCATACCACAAAAAAAAAAAAAAAAAAGAATGAAATCTTGCCATTTGTGACAACACGATGGACATAGAGGGTATTATGCTAAGTGAAATAAGTCAGAGAAAGACAAATACTGTATGGTTTCACTTATATGTGGAATCTAAAAAAGAAAACAAAGGAACAAACATAACAAAAGAGAAACAGAATCATAAATACAGAGAATAAACAGCTGGTTGCCGGGGGAGGGGTGGTGTTAGGGGGATGAAAAAAAATAGATGAGGGAGATTAAGAGGTACAAACTTCCAGTTACAAAACAAATGAGTCATAGGATTTCCCCTCTGGTTCAGTGGTTAAGACTCCACGCTTCCAATACAGGGGCCCAGGTTTACCCCCTTGTCAGGGAACTGGAACCTGCATGCCGCAGCTAAGATCCCATGTGCCACAAAGAAGATCCCGCACACAACAGTGAAGATCCCGCGTGCCGAAACTTAAGACCCAGCACAGCCAAATAAATAAAGGTTTTTTAAAAATAATAAATAAATGAATCATGGTTGGTGAAATGTGCAGTGTGGGGAATAAAGTCAGTAATAATGTACTATCTTTGTATGGTGACAGACTTATTGTGGTGATCATTTTGTAATGTATAGAAATGTTGAATCACTGTGTTGTGCACCAGGAACTAACATAATGTTGTAGGTCAATTATACTTCAAACAGACAAACTCATAGAAAAAGAGGTCAGATTTGTGTTTACCAGAAGAGGGACCTGGAGGGAGAGAGAACTGAATGAAGGTGGTCAAAAGTACAAACTTCCAGTTGTAAGATAAATAAGTACTAGGGATGTAATGTACAACATGATAAATATAATGAACACTGCTGTAGATTATATATAAAAGTTTGTTAAGAGAGTAAATTCTGAGAGCTTTCATCACAAGGAAGATATATTTTTTAATTTTTTCTTTCATTTTGTCTATATGAGATGATGGATGTTCACTAAACTTATTGTGATCATCATTTCATGATGTATGTAGGTCAAATCATTATGCTGTACACTTTAAACTTATACAGGTCTGTATGTCAAATATATCTCAATAAAACTAGAAGGAAGGAAGGAAGACAGAAAGAAAGTGAGTCAACTGATAAAAAAAGGAAAAAGAAAAAGAAAATGGCAAAAGTGCCAAGAAAATATCAACAATACAATATCATAATATTAGCATAAAAAAAGTGAAAATGTCCCATACTAACAGCAATCATAACAGGCTTGCCTAACAACAAAACGAAGCAAACTCACAAAACCATGCAATGGAGGCATGAGTTACGCCTCAAGACAATAAAACAATAGTGGAAAAATAAGGCCTACACCCTGCCCAATGATGACCCCTAGGACATGCTCTCTGTGCACATGAAAAACAATAATTTAGGGGAAAGGTGACTTTTCCAAGTGAAAAACCCTCATTATACTGAGACCTGAAATAACTTTTCCATAGCACCATAACAGTCCTGGATGGGCTATCTAGGGTCAAAAACTCCCCTGCCCGACATGAAGGAGGAGTTAATGATGGAAGACTCAAATAACAAAGAAGGTGGTCTTCACCCCCTCCCCTCTTTTCCTTTGATTATAAAAATGTAACTCACTAAGTACTCAGGGCAGCACACACTCCCTTGCCTGCCCACTTGTACGCCTCACAAGCATCCTACTCTTTTTTTTTAATTTTAACTTTGTTGAACTGTGAATAAATGAAATTTATCTACACCTGAATAAAACATATTTAACAACTGAAAAAAATTTAAACAACCACAAAAAGTAAAAACTTAAAAAAATAGAACAGGATTTCTTTTTAGGGCACTCAGACACCTGCAGCAGATTCTCACAGCAGCTTTGCTGGTGTATCTTCTATGGATGAGTTAGGCTGAGCTCTGCATGGTAAGATGACTAACAGGGCCACAGGACAGTCACACAGGGCACAGCACGACACAGCTCCGACCCCAGGTTCCACTGCAGAGCTGGCTTGTGCGTAGAGGCACACAAAGTAAGGTGAATCGGGCAGACATTATTCAAAAGGTACTTTGTCAAGTAACGCTTTTGCTGCGTAACCATTGAGTAATGTTTGGGAAAGCTTTGGGCTTTTATTTCTGTTTAAGTTTTACTCCTTGTATTTAATTTTTAAAAAACAAGGTCGCTAAAACTCCTGCATGCTGCAAAAAAACCTCATGAAGTAGTTAAGGTATACCATCCAAGCAGTTTTTATTCATTAATATTCATAAATACACACAGTAGACAAGTGTCCTATACTAATAAGTCACTTCTTATCAATCACTTTGCCTCTCACTGAATTCTTTCTGTGATGAGACATAAAGAACAGGAGCTCCTCAGAGCCCGCCTCATGCCCCCGGCCAGACGCATTTCTGTGGTTTCAGTAGCACAGGGCCTTTGTCAGCTCTCACCACTATTTAATTGATCATATTGCCGATTGTTCATTAATCTGTTGAATGAGAATAAATGTGTGTATGGCAAGCAGTAAGTGGCTCACAATTTTCTTGGTTGCCTCTTCAGATTGACAGTTTTGGATGGCCTCTTTGCCATAACCCAAGTCAAAAATCTAAATTGAAACCTAACACCAGTCAGAATGGCCATCATCAAAAAATCTACAAACAATAAATGTTGGAGAGGGTGTGGAGAAAAGGGAGCCCTCTTGCACTGTTGTTAGGAATGTAAATTGATACAGCCACTATGGAGAACAGTATGGAGGTGCCTTAAAAAACTAAAATTAGAACTACCATATGACCCAGCAATCCCACTACTGGGCATATACCCTGAGAAAACCATAATTCAAAAAGAGTCATGTACCACAATGTTCACTGCAGCACTATTTATAATAGCCAGGACATGGAAGCAACCTAAGTGTCCATCGACAGATGAATGGATAAAGAAGATGTGGCACATATATACAATGGAATATTACTCGGCCATGAAAAGAAATGAAATTGAGTTATTTGTAGTGAGGTGGATGGACCTAGGGTCTGTCATACAGAGTGAAGTAAGTCAGAAAGAGAAAAACAAATACCGTATGCTAACACATATATATGGAATCTAAAAAAAAAGGTTCTGATGAACCTAGGGGCAGGACAGGAACAAAGACACAGACATAGAGAATGGACTAGAGGACACGGGGAGGGGAAAGGGTAAGCTGGGACGAAGTGAAAGAGTAGCATTGACATATATACACTACGAAATGTAAAATAGATAGCTAGTGGGAAGCAGCTACATAGCACAGGGAGATCAGCTGGGTGCTTTGTGACCACCTAGAGGAGTGGGATAGGGAGGGTGGGAGGGAGACACAAGAGGGAAGGGATATGGGGATATATGTATATGTATAGCTGATTCACTTTGTTATATAGCAGAAACTCACACAACATTGTAAAGCAATTATACTCCAATAAAGATGTTAAAAAATACAAATAAAAAATATCTAGGGCCTCCCTGGTGGCGCAGTGGTTGAGAGTCCGCCTGCCGATGCAGGGGATACGGGTTCGTGCCCCGGTCTGGGAGGATCCCATATGCCGCGGAGCGGCTGGGCCCGTGAGCCATGGCCGCTGGGCCTGCGCATCCGGAGCCTGTGCTCTGCAACGGGAGAGGCCACAAGAGTGAGAGGCCCGCATACCGCAAAAAGAAAAAAAAAAAAAAATATCTAAATTAAAGAGCACTCTCACATATAATAACTAGCATTTGGTTTAAATAGTGCAGACATATTCACGAAAGTTCACCTAGTATGTTTATTGCATCCCTATTTATAAAGGAAACAAGGTGTCGATCAGGACTGTCTAAATAACTTATGATATATTCATATAACATAAATAATATGCAGTCAACTTTAAAAATGAGATATATTTTCATGTGTTCTTATAAAAAGACTTACAAGAGATATGTGTTGTGAAAAAAAGCAGTGTGTGCTTCTGTGAGTATAGTATAGTCCTTTCTCTGATTAAAAAAAAAAGTTTATAAGTAGACAAGTTTTATAGGTTCACTTTCCATCAAAAGGAATGAGTGAATTCTAGAGAAAATTTTCCCTTCACTCCAAACAGATAAAATAACAGACAATGTATTCCAACTGCATATTTAAAAGGCAACCCATGATAAAACAAAAACAAAAAGCAAAATAAGCATCTCCTTGAACTGGAAATGGAAATATGATGGCTGGAGGCTGAAACCACAGGGCCGGTATTAGCCGTCTGGAACCAGTTCCTTTAGAGAGTTCCCTAGACTATCCGCTGCATGACAGGTGGCTGTATGATGTTGTGACCCCTGACTGGGCTCTATCAGTTACCTGGAGTGACTGCAAAGAGCAGAGAGGACTAGGCTAGCCAGCCCTCCAGGCTACCATGCTGAATAAACTAGACCCCCAACTGGCTAGGGACGGGATCAGCAACATCACCCCCGACTGGATCCCTGCGTGTTCAACATCGACTCTGGTTCTGGACTGGGGAGACGGTCACAAAACCACTTAGTAGGGAGGGATGCAGGGGGAGAGAGGGAAACCTACAACTCTAAGTGGACTGGCATATTTAGCACCTTTTTCTAATGTATCCGGCTCTGCGGCAGAAACTGGAGTACCTAAAACTACATTTCCCCAAATCCCTTGCAGCTAGACATTCCTTTATCAATTAAACGCATGCCTAAGAAACCTGGGTTGAATTAGGCCTTAAACTGGGGGAGGAGGGATGACCTCCAGTAGAAAGTGTCCACTTCACCTGATGTGACTTGTGGTAGAGGCCAAGGGGTTCTGCAATAAGCAGCTTCCTGCTTTGGGAAGCTTGTTGTGATTGTGACCTCAGTTTTGCTGATAGCAACAACTGTGATTCTGGAGGCTGAGAGCTGTTCCTACACGTTCTGCCTAAAGCAGTGTTTTCAACTGAGTTTGTATTGGCAGGTCTTTGTTGCCAAGGTTTGTTCTATTCATTTAGCTTAGCTAACACCCGCCTACCAATTGCCAGTAGCTTCACCAGTCGTTCTTAGCCCCAAAAAATGCCCTATGGAAGGCACTATCACCCATGCAAAAACCAATCCCAGGACCGCATTGTAAGCCACCTGATGCCGAACAATAAACACCTCATCTACAACAAACCCTAACAAAGACACACATGTGAGAATGAAATGCTCACAAAAGACAGGCTAGCAAACAAAATTTTCAAAGCTCATCATGAAAAGTACCACCATGACAGACCGTCAACAAGCTGAATAAACAGGAGAAGTCACTCTATGTAAATGCAAATAATAGAGCAACTAAAAAAATGTTTTAAATAAGTATGTTTAATATCCTCAAAGATAAGGAAATTACAGGGACATGATAAAGAAATACAATAAGCACTCCTTGATTGGAATACTTTTAAAAGCTATAAATGACATCATTGGGACAACTGGAGAAATTTAATATGGACCGTGTATTAGATAATGGTTTTTTATCAGTGATAAATCTCCTGAGTTTGACAATCATGTTGTTTATTTAGGAGAATATCTTTGTTGTTAGGAGATAGATACTGAAGTATTTAGGTATATAGGAGTAAAAAGTCACAACTAACACAAATGGTTCAGCAAAAAGAATGTGTGTGTGTGTGTGTGTGTGTGTATACAGAGTGATAAAATCAGTATTTAGCTGAAACTAAATATCACCATCAAAGAATGAAATGCTGAGATACAAAAAATAATATGAAGTTATATTAGAATATTTAAGTTATTATTATTTCATTATTAAAATTTTTACCTGTCCATTTTTATAAGTGTGACAGTAATACACTGAAAAAATTTCTCAGCACCATCACTAAATTACTAAATAGATGCTCACTTTCAACTAAAGCAGTAGAGGAGCAAAATTTTTTTTCTTTTTAAATTACTTTGAAACAATTTCAAACTTAGGAATTTGGAGAATACATACAGAGTATTCCCATATATCCTTTTTTCTCTCTTTAAAAATTTTTTTTATTTGACCACTTTCATCCAATCCAATCCCATATATCTTTTAACCAGCTTCACCAATTTTTGACATTTTGTCAAAATTTGTTTTATCATTTGTTTCTTTTTCATTTGTTTTACCATTCTCTATATATAGATATAATTTTATATAGTTAATAATTATTAAATTAATGACATATAAATTACATATTGTATATATCACATGCACACATATATATACAACACATACACATTGTATTATTTATTATTTCTTTTCCCAAGCCATTTGAAACTAAATTGCATACATCATGCCACTTTATCTCTTAATACTTCAGAGTATGTTTTCTAAGGACAAAGATATTTTCTTAGGTAACCACAGTTATCAACTTCGGGAAATGTAACATTTACCATCTATCTCTTAACAAAGATAAAACATTGACTTTAAGCTACCATCCATACTCCAGTTTTGTCATTTGTCTCCGAAATGTCTGTTACAGCATTTTTTTCCCCTCGAGGACAGGACCCAATCTCCGATTACATATTGCATTTAGTTGTCTCTTTCGTCTCCTTTTATCTGGAAGAGTTACTCAGTCTGTCTTTGTCTCTCCTGACACTGACTTTTTTTTTTTTAATTATTTTTTTATTTATGGCTGTGTTGGGTCTTCGTGTCTGTGCGAGGGCTTTCTCTAGTTGCGGCAAGCGGGGGTCACTCTTCATCACGGTGCGCGGGCCTCTCACTATCGCGGCCTATCTTGTTGCGGAGCACAGGCTCCAGACGCGCAGGCTCAGTAGTTGTGGCTCACGGGCCTAGTTGCTCCACGGCATGTGGGATCTTCCCAGACCAGGGCTTGAACCCGTGTCCCCTGCATTGGCAGGCAGATTCTCAACCACTGCGCCACCAGGGAAGCCCACACTGACATTTAAAAATAAAATATTGGCCAGTTTCTTTCAAATATATAAAATATTCCTCAATTGGGGCTTGTGTGTTTTCCCATATTTAGAATACAAGTTATTCCAGAATACTGCATAAGTGATGCTGTGTCTTTCTCAGGGTGGCATACCTGGAGGCACACCATGTCCTCTGCCCCTCATTAGTAATGTTAATTCTGACTACCGAGTCAAGGTGCTGTCTGTGCAGTTACAATTTTCCTCTTACAACTAACAAGAAAACTGTGGGGAGACACTTTAAATTATGTAAACACCTTACTCCTCATCAAACTTCCTCCCTTAGAATTAGCACTCATTGATGATTCTTGCCCAAAACAACTTTTACTATGATGGTAGCAGAATTATTTTCCACTTCATCATTTCCTGCATATTTATCAATCAGCAGCTTCTCTTTTCCTACATTAATTAATTAATTCAATTATGTGCTTATCAGTGTGGACTCATGGATTCCTATTTTTTCAATGGTTTATAATTCATTCCTATCTTAAATTATTTTGGTGCTCAAAATTTCCCAGATTCAGCCAGTGAAAGCCCCTTCAAGCTTGCTTCTGTGTGTGTCCTTTGAACATGCTCCCATCCTTTTTTTTTTTTTTTTTAAGTATTTCATTGCTTTCTGACATTCCAAGTTCATCTTTAACTTTTCCTGTCCCAACCCTGGGATAGGACCTGGAATGAGTCTGAGGAGCCTGGTTTCTTTTAGTGGAAAATGGTATTAGAAGATCTGGGTCTTTTGTTGATTGTTATTGGCTATATGTTTACTTCTAGGCACCTTTGTGTATATAGCTCTGCCATTTCAGAGCACTACTCCTTGTAATGTTAACACCAAGTTATTAAGACATTCTTCCTTTCTAAAAGTACCTAATTAAGAAACAGTTCCTGGGACTTCCCTGATGGCACAGTGGCTAAGAATCTGCCTGCCAATGCAGGAGACATGGGTTCGATCCCTGGTCCGGGAGGATCCCACATGCCGTGGAGCAACTAAGCCCGCGTGCCGCAACTACTGAGACTGCATGCTCCAACTACTGAATCCCACATGCCTAGAGCCCATGCTCCACAACAAGAGAAGCCACCGCAGTGAGAAGCCTGCGCACCTCAACGAAGAGTAGCCCCTGCTCGCCGCAACTAGAGAAAGCCCACGGGCAGCAACAAAGACCCAACACAGCCAAATAAATAAATAAAATTAATTAATTAATTATTTTTTAAAAAGAAAAGAAACAGTTCCTGGACTTAAAGATTTGGCCATTGGTGATACTGGTGGATTAAAAATGGTCATAAGTTCTTTGCATCCATATCCACTTACGAGTGTAGCCACTCCTTGAATCTGGGATGGCCTGAAAATTTGCTTTGGCGCATAAATATATTTGAGAAATATATGGAGAGAGAGGAGAGAAAGAGAGAGAGAGAAATAATGTTATGTGAATTGCAAGCAAGGCTTCAAGGGACCATGCAGCTTCCACTCTCACCCACTTGCTCCCCTGAAACTGCCATGTAATGAAACCCAGGTTAACCTCTCAGAGGATGAAAGACCACAAGGAGAGAGAGGTTCAGCTAAAGAGCCAGCACCAAACTCCCACCATGTGAGTAAAGGCAACTTGTATCACCCAGCCCCCGCTGAACTGCCAGACGGCTACAGCTACATGAGTGACCCAAGGTGACTATCAGAAGAACCACCCCACTGAAATTGGGTGTACTGCTTGAAGAAAAAAGCTTCTGAATATTTTCAAAAGCAGATTACAACTGTTGTTCTCACATATTCTTTTTTTTTTTTTTGGTCTTTTTAAGTTTTAATACATATTAGACATCCACGTGGAAATGTCAAGTTGGCCCTTGGACCTACGGTCTTGAAGCATAGTGTGGAAGATTGGGGTTATTCTCCTGGAAGTCATCAGCAGATAGGTGGGCTTTAAAGCCATGGGCTGTGAAGGGGATCAGAGGATGTGACCCCAAAATATGTAACTTTGGCATAAGGATTATTTTGAGCTGGAGGCAATAGAGAAACAGCAGAATCAGGAAAAGCTCTCTACCCTTCCCCTATCTGCCCAAAGGTAGGGTATAAATTTTCCTTTGTGAAGGTGTCCCCCACTCTCCTCAACTAGATCAGGAAAGAAGAACAACTCTTAATAACCAGAGACACTTCTCACTCCATGACTGCACAAATTGGAGTCTGCACAACAAACCTTACTAAAACAACCCTTACCTTCCTTTCCCCCATATTTTTACCTTCTCACAATTTACCACTCCTAGAAGCCCAAACCCTTTTGCCTTTCCCTTATCACTTCTCCACAATTTACTGCTCTTTGTTAAAATGGTATATAAGCCTCAGGCTTAACTGCTTCTTTGGATCTCAGTTCTTTTCTAAGAAGCCCTCCATATGCATACATAATAAGACTTTTCTCATGTTAATCTGTCTTTTGTCAGTTTAATTTGCAGTACTCCAGGTATAAAACCTAAGGGCATAGAGGAAAAAAGTTTTCTTCCCCTACAGGTTAAGTGACATTGTCTGGAGAGAGAATCCAGGGAGAAAGGTCTAAGGACTGAATGTGGGGCCCTCTAACAAGGAGAGATCACACAAAGGAGGGGATTCAATGAAGGAGATAGGATAGCAGCCAGTGAGGATCAAGGAGAGCATGATGTCTCAGAAGCCAAGAGAAAAGAGGATTTCAAGGAGGAATGGCCAGTGGTGTCAAATGTTGCTGAGTTGCTGAGTAAGATGAAGACAGGGAAGTCATCACTGGATTAGCAGAAAGGAGGCCATGGGGGATCTTATAAGAGCAGACTCAGTGGAAATATGGGGTAGATTATGGATTGATGTGGATCCAGGGGAGTAAGGGAGATATTGACTACTTTTTGGAGAAGTTTTCCCATAAAGAGGAGCAGAGAAATGGGGAGGTAGCTGGAAGGTGATGCAGGGGTCAAGGGAGGGGTCTATTAAGAAGGAAGAAAAGAGAGCATGTTTGCATGCCAGTGGAGGACAGACTGACAATGTATGGGGCGGGTAATGGCAGAAACAGTCTTTGAGAAAGTTGGAGGGGATGAGACCCAGTGAAGCAGGCATCTGAAAGTCTCACATATTCTTAAACTGTGTATTCATGTACAATATACATACAGAAAAGTACAGATTACAAGTATATAACTCTGTGTATTTTTACAAATTAAGCACACTTGTGTAATCGGCACTCCAATGCAGAAACACAACTTTACTAGCACCCAGACTCTTTTTGATCCCTTCTAGTTACTACTCCACCCCTCAAAGGTAATCATGATCCTGACTACAAACATCACAGATAAGTTTTGCCTGTATTCTACTTTAATAAACAGAATCACACAGAATGTAATCTGTGTTTGGCTTTTTTTCTTTCAGCATTATGAGTTATTGTGTATAGTTGCAGACCATTTCTTCTCAGTCTATACAGCTGACCCTTGAGCAACACATGTTTGAACTGTGAGGGTCCACTTATATGAGGATTTTTTTTTCCACTAAATACATAGTACAGTACTACATGATCCATGGGTGGTTGAATCCGTGAATGCAGAACCCCAGATATGGAGAGCTGACTACGGATTTTCTTTTCTTTTCTTTTTTTGGCTGCACTTCACGGCATGCAGGATCTTAGTTCTCTGACCAGTTCCCCAACCAGGGATCTAAACTGCGCCCCCTGCAGTGGAAATGTGGAGTCTTAACCACTGGACCACCAGGGAAGTCTCTACATGGATTTTCGACTTGAGGGTTGGCTCCTGTAACCCTCTCATTGTTCAAGGTCAACTGTATAATATTCAGTATTCATTATCTATTGTTATGTAATACATTACTCGAAACTTGGGGGACTTAAAACAGCAAACATTTATCTATCAGAATGATAAGAGAGAATCATTCTATCAACAATAAAATTCTGCAGATATAGTTCTCCTGTGAATTTTTTTTAATAAATTTATTTATTTTATTTATATTTATTTTTGGCTGCGTTGGGTCTTTGCTGCTGCACGCAGGCTTCTCATTGCGGTGGCTTCTCTAGGTGCGCGGGCTTCAGTAGTTGTGGTGTGCTGGCTCAGTAGTTGTGGTGCACGGGCTCAGTTGCTCCACGGCATGTGGGATCTTCCCGGACCAGGGCTCGAACCCGTGTCCCCTGCATTGGCAGGCGGATTCTTAACCACTGTGCCACCAGGGAAGCCCTCCTGTGAATCTTATTGAGATTAACTACATCAAATGAAAGCCATATTCACAAATAGTATAGATAAACCTTTCTCTTCCTTGAGTTTCTCCTTTGATCACTGAGAGTCCTATTGTTAAACTGAACTATTCTCTGAGGCACTGCCTTAACTCTTTCTTAACAAAGAATTTATGTTCACCTCCTTGGCTTCATTTTCAGACCATGTTTTCTTGAGCATTCCTTAGATATGATCTTTGCCTGGAAACCATTTTTCAAATATTCGCTTCATTTGTCCTTGGAGAGGCTAGGAATTTTCAAACCCAACAATCCCCAGATCCTTTTTGTTAGCATTCCTTCCTTTAGCTTATCTCTTTCTTTTCATATTTTACTATAAGCAACAAAAAGAGGGACTTCCCTCGTGCTCCAGTGGGTAAGACTCCACACTCCCAATGCAGGGGGCCTGGGTTTGATCCCTGGTCGGGGAACTAGATCTGGCATGCATGGCACAACTAAGAGTCCACATGCCACAACTACAAGCCACATGCTGCAACTAAGACCCAGAGCATAAATAAATAGATAAATATTAAAAAATAATAATAATAACGTCCCTAGTAGTGCAATGGTTAAGAATCCACTTGATAATGCAGGGGACATGGGTTCATGCCCTGGTTCGGAAAGATTTCACTTGCCGCGGGGCAACTAAGCCCGTGCACCACAACTACTGAGCCTGTATGCCATAACTACTGAAGCCCATGCGCCTAAAGCCTGTGCTCTGCAACAAGAGAAGCCACCACAATGAGAAGCCCGCACACCGCAACGAAGAGCAGCCCCTGCTTGACGCAACTAGAGAAAAGCCTGCGTGCAGCAACGAAAACCCAATGCAGCCAAAAATAAATAAATAAATTTATTAAAAAAAAAAAAAGCAACAAGAAGAAACCAGATGGCACCTTCAACATTCTGCTTGGAAATCTCCTCAATGAGATCCGCAATTCATTAGTATAGTTTCTACTTTCCACCCCACTGCTGGTGACAATGTTGCTAAATGTATCAATAACAAGGACCCCCTTTCCTTCAATTTCCCTACTTTCCTCACTTCTCTTTATCAGCAGCCTCCTTAAAGGACATGAGGCTTTTACTAACATGCTCTTCAACATTCTTAGGTCTTTCACTAACACTCCTCAAATTCCTTCCTGCTGCTACCCAAGACCCAGTTCCAAAGTCTTTCCCACATTTTTAGGTTTTTATTATGGCAGCACTTCATTTCCAGATATTGGACAAACCCAGAAGCTAAAACCCACACTCAGGAGCCAACTATATATGCTGTTCTGTACTTTGTTTATTTTGCTTAACAGCTTTGGATATCATCCAGTATCAATAGATATAGATTAACCCAGTATTCCATTGTCTGACTGAACCATATCTTTAAAATTTTAACTTACTAATATTTAAAATTTAAATGATTAATATTTTAAGTGTTAATAGATTGGCCAATTGCTCTAAGTTGTGTAAGTTTACACTCACAACAATGTATGGTAGTGACTGTTTCTCCAAATACTTGACCACTCAATGTGTTAGCAAGCTCTTTTTTTTTTTTGCGGTACGCGGGCTTCTCACTGCTGTGGCTTCTCCCGTTGCAGAGCACAGGCTCTGGACGTGCAGGCTCAGCGGCCATGGCTCATGGGCCTAGCCGCTCCGCGGCATGTGGGATCTTCCCGGACCGGGGCACAAACCTGTGTCCCCTGCAGCGGCAGGCGGACTCTCAACCACTGCACCACCAGGGAAGCCCTTAGCAAGCTCTTTGACTTTTACTAACTTGGTAACCAAAAACCATTTCATTGTTATTCTAATTTGCATTTTATTTATTATGAATAAGGTCAAGTATAATTTCATATATTTGAAAAGTCATTTTCACTTTTTCTGTCAACTGCCTAATCACAATTTTTGTTCATTTGGTGGTAGTTGATCATTTTTTCTTTTCTTTTTTTTTTTTTGATGTGGACAATTTTTAAAGTCTTGATTGAATGTGTTACAATACTGCTTCTGTTTTATGTTTTGGTTTTTTGGTCCAAGGCATGTGGGATCTTAGCTCCCTGACCAGGGATTGAACCTGCACCCCTGCACTGGAAGGTGAAGTCTCAACCACTGGACAGCCAGGGAAGTCCCCATTTTTTCTTACTGATGTTTTAGAGCTCTTAAGAAAAGCAGACCTTTACCTGTCTTACATGTTGCAAATACTTTTTCACAGTTTGTCATTTCTCTCTCTCGTTTGTTTATAGAAATTTTTTCACTCGAGTTTTTTATATATCTTGATATTAAATATTTTTTTATATTTTTATATATCTCTTCCCCACTCCAAGACTATAAAAAACAAAACAAACTCCATGAATTATTTTACTGCTCTTTGTGATTTCACTTTTAATACTAAAATACTTGATAGATCTGGAATTTATTTTGGTGTAAGGAGGGTGAGAATCGCACTTTTCTCCCAGCTGATTAGTCATTTCTTTGTACACAATTCATCCAATAATCCGTCCTTCCCTCTCCCCGTCCCCACATTTTCATTGTTTTACATTTCTTATTATATCTTTTTTCCCTATTAAATCGTGACATCTTTTATTAGAACCGTGGAACCACGGAACTTAGGGCAGCGTCAAGAACCAGCTACAAAGAAGGGAGTCTACAGGTCTGCAGCTTGCACGCAGAACTACAGCCAATCTAGCCACTGTTTGGGGTTTCTTTCCTCCCGCAACAAGGAGCAGTCAGAAGAAGCAGGCCCTTGAATTGCTGAGTGTTTGGTACATCACTGAGTGTTCGTTAGATAACTGGGGTTGGGGGTTGGGGGGTGGGGGAGACGAGGATGGGAGGGAGGCTGTGAACCTGTCTTTCTTAGCCAGGCATTTTTTTATTTTCCAGAGTCTTGTCTGTCTTCCTTTATCTCACCCTAAGTACCCAAATCTTCCTTGAAATGGGGTTACAGGGCGTCTCCGCCCCAGCTCTTCCCGAAGCCCTTGTCTCCTGTCCTTGCCTACAGTCTAGACGAGAGGGCGGCTCCAAACGCGTAGGGAATAGAGTGACTGGGATCGGGGTCAGGCGGGGAAGATGCCAGGGTTCGGAGGCGAAGGGCTGGAGGGGGAGGGGGGGTGGAGAGAAGGACCTGCGCTCGGCGCGGGCTTCGCGCCCCCGCAATGTCCTCGGCGCCCGCCAGAAGGCGCCCCAGCGCTCTCCTTCCCCGCGCGTAGCCGGATCCTCCGCCGCAACCAGCCCAGGAGCTGAGCCGCGCGGCACCGCGAACTGAAGAGCCGGGCGGCGGCCCGACCTCTCCCGGCCCGGCAAGTGGAACAGGGTACCGGGGAGCCCCGGATTTGTTTCTGGGACTGGGGTGCGGCGTTTCTCGACTCCGATCCCCACCCCCGCAGGAAACGCCCAGAACCACCCCAGCGCCTTGGTCTACAAAGCCCGGAGAGTCCGAAGGCGGGAGGGGTCGGGCGCGCTCGGGAGGCAAGAGGATCCCCCTCACTCTCAGCCTCACACCCGACTCCCCCATCAGGCCGCCTCCAGCCCCATGAGGACCCCCAGGCCGGAGCTGAGAGCCTGGCGCAGCCCGGACCGAAATCTTGCGGCGGCCTCAGAGCGTTAGACAGGTCAGTGCCCGGGCGGGATGAGGCGCCGAGCGGAGGCGGGAGGAGGCGCGCACGCCGGTCCACCTTGACCCCCCGCACAGCTTCCCGAGGCCACTCACGGGGTCACCTCCGCCGGGGCCACCCAGTAGCGCGGGCGTGATTCTGCATTTTTCATGACAGGCAAGGTGTGGCGCTGCCCTCTGCAGCCCAGCCGGGGCCAGGTAGCGCTCGGACTGAGGGGTTGGGGGATGCGCGGGCCAGGGGAGGTGGCGGGCTCGGGAACATCCGCTATTCTAATACAATGGTGCTCTTCTACTTATGAGCCGCCGCATCGAAACCACTACCTCCAACGTTCTCTTGCTTCAAGATGCCCGGCCTCGGGCGTGAGAGGAAAGCGAGATGCGGGAGAGGGAGAGAAGAAAGGAGGCCGGGAGACCCGAGGCCCGGGGAGTGAGGGGAGGGGACAGGGGTACCGATTCGCTATGCAAATTCTGGCGCGCGAGATGTGGAGAGTCCCGGGTGGCTGGCAGGAGCCTCCGGAAGCGCGGGGGTCCCAACCCACGCCTTCGCTCCCCACCTTTCTCACTCTCCCACCCCTACCGCCCACCCAGGATGCGGCTGGGCCGCCGGGCCCTCTGTGTGCTGGTCCTGCTGCTCGCCTGCGCCTCGCTGGGGCTCCTGTACGCGAGCACCCGGGTCGCGCCGGGCCTCCAGGCACCTCTTGCGCTGTGGACGCCCCTGCAGGGCAACCCCAGGCCAGAATTGCCAGGTCTTGCCCCCGAGCCCCGGTACGCACACATCCCAGTCAGGATCAAGGAGCAAGTGGTGGGGTGAGTGCAAGGAGTCGTGGTACCGGCACGGCACTCGCTGGGGGGTGGCGTGGGAAGCTCTCATTTCCTCCACTGCTGAGCTCTGATGCCTGGGCTCCCCCGACTGGTTGCAGAGGGGTGAAGTGGGAGGTGGAGGGGGCCACTGAGTCTTATGCTGGCGGGGGGACAAATCTGCCCTCCAAGAACCTTGTCACGGTATGGGGAAGGGAGGGTGTGCAGTCAGGGGAGGGCCCTGACTTTCTGAGTCCTGGTGATTCCCTATGAAAGGAGAGTCCAGGTGGGGCCCTAATGGTGTGTAGGCAACTCTGAACACCTAGAAATTGGCCCTATTCTACACCTCTGTAAAATCCAGATTTAGGGGATGGGTCATCCCTTTGGTGGTTCCTCCTCCTGGGAACTATTTGAAGAGCTGTGTTTAAGGGGACAGATTTTGGATGGACAGGGTGGAAAGGCCAAGATGTAGGTCCTGTGTAAATGCTCTGTGGGATGAGTGAGCTGTATGGCTGGGCTCTGAGGACCCTTCCTCCCGGCTCCAGGCTGCTGTCCACGAACAATTGCAGTTGTGAGTCCAGTGGGGGGAGCCTTCACCTCCCCTTCCAGAGGCAGGTCCAAGCCATTGACTTCACCAAGGCCTTTGACCCTGAGGAGCTGAGGGTTGCATCTGCCTTGAGGGAGCAGGAGTTCCAGGCCTTCCTTTCAAGGTACCAGTGGGAAAGGAGGGCATGACTCTGTAGGGGGAGAGCAGGGGGAAGCCTGGAGGGTGGGTGTGGCAGGAGGGAGCACCGTCTCCCCCTGACTGCTCCTCTGTCCTCCCCCTCCTTCACTGCCAGGAGCCAGTCTGCTGCTGACCAGCTGCTCATAGCCCCTGCCAACTCCCCACTACAGTACCCCCTGCAGGGTGTGGAGGTCCAGCCCCTCAGGAGCATCTTGGTGCCAGGTGGGCAGAACGGTCCTAGGGGATGACCTAAGCCACGGTGGGGGGTGGCAGAGCCCAGGTTGGGTGAGGAAGAATGAGGGAAGATTGGAATGGGAGGTGGGGGACTTCTGATGAAAGGGAGACTTGAGGTCAGGGAGGGCTCATGAGGTGGGAGATGGGGACAGAAGGGACTCTAAGATTGTCAGGAATTGTAGAAGACAGTGACTGGAGAGGTTTGGGGAGAAGGGTCTATTCTTGCTGACTGGACGAAGTTAGGTGGACAGGTAGGGCAGGCAACAGAAGAGCTACTGCTTTGATGGGAAGGAGTAAAAAATCAGTTACTCTAGGCTATGCCCCACAATGTGCCCTGCTGTGGCCTCAACAAGAGGGATGCATGAGAAATTCTGTGCTGTGTGTGGTGAAAGAGGGAAGAGAAAATGAGGAATTCCAGATTGTCTGTGATTTTGATCCCCTCTCCTTCCTCCCAGGACTGAGCCTGCAGGCCACTTCTGGTCAGGAGGTATACCAGGTGAGAAGAAACAGGAGGGCGAGGAGGCCAGGTGGGCATTAAGGATGCCGGGAGGGCACCAAGGCTGCCAAAGGAGGGATGGAGGAACCAGGGAGTCAAGAGGTGGGTCTGGGGCCTCACCCTGCACTCTCCAATCCCCTCTCCCAGGTGAACCTGACTGCCTCTTTGGGCACCTGGGACGTGGCAGGGGAAGTGACTGGAGTGACTCTCACTGGAGAGGGGCAGCCAGATCTCACCCTCACCAGCCCAGGGCTGGACCAACTCAACCGGCAGCTGCAACTGGTCACTTATAGTAGCCGAAGCTACCAGGCAAACACAGCAGACATAGGTGAGAGGCCCAGGTGGAGGTAGTAACAGGCTGGGTGAACACAGGGAACCCAGAAAGGCAGGAGCGAGCAAGTGGCAGAGGGTGTGGGAGACACTCGGGCGATGGCCAGCGCTGCCCAGCCACACAATGGGCATTTCAGCTGGGCCAGCAGGGCCAGGGAGGGAGAGAAGGGGCCTTTGTTCATCTGGGGCTGGAGCAGGCCAGAGGGAAACCCGAGCCTTGGGTGTGTCCCCCCTTCAGGCCAACCATGGGGGCCCCAGGAAGTGACCTGCCCCAGGAGCCAGAAGACTCAAGCTCTATTCCCAGCCCACCACTTACTAGAGGGCAAAGGGCTTTATCTCCCAGAGCCCCCATTTCTCCTCTAGCAAAAGGGGCATAACACAGCCCTCCTGCTTCTCTCCAAGGCTTCTATAACAAACCTACTCCCACTTTGGAGCCTTTGCACTTGCTGTTCCCTCTGCCTAGAATGCTCTTCCTGCCGATTTTTGCATAGCTGGCTCCTTCCTATCATTTGGATCTCAGCTCAAATGGCTCCTCTTCACTATCACATTACTTGTCTTATTTTCTATTCAATACTTATCTGTATCTGAATTTTCTTACTTACTTAGCCTGGAACCAGACTGACTAGGTTCCTATCCCAACTTTGTTGCTTAATAGTTGGGTAATTATGGACATGTTAACTTCTCTGGGCCTTCTTTTTCTGTAGAAGGAATCTACTTAATAGGGCTACTGTGAGCATTAAATGAGTTCATATATTTAAGGTAATTTTAAAAGTGCCTGGCACATAGTAAATGCTCAGTAAAAGTTAGCTTTTAATGAACTCTTTTATCATCTTTCTCCCACCCGTTAAAATGTAAGTTCCACGGGGATAAGAACCTTGCATTCTTGTCTAACAGGGCCTAGAAAAGTGCTACACAGAGTAGGCGCTTAAATATTGATTTACTGAAAAGACAATGTTGTCCAAGCCCTAGGGGCCACATCTCATGTCCTTTCTTCCCAGTCCGGTTCTCCACCGAGGGACACGAAGTTGCTTTCACCATACGCATAAGACACCCACCCAGCCCTCAGCTGTACCCACCTGGGTCTCTACCCCTGGGAGGTGAGACTGGTGTGCTCAGGGACATAGATCCAGCCCTGATGGGGAGCAAGTTGGGAGAGGGCGACAAGTTGGGAGACATCCCTGGGAGATGTCTTCCTGCTCTTCACTCCCTACTCTCCTCTGCACCTAACCCTGCCCCTCACTCCCAGCCCAGTACAACATCAGCGCTCTGGTCACCATTGCCACTAAGACCTTCCTTCGTTACAATCGGCTACGGGCACTCATCGCCAGCATCCGCCGCTTCTACCCGACAGTCACAGTGGTAATCGCCGACGACAGCGACAAGCCAGAGAGCATTAGAGGTCCCCACATCGAACACTATCTCATGCCTTTTGGCAAGGTGCGCAGCCAACGAGGCTGAACGTGCGCCACAGGGCACCGGGAGGGGGCGCACCCTCAGTCTGCAGTCTCCAGAATAGTGATTCCAGGATTACCTGCCTCAGAATCACTGAGGCGCCTGTTAAACATGAGGATTTCTGGAATGTAAACTCCATGGGAGCAGGAATCGTGTGTCTTACTAGCGCTGCATTCTGAGAATGGTGCTTAGCACCTAGTGGGGGGCTTAGTAAATAGTTGATGAATGAATGAACGCATGGATTAAATGCATTCCAATACCCTCCCCCAGAACACTGACTCAGCGCCTCGCACAAGTGGGAAATGCATTTTTTACCTAGCTCCCGGCCATTCGTTTGTTTGAAGAATGGGGATAGGCTCGAAAGTTTGAAGAGGGGGATAGGCTGTTGAGAGGGGTCAGGAATGAGGAGGAAAGGTGGCAGAGGGCCACGTGCTATCTCGACAGCATCGCCAACCGGACTTACCCTTCCCCAGGGCTGGTTCGCAGGCCGGAACCTGGCCGTATCCCAAGTAACCACCAAGTACGTGCTGTGGGTGGACGACGACTTCGTCTTCACGGCGCGGACACGACTGGAGAGGCTTGTGGACGTGCTGGAGCGGACGCCGCTGGACCTGGTAGGGGAGCGGCCTTGAGATGTAGGGTGGGAGGAGGGCCTTCGGCAGACTAGCCGCGGCCGGCCGGTAGACCCGACTGAGGGCAGCCAGCCCTGGGACGGGAGGGGACGACGAAGCGGAGCCTGGGGCACCATCTGGGTCCTGCAGGGGAGAAGCGGTAAAGGACAGGGCAGGAGAGCCGCCCTGGGTGGGGGAGAGGATCCCCTTCCGGTCCGCGCCCTGCCTGCAGCCGTCCTCCCGCCCCGGCAGGTGGGGGGCGCGGTACGCGAGATCTCCGGCTTCGCCACCACCTACCGGCAGCTGCTGAGCGTGGAGCCCGGCGCGCCAGGCCGCGGGAACTGCCTCCGGCAGAAGCGCGGCTTCCACCACGAGCTCGTCGGCTTCCCAGGGTGCGTGGTCACCGACGGCGTGGTCAACTTCTTCCTGGCGCGCACTGACAAGGTGCGCGAGGTCGGCTTTGACCCGCGCCTCAGCCGCGTGGCGCACCTGGGTGAGTGGCACCCCCTCCTGGCCGGGCCCGGCAGGGACCCCGCGGGGCGCTGGGCTGGGCTCGGTGCAGTAAGGCGCCAAGGGCCCTGGGTACTACTCCCCGACTACCCCCGCGGAGCCCACGGCTGCTACCGGGGCCCCTAGAGTAGTTCTACGAAGATTTACCAAGACCTGTGCCCGGGCAAGAGAGAGCGCTTCCACCCTCCCAGCCCCGACCATCATTTAAACCTCCACAGCCAGTACAACTGCTGGGTCCGTCTTGAGCTTCCCCACCACTGTCACCTGCACCTTTATCTCGCTCCCAGCCGTATCCCCTGGTTCAGACCACCTCGGAGCAGCCCATTGGGCATTTATTGAACCTCTGCGTGTGTGTGTGTTGAGGGCGGGGCAGGGAGGGGCGGGGGGTGGGGCGGAGGATCAGTTTTCAAAGCACAAGGTAAGGATATTGACTCCATTTTACACAAGAGTAAAACTAAGACTCAAAAGGGTTGATTTACATGCCCAAGGTCCTTAGAAATGGGGTCTTTGCATATGCACCCAGCATATCCCAAATCTCAGTTCTCCTTTAACGGTGGGGCCTCTGTATCCTCAAGACCCTTCATTGTGTACTCGCCTTTCCTCCACCCAGCATATCCCAAATCTCAGTTCTCCTTTAACGGTGGGGCCTCTGTATCCTCAAGACCCTTCATTGTGTACTCGCCTTTCCTCCACCCCCAGAATTCTTCCTGGATGGACTTGGTTCTCTTCGGGTGGGCTCCTGCTCAGACGTTGTTGTGGATCATGCATCCAAGTTGAAGTTGCCTTGGACATCAAGGGATGCTAGGGCAGAGACTTATGCTCGGTACCGTTACCCGGGATCACTGGATGAAAGTCAGGTGGCCAAACACCGCCTGCTCTTCTTCAAACACCGGCTCCAGTGCATGACCGCAGAGTGACGGCCACGCGGGGCCTTCCAACTATCAGGCTGGGCCTACCTCCTTGCCCCTGCCAGGAATATCTAGCAAACCCCACCAGCCAGTGACCACTCCACTGACTGTCCCCAATCTCCTTCAGAACTTGATCCCAAATAGGGGCTTGTCCTGGCGACATTCCTCCTTTCTGCGAGTGCCCAGGGGCATGATGGAGCCATAACTCATCCCACAGCCAGTGCCAAGTCCTCCCCCCACCCCCTTCCCATAGGGCAGGAAGTGGGGGGTTGCTTTCCAAGTGCCAAAGAGCCCATGGGGACTCTAAAATCCTAAAGCGGAAACACTCTCCTCTCATCTCCTTGGGACCAAGGGGGTGGGGAAGCCCCCAGTATATATTCCCAGGGCTGGGCCTCCCTCGCATCCCTGGATCCAGGACTCTGTGCAGCGACTGCAGCCCCACCCCATGGAGAGAACTGGTGACGGGAGCTGGTGTGGGGACCAGTGAACATACAGGTGAAAGCCATTTTCAGTTGTGTCTCTGCAATGCTGTGCGCATGGAGGAACGGGGCACCAAGGGTCTGTGTGCAGACACCCAGACTCACTTCATGAACCCCAGACACTCTCAGCTTCATTTTATTAGTTACATTAAGTAAGGGGGCTCAGGGACCCTGGCCCTCCTCACACATATGCTGTTGGGACCCTCCATACTCCACGTGACCGGGTCAGACCCACACTGTGCAGGTCTTTGAACCAGTGAACTCCTGGAAAAGGGAAGGGACATGTCAGAAGTAGATTAGGTGCTCCCCTCCCTCACCCAAGAGTTGGCAGCCCTCTCAGGAGTACACCGCCTGCTTTGGAACCTTAGTTCCTCAGTTCTTCACCCACAGCTGGGCCCAGTCTCCCTGGTTTAGTCTTATAGAGACTAACCACTTCATCCCCACCCCTTTCCTTCATCTCCCTCCTCAGCCCCCTTCACAGATCCCTCTGTCTGGGTCTTCAGTCGCTGACTCACACCTCCTTTGCCATAGCCCAGCGCCTCCTGGCTTCCACTCCCGTGGCTACTCCCGCCTCACCAGTTTCTCCAGGGCATATGCAGCTGCATCCTGGACACTCACAAACAGCTGTTCTGGGGTCACTCTATCCAGGAGTCCTGCCTGGGTCAGTGTCCCTAGCACTGAGGCTGTGTGGAGAAGGGGTCAGGCTCTCAGGTCCTACAACTACACCGTGTCCTCTTCCTTCCCCCCAGAGCGTCCAGTCACTCCCCAGTCTCCAGATCCCTCCATCCTCCACATCTCACCATTACACTGAGCCAGGAGAAGATGGATCCCAGCATCTCGGCATCGGCTGGCCAGCTACGGGGGGCGGGGGGTGGGGGGAGGGCAGGGGGTTAAATCCTATATCAGAGAGTATTCGTGGGACAAGGGGACTTTCTCCTTAACCTACCCTCTCCCTCACCTGAACCACTTCTCTGGCCCCTGCAGCGTCTGCAAAGGTGACACCACTGCAGTCTAGGACTACCACTCTGACAGGCTCAGCAACTAGGATGGCAGAAGGCAGGAGTACCCAGATGCCTCCATGGGTCGTGCCCAAATCTCCCTCATTGTCATCCCATCTCACCTGCATCAGGTGGGCCATCTGTCTTTGGAGCCTCCTGTGAGTAGAAAGGGGTAGTCACCATCTCTGAGACAGAAGCACGAACATGCACCCCTTGAGCACAACGACCCCCCTCAGAACACCCACCTGTCTCCCACCCCCAAAGAAGCCACACTCCCCTTTGACCAAGTCCCTCACCTTGCCTCCTTCTCCAAGCCCCAGATGCCACTCCAGGATGCGACGAAACTGCCCACGGGTCCCAAAGTAGAGCGGTGTTGGATAGCTCAGGATGCAGAGCCCTGGGACCTGGAGGAGCTAAGGGGTCAGAGGGTCAGTGAAACATCCGAGTCTAATCTTCCCTTCCTTTGGCTGTAGCCCACCCACCTTGTGACTCTCTCTGAGTGGCCTGTAGAGCTCTGTCCCCTCAGCCAGTCCAAGTGCCAGGCACTGTACCCTGGGCAGGAAGCTGGGGTCAGATTCCCAGCCTCACCTGGCTGGAGAGTCACCCCAAGCACTCTTTTCTCTTCCCTCCTCTTATCTTGACTCCCCTCATCTCTACTCCCACCTCTGGGTGCGGCAGACCACAGTCATCATGGAGAAGACCACACCTACAGCCAGGCCCAGGTCCACACTCAGGGTCACGACAGCCACCCATGTGACCATCCACACAGCCTGCAGGACATGGATGGGAGCGAAATGACCAAAAGAAATGCCAGGCCATCACTGCCAGGGAAAGGGGTCCAGGGGCAGTAACTGCCAGGGCAAGTGATGGGGAGGGATGGCCCGGGAGAAAGTAGAAACAATGACAGAAGGAAGGAATGGGATGGACCTAATAGGGGATACACCACCAAATGTAATGACCCCAGACCTTGAACCATCTGGGGAGTTACAAATATTCAGGTCTGAAGAGGTTCAAGCTCCACCCTTCACCTTGTCTCTGAGTAAAGGGATTAGGAGGTATACATGTTGGGAGTGGGTGGGTTGCAGAACTTAGGACTGGGACAATTAGCTTCGATCAAGGGCAGAGGCTGGGGACGCTGGTAAATGGGAGGGGGCATCCGAGGGTAATGCTGCCATTTCTCACAAAGTCCACGCGGCTGATGCGCCATAGTTTTGGAAGTTCTTGCATCTGGAAGAACATCTGGCGCATGCTGGAGATGTTGATGCAGGCCAAGACAGCCTTGGGGCAGAGGAGGTAAGCTGACCACCCCAGTGTGCAGGGATGTCGCCACCCCTCCCAGCCACCCCTCCATCTCCTCTGCTGCTTACCTTGGGCAGATAGTAGAAGAGGGGCCCCAGCCACAGCAGGACAGACAGGACAACCATACAGGAGAAGAGGCCTGCCAGCTAGAGGGAAGGAGGGACGGAAGCAAAGAAGGGAGGGAACCTCACCCACCCCCGTGTGAGAGTTGGTCTCCCTGCCTACTCTGCCTCATCCTCCTTGGAAGTTTCCCTCCTCCCAAAGCCCCTTCCACACTGATGTTCCTCACCCCTCAACCCCCTTCTTGATATTCTGCTGCTCACACCTACCTTTCCCCTCCCCCAATTAAATGCCTGTCATTTGCTGGTCTGCCCCAAGATGTAGTTCAACATCCCTATTTTTGTAGCCGACCTCCATCTTTTTAAAAAATTTTATTGGAGTATAGTTGCTTTACAATGTTGTGTTAGTTTCTGCTGTACAGCAAAGTGAATCAGTCATACATATACATATATCCATTCTTTTTTAGATTCTTTTCCCATAGTCATTACGGAGTATTGAGTAGAGTTCCCTGTGCTATACAGTAGGTCCTTATTAGCTATCTATTTTTATATATAGCAGTGTGTATATGTCAATCCCAATCTCCCAACGTATCCCTCCCCCACCAGCCTACCTTCTTCTTAAAAGCCACTGGTGGATGACCCTAAAAGCAGGCTAATCACATGCTTAGGGCACCAACAAAGTACAGGAAACCAAAAATATTAGGGAGAGACTTTGGTATGTGATATTTCTTTTTAAAAGAAAATGTCCCCACAAGGAAAAACACCAGAATTTTGTTTCTTAAATTTATTTTCCAGATTAGTATTGTTCTTATTTTGAACAACATATAGGGCACCATAAACTTTTTCAGTGCTTAGAGTCTACAAAGGTCTTAATGGACCCTTCTTCTCTTCTATACCTCCTACCCAGGTAATCCCATCTCCTCACTCACCTTCCCTCACAGAATTCCATCCTTCTCTATAGAGCTGCCAACTGGGGATCTGCCAATCTTCCACTTGTTCCACCACCACCCAACCTGGATGCCCCTCCCCGCTTCTCCTCACCCAGGGACGTGCTCTTACCTGTGTGTTCCCACCAGCATCCACTAGTAGGCTGGTTGTGGCCAACGTGGCCGAGTTGGGAAAGCAAGAGAAGAGGGAGGAGATGAGGTTGGAGACACCATGTGCAAAGAGCTCCTGGAGGGATGCAGTGAGATGAAGAGGCGACAAAGGCATGGCTGGGAGGAGGGAATCACATTAGGGGGCTGTCTCTTGAATGAGGTTGGGGTCCTCACTCAAAGTCACACCTGGTTGGAATCAATAGTGTAGCTGTACTTGTCTGCATAGATAGAGGCCAGGGAGGCAGACACTGCGAAGGTAACCAGTGCCATGGGCAACGAGTCGGCCAGAATCCTGGGCAGCTCAGCCAGGCTGGGGAGGAGAGGCTGGGGAAATCTAGAGAGAGAGGAATCCATGGTGAGGATGGGTTGGGTATAACAAGGATACGAGCGAGAGAGAGGAAATAGCATAGGGCAGGACAGGGGAAGGTGTTGGGTGGGAGAGTTGTGAGAAAAGAAAACTGGTGCCTTTTCATTCTCTCTTACCCTCCGGGCAGCAATCCAACTATCTGGACGTTATATCTTGTGTCCAGGGAAGAGGTGAAGCAGAGCACGGAGGCCAGAAGCACCTGGGAAAGAGAGCAAATTAGAGCATGGGAGGAGATAGGCCCCTGGCAGATGCTAGAAGGAGCTCAATACGATAGAGGATTGCAACGCAGGATTAGGTGGTTGCAGGAGCCCAGCAACTGGGGTAGTTGGGGTGTTTTGGGGATGGGTGCCTAACAACTGGTTTAGAGTGAAGGAGAGTGGGGATGGGAAAGAAGAATGATGTATGCCTGGAGCTATGGAGAGAGATGGACAGGAGGAAGTGAGAGGGGGCTGCTATGAGGGATGGTGGATATCAAGAGGTACAATCGAGCCATTCTAAGCAGGGAAGCTGGGTTATATCAAGGGATATATGGGGTATCTGTGGAGACGAGGAGAGCCTGTTTAGTTGGGGAGAGAGAGAAATGTAGGTGGACGCAGGAAGGAGGATAAACGGTGAATTGCAGTGCAGGACCGGTGAGGGGAGAGACGGGAGAGGAGGTGCCGTGGCGAGCGACGCCGCAAGGGGGCGCTGTAAGGAGGAAGAAGGCTTTCTAAGAGGCCTACAGCCGGCTTTTTGAGAGAAGGGGGGACGTTTGGGTGGGGGATTCCCGAGGGTCAAAGTGTTCTGGGAAGAGGCCTGGAAAAGTACACGTGTAAGCGGGACCTCTCATCTGTGACCTCTCTGCACTCCACGAGGGGGCGGCAGCGGCCAGTTCCTACAGGACGGGCAGGGTCTGTGCGGTGCACGGGGCTGGGACCCCATCCTCACCATGACGATTTCCCCTGGGATCGGGGTGGGTAGCCTGTCTCGGAACCTCACGTTCAATTCCTTGACGGGCACGAGCAGCGCCAGGCTGAGTGCCGAGACGGTCAGTTCGGCGGGACTGCTCCGCGGCAGCGCCGTCAGCACGGCGGCCAGCGTCTACGGGCAGGGGCAGTGAGCAGAGGTCCTGGGGCCAGGGTCGACTGCCCCCAGCGCGGACCCGCCAGACGGAGGCGAGGCCTCTCCTGGCTCCCATCAGGGCTTCCACCTCCTCAGCGACCCTCATTCAGCCACGTGGTTCTGACCTTTTCTCCGCCCGTGCCACACACTATCCCTCCACTCGCCCCCCTTCCTTTCTTTACGGGTTTCCCTCTTCCGGGGACCGCTAGAATACTCTTCGCTGTTCTCCCACCCTCACCTTGAAGAGAGCGAAGCAGCCGATCTGACGCGGGAGGGGCAACCCCAAAAGGCTAGGCAGTTGGGACACGAGCACGTGCAGGGCGGCCCCACTGGTCAGCGCCTTGACTACAGGCTCCGACAAAAAGGTGGCCAGGACGCCGAGCTGCAGCGCGAACATTCCCAGCTGCAGGGGAGAAGATGCGCCATCACCACTGGAGAAGGAGCAGACCAGCCCCGGCGCAGTGCACCAGTTTGTCCGCGCACCTCTCCCGCCTAGACCGGTGCTGGAGACTTGTCCCTCCCTCTCCCCTGGCTCAATTCCCCGGGCCCCCAGCGTGGATTCCCTCAGGGTCCTCCCCCAAGGTCCTCCCTCACCATCAGTGCCCCGCTCCCGAAGGCCATGGCCGCAGCCGCACCAACCCGCTGAGCATCCAGCTGTTCCCTCTCGATGCCGCTCAGGTTCCCCTCGAGGGGTTCAGGCACCAGCCGCTCCACGGCCGAGCCCGTCATAAGACTGAGTACCGCGAAAGTTCCTAGGGCCGGGGGACAAACGCAGAGATCACCAGCTGTGCCACCTGGGGCGCGGCAACAGCCCAGGCTTCGCGCTCTCCGCCCAGGATGCTGCCGTCAGACGCCCTCTCCTAGAAGGCTTGCTGCTCAGGTGAAGACTCTGGGGCCAAGAGCTGGTGCAGCAGCCCGGAACCAGCGGTGAGGGAGGAAAGGAGGGAGCACCCGCCGGGAAAAAACTGCTCCCAACTGCGTCCCTGCCCCCTCCTGCAGACGCCCTGGGGACTGCCTGCTCCTTTGGGCGACAGCGTATCTCCTCTCCCCTCTTCCAAGTCGTAGAGACGTTCATTTTAACCAAATTTCATGGAGAGGAAAAGTCCGAGTAAACTCCCGCCTCTTTGCACCCACTCAGCACCCGCAGCGAGCACTGCCTAGGTCAGAGGTTCACCGCAGTGTAGCGGCAGAGGCGGAAGGGAAGGTGGGGGGCGTGAAGACGGGAATAAGGGCGAGGGAGCTTACAAGAACGGAAGCCTCAAACCCCTGTCCTTTCCACCCCACAGAGGAGGAGAGGATTCACTGGGTCACTCACCGGTGGACAGGTGTCTCCCAGTACCCAACAAGGTGTAGATGAGGACGGGAAAGAAAGAAGTGTAGAGTCCGAACACTGGGGGCACGGAGGTCAGGAGGGCAAAGGCCATGCCTGGGGGCGTAGTGGAAGGAAAGGTCTCCGGTGTGTGGGTTGGGGGCAGGGTGCCCAGCCTCCAGGACTGCCCTTCCCTTCCCGCACTCTTGGAGGCTGGCCCGGGGACTCTAAATCCCGCCACATGAGGGAACTGAGGGGTTAACGGGCCTCGATGGCAGGTCGTGGGGCGGACAAGGTCAGAGATGATCTGTGTCGGCCGCGTCCTGGGGGGCAGGCGTCCGGCCTCTCTCCAGTTCCCTGAGCCGGACCGTGTCCAAGACTTCGCGCAGAATTGCACAGATGAGGGGAGCTGGGGGTGGGGATCTGATGGAGCTCCACTGTCCTTACCCAGAACTTGGCCTCAGGTCCCTGTCGCCGAGCCCTCAAACCACACTAACCCACCACTTCGCTCCCGGTTCCCAGGCCCCGTGCCAACCCGAAGCCCTCTAGAGCTTGGGCCCCTGACAGGCTGCTGCTGGCGCCGCTCACCCTGGGGCACGTGCACGATGCCCACGGTCACTCCGGCCACCGCATCCCCGAGCAGCCAGGCCCGCCAGCGGTAGTGGGGCAGCCAACGCAGCGGGGGCAGCCGCGCCCGCAGCAGGGGCCACGGCCCCGGTCCGGAACAGGCGCGGGCCCGCCGCCTCCAAAGCCGGCGCAGCCGCGACCAGCGGGGCTCCGCGAGTAGCTCGGGCTCCTGCTCTGCGTCCCCGAAGAGCTGCTGAAACCGGGCCTCGGTAAGAGGTTCCCTGAACTTGGCGCCCAGGGGGGACTTAAGGTCGGAGGCCTCTCCCGGACCTGGGCAGGTGCTGGCACCGGATAGCCCACTCATTTTGCCCTCGGCCACCTCCAACTCCGCCCAGTCTTAAATACCCCTCCGCCCGCGGGCCCCGAGTCCCGCCTCCGCGAAGCTGGGTCCAATCCCGTCCCGGAGGGCGCCCTCTCTTGGGGACCTTCTACAGTCAGGAGCCGGCTGCGCCTTGGGGAGGGGGTGTCTCTACGTTAGGCGTTTCCTCAGACATCCTTGGACGGGTCGCTCGCTCTGCAGCCTGCTATGGGGGGAGGGATGGCCGTGGAAAGGGGTAGGGGCCAGAGAGGTAGGGCAAAAGACAAACGCGCCCCATCACCCAACACCCACTATTTACCGCTCCTAGGTCTTTTGACTCCCGCCTTCTCGCTCCCGGTTCCTTTCCGCATCTGCACCTTGGGCGAAGACAGACGCTGACTCCTCTAGGGTTATTGGTCATTCCCAGGGCCGCTGCATTGCCCACAAGAAAGTTCAGCGGCGTTCCAACCTCCCTTCCCCCCCACCCCCGACCCAAATCCTCATGGGGCGCAGCTTGTACCCAGAAAGTGTAAGGGGCTCCATTGGCCTCAGCTGTTTCACAAACTATCTAGATGGGAAGCAGCTGCTATTGGATACGGATGGATAGAGAACCGCCCTGCCACACACACACCTCTGCTGGGAGTGGCTGGGCCTAAATTCCCTGTTCAGGGCCTCAGGGGGAACACTGAACAGACAGGGAACTTTGATTTTATTTCTCAGAAGCCAAAAACACTGAAGCACTGTTTATTACATTCCAGTGCTATTCACAAAGTAGGCACTCAACAACACATATGTGGTTAAATTAAGTACAAAAGGGTCACCCACCCACCTCATGTACCCCTGTGGTCCCTAAAGAGATACAAAGGTTCTGAGCTCCAGAATTCTGCTATTTGCCCCATCCCCTCCTCCATTCACATGAATCCTTAGCACCCCTCCCCAGTCCCTGACCCCAAAGCCCTGGGGGTGGGGTACAGTGAGGGTGGGTCTCCACTCTTCAATTCCTCCTATTGTTCCCCAGAAGTCTTATCTGGGCTGTACGTCCTGTCCCCTCCACCTTAGAGGTCCCTCCCCCCATTGTGGCCAGAGAGACCTCAGGCCCACAGGGAGACTACAGCTCCTCCTCACCCTCCCACCCCAGCAGTCTATTGTCTGCTGAGGAAGCTCAAGTACACGTGACTGGGCCCAGGGGACGGATGGACACAGTGGACACACCGATGCCCAAGGACCCAGGACACAGCATCTGGACATGGATCTCTGCACGTTTGGCTCTCTGTCCCAGGGGCTGTCCCAGAAGTTGGGAGGGGTGAAGACCCCTTTGGGCTCTCCACTCTTGGGTCTGTGACTTGAAGAAGAATCCCCTCCTGCTCAGTATGGATATGCCTTACAACCTCCCAGACAGCAAAAATAAGGATACCCAGAGCCAGAAGGGGCCACAGCACCCCAGCATCCTCTCACCTCCCCATGTTCCCTCAGCTGAACATGGTGGCCCCAGAAAGAAAGGTACATTGGGCATTCGGAGCTTTAGAATCTGGGTGTTGGGGGGAATGGTGGGAAGTCACCCCACAGCGGGCTTTCCAGTGGGGTCTAGAACAGAGACCAGAGGGGAAGGAAAGAGGGACTGGGTAAAGGGGAGGATACGTCAAGGTTCTAGGGTTTTCCAGTAGCCCTAAGCTCCAGGTCTAGACTGAGAGATGCTGCAACCGCAGGTGAGGGACAAAGATAATTACATCTTTTATCTTACATCCCGCACCCTTCTCCTTTCACCAGACCCCTCCTCAAATGACTGATTTGAGGGGCCAGCTGATCTCTTCCATACCCCTTTACCCCACTTACCCCTACTTCAGCTTCCCCTTCCCTCTGCCAAGACAGCAGCTTTAGTGATATAACAAAACCTTTATTCTCAAAAAACAGAAAAAACAAAATCAAAAACAAACCCAATAGTTTCTGTCTGGCCCTTGCCCCAGCCCTCCTACCCACCCACATTTCCTCCTTTTGGGGGGACCTGTGATGCATGCATGGGGTGGGGGCTGAAGGAACCTGTGTTCCTTGGGCAGAAAGAAGTCTTTCTGAGTCTAGGTTCCCTCCTCCAAGTTGACACTCCCAGCCTTGTCCACCCTCCAGATACACCAAGAGGGAGGAATTCTGGGGCGCTGCCAGAAGGATTGCCCTGAAGTTCCTGGGGGAACAGAGTGGCTGAGTCAGCACCACCCCCATGGCCTTCACCAGTTACAGCTCATCTTCATCCAGCTTGGCAAGTCTGGCTTGGCAGGGGGGGGCATTTGGAATTGGTGGAACTGGAGGAGAGTCATGAGGAGCCTGGGGGATGTCACTGGAGGCCTGAAGAGAGACTCTAGTCAGAGGATCAAAAAAGTTCAGGAATCCACCCTCACTCCTCTCTTGTCAGTGTAAGCCCCTAGTCAACCCACCCCCTCTTGTCAGACATCTTAGATTATCTGAGACCATCAGCTTCTCTCAGGGTTTAACTGGAGTGGGGGAGGGCAAGAGATGGGAAGTAGGAGGGGGCAGACAAAAGGAAGGTGGTGGAAGAAAGGAATGATACAGGGGAAGGAGGTTTGGGGATCCTGGAACAAGAGAGTACCTCCCCATTCTGCCCTTACGACCAGGGAACTCCATTCATCATACCTGTGTGTCCAGGGACAGGGGGACTCTGGCCACCTGCCCTTTGGGAAACAGCAGCAGGGAGGGAAGAGAGCCATTGATGGGTGTGTGTGTGCTGACCTGGGCCCGATCTCCAGGCCGAATTCTCCCGGGGCTCCCCACCCCAGGACCTCCTGGCCGTCCCAGGCTGTTTGTCTGGCTCTCCCGTCTCTGGTACTCAATGGGTGACTGCAGTGCTGGGGCAAACAAAGGGACAGAAGGAGGGTTACAGCAGAGACACGCCCTCTCCCAGGGGCTCTGCTCTCAAGGACTGTCGGCCAGTGTAAGTCGCTTGAGGCTTGAGGGGATTCTGAGTTACTAAATCTTGAGCTAGTAGTGGAAAAGTGAGGATGAGGGATGGGGAGAAGCTGGGGTGAGGGCAGGGATTGGAGACTGGGCGGTGAGGGATTCAGGAGATCCAAGGACCAAGGGAGGATGTCGGGGAGGGAGGGTGAGAGCTTCACCATTGAGAAAGTCCCGCTGGCTTTCCAGGATCTGAGCCACTTGCTTGATCCAGGCCTGACTGACCGCAGGGTCTGCAGTCTGCAGGACATAGCGCTGGATCCCACCCTCTGGCCCTCTGGAGGTCAGTGCAAAGCGGCAAGGGTCGCCTTGGAGGTTCCTCTCCAGTCCCAGGCAGCTCACCTGGGTTGGCAAATAAGAGGTAGCCGCCAAATTCTTCAGGCCCTCTCTGGTTCCTGTCCCCTCCAACAAATCCAAAGAGGATCTGAGGATCATCCTCTCAGAGGCCTCCCCTATCCCAGTCAGACCTCTCCCTTGGGACATCCTCCCCACCTTGATGCTGCTTTTGTACACATATCCAGGCTGCGTTCCACCTCTCACTCCTCCTCCCAGGGCCTCACTGAAGATGATGATTTGTTCAAAGAGGAAGACACGTCTCTCTCGACCCCGAGAAGAGAGCAGTCCCCCAGCCTCGGGCTCTGTGACCCAGAATGTGTCCTGGCCCAAGAGCTTCCCCTGAGCAGTCAATTTGCCCTGAAACCAAAGGAGAGTGGCCTTTGAGAAAAACAATAAGAGAAAAGGGGCAACTCTCTGCTCCTCCCTCCTTCCCGCTGACACTCCCAACCAACCACCTCCTGTCAGCCCCAGGAGAGCACACTTCCCTGTAAGGACCTCCTGAGTGCTCAGCCGGGGGCAGAAGAGCATTGCTCCATCCCTGTACCTCAAACCCCCGCAGTCTCCCCAGGGTCATCATGTCATTACAGCGCTTGGGTACGAAGCACATGACCTCCACAGCTTGCTGGGACACAAGAGAAAAGAAGAGCACCGTCATCATTGGGAAAGAGGCGTCTTCAGACCATGTTTCTATCGCCAACCAGCCTTCCCCTTCACCACCCATGGAGCTGGAGGAACCCAGGAGACTAAGACGATGAGGTGTGCGTGGTGTGTCCTATGAGATCTGGGAGTACTCACCTCCAGCTCTTCAGTATCCATCCCAGCTCTACTATAATACTTGAGAAAATCCTAAGACACAGAGAAGAAATGCTCAGGGAGGTTATGAGAACATCCTCAAAAGCCCTCACATCCTCCCGAGGACACAGGTGAGGGCCCCCCGGAAGCCTGGGTGGGCAGCCTTAGGAACCTTGGGGAGACGAATGAGGAAAGGGCCATCCCAACCAGCTGTGCCCCCAGGGAACAGGTGGCCCCGACCTTGAGCAGCAGCTGGTATTTCATGATCCTCTGCACTGGTTTGATGAGGAGGTCGTTGAGCTGCAGGCGGTGCCCCAGCTGCAGCCGGAGCTCCTGGGGATAGGGACAGATGGGGTGGTTTTGCAGCCTGGAAAGCCTGCTCATGCTGACGATTCTGTCACCCTTTCCCCAAGGTATCTCAGTCACTGACCTCAAAATAGCTGTCCCCAAATTCTGATACCACATGCTCTGACTTGGGCTTATTCTGACAGTACACCACGTACATGTGCAGGCGGCGCTCCTAACAGGAGTAAAATCCAAGAAAGAGTAGAGTGAGTGAGGAGAGAGGGCACATCTCCAGAAAGTCCTGACCCACTCCCAAGCCCCTCCCTTCCTGGGCCCCACTCTCTCAAGCCTCACATGTTTGATGAATAGCTGAGCCAGCCAATCAGGATCCTTCAAACACCTCTGTAACTCCTGCAGGAAATAGCTGGAGGGGTAGGGAGGGAAAAGGCTCGTCAAATACCCCTACTCCAAGCAACTCAGAGCTGTCTGCCCTCGTAGTGTTCCCCACGAAGTCTCTCCAAACATTCCTCAGGCAACAATGGGCCCGTGGGTAGGATACAGAGACCACCAGACATATGCCCCTTCCCCTCGCTCTCAGGGATCCATCACTCACTCTCGATGCCACTCGTAGATTTGCTGGATGTTCCCAAACACAATCCTGTCACGACCTCGCAGATTCTCGGGTACCCCCTGAGCAGCCATGGTGGCCATGTAACCCTGTGGGAAGGTTGGGTGGGAACATGAGTGTGTGGAGCCAGGCCTGGTGGGAACCTCCCCTCCCCAGAGAAGTCCACGATGTAGGGGAGACTGGGAAGGTGGGACAGAGAAGCAACAAGGCATCTCCTAACATTAGCCCTGGGGAGAGGGAAAGGGCTGGGCCAGGGCTGGGAAGGGAGAAGGGAGCTACCTCTACTATCCGCCCCAAGTCGTCCACGTACATTTTCTCTGTCTCTACCAGTTCACTCAGGACGTACCTGGGAAGAGAACAGGTTTAGCCACTTCCTCCCTCCTGGACTAGAAGCCCCTTCATTACCACAGCCAACCTCAGGGGAAATTCCAAGTCTCAAATCTAAAATGTGAGAGACAATCCTCTGGAAGTTGTGCGACTGCGGGGGTCAGGGATAGAGAGTGTGTGGACACTTACATACTCCTTTCCAGAGCCTTTTTCTGGTCCTCTTCACTCTCAGGGGCTTGGGACAAAGTCTCCTCTTCAGGTGGCTGTAAGGAAGAACATCCCAGAGTAAGCAAATTGATGCCTCTTGGGTGAGGGGAGCCACGCCAGACTCATTTCTTCATACCTGCGTCTTATCCCCAGGGCTCCCCAACAACGTGGTCAGCAGGGTCAGTTCTGGCAGCTCCTCTCCTGTGGCTAAAGCTGGTTCCAGCATCCAGTTCTGGGGGCCAGAGGTCAAGTCTCAAAGGTCAGGGACAGTAACTGTGTCTCCCCAGTGACCCGTGGCCCCCTCAACCTGCCCTCTCCCAGCACCCTTCATGGATGTCCTACGTGCTTCTCTGGTGCTCCTTCCTCACCTCATATGGTCCAGCCTGGCCACCTTCTGCCTCAGTTTCCACTCTGAGACAATGTTTAGAATGATCCAACCATCTTCTCAGGCCACTGACTGGCCCTGGGGGTCCCGGGGAACAGGGGCCAGAGCTGAGGCCAGAGCTGGGGCCAGAGGGAGCAGCCAGACCCGAGGCAGCTGAAGCCGAGATACTCCCCTCACTGCCAGCAATGGAATAGGACTCTAAGGGGGTGGGGTAGGGGGAGAAAGGGGGTGATAAATTTTGCTTCAGCTCCAGATTCAGGGTCCCTAGGGAGCTCCCAGAGTCTCTGCTCTGTGATGCTCAGCCCCTCTCCCTCAGGGCTCACTTTCTTGCCATCCTCATTAGAGTTGGCCAGGAGAGAAAATTTCACCAGGACACCATTGGGAGGAAGGACAGAAAACACCTGGCTCCCTAGGCCTGAAACCCCCAGTTACATGTGGGGGTTCCCCCATATCTGAGCATGGCACCAATATGGGGGTGAGGGCAGCCATCTGGGCAGACACTGGAAGCTGGGGGTGGCCATCTGCTCTCCTGCAACCCTCCCCCTTGCAATGGGTACAGACCATTCTCTGAGAAGGGCGGTGGGGTGGGGGAGAAAAAGAGCTTAAGAGCCCATCTGCCACCCCCAGACCCCTCCTCCACCAAGTGCAGTAGTCACTATAAAAAGAGACGACTTCTGCAGCTCACCTTCCCAGCACATGCACAAACCCAATAGAGGGGGCAAGTGAGGAGAGCTCATGGTGTTATCCTTGGCCTGGGCTCAGGGACAGAGGAGCTGTGATTTGGGAAAAAGCCCCTGGTAGACCCCCCTCATCCCTCATTCCTCCATCACCCTGTCCCTCTTCAGATCTGAAGTAGGTTCTCAGCAAAAGGATTTGAGGGAAGATGCGGTCTAGGCATAAGGGGATTGTGGATGGGTTTTTCTCATACCCAGTTGAGAGGAGTCCCCTGCCCCTTCCCCAATTTCCTTAACTTTTAACTGTTAGAAATTTGAAGGCAAGAGGGGATCTTACAGATCATCTATTAGGTCACTTTCCTGGAAAACACAGGTATAGTCTCCAGCCTCTAACTCCCTAGGGCCGGGACAGACACAAGTCCTGAACCCTCAGCCCACCCCCCACTCAACACTGGGCCCTCGGGACCTTACACTCACCATGTCCCCCCCGGGCGAAGCAGCAGCCGCATTTTGCCAGCACTTTTCGGATCACGCGGGGACAGGCACAGCGACCCCCCTTTTGCCCCCCTCGCATGGCGCCCGGGCCCCCCGCCCCCCCACACCCGGGCAGGCCATGCAGGGGGAACCACGGGGGGCGGGGACGGCGCAGGGTGCACACCCCCCTCCCTCCTACCCCGCTCCAGGCTGGGGGAGGGGGGGGAGGGAGGGAATAGGAACGGGGGTGTCCAGGGGTAGGCGGAAGTCTGGTCTGGAAAAGGGCTGGGGACTCTGCAGAGAGGGCGGCGCGGGGCCGGGCCGCCGAGCTGGGCGGGGAGGGTTTCCGGAACCCAGTCGGTGCGGGGCCCAGGGTCCAGATGTCCAGCGGGAAGGGGAGGGATGGTGGAGGAGGCTGGGCCGGGATGCGACAGCCGTTCCAGCTCCGTCTCCGGCCTCCCGGATTGGGGGTAGTTCTAGGCCCGGGCAGGGGAGGAGGCGGGGGCCGACTCCCCGAGTCACTGGCGCTGCGCGGGTCCCCGCCGAGCGGCGAGCAGAATAACAGGCCCCGTCGCCGGGTCGCCGCGGGGAGGGGCCTCTGCGGCCCAGCTCCGCCTTCTCCCTCGCTTTCCCCCTTCAGCCAGTGCCGGGTTCCCGCCCCAATTCCCCCTCCCCCAGGCACCACCTTGTTCCCCACTCCAAGTACCCAGCGCCTCCGCCCCTCCTCTCTAGCCTGGGCTCCCCAGCCCCGGGTTCCCCCTCCCTCCCGCATCTCCGGCTCCGACTGAGGAGCACTGGGGTGGGGGTTAAGCCCGGCGGCGGGGTCGGCTAGGGTCGCTCCTCGGACTCTGCGGCGGAGAAGGGCGCGGCGGATGGGGCCTTAGCCTATGCGAAGAGGTCCTGGGGTTGGGACTGTCTCTAGCCGCGCAAGGGTGGACAAGGTCCCCCAGTAGGGGGTGCGTGAATGGGGAGCTCTTTGTGGGGAACACAGCCCGGGTGCCGCCCTCTCGCCGGACCCTTCTTTCCTCCAGGCCCCGGGACTCCAGCTGAGGCTAATCACCAATTAAGGAGAAGTCCTGGAGACTCGGCTGGCGAGGGGCCAGGGGTGGGGCGCGGGGACACTACGCCAGCGGGGGCTCGGGACCCGCTGAGGTGGGGGACACACAGCAGGCTAGAGGGCGAGAAGAAGCGTGGAAGTCTCAGCGTCTATATGGGTCTCATGCAAATTAGATGCGAACCTTTATACTAATACGAGCAGTATATTTTTTAATTCGCCACTTTGCTCAGGATGGCAAACTGTGCCCCACCCCACCCCTAGCTTCTTACCGGGCAGCGGAGCCCAGGCGGGGACCTCGCGTTCGCGCTCCCCTCTCTGATTCCCCTCCATACAGTTAGATTCTGGCTCGGTCCCCCCCGGCCCCAGGGGGCTTCTCTTCGGGGGCTGCGGGGACAGAGTGATCGTAAGAAACCCGCCCTCCACGCCCAGCCTAGACCTCCCGCTTCCCCTTCTCCCTCCTGTCAAAATCCACTTTGTTATAAAAGGGTCGTCGCCAAGGCTGGGGTGGAGGGAGCAGTTTACCCAAGAACGTGCCTATGATCCTCTTAATGGAACTTTTGGATTCCTGCGACTACCCCGAAGAATTCTTGTTTGCGGGTAAATTGAGTTGTGGGGTGCAGCCATCCTAAAGCCCCCTAAAGACCCCCGACCCCACCGTGGTCCCCCTTTCTTACCCCCTCCTGCCCGGGTAGGGCGCATGCGCGCAGCATGCCCCCCATGACCCCCAGTATCCGGTCAGTGCGGCCAGGGGCGGGGCGGTCCGGGGGCTTCATGCTGGACCCCTACCCTCCTCCAAGTTTCAGAGCCGAGGGGGCACGGAAGCTGGGGGGCTCTGAGGCCAGCGTGCGTCCGGGGAGTTGCCGCCGCGGAATCCGCCCCCTGCCCGGCTCCGCCCCCACTCCCACCCCAGCCAAACTTTTCAAAAGGGGTAGGGTTGTTCCTTTCTCTGCAACTGTAGCTCAGCAACAAACCCCTCTTAATCCTGACTCCGCTGTCGAAGCACGATCCAAGGCTTCGCAGTTTTATCTTGGAGCCCACTAAGTACCTGCCGTTTTCCCAGGCCCTCTGGAAGCAGAGAGCCTGGGGAGGCGCCCAGGGAGTTCCCGATCACCACCCCCTTCTCCCTCTCAGCAGGTCCATCTTCTCACCCCCCCCATCCCCCACCCTGGCCCACAGAACAGAACGGGTGTGGCATAGAGAGTTGCATATTTTACTTTATTTTTATTAAATTAAAAGCTACAGTCTGGCGGCGATTCCAGAACAGGGTAAGGAGGCTCCTTCTAGGGGGCAGAGAAGAGTGGGAGAAAGACTGACAAAGACAGAGACACAGAAGAGAAAGGACAAGGTTAAGGGAGAAGGAGAATTATTTCTGAAGAACACACGCGGCTGGCTCGACGGGGGCTCACAGCAGCCTGACCCCCCCTCCCCGAGCAGAAATTCAGCAGTGGAGCAGTATGGGGGGGGATCAAGAGACCCTCTCCTCCCCACCCAGGTCCTTTCTCAGCTTAGTCACTGGAGCACATCACAAACCAGAAAAAGCCAAGGGTAACGGAGGGGGCAGGAAGACTGGGAGTATGTACATGGGGAGGAGGGGAGCAGGGCCTGGGACATCAGACTCTGCCAGAAGGGAGTGGCTCACACTGCACTGAAGCACTCAGCCTGTGGGGGACTGGGGAAGGGATCACCCCTCCTTCTCTGAACCCCTTCCCCAGTCAGACAGTCCCCTACTTGAGTGATGAGGGGAGCAGAGGGAGAGACAACAGAGGCTCCCACTGGGTCCTACTGAAGGAGAACAGCAGGGGCCTCCCAAAGGGGATGTCCTTCAGTCATCGGTGATGCCCTTGGCTCTCAGCTCCTCTTGCACCCGGGTCAAGTAGGTGGGGTCCGGGTACCCAAACCTGGGAGCAAAGAGAAATGAGGGTCAGGGTTAGCCGTTCAGGCTTACTCATATTACCCCCAGGCTCACCCTCATTCTGGTGCCCCATTCTAGCCCCTCCCCACCTTCCCTAAGATTATCCAAACCCAAGATAACTGAGCCCAATTCTGCTTATTTTTGTAGGTTAAGCTGGGCACATTAGGACCAGGATGACTATAGGAGAAACTGGGGTAGGCAATATGGTTGAATAGTTCGGGGGTGGTCCTCTCCAGTTAGGAGGCTCCCAGAGAGAAATGGGGAGAAGGGAAGGGAAGAAGGCATTTCGCACAGCTGTGGTCCCCCTGTGCAGCTGGTCTTGTGGTGGATGTCGTTCCAGGTGATGACATTCGGTCTCCCTGTGGTCATAGACGTGCCGATAGTGAAGGTGAGACGCTGGTCAAATGCCTTGCGGAACAGGGTCAGCACCTTGTTGCCCTCAGGGCAGTCCGGGAGGTAGGCCACCCGTGTGGTGCCAGGATACCGAACTCCTGGGTTTGGGTGTTCAGCCTGGGGCGGGGGAGGCAGAGTGGGCAGTGAGCAGCTGGGCATCTTAAGGGTCATCCTGGCCGTCTTCTGGCTGTACACCCCCAGCTAATGCTGATGGGGCAGCGACAGCCTTCCAGGGAAGGAGCAACTCTAGGGTCTGGGCAGCAGAAGCCTGTTTCCAGACAAAATCCTCATCATTAAGAGGTTCTTTCTGCTGTCCCAGTCCCTCAAGCCTCAATTCAGCAACAAATGAATTCTCAAAAGTAGCTGGGCCTTACTCTCCAGATAACTCAGCAGAAATGTGAAGACTGAGAATAATTTGTCTTTCAGCCTTCCCTTCTCCACCTGAAAACACTCCCAATGCATCTTCCACTGTCTAACCTGTTCTATTTTTCTATTACTCTCCTTCAGAGCTTCCTCATCACTCTGCAAACCAGAACTGGACATTACTCTTTGTCAAGCAGGAAGACACCTTTAGGTTCTTGACCACTCCTATTTTAACCTTCCACTGTCATCAAGGTTTTCCCTCTCATAAATCTGGAATGGAGGAACGCTCCCAGAACTGTTAAGGAGGATCAGACCCTTCCCACCGGCCTGTCCGCACCTGAGCCACCATGTCCACAGACTTCACCTCTGCCAAGAATAGATGTCAACATCCAAGTTCATCATAGAAATAGAATTCAATTCCTTTCTCTCATACCTGATTTTCACGGGTGCCTTGGGGTCATGGGGATGGAAAAGCTAGGCTTCAAGGGGGCCTCTAGCTCCAGGGCACTTGAGTGGGAAGGCATACCGGGAGACAGCAAGACTGTATCACATCTAACAAACATACTCCCCCTCACCCAGTTTTCCTAGGTCAAAGAACAAGCGTGGGGAAAACCAAAGGGTAAGGGCAGGCCATAGTCTTCTTACCCCCTGGACACCGGGCGGGAAGACGTACTGGATGACGATGGTGCCGTACTTCTCATAGCTGGGTAGTAGGAGTGTGGCATCCTTAGAGACCAGCATCCGCCCATTCTGGGGCTGGTTGCCCACCAGCTGCCCATAGAAGCGGCCACACATGGGGCAGGCCTTTTTCACCTGCAGTGCCCGGGTGATGCAGCCCTCGCAGAATGAGTGCCGGCACTTCTCTAATGTCTTGGCATTCTGGATCTCCCCCAGACAGATGGGGCAGGTGCTCTCCTGCTCTTCTGCCTCCTCCCGAAGGCGGGGGGGAAGAGGAGGGGGCAGGGGAGGAGGAGGGGGTGGCAGCCCCCGTGCCCCTGGGGGCAGGAGTGGGGCTGCTCGGAGAGGGGGCGGGCCTGGGCGGTGCAGCTCAGGGTGCTCCCCTCCACCCCCCAAAGCCAGGCAGCCCATAAGCTCCCCCTGCCTCTGAGCTTTCTTCAGCTCTTTCTCTGCCTCCTTGAGCAGCCCCTTGAGAGCCTTCCGGGCCAGGTAGAGCCCATTGGGAGGGGCTGGGGGAGGGCCCTGAGGGGAAAGCTGGAGGACATAGATGTCAGAAGTCTCGCCGTCTATGAGAATGGACACACGGTGCTCCTCCCGAAGCCGGGCCAGCCGGGCGGGGGTCTCCTTGCTGAGGAAGTCCCACACAGGCTTGGAGACAGTCACTTTGTTCTTGCAGGTGCCTCCACAGGCTGCCATTCTGGACAGGACGAACGACACTGCCCCCAGGGTGAAAAGGACTCAGGGTGGGGGGTCCCCATTTGACAAATATCAGTGCCTCCTACTTCCCGTTCCTTTCCAACCCTATATTATCTCCACTCACTCAGAGGTCAACCCCCAACTCCTCCCCCAAGTTCATGTTCTGTTTCCTCTTATCTTTCAAACTCCAGCACCCACTGAAGAGCAAGAAAGCTTCTATATCTTTATTATCATCCAAGCCGAGCATCAATCTTGGTTCTCCTATACTGCTCCCAAGATCACAGAAACAACCTGCCCCTCCCCTCACGTCAGGTGAGAACTGGGTTCTGTAAAAGGAAGGGAGATTTTTGCCCTCCTTTTTGCTCACTTTGATCCTGAAGAGCTTAGAATTGGCATGCAGGCTCTCTCTCTCTGTTCCTGCTCCCTACTTGTAGGTTGTGTGACCTGGTGGGTGGAAAGGGAAAGGAGGGAAAGTGAAAAACCCCTTCTCCCATTTCCACAAGCCCCAACCCAGCAGCCCACTTAACAGAGGAAGAATCTGGGTGTAAGTTACTGGGAATGGGATTACTTGGAACATGGAACAGAGGCAACCAATTTAAAGGTGAAAGTTGAGGTTCCCATGAAAGGCAGATACCTGGAAAGCCCATGGACGATGAGAGCAGCAGAAATCCCTCTGTTTCCACACTCAGCTGACCAGGACTGGGGCAGGGGGGAGTGGGGGGGTACTGGGTTAGGATGACAAATGTTACCATTTTCCCCAGTCAGCCCAGAAACAAAAACTCCTCTTTTATTTCCTCTCCTTGTCTCTTGCAGAATTCCATCCCCAGCCACTCTCCAAGTTGCTAAAGAAGGAACTTCAGCATGCTAACTTTCCTCTTCCTCAGCTCTGAGGCTCTTAAGAAAGGCTAGGGGCACGGATAAGAAAGTCTGGAAGGGAAAAGCCCACACAGATAGAGGTCTTTTTTGCCACCTCCCTCAGATCACAAGGACAAGAATATTTCCTTTGCTCCCCAATTCCTCCCCCTGCTCCACATTCCCGAATAATTCAGCCCCTATTGCTAGGGAGCCTTCCTTGAGAGTTAACCCGGTCCCTGCTGCTGGAGGCTGTTTGGAATGCCAACGAAGCGGCAGCAGCCCCTGCAATAACAAAGTTCTCGCTGTCACCTTTTAAACCCAGCACAAGTCCAAGCCTGCCAGCTACCTAGGCTACATTTAGGGAGGGGTGGGGCTCAGGCAGAGCGATCTGCTGGAGCAGCCTGATGTCTCCCCGGAGTCTTGCCGTGTTCAGCTACACAGCTATCCCTACAATACCTCCAAATGCAGCCCAAATAGAAAGAAGGGCCATTAGTGTGACCTCAATTCCTTGACTGATCCACAGGGGAGCAGCTCTCCGTTTGTGCCTCCATCATAGTCCCCTCAAGGCCAGATGCACCTCAAGATTCAGAAAGTGAAATTGGAACCCTAGAGGCTCGGCTCATACAGTCCATCCAGGTGGAACACCCTCTCCCCATCAGAGAGAAGCCAGGACCTAGGTGTCCTTTGCTCCGAGTCCTGATGGCACAGAAAAGGGAGGCGGGGCCACAGTTTATGCTGGGTCCGATTCCTCTGGGGCAACCCAGGCCGGACACGGGGCCAGTCCCTCTCGCCAGACAGAGGCCGCCCACAGGGGCAGCCAGGAAGGGCCAGGGTCCCTGCGGGCATCAACTGAGGCATCTCCACCCCTCCCCCCACGACCTCCTGCAAGACCCGACCCGGAACCACCTCCCACATGCCCCGCTCGGCAGAGCCCCCGCAACCCCACAGCTGGGTGGGGTGGATGTCGGCCCGATCGCGGGCCCCAGAACCCCCGAATGGAGGCCAAGGCTGGAGGGTGACAGAAAGAGGATTAGCGGGGCCTGGAAGGGGGCCCCGGCACCGCGCGCGGGGGAAGGAGGCGGAGGAGGGGGCGCAGGGGGAACCGGAGGGCGCGCGGGGAGGTGTGAGCGGGGCCCGGGGGGCGCGCGGCGGGTGTGGGGGGCGCCGGGCTCACCTACCTCTTGTCAGCGCCGCCATTGCCGGTCACATGACTGAGGCTGTTGCTGGGATGACGGTCTGGGCCTTAGCAACCAGGGGGGGGGGGAGACCCCGAGAAGGTGGCGGGGGGCGGGTGGGGGCAGTTTGCAGGGGGTGCAGACTGAGGGAAAGGGAAGGAAGGAGGATGGCACCGCCCCTACCCTTCACGGGTAATAATCACCGTTTCCTTTGACCCCTTCTATCCACAAGCCCCTGCTCTTCTGCCCCAAAACAAAAATGGAGGCGCCGTCCCAATCTTTGGAGGCTTGGGGTGGTATCGTGGAACCGAGGGTGGGAGGTTAAATCCCTTAGAGACGCCACCCTTCTCGCTTCCCCCTCCCGGGAGGGGGCCCTCTCCCTTTTCTTTCCCAGCCAGCTTCGTGGCAGCTTCTGGGAGCTAGTGGTGGATGGGTGGGTGAGGAGTGTCGCTTAGGTAGATGGGGAAGAGAGGGCAATTTCTCTGTGATCCTTTTTCTAGAAAGGCCTTTGAGGAATATGGAGTAGGAAGAAGAGTCATAGTAAAAAGCATTGGTTCTAAAAAATAAGTCCAGGACTAAACCATTTCAATCCCCTGCCTCATCGCTTGCCTTTTCCCAGATTGTTACCTTCTGTGACCCCGCAAAACCTGCTCCCAGATGGGTATTGGTAAGTGTCTCTGATTTTTCTCTTTACACAAACAGGGATACTGAGGCTGGTGCAGAATGAGAAGTTAATACATTTTTTTTTTAATGCCTTGGAGTGATGGTAGTATCAAGTCTATGGTTGAAATAGAGTTAAAAACTCTCAAAGGAAAAAAAAAAAAAAAAGCTCTTCTCTCTTCTCCTTCCCACATCAGAGCAATCTCCGCCCCCAGTCCAACTCACTTCCCTGGGGCCACATCAAGCCAGGTTTTTCCACCAGCCAAAAGACCTCCTCAGCCAGCAGTACCGGATGGATATCCCAGACTGGCAGCAACTTCTGATAATCCACCCCCTTTTCTTTACTCCCTCTCCATCTGGATGGTTGGTCACTTTCTTCTTTACTTTCCCAGGACCCTGCTGTACTCTTCCTGCCCTCCAGACAGAGGACTTCTTTCCAGGAAGCCTGCGCGAACACTGAATTCCTTCTCCTTTAGCTCATGTGTGCTTGGTGCTCACCTTTACAGAGCTGGGAGTGTGATTTAGCCCAGAACCCTGGGGGAAGAGGGAGGGTCACATAATCTCAGCTGTCCCTGGCCCCCCTATAGCTAACTCCCACAAAATTGGGGAATGTTTTCCATTCCCATGCACACTCAACATCTTTTTAAATTCACAGCCATCTATCTTGAAACCCACATCCTTAGGGACCCAACACCTTAAAGACCAATCAGAATTCTTCATCTGGTCTCTGCATCCCTAAGCCCAGGCTTCCAAAATAGCAAGAGGGAAAGAAGAGGCATTTCTGTGAAGGAATCTGGATTCAATAATTTATTTTCTATATAGTGACAGCAACGGGAGTAAATACACAAGATCTTTTTTATTAATTAATAAAACAAAAAAGATGAAAGAAAACAGAAGCAACAAATGAAGAAGACCATAATGCTTATGATACATCAGCCACATGGTCAGAAAACCCATTTCTAAAGAACAACAGTTGCTGGTGTCATGGAGTTTTATTGCATTCAACAGGGGAAAGGTAGATGGTTGGAATAAAAAAGATCCATCAGCCTCCTGACAGGAACGTATTATAGGGACTCTAATCCTTAACTAGGGACTCCTCGTGTCACTTCCTTTGGAGCAGAAGATGGAGGGGCAGGAGGAATTCTCCTTTATGACCTCATGACTTCTTGTGAGACAGATCAGTCCAGGCAGATACAGAGCAAGAGTCTTTGTACCCCACAGGCCACTCGCTGGTGCCCATCTTTATGTTTTAGAGAAGTGCAGAAGCCTCAGGGGAGATGTAGGATCACAAGAAGAATGGCTGCCTGAGCCCCAAGGGCATTGTGGGGAAGGGAATACACTCTCTCAGCTCATCAGGGTCTGCTACATTCTGAGAATATCACGTATTAACTATCTTTGGGGGGGCCGGGTTATGGCTCTGACTCCTCTCTGGGGGTGGAGAGTGAAGATGACAAAGGCAGCCATCTGTCCCCTGAGAGACACAGTAGCAGTATAAGACGAACAGAATAACAAATCCAACTGGAAAAAGGGTTTGGGAAGGAGAGGGGAAGTAAGTACGCTAGGGGCACACTTCCAGGGAGTAGCGGAGGTTCCCACACGTGAGACTTCCGTTCTCTTGAAATAACCAGGGTTAACCCAGGTAGAGATATTCCCATCTGCTGGGTCTAAAACCTTAGGGGTGGCTAGACATGAAGAAAGGAAATTTAACATGGGGAGTGAACCTTATACCCCTGGCTCATCCTCCCAGCCTCCAGAACTGGCCACACCCCCAATGAAGGGTTCCAGCTCCAGGAGGGATGTGAGGTCCTGGTGAAGAGCAGCAACAGTCAAACACCTTCACCCAGGATTCAACACTGTGGCCATCTCTGGTGGGGGTGAACGTGGAGTGAGGGAAGAGACTGGAGAGTAGTCAACCCTCAACAGAGACCTCCAATTCCCTGCATAATCACAAGAGTCCTCAGAGGTCCCACCTCCATGAGCTGCCAGCCCGCCCACCATTCTCCACCCCAGCCGCATAAGATTGGCCATATCCCATCGTATGTGTGCATGCCTGCACCCACATCTGTAGTATTTTTAAAATCTTCCATCCCAGGGCCTACCGGGAAGGAAGTGTGCCACAGTGAGCTCTATAAAGTTATCAGCAAAATTCAGACACTCTTAGTTCATCCCACACAGCAAAGTGCATCCAGAGTAGCAGCTTGAGCCAGGTCCATCTGTCCAGTCAGGTCCTGAAGATGGCAAACAACACCCTTCCCCCAGCTCCTCCTATGTTATGGAAACAAAAGGACATTTTACAAAGATCAAGGCACTTGGGAGAGAGTCAACAGTAACACTCTAATGAAGCAAGCAGACTTGTTGGAGGGGAAGGGAGAAGGAAAAGAAGAGGAGAGAGGACAATGTATTTCTGAGGGCCAGGAAGAGCCTACTCAACAAGACTGAGTTATTTGGATGGAAGAAGCCTGTAGCCTGAAGTTAGCAAAAGAGAAAGAGCAGAAGTAGTGGCCAGAATATCCACAATTCCCCCAAGCCTCTCAGAACCCCACCACCTGGAACACACAGCAGCAGTCACCATGGAGTCAGGCAGTCTCTTAGGCAAAGATGTTGGTAATGAAATCCAGGAATCGCTTAGCATACTGCTCAGGATGGACAGTAGAAATCTCTGCCCCCGCCTGTGAGAGGAGGTATGGAACATGGTGTCAGGCCCCGCACCCCTCCCCGACTCCCCACTCTCAGTTCCACTCCAGATCATTTCCACACCCAACCCTTCATCCTTCTGCCACCCCACTGCTCTGGCACAAGAGGCTCTTGAATAGTCAAGACAAGAAAGGAAAGGCTTTAGAGAACCCTCACCCCATGCTTGACAGTTTTGGCTGCATGAGCTGCTTTCTTCTTGGCATCATACTGTGTCAGGATGTCAATGAGGCCCATGAAATACACCTCCTTCTGAGGGGCCCCTGGGGAGAGAGACCAGCAATGAAGAGCAAGTACAGCCCCAATTCCCTCTCCCCAGGAACCAGTCAGATCTGTTTTGAAAAGCTAAACAGCCTCTCCACCCACCACCCTGGTCTCTGTCCTCCAGGGACCACCCTCCCCACCCTTAAAATTTCCAGGCTCTTTCTCACCCTCAGCACTCCGGATGGCATAGACATCAATGAAGGATTCAAACTCTCCAGGGCCCAGGGGCCGGTGGGAATGGATGTAGCCGCCGATACCCTCAGGGGAAGTGCCATAGGAGCCCACCAGAGCAGGAGGTCCGGTCAGGGCACAGTCCCCATCCCCCTCTGACTCCTCCTCCCGCACAGGCCCCTCCTCCTCGGGTTCAGAGCCGCGAATGATGTCGTGGATGCCCAGCAGAAGGCTGTAGTCCATGATCTTCAGCTGTACTAGGAACTGAGACCCCACTGACAAATCAGAAGCCCCAGATCTCCCTCTCCACTCCCAGGTACCACCCTTATACCTCCATCCCTGAATTTCTGGGGCCCTCCTGGGGAAAAGAAGTGTAAAACTTGAGGGTTGGGAGTATACCATTGCCCTTTATTACCTAATTGTCCTGGGTATCTAAGATCATTCTTTTAGCTCAAGCCAGCCACCCCCTCCATTAGTCACCTCTAGAGGATTTTCATGACTCACACCCAACTCCCCGACATGCAGAGAACCCAAAGGGAAGGGGAGGGGTTCCCTCGTATTGTGAATGGGCAACTTCCCTGTGGGGAGCAAAAAAGGGAAACAAAGCCATTTCCCACAGCACCCCAACCATCACCTCCACATCTCTCTTTAGCTTCTCTAGAAAGACTTTCTTCTCCTCTTCAGCAATATAAACTTTCTGGTTCTTGTTGAGAAAGTCCATATCCTTAAGGGTGGGCAATTCTTTAACCTGAGAATAGGTAAAGGGACATCTTGGGAATACAGCCCTTACCCCACGCTCTCAGAAAACCCTGCTCTATGTAGGGCTTTGTCTCTTTGACTCTGGGGTGTCTAGGGGAGACAGATTTACAGCCCATCTCTCATCTGACTTCACACTAGGATGCTGCCCAGAGCCTGTTCTTACCTCTGGTGGCTTCCCCAGACTCAGCCACTGTGGCTGTACCCCAAATCACATCCCACTACTTTCTGCCTATGGTTTCAGTCCAGAACCTCCATTCTGACTTTTCTTTCTTCTTCTGAAGCAAAAACAGCTGCTTGAAAACAGAGCTCAGTATGGGAGGCGGCTGGTAAGCATTTTGCTCTTGAAGTCTGACATTTTCACGCATCCCCAAACCTTCCACATGGACTAACCCATGCCAGTGACAAAGAAGCTCTTCCCACTGCCCCTTCCAAACAATCCCTGGATCAGGAAAAGTCTACATCTCTCTTCTTTTTGGTGGTTTAAGATAAGAATAAATAGCTGGGGATCCCTACCTCTTTATCCCAAGAAGGTCCCTTTGACCAAAATGTTCATTGCAGCTCTATTTACAATAGCCCGGAGATGGAAACAACCTAAGTGTCCATCATTGGATGAATGGATAAAGAAGATGTGGCACATATATACAATGGAATATTACTCAGCCATAAAAAGAAACGAAATTGAGCTATTTGTAATGAGGTGGATGGACCTAGAGTCTGTCATACAGAGTGAAGTAAGTCAGAAAGAGAAAGACAAATACCGTATGCTAACACATATATATGGAATTTAAGAAAAAAAATTTGTCATGAAGAACCTAGGGGTAAGACAGGAATAAAGACACAAACCTACTAGAGAATGGACTTGGGGATATGGGGAGGGGGAAGGGTAAGCCGTGACAAAGCTAGAGAGTGGCATGGACATATATACACTACCAAACGTAAAATAGATAGCCAGTGGGAAGCAGCTGCATAGCACAGGGAGATCAGCTCGGTGCTTTGTGACCACCTAGAGGGGTGGGGATAGGCAGGGTGGGAGGGAGGGAGATGCAAGAGGGAAGAGACATGGGAACATATGTATATGTATAACTAATTCACTTTGTTATAAAGCAGAAACTAACACACCATTGTAAAGCAATTATACTCCAATAAAGATGTAATAAATAAATAAATAAATAAATAAACATCCACATTGACAGCACCAACCCCCCCCCCAAAAAAAGGTCCCTTTGACCTGCCCTCCCCCATCCCTCACCCTATCATCTAAAATTACATCACCTTCTCCTTATCGCTGGCTTCCCGGGACACTAGGGAGCCCTGTGAAGAGACCCAAACACAAAGTCAGCAGGAGTGGCTAAAAGAACAGTCAGGACCCAGCTCCTAGGGCAAGTCCTCAAACCCACAGCCTTCTTTCCTTTAAAATGAATCATCCAGTGCCCTCCCTGGCCATTCCCCACCCTCAGGTCATCAGGAGCCTCCCCTTCAGCCCTCACCTCCTCTCCTTACCTTGAGGTCATACTTCCTGTGCACAGGGAGACGGTGGCTAAACATGTTGCGCATCACAAGCATGTAGCTGTCTTCGTTGTCCACGCTAACCCGGTACATCCCCAGGAACTGGGGCAGCAGTGTGTTGCCATGGCACTTCACAATGTACTGGGGTGGAAGGGAGGAAGGAAGGGGAAGAGGCTGAGCAGCTCAGGGATGGGACTTCAAATGCTACTGTTCCATAGGGATTCAAGTAGAGAGGCTACAGAAGGTCCGAAGTGGTGTGGGGACTTTCTAAAGATGCCCCTGGTATCCATGCAGTTTCTGAACCATCATCTCCTTTCACTTATCCCGTGTGTATAATGTCTCTCAAATTTAAAGCACCATCTCTCCTGTCGTCTTTATTATTCTCTGAGATGGGGAAGGGTACGTGTTATTATCCCTCTTTATACGCAAGTAGTCACAGAACCAGTAGTAGAAATTACATCAACAAAATGATTTTATCTAGACCAGGGGTCCCCAGCTCGCGGGCTGCGGACTGGTACCAGTCCTCGGCCTGTTAGGAAGTGGGCCGCACGCAGGAGGTGAGCGGCGGGCGAGCTTGCCATCGCTCGCATTACCGCCTGAACTATCCCCCGCCCCCGGCCCCAGCTCCGGTCAGTGGAAAAACTGTCTTCCACGAGACCGGTCCCTGGTGCCAAAGAGGTTGGGGACCACTGATCTAGACCAATGATCTTTTGTGGGCTAGACTCCCACAGTAAAAATGTTTGCAAGATGGCCTATAATCTGGATTCTTAAAAAAATTCCTCTTTCAATGCTACCATCTCCCTCAGTGTTGCTGCCTACTTCTCTTCATAGCCAACCTTCTCAGAAAATTGGTCAGCCATGAGTCCACTGCCTCTCTCTCTCAAACGACTGAAATCAGATTATACCCTCATTTCTCCTCTGAAATGTCTCTCCTCCTCACTGCCTCAAATCCCGCAGTTGCTAATCTCATGGGTATCTGGTCATCATCATATTTCAACTGGCTGGCACTTGATACTACTGACCAGCCTCTCCTTAAAACTCTCTTCACCCTGAGCTCCCATCACACCACTCCTCTCTATCCTCAAATCCTGTGTGGAATGCAGTAGGGCATAAATCATTAAAAGCATCTGACAACTCTCGCCAAAAAGACCCTGACATGGTGCTGGCCCTCGGGGCTTCAGTCTCAGCCTCACCGTCAACCACATCAGGGGAAGAGGTCTCTAGATCTGTCCCCTGGCAGGGACTTCTGGGGCAGAGCTGGGGATAGAGGCCTGCGGGAAGGAGGAAAACACAACCATAGCAGAGCCTCTGGGCAGCAGTGAGCACGCGGCCTTACTTTTGTTCCCATCTTCCCTCCTTGGGGCCGTGGGCATGGCTTTAGAGAGCCAGGGTAGTCTGGTCACTGGGAGGAGCAGAAGAAGAAAAAGTTTTTGCTCCTTTGAACCTGATGGGGGAGGCCATTTGCATTTGGAAAATGCTCTATACATTGGGGACTGCCTGTATTTGGAAGTTTCATTAACTCTTAGCATCCTGTTCTCAGCCTCCAAGCTGTATTGAGAAGTTAGTAGTCTGTATTTTTTTTTTTTTTTTTTTGCGGTACGCGGGCCTCTCACTGCTGTGGCCTCTCCCGTTGCGGAGCACAGGCTCCGGACGCGCAGGCTCAGCGGCCATGGCTCACGGGCCCAGCCACTCCGCGGCATGTGGGATCTTCCCGGACCGGGGCACGAACCCGTGTCCCCTGCATTGGTAGGCATCGGACTCTCAACCACTGCACCACCAGGGAAGTCCCCAGTCTGTATTTTTATTAAGCCTTAAAACTTCTTTTATGTGCATTTGGTGCTAACTTCTTTGTAGAGCTGTATTAAAAACAGCAAACTTGTGCTCACGTCTCTACGTAACTTTGAGAGGAGCATTCTGTTATTTTTACAAGGCAGGAGTGTGTATAGCTGCTGAATTAAACTTAGCAATCACATTAAAAAAAAAAAAAAGGCGTCAGACAACTCATAGTCTCCTTTATGGGCTCTTTTCTTGCTCCAGAAGGTTCTTTCCTCAACCTTCTTTTCATTTCACTCGACACATCCATAATCTTAAACCCAAATGAACTTTTTGGCCAAACCGATATAATACATTCATGGCGATAATTACCATCTAGTCACCTATAGTTCTGAAATCTAGACTTCTAATCTAGTCCTCTTTCCCAAACTCCATACCCCAACCACTTATGGGACATCTATATCTGCATGAACTGAAGAAACCACAAACTCGACATGCCAAAATCTGAACTGTCTTCTCCAAAAACCTGTTTCTTTTTCTGCTTCCCAACTGTTGGTCACTGGGCACCCAGTTATCCCTAAGCAGGAATTTGGAGCGCCTCTGCCTTAATTCTCACAATTCTCCCAAAGGTCTTCCTTTCCATCTCCACTGCATCATCCCTCCAGGCCCTTGTCATTTCTCACCTGGACTATTACAATTACCTCCTAACTGGTATCTCCACTCTCAGTATTTCCCTCCTGCAATCCATTCTCTAAAATGCTGACACAGGGATATTTCTAAATAACATATATATCACTCCCCTGCAAACTACCTTCAGGATAAAGCCCGAACTCTTTGTGTGGTTTATAAAACCCTCACAGCCTGGCTCCTGCCTAACTGTTTTTCCACAATACCGTATCCCAGCCACACTGAATTTCTTGCAGTTCCACAACACCAAGCTCTCTCATGGCTCTGTGCCTTTACAAGTGCTGTTTTCCTTTGCCTAGAGTGCTCTCTTCCTCCTTGTCCAATGGCTGGTCCCTACTAGTCATGCAAGAATCAACTTCTAGGATACTCCCTCTAAAAAACTCTCTTTGAGCACCTCTTGCAAGTGCACCTCTTGCCCCAGGTGAGTTGGGATGGTCTTCCTCTGCCACCCCAGAGCATCCCCTAGATACCTTTACTCCTTGCACGCAGCTTGCTGTGTGCTAACTAACGCTAGCTTACTGGTCTCTGCCATTAGAACAAGAGAAACTCAAGGGCCACGGCCATTTCGTTCACCTCTTTCTCTACTGCCTAACGTAAGACCTAATAACAACAGACATCCAATATTTGTTGAATAACCAAAAACTCTTAGAATCTTTCATTTATTCCTTGCTCACTGATTTTGGTGAGATTTTTCTTCAGTAGAAAGATATTCAGGCATGTTCTTACTCCCAAAATAGTCCAGAAACTTCACATTCCAAATTCATCTGATCGGATAGAATAGTTTCCCTAATCCCACTTAGGGCTGGATATGATCATGGCTTCTCTCCTCCAATCTATCCCAGTTGTGCACTTATCCTGGTTTTCTCCCCAAACTGCATTTATTCCTGATAGTACATTTGGTGTTAACACTTCATCTAATTCTGACTTAGTCTAAAGTTTATACTTTGCTATACATGTACCATTTACGTATCTATCAATTCACAGCGGTTTTAGATTAGAAGTGCCAAATGAGAAGGAACACGAACTCTTCTACTTAATCAAACACAAATCGGTATGCAGAGGCTCTCTTTTTGAAATGCCTTGTTTTCAAAAGTATGATGTCAAATGCTTCTTGGGGAGCAAGATGGGCTATAGGGAGGAAGAGGGATAGGAAGTCTCCCAAGTGCTCTGGAGCTGAGTTATGAGTAGGGAGGGGAAGAACGAGGCTGGAGAGAGACCCGACCTGATGGTAGTTGGAGAGGTTGCTATGCATGTCAGCAATGTCCTCACTGGATACTTCTTTGATGACCAGAGTCCGATCATAGGAGATAAGGAAGCGACCATCACTGCCTTCACTTTCACTCGGGGGACTTCGGGTAAGGGACACCTGGGGACACAAAATAGGCTAGAAGCTCTTTTCCTCCCCTTTATATGGAGATGCAAGCCTAGGACAGTGGCCAACTGAACACACCTGAAAGTGGATAAAATCTTGACGTAAGAGGATGAGCAAGGGTTCTAAATTTGGTGTCCATATATGGACTAAATGAAATTGAAAGCAAAATTTTTAATGTATCTACATTTCCCCCCAAGGACAGGGTTTATGGCTTTCTTCAGATTTTTTAGATGCCTGTGACCACAAAATAGTAAAGAATACCTGTGAAGGCCCTCATTTCTCCAAACATGACTGTCCCACAGACTCCCCAGCTGTTAGGGAGAAAGGACTATCCTCACCCAATGGACTCTCACCAAGTAATCCTGGTCATCAATACCAAATCGATCACGCAGGTTCCTGAAGACCTGGGGACAATACTCCTTGAACTTGAAATGACTGGGCAGATTTTCCCTGCAACAGGGGTTTTCAAGATAAGAAACAAAGTAACAATATTACCTTATATTTATGTAGGGCTTGACACTTTATAAAGCACCTTCACACATATTACCTTACTTGATTCTCATAAAACCCTTGTGAGGTCCTTTAAAGGTGTATTATTCCCACTGTACAGAAAGAGAGACTGGCTCGGGGTAGCTGAGTGACCTGCTGAAGTCACATAACTGGTAAGCGGCTTAAGTAGAACCACAATCTACTGCCCATCCAAACAGCAGCATTTCCCAAATCTCAAGCAAGTCAGAGACATCCCTAAATAAGCAATAGGTCTTGAATGGCATCTTCTGATACTAGGAGGGCTTACAGGACTCAGGTATTTCTTTCAGGGAGTCCCTCTCAGAAACTAATGGTAAAGGCATCTAAATGTATTTATTACTTTGTGAATCTCCAGGCTAGAGGAGAGGTAAACCAGTACACATAGATAAGGGTGTAAGGAACACTGGAAATTATTTTAGTGGTTTCTTTACAAAATACTGAATTTCTGCATTGGAAGGAAGGTTAGACAATACAATAACAACTTGTAAGTTGCCTTCTAAATCTAAAACCTTCAACTCATTCAATCTTAACTCTTAAAATTATTTATTCTCTCTTCTAGGAAGGTTGACATGAGAAGGGTGGGGATTCCCACATACCTGCGGAAAAGGTGATTGTTGACCTTGATCTTGGAGCTGGCCTTAAAGTCATCTGGCAGCAGCATCACCGGGGGAGGCACCTGGCTGAGCTCATTGATCTGATAAGCCAAAACAAGAACAGGAAGGCAGTGAGTAGGGGTGTGGAGAGCTACTTATACACTGTGTCTGGGCAAGAGTCAGAAAAGGGCAAATCAAACCTCCTTCCCTCAAAAACGCTGGTTATGCATATGCTTGACAAAGGTGAGAGTATGTGTCTGCCATCTTCTGCTGCCCAAGGCCTGCAGTAAGCAACCCTTGCATACAGCCCCTCACACTCCTGCCCCCGTGGAACTTCATGCTCACAACAGTCATTTTATATTAGGCAAACTCTGTAAGCAACTCTGGACTATTTTTTAAAGCTGTGACAAATTCCAGAGAAAACAAAGACCCTCAGCAGACTCAAGACATTCAAGACAAACAGTTCCATGCTCCACTGGAAACAAAAGGCATTTTCAAAGTACAAGGAGAGTTAAGGGGACTCTGAGGGGTCGACAGCAGCTAGAATGAAATGCCCATATCCCAAAGGAGGCATCTCCTTACAAACAGGACCAGGCCTTCCAGACCACTCTGACCCAGTTCTCTGTACTAGGTCCCCACCTGCCTAGGTAAGGTAAAAGAAAAACAGCTGATTTCAGAGGAAATGCAGGCAGGCAAAGGATATGAGCTCATTAGGCATCTGTTCACTGAAGTCAAGCCAACCCACAGCCCAAAGGATGCAAGCATCACATGCTCTCCTCAGCCCCAAGAATCAGCAGTCTGCTAATTCAGGGTGGAAAGGGGGATCCTGCACTAAGAAACGCCCAGGAGATGTGCTTTCTCCCCACTGTTGCCACAGTATCTTTCACGCACCCTTATCACTTGACTCTAACCTCTAGTTTACGTGAGTTCCCCACCTGGGTTGTGAGCTCTGTTAAGGACCAGTTCTAGTCGTGTGCATCACTCAGGTGCCTAGCTAGCACAATATTTGGCCCACAGTGGTCCTGAAGTGTTTATTAACTGAATAAACAGATGCTTTGCCTATCCTTACTTGATCATTCGACAGAGGTTATGAAGTGTAGTCTAACCTGAATCCCATACACTGCAATGAAAAACCAACTCCTCTCATTCTCAGTAGAAAAGGAGGACAGAACATATTCCTCCAGAGGGGGGAAAAAAAAAAGCCACTAGACATTCCCAGCCTAAAATTCAGCTACAGTTCTTCATGCCCCCTCCTCGCCACCTGCTGTTAAGCAGGCTGAATCATCACTAAGACATATGTTCAAGGAATTTCTCCATTCCAGACCCTTGAAGTAAATGTGTGCTGGCTGGAGGGTGGGGTATTGGGGCTAAAGTATATATACCTAGGGAAGCTGAGGCAGGTCTTATGTATAATTCCCCAATCCTTACCAAAGGAAAACCCTCCTTCTTAAGTTTCCCAAAGGAATGGATGGATGAGTCATAACAGAGGCAGCCCACCTCCATCAGCCTTGCCCACACCAAGTGCCTTAGACTGAGCTGGGAGCAGTCCACAGAGCCACAAATGCAAAAGGGAGCTGACACACCCCCAGATGACTTTCTAAGCCACAAATAAAAATGTGACAAACACTGTATTCCTCCTCATCCCCTTCCACCTCCACAGCACTACCATGACTATAATGTTTCAAGGAAGTTGAGTTTTTAAAATATTGCTTGGGGGCTTCCCTGATGGTGCAGTGGTTGAGAATCCGCCTGCCATTGCAGGCGACACGGGTTCGACCTCTGGTCCAGAAAGATCTCACGTGCAGGGGAGCAACTAAGCCTGTGCGCCACAACTACTGAGCCCGCGTGCCACAGCTGCTGAAGCCCGCATGCCTAGAGCCTGTGCCCCGCAACAAGAGAAGCCACCGCAATGAGAAGCCCGCGCACAGCAACGAAAAGTAGCCCCTGCTCCCGCAACTAGAGAAAGCCCGCGGGCAGCAACGAAGACCCAACACAGCCAAAAATAAATAAATTAAAAAAAAAATTTTTTTAAACATTGCCTGTCATATTCAAGGTCACTACATCCCTCCAATCCAGATCTGAGGGAAGGGGAGCAATGGCTGTGCTTCCTTCACCTGAGGTATCCTCAGGAAGGTAGATGCGCCGGCCTCTTTTGGCCTCCTCCGGATTCCCAGGCCAACCATCTACAGCAGTTCCCTGATTCTAAAGTTCACCACCATAATGTCGCCATGACCAGAGCTCCTGAGCCAGCTCTTTGGTCAAAGATGACCCCCACTTACACCAAATACCATTACTCCAGCCAGCAATGGGTTGCAATTAAGACCAAAGGCTTACATACATTAAGTGCTGAGTAAGTGCAACCACTAGGCTCAGGCTGGGGTAGTTTCTCTAAAATGCTGTACCTCTGGAAGGGAAAGGAAGGGATATGCAGGATTAGAAGGTCCAGGAAGCCTGGAGCTTCCCCCAAAGCCAAGGTTCCAACGTCACTGACGGCGGCTGTAAAGCAAGGTGCAAAGGAAAAGTGAACGATTCCCTTCATCCAGTCACCCTCTCCGCTCCCCTTCTACACTTACACTCTCACCGGAGACCTCACCACCACCAAGCCAGAAGAGCTACTCTCCCTAATGTCCTTCCAGACGGAGCCGGGTCCCGGCCGGTCTCCGTGGCCTGAGGCTGGAACTGACTGGAAGGAGGCAGAGAGCTGGATTTCAGTTGGGGAAGATGGAACCAGAGTAGAGGAGTAACGGATGGAGGGAGAGACAAAAGTCTACGTTAAAAAAAAAAAAAAAAAAAAGGTCTAGAGCGAGAAAGTACGCTGGGTGAAACACCTGAGAGTAGGTGGGCAGGGACCAGGACAGCCTGGGGGAAAAGTGGCAGCGCTAGGGGCTCCGGAGGCGGGAGTCTGGAAACAGACAAGCCCGGAGGAGCTGAGGGGTTCGGACAGGGCCTCCGCGAGGCCGGGGCCGGGGCCGGGTCTCACCGAGTGGGCTACGCCCCACAGGAACACGCCCATCAGCGGGTCGGCCGCCCGGAACACCTTCACCTTCTGCTGCACGAAATGCTTCTTCTTGGTTTTGGAAGCGAAGCCGAAACCTGTGCCGGAAGCCGCTGTCGGCGTCGGTACAGTGGCCGGCGGGACCGAGGAGGACGCCATAGTCTCCCGCACACCCAACCGAGTGAAAGCCGGAGCCGGCCGCGATGCGCTCTCCCGACCCCGGAAGCGGCGCTCACCTGCGCCTCCGTCACGTGACCGGAGGCTGGCCCGCAGGCGCGCGAGTAGGGCGGGGCAGGCTGACTCCGCCCCCTGGCGGCCGCCCTTCTGCCCCAACGCCCGCGCGTTGGCTGGACTCACCTGGCGGCGGGGAGTCGCACCGAAGCCTTTTTCCCTGAGAGCTGCGAGCAGTCCGCGAGGCCCAGACCAGTCATCCAGGCGTAGGGGATGCTGCCTGGACTGGCCTGATTTAACCCCTCGGTCTAGGACTTCTTTGCTGCATAGTCGCCGCCTTCCGGTTTTGCCCAGTTTCTCCGCCCTGAAGCTAACCCGAAAGCATTTCTTTACGAAGTAGGAGATCCCTTAAGTGGGTTTCGTGCTTTTAGAAAGACCTCTCAGGCATCATTCTGGAGGGTGACCAGAGTACTGCAAAAGTCTAGGCACGAGATGAGGAACTAAAACACTGACTATTGGGATGGAAAGAAGGGGCTGGCATCTAAAGGTATAGTTTGATGTCAGTTTGTAAAATCCTTAGTGGATGTGGGATTTGAAGGAAAGGGAGACATTGAGAATGAATCCCAGGCTTCTGGCTAAGGTGTAGAGAGATGGCGGTGACATGAAAAGGAGCAGTTTTGGTTGAAAACAAGAGTTCAATTTGGACCGTGTTTGAGGCACCTGAGGGCAGCCGGACATATGGGCCCAGAGTTCAGCAGAATGATCTGGGCTGGGGATAAAAGTTTAATTTTTGCGAAGAATCCGTAGGTGTGGATGACACGTTCCAGGGAGAGCAAGGAAAGGCTGAACCCTGGTATAGGCCACCATGTGAGAGGCTAGTGGGAGAAGACTGAGAAGGGGTGGCCAGAGAAGTAAAAGGGGCCAGGAGAGCAGGGTCACAAAAGCCAAGGGAGTTGAATTTCGAGAAGGAAGGAATGGAGAGCAGTGTCAAATGTCATGGAAAGGTGAGGCAAGACATGGAAGGAGCAGTGCCCATTGTCTTTGGCAACTAGTGACCTTTGGAAAGCACTTTCTGCAGAACAAGAGCCAGATCCAGGTGGGCTGAGGGACGAATAGGAGGTGAGGAAGTGGGGAAGGGAAGCCTGGGACTTCATCAGGAAATTCGGTTGTGAGAAAACAAGGTGGGGAGTGGCTTATAGAGAAACACAGTAAAACACACTTTTAAGGGAGACCTTACTACCAAGGACAAGGGAAGAAATCACTGAGACAGAAGTTAACGAGGCAAATGCAAACTGCCCAAGTCTGCATCACTCTTAGTTATTTTATATATTTTTTGGTTTAGTTTCTTTATTTTTATTGGAGTATAGTTGCTTTACAATGTTGTGTTAGTTTCTACTGTACAGCTAAACATATACATATATCCCCTTTTTTGGATTTCCTTCCCATTTAGGTCACCACAGAGCACTGAGTAGAGTTCCCTGTGCTATACAGTAGGTTCTCATTAGTTATTTTATATATTGAGTCTTTGTGAGTACCTCAGGAATGAAGATCTAGAAGGGCCTTGATTTAGTCCAGAGAAGGGAGATTTATCACTTGTCAGACGGGAGAAAGCAAAGGGATCTGTGTAGACAGAGGTAAGTGTGTAGGTGGGGGGCGGGGAGATGAAGAATTTCACACACTCAGTCACCTTAATTTACCCTTTAAAACAAAGTTGTTGCCTAAGAGAGGAGGGTGAGAAGGGATCTTGAGGAGTGAGGGTTTAGACCAGTTGCTCTGGAGAGTGGGAGAGAAAACAGCGGGGACACACAGAAGGAACGTTAAACCAGCACCAAAGGTCCAGTTACCTCTGGGGCTCTTTGTTTTTAATTGCCCCAGTGTTTTGGTCGTATGGTTTTCTCCACTTATCTCCGAAACTTTGAAGTAAGAGCAGAGAAGACAGGTAGGGCTATGCTCTAAAATGGGGGTTAGAAGGGTGATTGTGGTAAACAATCTTGGGACAAGAGAGCTGAGCTCTTGGCGAGGGAGGGATGCAGACGCACTAGAGGGATGGAACTGATGCTGGGGCTGAGGGTGGTCTGGGGAAAACAGTGAAGAAAACAGGATACCATTCTTTGTTAAAAATTACAAACAACCTAGAAAGATGTCCACCAATAGCGGAATAGTTGAATAAATTATAGGATACGTTTATGAAAAATCATGTATTTTTTTAATGAGGTAAATATGTATCTTGACATGAAAAGACCTCTAGGACATATTGTCAAGTGGGGAAAAAAACCTGCATGTAAATATACGGAAAAACACCTGGAAGGATATATCCCACGCTGTCATAATGCCATTACATGCAGGGAAGGGAGTGAGACTGGGGAGGGATAAAGACTTACAACACCGGAGAGCCATCATTGAATTTATTTTATTTTAAAGGTATCTATGTACATCAAGTAAATACACACTGGGGTTGGTGCAGTTTCGTTTGTCTTTCACGCTGGCATGCAACACTTTGGCAGATGTGAGGGGGCAGGCCAGGTGCCCCTCGTGGAGACCCTGGCTCTCTGAAAGGAATGTGGTGAGGGGGGTGGGAGGAGGGGGAGGAGGAGGATGTGGAGTGAAGCTTCTGGTGAAGGCTTTGTGTGTGTGGTTTCTTATTTATGTAAGTGAATTACATTTCCCTTACATCTTGATAAAAAGAAGGCTGTTCCCTCTGTCACCTCTCTCCGCATCTGCCCTACACCTTCACGTTTTCTTCTGTGTTTTTTTTTTTTTTTTTTTGCGGAATGTGGGCCTCTCACTGTTGTGGTCTCTCCCGTTGCGAAGCACAGGCTCCGGACGCGCAGGCTCAGCAGCCATGGCTCACGGGCCCAGCCGCTCCGCGGCATGTGGGATCCTCCCGGACTGGGGCACGAACCCGTGTCCCCTGCATCGGCAGGCGGACTCTCAACCACTGCGCCACCAGGGAAGCCCTCTTCTGTGTTTTTAAAAGAGTCATTTGGTGGCAAGAGTACAAAAAGCTCACTGGATTCGTGGGCGCCCTGCTGGCCGACATTAGCACAAGTCTCCAGGTGCACAGGTATCTTCCTTCCTCTCCACTTGCATCTGGAGGCAGCGTGGCTCACCAACCCCACCCTTTCCCTCTTTGCTTGGGGCAGGGGAGCCAGATTGAACCCCTTTCCTCAGAGCAGTGGTTTTCAATCTACTCTACAAAATCCTTGGGGTCTCTTAAGGACTGTTCAAGGGCTCCTCAACCAGTGAAGCATTTTCCACCAAACAACAAAAATGCAAACTGCCCAGGTCTGCGTCACTTTTAGCTATTCTTTATATCAGGGTTCTATATAGGATTGGTTCTGAAAAATGTTTGAATATCACCGCCTTGGATTTATTCTACACCCCTCTGGTATATATATATTTTTTTCCCTGCATTTCTCCTTAATTGCTAAAAAGGGCCTAACAGGTAAAGGGAGAAAGGACTTTTTCCCTTGAAGGAGTCACAGGCCAATACAGGCTGTATTTACCAGCTGACACTCACACTGAGCTTTCTTTCCTGACTGAGAAACTAGGTGATGGGTTGCCCTGCTACCCTGTTCTTCCATCCCAGATAAGACTGGCTGTCTGGACACCAGGTTATATTTCTTGATTTGGACTGGCTTGTGACCTCCACTCTCCATCCCTGCAGTTACCTGGAAAGCCACCTTAGCACCATGTGGTAGGACAGGATATGGAAACAAAACAATAGTCCTGTCAATTCCATAGGGAGTGTGGGAGCCCCCTGGGTCAAGCCCTTGGGCTCCTCCACCTCTGGAAAATCTGCCCTGCCCTTTTCTTTAAAGTGCACTTAATACCAGATGAGGACATTACAGAGGGAATTCTTTTTGGAAAAAAAACATTTTTTAATGTGTATCATCGGGGAAAAGTCAGGCTCCAGCTTGAAAGGAAGGCATTTCGAGATACCTATTTTGCCAATGAACTGGAAGCCCCCAAACCGAAAGGTGGAGATGGGAAGAACATGCAGCCCAATATGGGACAGAGAAATGAATCCAGCCCATCACTGTGGCAAAAAAATACTTAGGAATTTTCCAGTCTGTTTACCCCCAAAGCCAAAGAAGGAATCATTTTGCTTACGCTTGGCTATAACTATCACCGTGGACAGATGAGCAACCATTTGACAGATTGTTGGAAATGGGTTGGCCTCCTCAATTTTTCAAAATAATTTTAAGCAGCTTTGGGTTCTGGTCATGAGCTCTGGGGTAGAGAATACCAAAAGGAGTTTTGAGGAGAAAGGGAAGTGGTCCCTTGAGCAATCCATGTTCTTGGTTGTCCAGGGGGCACAGGAAGAGGGAGGCAAAAGGCAGGCTTCGGGGGGCAGAGGTGCACACCCAGAACCCCTCCGTTTGGGTGAGGGGTGTCTGAAGAAAATTCACCGTATAATTTAAGCAGTCCTTCCATTTTACCCTCCCCTGTGCTAAATGTGGAAGAGGAGGGAGGAAGAGTCTATTTCTGTATCTTCTCATGACGCTAAGACATTCTTCTGCTTAAGGCTTTGTGTGCGTGCACGTGTGTGTGTGTGGGTTTGTGAAGGATCACAGCCCTCTAGCTCCCATTTTCCTTTTATCATCTCCGTGACTAACACCATTCAGTGTGAGAGATGCATATAGGAGAGGAAGAAGAAACACTGACCCTCCTCCCTATGGCCCCAAATGAGGAGGGTATATACTATGCTTAGAAATTACTAAATACATCATTAGATACTAGAGAGTATGACAGAGAGAAGAGAGAGACATAGCAGCAGCTTTTGATATACAGAGTACAAAGAGATACAGAGTAAGAGAAGACATCATACATAGTACAGTCAGACAACAAGGATTGGGGAGGGAGTTAGTATCAGAGACCACAGGTTTGCAGCATGCTGAGAGAAGAGGCCTCAGTCCCTCTTAGAAACTGGGGAAGAAAGAGAAAGAGGTTGTGAGGAACCACCTTGCAGCCCAGTTACTGAAGAGGAACAGGGTGGCATCTGTACCAACTTGGGTTTACAGTCCTGTTCCTTTGATATCAACAGCCAGATGCCACCCTGCCAGCTCCTGCTCCTCCACCCACTGGCCTTCCCTAACTCTCCCTCCCCCATTCCCACTGCTTGCTTCTCATGCCTTTCTGCCTGCGTGTGCCTGGCCTATTACTCTGGAAAACCCCTGGAGAGGGCTCAGCTTGGATGCTGCCCACTAGGAGACTGGCCATGTTCTCTCGTTTCTCGTTCTCCAAGGATCCAAGGTGGACAATAAAACAGGATCCCAGTGCCCGTTTTGAGCCATAAAGCAACCCTGGCGAGAAGCCTGGTGACACACAAGAACCAGGAAGGTGCCTGTGCTGCTAGGAGAGCACAGGGAACGGGGGAGAGGACCCATGACAGAGGTGAAGGTGGGGCTTGAAGGCGGGCACACAGCTGTTTTCCACCTCCACTAGCAAGACTGGAGGGGATTGCTGATACAGCAGCTAGAGGAACAAAAAGTTAGACTTCCTGGGGCATTTGCTAAAGCTCATTGGTGACATATACAGATATGAGGAGTATAGGACACAGAGATCTCCCAAGGTCTCCTAATAACTACTAGGTTCTGTGACCTGTGTTGGGGCTCTAGATGGACACTGCCCTTGCCCACTTCTTTTGACATGTTGCAGCGACCCCTAGTGGCAGAAAGGCAGTACTGTGGTTCCCACTATGGCCAAGCACAAGGGGGGAGGGGAGGCCAGTGCCTAGGGGACACCAGGCAGTTCTGATGTAGCCCCAGGCAGGGGACAGCAGGAGTTGAGGGGCAACTATATAGTAAAAGTTTTGAGATGATTTAAAAAATAGCAGGAGAAACAAAGAAGCTGAGGGCAAGAAAGGAGGCAACCTGAGGCTGGTCAGAGGAAGCGGCCTGAAACTACCTGAAAGTGCAGGTATGCAGCAGCCCGTGTGGGAGATTAGCTGGCTGCCGTCTCTTGGTGGAGAGGGAACAGCTTGGCCTGGTCTTCAGCCTCGTAGCCGCATGGCAGGTCACTCCTGGAAGAAGAGACCCAGCATAATCACAGTATTGCCAGCTCCGTATAAATGAAGCATTCCTGTCACTTTGCTCTCTCAGCATCCCTGTGAGATAATGAAGGGCAGGAATACAGGGCAAATCAAGGCCAGAGAGATAGAGCTGACTTGCCCAAGGTCACAAAGTTCCTCAAAGTAGGAGGGAAGCCCAGGTCATCAGATGTCCATGGCGTTTTCTCCCAGCCCCCCATAGCTGGCATGGGGAGGAACCACAGGGAGAGCTGGAGGAGGGGGCAGTGTTCTACACCAAGGCAGGGGGTGACTGGACCTCCTGGACAACACAGTGATGGCGAGAATGGTTCTCATTTCCTCCTCCTTTCCCCAAAGTCTCCAGCGAACCTCTAAGTAAGGCATGAGGGAAATGTAACCATTTCTTCTGGTCCCACCCAGAGAGCCCAAGAGCAGTGGCAACCGGCGTACCTATTGTCATTGATATCTGTGGCATTTCCTGAAGAGAACATCATGGAGAACACAAGAATGGAAGAAGGAAAAAAGAGATTGGGTGTTACTAACGGTCTCCTCAAACCCTCTCTCATCCTAATCCCTTGGAGAAAAAGGTAAGTGTCTTGGCAACATAGCTGCCATCTGGGTCTGTGGCACTCGTCTTCAACTACCCCAAGCTGCATCATTATTTTGTTTGAGAAAAAGCCTCCCTGAGCCCTCACAGAGGAGAGGAGAAGGGGAAAGGAAGGTAAGGGTTGGGACAGGCACGTGACCGGAGCAATCCACTTCTAAGCGTCCAAGACCCTGAAGGGATGCAGTGTTTGAGCTGTAGGTGCAGGGTCACTTACTTTTCTGATACTTTTCAACTTGCCCTGGGGATCCCACAGGCTGGTTACCCATCTTTTTCACTCACCATTGTCCATGTTGGCCTTCTGGTAGGAAGCCAAGGGGCCTCCAGAAGATGTGGCCCCACTGCTGGTACAGGAGTTTGCAAAGCTGGATGGAACAGAGGAGAGAGATGCAACCTCTGGCACCCATCTCCCACTATTCCGAGGACCACTGATCCACACTCACCCTCAGGGATGGAGCCATCCACCCCTCCCATTCCCAGAGATCAGAGGACAACAAACATGGCCTCAGGCTGGGAGGGCAGATGCCCACTTTCTAATCAAAGGTGTGAAGTTGAGAAAGGGTTAGAAATGAAGCTACTTAGGAAAGGAATTAAGTCTCACCCAATAATTAACCCAGTCTTATGCCTTATAGGGTGCAGAGAGCCTTGGGTTGGGCCTTCAGCCCGCCCTTGGTCACTCACTACGTATCTGAGGTGGAGCTGGGTGCAGCCTGCAGGTACAAATTCTGGTAGTTCTGGAAGAGGCTGTTAGTGTAACTGATGCACTCAGGGCTCCGGGTGCCATAGGGGTTGGTGGGTGAAGATGCTGGGTAGTGGCCAGGCCGGACGGGTTTGGCTGTGGCAAAGAAAGGAAAATGACCGTGAAGAGGCTATTTGTTACCTTGCAGTTGCCCTACAAGGTCATTTAGCTAGAGCTGAACTGAGTTGCATGTAAGGTAATTCACTTTTATACTTTTTTGGAGTGGTGGTGGGGTGAGGCTGGGGTGGGGTTACACTGAGGAATTTGCTGGGTTCCCCCAGGTGGTGATCCCCCCCGTATGCCCCCCCCACCGCCTACTGACGCCCACTCCCCACTCACCAATCTGGGCAGAATGGCCCCGTTTGCCGGAGCTCTTGTACCGAACGGCCTCCTTGATGCGGTCCACCTCCTGCTGGTACCGGCGTTTGTCCTTCATGGCGCCCTCCTTGGCCTCCTTCAGTGCACCCTCCAGGGCCTTAACTCTCTCAGCCGTAGCCCTAAGTCGTTTTTCCAACTTAGGAAGCTCACAACGCAGATCTGCATTGTCACGTACCAGCTGTGGGACGAGCCCCGGCAAAGAGGCAGGGAGAGAGGCGAACAAGGCAGCAGAGTCGGAGGTGCGGGTGGGAGAGAGAATAAGGAAAAGTCATGTCAGGGGAGGTGGAGACCATGTCGTTTCCTCCAAAGGCCTCATTCCCTTTACCTAATTGCTGTTCTGGCCGTTCTTTCCTTCTCCCTTTAGCAAACGGTGGTCAGGCATTAAAAAGTTACATCATTTTCCAGGCAGCAAAAACATGCCAACTCCTCTGTAGCCCAGAACGCTTGGGATGGCAAGAGTTCCAGTCTCCTCCTGGCCTAAGCACCACCAACCCCCTGGTATCTCACAGCTGGTGCCAGACCAACGACCCCAGGGCAACCATGGGAATGAGGCCCCTCCCCCTCCCCCAGAGATGGTTTTGTGGGCATGCACAGGGCGAGGCAGCAAGAGCACAGTAGCAGTTTGGAGGGTGGAGATGGTATTGAGAGCAGGTTAGGTGCAGTGTAGAGCAGGAGCAGAAGCTGGAATACAGGAGCCCACGTACCATACACACACACACACAGACACAGACACACACACACACACACACATGGCCGCCCCATAGGAAGGAAAGAAAATGTTTTGAAGTCTCACAAACATTTGTGCTCATTACCTTCATGTTCAAGGATTTCCTGGGCTGTCCCTCTCCCCATTTAAATTAAGCTACAGCGTGGTAGCAACCACCTTGCAGCCAGAAAAGACTTCCTGATCTTTTTTACAAGGTTTCACACAATGACTAGGGCCCTACAGATTGCAGAAGGAGCCGGCCTTGGAAGATACCAGGTAAATCAGTGCAGCAGGGAACACTGGGAGAATTGTCCCTTTAATTTTGGACAATGTACAGAGTACAGACAATGTTTTGCTGGGACAGTAACTTAGCTTAGTATGTGACAGGGTTATGGCCCTGTGGCTCTTTAAGGTTCTGTTGACTGAGAGGTGTCTACATCGCTCATGTTTTCCTTTCTAGTCTTGTGTCCCCTGAGGTAGGATATTAGGAGTCCTCTCTCCTATAGGTGAGTAGCTTTTGGTCTTTGAGACTTAGAACAGAGGCAGAGCCTTCATGGGGGAAAAGGAAAACAGCCTGTGATTTCCTGAAACGGGCCACAATGTGGATGAACCTGGAGGACATTATGCTAAGTGAAATGAACAAGTCACAAAAGGACAAATCCCAGATGATTCCACTTAGGTGAGATTCTGAGAGTAGTCAAAATTATAGAGACAAAGTAGAATGGGGGTTGCCAGGGGGTGGAGGAGTAGGGAATGAGGAGTTATCATTTAATGGGGATGGAGTTTCAGTTCTACAGGAAGAAAAGACTTATCTCTGGAGAGGGATGGTGGTGATGGTGGTACAACTTTACAAATGGATTTAAGGCCACCAAATGGTGCACTTAAAATGATTAAAGGTCATACATTTTATGTTATGTGTACTTTACTACAATGAAAAAAATTGGGGAAAAAAAGCAATGTAATATGCATTTGGATTAAGAAGGAAAATGAACACAGAAATTAAAAAGAATGGCAAAACCGATTACAAATGTTTCTTCCCTTTCAACTTTTCTATAATGTTGTTCACACTGTTTTATAACAGGTAAAGGGGGAAAGATGGTACTAAAGCCCTCTGCAGGTCCAAATAAAATAAATAAACCCTGTGGACTATCATTGGGCCACAGTTCTAGGATTTTCTTCATTATTTAAAAAAATAAGAAGGTGTACTGGGTATTTACTATATATGCTGGGTATGGCACTGGGAAGAAAAGAAGTTGAAGCTGTAGTTTAATGAGAATGTGAATTTAAAACGAATTTTAAGGTGGATTCAAAAAGAAGGGAATGAAGCATAGGTTAGGGTTTATTTTACGAATCAGTTAAAAGAGCCAGTTGACAGTCTGTTGCATCTGTCTTCAAGGCTCAGCTATTTGGCGCTAGCCAGGGTGCTCCTGCTATGTATGCACCAAACATTTCCTGTCCTGACTCCTTTGGACTGCCCCTTCCACCTCCCCACCCCATACCTTGGAAACCCAGTCTTCCACCTAAGGAACCGCAGCAGCAAGGAGGGGGATAGAGAGGCAGCAACTTAATACACAGGAGTTTTCACTGGCCCTGACCAGGGGCCGGTTGGGCCGTCTGAGGACATCATGTAATTGCCCTGTGTGCCTGCCCCAGGCCTAGGCAGAGGGAGTCCTCTCCATGAGAGAAAGCCCAGCTTCCTGGCTTCTTGTATCTCTGCTCTCCATCTCTGGCTAACGTCTGACCAGTATCCCTTGTGTACGGTCATGGCCCCAGGCCTCTGAAACCTCTATCAGTTTCAACCTTTCCCTCCAACAGCGTAGGCCTGGGGAATTCCACTTTGAGCAGAGGCAGGCTGGGAGCTTTGGGAAAGGGAAAACAGGCATAGAACCAAGAACAAGGTAAAAGTGGAACCAAATACGGGATAAAGAAGGGATTAGTAGGAAAGGGAAAAGGGAAAAGGAAGGAAAACATGCAAGTAGATTTTCCTAAATCCAAGGGCCTCCAAAGATTTAGGTATCCTAGGCTCCTGGCCTCAAGAGTTCTCTTCACCCCTTACCCTCACTCTTACCTGTTTGTGAACCTTTGTAAGCTGTTCCAGGTTGTTCTCAAGAAAGGAAATCTTCTGCTTTTGGGAGTGAATCCCCCCACTGTCCTCGGGCTCCATTTCTGCACTCTGATGAGAGACAGAGGCAGGGGAAAGGTGTGGCTGTCCTGAGGCCAATCAGGTCCCACCCAGACCAGGCCAAGCCAGCCCCACTGAAGGCCACGGGGTCTGGAGAAGCCTGAGGACAGGGGGAGGATACGGCGGCTGGGAAGACCCCAAGACGGCACTCACTTTCTTGACTCGAGTCGTGACGTCTTGAACGAACAGCTTGCGAAGGTTGTGGAGGGTCTGGAGTTCCCGGGCCTGGAAACAATGATGAAAAATTGGGGGCCTCCAAATACCCGGCCACCGTTCCCCCTCCAAAATTACTGGACCCTTTAGTCTCTCTAGACAAGTGAGTCACTCATCCTTTAGGAAAAGGTGGGTCCTGATCATGCCACAGTCTGCCTTTGCAGAAAGGCAAGGAGGAATGGGGTTAGGAAGAAATCGGGAGGAAGAACTGAAGCCCTCTACCCACACCCTGTTAACCTGGCAGAGAAGGAAACCACTCACAACTGTCTCCTCCAGACCCTTGAGGTCCTGCTTGGACTGCTCGTGTCGCTCATACAGAAATCTGGAGGAAGAGGGAAACAGAAGAATCCCTCAGGGCCTCCCTGCCTCCCTCTCTCCTCCCTCCTCCATTCCTTTGATCTATATTTTATTATTATTTATTACACAAGTTACCCATGTTCACAGTGCAGAAATTAGAAAAGAAAAAACAAAGATAAGTAAACGAGTTCCATAAAAAGCCCATGATTCTACTACTTACAGATCAAACCACCGTGGACATTCTGGTGTCCATCTTTCCAGACTCTTCCATGCATGCATATCCCACATAACTATTATGGGATTATACCACTCCTACTGTTTTGTAACCTGCTTTTTACACGTCACAAAACATCACCCACATCCTTCCATGTCTGCTAATATTGAACAGAAGCCTCCCTTTTTCCCCCCTCCCCACCCCATCAAACTGTTCTACTGAGGCACTTGCTTCCTGTGGTCACCATATTCACATCTAGATTGTGTCTTGCCTCTGCAGTATGTCTGAGTAGGGTCTGCAGGCAGACCCATCACTCACGTCAGCTCCTGGAGTTTGGTGCTTTTCTCATGTTCTTCATTCTTCAGCTTCTCATAGTCAGCCTGAAGCTTCTCCAGCTCTAACTGGAGCTTCTGATTCAGGCTGCGGAGGGCAAGGAGGTATTGGGGAGAACAAAAAGATGTCAGCGAGAGGCAAAGGGAAGCCCAGCTCCTCAAACACTTTCCTTCTTCTACACGTGAGTCCTGGTAGTGTTGATGCATCTCTACCTTCGGGTATCAGAGGCAGACTCAGGCCACTGCTTCCGTGACAGAGTGAGTGGCCCTGAGCTATCTAATCAGAATAGCCTTGCAGATAGGGAGTAGTCCTCACCCCTTGTACCTCCTGGAGTTGGGCTGCAAAATCGTGTCATTGTCAGGGGAATGACACATGGAAGTTAAAGAACCGGATCCTGGTGCAAGAGGGAGCATCTGAGTAGGCACAGCAAGGGGAGGGGACTGGGTAGAGACGAGCTGCCCTGGGGAACTCTTACTCTTTGAGCTCATCAATGGTCTTCTGCTTCTCATTGATCTCGTCCCGGAGCCGGGCCAGCTGCCGGTGATGGGCCTCCCGGTGGCTGTCCATCTGCAGCTCCAGGGCCTTCTGCAAACAACCCCACCCCAAGCTCACAGCTAGACTCCCAGACACCCACTCAGTGAGGACCAGCACAGCCCTGCTGGGCCCCAGTCCTCCCCACGCCTTCCCCACTCGCCTTCACATCTTCTGAGTCCTGTGTGTCTGGCTCCTTATCCTTCAGGGCCACTTCATGCACAGTTTCTGAGGGAGAGAAGGGAAGACAGCTTACATCAGACCTACCTCCTCCGGACAGAACTTCACATTGTGACCAGAGCTCCAGGCAGAGCAAGGCACATCTACCCAGAATGGGCCCACAGGGATGTTCTTCTGGGTGAGGATGGTCCAATTTCATACAGCAGGAACAAAGAACAATGCAGGGTTTATGGTTCATGGAAAACGAGCTACGTGCAAAAGCGTGCTAAGCAGCATGTGAGTTGGACTCCATGATTTCAGTCTAATGCTTTGGTGAGTGTGCTGTTGGGTGGTTTCCTGTGATGTTTGTCACTTTCCCTCCCTGTCCCCTCTGCGATCTTAGATCCCAGGATGGGGGGGTTGGACGTTTAAGAGGGCCTCACCCTGGGCTTGGAGCTTGGCCAGCTCATCACTCAGGGAGTCATAGGACTCTTCCAGGTGCCGCTTCTTGAGCTCCACGCTCTGCATGTATTCCGTCAGGGAGCGGATCTTGGCCTCGTGCTGGTGGGGTGAGGGTTCATCAGAGGAAGAAGATGGATGCAGCAAAGGACCCAACTCCAGGCAGTGAAGACCTCCATAAGCTCCAGCTCTCCTCCCTCCCTGCTACACCTCCCATGGGGATGCAGGGTCGAGGGACATTCCTCTGGAGACCCTTCCTTTAGACCCTCTCGGATCAGAGGGCAGTATCCCCCGATCCTTCACTTCTCTAGCCTGGACCCTCTCATGCTTCCCCCCCAGCTCTTCTGTCCTTGACTTCAGTTGACCCTAGGCTCTTGACATAAATGTGGGTGCTAGGAGTTATCCCATAAGCACAGAGTTGCCCGTCCTCTCCCATGGCACCCAAAGGCTCTGGACCTCCGCACTCACCTGGGAGATGAGAAGCTGGCAGGATGAGAGCTCCCGCCCAGTCACTTCCATCTTGCGGTGACATTCGACCTGGAGGTTCTCCAGCTGCCGGCACCGTTTAACCACAGACTTGACTTCGGATTTGATTTTGCTGATGTAGAGTCGGGCCACAGTGAACTCCTCCTCGATGGCCCCGCTGATCTCCACCGGCTGTGGGAGAGCAAGGGAGGGAGGAGGTGCCTCTCTGCTGCCGGGAAGCCCTTTATACATTTCCTTCTACTCGGCCTAGCCCCCAGGCACACACACCCAGAGACACAGGGACTCGGGTGGGACGGGTATGTTCCAGATGACTTCTAGCAGCTCTGTATCACCTGTCATTTCACACTAAATCCCTCTCTCTGTGCTTAAAGATCCAATTCTGACAGTCACCTTCTTTCATCCTGTAGAGCAATAGGATATTCTGTAGTCAAACTGACCTGCTTGATCACCCAGATGGGTCACTGTCACTGCCACAGATCTGCATATATCATTCCTAATTTTGTGCTCCCATCTCCAAATTCTGCTCTAAGCACATCTCCACTGCTTCTTTATTCAGCAGTGTGAATTTCAGTTGGTGTGTGGATTTAGAATGTGTATTTCAGTTGAGTCTATGCAAACTTCTACCTGCTTTCCTGTGTCTAGTTTGCAGGCGTGTTTCCTGGATCTTTGGCACCCCCCCTTCCCAGTATCCCTGATGGCCTGGATTGTCTCACCGGCACCTCCCACCAGTGCCCAGAACAAGAATGACCTGAACAAGGCTGCCGCCTCTTTCTCCACTCACCAGCTTAATCTCCCCGTTGCCCACGATGACACTGAACTCACTCAGGTCCTTCATCAGCCCATTCAGCACCTCAGCAATTCGTTTTCGCTGGTGTCCACTGACCTCCTGTAGCCGCTGCAACTCAGACTCCAGGGACAGCATAGTGGCCTGGGGACAGCCCTTCAGGTCATCCCATCGCCATCTTCCTGCTTCCCTCCCCAGCCCAGGCGGAGGCCTCTCCCTTCATGCATGACCCTGATGGCTGCTATGAAGAGAACACAAGCCCTGAAGAAGGGTCTGGAAGAGAGGGGGGTCAGAAGGGCAAAGTGCGGTGGCGGGGTAGGGGAGTGTCCCACGACACACTGAACGGCAGTGCAAAGGTGCAAACGTGATCCTGCCCTATCAGGAAGCAGAGGTCCCTTTGGATGTGGAGGATGTTCTGAGGCCAGGGAGCTCCTAGCCGGCTACTCACCACCTTCTGAGACAGCTCGTCCACCAGAAGCTGGTTCTGCTGGCTCTTCTCTTCCACCTCCTGGGACTTCTGGTCGTAGTTCATGGCCAGCTCCTCCAGTGCCTGCAGCACTTCCTTCACCTCATCCTTCGCGGCGTCGTTCTCCGACTGCAGGTGGCTCAGTTCCTGCTGGACCTTCTCGTTGTCTCCTCGAGTGGACACCAGCAGCTGCAAGGGAGGGGCAAGCCACGTGAGGGAGTCCTCTGCCGGCGACCACTTCGATGGCCCCTTGGTCTGGGGAAGCTGAGCCCCCCACCCAGGTATAGGTCTAGGAGAGAAGCAAGGGCCAAAGCAAGAGTCAAGAGGAAGTGGGCTTTCTGCTTCACAGAAGTAGGGCAACAGAATGAAGAAGCATCCAGACTCCAGCATCCGTGCCTTAAGCAAAACCCCAATTAAGTTTCTGGATTTCTATAGTCTTGGAGGGTGACGCAGCCCTAAGCAGAATGCCCCTTCTACCATCTTATCAGGAAAAGGTCTTTTTGATGCCTTTCAGGGATGAACTCACAACCCTCTCCTCTCGTGTCTTGCCCTCCTTCCCATTACCTCTTCCTGGTCCAGCATCTGCTGCTTGAGCTTCTCTATGAGTTGGCTCTGCTGGTTGATCTCATCATCCTGTTGGAGGCAAAAGGGGTAAAGGCGGGGTGAAGGGAGCTACTCTTTCCAGTGTAGAATTACAGGGTTGGGGTACACGTGGATCCTGATAAAAATCCAGCTAGTTTAGGCTTTGATTTAGAAACTCCACATCCTAAAAAAAGAAAGAGGTCTTTCCCTCGGCTTCTTTCCTTGACCCCTGCCCTCATTTTTTAATCCCTTTCTTCCTAGAAGCTGGTATAACCTTGACAATGCACAGCAAAAGGCTTTAAATGTTCATATCCTTTAACTGAGAAATCCCACTCGAGCGCTCCATTCTAATCAAATCATTCCAAAGCAAAGTCTTACGCACAAGAGACAAAGAGAGTCATTTCAGAGCGATTTATAATAGCAAAACCAACCAACCAACAAAAAAACAAACAAACAAAAAACCCTAGAAGGACTTTAAATAAGTAAATGGTTAAATACATTCTGATAAATGGACTGTTAGGCAGCTATTTTAAAATACTTTTATGAAGAATTGTTAACAAAGTAAGAAACTGCTCATTATACGAGGAATGAAAAAATCGGATGCAAAGTTACATATACAGTATAATCTCAATTGTGTGGCTTTATTTCTGAACGGTGGGAGGAGATGATTTAAATTTTCTTCTAGATATTTTTATTTATCTTCCACATTTTCAATAATGAACATTCATCTCTTTTAAAATCAGAAAAACGGCAGGATAAGCTACTTCTTTAATCCCTCACTTACCATCCCACTGGGCTCTCACCTCTGTGCCCTGCCCGACTGTCCTTACCTTGTCATCAAGCTGCTTGTAGAGGCGGCGGATCTCCTCCTCGTACTTCTGTCGCTCCTCAGGCGCGATGCGCACCACGATGGATGAGTTGTCGTTCACGGGCGTCTCCTCACAGAGCTCAGCTCCCAGGGCAGCATCCTCCCCAGCCAGGCGCTCCGTCTCTGGCACGTCCTCTCCTGGCAAAGGGGCGGAACAAGGTGAGGGATGGGAGAAGGGACAGCTGCATCCGAGGGTCCTTCCTCCCTCACTGTACAATGCGGAGACCTCCAGGCCTCCACCTCTCTTGCCAAGTGGACCGTCAACCTTTTGGGGAGTGGGGGTAAAGGCAGGCAAGCCGCTCTCGCTTTCTCTCATGACTGCTCTACTGCACCCCTCCGGAAACGCAGCCCCCCTCGGAGATCGTAGGAGCCCTCTCTGGCTCCCTGTACCCACAGGACCCGTTGCTAACCACTGCGCCACCGGCTCAGCTCTGTCTCCAGCTTTGCAATCGTCTCCTTCTGAGCCTTTGTCTTCTCCTTCTCCTTCTCATATTTCTTCTTCCACTGCTCGGCAGTCAACTCCAGATTCACGGAGGCAGTGTTCTTAATGGTCTTTGCCCTGGAGAGGAGAACGAAGAGATGAGACCTCCGTTAAGGCTCACAAGACCCTGAGGGGAGAGCGCAGCAGGGGCTGCGGCAGGGAGTAGGGGACCCTGCCACGGACCGCTGTCCAAACATCAGGGTGGACTTAGTCTCCGCATCGTTGTAGTTGGACGGTGAGCAGCAGATGAACATGGTTGTCCGGCAGTTTCCTCCCAAGGAGTCCTGGAGAATCCGTGTCATTTTGCTGTCACGATATGGAACGTAGCTTTTCTGGGGGAAGAGAGAGGCCGCAAATCAGAAAAAAAAATTCAACGGGGGAATCAGAAAGGATGGTGGGGGAGTTCCCTGGTTGCCTAGTGGTTAGGCTTCCGGGCTTTCACTGCTGTGGTCCAGGTTCAATCCCTGGTCAGGGAACTGAGATCCTGTAAGCTGCATGGCACAGCCAAAAAAATTAAAAAAATAAAAATAAAGAAGGGACGGTGGTGCTGACTAGGGGCGGGGCAACCCATGAATTGGCATGATGAGGTGGGGCATTAGGAGCAGGCAGAAGACAGGGTGGGGCTTGAAGGGTGCAGACACCTAAGGAGCACTCACTGTGCCCTCAGCCAGCGCAGAGATCACGTTCCCCAGGGCTGACAGGGACTTGTTGATATTCTTGGCCTCGTCCAGCACAGCTCCCTCTGCTCCAGTCTTGCTGACCTACCAGGGCACGAAGGGGTGAGTATGTCGTGAGCGGCTGCAGAGGGGGTGGGCTCTCCCCACCTCTTCTCCACGTAAGGTGGCTTAGTCCAAGGAGACGGGGAGAGGGAAAGAGGACAGAGAAGGCCCTTCCTCTGTTCCCCTAAACGCTCTTGCTACAGACCTCACCACACACACACACACACACACGTTATACGATTCCATTTATGTGCAATGTCCAGAAAGTCAAATCCAGAGTCAGAAAGTAGATTAGTGGTTGCCAGGGGGTGGGGGAGGGGCGAAGAGGGCATGACTGTCAACAGGTGATGAAAATGTTCTGGAATTAGTGGTGATGATGCACAACCTTCCAAACATACTGAAAGTCACTGAATTATACGCTTTAAAATGGTGAACTTTATGGTATGTGAATTCTAGCTCAACAAGAAAGTTATTTTGATTTACAAAAAGGCCACCCCCCTCCAAGGCTTCCTTCCTTGCCCACCCCACCCTGACAGGACCCCCAACCTTCTCGCTCCCTGCCAGGTCCACTAGATACAGCTTCCCACTGAGCTTCTGCTCGGTCTCCATATTCTCCTGCTTGATATTGATGAGGAAGATGCTATGGCTTCGAGAGCTGTGTTCATTCATGTCTGTAGGAGGGAGGGTGAAACAGTTCCTGTACCAACCCCTGCGGAGCTGAAGCCCTCAGCCCCGGCTTCCACGGACCACTGCCTCCACCCGCCAAGAGAGGGGGTGTCCGTCAGGACTAGCCTAGCCCCTATGTCTCCCCAGCAGCAGATCTCAGGGTCACACAGACAAGCGTCCCTCCTCCTCTGGAGGACACAGCCTTCCCTTGCTCACTTTCGCGTCCCTCAGCCCCACAGGGCACAGAGGAGAGGCAGACCCCACAGTCAAGATCCCCTTGTCTCCCCACTCACTGGTGACAGCCACATGACGATTTGATTTCCCTTCATCAATCACATCTAAAATTTCTTCTGGGCTGGACACAAAGCGCTCAGTACAACCCTGTAGGGGGCAAATGGACAGTGACCCATACACTTTGATCTGCAAATTAAATTACCTGCACAGTGACCAAATGACCTCTCAAGACGGTGCCTCTTCCCAGGCTCCGGACTCTCCCCAGCCCCTTGGCATGTCTCACCCCACCAGGATGTCTGCCCTCCAACTTCTGGGTGGGCCTTTGGTCTACCCTCCTCCTACACCTGCACTCTCAATACACTGGCCCCACCTGGCTGCCCCATCCCCACTCTCACCTTGACAAACGGTACTCGGTTCTTGTCCTCGTGCACAGACAGATTTGTCTTGGTCACTGAATCAAGACAATTCAGGGTGAGCAAGGCCAGCACCTCCAGCCCCCCACCTCCCCAACCCCTGCACGCTGCAGTCTACTCGGATGGTGGATTCTTCTTTGTGCAAGAGGGAGGAAGACTCCCCTGTGAAGCTTAATCTCCCTGCATGCGCTGAAGGCTGTTTTTCCTCCTGCAGGATTCCAGCCCCAGGGCTGCAGCTAGACTCAGGCTGTTTATATGTGGGCCTGGGCATCTAAGCTCATCTTCTGACCCTTTCGGTTTGGGGAAATTCTTGGTGAGTGGAGGCAAGGGACATGAGTACAAGTGTGTGTGTCCTTGTGTGCCTGCTGCATCACTCACCAAACAGTACCAAAACCCAAGAGCCCCAAAGCAATGTGATCTTTCTCTTCCTTGCCCTCCTCACCCCTATCCACCCACTGGGGTTAAACACCACTCACCATCCAGAAGGTCACGGATTTTGTCCAGGTAAATCTCAAAGTAGGAAACCTGGTTGGGGAGAAAGGAGAAGTATGAAGTGAAGAGGGCCTATCTTAAATCTGATACAGGGATCTCAGGCTAATGCAACCCACTCAAATGGTGGTGGTGGGAGGGAAAGGGCAGAAGAGACTATGTTGGCAGAGAAGAACTTAGGTAACCACGGTGGAGAATAAGTTGGGGCGCCAGGATCTCAGTGGGTTCATACTAGATCTTCCCCTCCCAGTCCCATAAGAGGACGCCCAGCAGTCATGCCCTGATCACCTTGATGTGGAACTCAAGGTTCTCATCCATGGAGTAGATGTGGTTGAAGATGTCTTGGGCAATTCGAGGAATGATTCCCATCAGCTGGGGGTCATGCAGCTTTCCCTGGGGAGTAAGGATATTCTGGAATGAGGCTGGGCTCAGGAGGAGTCAGACAACTCGGAGGTATGCAAATGAACACAGAGGTAACAGCTGCTAAGGAGACTATCCTAACTTAGGGGATGGTCACTACCTTCTAGTGGAAGGAGGAGGGAACTGAGCAGCCCTCTGGACTTTCATTGCTGCTGCTTTTCCAGGTGAAAAGAAGAAAACTGGAGTAGTGGAAAGGAGGGTGAACTGCAGCAGGCTGAAGGGATTCCATTGAACTTCCACCATAACGCTGCCCTCCGTTCATCCTTTGTACCAGGCAGCCCTCAATTCCTAGATCTTTCCCCACTGAGATTCCTTGGCCTCCTATTAACACTCCCAGCTCCTCATTCCCATAAAAGTCAGAACCCTCACCTCCATAGTGTGTGTCTTCCCTGAGGATGTCTGTCCATAAGCAAAAATGGTGCCATTGTAGCCAGCAAGGACATCTGAAGAGATGGCAGAGAAAGAACACTGGTAGAGAGAAGTGGGGTAGGGAATGAGGAGCCTGAAAAAAATACATTCTAAAAATACATTCATTACCTTTGACAATCTGCATGGCACACGCATGATAAACTTGCTCCTGAGTCGTGTTTGGAGGGAATACACGGTCAAAGATATATGGCTTCCCCTGGAATGGAAATAAAAGATGGCAGACATCAGTAGGCAGGTGTGAGGGAGGAGAAACACCTGAAAAGGCACCCGTTCTTCAACCTTCTGTACGCATGGACAATTATGGGGATGAGGGAAACCAAAGAGAGGCAAAATTTAGTACTGACATCAGGAGTTGTGTCTGTGGGGTAGAATGTCATTGAGGAGAGTCACACAGCGAGGCTGCATGAGTGGATCTCAGTCTTGGTGTGATGACTTAGCACTCACCATCCCAGACCCCCAGCCTGGGAAGCCAAATGGGAAAAGACAAGAGGGCCACAGGCTGTGGAGAGTGAAGAACAATACATTAACATTAAAAAATCTACCACTGGGGGCTTCCCTGGTGGCGCAGTGGTTGCGAGTCCGCCTGCCGATGCAGGGGACACGGGTTCGTGCCCCGGTCCGGGAGGATACCACATGCCACGGAGCGGCTGGGCCCGTGAGCCATGGCCGCTGAGCCTGCGCGTCTGGAGCCTGTGCTCTGCAACGGGAGAGGCCACAACAGTGAGAGGCCCGCGTACCGCAAAAAAATCTACCACTAAGTTAAAAAATATCTTCCTCAATAGATCCATGTGTCCCGATATGAAAAGATGTTGAAGATGTATTCAGTGAAAGATGCAAAGTTAGGGACAGATGTATAGTATGTTGCCTATTGTGTAAATGAAATACACAAATACCGGACTACTGAGCTGTTGTGGAAATATTAACACAAGCTCTCTTTGTGAAAAGAATATATGAAATCAGAAATATAGGTCGGGCCTCCCTGGTGGCGCAGTGGTTGAGAGTCCGCCTGCCGATGCAGGGGATACGGGTTCGTGCCCCGGTCTGGGAGGATCCCATATGCCGCGGAGCGGCTGGGCCCGTGAGCCATGGCCTCTGGGCCTGCGCGTCCGGAGCCTGTGCTCCGCAACGGGAGAGGCCACAACAGTGAGAGGCCCACGTACCGCAAAAAGAAAAAAAAAAAAAAAAAAGAAATATAGGTCTCTGACTTCCCTGGTGGCACAGTGGTTAAGGATACACCTGCCAATGCAGGGTACACAGGTTCGATCCCTGGTCCGGGAAGATCCCATATGCTACGGAGCAGCTAAGCCTGTGCACCACAACTACTGAGCTTGTGCTCTAGAGCCCGTGAGCCACAACTACTGAAGCCCGCGCGCCTAGAGCCCGTGCTCTGCAACAAGAGAAGCCACTGCACTGAGAAGCCCGTGCACTGCAACGAAGACCCAATGCAGCCAAAAATAAATAAATAAATTAATTAATTAATTAAAAAAAAGAAATATAGATCTCCCTTTAGGGAAGCAGCTTTAAGTAAAGAGAAACTGTGAAGCAAGTCACTCAGACCTCCAAGTACTTTGTTTAATTCAGGTAACATGTTATAAATCACATGTGCTGATAAGAATGCTAAAGATACAAAATATTTACAACCCAGGGAGCCAAACAGAATATATTTGCTATCTAGTCATATTAAAGGGAAGATCTCTGGTAAGACTAAATGCGACTATGCTTATTCTCCATCATAAGTGACAAACTACTCAGTCGTGTTTTCCCGTCATTCGGTACAAAGAGACTATGACTTAGTTGTCAAATTATTTTACTAGAATCCATCTTTCTTCAACTGATATGTAAACCTTCAGATCTATGGACACCAGAGTTTGGGAGACACGTTTTAACTAATTAAGGAAAGTCATACTTTATCATAAGGTGTATTTTTGGATCCTGGGACATAATAGGTCCTTCAATTTATTCATTTTCTATCCAATCGCATTATAAAATATCTTATTAATGTTATTAGCTTCTTTGTTCAGTCTTTTGAGTTACCAAGTATGAAATCATATGCATGTAATAGTTTTGTCTCTTTCTCTCCACTGTTAAAACCACTTATTTTATTATTTTATCTTAGAATCCCCCAAACAACATTAAATTGTGATCACTGGTTTCCTTTTTACTATGATGTATGCTATTGGTGTCAAATAAACAGTCTTTGCGGTTAAAAAAAAAAAAAGAGAAATCATAAAAGTTGGCTAAAGCTGAAGATGCAGGTCTAGGTATATCTACAATATTGCATCAACGTGTAGAATTTTTTTCCAGAAGGATATATATAAAAGTATTAACAGTAGTTAACTGGGGGAGAGAAACTGGGAGAGAGGAGGCTTTCATTTTTCAGTCTGTATCCTGAAAAGTTTACATTTTTAAACCATGTACAAGTGTTTTGTTTTGTCTTGTTTTATTAATGCCAAAGAGAGTGAGACAATAGTGTATTATTTTGTTTCCTTCTTTTTACTTCTCTGCAAAAAGGAAAATATTATTTATACTAATAAATATTTTTTAACATTAAAATTTTTTTTAAAATCTGGCTTATGATAAATATCTACCTGGAATATTTATCTGGTGTCTGTGGTGAAAGATTCTGAAGCCCAAAAAACAGAATCCACAAAGAGAAAGAAGTTGTGAAGGTGCTCTCTACAACTAAGGGAGTACTGTAAACTGATAGAGGCTTTCTGGAGGACAATTCTATTAAATATTTAAATGTCCATGCTGGTCATACTCTGTCCCAGCGACTTCAATGCTAGGAATTTATTTTATGTGTGTAGCACACTTGCTTAAGTACTTAAAGATGTGTGTAGACGGATGTTCACTGCAGCCGTTTGTATCCAAGAAAAACCAGAAACAACTCAAACATCCATCAAGAAGATATCGGTTATGATACCTGCATAACCTACCCCCATTAAAATGAGCAAGGTTGGTTTACATATATGGACATGTCCAAGATCGATCCTCTGAAAAAATAAAAACAATTTGTATAATGTGATTATACATTTTTAAAAAGCGTATGGATAGAATAGTCTTCGAAAAAAGATATGGAAGACTGTATATAGATCTGTTAATGATGGTTATCACTGGAGAGCAGAATGACAGGAACTTATGCTTACTACATTTTTCCTGTGATATGTAAATATTTTACAATGACAACGTATTGCTTTGAAATTAAAAAAGAAAATAGAATAGGTGATGTTACAGAAAAATGTGTAATGACAAGGTACGCACAAAATAATTTTAAGAAAAAAGTGGTTTTTAAAATAGTATGCAGTATAAAAACACACACACAAAAGAGTATATGAAGGATTACTCCATGTCTGTAAAAAGTTATATATATGTATATATGTATAGCTTGCATAGAAAAACGTGTTAACAGCAGTTATCCTTGGACAGTGGGATTTTAGGAGTTTTTTGTTGTTGCTGTTCTTTTTGATTTAGATTAAAACTATTCCAAAATGAAAATACATAATTTTTAAATAAGGAAAAATTTTAATCAAAGATATTAATATTCTTACTACATAAAGAACTCTCATAAATTAGTAACAAAGGACAAAACTAACCAGAAAAATATGGACAAGAGTTAGGTGCTAACAACAGAAGAAGAAATACAAATGTTCAATAAACATAAAGATGATCAACATTTTTGAAGAAAAAAACAGTAACATCATTTTTCACCTATCAAACTGGAAAACAAAAACTTAATTGTAATATGCAGTGTAGATGAGGGTTCAAGGGGGTATAATTTCTTCGAAAGGAGCATGCTCATTCTTTTCTGGTAGGACAGTGCATCCATACTTTTAAGGGGCAATTCAAAAATGCATAATCAAAAGCCTTGGATTGTACATATCCATTGACCCAGATAGTCTACTCCTAAGAATTTGTACTAGGGAGATACTGGTAGCAAATATTTAGCTACAGGAATGTTTATTGTCAACACTGCTTATAATAATGAGAAATTGAAAACAACTGAAAGGAGTTACATTTAGGGGACTGTGTGGTTAATACAAGGAATTGATTGCACTATGCCATGTACATATATTTTATTCTTTGCTGCTATTTAAAATGATGTCATACATGTGTACACTACTATGTATAAAACAGATAACTAATGAGAACCTACTGTATAGCACAGGGAACTCTACTCGGTGCTCTGTGGTGACCTAAATGGAAAGGAAATCCAAAAAAGACGGGATACATATGGCTGATTCACTTTGGTGTACGGCAGAAACTGACACAGCAGTGTAAAGCAACTATACTCCGAAAAATTTTTTTTTAATTAAAAAATAAAATGATGTCATCATAGAATACCAATAAATCTCAAAAAGGAGTTGAGTGAAAGAACTGAAACTCAAAGAGCACATACTGTATTATTCCTTTTATATAAAGTTCAAGAATAAACAACACTTATGTGTAGTGATAGAAGTCAAAGTAGCGGTTGCCTTGGGGTGATATTGATAGGAAGAGGGCAAAAGGGAGCTTTCAGGGGCTATCAAAATGCTCTAGATTTCGGGGCTTCCCTGGTGGCGCATTGGTTGCGAGTCCGCCTGCCGATGCAGGGGACACGGGTTCGTGCCCCGGTCCGGGAAGATCCCACATGCCGCGGAGCGGCTGGGCCCACGAGCCATGGCCACTGAGCCTGCGTGTCCGGAGCCTGTGCTCCGCGACGGGAGAGGCCACAGCAGTGAGAGGCCCGCGTACCGCAAAAAAAAAAAAAAAAAAAAAAAATGCTCTAGATTTCAATCTGGGTGGTGGTCACATAGGTGTCAAAATATGTTATAAAATTCATCCAGCTGTTTGCATAAGATTTGTGCACTCACTGTATGTAAATTATACCTCAGAAAGTGCTATCATAAAATATCACATCACAAAATGATGTGATAATGGCTCTTAAAATATGAATTATGCGCAACCCCACTGTTTATAAGAGAAATGAATATTAAGACTATGAAGTAGCACTTTAACCTATCAAAGTGGCCAAAATAAAATAGTTTGACGATGGGACTTCCAGGGTGGTCCAGTGGTTAAGGCCCCATGCTTCCACTGCAGGGAGCATGGGTTCGATCCCTGGTCAGGGACTTAAGATCCCACGTGCATGCAGTGGCCAAAAATAGTTTGATGATGCATTGCACTGGCTGGGCCCTTAAATATACATATGGTCATTCAATTGTTTGTAATAGCAAATAATTAGAACAACCCTAAATATCCATATCCATCAATAGAGACCTGGCTAAATAAATTATGGCATATCCCTACAACAAATTATACAGTTGTTAAAAAGAATGAGATAGATATTTCTGTGCTGATATAGAAGGAACTCCAAGACTCCTTGTTAAGTAAAAAAAAAAAGCAAGGTACAGAACAATATGTATAGTATGCTATCATTTGTGTAAAAAAAAAGTGCATGCATGTATATATGTATTTGCTTATAAATGTATGATATTCTTTTAGAAGGATCCACAAGAAACTGGCAATAAGGCTGCCTTCTGAAAGGGGAACTGGGTGGCTAGGAAAGAGGAGTAGGAAGGAGGTTTACTTTTCATTGTATATCTTTTTATATCATTTGAATTTTGTCACATGTGCATGTAAGACATTAAAAAATTAACTTAGTTTTTTTAATAACTAAAATTATGTAAAATATTTAATGATGGTGAAATAGTCATGATATTTTGTTGGTGAAAAAATACGTTACAAAACAATATAGTTTATGATACACTTTTATTAAAATTATTATATGTATATATGCAGGAAAAAACTACTGGAAACAAATACATCAAATTGTTAACAGTAATGGGGGGGCGGATTTTGAGCGAGTTTTAGTTTCTTCTATGTGCTTTTCTTTGTTTTTAACTTTGTCAACAATTAAAATATATTAGTGTTGTAATCAGATTATGATTATGTTTAGAATTATTAAAGAAAAAGCTACCTTGATTTTTTTTAAGGTTTGAGTGAGTTTATGAATTGTTCATAGGACTTTTGTGAATTTTTCACCCTTTTTATCTATACTGTTCATCATTACACTTCAGTACAAAGAATAAAATTCTTATTACACAGAATAAAATCATACAGTGTTACAATAAACAGATTTTAAGTGGCCTTGACGCCTCTCCTTCTAAGTGGTAATATCTTTCTTTCATTTTGTTTTATTCTATAATTGAACCTTGATTCTTGAATTGTAATCTAACTCAATATTTCTCCCATCCAGTGGCCAAGAAATAGAAGCAAACAAAACATGTCCATCTCAGGCCAGTGACTCTCACCTCTTCTCCACCGATGATGTCTATCCGTGCTTCTTGAAGCCAGGCATGCAGCCAAAGGGGATTAAACATAACTCTCAAGCCAACCTCGCCCCTCCCTTCTTCCCTTCTGGGAACGTGGGGATTAACTCTCTCTCTCTCTAGCACTCCCAGTTACAAGATTCCAGAGGGTGCTGTGGACTCAATGAAATGGAGGGCGCTCTCCAAGTGCTGAAGGCAATTATTGCCCGAGGAACTCCTTTTCCTCAGCCTAGGCTGGGAGGAAGAGACCAGAGAGGGAGGAAGGGTGGCATTCTCGGAACCATGAGGATAAAAAATATCCAAGAGCTAAAAATGGGTGCACTCAGTAATCTCGTGGGCAGAGAAAGCCATGGATACAATTCTAGGGTTTCTGGGAAGGCCTTCTACCCCTGCCCTACTCTCGGTTGAGCCCTTGAGTTCCAAATCTAGTTCATTTCTTAAGATTTTTATATCTGTTGAAGTACAAATGTCTTTTAATTTTCTATTGATTACAGCCACGGTGAATTCGTTTTGTCAGATCTTTTTATGAGAATAACTAGACCAGTGGTTTTCCACTTTTTCCCCTTCTAGACTACTCACATGGGAAGCATCACCATTATTTACATCTTTCATGACACATACTTATTCTAAGTCAGACTGTAGTACATTGTGGGGGATTTCTTATCAGAATCTGGGGAAGTGTACGTACAGTTAGCAAAAGCCATTTCTTTTTTTTTTTTTTTTTTTTTGCGGTACGCGGGCCTCTCACTGTTGTGGTCTCTCCCGTTGCGGAGCACAGGCTCCGGACGCGCAGGCTCAGCGGCCATAGCTCACGGGCCCAGCCACTCCACGGCATGTGGGATCCTCCCAGACCGGGGCACGAACCCGTGTCCCTTGCATCGGCAGGCGGACTCTCAACCACTGCGCCACCAGGGAAGCCCCAGCAAAAGCCATTTCTGATGCCCCCCCCCAGGACTCTGCCCAGGCCACTTTTCAGCCTGGATCACTGTGTAGACCAAGTGTTTCCTGAAGGCAGGGATTCCCTCTAAGTCCCCAACATCAAGCGTAGTCCCTGGCCCACAGGATGCTCTTTGTAAATATTTGTTGAAGAAACACAGGTATTGATGGAAGAAGAGAGCAAGAAGATACTAGGGACCTGGATGTTTGGATGAAACAACCCGTAAGAGGGGAAAATGTTAACCACTGCCCAGTTGTGTCAAAGGCTAGCTTGTGGGGAGACAGCACATATAAAATGATAATAACATCTAACGCTTATTGGGAGTTTACTATGTGCCTGTCACTGTGCTAAGCAGTTTATGTGCATTGTCTCATTTAATGCTCACAGCAATCGTAGGAAGTAGGTACTATTATTATTATGTTTTATAGATGTGAAAACTGAGGTTCAGAGAGGTAAGGTAGCTTTCCCAAAGTCAAACAACTGAGAAATGGTAGAGCAAGGTTTCAAACCCAAGCTATCTGATTCCAGACCCACACTGCCAAAGCGACCCAGAAGTGACGTGCCAACACTGAGTCAGATCCTTGTCGTGGCTTTTCCTTCCCCTCCCCCACCCGCCCCCTCCATGTGGGCATTTCTCCAAATGTTTCTGGACAGAGCTAAAGCCCTTCATCACTCCGTTTTGGCAACTTCAACCCCTTTTTCAGAAGAATGCAGTTCTCCCACCCATCCTCTCCAAGGAGCCTCCCTCACCATCTCTACCTTCAGGTAATAATCCAAGACTCTGTGACTCAGTACAGCGTCAGGGACTAGAAGACTGTTAGGTTAGAAACACTCAGGGAGACCCTCCACCTTCGAGGAATGCCTCTGAGCTCCACTATGTCTCCACCCACAGCAGTCTAAGCGCTCCTCAGTGCCTATTCCAGAGGGCTACTCTTCAGAGTCCCCTAACCCAGGACTCTGTTCTCCTCTGACCCACTCCAAGCTACCTTGTCTCCTGTCCAACTGTGTTTCCCAGCACTTTCTGGAGGTTTCCAATGTGTGTGCTGACTAAAGCTAATGGGAGGGCCTAAGATCAGGGGTCCAAAGACGACCAACCTTTTCAACCTTTGCTAAAGCACTTGGTAGAGGCTGAACTTCAGAGCACCAGGACTGATTTCCATAGTGACACCCCTGGGGATTGTTGCCATGGTAATGCTGGAGAGACACTGGCCACAGTGAACATTACCTCCCCTCTCCATTTTCCTTTACAGACTCGCCCAAGGCTAAGGGGAGACTACTCCCTCTCCTCAGACATCAAAGGAATCCTGAGCCACCTCAAACAATACTGACCCTGTTCCAATAATCCTGCAGGTCCCAACCTGGCTTTTCCAAATGAGGTACTTGGTGACCCTGCTTTTCTGCCTCCTTAAGAACCCACTTAACCATCAGGAGACCTAAGGGAGGTAGAATGTGGTAGATACTTGAATGAGGGAGGGAGGGAGGAAGGGAAGGAAGGGGAGAGACAGAGGAAGTTGGGGGAGGGAGCGGAGAGGCTATCTGTTTCCCTACTGTCATCCCTCCCGTGTCTGGTATAGATGCAACAGCTCAGACAGCAGGCACTCTGCCCACCAAGACCAAGGCAGAGAGACACTTAAATGGGTCCACTTAAAAAGTCACAGTGGATTCTGAGTGACCCAAAGAGCAAAACAAGGTGCACAGCACACACAGACAGTGACCCAGACACCCTTCTACTATGACTCAGGCCATTAACTTGGGCACAGCTCCATCCCCCAGATTCCTGAGAGAAGTCGTGGGGGGGCGGTGTGGATAAGGCTCACAGAGCTGTCTTCCCAGCTTATTCTCCTACATTTTGCCAAGCAGAAAAAGCCCACGAACATTAGGGACTCTGTAGCCCAGAGCTAGCCGCAGTGCAGAGAGGAGAGCCATCAGAGAAAGGAGCAGGGGTTGGGCTTGGAGAGATTAGCCTCTCCCACCTTCATCCTTCCCTCACCTTCCCAGACATCCTGAAGCAGCTTGCTCCATGAATTCCTCAGTTTCCCACACACTGGTCCCCAAAGGGAGCTAGAGGAAGAGAGAAGAAAGGGAATGGGAGATTTCTTTCCCTTGTTGGGACCCTCAAGGCACTCCTCAAAATCACTTCTCCTATAGCCCTCATCCTGCAGAATGAGAAATGAATAGAAACGCTGGGAAGGCAAGCTCCAAGGATGCTGCCTGAGACAAAATGGCCCCCCCATAAGCACTTATCTTGGCAGGAGAGTTTGACAGGAAGGGCTAGGGCAAGGGAAGATACAGAGCGAGACAAAGGTACAGCCCTGCAAACATCAGGCAAAACAGATAAGGAAGGAACAGCTGTGGAGTAAGATAGAATCTGAATTGGCAGGGGGCCCTGGGCCTCTCTTCATCTCTCCTCCCTCCCAACCTCCACCATGTCTCTCCTGTTTAGCTGGGCAAATCGGACAGATCAACACAACTCCTCCCAACATCACCCCATGCCCTGCGCCCACCATACCAGGCTGGATGGCCCAGAGAGCCTAAAGGAGTTGGTTCAGATTTACCTAAAAAACCCAGAGCAAGGAAGCTAGCCTTCAGAGTGGACGCCTTTTGTGGATTTGTTCCTCCATAACTACCTTTCTCCTATTTCTCAGCCTTTATGTCTCAGGGGGCCCTCAAGCTCTAACTCTCACAGCTAACGCCCACTGTCCAGACTATTCAGAGAAGAGGCCCCGAGGGTTGATCCAGGCATTATTTTAGTCTGGCCAGACTGACCAGACTGCAAGGTCTAACGTCCCTGAGACAAAGAGAAGCAGGGGCCCTCTCTATGTGGCAAACACACACATACATAAGCACACACACAGGGCGAAAGCACCCATTTGAGTCCATAGTGTGGGTGAGAGAGCCTGGTGACGGACTAGGGCCCTTAGGGACAGGACATGTAAGCAAGTCTCTTCCTAAGGCATGTTTACTCAAAGTCCCAATCTCACTGATTCAGAAGGCCCAGGCTCCCTCCCTTTTTTTTCCTTCATTCTTTTAACAAGCATGCCCTGTGCCAAGCACTGTGGATCAAAGACACATAAGAAGTGCCCCTGACCTTGAGGATGGTCCTTATATGGGCCTCTCCCTTCTCAAACTGGCTACAGTTTCCTGGCCCAGCACCCCTTAAGCCCTACTCCCTATTGGACTCAACCCCAGATCTTTTCACCCCATAGCCTGACAGTCCCAACCAATCTAGGAAAGGAGGGGTAGGTGAGGAATTCCCTAGGAATTCCTTTGGAGCCATCACAGATAAAAGTCCAGAACAGAAAACCGTGGAGGCAACGTGATACAGAAGGAAAGACGGAGGCAACGTGATACAGAAGGAAAGACGTGAGCTTTGGAGTCACAGATTTAGGTTCAGATCCGTGAATTAACAGTGTGACCTTGAGAAAGTCATTCAACTTCTTTGGGCCTCAATTTCCTCATCTGTAAAGTGGAAATATTAATACCTTCTTCAGAGTGTTGTTTTCAAGATTAAATAATATATGTAAAGTAACAAGTACACAGTAAATACTAGTTCTCCTTCTTAACAAGGTCTCTTCCATGGGTAGGGCTGTCATGATGAGGTAGAGGAGATGGCTTGCTACTTTTTATTGGATCATCAAGAGAAAGGATGAATACGCAACTACTTGTTAGGATCTCAGGGTTTGGTTATTTTTATTTGTTAGGGTGAGTTGGGGGGTCTGAAATCCTCTTCCTACTGTACCTGGGAGGGAAAGGCAGACATTTCCTTAGGACCCAGAGGCTCCCCCACCAAACTGGGTGTGGCACCAACATATTTCTTTCTCTGAAAACCCTTCATCAGACCTGTGCCCTCCCCCCAAGTCCAGGCTGTAACTACTTCAGGGAATGATGGAGGCCTTGATCCTAGAGTCCACTCTCATTTATACCGCAGAGACCCTGGACTGCCCACCTCTCATCTAGCCCATCCATTAGTGTCCCCCTTCCTGGGAGGTGGGGGTAGAGATCTAAGCCAATAACAAAGGGAAGATGCGCTTTCCCTAGGGAAGAAGGAAAACATCAGAAAAACATAGGACTGGCTCTAGGGGTGGGGACGCTGCAGAGAGCACCAAACGGGAATCCGGTCCCCTGATCGCGGGAAAGTAGCCCCCTCTCGCTCTGCAGAGACTCGGCCGCCGGCCTGGCCAGGCCACACCCAGCCATCCTGATGCAGGGAGAGGAGGGGCTGCGGCGAAAAGGATGGAGGATGAGCGATGGAGAGAGGGCGCAGAGACAGGCAGGGGCTGAGGCTCGGTAGGGGAAAAGATTCAGCCTCCCGCCCCCTCTCCGAAATTCCCTCCAGGGGCGGCACTCACCCCAATAACGACGCTGTCGTCCCCTTGGAAAATGGGGATGAACTTGTCGCCCCGCAGAATCTCGGCCTGGTTTAGGGGCCGAAATCGGCAGAGCACCTTGATGCTACATTCGTTGTTGGTCTCGGCCATGGTGGTCGCCGGCGTGGGGCTGGGGCACTTCTGCTGCTGCAGGGGTCGTATGTGCTCCGGGGGAGAGGGGCTCAGCTGAGGCCCAGGCGGAGGACAGGTGCTCGGTCTCTGGGGCTCAGAAAGGCGCGGCGGGCGCCTGGACGAAGGCTGGGGAACAAGGCCGAGGCGCGCTTCCTCGCTCCTGCGGCACCAGGATGCGGGCGACCTGGCAGTCTGGTCCTCTCTCGGCGCTCTGCCTCTCCGCCCCTTGCGCTGCAGCGCGGCGCTGCGGGCCTGGGCGGGGCGGCGATGGAGGAGCGGGGCGGGGCTTCCTTCGCTGGGGGCTGCCACTCCGCGGCGCCCACCGCCGAACCGCGGCACCTCTGCTCTTTTCTTGCCTCCTCTCCCCACCCCTAACCCTTGGAGATTATCTGTCCTCACCCCATCCCCACCCCAGTCACTCACTGCGTCCCACCCCCCTGGATCCCAGACCCGTCTGTCCCTCGCTCGGACTCCACCCCCCTGGAAGGGCTAAGGGATCCGAGGTGGGCCTGTCTACTGTCCGGGGAAGAGAGTCAATAGTGCTTACACCTCCTTTATTCCAAGGCATCCTTCACCCGAATCACAGTCCTCTCTCCAAATTGGGAGCACACCTCTCCTCCCCTCTCCCCACAACCCTCGCAAAGATTCCCAGCCCACCCAGCCTTCAAGGGCAGCTGCCTGCACCCCTATGGAGGTGGGTGTCCAGGTCCCATTTTTTCAGAGAGGAGGGTCAAGGGACGTCTGGCTCTTCCCTTCCCCTTCTACATCCAAAGGTGCACTCTACTCTCTCCCCAACATACACAATAGGTCCCCAGTTGGAAGGGAGAAAAACTCCTATTCTGGCCTATCAGAATTCAAAAGCAGGTAAAATTCTCATTTTTGCCTCATAGGTTGGGGCTGGGATGGAGGTGGGCAAGAGAAATTTTGCAAGAGAAAGGGAGTCAGAAAGCAGTGATGGAGGGGTGATGATGGCGGTGGGTAAGGCCAGAGGGGCTTTGAGAAAGGACCTCTAGAGCAGACATCTGCATTTGGGCTTCAGGCAGGTTTAGGCACCTATGTGAGTGTGTTTCCTGTCTCAGCACTGTTGGACAGAGTCCCAACACCCCAGCCCCTTTCTCAGGCCCTTCTGTTTCTCTCCCTTCCCTGGGAAAAAAAAAAAAAAAAAGAGCCAAGGCTAGAGATTCTGTGTCCTTCCTCCCCTCAGGTCAGACTCCTGCTGCAGCCCCTGGACAGAACCACCTAGAAACTGGCCAGATTGATTTTTCTCCACGTCACAGGGCCTCTGCTGGCCAACAGAGTTAGACTGCAGGAGTTGAGGCTCTAGGCCAAGGGGAGGAGCAGGGTGATGGGAGACGAAGGGAGGAGGGGATGGAGGTTCTGCCTAGCAATTGCCTGGTAAGTGTCTAGGGTCACTTAGATACTATGAGGCAAGGAGGAGAGAAAGATGGCCTGGCCAGACGAGACCTAACCACTCGGGAGGCAGCTGAAGGGGTCTCCAAGTTGGACATTTACCCCTAACTCACCTTGAATCTTAAGGAAACTGAAGGAAAAGCGTTCAGCATAAGAAGCTGGATGGGAAGGCAGTAGGACTATGGAGAAAGAGGCTTGGGGAGGAGCCAGGAGAGGACACATAGAATGACAATGAGTTCCTATAAATTCAGAAATATAGGCATCTCTTCAGTCACTTGGTCTGGCACTATTTCTAATTGTTGCAGCATCCTGCAAGCTCGGGAAATAGCCCAACCTCAGGCGCCCAAGGGTTCCAGGATGGCATCCTTAGTGAAGGAGTTTCAAAATGCTAGTCCATAGAGGGTCACTGGTCAGAGAAAAAAGTTCATGTGTATGCATCCCTCCCCCCAAAAACCACCACACAATGTGGAATGTGGTAAGTTTTTTAATAAAGCTGGATTTGTTGTTTCAAAGGACTGTCTTTTATTCTGAGAGTACTGTATGTCCTTCCATACTTTTCTACTAAGTAATGATGGTAATAGTAGAGAGTAGGTTTTATTTTATCTTTTTAATGTACTTACTCGGCAAAATAAAAAGGTAGCAATACTATGCCTATCTTCAAAAAGGTTTTTTGTTGTTTTAATTGTATTGAACTGTGAAATTCTAAAGTCTGAAAACCATTAGTGAAGGGATTAAGAGCACAGAAGGTATTCAGACAGACATGGTGCTACCAAGTGCCTATTCTATTTGAGGTAGAATTGCCAGATTTGAAAAACAAGAACAGGAAGCCCAGTTAAATTTGAATTTCAGATGAAACACTAATAATTTGTGTGTGTTAGTATGTCCCATACCGTATGGGACGTACTTATACTGAAAAGACTATTAGTTGTTTATCCGAAATTCACATTTAACTAGGTTTTCTTTCATTTACCTGACAGCCCTAACCTGAGAAGGTTACTTAACTTTCTCATTCCTAACATGACTAAATCTTTACTAAATTTTACTTGTTGTTATTGTTGTTTCGAAGCCCTGGCTGTGCCATAGCATGACTAGTTGTGTTATTTTTACCTAGTTATTTAATTTCTGGGAGTCCAAATTTATTCATCTGAAAAACAGGAATTATAAAAGCTCTTTCACAGACCCGACCTAAAAACGAAAGAAAATAAGTCGTACGAAGTTAACTCCCAAGGCGCGTTATTGTCCGTCACCCGCCCAAGCCGGATCGTCCAGGACTACATATCCCACAATCCCAGGCGGCGCTTCCCCGCCATTACGTCATTCCCAGGTCTCGTTCTCGCCAATCCCTGTCACTCCACGGGTGTGGTAGTGGGTTGTTCTCGCGACTTTTGCTTCACCCTTCCCCTGTACTAGTCCTGTCGCGAGACTTCCTACTCCTCCGCCTCCTCCGCCGCTCCCTTTGCGGCCGCCTTATCCTGGACCCGGACACAGCCTCTCCCCTATCCGAACACCGGCCCCGGCTCCACCGAGGCTCCGGTCCCCCAACCCCGCCTCGCCGCCGCCATGGCGGACCCTAAATACGCCGACCTTCCCGGCATTGTGAGTACACGGCCGGCCCTGGCTCCCCAAGACCGCGCCCCCGACCTCCTAAGGACCCCCAACAGACAGCAACCCGTCACCCTTCCCGCCTGAAACCCCTCCTCGGCCCCGAGGGCTCCCGCCGCTAGCTCCCCGACCGGCCGCTGCACCCTCCGGACTCCTTCGACCCGACTGGGCCGGGCCGTGGGACGGCCTACAAGGCCCCTTTCCGCAGTCGCCGGTTTCTCGGCTCAGAAATCATCTCCAGGCACTTACCACTGTGCTCGAGTGCTTATGCCATCCGTGTCAACACCACCCGTGTCTCCCCAAATCTTCCCATGAGCCCCCCACCCCCTCCCGAGACACACATACCGGACCATTTGGTGATGGCCTTCACCCTGGCAAGAGTGAAGAGGTTACCGTGACAGAACCCCTCTTGTGCCAGATGGAGAACTATGTTCTCTGGGGAACCTCCTTCCCAAACCCCCCCGCCCAGGCCGGCATGTACCCTCCCTTTGTGCTGCCCTGCCTGCATTCATGGGGTGGGGGTTGGGATAGGACCTTGAGTACTAAGGTCCTGAGTCACTCTCAGCCCTTGTGCCAGGCTAGTGTGTACAGGGCCTAATGATAGCTCCCCTTCTCCTGACATGAGTGCCGAGGACCCGCCCCGCTTCAGATTCAGGGTAACATCTTTGTCATCACTTAACGTTCACCATTAACCATCAGGTGTCCCCACTGTTATCCCCACCCCTCTGAGACATGGGAACTGACAGGCAGTTCACGGGGCAGGCGAAAGAAGGGGCGGAATCCTGGCGTCACAGCCTGCTTTCTCTGTTAACTTGTTCAAATGGAGTGGGGTCAAGGGTGTTGGTGGATGCTGGGTAGTAAGGTTGGGTGGTCACTGCTTCTACCTGCAGGCCAGGAACGAGCCAGATGTTTATGAAACCAGCGACCTGCCTGAGGATGATCAAGCGGAGTTTGATGCGGTAAGACTGTGCGCTGCCTCAGGACTCCTCTGGACTCTGACCTCTCTCCCCCAGGCAGGCCTTTTCCCTTTTCTAGTGAGCCACAGCAATAAGCGGGTATGCCAACCCAGCCTGGGTGGTATGTAGGTCGTAGGGCTTGCAAATGAGCAATGCCAGGAAGGAAAGTCAGGTCAGTGGAATTACAGCTAAGAGGCCTGGTACTTGGGCCTTTTAAATAAAATTGAAATATCTTAAAACAGGTTGGGGGCTAGTGACTTAGTTAGGGCTCTGGGTGCTAGTCCATGGTAATGAATCACGAATCCTGAGCACTTACAAACTGCTTGAGGTTAAGACCTAGGCCTCTATTTCATAAAATATATTGCTCAGTACATGTTTGTTAGTATCCTAACAAGAGCTAGACTTTGAAGTATAGAGGAATACTCTTTTATGTGAATATACAGTATCCATTGGCCAAGGAGCAGGAAAATGAATTCGAGATTTTAGAAAGATAAGGAACCTGGTTAGGGCAAAACAAATTTGAGGAAGCACATAAATCTTTCATATCAGCAGAGGAGAGGCCCTGGTAGGGCTTTCAGATTCAAGAAGAACTCAAGAGGAAGGAATTAGTTATGGACACATTTTAACCATAAGGGAAACCGCTTAGCATTATTTATTGAATGTGTACATTCTCTGTTGATTTTTATGCAATGCAGAGGAGGAAATGTCCCTGCCCTCAAAAATCACCCAGACTAATGGGGGAGTTAGGATACATGTAAGAAACATGAAAGAAAAAATTGAGTGAATGAAATCAACATTGTAAAAATTCTATATGTAAGTGCCAAGGAGAGCAAAGATCTATTAACATGTCTTATAGGATGTGTTTTAGGTTCTGTAATTTCCAAGGAGAGCTGGGCTAGGGTCACACTGATGGTGTGAGATCTCAATAAAGTTGTGACCAAGAGTCAGTGGGAACAGGCTCAGTATGTGTGTCTGTAAGTCCTGTGGTTATGTCTGTGGGGCTGGTTACTTCTGGAGAATGCTGGTGGCTGGCTTATAATGTATGGCTTGGCGTACTCACTTATTCCTTATTTGATTTCCCCCACGTGGAAGTGGTTCCTACTTTGTGGGGAACACCTTCCCTGTTCCCTCTCAGAGTGGTGTGTTCCTTGTTGCTTCTGTACTTGCTGGCATGTCAGTCTGTCCCCCAAACTTGAGTATCTGGAGATAATGCAGATGTTGTCATTGCTTAGGACCTAGGTGTGGACCTGTCATTCTAAGAGGTATCTTCTTAGGGAGCAGTCTCTGACCTCAAAGGGCAGGAGTATGTATACCGAGGACTCCATTCTACTACCATAGTTCAGAGATCGTTCAACTCTGGCCTAGGCCTCTGCCTATAAAATATCAAGCCTTCATGGTGAGATAATGAGTGGAACTTTGTCCCTTTGTCGCTGGCTGTGATACAGACAGGTAATATCATAGCAGTCCCCTTTCCAAATGAAAAAATACATTGTAATTCTCCTTTTGAAGTTATGGGCTATCTCTTAATAAAAAGAACATGACCCTCATCCCAGGCATGGAAGAACTGAATGTGCAGCCCTGATTGGCTGTTCCTCCCTGCTGAGCCTGAGCAGCCTATTTTAGTAGCATCTAGTGGGGTGGCTGATGGGGAGAGCCCACCATAAGTGTTCATTTCCTGCAGCATGTAGCCCAGGATGCCAGTATAGAAGTATATAGGAACTGGATGGTAAATACAAGAGGAGCTAAGTTGCCTCCATCACCTAAGGCTCAGCTAAATGACTCTCCATCGCCAGGGAGGAGTAAATGGGGTGGGGAGACCTTCAGCTACTTCAAGAGCCCTGGCGGGAGTGGGAGAGGCCTGAGATGTTTCCTGATGTCAGCTAATGTCTCTGGCCCCTGCATGTCCCTGTGGGCCTTAGGAGGGCAGCTTTCAGGAAGTCAGCTGAGTAATGGTTCTGCCACTGCTCTTAATACTGACGTATATGTGCAACTTGAGGAGCAGTGGGTTGTACTTAGACAATCCAGAAACCTCATTTCTGTGAGGCCTGGATTCTCACTAGCAGCCTGTCCCCTTCTCACTTACCTTCCCAAGACCTAGTACAGGTGACAGTACACATCACCACTATTGTGGCTGAACCATGAGATTTCAGTCACCTTCACTCCTGGCAAGAGCATGTTCTGCTTTAGTTTCCAGATTATTTTCAACTTTAATTTTATTAGTTTTTGAAGTAGGTAATATATGCACGTAGAACAAAAAGTGTCTCTTCCCACCGCTGCCTGCCACTGCTTAGTTCCATTCCCTGGAGACAACCAATATGACCGGCTTCGTATGGAACCTTTCAGGACAGTCTCCAGATTTTTATTTAAAGAAATAGTCAAGGGGTATTGACCCTCACTGTCTTTTCACTTCCTTTCTCATTGCTCCTCTGTGGAAGAAATTGGGCTGCTGAAGGAAATAATATCCTATAATAGCCCCTAAAGATTGTAATTGCTAGTTTAACTTAAACATTAAAGTTTGCGATTCCCATAGTGGGGAGGATGGGGGAGGAAAGTAGTAGAAGGTTTTATTTTTGGTAAACATGATCCTGATTTTCCTGCTATCCCTTCAAAACAATTTTAGCAGGAACTAAAATATTCTAAAGTGAATGGGCCAGAAAACCGCCCAGTCTGGCTCTTTCCTCCTCATTCTAGGAGGATCCCCTCTGCATTTCAGACAGTCCTGGGTTGATTGGGGTGATGGGCTTTTTGGAAACTTTTCTTAAAATGTCTTGTCAGGAAAGCTAATTCCCAATTGGAATTTCCTCCCCCCTGGGCCCACAGCCTACCTTTGGGTCTGTGAGGCATTCTGCTCATGGCTTTTGAACTGCCGGAGCAAGGGGAGTTAATTTAGAAAACTCACTAGAAATAGGATTTAGTTCCTCCCTTTATGCTGTAACTATCCCTGATGCATTTGAAAGGGAAAAAGTGACTTAGCCTTAGTTTGGTGGGTCTGTGGCAGAGGCTTCAGTTCTCCAAAGGGTAGATAATGCTGAAAACTCCACCAGCCTGAGATGTGAAATAGTAGGTTCTTTTCCTTACAGTTTGGGATATCACAGAGTATGCTTGATTGTGTTCATTGACTATTGGCGCACTTGAACTTATCTGAGTTTTTCCTAATGCTTCCCCCATCCTCCCTCCTCACCACCTTGCCTGGACACTAGTTTGCACAAGTAAGACCATTCGATGCTTCTTCTCTGCATGTTTTTTTCATTTGCCATCTTGCATGCAATGCTCTGTCACTGTGCTATTGTTGCAGCTAATTGTTTTAAATTCTAATGCATCTCTAGCTGGGTCACTAAGGGGCCTGCTGGCCTCATGGTTAAAGATCCTTAATCAAGGTTTAGAAGCACAACTATGATTCATGGATCATTGTCTCTTCCCCTTGTGAGGTGTGCAGAATACAACTGTCCAATGGAGGATGGGATAGAAACATGGAGACTAAGAATGCTTCTGGACATGAGGCAGTTAAGAGCTGGAGTTGTTAGGGGGTTGCCTTTCTCCTCCACAGAGTGAAATGGAGTTAAGAGAAAGGGAGTGACTTTTAGCCATTCTGGACAAGGGTGGAGAACAAGGGGGACAGCAACAGTCTTCACTTCTTGGCTGTATGTGGATTATACCTGGTAAAAACCTCATTTTAATATTCCCCTATGCTAAGCCTTTAGAGAAAGGTAAATGGGATAGGAAAGGGGTGTTATATACATTTTTAGGGTACTAGCTTGGGTTCTTTGTGCTTTCGTGCGTCTTTCTGTTTCTGTACCCCTCCTTTAGAAATGGTTGGATGGTCAGCACTGTGTTGGTTCATCCTGGACAGTTTTATTCTACAGCACTATCCATCTCCCTTGTCATCATGGTTCCGAAGTGCCCCTGGCTGCGGTGTTGGCACAGAGCCTAACAGGCTCAGAGAGCAGCAGTGACCTCTTCCCGTGTCTGATCTGGAACCTCAGGTCTTGCCCTCTGAGGCATAGCCACTTAGCCAAAACAACCCTGGGGCGTCTGGGAGGTTATTAGTGAGAGGGACTGGGAGTCCTGTACCAGGTAAACTGGTACCTGGGATCAGGGCACTTAGAATTTTCTAATCAAGTTGGCTGGTGTAATAGGTTCCCATGGTGACTATTAGTACTCCAGGTTACAGAAATTATCCCTAAAATCTCATTTCCCAACCCACGCACAGCTCAGACCTGGAGGTGATATATACTATTTACAAACAAATATACCACTTTTCCTTTTTTTGATTTTCTTTCCTCCCCCATTCTGCTTGTTCCTCATGATTTGAAGTTGAACTTATGGCCCATTGTCCTCTCTTTTTCCTTGAGTTTTTCTCAAGCTGGTTTTAGCTTGGTGAGGCAAGTAAGAGAAAGGTATAGTGTGTGTGCCTCCCCTTGTGTGTTTGCATGTGTGCACCTGTGAGTGCTTACACCCACTCTGCAGAGACATCCCAGCCTAGACCACAGGACCTGGATCCACCTCTACCCTGAGCTGAAAGAGGAGTCTCGGCTGGGCTGGACTCTGGCATGAGACAGGGGAATGGCGAGGTTGAAGTTCAGATGTATCTAGCTGAAATCTCTGGAGCAGGATGCAGTTGTTTTTGTCCCATCATGTGTTTTCATATCCATATAACCATCCTCGACTTCCCACACTTCTGTCTACCCATCAGTAGAGATCCTGGAAAGGCTGTGCATACAGCTTGATTTCCTCTCCTGGCAGTTCTTTACCAGTCTTGCCTGGAAGTGGAGCCTTGTCTACGTGGCCTGGACTAAAATACAGCCTCTTTGAGATACTCTCACCTTTCCCCCTTGTGTACCCTCCAACCCCTGTGAACCTCGTGAACGGAGGGTTGAAGAAATATGTTCTGCGCATGTCTGGTAGCCGTGAATCTTGGTGTCTTTTGGACTCTCTGTGCTATAGCACATCATGGCAGAATTGCTCTGGACCCCTCAGAGCTGTAGGGTGAGTTCCCAACCACTCAGGATGGGTATAAACACACCAGGCTACACGAGGGATCAGGATTTGCCCGGCCTCTCCTCTGGCAACAGAGAATGAGGATGGGGCTTCAATTAGGTACTTCGTATTTCCTTAAACTCACCATCTGTACCTGACATATTTTGTCCTGCTTAACATAAAGTCATATCAAACCACCCACATGAGCACCCTCATTATGACTGATTCTGCCATCCAAATGCCTAATGCTTCAAAACTAGAGAAACCGAGAGATAAGAAGACTTGAGCCATGAACTCCCCCTTGAGAATCATGGACCTTCAATCAGCTACAGGTTCTCAGAATATCTTCACAGCCTCTGCTTCACATTCTGCCGTTTCTACAGCTTCCCCTCCATCTCAGCCTTCTCTCCCCCCACTTTCCTCTTCCATGCCACCAGCTTGCAACATCTAACTACTAGTTCTCAGATGATCCTGAATTGCTGCTGTTAATGGCAGAGCTTCATGACATCCTCACCACCAGAGAGGAAAGGGTCCCAAGCTCTTCTTTCTCTTGGGGTTTGTGGTGACCCCAGCTGAAATTTCTTGGCCCCAAAATTTTGCTAGGCTCCCCTGGGCCCTGTGGTGCAGTATGTTTGAAGACTATCATGTAGTGCATGTGACGATTTGCTAATAACAATTTTGTCTTTTTTTTCCCTCCCTCACCCCCATGTCCCCACTCCCTTTCCTTTTAACTCTTTTGATTTTCTCACCTCTGGGGAAACCACAAGGAGCTGGTAAGAAGCCTGACCTTTCATGTGCTTTTTAACGGGGTGTGCTATGATGGGCAGTTGTTTCTCTGTCCTTTTATCTCTACTAAATCTTTCGTCCCTCTGTTCAGCCCCAGCCCCAGCTGACCTTTTCCCATCTCACGAATCACTGTAATGACACTACCTCCAGCCCATGCCCCCAGATCTCCGAGTCACTGGCGGAGTAGGTGCCACCGGAGGGCTAAAGTATGCTGTCGACCTGAGTCTCCGGGGCCACACGCTCGGAGAGGCTCCAAGAGGATGCCAGCGTCGGGCAGCCCTTCTGACTCAGGACGTGCTCCTGCAGCAGGAATAGTGAGATGAAAGCACTGACCGTCCCAGAACCTCCGAGACTCACGCTCTGTTTGTTGACCCTTTCTCGTTCCACACCTTCCCTATTTAGGAAAGTAAATAAGAAAGTAGGTTCTCATCTGCATAGTGCCTGGCTTATAATAAGGGCTTAACAAAATGGTAGCTGTGATTAATTTCTTTCCTTGGTCTGTAGACTATGCCTCCCAAAGAGGTTTGTTTTTCTACCTCGTTGGCCTTGATCGGGACACTCCCAGGAGGAGAGGCGTATTCTTGAGGGGAACTTGAGAGGGTGATGTTCTTTCCTGAACATGAGGCCTCAGACAAACACTTTAGAGGCCAGAGACCACACAATTATTTGGCCAGTGTGTGCTCTGGCCATAACATTTCAGAGAAAATTAAGGAGAGACTAATTTGGGACCCAGTTGTTTCTTCCCCTAGGCACTTGCATATGGGACATCGAACCCTTTTATTTTCCCTTAATCTTCAGCTCTTGCCCCTCTGCCTAGCACTTCCCTGAAGAAGAGGTAAAGGTCGAAGTTGATATTTTCTCCTTACCCCCCTCCTCCCTTATTTATAAAGCTGCCACTCACACTGGTTCCTTCTGTAATAGCAGAGCAGAGATGAAGGACGGAGCTTGTGTCTGCTGCTCTTTCTCCATGTCTCTCCATCATAACTGCTCCCCCACCAATCAACCCCTACTACACACACGCAGACAGAGACTCTCAATCGTGGATACATATTAGAATGACCTGGGTAGCTTTTAAACTGGCCTACTACCCTGGCCCTACCCCAGAACAATTAAATCAGAATCTACAGAGGTGAACCCAGGCCTCGCCCCACCCCCCACCCCCCGCCTTTTCTAGGTGATTCTGTTGTGCAGCCAGGGTTGAGAATCATTGCTCTGGCTAAAGGAGGGAAGACTCTCTTTGCCTTCCTCCTGTGGAAGGTGGAGATGTCCACCCCAACAGAAAAGGATTCCTGGTCTCCTTCCACTTCCTTCAGTAACATAATGAGACCTGTCGGACTGCTGACAATTGAAGGAGAGACATGCAGTCTGGAGGGCGTGGTCTTGGTGTAGTTATTAGAATCTGAATAGCTAATAGATACCGAGTAAGGAGGGAACCTTTCTGCGTCAATTTCTAGGGTGAAATCTCTTTCACTTTCTTTACCACATCCCCTCTTTATGGAAGAGCTTCAGTGCTTGAGAAACAGCAGAATGGTCAGGGAGAAGAGGCAGGTACTGCAGCTTCCCTGAAAAGATCCTGTGCTATCTCCATTTCAGGACTTACACGTGGCCTTTGCCCATGGGTACTCTTGGCAAACAGATACAGCTTATGCTTGTTGCTTTTAAGATGTCCCTTAAAAAGTAATACAGTGGGCTTCCCTGGTGGTTGAGAGTCCGCCTGCCGATGCAGGGGACACGGGTTCATGCCCCGGTCCGGGAAGATCCCACATGCTGCGGAGCGGCTGGGCCCGTGAGCCATGGCCGCTGAGCCTGCGCGTCCGGAGCCTGTGCTCCGCAACGGGAGAGGCCACAACAGTGAGAGGCCCGCGTACCACAAAAAATAATAATAATAATAATAATAATAATAATACAGCAAGGAACTTCCCTGGCACTCCAGTGGTTAAGACTCCACGCTTCAATGCAGGGGACATGGGTTCAATCCCTGGTTGGGGAACTAAGATCCCATGTGCCGCGTGGTGCGGCCAAAAAATTAAAAAGCATTTGCCTCTTCTCTGTATCCCCTGAATTCCCTGACTTCACGGCAGCCTGGAAACAAGGCTTCTGGTCAGGCCTTCTGCCAACCTTCCCTTTGTATCTAAGAGCTGGTATCTTCCCTTCAGCAGCTATGAAAGTCCTGATATTCACTCTCAGAGTTAGTAGCTTGATTGTCTCCTCTTTCCCTCCAGCAAGGATGGGAAGTTAGCTTGAAAATAGACTTCCTCAGCAGCAAGGAAATTTACTTTTAGGAGGGGGAGGTCAAAAGAAGTCAAGTTGATTTCTTGCCCTGAATGCATGGTGTGTGCCAGATAACTGGGAGGGCCCAGTTGGATTGGGGAAGGGGAGGGGATAGGGAGGCTTATGTACAGAATGGGCGGGGAGGTTATGCTGCCTCTGTTGCCAGTTGAATCAGGGTGTTAATATTTATACAACTGAGACTCCAAGTTTACCAGGAAGCTTTCATTTCCTAGGTTGAACCTGGGTCTGTAGCTTGGAGTGGAGCCGCCCTTCTTTCCCCTTGGGAAAGTACGGCCCAGTCTCCCAATGGTTTGGGGATTTTGTGGGGTCCGGGAAGTTCGAGGGTGGGAATGAGTCTGCCCCTGGTCTGAACTACCTGTTCCTGCAGGAGGAGCTGACGAGTACAAGTGTGGAGCACATCATTGTCAATCCCAATGCTGCCTATGACAAGTTCAAAGACAAGAGAGTGGGAACAAAGGGACTTGGTGAGACCCGGTTGGAAACTGGATGGGGAAGCCTGACCTCAGGCCTTAACTGACTTTTGCTTTGGGCTGTCTTATGGAAGCCCTCACAGTCATCTGAGACCATGACTGCCGTGGGTCTTGATCAGGCCCTCAATTCCATCTTCTTTTCTTGGCAGATTTCTCAGATCGAATTGGAAAAACCAAAAGAACGGGATATGAATCTGGAGAATATGAGATGGTTTGTTGTGTGTGTGTTGATGGGAATGGTGCAGCAATCCTATCCAGCGGGCATTTAAGAGAGAGATCAAGGGACATAGTTGGGATTCCAAGTTTCTCTCTGGTTGGGGGCCCTGAGGAACCCAGCAGGATGCAGTTGAGGATGCTTTGTCCCCCTGCTGTTTGCTCTGGAGAGTCTCCAGGCCTCCAGCTATCTCCAGTTCTCCTGTACTAGGATGATGTGGATTCTGAGTTGGGTATGATGCACTTACAAACTAGGCCTGGGGTTTGGACAAATTCTTGAGGTTCCCTCTACTGGGAGGTGTAACATCACCATCTGTGCTTGCTCTCTAGCTTGGAGAGGGTCTGGGAGTGAAGGAGACACCCCAGCAAAAGTACCAGAGACTGCTGCATGAGGTCCAAGAGCTGATGACTGAAGTTGAGAAAATCAAGGTAACTATAAACTCTTCTCCCCTCTCTGCTATGACTTACATAGCGGAGGAAGACCTCCCAGCAGGAGGAGAAAGCTTCCCTAAGCTCCTGGATAAGGGGGCTGAGGTTTTCAGAGTTTAGAAATGCACATGAATTTATATTCAGTGCTATAGGTGGGTAAGGACCATCCCAGTGACTTTCAGCCACCGCTATTTTTTTTTTTATAAATTTATTTTTATTTATTTATTTTTGGCTGCGTTGGGTCTTTGTTGCTGCACACAGGCTTTCTGTAGTTACAGTGAGCAGGGGCTACTCTTCGTTGCGGTGCGCAGGCTTCTCATTGCGGTGGCTTCTCTTGTTGTGGAGCATGGGCTCTAGGCACCCGGGCTTCAGTAGTTGTGGCACACAGGCTCAGTAGTTGTGGGACATGGGCTCAGTAGTTGTGGCTCGCGGGCTCTAGAGCACAGGCTCAGTAGTTGTCGCGCATGGGCTTAGTTGCTCCGCAACATGTGGGATCTTCCTGGACCAGGGCTCGAACCTAGATCCCCTGCATTGGCAGGCGGATTCTTAACCACTGCACCACCAGGGAAGTCCTCAGCCACAGCTATTTTTAAGGGTCTTGATCTATTTTTTTTCCTTGACTCACTCTTGCCACCCCTCACTGTCTGTTTGTTTTCATACCAGACGACAGTGAAGGAGTCAGCCACTGAGGAGAAGCTGACCCCCGTGGTGCTGGCTAAACAGCTGGCAGCCCTGAAGCAGCAGCTGGTTGCTTCCCATCTGGAGAAGCTGCTGGGACCAGATGCCGCAATCAACCTTACTGACCCCGATGGAGCTCTGGCTAAGTGGGTGCCAGACTTCGTTGGGAAATCATTGGTGATTGGGGTGTAGGGGGACTCAGCCAGGTACTGACAGGGATACGAAGGGGAGAAGTGGCCTAGCTGTTCCTTAATGCCGACTGTGAGGCAGAAATGACAGTGACTGGGCTGACCCACATCCTTCAAGTCATGATATTATTTCTGGTTTCCTGACCCAGGCGCCTACTGCTGCAGCTGGAAGCAACAAAGAACAGCAAAGGGACTGGTTCAGGGGGAAAGACCACTAGTGGGACACCCCCAGATAGCAGCCTTGTCACTTATGAACTACATTCTCGGCCTGAGCAGGACAAGTTCTCTCAAGCTGCCAAAGTATGTATGTATGTATGTGTGTATGTATGTATGTATGTATGTAATGTTGGTTGAGGGGCCGGGGAGATGTGGCTCTAGAGACTTTCCTGCCTCCCTCCAAGGGATCACATCTGGGGAGAGGGTGCTGGGAATGCTTGATTCCTCTTGATGTCTCATTCTCCGTGTTTGCCTCACCGTCTACTTTCAGTGAAGACTTTAAGATTGTGACTAGGGATGTGTTCCAGGGAAAGAAGTCCCTTGGCAGAGCGGTGGGGAGAGGGTAGGGGAGTGGTAAGCAAACAAACAAAGAGCAGGATCTTACCTCCCACTGCAGCATCAGGGAGGTGGATGGCAAATCTCCCCTCCTTCCTCCCCCTAGGTGGCAGAACTCGAGAAGCGCCTGGCAGAGCTGGAAGCAGCTGTACGCTGTGATCAGGATGCTCAGGTCAGGTGCTCTCCTATACCTAGTCTAACCCGCATATCCTGCGCCCTGAGGTCCACAGCATTCCACAGAATCCTGGGAGGAGTCAGGAAAGGGCTCCAGTTACAGGATCAGCCAGGGGTTGCCCACTAGAACCAGAAAGGATGGGGGAAGGTGGTAATCACATGGAGAGATAAGAACCACTGACTTCTTTCCTGCTTTTCCCCATCAGAATCCCCTTTCTGCAGGTCTGCAGGGAGCCTGCCTTATGGTGAGTGTGAAAGGAACTGGAGTGTTTGGATTACAGAGGAGATATCGGGATTGGGTTTGCTTGGAACATTGGTTTTGGATCTGTAGCTCTTTATTAATTACCTCCAGTGGAATGTGGGGTGGCCTTTTCTGGTCTGATTCTTCCCCTTCATGAAGTTTGTCCTAACCCCCGCCCCCAGGAGACTGTAGAGCTGTTGCAAGCAAAGGTGAGCGCCCTGGACCTTGCAGTTCTGGACCAAGTGGAGGCTCGTCTACAGGTATTAAATGGGGGGCAAACTGGATTACAGGTAGCTTGGGACTCTGGAAGCCCTAGATGCCCTATCAACCTTAAAATCTGTGCTTTCAGAGTGTCCTGGGAAAAGTGAATGAGATTGCCAAGCATAAAGCTTCTGTAGAGGAGGCAGACGCACAAAGCAAGGTCAGGAAGTTACCTTTCCTCCATCTTCATACCCTTTCCTGCTCCCTTATGTACTCTTCTGGTGGTTAAGAGCAAAGCATGAGAGCACTGAATCCTCAGGTCCCTGTCTTCATAAGCTCTTAATAGCTGAGAAAAGGCAGTGCTTCCCTCTTGCGCCACCAAGTTGACCTTTCCAACCTTAGTGGTCAGTGTGTACTTCGCTGAAGGTTGGCCACTGTCTTGTCCCTCCAGGTGCACCAGCTGTATGAAACCATACAGCGCTGGAGCCCACTCGCCTCCACCCTTCCTGAGCTGGTGCAGAGACTTGTCACCATCAGGCAGCTGCATGAACAAGGTGGGAGGCCAGCTGCCAGGGGTGCTAAGAGGAATTAGAAAGTGGGCAGCTTTTGTCCCCTTCCCTCTGGTCTTGGGTTCTAACGCCACACATACCATTCTGACCTTCTTTCATAGCCATGCAGTTTGGTCAGCTTATGACACACTTGGATACCACACAGCAGATGATCGCTTGTTCCCTCAAGGACAGCGCCACCCTCTTGACCCAGGTGTGTGCCCCTTTATTGGTCGGCTACTCCCCTTCCCCAGCACACACAGGCTAGGTTCTCCAGCTTCATCTCCATAGGGTTCTGCCTTAGCCCATTTGGTGGCATGGTGGTATGGCAGGGGCTTGGTTTGAGTCTCTATACTGTTTCTGAATGGTTGTGGGACGTTTGACAACTTATTTAATCTATGAACCTCCATCTTACCATCTGGAAAATTATACCTACCTCAGAGTTGTATGGATTAGGTGAAATAATATGAGTGAATTGTTAAGAGTTCAGTAAACCTCAGTTTTTCCTGTAAAACCTACCCCTTCACTCTGTAGTCACAGCTTAGTTTTACCCTCCCTGGGTCCTCAACCAGATGCTTTTGAGCACAGCACATCAGATGGAACATGGGCTTTGAAATCAGGAGCTGGGCTCCCACCTGGTTCTGCCACTTCCTTCCTGATGCTGGGCAGTGAGCCTCGCCTCTTTCTTCATTCTCTTAGCAGTGCCCAGCACATAGCGAGTCCTCGGTTTCTGTTGGGGGCACTGTTCTCAGAGCTGGGAGAAGCACTAAAGTTGTCTTGTGTCACAGGAGCATCAAGATAAATTTAAGTGCTTGGTGTATGTTCTTCCTCCAGAGCAGTTTTCTAAAACTGGACCTGTGAAACCCTCATGTCAACAAAATCTTACTTGTTCCTCATTACATAAAACAGATAAAAGAGCTGTTCTGGTTAAAGTCAGGACAGGAATTCTTAAGAAGCCTGCCTGCTTGGCAGACTCTGTGCTAGGTCCACGGTATTCCAGGGTAGCCTGGAAACTTCCCGCTCTTTTTCTTTTTCCGTTTTTCTTTTTTTTTTAATTTGGTCACGCCGCGTGGCTTGTGGGATCTTAGTTCCCCAACCAGGGATCAAACCCGGGCCCCGGCAGTGAAAGCGCCGAGTCCTAACCACTGGACCACCAGGGAATTCCCCTCCATTTCTTTCTTGTCTTCTGTAAGAGAACTTCTTCAGGTAAGCCCCCGAACCTGACAAAGAGTAAAATAGCTCTGTCACTTTTCTAGGTGCAGACAACAATGCGTGATAACCTGTCCACAGTTGAGCGGAACTTTGCCAACATTGATGAACGGATGAAGAAACTGGGAAAGTGAGCACCTTTGGGAGATGGAGAACAGGGGTAATCCCTACCCCTTTGAACTCCGTTAACACCTTACACAGGGTTTCCCCTTAATCATAACTCTCACATCCCATCTGACACTGGGGGCAAGGGGTTCTTCTTGCATGTGGGGCTTACACCCCTCCTCTGAAGAGTAGTGGAACCTGAGGGATATTAGATGGTGGTCTCCCCTCAGGCCACGGGGATGAGGACGTGGGCCCAGCCACATGCCAGCTCCTGTCCAATATTGCTTTGCCTGGTGTGGGGAAGGATTGGATCCTGTCCTCCAGCACAGCTTCTGTGACTGACTGTAATACTGTACAACTGTTTCTGACCATTAAATGCTGTTGTACTGTGTGTGGCCTCTGCTGTTTCCTGGGGAAGAGGCAGCACTAGAGAGAGAGACATTCACAGTGTAATAGACAGTCTAAGCCACTCTCTACTGTAAGAGGAGGATTTAAATTGTCACCTGTTCTTACAAAAGAACTAAGGAAAAAATGAGGACAGAGTCAGAGCCAGAGTTTTAAAATATTCTCATCTGTTAAATTAAGAGTGTCTCCCATAGAAAAGCAGTGGAGGCCCCAAAGGGCAAGTACAAAACAGAATTAAAACTCCCAAAGGTCTTGTCTTTACAAAAGAAAAGGCAGGAGGCAGCCCCTGGACAGCTGGTCATGCTGGCCGCTCCGGTTGGACCACGTTGCATAATCCTCAGTCGCATCATCACAACGTCTCTGAGCGTTTTGATGGGGGGAGAAGGGGCAGTGTAGTGTGTATGGGAGGAGAGACCCAGATGGCTCTCTTTGCCCCCTTACCCCCTTTTTATATCCCAGAGGAAAGTAGAGGGAAGCTGGCTACACCTTGAAATGAGGCTATGTGTTTCAAACCTGGGGACACGGGTAAGAAGGGATCTGTGCTTTGAGCAACCTGAGCCAGAGGCAGAGGGGTGTTGTAGGGGTGAGGGGAGGGTGCATGATGCTTATTGCTTTGTACCTTTCACTGGGAAGGAGGGCAGCAGCCAACAGTAGCTCACAGGTTTGTAAACTGAGCCTGCTGGCTTCGAGAAGGGAGGCAATGAAGTCGAATTAAATATAAAAGAGTCATTTGTGCAAAAATAACTTAAACAAATAAAAGACCTGGGGAAAGGGGTGTTCCCCTTAGCCTGGTGGGGAGAGGGCCATATACCCCCCCCCAGGCCTTTTCAGTGACATGGCTTTGGGGGGGAGGGGGTGACCTCCCTACCCCCTGCAATGGCTCAGGATGGGATTGTGGGGAAGGGGTTGCATTTGTGCTCTGAGTGGGGAGTAGTGCCCCCACCCACTGTCCACAGGTGCACGTGGCTGGCAGGGGCTCCCAAGGCTCAGCACTCAGCTCTCCCCAGTCAGGGTCAGATCCAGCTCCAGGTATGGCTGCTATGGGGCCAGTTTCCTCCTCTTGTTTTTGGCAGGACGGCCAGGGCGGGCCCGGGGAGGCAGAGGGACAGCCGCCTATACAAGAGGGGAAGTTGAAAGAAGTGATCAAACAGCTAGGTATCAGGAAGTCCTTTATTTTTTCCCCACTCCCACTGACCTTCTCCTCCTGCCTCACCCCATACACGCACCCACACCCACCCACACAGGGCCGCACACTTACGCGGGTTGTGGGGCTGGGGTCCAAGGTAACGTCTTGGCGGGAGCTGTTGCTGTTCCGGGTAGGGCTGCAATAAGGGGCACAGATGGTCAGGAACACCTCCCCAAGCACCAGGTGAATTTCAGAGTTTGGGTGGGAAACTTTCTACATTTGGATAGTAAAGGCGTAATATCCTTATTCATATTCAAGCAAGTATCTGCCTTTTTGAAAGCCAAGTCACTCTTGAGCTATTTCCATAAACCCAAGAAAATGTGGGGAAAGGCCAGTATTGTAGTGGGCCCAATACTCACTTGTATTTTCTCCTCCGGCCACGACGAGACTTTCTGACTACCCCTGGGGGCACCTGAGAAAAGACAGACTGTGTGTAGGAAAAGTTAGGAAAAGGCACCTTGGCCTCAACCTTTCCTCAGAGTCTTTGTGCCCAGACCACCATCACTCTGCACTCACCTTAAGGTCCTCAGAATGGGGCCCAGAAGGGGATGGATCCTTGGGCTCAGCACCCCCTTCAGCCAGCTCCCCATTATGCTGCCAGTGGTGGGTCCTTCTTGGGGACCGTTCCATTTGTCCATTGAAGCCACCACGTGCCCCCCACTTGAGGGCCAGTCGGCCAGGCTCCCGCCGGCTGCCAGGCTTTCGGCCCCGGCCTGGCCTGGCCTCACCATTAATGCCCCTAAGTCCCCCTCCTCCCCTCCGGCCCCGTTTCCCTGACCCCCTCCCAGTGAGCAGCTCAGGGACTGGGGGGTCGGGAGAACCGTGGGGTGGGGCTAAGGCACTGAGGGGAGGCCGGGCAGGCTCCGGTTCAAGGGCTGAGGTGGGGCTCTCAGGGGGCAGACAGGGGGCTTCTGGCTGCTCTGGAGGGATCTGCGGACAAAACAAAATCTCAGTCAGTCTCAAATGCAGTCCCTCTGCTACTGTAACTCAAAATGTCTATACTTCCAGTTTGGGAAAAACTTCTCTCCCTAACAAACATACCCACACCCATACCCTCACCTGGAGACTCTGTAGCAGGCAGGCTAGGGGACTAGAGGCCTCTGAGAGGGGTGGAGGAGCTCCCCCCACAGGGAGGAGCTGCAGCCCCAACTGGCCAGAGAGAAGAGGGCCAGGAGGCTGCAGCAGACTGGGGAGGGTTCCAGGGCTGCTGGTCAGCGAAGACAGGTCACCTGTTGAGGAATTGTAAAGTCAAGGGTCTCCCTAGGCCAACCAGCTAAGCTGAGCAGACCCTATTATTCTTCTAGGCTTTACCCGGTGGTCAGAGACTTTCTTCCCTAATTCATCCAGCCTCTACTCTCAGTTTTTCTGCTTCCTTTCTTCTCTCCCACACCAGTCTTCCCTCAGACTCACCCAGCAGGCTGGCACTCAGCAGAGGGCTAAGGAGTTGGGGGGGTCTCCCTGAGTTGGAGGGGGCCTTGCCCAGAGAGGAGGCCCCCGGGTCAGTAGTTGCCGTGGTGACACTGGAGGTAGGTGGTCCAGGTTGGGGGGCACTCAGGACACAGGGCTAAGGAGAAAGAATAGTTATTACATTTACATGTGTAAAGTATTCAGTAAGTTTAGAGTACTTTCATATGTACAATCCCACTGAAGCCTCACATGAAGTAGGCCATGTTTATTAAATACAGACCCAGCTGTTGCAGCCATCCTACCCCCAGCCAAGAATTAAGCCCTCCCCCAAGACCCTGAGGAAGAGCTCAGACATGAAACTGAAAGCCTTTGATTCCCAGCTCCCATCTCTGATTCTACCTCTGGTTCTGTCCCACCCACTCACCCTCATCCTCACCTGGGGGGGCGCCCCCGACGGGGGATCCAGGCTGGCAGCCAGCAGCGCAGAATTTAAAGCTATGAGGGTGGGGGGGGCTGAAAGTGGGGGGAACAGCAAGGGGGGCAGGTCTCCCAAACCTGAAAATGTCTCCCCACTCGGACCCCCGGCTCCCTCTGCAGATCCCTCTCCATCCCCAGCTGTGGGGCCCAGGGCCAACAGGGGCAGGAAGGAGGCAAGGAGGTTGCTAGGGGGTGCGGAAGGGGGTGGAAGAAGGTCTGAGGGGGGTGGTGGAAGCAGGGAAGCCACCAAAAGCGAAGGCCCTTCGGGCTCGCCTGGGGCTAGGGGAGGGCCAGGTCCCCCTGGTGGGGGTAGCAGGGGCTCAGGGGGAGGTTGTCCCCCTCCCCCAGCCAGCACGCCAAATAAACTGTGACTGAGCAATGGAGAAGGCGGAGGTTGCCCCAGACTCAGAGGGAGAGGCAAGGTCCCTAGCATCCCCGGGAAGCCGGCTCCACTCAGCGCCAGGCCCTGCTCGGGGCTGGGGAATGGGAAAGCCTCCCCACCAGCCAGGGGAGGCAGAGGGCAGGCTGGGCCCGACCCCATCCCGAGCGCTTCGGATGGGCTTTGAAGCACAGGGCTAGGGACTAGGGGGGCTTTGGAGGCAGCTGGTGGGGCAGGGGCACCTGCAAAGAAAAAGAGAGGTTCAGCTCAAGGGAGGTCCTTCCTCCCAGCGTCCAAAGAATCCAACCTCCCTGCCCCCAACCCAGAAAACCACCACAGAGGGCTTCCCTGGTGGCGCACTGGTTGCGAGTCCGCCTGCCGATGCAGGGGACACGGGTTCGTGCCCCGGTCCGGGAAGATCCCACATGCCGCGGAGCGGCTGGGCCTGTGAGCCATGGCTGCTGAGCCTGTGCGTCCGGAGCCTGTGCTCCGCAACGGGAGAGGCCGCAACAGTGAGAGGCCCGCGTACCGCAAAAAAAAAAAAAGAAAACCACCACAGAGCTCTCAGTTCTCCCGTAAATGCCTTGGCTGTCTCTCTCCACCCGAAGGGAGGAAGGGCTCCATCACACTCACATACCTGGCACACTGCTGAGGCTGCCACTGGTGGTCCCAGGCAGGGAGGGTGGGATGGGGTGCCTGGGCTGGGGAGGGCTCCCTGAGGAGAGGGTTGGGGGAGGAGGAAGGTGTGCATCTGACCCCAAAAGGTTAAAGCTTCCATCAGAGTGGGGAGGGCCAGGGGTGGGGAGTCCCAGCAGGGACAGCACAGAAGGGAGAATCGGTTGGGAGGGCTCAGGAAGAGGAAAAGGTGGTGGGGCGGGAGCAGGGGCCCGAGGGCGGCTCCGTCTAGGGGCTTGAGGGCCTCCCCCTTCTAGCAATCGAAGTACAGTTGGGGGGCGGCGGGGGCGACGCTGAGAGGGACGGGGCGATGATGAGGAGTGGGAAGCTGAGGGCGCCTGGGCACGGGGCCTTCGGCCCTGTAAAGTGCTGGGAGGGGGGAGAGGGGGGTGCTGTGCCTTGGCCGCTGCAGAGAGTAGGCTGCTAGCAAGGAAGGGGGGTGCCCTGGGCCCCTCCACCGTGGGGGCCCCTCCTAGGGGCCCCAGGACCAGGGGCAGGTGCATAGTGGCTGAAGACACTGGTGGCTGAGTGGCAGGACCAGGGGGGCCAGGGGGACCAGGGAGATTATTGCTTGGGGGCAGGGGAGGGGGTGTTAAGGCATCACTACAGTGGAAGAGAGGAGGATCAGAAGGTGGTGAGGAGGAAGCATGGGGGGCTGGAGGAGAGCCCAAGTCAGGGGGCACCAGGCTGGATCGGAGAGCAGCTCCCCAGCTATATGAGGGGGCATTGAGGCTGATAGCAGGTGGAGGAGGTGGAGCTGGAGAGGGGGCATTGCCCCTTGGCAGGAAACAAGGGCTGCTGCTGCCTCCGGAGGGGACTGGGTCAGGAAGCCTTGGCTGTGGGAAGAGCCCCCCAGGGCCTGCTAGAGGGGGGAAAGCCTGTGGAACTGAAGGTGGTTCTGGGGGAAGGGAGCCAGGAGCCCCATTAAGCGGAGTTGTAGGAGGAACTCGACAGGGCGGGCGGGCAGAGGGAGGCCCTGGGGACACAGTGTGGAACATTTGGGGGCTCGCTCCCTCTCCTGCAATAAATGAGAAACAAAGGATCAACCTGTGGCTCCCCTTCCAAGAACTTTCGTCTTCTCCATCCCTTCTCCCATAAATTCCCAGCTTCCCTGTGCCCTCCTCTCACCAAGCAGCTCCCCACTCCACCCTTCTCCTTGCTTTCCTCTCACAAAGCTCCTCCCACCATCCCTCTTCCAGGCCCTTAAGTTTTCCTCAGTCTCTGTAAAGTGGAAAAGATTCACCAGGAGAAGAGTGTGAGCAGGTGGTCTCCATGCTGCGGTACAGAGTTGCCATGGCAACGGCTTTCCGCCGGTGGTTGCACAGCTTGGTCATGTCCTCCTCTGATGCTGGCCCCACCCCAGCCCCACCCGGGGTCACCGGGGCCAAAGGGTCAAAGTTGAAAACCTGCAAGGTGGAAGCATGGACAGGGACCCTGAGGGAACAGAATCTGTGAGAAGAGCTACCACAGTCAGTGATTTGCATTAAGTCTCCCGGCTTATCCCTGTACTCTCTGGCTCCCCTCACCACTCTGACCTTGGGGACATTGAGTGGACACTCCAGACCGCACTTGCAGGTCCCATCGCTGAGGAGGTAGCTCCGGGTTTGCTCCAAGGAAGACAGCTCTGTGCCACTTGGGCTGGGAGAGGACAGGGTCAGAGAGTATGGGAGTAGTTGACGCTGAATTGGGAGAGACTCTTAAAGAACAGTTCATTAGTCAAAGACCTTCCTAGGAAGGGCAGAATAAGGAAGAGACGGAGAGAACAAATGCAAAGGGCCAGAGACACAGAGAGCAAAAAGGCTGAGGAAGGAGGAGGAACACAGGAGAGCAACAGGGCACCAGCAATCTGGGCTTTGAGAGGAGGGATGGGAGAAAACTCAGGCAATTCAAGGGCCTGGGGATAGAAACTGGGGAATTGGGGGGGGTCATACCTGATATAGAGCACAGCACCCTCTCGAACACAGCGCTGCCAGCCGATGGGGACAGATGTGGCCACAGGGCCCCCAGCTCTGTCTGCTCCACTGCTCTCATTGCCCCCATTCATTGTGTGTAATCAGCTCCCACGTGCCTGATAACACAGACATCCATGTGGCATTAGGAGGATTAAACTGGGCTGGGTACCTGAGGGAGTATTTAAGAAAAGCAAAGGTGTGGGGAGACTCAAGAGGACTCGGAGGCAAGGGGAAACCCTCGGAGAGCTGGGAGAGAGAATGAGGGGGAACCCTCTGCCATCCCACCATGGCTACCTGAACATCTCTGCAAACATTGTGGGGTCCAGTCTAAAGCCGGGGCCGCCGGCTTAGCCCACACCTGCAACACAGGAGAGAGGAGGGACCGTCAGGAATCTGCCCAGGAAACTCTCAAGGGAACGATCCTTAATAATATGAGGTAAGTACCCATAAAGATCTCAGGGATCTGCTGGCTGAGTCCACAACCATCCTTTCCATGTCCAGTCCTTAGGGACCAGAGGGTCAAAGCCTCAACTTCCAGGGACCAAGGAATCACAGCCCAATCCCTAGGCATATAAAGGGTAAGGCCCCTTTGTCCCACCAAGGAGAGAAACCTTCAGCCAGGAGTGTGGGCTAATTCTTATAATACCAGGCCACTAGGAAGTTTCCCAGAGAGTCTGGCCCCTGCTGTTCCCTCCCCCTCAGGAAGATCATATAAAAAGTAGATTGCCCCACAGGTCACCAGGCAATTGCCCAATTGCCCGCTGGGGTGGTACCAGCATAACTCCCCCCATGCCTGGCTCCACTAGACAATCACTGATCTAGTTCATTTGGGTCTTCTCCCACGATTCTCAGAAACTCCCAATTTTCCCCCAAGCCTAAGGCAAGGGGATTCAGCACCTCCTGTCCCACTGCCTTCAAATTACCTCCAAGAAGAATTCTCCTCTGATGTACATGGGGACGCCCCCCAAACCTGCAAGTATCCTCTCCAACCTTACCATCGCTCCCACCCCACACTGGCGGCTTCTAAACTTTCCCTCTCATAACAAGGCGCCTGTCACCCAGCCTGCTTCCCTCGGCTCGGGGAGGAGGGGAAGGCGCACGAAGTAGGAAGGAACTTGGGGAGAGGGCGGGCGGAGGGTGGGCGAAGCACTGAGGGGAAGGAGGTGAAGAAGGCAAAAGTCAAGCAGTGAGAGGGAAAAACGGTGGGGGCAGGTGAGGGCGGGGGAATGGGGATGGGGCCAGGGAAAGGGGCCGAGAGGACGCGGAGGGGGCAGAGGGTAGGGACGGGACGGGAGGGGAGGGGAGGGGAGGGGAGGGGAAGGGAGGGGGAGGGGGAGGGGCGGGGTGGGGGGGCCGGGCCCTGCACTCACCGCGGCCCATGGTTCGGCCGGCCCCGCCCTGCGCAGTCGCGGCCCAGAGGGTGAGTGGGAGGGAGTGGGAGGAGGGTCGGTGGAGCCCGAGCCTCCGGTACGGCCCCGGCCGGTCCTAGCAGGAAGCGCCGCTGCCGCCGCCGCGGATCACCGAGCGGCCTCCCGCGCATGCGCCATGGGGGCCAGGGGCAGCCCTGGGGATTCCGTTCCCAGAAGGCACCGCGCAGGCTGCTACCGCCGCCGCCGTCGCTGCCGCCGCCACCGCCGCAGCCGCCGCTGCCGCCGCCGCTGCCCGGACGGGAGAGGGGCGGGGCCGGGCCCCCGCCCAGCGGACAAGGACGAGCCAACTGGAGGGGCCGCAGTGCGCATGCGGGAGCGCGCCTACCCCTCCCCCACAACCCCCCATTAATCCCCAAGAGAACAAACACCCCACGCGGGCCCCACCCCCCGCCCCCCCCCCGGGCCTCCGCGGAAGGATCCGAGCCTCCTCCCAGGCCACTGGTGGCCAATCCTAGCCTTCCCCCGGGAGGGGCCCCTTCCGATGCCACAATCTGTTGGGGGAGCCAGGAATGCCAGGTCCGGGAGGAACCGGCCCCAAAAGATGAAGGTCGAGACTTGCCCTGCCCCGCCCCCAAAGGCTGCCCGGGTAGTGTGCTGGGACTTGACCCGCCTCCCCAGGTCAACAAGTCACAACACGACCCCGGCCTGTCAAGTCACATGACCTCTGCCTGTCACTGACAACCTGGTCATGTCTTCGGGCCAGGAGAGACCATCTGCTCCAACCCACCCCCACCCCCATTTACAGAAGGAGAAATGGAGCTCTGGAGCAATGGTGCAGGCCTGGCCAAGGACCTGTCACCGTCACACCACCGCCTGAAGCTGCCACCCAGCCACAACCAGCCTTGTTGACAGTTTCTACTTAGGACAAACTCCGGCTGCCCTCATGAGGGTATGACAGGATATGTAACAGGCCACCATATGGCCTCTGTTTTCTACCTAATGGCACTAGAAAAATACTTTGCATTTTCCACGGTGCTTTTCACTTTTGTTCAAGCTGCCTCCAAGTTCCTAATTCTCTCATTTTACTTCCACAACTCGTTATCTTTTATTTACTAACAAGAACGGTGAAGCACGGGGAGATTAGGTGGCAGGCCTGGGATCCCTGGGCAAGTGAGGGACCGCTGAGGCTAGAATCTGGGCTCCTGACAACCCAGTCCAAGGCAGTCGTGCGCTCACGTGCACGCAGTGTTCCAGGCAACACAGCCCTACTGTAGCCCAAACACATAGAAAGCAGGAGGCCTATGCCCAGCTCCTCACAGCAGGGAGTCACAGGACTTGCAGGTCTGGTACACGGAAAAGGGCGGGCCTGATCTTTGGTGAAGGGCACCAGAGCACCACGGGGGAAGGTGATAAGGGAAACAGTGGGAATCGGGGCCACCCGGCAAAGAACATGAATTCTGGCATGCCAAGGGCTCATCAAAAACTTTACAAAGATAAAGAGTTTAAGGGTGCTCTTCAGCGAGGAGGAGCTGAAAATGACTACCAAGGGGATTCAAGTTACTTGGCCTCTTTTGAGGGAGCCAGGGAGCTAAAAGAGAGGACCCCTTTAGGAAGACTCAAGAAGACGCAAACAACCCCGGTGGTTGGATGCAAATTTTCAAAGGACGGAGGTTTAAAAGACCTTGTGTCCATTAGCTGGGAGTGGATGAGGGGCAAAGAAAATGGGAGTCTCTTGTGGAGGAGGTAAAACTGGGACTCATGTCAGGTGGGCGGAACAAGACCTCTTGAGGAAGACAAGCTGCAGTGAGGCTTCACACCGCAGCCTAGGGGTAACCACGGTTGAGCGCTGCTGGGGCCGTTGGGTGCCGGGAGCTGGCGCCCCGCCCTCTTTCCTCTCCCCCACCCCCCCGCACCTCCCACCACCCTTGCAGTGCCCTGCGCGTGCGCACGCAGACACCGGTTGCCAAACATTGCATCATCCCCGCCCCCCTTTCCTCCCCTCCCCCGCCAGCTCTCCCCTCCGCGCGCGCGCATGACTCACTCACCTCCTCCGCAAAGCCTCGTGACCCAAAGCCACTTCCGGGTCCAACACTAAGTCGACCCCCAAGCGGGAGGGAGCGATGGGGGCGGTGCCTTGGGGCTCCTGAGTGGCGGATGTAAGGTATGAGGCGGGGCCAATGCCGGCGTGCCGCTTTATGATTGGTAGGCTTCTGGATCCGCCCCCGGAGAGGAGGGCAAGGCCCTATTAAAAGATCTCAGCGCCGTGCTATCCTGGTCAGAGGCTTGAGTCTAAGGCCTAGAGTGTATCATGTTGAAGATGAGCGGGTGGCAGCGACAGAGCCAAAATCAGAGCCGGAACCTGAGGAGAGAGGCGAGTACTGATTCCCCCATCGACTTTTTACCCTCCCATCCTCGTGAACACCAGTTGTCCCCTTAAAGTTAGGGCATCCGCTCTCAAGGATGTGGTCCCACGCCCTCCGCAATGAAGGGAAGTGACCGTCCGGGGGAGGGATGAGAAGCCTTCATTCAGAAGTAGTGCTTACAGACCCCTCTTCCTTCGCACGACAGCAGCATCCCACCACTGCGCGGAGCACAGGCCCTACTCTGTGCTATTCAGGGAAGGGGCCCCAGCTGCCCTAGGAAGATTTTTTCTCTCCCGTTGCAGACCCCAGGCCTCCTCGTTAGGCCTGCCGGGTGGGAGGCGGGGCAACAGGACACACCCCCGCGCCGAGAAGGCTGGTTGACAGTGGTTCAGGCCGCTGCCGCCACTTTGCCACCAGCGTCCTCCCCCACCCCCACCCCCACCCCCAATCCTGTCTCAGCCGCAGCGTCTCAGGGCCAGCATAGCCACGTCAGTAGATGGGGCTTTTGGACCCTCCACAGGACATTCTTTCTGCAGCCTTGCAGAGGAGAGAATCTTAAAAGAGACTGACACAAGCCTTTGGGAAGAGGGGTGTCGATGGACAGGGAGCAGAGATGAGTTTTCCTTTTCCCCAGAGGTCCCTAAGCCTTCTGCACAAGAGAGCATCCTGGATCTTTTAAGTGTGGGAAGCCATTTGGAGGTCTCCCCAGTGGATTGTCCTTCCCCTGGGATTGGTCCTTGCCTCTTTCCCCTTGTCCTGTCTCCAGCTAATCTCTGTGTAACCATTGCATCAGGTCAGCCCCCTGCTTGGCTCTGCAGCCCTCTGGCCCGGGGCTCCACTGCTGATGAAAGCTATGTCTCACACACCGGAAAGCAAGGAGGGTTCCCCAGGGAGGGCAGCCCTGTAGAGAAGCACTGAGGACGATATTGCATCTACAGTCCCCAGGGATAGGCAGCTGCCGCTCTGCCTCTGGGCTTCGTCCTCCTTTCCCTATGAGAGATTGGGGAGATTTATCCATTGATTCCTAACAAATACTTAACCAGCACCTACTATGCTGGTTAAGTTTGGGGCCCAGCATTTATCCATGAACAAGAGAGGAAAAAAATCTCTCCTCTCACAGAGCTTACATTTCAGTGGGAAGAGGCATACAGTAAGCAAAGTGCCATAGAAAAAAACTAAAGCATGGAAGGGTAGAGAATGCTGAGTGGAGGTTACAGTTTACACTGGGTGGTCAGGGATTCCCCCACTGAGGTGATATTTAAATGAAAGACCTAAAAATAGGCAAGGCAGTAAGCCATGTGGTATGTGGAAGGAAGCGCTTTCCAGGAGAAGGAATAGCAAGAGCAGAGGTCCTAAGGTGGGAGCATGCATGGTATCTTTAGGGAACAGGAGGCCAGTTGGCTGGACTAGAGTGAGCAAGACAGAGAGTGGTCAATGAGAGAAACGGGGCAAGGAAAGAGCGGATTGTGGAGGGCTTTCTAAGCCATTTTAAGGACTTTAGCTTTTAATATGTGTGAAATGAAGTTTCGAACAGAGGAATGACACAGCCTGACTTAAGTTTTAAAAGGCTCACTTTGGGTGCTGTTGTGAATAGACTCTGGGAGGGGTTACAGAAGCAGAAACTGGGAGACCTGCAGTCAAGAGGTTTCTACAGTCACCCAAGAGAGATGATAGTAACTTGATCTAGACTAGAAAGTGGAATTGGTGAGACGTGTTTGGATTCTGGGGTTTGAAGAATGACTCAAGAAGTTTTGCTGGTGGTTTGGATTGGATTGTGGGGTGTGACAGGAGAGGAATCAAGGATGATACCAAGGTTTTTGGCTCAAGCAACTAAAGTTGCTGTATACCGAGACGGGAAAGACCTTGGAAGGAGATTAGCAGGAGTTTGTCTTTGGACACGTTCAGTCTGAGATGCATATTAGATATCCAAAAAGAGAATGGCAAGTAAGCAGTTAGATAGAGTTGGAGGTCCCAGGAGAGGTCTAGACTGGAAATACGCACTTGGAGGATGTCAGTGTGGGAATGGAATTAGGAAAATGCCACTTGATTTGTTCCCTTCCCTGTAGTCCAGTCCTTACCCTGGCAGATTTGAGGACTGCCTTAAATTTAGAGAAAGCTGAGTTGGCCAGGATTTTGCTATTATGTAATCAGGACTACAAATGTCAGCAACTAAAAATAAAGGAAGTCAGGCTCTTCTCTGTCCTTAGAAATGGCTACAGGGGCCAATAACTAACTACACTCTATAAGACAGGAAGTAAGGAAGGAGCAGTAGGAAGCTGGAGATAAAAGAACCTGCCTCTCTCCCCGCTTCCAGAGGTGGCTAACATTTATCTTTGATCCCCACAGTGTTCCAGAAGGAAGTGTATCTTCATACATCACCACACCTGAAAGCAGGTAAACGTAACCAACCCTTTCCCAAAACCAGCTCCTAAGAATTGCTGCTTAGGCCCCCTTTACTGGGACCCTAAGAAATTATGAAAACACCTAGAGAAGGTGGGAGAGGACAGTTTGAATCTGAGCAGGCTTTTGCTATTAGGCCACATCCATCCTCCTGACCTGCCCCTAACAAGGTGACCAAATCACTATTCTTAGAGCATGTCCTAATTGAAAGCTGGCCCTGAGTGAGCAATCAGCAGTCAGGTGAGGTCTCACCACACCTCCATCCCCAAGGTTAGACTGACCCAAGGACTGTTTGCCCAAGTTCCCCACACAGAAGGAGAAAGGAGCACAGATGGTCTGGTGACCGCCCCTGGAAACAACCAGTGGAGCTCCCCAAGGGGGGCTGAAGACTTTTACTAGGAACCCATAAGAATGCACATCCAGGCACTTGCTTCTTCAAGTGCTGGGCAAAAGCAAAGATGGAATATCATCCTAGATCAGGAGTTGGTAAATTTTAAAGGGTGAGACAGTATTTTAGACGTTGAGGGCCACACAGAATAGTCTCTGTCACAACTATTCATCTCTGCCGTTGTCTCATGAAAGCAGCCGTAAACAATATGTAAATAAATGGATGTGGCCGTGTTCTAATAAACTTTTCTCTACCAAAACAGACAGGCAGCAGGCCAGTGTGCCAACCTGTAGACTGACGGCTTTGTGGAGCTTCTTCCCCCACCCACTATCCTGAGTATGTCCTTTCCCAGAGCCTGATCCAGCCACAGAGATGGCAGCTGAGTCACTGCCTTTCTCCTTCGGGACACTGTCCAGCTGGGAGCTGGAGGCCTGGTATGAGGACTTGCAGGAGGTGCTGTCCTCAGATGAAAATGGGGGTACCTATGTCTCACCCCCTGGAAACGAGGAGGTAGGAATGCTAGGCCTAACGCTGGGCGGGGGGTGGGGGCTGCGGGGTACTGCCCCGTCCCTTCTCAGCTAATTAACACCTACTCTGCCTTTCCTCATTCCTTTGAAGGAAGAACCAAAAACCTTCACCACCCTTGACCCCGCCTCCCTGGCTTGGCTGACCGAGGAGCCAGGACGAGCAGTGGTTACGCGCACCTCCCAGAGCCCCAGCTCTCTGGATTCCAGTCAGAGCTCCCCGGCTCAGGAGGAAGAAGAGGAAGACCAAGAAAGACCCAGGAAACGGAAACACAGTGGCCAGTCCCCGGCACGGGCTGGAAAGCAACGCATGAAGGAGAAAGAACAAGAGAACGAAAGAAGAGTGGCACAGCTAGCTGAAGAGAACGAACGGCTCAAGCAGGAAATTGAGCGCCTGACCAGGGAAGTGGAGGCGACTCGCCGAGCTCTGATTGATCGGATGGTTAATCTGCACCAAGCATGAACAGCTGGGACCAGCACTCCCCCCTCGGGCCACTTCCGACCCTTCCTGGAAGTATCTACTGACCACCTTCTCACCAGTGCCAGTGATGTACCCCTCCCACCCCCATCTATTCAGTAGGGGGAAAACTTAGGGTAGATGACAGGAGAGGGTCTTGGCATGTATACAGAGATTGTACATTTATTTATTAATGTCCACACCCATTAAAGTGACTTTCTAGGAGCCAAGTTCTCACTTTCACTTTTTCTTCTTGCCTTTAGGGGTTTCAAGGGGTTTCCCCTCAGCTAGAGCCAACTGTTTCTTCAGATCCAGGAGTTTAGCCACCTCTGCAGCAACCTGGTTCTTGTCTGCCTTTTGTGCTTTCAATTCTCGGACAATGTTGCCCTAAGAGAAGAGGGGATGGGGGAATCACAACAGTGAGACCAGAAATGACCTATTTAGGATTCAGCTTTTCCAGCCTCCCATAGGGCTTAAGCTCTGTACCTGCTTGGTCACTTCATCCATCAGCACTTGTATCTGCTGTGGTCCAGCTGTTGTCATAGTCTCTACAGCTGCTGGCTTGGGGGATGCTTTTGCCTTGAGATCAACAACAGAGTTAGCACCTGCTACCATAAACATCCCCCGACCTCAAGTTTTATATAACATCTCAGGAGCAAAGTGATTACCTTTAATGACAAGGACTCTTCTAGCTAAGACAGGAAAGAAAAATGAAGTGAGGAAGCAGCAGGGCCAATAGATGGAAAGAGGGATGAGTGAGGGCTACTGAAGGATACTGACTGTCGGTGGGTGAGGCACAGTCTTTAGCTTTCTCACCTGGCCCCCGCTGAAGCGCTGCCTCAGACCTTCAATCTGGTCATTTTCCAATTTTTGGAACAAGGGACTGACCTGTGAAAAAAGAATTCCAGAATCATTCACTGATTAGGTATAAACTCTACCGGACTATACAGAGGGCCTCTCCACCCCAACTTCTGACATTTAGGAACTCAGTGATCTAGGAAAAAATCTTTTATAGAGTATAACACTGAGCAAATACCTGCTGATTTCAGTAAAGAATCCAGAAAAAGCATTCACTAGGGTCAAAAATTATTTAAACTATTATTATTATTATTTTTTTTTTTTTTGCGGTATGCAGGCCTACTCACTGTTGTGGCCCCTCCCGTTGTGGAGCACAGGCTCCGGACACGCAGACTCAGCAGCCATGGCTCACGGGCACAGCCGCTCTGAGGCATGTGGGATCTTCCCGGACCGGGGCACGAACCCATGTCCCCTGCATCGGCAGGCGGACTCTCAACCACTGCGCCACCAGGGAAGCCCTATTTAAACTATTTAATGGTGCTAGGTTGATGCCAAAGCTTACAGGTGTACATGCTTTTATCACCTTGTGTTGAGGAAGTGGTTAGTTTGTATTCTCCCTGCCCCTTGGGTCCTGGCATGAAGGACAGTTGAGGATACATGAGCTACAGAAAACACTGGGCTTGTAAACCAATACCAAGGACTTTATATTAGAAACAAGCCTAAGCGCAGAGTGGGGACGAGTGAGAGTGGGGACGAGTGGGGAAGGGGTTCGGAGAATAGCTATGAGAGTCTTATGCCCAAAGTTAAGTTCTTCCCTGACCCCTCCCCAGAGGCTGCTTGGCAAAAGAAGGAATTTTGAGAGAGGCTGGCTCTTCCAAATCTCAGAGACGTACTGTGCCAATCTGGTGTCCTGCTGGTAAGGTGCACAGGAAGTTTGTGAGCAGGATGCTGCAGGCTGGAGGTGGGAGCTGCAGCTGGGCCTGGATGGTAGCACTAACCGTGGGCATGTAAGGCTGGAGCATGATGGACAGCAAGGCAGCTATATTCACTGCCAAGCCTGTCACTGTCCCTGCCCGCTGTCTGGGGAAGAAAAGATATTAGTCACTACCCCCAGGAGGACGTAGCCTACCAGCCACTTTATTCCTGGAGCCAACCCTACCTCCTTACCTACCTGTCAGCCTCGCTGCCTTTAATCCGCTTCCAGGGCTCGTTCACCTGAATGTACTGGTTGCCATGGCGAGAGATGGTGAGGATACTGCGTAAGGCATCCCGGATCCTGGGAAGGAAGGATGCAGGCCAAGGTGTAAGGTTCTGGGGGGACCAGTATGGGGCCCTCAACATGCCAGCAGATCACTGAGTTGAGACAGAGGTGTAGATACTTACCGAACCTTTTCTAGCAGCTGGTGATAATGCTGGAGCTCCAGGGTGACATGGGCCAGCAGGCGCCGATCATCAGAGGTGAGCACCATCTCAGGCACAAAACCCCCAAAAAACTTAGACACAAACATCCCAGCTCTGGATGGGAGGAGGGAAGGAGAGGGGAGAGAAAAGAGGAGTTACTGCCCAGTCTCCTTAGAGAAAATTGACACCATTTTCATAATTCTGCATTTTCTCAGAACTGAAACCACCTGGCTCCCTCAAGCTGGAAGGCAAAACTTAACAAATTAATTCCTTATTCTCCCTCTCCCTTAAGAATATGACTCTGCACATAACAGACATTTTATATACAGATATCCCTTACATAAAGGGAACTAATAAAGTTAAGCAACCGTTTATTTTTAAGAAGTTAAAAACTCAGAATGATCAAGTTGAAATATGCATTAATTGCTACCAAATAAATCCTCTAGTAGGGACTATCTGTTCAATGTGGTTAATGAGCAAACCTGAAAGCGTGTGTAGCCATGGAGGATATTTCTTTAGGTTGCAGAGTAGCTGAGATAGGGACCGATAATGGAATGTGAGCCTGAAGTAACAAAACTGAAAAGTACAGCAGAAGTCTCCTACCCCTATGCTAAAATAACCCCCTTCTTCAGCCAAACTTTTCAGTGGTCTGCAAGTGAAACTTTTTGCTAGGAAAGAACACATTTCCAATTCTACAAAGAACATCAATAAGAAAATAATTCGCAAAAATTCACTTTGTGACCAACTCTGCTAAATCACATCTCTACAACTAACTTGCCCCAAGCGTACGTGGCCTACTAGCCCCACCCCAGGTTCACCTGCTGACTCTCAACCCTCACCAGGTCCCACCTGTTGATGAAGTTGCCCAGATTGTTAAGCAGCTCAGAATTATTCTTGAGCAACATGTCTGTCCAGGAGAAGGCACTGTCCTGACCCTCAGGCCGAATGTACAGCAGATAGAAGCGCCAGATGTCAGCAGGGATCCCTGTGTCCTGGGCCATGTCCCCAAACACTCCTACACCCCGGCTCTTAGAGAATTTCCCATCCTCGTAATTCAGGTATTCTGGACAGAGAAGGAGAATGAGAACCATCTGTTCAAATCATGTCCTTCCTCGTGGGATGAACTGGGAGATTGGGATTGACATATATACACTAATATGTATAAAATAGATAACTAATAAGAACCTGCTGTATAAAAAAAAAAATCATGTCCTTCCTCTCTGACCCACTAACTCTTCTTTCCTCTCCCTCAACCTCAGTTCTAGAGTAGCTGGCCTGCACAGAACTTGGGAGATCCTTCCTCTGCATTCTGGTCTTCTTCTGTTTACTTCTACCCATTACAAAATTTAGCTTTGGACTTTTGCTCTCTTCAGGTTCTTGTTCCCTTTTTCTGCATTGAGCTTCCATGTTCTAATTGTTTCCTATTTCATCTCAACTCCTAACTCAAGACCTAGCACCTCTCCAGGAGCTTCTTCTAAGTACTGTCTCGGCCCTCATTCCCTTAGAACATCCCCATCTCCAATCTCCCAGGGTACCTGTAGCAATGAGGTGGCTGACCAAAGTGTAGTTGTCCTCAGCTCCTAGGGCTGAACAAGGAAAGACTAAGCCGTGGAAGGGAACATTGTCTTTGGCCATGAACTGATACAGGCTCACCTATGGAATATAATTGGGAGACAGAGCTCCTGAGATCCTCTTCAAAGGCTCAAGAAAGATCAGCTACCCACCCCTAACCACCCCCACTATACACACACACTCCCCAGGTCTTTGACAGGCTAACAAAGAACTGCTCACTTGTTCTGGGTTCTTCCACCACTTCTCCCACTGGTCTGTGTAGTTGGCTGTGATGGACAGGTAGCCAATGGTGGCATCAAACCAGACATAGAATACCTGGAGGGTCAGGAGGGAGGAGACACAGTTAAGATGCAAGAACACTGGGAAAACCTTGCCAACCCAAAGCCTCAGACTGAATCAAGACACAATCAAGTCTATTCTGCTAGCCCAGGGTTTCAATCCCAAGGCTGAATAATATGAGATATGAATAAAGCATAGCATTTTTACCTTGTCCTCAAAACCTACTAAGGGCACAGGGGTTCCCCACTTGAGGTCTCGGGTTATGCAGCGTGGCTTGAGGCCATCCCGAAGCCAAGAACGAATGATGAACCGGGCGTTAGGTGTCCAGTCACTGCCAGGCAACGTCTTCTCCAACCACTCCTCCAGCGGCTTTCCCAACTGAGACAGCAGAGAAGCACAGAGAGCTGGTTTAGGACAGTTGCATGTGTGGTCACCGTAAGGATAAATACGTATGACCACTTTGGAGTAGTTTGGTGATATCTAATTAAAATTAAGGATTCATGACTTTGCCATAATGATTCCACTTCTAGGGATTTTTTTCAACAGAAATATTCACATAAGTGTGTACAGATGTGTTTATAAACAAGTGCACAGTTCACCACAGCAAAAATTAAAACTGATTCACTTGGTTCAGTAGCATTTAAAGAAATATGGTATATCAACATAATGAAATACTTATAAGCCCTTTAAAAAGAGTGAGAAGACCAGTATGTATTGATATGTAAAGATCTCAGAAATACATTAATTAAATAAACTGCTAAACAGTAATATATGATATAATCCTATTTATAAAAATAAAGAATAGTAATACACAGATTAACATAAGGCCAAAGAATTTTTGAGGAAAACTGTATCTCAGTGCTTTATTCTCACATGAGATTAAGGGGAACATCCACTTTTACACCATGTATTTCATTCTGAACACTTTTTTTTTGGCCGCACCGCGCGGCTTGTGGGATCCTAGTTCCCCGACCAGGGATCAAACCCGTGCCCCCTGCAGTGGAAGTGCAGAGTCCTAACCACTGGACCGCCAGGGAATTCCCTCATTCTGAAATTTTAAAAACAAGCGTATATCACTTTTGTAAGCAGAAAAACAAAGATAAATCTTTTGTAAGGGATGGTTCATATGATTCATCCACATAAATACTGTAGCATCCAAAACCTGATAACACACTCTAGTGGTGAGGCTATGGGCAAACAAGTGCACACACACACTACTGGGAAGAAAGTAAAATGGAATAACACCTATTGAGAAAAATTTGGCTATAAACTACATATGCATTTCTCCTGGACACAGCAAGTGATCCCTTCTAAGGAATTTATCCTGAAGATACACTTCCCACAATACAAAAATACACATGCACAAGGTTAGTCACTGCAACAGTATTTTTAACTGCAAAATACTGGAAACTACCTAACTGGCAAACACAAGAAATTGGTTAAATAAACTACGGTACCCACAGGACTTCCCTGGTGGTCCAGTGGTTAAGACTCTGCGCTCTCAATGCAGGGGGCCCGGGTTCAATCGCTGGACAGGGAACTAGATCCCTCATGCCACAACTAAGAGCCCGCATGCCACAACTAAAAAAAAAGATCCCACATGCCACAACTAAAGATTCTGCATGCCACAACTAAAGATCCCGCATGCCGCAACTAAGACTTGGTGCAAATAAATAAATATTAAAAAAAACACAAAACAAAAAACCATGGTACCCACACAAAATGGAGTACTATGCAGCTGTTTAAATAAAACAAACAAAGCTGAGTAAGGATGATCTCTATGATCTGATATGGAGTAATCCTGATATGGAGTAATTTCTAGAACATACTGTTAGGTGGAAAAGACAAAATGCAAAAGAGTATATACAGCATGCTATATTTTGTATAAGAGGAAATAACATATACATACACACACACACACACACACATGTTTATCTTTACAAAAATAAACACACTAAGACTAAATCGGAAAACAAAGCCAATCACCTACAGGAGATGGGAGAACAAGGTAGCCTGGACAGGAAAGGGAATGAGGGAATGACACTTCTCTGAGTATACCTTTTTGCATGGTTTTGATGTTTTAGAAGCATACTGATGTTTTACATTTTCAAAAACTTAAGTTAGTAAGTATGAGGAGAGAAAAAAGAACTAGAAGCAAATGAACCAAACTTATTGGCTTACTTCAGTAACACAACCACACTAAAGGGGGAAAAATCTAAGCCAGGACAATTTTGAACATATTTGATTATATACCCGCGCTTGGGGGGGAAGGGGCAGGACTGCCAATAAACCCTAAACTCATCTTAGTAGGTTTTTATTAGTGGTATGGGTGAAGCAATTCTGAAATTTTTAGGTGTACTGTAGAATCGAGCAAATGAGTAAATAATGTTGTTGGGAACCAGAGTACTTACTGTTTGGAAGAAGGGAAATAAAAATATGAGATGAGGGAAAGTGAGGAAGAACCCCATGGGGCTGGCCTGGAATTTCAGGTGTCAGTGTGAATCCAAAACAAATGCCTAACTCTCTGCTGACAGGGCCTAGAAGCAAAGACACCCCAGTAGCAATGAGCACACTTAAATCTTGGTCTCTAATACTGTTACCTACTTAAAAAAAAAAACAGGGCTTGGTAGAGAAATGGTTGAATCCCAGACTGGAACAAGATGAATCTAGAATATCCTGCTATGCTAGAAAATAAGGAAGTGCTTAAAAAATGATGGGAGACCTCAGAAACACCCAGAGAAACAACCTTGAATAGGCTCCCATTGGCCAAATAAGGGACAATTTGAATATGAAAATTATTTAGGACAGGAATCAATTATAAATCATTGAAAAAAATTGGAATCCATGAGTTGACACTGATAATAAATGAGATAAATGAATGAAGGAGAAGGGTAAATGTGGAGGGAGTGGCAGAGTTGGCAGATCTTAACAAAAACTGGTTCAGGTAAGAATGATTAATTAAATGGATGCTAAATTTAGAGGGAACCTTTCAATGAGGAGCAAAGTAGTTGCATGGTCTTAAAGTGTATTCCCACAGACTGCTTATAAGTTGCAAAGGGGAAAATATTAATTGTACAGTGGAGAAGCTGGGTAACACCTTGACTGAGCAAAATTAACATCACCAATGAGGGGGAAATGGCCATGACGTGCCTCTGGAAAGAACAAAGTATCATTTATGTAGTATTCCAACTGAGGATGCATAACCTGAATCTAGCCATGAGGAAAACAGCCAATAAATCCAAAATGAATATTCTATTTTAAAAGCAGGAATCATGGCCTATATTATTAAAAACTGTTAATGTCATAAAAGATAAAGAAAGGCTGAGGAACTGTTTCAGATTAAGGGAAACTAAAGAGACAGAAAAACTAAATGCAATACATGATCCAGAGCCAGATTCTACACTACAGGAAAAATGATGCTAAGAAGGATATTAATGGTATAGTTGGCAAAACTGGAATATGGCTGGTAGATCACACAACTATATCAATGTTAAATTTCTTGAAGTTGTTAACCATACTGTGGTTATGCAGGAATATGTCTTTTTTCTTAGGAAACACACAAGGCAGCATTCAAGAGTAAAGAGGTTATATAAGTACACATGCATACATGTATGAGAGAGAGAATAAGCTAAACCAAATGGAGCAAAATCTTAACAGCCAGTGAATCTGGGTAATGGGTACATGAGGTTCTTCTGGGTAAAGAACACGAGGTTCTTTGTTCTAGCAACTGCTTATTCTTGCAACTCTTTTTGCAAGCTTGAAATTATTTCCAAATAAAAAGTTTAAAAGGAAAAAAAAAAGCAGCAAATGCACTAAAGTGAAAAATTGGTTAAGACACATTGTGAAGTAAAAGAAAGAAAGTAGACTGAAGAAGAATATGAATGTCATGATCTAATTTGTATTAAGGAGGAAAAAAAGGCATAAGAATGCTTTCATATGCAAGTGCTACAAAGGAAAATCAGTAGTAGTAAATACCTCTTGGCAGATGGGCCTGGACCTTTCACTTTGTGCCCTTTTCCTGTTACATCTTTTTACCTTAAGCATGTTAAGTATAATTTTAAAATGGAAATTGAAAACATATGAGGGTGATTTGGTACAAATTTGCCTCTGCCTGAGGCTGAGGCAGAGGGGGCAGAGGAGACCATGCAGACTGGCTTGAGGGAAAGGCCCACTCACCTTAGGCAGGTCCAGAAACAGGTGCTGAGAGGATTTCACCACAGGGCACGACCGGCAGACTTTACACTGAGGCTTCTGTGAAGGGAAAGTCAAGAGAAGGGGTGACCCAAGGTAGGACAGTCAGGATCAGGCTGCAGGCCAGGAGCTGTCCAGGCGAGGGGGGACGCACAGAGAGATGAGGTCCCCCGTCTGCCACCAAGCTTAGCCTCACGCTCACACCCCACCAACTCACAAACTACTTACTTGGGCCTTCTCTGAACTTGCAGACTCAGGTCTGTATAGCACAACATTTGCTACTCAGAGTTTCACATCTGTGTCCTTTCACTCCAAAGAATAGGAAAAAGCATTCTCTGAGCACAGGCTAGACCCAGAGCCCTGCACTGTACGCAGCTGTGTGAGGAGCAGAAAGAGCAATGAAGAGAAGACACACGGTTCCTCTCCTTGAGGAAGTTACAATCAATCAGGGAGAGAGGGCTCGCGTGAGAAACAAGCACAGGCTTTCACACGGCAAAATGTCAAGAAATACTTATTTTCATGGCACAACTTGACTGTACAAACATTGAAGGATGATGGCGAAAGGAGTTAAGCAAGTGGAGCTAACCAATGAAAGCTTCCGAATGAGTTTTGATCTGGGTTTTTGAAGGTGAGAAATTGTAACTCTCTCAGGACCTCTCTCCTGAACTCCACATGCCTGTATCAACTGCCTACCTTGGATGTCCCTCCTTGGATGTCTAAGGAGGCACCTCAAACTTAACAAACCCAAATAGTATCACTGCATTCCACAGGAAAGCTCTTCTTCACCCAATCTTGCCTGTGTTCATAGATAGTACTACCATCCGCCCAAGCTGCACAACCTAAAAGCATACAAGTCGTCATTCTCTTGACTGCCCTATCACCCCGAATTGCAGTCTATCCAGTTCTATAGAGTCTGCCTCCAAAACATATCTCAAATCCTTCCCCCCTCCCACCCCGCTATTTCTACTGCTATTAACCTAGTCCAAGCTATCGTCATCCCATTTCTGAGCTACCACTGGCCTCCAGACTGGTTTCCCCACTTTCTCTCTTGCTTCCCTCCCACCCATTATCCACAGAGCAGCGTGCCATTCCACTCCCAGATGGCTGACTGGGCCCTGGAAATCGGGTCACTGCCTACCTCTCTGACCTTGTCTCAATCCACCACCACCCATCCACCCCCACCCCGACTCACTATGAGCCACACTGGCCTTTTCAATTCCCCTTTTCAGTGCGCTTTGCTGCCTCAGGCCTTCGCATTTCCTGGTCCTTCTGCTTGGAACACTCTTAACCCCACTCATCACCTCCTGGCTCCTTCTCATTCTTCAGTTAAACTTTCAATCAAATGTTACTTCTGAGAGGCCTTCCCTAATCACCCAGCTTAACTCTTCCCCCAGAAGTCACCCTCCACCACATCTTCCGGGCAGTTTACCCTGGAGTAACTCTATTCTGTCTTTAGTGTTGGTCTCCTCCCGCACTAGATAAAAATTTGTCTTGTTCACTGCTACATCCTCAACACCTAGAACAGTGACTACCTTACTGTAAAGACTCAAAAAAGTTTGTTGAATAAATGAATGAATGAATGAACTACCAAATGAATAAACATGGAGTAGAAGTAAAGGTGGTATATATGGAAGAGAGAAAGAACTAAACAAATGCAGATCAGGTGGTATGAAGCAGGAGCAAAGGTAGGGTAATATGAACTCAACTTGTCGATTTTCCAGCACAATGCCAAGCACATAGTAAATGCTCAGTAAGTATTTATGCAATGAACTGAGTGATGAGTTGCCAGAACAGAGGAGGAAGAGCCACTGGTGAAAGGTCTTGAATGCTAAAACAAAAATCCTATGGACAACAAGGTCCTACTGTATAGCACAGGGAACTATATTCAATATCCTGGAGTAAACCATAATGGAAAAGAATATAAAAAAGAATGTATTTGTATAACTGAGTCACTTTGCTGTACAGCAGAAATTAACACAACACTGTAAATCAACTATACTTCAATTAAAAAAAAAAAAAGGAAGAAAAAAAAAACCTGAGGCGGATCAGACTGGGAGTCCCTTAAGATTAGAGACTGTCTCCTTCCAGGCTCCCAGGAGCCCCTCCTCTCACCTTGAGCTCGATGGCATTGATAAGCTTGCCACACTTGTCACACTGGTCACCCCGGGCCTCCTCGTAGCCACAGAAGGGACACACGCCCTCCACAAAGCGGTCAGCCAGGAAGCGGGCACAGTGCTCACACCGCAGTTGCTCCACAGTATCTTGCAGCACAAAACCTCGGGCCACCAACCGCTGGAAGATATCCTGGGTAATTCTGACGAGGTGAGCAAGGGACAGGGGAGGGGTGGACCGGGGGAAGTCAGAGGAAGTGGTGCGCCCCTCCCTCCTGCCACTCCACCCAGGATCCAAACCCATTCAGTCCAAGTGCCAAAGAAATCAGTCAGAGGCCACTTAGTCACCTGTAGGGAGTTTACTGATGAGCCCAAACACCTCACATAATCTCCCCACATGATCTCTTTCCTCATCGCTCTAGGATTTACTTTTGTAAAATACAGATTTATCTGTTTTGTATTCCTCATTAACAAAAATCTCCAAAAGGATAATAGGACTGTTTAGTTCTTTGATATGTCCTAAAAATTAAAATTAAATCAGAGTGGGGCTTCCCTGGTGGCGCAGTGGTTGAGAGTCCGCCTGCCAATGCAGGGAACACGGGTTCGTGCCCCAGTCCGGGAAGATCCCACATGCCGCGGAGTGGCTGGGCCCGTGAGCCATGGCCGCTGAGCCTGCGCGTCCGGAGCCTGTGCTCCGCAACGAAAGAGGCCACAACAGTGAGAGGCCCGCGTACCGCAAAAAAAAAATTAAATCAAGAGTGCTGCTAAACTGCACAGCACTCTCAGCTGGCAGCCTGTCTACTATGCAGTTTTTATAAGGATGATAATCAGGCAGAGGAAAACAAGTGTATTTGTTATAAACACAGGAGTGAGAGGGGCTGTCCTGAGACAGTGGCGGCCAGGAAGAGAAGGGAGGCGGTAGAGGGAAGGCAGGTCCTTCCCATGAGCCTAAGTCCTGTCTCTTCCCTCCCTCAGCTGCACCTTCAGCCCTAGTCAGGCTTCTGCACACAATGAATCCCCGTAATAATGCTTGGGACACATGTCAGGACAATATCCGGATGTTTGGGGGTGGGGGGTGGGGAACAATCTTGGTTCCTTCTTTCTGTCTCCTAGATATTCTCACTGCTCCCACTCTCCATTTCTGCCTGATTAGAGGAAACCTACTTGGTCTGCTGCGGAGTGGTTGTCCGACCAAAAATGTCAAACGAGATATTAAACCAGCGGTAGATGTCGGCGTGGATAACATGGTACTTGTCACAGATCTCCTGGGGGGTTAGACCCTCCTCCATAGCCTTGGTCTCTGTTGCTGTACCATACTCATCTGTCCCACACAGATAGAGGGTGTTCCACTGGCGGAGCCGGGAGTACCTGGAAGGGAATGTGGTGATCATGGGGCCCCATCTCAGCCCCTCCCATGTACCCAGGATCCCTCTGGCTTCCCCCCCCTTGAGGCCTCCTATTCCCTTGGGGCCCACTGCTCCCTCAGGGCTTTCCCCCAGCAGCTGGCTCCACCTGGCAAAGACGTCAGCACTGAGCACGCAACCGATGATGTTTCCAAGATGGGGGACATTGTTGACATAAGGGAGGGCGCTGGTGATGAGCACATTCCTCTCCCCAGCCACAGGCAACCTAGTAGGGAAGAGGAAGAGAACAGTCCAGGGGGGAGAAGAGAGGGTCAAGAGGGACCCAAAGTGCACAGAACACCCAGATGCATCTGTTCTACTGTAACAGGGTCACGTCCATCTGAAGTCTTTCCTCACATGAATCCACTGGAGCATAAACTCCCCCAAAAGCCATGAGATCCCTACAGTTGCGAATACAGGGCCCTGCCCACAGCAAGCAAGCCTCGTGTACTGCTCGTAAGAAGCCTCATTCTGACACTGAGCTCGGTCTCTCTTTACTACCCTAAGTACTCCTTTTCCTTCAGCTCATTCCCAGGCTCCAAACTCTGGGGTATTGACAACTCTCCACAGGATCTGTCCAACCACCATCATTTGCTGACTTCCTAGTGCCACCCAAAAACGCTTTCCCAGCACTGACCTCTTCCCTTCTTCCCAAGTGCTATGTTAACATTACCTCTACTCACTACCTGAAATGCTTACAGCTCGCCAGCCCATACACAAGCCTTCCCAAGTCCTCTCATATCCCTTGTCTCCTCCCTCCCTAACCCATATCTGTCTCTTCCTCACGGCCTGACTCAAACCAGCAGGAACCAGCCATTGCCTTCATAGCCACCCTCTCCTCCCCACTTTCCCAGATCATTCATAGTCACGCCACTCAATCTGCTGTCGGAAGTCACTGTCTGCTCTTCTCACGCTTCATCACCAGTGAAAGCTCAGCTGCACACACCCTGTATTCACCCCCCTCCCCAGCACTGACACCTCACCAGGTTTCCTTTCATCTTTCCAACCATTCTTTTCTCTCTTTTTTCAGTTTTAACATTTTTTTTATTGAAGTATAGTTGATTTACAATGTTGCGTTACTTCCAACCATTCTTAATCTACAATTGCTGACTACCATCACTTACCGTATCCTTCAAACCCTGGGCATCCTGCGAGCTCACCGAGTCCCATAATCTCTTCTGCTAATAGAGACTCCGATGATTCCCTCATGTTAACCTTACCCTTCTTCCCAGCTGCATGCTATATATCCAGTTAGATGTTCCATCTACTTCCTGGAACATTTTACAGCTCATTTCCTTGAGAAAGATCTCACTGTTTTCTCCTGGATTCATTGACTTTTCTCCCCATGACTGAATACCATAGTTTTCTCTGAAATCCAGCTTAGAAATCAGCTCCTTCAGGAAAGCCTTTCTTTACTGACAACCGGCCTTCCACCCAGTCATCCTTGTATCCTGAGTCCATAAGCATCTTGTACCACACATTCTGTGGTGCTCCTTTTGTGTCACCCTGTAACGTCTCTCTCATCTTGAGTGGGCTTACTACGGTGGCAGATATGCACCACCACAGAGTACGCCCAGGGTTCTGCCCTCAAGAGGGTTACGTTCTATCAGACAACTTCTAACTGGATCAGTGAGATGAGAGGTACAAAGTGCCCAAGGAGCTCGAAGGAAGGCAAGCATCTCCAGCCTAAGACTAAGACTTAGAGGCAGAACTACTTGAGTTGGGCCTCGAGAATGGGTGGGAATTTGCCTGATCAAGACACTGGGGATTCTCTGTACAATTTCTTACAACTGCATGTGAATCTACAATTATCTCAAAATAAAAAGTTTAATTTTTAAAAAAGTAAAAAAAAAAAAAAAAAAAAAAAAAGACACTGGGGATGTCCTTCAGTCAGAAGGAAAAGCACAGAAGATAGCCTGGTTTGGCTCTAGGGTCTTTAGCCAATTGTCTCCTCCTCTAAGTACACATTTAAACACGTTAGCCTGTATAAACACCCGAGAAAATCTATCTCCTATTCTTTATTACCTCTAAAACAATCCTCAATAGGTACTCAAAGAAATACTCAAAATGAGTGAATGAACAAAGGACAAACTTTCATTAATTCATTCAAATTTTGTCATAATCTACCAAATGCTTGGCCTTGTGCTAAAACATGTGTACCATAAAAGAACAGAGAGGCCCTGCCTTCAATAAGCTTACAGATTAGCGAGGAGACAGACATGTAAACAGACAATTATAGGGCTTCCCTGGTGGCACAGTGGTTAAGAATCCGCCTGCCAATGCAGGAGACCCAGGTTTGAGCCTTGGTCCGGGAAGATCCCACATGCCGCGGAGCAACTAAGCCCGTACGCCACAACTACTGATCCTGGGCTCTAGAGCCCATGCGCCACAACTACTGAAGCCCGTGTGCCTAGAGCCCGTGCTCCACAACAAGAGAAGTCACCGCAATGAGAAGCCCGCGCACCACAATGAAGAGCAGCCCCTGCTCGCCACAACTAGAAGAAAGCCTGCGTACAGCAATGAAGACCCAACGCAGCCAAAAATTTTTTTAAAAAAAGTTTAAAAAGAGACAATTACAACATAATATGACAATGGAAGCTCCCAGAAGATGAAGCACTTATGACTCTCACAAGCTCTATAGAGAAAGAAATGATAGAACTGGTCTCTTGAACAACTGTACAGCAGGTAGGTAAGATGCAGGCATTCCAGGGAGAAGGAAGAGCATGGGCAAAGACACCAAGGTGTGAGAGTGTATGATCTCAGCCTGCCTTCCTCTTAAAATTCATCTTGACCCAACTGCCCCTTGACTGACCAGCCTCTAGCCACTAGCCTTTTAGAAATTCCTTATAAACAACCAAACACGATGCTTGCTCTATCTGAGACACCCTTCCCCCAGACTTACCCTTGCCTAACTCTACTCATCTTGCAAGTCTTATTTCCCCCTTTTTTTTTTTTTTGGCCATGCTGCGCGGCTTTCGGGATCTTAGTTCCCCAACCAGGGACTGAACCTGGGACCTCAGCAGTGAAAGCGTGGAGTCCTAACCACTGAACCACCAGGGAACTCCTGCAAGTCTTAGGTCAAATGCCATTTTTCTAAGTTAATCTCCCATGATATTTTCTCATAGCATCCTGTTCTTTTCCTTCATAGTACTTACCAAAATTTATAATTATACCTTTGTGTGACAGGGTTTTTTTAACTTTGAATTTTATATTGGAGTATAGTTGATTAACAACGTTGTGTTAGTTTCATGAGTGACAGTTTTTTTTAAATACCTGTCTATACCACTAGACTCAAAGTGGTATGAGAGCACAGTCTTATCTGTTTCGTTCCTCTCTATAGACCCAGTTCCCAGCACACAGGGCCTGACAAGGAGTGGACACTTAAATCTTTATTGAACAACATGTTCAGAACTACAGACATTTCATTTCGATGGAAAAATCTACATATGTGTGTGAATATTATCTTAGCTATCAGGAGAGTAACAGAATATGATGCTAAGCATGCAGGCAGGGGCCAGATCATGAAAGGCCTTGTGAACTACACAAAGAAACCATCTGTAGAATTCTGAAAAGGAAGGCGAGATGATAACATAGGCAGTTTTAAGCAGCCGTCCTGGTGGCAGTGTGGAGCATGGGATGGCACGGAAGGAGAAGGTAAGAGATGGTGAGGCCCAATCTCAGGTAGCAGCAGTGAGGATAGGGAGAAGGGATGGATACAAGGACTCTTTAGGAGTTAGAATCAATGACCTGGTAATGGAACAAATGATACAAGCAGAGATGAGAGAAGGGTATAGATAGGTGACACCAAGATTTCTGGCCTGGATTTTTAGGTGGAAGGTGGGAGTCATTCACTAAGACAAGTGAATGAAGGAGAAAGAGAAGCTGGCAGGGAAGGTAATAGGTTTGGTTTTGTACACGTTGAGTTTGCAATGCCAGTGGAGGTGAAGGAATCTAGGAGATAGTCTGACAACTATGTCTGGAGCTCAGAATAGAGATGTGCACTGGAAAAAACAGACTTAGGTGCAATCAGTAGACAGAAAGTAGCTGAAAACATGGGTGCACATGGGACTGATGGACAGTATATCCAAAGTATTAGCCAAGAGGTTGAGAGGACAGAAAATCAAAGGTCAGCAAAGAGAATTTGACAGGCAGGTACTGGCTCTATCAACAATTTCCACGTAAGAAACCAAGCCCCACTCATGTGTGCCTACTCACACTGGATTCTGCTGTGGCTGAACAGGGGGCAAGCTTTCCAGGCCCTTCTCCCAAGCAGCTACAGCCATGGCAATCTCCTCCTCAGATAGGGTAGCCAGCTCCTCCTCCTATGAAGAGTGGACAGTATCCCTCACCAGGTGAGGGGGGGGGCCACAGAGTAAAGAACTTTTCTCCTTGTTCTCCATGAACTGAAAAAGTTAGTAGTCATGCTCAAAGTCCCTCTCCAAGCCACCCACCACCTCACACACTGAGGCTCTGTGGGGACCCCTCTGCTCTGTTCCAAACCTCAGGCTCATTGCTGACAGCCCTCCCCTCAAGGGAGCTGGGCTGGGGCTGTTTTTGGAGGTAGGGCCGGAGGGCCAGGACACCCTGCTGCTTCAGCACAGTCTCTGCAGCTCGCTGACATGGCTCCTGAGAACTCAGTGTCTGGAACCAGCTGTGCAGGGCACCCAGCTCCTCTGTGGCATGGAAGAAAAGAGGCAATCAGTAAGACCGAGAATGGGCGGGCAGGAAGGGACCTCCTCCCCTTCTTCACAAAGTTTCTCCAGCTGCCTTTCCCAGTTCCCTCAGCCATCTTTCTGCTATAGCTGCCCTGTCAAGCTACACCTCAAAATGGGTCCTCAATATTCTATTGCCCACTCTGGAACCCCTACACCAAGCTCCTGGGGTTGGGGCTGGTGGAGAAGTGATATGCACAGTTCTCACCAGGGAGGTATGCCGGGTCTTGGAGTAATGGATATAGTGCTCCCCACAAAACAATGTCAGCTAGAGATTCTGTCTCCTTTGTTGAGGAAAGAAAGGAAGAAGAACACAGGTGAGACACTCAGTTTCTTCCCAATCGACATAACAATATCGTACATTTCCTAAGCACTTACTATGTGTCAAGCACTGTGTTAAGCATTTTAAATTACCTCTCTTAATCTTCACAATAATCCACTGAGGCGGACAGTAATACATTACCCTTACTTCAAAGGTGAAAAAAATGAAGTTTAAAGAGTTTTTGTGAGTTTTAAAGTTTACACTGCTAGTAAGTGGCAGTTCGGAAGGTCTGAACTCTGAATACAGTCTTCCTTCTTAATTCGTATATCATACAGCTTTCCCCAGTACCCATCTCAAGGCCCAACTCACCCCAGCCAGGAACGGACAGCTCCGACGACTCAAGCTGTGGTCAATATGAGTCAGGGCTCTCCGGACCAGGCTAAAAACATCTTCTCCCTTCTTCCCTTGGACCACTAAATAGTACAGGGCAGCGGACAAAGCTGGCTAAAATGCAGGAGACACGGGTCAGGGCAGCCATGCAGAGCAAGAGCCTGCCTGCCATTCCCCACATCTCAGTCCTACCTGCAGCTCTGTCGCTTCCCATTCCAGCCACTGGTTGGTGAGGTCATCTTGCTCCCAGCCAGATAACAGAAAGAAGTATCTACCCAGGGAGAGAGCAACAGAGGTAGCATTAAAGGGGCCCATTTGTCTAGCCCATTTCTCACCCCCCAGTGAAACAGTGGTTATAAACAAGGCTACACAGAGGACAATAATCCCTGATTCTATTCAGCCACCTCCCTGCATCAAGGACCAGTACTGACCGACAGATTGCACTGGTGGAGAAGAGGTAGTTGCCACTATCCAGTTGCAAGACAGGAACCTTAGGCCGGGTCAGGAACGGGACCACACACTCTGACCCGGGAGAGGAAGACGGGTGAAAAACAGAGAAAAGAAAAGAAATGCTTTGTCAACTTAGAAGGACAACTTCCCGGGGGGTGGGGAGGTGGGGGGGGATGGGCAGTCTCACGGAGAGGGTCCAGGATAGGACCACTGAAAGGGGGTGGGTCCAGAATGAACTGGAGAGACCAGCAGGTGTTCAGCTGAGACAGCCAGCTGGAAACAACAGATGGGGACTGCAGTGAGGAGGTGGTGGTACTGGGGTAGTGCTGCAGCCAAGAAGTGGAACAACTGAAAATAATTAGAATATCTGAGAATGATCTGAGCTACAGCGGGAGAACAAATTAAGAGAACTGGGAGGACTGACAAGAGAACCGCTTAAGAGTCACCCAAACAGATGGCTGGGAATGAGAAGAGGTAAACCGAAGAGAGTATGTGTGTCTCTGTGTGCTTAGGAGAGGAAAGCAGGGCTTCCTAAGAACGACAAAGGAGAACCTGGTGGTTATCATGTGAGTGACGTGGGGCGGGGGGGGGGGTTGCCTGATAGGCGTGGGAGAAGGTTGGAAAAGGGAAAGAGGTTCACTGGAGTGAGGCGAGGTCCTGGAAGAGGAAGGAGGGGAGGCAAGAGAAGGGTACACTGAGGGTAATTAAGGGAAGTGACGGATGAAAGGTACGACTGGGAAGGAAGAGGGGATGGGGTGCCCAAGGATAATGCGGGAGATGGTTGACGGGAGTGCGTGGGCGGGGCGGGGTTGACGAAGACAACTGTAGGGTGGTCGTCGGCGTGTTTTCCGTCCCGCCCGGCTCATTCACCGCCCACCAGCACCAGCAGACTACCTTCCGGGCCTACAGTGCTGATAAGCAGCTCCGCTCTGCCCTGGGCCCTCCCGGCCGCAGCCAGCACGGGCAGGCTCCCCGGGGCGCCCTCGCTCACGAACAACCTCATTTCGCCGTGGATCTGATGCAACCGGAACCGGTCTCCAGCCGGTGGAATGTACGACCTCCGCAAGGCACGCCGGGAAATGGAGTTCCGAATGTGGCCTTTCCCCCGGCCAGACTCCCGGAAAGTAGACTATTTCTCCCATCATGCAACACTAGGAAACAGGAAAAGAGTGTCATAGAGATGGAGGGGCAGTAGATGCTGTGCCAGAGCAGCACTTTTTTGGTGGGAGGGCCGAGGAGACGTTTACGTGTGGGGCTCGGCGCGCTTTAATCCTGTAACGCAGCCCAAGGGCGGTGACGGAAACCGAGGCCCCCAGTCATCTTGCTGAAGTGGCGATGTCATGACAGCGGCTATTCGCAATGGCTGACTCTCGATTCGAGTTCATAAGAATCAGAGTTTTAGAGTTGAGAGTTATGATAAACTTACGTTAGTGACACAATGAAAATTAGGGTACGTATCTTATTAACAAAAGAGAATGTGACTATTAAATATTGATTTAATACCATTCTGAAGCGCATATGCAGCCAGACAATCTCATTAAAGGGAAGGGAGCATGTAAAGGAAAGAGGTAAGTTGAGACGGAGTAAGAAGGCTAAGAGTTTGTCAATAAGTATACGTTATTCAAGGAAGCACGTATCAGTAATTGAGAAAGGGACCCTTCTTAATCATCTTTGTATACGTTTAAGATTAATTAATACCTAATTGTACTTATGAGCTGAGGTACAGAGAGGTTACTTTGTGCTATACAATGCATTGAAGATACAAATATTCACAAAATAGATATAGGCTTCTGCCTTAGCGGAGCTCACAGACTTCCTGGGAAGTCAGAAAGTCAAATAACCTTTAAAGTGTCATGAAAGTTATAATGTGGGAATGTAAAGTCTGCTGTAGGGTCTCCTAGTTAGGGCCCCTACATGACTCTAAGGGGTTAAAAGAGGCCTTCTGTGCAAATGGCCTTTCAACTGAGATCTAGCTGAAGAGTAAGAGTTAGCCTGGTGGAGGTTGGTAGGAGTGGGGAGAGGAAGTGTTTCAGGCAGAGGAAACAACTTATGCAAAGGACCAGAGACCTCAATGCTCTTTAGGAATGTGAGGAATTAGTATGTGGCTGGAGTATGGAGTTTGTGGTGGGGAGTGTGAAAACACTGGCCTAAAAGGAGAAAGTCTCTGTAAACCACACTGTAAAATTTGGACTTTACTCTGAGGAAAATGGGAAGCCTTTGAATGGTTAAGTCAGGGGAGTGGCAGGCCATTTTTATGTTTTAGAAGCATCACTCTGGCTTCTGTGCCAGGAATGGACTGGAGAGGAGTAGAACTATATGCAAGGAGACTAGTTCAAAGATCATATTATCTGGGCTAAAAAGGGCGGTAGTTGTAGGGGTTAAAGGAAGTAGACAGGTTGGAAAGATTTAGTGATCAATTAAATGTGAGTGGTGAGGAAACAAGAGAAATTAAGGTTGGCTGCCAGGTTTCTGGCATGGGCAATTGGGTACATCCTCTATGTGCTCCAACAGATGATAGTATTTCCCCTATCACAGTGATTATCACACTGTATTTTAATTGTTATGAGAGGGCCTCTTTTTTTGCGAAATCTTAGCTCCCCAACCAGGGATGGAACCCATTCCCCCTGCAGTGGAAGAGCTGAGTCCTAACCACTGGACCGCCAGGGAATTCCCCAAGAGAGGGCATCTTAATTGAGAATGCCTAGCACACGGTCCTTGCCCTGGCACGTATGGTAGTAAGCATTCAATAAATATTTATAAATTTAAATTTAACTTGGGAGTTCCCTGGTGGCCTAGGTTTTAGTATTCCGGGCTTTCACTGCCATGGCTCGGGTTCAATCCCTGGTTGGGGAACTGAGATCCCTCAAGCAGCATGGTGCAGCCAAAAAAGAAAATAAATAAATAGGGACTTCCCTGGTGGTGCAGTGGTTAAGAATCTACCTGCCGATGCAGGGGACAGGGGTCCGAGCCCTGGTCCGGGAAGATCCCACATGCTGCGGAGCAACTAAGCCCGTATGCCACAACTACTGAGCCTGCGCTCTAGAGCCTGTGAGCCACAACTACTGAAGCCTGCGTGCCTAGAGCCCCTGCTCTGCAACAAAGAGAAGCCACTGCAGTGAGAAGCCTGTGCACTGCAACGAAGACCCAATGCAGCCAAAAATGAATAAATAAATTTATTTATTTAAATAAATAAGTATATTTAACTTAATGGTTGTACTAGAAGAGAAACAGATTTGGGGGGGAAGCTGACAAGTTCAGTTCAGAACATACTATGTTTGTAGTGCCTGTGAAAAACCCAAGTGGAGTTTTTCAGTGGACAATGGATTAGACTGGAGCTCCAGAGAAAGATCTGGACCATAGATATGGTGCCAGCAACGTATGGAGGTCATTTGAGCTGGGGAGAGAATAAGATCACCTATGGTGTATAGAATGCAAAGGGTACAGGATCTCAGACAGACTTCTGGAGTTTAAGAAGCAAGCAAAGTCCTTCCTTATGCAACGGAGAAGGAACTGCTGAAAAGGTCAACTGTGTTGGCTGTTGCTGAGATGTCAAGGAACATAAGGACTGCAGAGTGTCCCTGCAAAGTTAGGGGTGACCCTATGAGGAGTGAGCTTGCAAAGGTGAGGGAGTGAGGGGAGAGGAAATGGAGACCCCCGTGTGTAGGCAACCTTCTCAAGAGGTTTGTAAGAAGGAAGACAGAGATAGGGTGGCAACTGGAGAGTACAGTAAAAGGAAGTTTGTCTAAAGATGGGAGAGACTTGGATATGTTTAAAAGCTAATGGTAAGGAGCCAATAAAGAGGAAAAGCATAAAGTGCAGGAGAGATGGCAGGGAAGGCAGAAGAGGATGAGATTTGAGCACTTAACAAACACCAGATGAATGGATAAATGAATAAAGTTGGTCACTATTTTGGAAGTGGAAAGGGAGAGTTGAGAGGTAAGGTTCTCCACAAGTTGAAAACAGAGCAAACTAAGGAAGACATCACTGAGACAGAATCCCAATACTGGCAGCCCGGGCCTCAAATCACGTGTCAGGGGAGGAGAGCTGGCTGTCTGATGTCACCAAGGGGATGGGGCACTCCCTACCCCACATCTCCAAAGCCAGACAGAAATCCTCACATCTTGCAGTGGAGAGACTGAGAGAAGGGGAACAGAGGCGTGGTCAGGTAAGGAGGAAGCACAGGTGTGGGGTTTAAAGCTCTGGCAACCGGACAGCGGAGGTCAGTTCCCACCTTCCACCAGGGAGAAGCTAACATTAGTCCCCCATTCACCCCCATAAGCTGTCAAAGCATCCTGTACTACTTGTCCATAGTCCCTGATTCAATTGTAATTAATAAATTTATTATGTCATCAGTTAAGGTCTGTCATTAAGCTTTAAGAAGGCAAAGGCTATGTCTATCTCCTTCCCTTCTCTTATCTCCAGTAGCTGACACTGTTCTTTTCACGCAGGAGGTGCTCAGCCAATCCTTGTTAAGAACATGAATGAATGAACCCACACACTAAATGGTCCCACCCAAGAGGCTTATGTACAGAGGATCATATCAAGGCTGCTCAACTCCCCAAAACACATCCTAAATTGAGAGGATGGTATTTTCACCTCTTCCTCAAACTCTGAACCCCTCTGTGTTTCTCCCAGCCACTTTCTCTTTCTCTCCAATTTGGTCTTAGTATTTCTCTGGCTCTGTTTCTCTGTCTTTATGTTTTTTTGAATCTGCACAGGAAGCACGCAGTTTTAGGTCTGAGGTGATTGGCAATAGAAACATTGGTGCTTGTGTAAATTTAATAAAGGGTCACACATTTTTGTATCTTTGTCATTCATTAACTCCTGTCTCTTTGCCTGTGTTCTCTGTCTCAGACCTGATTCTTTCTCCTCATCTTCTTGTGTCCAGCTCAAGAGTCCCACCACCACCCAGGACCAGCTCCTCTTGTCCCTGGATCTTCTGATTGGCCCCAGAAGGTACTTGGAGGAAAATCACCCAGCGAGACCCCCTCCTCTGATTTCCTGCCTTGCTGGTCTCGAAACCCTGCTGACCACATCCTCTCTCACCTTACTTACATACTTCCTCATTAGTCACATCAGCCAGGACTTCTCAGCCCCCAAAACCTGTTACTGACCCCCACTCAGGCCCTCTGCCTTACCCTCTCCTCTTACCCCAGGCTCTCTATTCTTCCCTTCTACCCCACACTGCTCTTAGAACCATGTCTCTCTGCCTGCAAGAAGCCACTCCTGTCCTTTTCTGGATCTCCCTCACCCCTTTTTCCCATAGGTGACAGTACCGACGACAGTGCTATCGAGCCGGTGGTGGCCAAGTACCCGGGGAAACCTAGGGCTGGGGCCCCGGAGCCCTTCTCGGGGATCCCAGCTCTGTGCCCTGTATGCCTTCACTTACACTGGGGCAGATGGCCGGCAGGTGTCTCTGGCTGAAGGGGACAGGTTCCTACTGCTTCAAAAGACCAACTCAGACTGGTGGTTGGTAAGGCGCCTGGGAACACCCTCCACCTCTCGCCCCATCTTCATCCCAGCTGCCTACATGACAGAGGAATTCAACCCTTCCCAGAGCCCAACAGCCATCACCCCCAGCCAATCCCTCTGGACTCCTGGTGAGTAAGTCCTCCCCCATCACCTTCCTACCTCCCTGGCTTCTGGGAATTATTGGGAAGATCCCCTTCCCCGAAGCTTTTGCTAATCCTCTAGTCCTACCCTTCATCCCCACCATGGTGTCCCTATCGCCTCTCCTTCCTAGTCTCAAGCCTTCTAGATCTCATGTAATTTTCTACCTGCTCTTGTCTTCCCTGTGAGCCCCCAAGATCAGGGACCCAGCCAAGACCCATGGGGGGACCCTGCCCCCAACTCTTCCCATTTTTCTGTTTCCAGGGCCAAAGTTATTTCCTGGCTCCCTGGAGGAGATGCACCTGTATCAGGAAACCCCAGGCAGAGCCCAGGCTACATCTGAGCAGCCTCCTCCTCTTCCCCCTAAATTGTGTAGAAGTATCAGTGTTAGCAACTTGAGGCCAAGCCTCCTGAAGCCCTTCCAGGAAGGACCAAGTAGAAGATCCCTTTCCCAGGAAGACTTGCTGACAGACGTCGATGCAAACATGGTGAGTCACAGTGCTTCTTCTGAGCAGTCAGTCAACAGACATTTACTGCTGGGCTTAGTTCTAGGCACATTAGCAAACAGGACAGACAGAATCTCTGCCCTCAAGGGATTCCCATGGGGGTGATGAACACATAAATAAGACAGCCCTTGGTACTAATAAGCGCTACCAAGAAGCTAAATGTGGTGGAGGATGAATGAAGTGGTCTAGGAATGCATCTCTGAGGACATGACATTTAGTTGAATCTGAATAAGGAGAGACAGCCCTGAAACAAATGAGATGAGAAGGAATTCTCGCTGAGGGACAGCAAGTAGCAAAGATCCTGAGGGTACGTGGAACCTGGAAAATGACAGAGGGACTGACAGGCCAGCTTAGCTTTGCTTTTCTCTCTCAGCCTCTTGACTCCTGGCCCAGGGCAGGGTTTTTTGCTGTGTCCTGTCTTGCTAGCTCAGGTCACCAGCAAGTTTCCTCTAGAGATGGAACTCCCTTGATCTTCCTGAAGATTCAGCCCCTCCCCTCTCTCTTACTTACTAGTGGGTGAAAAATGGCCCCTCCTCTCTCACACACCGCTAGCAGGGGTCTCTGACCCCTTCTCTGTCTCGTTTTACTCTGGAGGATGTGAGGATGGGACGCTTCTCTCGACCCCTCCCTCCACGCACACGGAAAGCCTGTTCCCCTTTCTTGAGGTCCTCTGGTGGGGGTGGGGTGGGGGAGGAGGGAAGTTGGCAACAGGAAGTGAGGAGAAAAGCAAAGACCGTGAGGGAGGGAGTCAAAAAAAAAAAAAAAAAACAACCAGCTGCAGGAGACTAGGGTTTCTTCCTCAGTACCTGGGTCACCCCAGCCAGGAGGTGGTGGTGAGAAAATGGTGGGGGAGAGAGGAGGAGATGGTTAGGAGAGAGAAGATTGGGGAGGGGCACAGGGAGAATAACTACTTCTTTCTTCCCCCTTTCCTTGCAGGCAAGACCCCAGACCTTCATGTCAGAGCCCCCTGTGTACTGCAACCTGGTGGACCTTCGCCGCTGTCCCCGGTCCCCACCCACAAGCCCTGCATGTCCCCCGCTGCAGAGGCTGGACGCCTGGGAGCAGCACTTGGACCCCAACTCTGGACGCTGCTTCTACATAAATTCGCTGACTGGCTGCAAATCCTGGAAGCCTCCACGCCACACTCGCACCCGAGAGATGGTGAGACCTTCCCTCCTGCTTGTCCCTTGTCCCTTCAATCTCCTCCTTTCCCCTACTGATCCCCAAAGTAGTATGTTTTCTCACTGGGACTCTCAGGAGATCAGACAAATCAAAAAATTGTTATGAAGGGTGTTGAGAGCCGATTGAGGTGGCATCTGGATGGAGTTTTTCCTTTCCCTCTCCCCAGAACCCTGGCTCCATGGAGGGGCCACAGACCATGAATAGGGACAACGGTGTCCCGCAACCTCAGGCAAAGGACTCAGAATCTGGCACAGGGACGCCAGGACTTTTCGACTCCCAGGTGAGATCCCTCCCTCCTCCTGATCACATGCAGGAAAAGCCATCGTTTTAGACTTTCTCTTTTATGCAAGACATTCTTCTTCAGTACCCCACCACACCCCCTGACTCACACACCCACATGCGCACCCCTCTTCCCCCCTACAGCCTGGGACTCCGAAGTTAAAGTTTCCTCCACCTGTTTCTCCAATCCCTTCCCCCAGGGTTCACCCTCCCTCTGCAGACGCGCCTCCCAGCTCGACCCCTCAGACCAGCCTTCAGCTCTGCAGTCCCCTCGGCCCCTGCCGCAGGTCCTGGACGACCCCCATGTAAGTCTCCCGTTTCCTTGTGACGCCAAGATCCTCCCTGCCCAGCCCCCAGTTCTTGCTCCTTCAGAAAGGTCTTCCTCTTTCTGAGCGTTCTCTGGGTATCCTCTCTTACCGAACACCGCCCACTCAACTTTAAAGGACCTCACTCCTGGGAGATCCCCTGGGGAAAGCCATGGTGACTGTGGGGGGCGCTGGGTGGCTTATTGATACCTCGCTTTCCTCTTGCCAGGAGGTGGAAAGGTCGGGCATGCTCAACATGACCAAGATCGCCCAGGGCGGCCGCAAGCTCCGGTGAGAACTGGGAACACAGCAGGGGCGGGGACTGTCGGATTCCGCGGGTAGCGCCAAGTGTTGGGCCCTCCCCGACGCCAATGTAAATGACCTCTGCACTATTATCACTGCCCCCGCCGCCCCTGCAGGAAGAACTGGGGCCCATCTTGGGTAGTACTCGCGGGTAACAGCCTGGTGTTCTACCGAGAGCCACCGCTGACCGCCCCCTGCACCGTCTGGGTGAGTGTGAGGGAGGGGAGCAGCGGGGGGCACGAGGGGTTCCGGCACAACTACTACCGGCCTCAGGCCTACCGTGGGGGGAGGAGGGGGAGGGGAGAGGGGAGGGGAGGCGGGGAGGGCATGTCGAGAGGAAGGAGCGCAGCCTCCCGTGTCCTCGCAGTCCACCGGGTGAGAGGGAGGCCGTGAGGGGAACAGCGCCGTGGCCTCAGTTTCTCCCCGAATTGCCAGGGACCAGCGGGTAGCCGACCCGAAAGCAGCGTGGACCTGCGCGGGGCCGCCCTGGCCCACGGCCGCCAGCTGTCCAGCCGCCGCAACGTTCTACACGTGAGCGCTCTCTCCCGCTCATCCCCGAAGCCCCGCCCGGCCCGAGGGTGCGCCCCCAGTTTCCCTCACGGGTCTCCCGCTGGGCCTCCCTGCTCTTTAGGCTCCTTCCCGCTGACTCAAGCCCTTTCCCCGCGGGCCCCTCAGATCCGCACGGTCCCCGGCCATGAGTTCCTGCTGCAGTCAGACCACGAGGCCGAGCTACGCGCCTGGCACCGCGCACTGCGGGCGGTCATCGAGCGCCTGGTGAGATGGGTGGGAGGTGGCAGGACAGTGACCCGGGAGCGGCTCGGGCGGGCAGAAGGAGAAGGAACTGTAGGATGTGGGGTGGTGAGGGACAAGGTGGCAGGTAGAGCCCTGGGGTGGGCCTGGGATGTGTGGGACCCCAGCAGCCGGCAAGGGGGGTGCAGATTTCTCTCCTAGCTCTCTTCCAACCTCTGATTCAGCCCATCTTGCTGTGCGGATATAGGATCGAGAGAACCCCCTGGAGCTGCGTCTGTCCGGTTCGGGACCTGCGGAGCTGGAGGAACTGAGCGCGGGGGAGGACGAAGAAGTGGAGTCCGAGCCGGTGTCCAAGCCACTGCTGCGGATCAGCGGCCGTCGGAGCTCCAGTTAAGGGGCAGGCCTGGTGGGCGGGGTCTGGGGGCTTTTCCCCGCTACTCGGAGCCGGAGCCGCAGTCGCGACTGCTCTCATGCTTAGATTCCACTTGCTTCCGCAGGTCGGTGTCCGGAAGGAGCTGAGCAGAACCGAGTACGAAACAAACTAAAGCGGCTTATCGCAAAGAGACCACCCTTGCAAACCCTGCAGGAGCGGGGTCTGCTCCGAGGTGAGATGGGCTGGGCCACCTAGCGCCCTTCTTCGTGCCTGCTTTAGTGTTTTTGCAAGCACTTTTATTTACATCCCGGATCTCAGCATCAGCCCATTTCATGGATGAGAAAACTTCAGCGAGGTTCAGAGTAGAGCTTCCCAGAACTAGATCAGCAGTCTTCTGAGACCACTGCTTTTCCCCCCTGCTACTGATTGTTGGGGGGAAGGGGTATACTTCCTTGCCCAGACCTGGAACAGGCAGGCAGGAGAGCCAGCCCAACTTTGGGGTGAAGACCCATGCTAGAAAGAGCTTTCATGGGTGACGCTGTCACTGGCTCCCCACCTCACTCTGTGCCTCCCCAGACCAGGTGTTCGGCTGCCAGTTGGAATCACTGTGCCAGCGGGAAGGGGACACCGTGCCCAGCTTTGTGCGGCTCTGCGTTGCTGCTGTGGATAAGAGAGGTCACTTTCCCAGAGACCCCAGAATCTCCCCTTCTAACAGGCCAAGGCCCAGAACTCCCCACCTCCCCCATCCTCGTCTTCCTTCTGCCCTTTTGCACTCTACCCTCAGACCCCTCACCAGCACACACTTTAGAGCAAGAATCCTTATCTGCTCCCTGCCTTGTCTTCTAGGTCTAAATGTGGATGGCATTTACCGGGTGAGCGGGAACTTGGCAGTGGTCCAGAAACTTCGCTTCTTGGTGGACAGAGGTGAGGTGGCTGTGGGCAGGTGTGGTACTAAGAACTTCATGTATCAGAATCACAGGGGCTTCTGAGTGAGGGAGCTGGCAGAAAAGGGACGTCTTCTGTCTGGAGCTACATGTCTTAATGCTTGATCTCTTCTTATACATGTTGCAGAGCGGGCGATCACCTCCGATGGGAGATATGTGTTCCCAGAACAGCCAGGACAAGGTACTTACATGAAGGGCCCCTCAGACCTTTAAAAGTCACCCACATCATCCCTGCTCCCCATGGATTCCCCCATGTCCTGCTTCTGGGGGGTTGTCCCCATCCTGATCTCTGCCGTCTTGCCCCACTGTGGACCCCTTAGGCATTCCTGAGGTCTGCCTTAACTGAATCTTTTCCCAAACTCCTGATCTCTCAGTTTCTGGGTCCCTCTGACCATTTCTGAGCCCCTCTGTACCTCCTTCTCCTTCCAGAAGGCCGATTAGATTTGGACAGTGCTGAGTGGGATGACATTCATGTGATCACTGGAGCCCTGAAGCTTTTTCTCAGGGAGCTACCCCAGCCTCTGGTGCCCCCACTGCTGCTGCCCCATTTCCGTGCTGCCCTTGGTAAAGGATGGGAGCTTTGGGCAATACTCTTGATATGGGGTGGAGGGGAAGGGGGGGAGCATGAGTGATACAGAACAGAGTAGAGGTTCCCTTATACTCTTATGTCCCATCCTGAGCACAGAGATGGGAAATAACTTTCAACTAATGTGCCAACTCCAGTTGTTTTTCTGGTGAGTGTTTAGAGGGCTGAGTTTAAAAGAATTCTAAGGTTGCAGTTGGGCTCAGCAAAAAAGAAAGCAGTGATAGATTAATGATGTCTTCACCGAGCATGGGAAAGAGTAGTGAGTTTAGCCACCCCGCCCTAGCACCTTCCCTAACCTCACTCCCATGCCCTTCCCATCACTCTCTCTAGCACTCTCTGAATCAGAACAGCGCCTCTCTCAAATACAAGAATTAATAAGCTCAATGCCGAAGCCCAACCATGACACTCTACAGTACCTCCTGGAGCATTTATGCAGGTCAGGAAGACTGAACATCTTTGTTCATGTTGGGAGGGGGTGGGATGGGGCCTGCAGCTGGGGCTCTGTGTTCAGATGGGGTGAAGGTAGGGAAACACCTAAGTTTAGTGGGTGATGGAGGAAATAAGCAACCTCTGTGCAGAGCACATATTACCAGAGTCAAAGCCTTTTTGCTCAGTCAGCAACAAATGGAGAACTGGGGACCAAGACAAACCCAGGGATGCTGCGAGAGAAATAAGGAAAATCTCACCCTCTCCCTTCCCTCTGCTTCTTTGTCTTTCACTGGGACAGTAGGGATGACTTATTTGGTGGAGTTGGGCCTGGGCAGTGACCTCTGAGAGAGCATAGCCATTTGAATTAAAACCTCCCAAATTGTGAGCAGAGAGGACTCTAGGGGCAGTCTCTGAAGTTGGGAAGAGGTGGGTGTATCCTAGGTTGTATCTTCAAGTTGTATCCTGAAGGCTTCTCCATTGGTTTCATCTCCATCCCCCTGGAGGCTCTCTCCTTGATTTTCTTCAGCCACCGCATGGAGGGATCCCAAAGTGAACTCTTCCTCAAACCTCTGAAAGGTTAGATTTATTTGCAGCGGCAAAGCTGCTGCCCTATGGCCCTGTCTCTTGGCCTTTGCCCACAGGGTGATAGCACACTCAGACAAGAACCGCATGACCTCCCACAACCTGGGAATTGTGTTTGGACCAACCCTATTTCGACCGGAGCAGGAGACATCTGACCCAGCGGCCCATGCCCTCTACCCTGGGCAGCTCGTCCAGCTGATGCTCACCAACTTCACCAGCCTCTTCCGCTGACTGGGGCAAGGAAGAAGAGAAAATGTGTTTCCGGTAATTTCTGTTGGATAGCCTTTGGTGGGGGTTGTTCTGCTTTGAGGATATCCCTTTAAATCCTGTGTCTGCCAGATGACTGTCTCCATCTTTGTGAGTCTGACCTGAGGGGTTGGGAAAGGGTGAGGAAGCTTCTCTAAAGAGGGAAGTGGATGGATTAACCCCTGCTTCTCTAGTTCCCCTGTCATCACCCCTCCCCCAAGATAATAACATATAAAGCAGGGCTCTTTCTGATGCAGTTCCTTTATTATCAGGAAACAGTGTCATTATCAAATTCCTCCCCAAATATAGTTAGACTGTGTACAGCCCCAGCCCATACCTCCCATCCCTGGGGTATTCCAGGGCGCTATGGCTCCTCCTCCTGACTTCTTTGTGGGGATGGAAACCCCTTAGGAAATGTGGATCTGTGATTCCCCACTCCTTAAGCACTAGAGTTGAGGAACTGTGTCTCCCCAGGCAGGGATCCCAGTAGGACACTCATGTTGCCCACAGCCATGTTGAGGGCCCCAGAAGGAGGTGGGGTATGTTCAGAGCTGTCCCTCTGATCATGGGAGGGGGGAGGACTCAGCCCCTGGGGCTCATCCAGAATAGCCACAAAGTCCAGCTGAGTGTTGTCGAGATCGAGAGAGTCCAGAGGGTTACACACCTGCCCTTCAGGAGGAGGGTACAAGGCTGGGCCCCCTCCCAGCCTGCCCACCTCAGGATGGCCACAACTGGGGTTGGTGCCCCCTGCCTTGAGGGGCCCATAGCAAGTGGGTAGTGGGGGCAGAAGTCGGGGTGGTGCTGCTGCCCTATGGGAAGCCTTGTTTGCCCCTACTGCAAAATTTTCATGGCATGGTGAAGGGGTAGGATAGGAGCCTGACTTGTGATTGGGCAAGTTAGGTGCAAAGCCAGGTCCATATGTGGCCACTTGTGCCTTGGCAGGGCTCACGCTAACCTGGGAACCCCCCAGAAACTTGGGACTCTGGTAGAGAGGGTCCTGGGCGGGGGGATCTCCCCTGCCCCCTCCCTCCCACAGCAGCTCCTGTTGAGACTGAACATAATTACACACAAGCTGCGCCTTGAGCTGTCCTGTAGAATGAGTAGGGGACTCAAAATCCAGGTTGGGCCTGGGTTCTGAAGGAAGATAATCAGGAGGTGGCTGGGTATAGGTGCCTGACTGGGGATACTGGGGAGGGGGAGGCTGGGGATAGTGGGAGAAAAGAGGCTGTGAGCGTGGAGGCCCCTCACTGGGGTGGGCATTGAGGCAGGGTGCCAGTCCTGTGGAGTCAGAACCCACTGGACATCCCTGTTCCGGCTTCACCTGCACTTGTCCATAATGTTCAAGACGAGGACACTGGCCGTAGGCTCCAGCTGGAGGCTTGGGGCCTGGGTACAGCCCAGAGTGGGAAGGGAACTCACCCCATGTTTCTGGGGTGGGTTCAGGATAGGAGACCTGCTGGGGACAGGGGTTGGGGCCGTAGTTGGTAGGCGGACCAGGCCCAAGAGGCAGGGAGCCTGGACCTCTAGCTCCATAAGGCTCAGCTGCTGCCCCCTCAGGTCCCCCATATCCCAGAGTATCAGCAGGCGGGAAGTCCATATAGGGGTTCAGACCACTGCCCATCATGGAGGTCCCAACCTCTGGCTCCTCCCGTAGCCCTCTGGTATCCATGGCGACATTCTCAGTGATGCTGGGGGGCTGTGGTGAGTAGACAGAGGCTGGGAGTTGTGGATCAAAGTTCCGTCCTCTTCCTGCCACTGTGGAGGGTGTGTGGACACAACCCAAGCTCTTGAACCGCTGGACTCTGGCTGGGGCAGGGTGGTCAGCAGACCGGGCTGGGTCACTGGCCCTCCGGGTGACCCCTACGTTAGGGTTGTATCCTGGATACTCGGCTCGGCTTCTCCAGGGAGGTGCAGGAAGACCCCCCATCCGATCCAGGCTGGGTGCTGCAGTGGGTGGGGTACCACCTCCCCTGGCTGAAGCATATCTTGCCCGGAGCAGGTAGTGCTGGGCAGGCGTGAGGCCAGGCAGAGAGGATGCCCCATTCTCTGGTGGGGAACCAGGGGGGAAAGGGGAAGCCAGGGAGGAGCGGCGGCTGACAGTATAGGCTGAGCTGACGCTGCTGGAGCTGCTGCTGCGGCGGTCAAGAGATACTGGGGGGCCCAGACGGCGAGACCCAGGAGTTCCTGCAAGTGATAGGTAGAAAAGGCAGGGGGGCCAGGGAGCCCTCCGAGTCTCACCCTGCCTCCCCCAAGGGATAGCCTTGTCCTGGAATCCCAAGGAAGTCTCCTTAACTCTGACCACTCGGGTTTTTTTTTTTTTTTTGGTACGCGGGCCTCTCACTGTTGTGGCCTCTCCCATTGCGGAGCGCAGGCTCCTGACGCGCAGGCCCAGCGGCCATGGCTCACGGGCCCAGCCGCTCCGCGGCATGTGGGATCTTCCCAGACCGGGGCACGAACCTGTGTCCCCTGCATCGGCAGGCGGACTCTCAACCACTGTGCCACCAGGGAAGCCCAACCACTCAGTTTTGTCTCCTCCTTCACCCATGCCCTTTCTGCTTCTGGGTCACCAGGGATTCAGGGTCGCTGTGAACAGTCCTACAGGTTGTACACTGCACAATCATAGGGGACAGCATTTGCATCGTAGATTTTGTATGTCACAACAATTTTCTGATAGATGGAAGGAAAGCATCTTGAGGAAGGAGGACGTTTTTCTAATTGTACAAAGGAGCTGTATAGCAGCCCTGAAGGGTGAAGTCCTCCTTCCAACCCCAGGGAAGGTCCAGATCCCAGCCTAGCAACCACCCCCAACACCCATCTCTCACCGGTGTGGGTCAAGCTGGGCAGTTTGAGGCCCCGGGGCCCTATTGGTCGGAATTGGTGTAGCTGGTCCAGCCTAAGGTTCTCAAGGCGGCGAAGAGTAGACAGACCAGTGCCAGCAATGCAAGGCCCCTCATCCAAGCTAGACAGGTCCTCAGTGCTGCCCCCTGCATTTCCAGTCATTTCCACACCACTGTCTGTATTGGCTGCGCTGCCTGCTGGGGAGTGGTCACTGCTGCAGGACGACTGGGCCCCAGGGCTTGGCTGTGGCTTCTGTGGGGAAGATGAGGGCTAAGGGTGACACCCCTCCCCCTTCCCCACAGTTCCCTGAACTTGGTGAGTGACTAAAGCCTGTGTCCCAGTGACTGCTTAAGGGTATAGAGAGGGCTGAGCAAGTGAAAGACGAGGGTAAACTAGAGAAAAGGTGATGAGAAGAGCCTAGACTACCTTGACTCAAATTTGGGCTCTATGACCTTGAACAATTTATCTATGCCTCAGTTTCCTTATCTGAAAATGGGGAGAGTAAGTTCCTTTCTCATGAAGTTGTTGTGAGGAGTACGTGAAATTATACAGGCACAAGGCCTAAAATAATATACTAATTCCTATATATGAGTTTGTTGAACCTATTAAATAATTAATTACACTAAAATCCCTAGATTTGAGGTAGCCCAAGGAACAAAACTTGGATAAGAGACTGGGGGACCAGCCACAGAAGAGAGATTTGCACAGGAGGCGATGGACCAGTTGGGAGGGGACTAGAAAGATGTTAGCAGGGCAGGCGGGGGTATGGAGGCAGGGGGTTGCCTCACCATGGCACCCTCCGGTATAGTCAGTCTGCTCTCCTCCCTGATGGGGCCTCCGTCCCGCTCCCTCTTGGGCTCCACTGTGGAAAGAGCTGGTGCCCGGGGCAGGGGGCCATCTCCTCGGTGCCGCTTGGTCACATGGGCGTCAGGACCATGCACTGTCTTGACATGTTTCCGGAGCGAGCTGGGATCTGTGTAACGTTTGGTGCAGCCAGGGAGCTTACACACATAGGGCTTCTGTTGAATGGAGAGTGAAGACAGCAGGCAAAAGGATCAAAGCGGGAGAATTCAGAAGAAATGGGAAAAAGTGGTGGTAAGTGAGGACGAGGGGGGTCAGGGAGGAATGCATAGCACCCAAGGAAATAAGGAGAGTAGGGCCCTTGGAGTAAAGGATGAAAGGATCAAGGGGAAGATTAGGAAAACTGACAGCCCAGGCCTGGGAAAGATGAGGGGGTGAACCCAGGTCTGTGAGGCCTCATAAATTCAGGGGTTGAAGGGACCAGGGGTCTCTTCTAGTTAGAATGTGTCTATTTTAGTTTAGCCCTTTGGCTGGTTAGAGGAGGGGTGGTAAGTGGAAATTCTTGGTTTCAGAAAGACCTTCTTCAGGTGAATTATATGGGTCGGGGGTAGGGGGAACTCACCTCTGTGGAGAGGGTGCTGGGCTAAGGGATTTCTTATGGGGGAACCTCCCCAGTAGGTGGCTTCTTTAAGTGGGGAGGATCTCTTGAGTGGGGCATTCACCTCATTGGAGTGGGTCCGATTCTGGTGCTTGGCTCGGTCACTGGCATTGCTGAAGGCTTTACTGCAGCCCTCGTGTTCACACATGTATGGCTTCTCACCCGTGTGTGACCGCAGATGTGTCTTCAGATTTTCCAGGCGTGAGTATGACTTCCGGCACCCCTCAAACTAGGGGACATGGGGGGTCAAAGGATCGCTCTCAGACAGAAGGACATGGAGATTAGTGGAACCCTGAATCTCAAAAGGGACATATATCAGAGAATATAACTCAGGATGGGAGAGCACTGGGGCTTCAGAATTCCCAAAGTTCAGGGACAAGGGCAGGCAAGAGCTGGGGGAACAGAAGTAGCTGGAGGCACTCGGCCTGCAGGGACATGGAGCGGAGGCAGCGAGCAGCCCCTGGTCAAACCAGGGCACGTCTCCTGCATGGGGAGCCCAGACTGTCTTAGGAGGGGTCATCAGGGGAGCGTGTGTCCTCAGTGCAGGGCTTCCCCATCAGACAGAGTTCCAGACCCGGTGCCTAGGGCCCACTGTACTTCTAGGGGCCCACAAAAATGTTTTAATTTCTTTTAAAAACAAGGGGGAAAATTAGCTTTTAGGTCCAAGAAAGTGTTTTAATATATAATATCAATATGTTCATCTTCATACCAACCTAGTCATAAAATACAGCTTTTGAATATTTGTTTATGGAGGAAGGGACCTATAAAGGCAAAAGTCAGATTGGGCCCTGCCTTGGTAGGGGCTCCGATTTAGAAAGGAACCCTGAGCTTGGGGAGGGGGTGCCTCACCGTGCACTTATGTGGCTTCTCGCCTGTGTGTCTGCGCATGTGCACCACCAGCATGTACTGGGCTTTGAAGGGCCTCAGCTCCCTGGAGCAGCCCCCCCAATGGCACACAAACTCCTTCCGCTCTCCGTGGATGTGCTCGCTGTTGATGTGCTGAGGGAGAAGATGCAGAGGTTCTCTGCGGTTCCCTATGTCCCTGAGATCCACAACAGACCTGCCCTAGACCTCCCCACCCCACCATATCCCTCCATGGCTTCCCATCATGGGGGAAGAAGAGGCAGGAAGAACATCATAGCCTACAGCTCCGTTCTTCCAAGTTTCTAAAACAAAGCTACACCTCCTGAATTTCTGTCTACCCACTGGGCACCCAACCTCTGACCTCCTGCCCTTAGCCTGATTCCACCATGTCCCACCCAGAATGTCCTACAGGCTCCAGCCAGCACTCCTGTTACCCCTGCGGCTCACATGCACCAGCTGCTCCTGGGAGTCGAATTCCTGACTGCAGCCATCCCAGCGGCAGTCAGTCTCATACACAGAATCGTGCTCAGGCTTCTCCTCTCTCTCCAGGTCTTCCCGCCCATCCAGCATCCCCAGCAGGGGATCCTAGAGTAGGAGAGAAAATCCTAGTGTCACCTGGGTGACAGCTTTTGTTTTGCTCAGGTTGCAGGGGTAAAGCTCCCCGCTCCCCCTTACCTGCGTGCCAGTGGAGTTGGGGCTGCACATATCACCTTCCAAGGGCTCCTCCGGGCGCTTGCTAAGCAGCGCATCCAGCTCAGACTTCAGCTTCCCCAAGGGCAGAGGTGAGGATGGTGAAGGGAGAAGTGAGCAGGAGGAAGGGAGAGCCCAGCCAGGTCTTCCTGCCCTGAGTGCCCCCACCCAAGCAGTTGGAACCCCTGGGTTTGGAAGAGACTTCCTCCTTAGACTGCACTGGTGAATGGGATGGGCGAAAGGTGGGATCTCATTTGGAAGAGACTGATTCAACCCCAAGGAGCGAACCCTGGCACCCATACCCCTTAATTTTTCTGGCACTGAAAACTTTTACATCCTCTGTTCTTCATTCACCTTTCCCCTAAAAAGTCTACCACCCACCCACCCTGAACTGAGGGAAATCAGGTGACAATATGAGGACTCTCACCTGGCAAGTTGAGAGGGGTCCCCGGGACTGAGGATGTGGCATCATCCCACCCTGGGTGGGCTCATGGGGACCACAGGGCTGGACCCCGAAGGAAGGCGAGGTCCCTTTTTGGTGATTCATCTGGGGTGAGAATCCCAGAGATGGGCTGAGGAGGAGGAGGAGAGGCAGTTACTTAGGACTATCATCTCAGAAAGCCTCAGGAGTTCTTGAGCTCTTTGGAGGGTTTCTGGAAGACGGTATGGGAAGTGGTTGAGGCAGTCCCAGGGAAGTACTGAGGAGGGCTTCCACGCCTTTGAAGTGATAAGGATTCAAATAGGGTCAGGTGGTTTGGAGGGCTTGAGGCTTTTAATGGGGTTTGGTAGGGCCTTTAGGGGCCTCTTAGCCCGAGGCTGTCTGCACCTCATGGTGCCGATGGAGAGGTGACCATAGGAGCCCCCCGGAGATGCACAGCGTGAGTTGATGAAGGCCACGAGGGAGCTGGGTGAGGTGCGGATAACTGTCTGCAGGTCCAGGCTGGCGTCTGACAGAGGTGAGATGGAGAGAGCCCGCTTCTTGGTCAATTTGACTGCACTCCGGGGAGGAGGAAACAGTGGGGCTGGGGCAGGAAACAGGGGAGATAGATATGGTAAAGGAGCATGTCCCCCATGCATGCAGCCCATGGGTCCTGACTCTCAGCCAAAAGAAATGACACCAGACTCTGCCCTGTTGACCCCATCTGTGACCTCTTGATCATGCTCTGATTCCTTGATCCCATCTCCAAGCATTTCCTCTTCCAAAGCAGATGCCCTGCCCGCCAACTTTCTCCCTCAGGACAAGTCCCAAAGAGGCAGAAAGGAAAGAGATGTTGCCCGAAGCCTCACCCTCCGTGCAGCTACTGGTCTCTCTGGCTGGCCCGTAACTGTGGGGGCCGGACATGAGGGTGGCCTGGTGGCAGAAGGGCAGGCCAGGCAGTCCTAGAAAAGAGATACAGCTGGAATGGGGGTTGGGAATGGAGGACACATAAGGTCTCACCTTGAAACCCCAGGTAAGGCCTGATCCCATATTCCAAGCCCCAATGACATGGGGCCTCAGATCTTTTCGTATATGGGAAACTGGCATGGGGCCGGCGATAGACGAGGGATCCCTGGGACTGGGTGAGAGATCTGCCAGTCATCAAGGTCCGGGGATTGGTGTATGCACTGACCTTCTGTCCCCATGCTGGGAGCCCCCTGACTGGGGAGGGGCCGGAGACAGCATGGCTCGCCATAGCTACTGACTGGCGGTGGGGTCATCGAGTTGAACATGGCGTCTCAGAGGAGAGTGTGGGGACACTGCAGGAGGGGAAGGGAGATCTGCAAGTTATAAAGGCAGGAGAGAAATATGGAAGGTCAGATAACTAACTCAGATGCCACACCCTGGGCAGAGCACCTCCAAGACATCCGCCGTGGGAAATCAAGTTGAAACGAGCTTCACTCAGCCAGGGGAGGGTAAGGAGAGACGTCCCATAGAGGCAGAGGCAGAGGCAGTCTTGGGGATCTTTGTGGGAACTGGGTGGGAGCTGTGCGTGCGTGCGTGCGTGTGTGTGTGTGTGTGTGTGTGTGTGTGTGTGTAGGGGGAGTGTTGTGCACTAATTGTGCCTGTGAGCTTCAGGTGATTTTATACCATGGGCCCTCTGTTTCATCTTGTTCTGACCATGGGCCAGCTTTGAGGGGTGGGATGGGGGAACTCAGGAGGAGGAGTGACTGACCTCAGGCACTGGGCTGGCTGCTCAGCCTGAGCCCCTCTCCCTTTCTTCATTTGTTGCTCGCTGCCTAGGGACAGCCCGTCTACAACCTCTCCAGTGTCCAGCAGAGGGAGCCCTCGCCACAGCCCAGAGAGGCTGACGGGGCCAGGAGGGAGCCCAGATGATCTGTCCTTTCCTCTCTAAGGCAGAAAACTGTGTGGAAGGGGATAAAGTTTCTGAGGAGAGCCTCCAGGGTCTGTTGGGTACAAAGGATGGAAGCTGGTGTTATTCAGGGGTGGTTTGAATCTGGGCGCCCGCCTAACTCTTTTGGTCTGTTTTGGGGGAACAGGAAAGGGGCTGTGAGGGAAAACTTTGGGAAAATACACACACACACACACACACACGTCATCCATTAGAGAGGAGTAGTGAGGGAGAAGAGGGTGCCGCTGTCCGCTTTTCTCCTCAAACTCCAGTTTTTACTCCACCCCGGGTTTTCCTGTCTCCCGGGACTGAGGGTGGGGTGGGGCGGGGTAGGGTGGAGAGCGACAGGGAGCGGGCCGGCCGGCGCGGTGGGTGATCCCAGGATGCTGGGATTTAGGGTGAGGGCGGGGGTAAGATGGGGAGCGGAACCCGGACCCCATGACCCAGCCCGAGCCCCGCAGCCTGGGCTGTACTCTTCCTAACTCCTCCTTTACCAGCGGAGATCCGGATCCTGCAACCAAGACCTCCCAACTCGACCTTGGCACTACTTTGGGGGGGGGGCACAGCTGGCTGGCAGCTGGATGGGGGGACACTTCTCCCGCCTCTTTCCTCTGTGACTCACCCAGGGGAAGGAGGCGGGGGCTAGCAAACGACCCCCCAAAACTAAAGAGACTCCCCCAAACATGCCTACTCAGTCATCTTCCTGCCCCAGTGCCCAGCCATAGGGGAGGCCGAGATGGAAATTGGGCGACATCCCTCCTCACCCACGCGTGCCACAGCCCACCCACGTCTCCCCTTCACATTAGTGAAAGGAAGATTTCGCCAACTTTTCCAGCTTCAGAAAATTAAGTTTTTCTGGGGTGTGGATGAGAGCGCAGGATGGGGCAGGGAGCTCCAGGGTTCCCTTGCTGGAGCCCTGAATCATCCTCTATGTCTCCCAATTTTCCAGAATCCCCCCTCGCACCCCCGCTCCCCAACTCCCAGGAGTCGGCCCCGCCCCCCTTCTCCCGGTCCCGCCTTCCCCGCCCCCGTGCCTCCTCGGCCCACCCAAGTCGCTGCCGCAGGCTCTGGCTGCAGACGGCTCCGCTTCCCCCGCCCGCCCCGGGAGCCCAGTCGAGCGAGCCGCAGCGGAGTGGAGGGAGGGTGGACTGAGAGGCGGGACACATTCTTCCCTCCTCCCCTCAGTGCATCCAGAGAGCTGGCATTGGCGCCCGTGGGGGGGGGGGGCACTGTTGGAGAGTGGGAGTCCCCTTGGTGGGGTGAAAAAGAAGAACCCAGAAACTACAGGGAGAGAAAGTGACTAGGGTAAATAAAATAAGGTGTGTCTGGGGAGGGGGAGGGGCCAGGACACCTTAGGTTCCCGGGTATCCCAGCTGGCTTCCCAAGGGTTAACCCCTCCAGACCCCCGGGAACCCCCTAGTGACGTCAAGGGCGGGGTCTGTGCCGCCTGGCAGGGGATGCCTGGGAGATAATGGGGGGGGGTGTCTCTGGACCCCGCCCCCCAAGGAAAACCCACCCTTATTCCGGCCCTTACAACTCCCCCCCGGGAAACTGCGCTGCCTTCTCCCTCTACTGGACCGTAAAGACCTATCCTACGAAGACCCCAGTTCTCCAGCGCCCTAAAACCTTCAGTCCCCAGTGTCTATGGGATCCCCTTTCCCTAATCCTGTCCCCAAAGCTAGCTGCCCAGGACGGATTGTTTCGGGGTCATGGGGCCTGAAAGAGGCTTCAGAGCGGGGAGCAAGGGCAGGCAGGGTGGTCTGAGCCAGAGGAGGGGCCTCGGTCCCCAGCTCCCGTTCGGGAGGGGGGCCAACGGTGATGCACAGGCAGGCAGTGGCCAGTGGTCCCGCCCCATCCCAGTAGGGGTCTCCCTGTGGCTGGCCCCAGCTGCCCTGGTGGTCCTGAGGTCAGAGGGTCAAGACGAGGTCTCCTCAGCTCCTCCTTAGCACCCTGCCCACAGCCATTGGGACCCAGGAGTCCAAATTCCTTGGGGAGTCTTCCTAGGGCCTAAACTGGAGACTGACTCCACCAGCCCCCTTCCTACTCCAGAAGACAATTCTTTTTCCCCCAAATACATGCACCAGCAAGCACATCTGTCACAAGACAGGTCAGATCTTTAAGCCCAGCCGCCCCCCAGTGGCTTTGTCACCTCACACACCCTATCTAGGAGACTCTCCGTAGCTGTTCCCTCCTTTCAGAAACACTGATGTCTTCCTGCCCTGCGCTCACAATCACACCTGGAGTCCCCTCTCTATCACGCAGACCTCCAGCTAACCGTCCTTCCAACCTCTTCATCCCAACCTCATTAAAGTGAGATGTTCCTAACATGTGGGAGAGGCGGAGACAAAGAGATCCACAGTTGCCTGAGACAGAGACACACAGACTGTCAGAAGAAAAAAAATACACAGAAAGGGAGATACATTTGAAAAAATTCTCCAGACTTTCTAATATCTTATCCCAGGCTCTCCCACTCTTATTTTGCCTCTATGCCCTAGGTCTCCCGCCTTGGCTGGGCAGAGACCCTCGCAAGTAGAGCATCCCCTCAGGTCCCTTCCCCCACCGCTCCCAGGTGGTCCCCCTCCTGCCCCCCTTCTCACCTCTGTCTGGGCGCAGGGCTCGGGATGCGCGGTCCAGGGCTGGAGTCTGGGCTGGGGGGTGTGCGGTGGGGAGGGGGGGCGGACAGGGCTACAGCAGCGCAGCCTCGGGGCCACCCCCACCCCCCAACCTGGCCCCCAGCCCTCCAGCCGGCCCAGCCCGCCGGGCCGCGAGCCGGGACCACCCGCGAGAAGCGCAAACTTTTTTTTCCCTTTTGCAAAAACTTTTTCTCTAGCCGCTGGCGCGCCTCCGCTCTTCCCGCTCGCCCCTCACCTCCCTCCTATTTCCCTCCCTCTTGCCGTTCTGGAGGATGAGGCGGGGTAGCTGGAAGCAAGAGAGGGGGTGCCGGGCTTATTGCACCCCCAGGACCCCCAGGATCCTCCCCCTCCCTTGAGGCACCCTATACTGCCTAACCCCCCCCCCCCCCGCTGAACATGCTGCTAGTAGTGGGCAGTAAATCCCGGCGTGGATCCCTGGATCGGCTGCCTACGAAGAGGCTCTGAATCAGAGCCAGAAAAAACAAATTGAGAAATATATTGGGGGGCTGAGGGGTGACGAAAAAACTCACCCGAGAAAATATTGGAAGTAGGGTCGTCGACTTTAGTTGGTGCTAACTGAGCATTCCGTGACTATCCTGTAGTTTTTCTGCCGGCCTCACCCTTTGGATAGAACATGAAGGGGTTGGGACAGATTTGGGGTGGAAACAGGATTGGGACAGAGTTGGGTTGGGAGCCCTGGGCGGAAGGTGAGGGGTCCATGGAGCATAAAAGGGAGGAGCAGCGGCTGAGGCTCTGGGTGCAGCGCAGGGCCTGTGTTCACAAAGTTGCTAAGGAACCCTGAGACTGAAGCACTGCTCCCGGAGAACTCCTACTTTCCTTCATCTCGAGACTGGAGACTGGGACCACCTCTGCACCTCTACGCGGCACTCTCTCTTTCTGCTCTTCAAGGCTGTCTGCTCCCTCTGCTGGTCTTTCTGGCACATGACACCTTCTTCGAGTCTGACTGGAGGCAGAGGAGACTGGGGGAGGTGAAGGAGTAGGAGGCTTAGGTCCCCCCACCAAAGCCCGGCTGGGAGCCCATGCAGGGGTTGCATAAGCCCAAAGAAACAGAGGGGCACACCGGCAGAGGCTGCTACTGCAGAGTGGTAGTGTCTGATAGGGGAGTGCCCTGTCCCTTTGGACTTGTGTTGCCATGGTTACCGGATGCAGGGGAAGGGGCAGCTATTTTAATCTCTGAACTTTCTTTATGAGAAAGGGGAGAAGACATGGTGGGGGAAAGGAGCCTCTTCTTTTTCTGTCACCCCTCAGGTAGACCTCCCACATCCTAGCTCTGCTTCCAAGAACCACGCCTCCTTGGGTCTCGAGAGTCAGTCAGTTAACTGTTCAGTCTGAGGGTCAAGGGGAAAGGTGAAGCTAGGAAGAGGTCTGAGGCCTGACAAATATATGTATTAACTGGGAGGACAGATAAGGAGCCCTATTTTAGCCTCCCTCCCCCACATGACTTTGACCCAGACAGTTATACCCAGGGGTCAGGCAAGATCAATGATAACTGGAGAAGAGACCTTACACATGCCCCTTCCAGGGAGCTCTTTTTTTTTTTTTTTAATTTATTTTTGGCTGTGTTGTGTCTTTGTTGCTGCTCTCGGGCTTTCTCTAGTTGCAGCGAGCAGGGGCTACTCTTCGTTGCAGTGTGAGGGCTTCTCATTGCGGTGGCTTCTCTTGCTGCAGAAGACATGCTCTAAAAGCGCAGGCTTCAGTAGTTGTAGCACACGGGCTCAGTAGTTGTGGCACGCAGGCTCTAGAGCGCAGGCTCAGTAGTTGTGGCTCATGGGCTTAGTTGCTCTGCGGCATGTGGGATCTCCCCGGACCCCACGGGATCAAACGTGTGTCCCCTGCATGGGCAGGTGGATTCTTAACCACTGTGCCAGAAGGGAAGCCCCAGGGGAGCTCTTTAGAGCGCATTGCTTTCTCCTCCCCACCCAGGACTCTAGATCAGCATTCTCAAACAATTTGGCTTCAATGTCCCTTTATGTTCTGAAAAATTACTGAGCTTTTGTTTACGTGATTTATATCAATTTACCATATTAGAACTTAAAACTGAAAAAAAAGTTTGTAACACAAGAATACAGAAGCACACATCCCATTAACAAAGATGTCAGGAAGGTGATGTAATCACATGTCCTACAGCCTCTGGAAAACTCCACCGTAGGCTGCTGAGATATTGAAAATTAAAAAGGCAAATAACATCTTAGTTTTATTATGAAAATAGTTTTGACTACATGAAAGGGTCTCAGGGACCTCCTGGAGGTTCCCAGGCCACACTCTGAGAACCATTGCTCTGAACCATCATCCCAGACCTTCTTCATGACTCACACTTGTTGATTTTTTTTCCTCATTTTTATTAGGAAAGTGTAAACATTTGCCTCCCTGATGGGTCCTACCCCCCCCCACCAAAGAAAAACCAGAGAACTTTTCAGGCTCAGCACTCCTCTCTCTGGACTCTCATTTCCGGGGCTCTCCCAAACACCTCCCGTCAGCCCATTTCCCAGCTCCCTCTTGAGCCTCCCTTCAAGCACTTCCACAGCCCTTACACTTGGCCAGCCTGTTTCCCCCAATCCCAAGCCCAGTGGGCCCTTGGTCTGCTTCTTCCTTCCCTCACTTGAGGACGTCCTCTCCTCTGGAGGGACTAAGTGATTTTTCTCTGCCTTCTCCTTCCCACCCTCCCTCCCTCACCTCTGCCATCTTCTCAGATGGCTTAGGGTAGGAAATCATACTTTCTGGGTAGACTCCTTTAGAGGACACACTTTCCCCATCTCCCCACACATCAACCAGCCTGGGATGTGCCAGAGTCTGGACAAGAAAGTGCCCATTTGGGTCCCAGAGGGGTCAACCCAGTCATATTGCCAGGTGACCCACTGGATGAAGGTATGGATCAGGAATCTGATGCCTCCAGACACAGATGCCCTTTGCCTAGGAACCCCTAGTTTGATCTCTTCACTCCAAACCCCCAGGTCCTCTTGCTAGCTGCAGCCACAGGCCTCTACCACCATATCTGGGACATCTGCCTTGACCACGTTGCCATCACGGTCAAGGTAGAGGAGAGAGAGAGGCCTTCGGGCAGTAGGGACACAGCAGGAAGTACCCAAGGGCCAAGGGTTGTTGGCCTTGAGGAGGCTGAAGACAGCAGAATGGAAGGAGGCAGCAATGCCTGGGCTGCCAGCCAGGTGCGGGGGACACTGCCCACTGCAGTAATTCAGCTGGTACCCCTCAGGCTGTAGGATCCAGTCCCGCCATCCCAGTTCCTGGAAGTCTACATAATGGTCTCGCCTACAGCATAAGGGGGTCTCAGGCTCACAGCTGGGGGTCCTCCTCCTGGCCCGGCCTGCTCCAGGCTCTTTGGGCCGGGTCTTCAGCTCCAGGAAGGGCCGCTGCTCTCCCGCTGTGTCCAGGAGCTGCTGAGTTTGGGGGGCAGCTGTGCTGTTGCCTTCTAGTGGTCTGCAGTCCAGTTGGAGTTTCAGGACACCAGACTCCTCCTGCCTCAAGCCACTAGAGGGCAGAGTCAGGGCGTGCCAGCCCGGGGCTGTCAGTTGGTGCTCAGCCAGGAGGACGTGGGACCCTCGGCGTCTCCTCCTAGGGCCCCATCCGAAAATCCTCAAGGAAAGAGTGCTAGGAAGGGTGGGGAGCACGTGCAGCCAGAGGCGAGCGTGGTACAGGTGGTGGGAGCGAGGAGTGGACAGGTAGAAGGTGAGCGTGGAGCTGCAGGTGGAGGCGGAGGAGTCTGCCGGGAAGATGGAGAAGGGATTTAGGACTGCGATCGGAGATGCCGCTCTCCCCTGACACTCCCGCAAGCCCTGCCAGCTGCTCTCCCTAGCTCCCACGTTTAGAAGAAGCAGGGACTCCGAGGCCAGTCCTGCTCCAACTCCTCCTCTTCCTCCCGTGCCGCGCTCCCTCTGCTTCTGCTGACGCTGTCATTCTCCCCTTCCTTCTCCCTTTCCCCGCCTGCTCTCTGCCTGTCTCTCCCTCACCCACCTGTGATGGCAGCAAAGCTGATGACCTGCTCCCCATTCGCTGGAACCACACTTCCCCGCTGCAGTCTCCGGAGGGCCCTGGTCAGCGCTGCCTGGGGTGGAGGATGAGTTATTATGGGACGACCAGTCAGGTGTAGCCCCTCGAGGATCTGCTGCTTGGCTAGCTCAAGGACCAGAGCTCGTTCTGCTTGGGGTGCCAGTGTGGGGCCTCCACAGGAGGGACACACAGACCCTGCCCTCTGTGCCCACACCAGTGCCCACAGCAGCACCAGCTGGAGCTGGACATCAGAGAGCCCCATGCTCCTGGTGAATGGCCCTGGGTCAGGTCGGGAGCCTCAGATGGCTGTAGCTCCTTCTGTTGAGTCTGGTTGCGTGGAGGCCAGTGAGGGCACGGCGGCAGCAGACAGCAGTGCCACACCTACCCTTGGCCAAGGGTAGAGCCACCTGTCTTCTGTTGCCTGAGACTCAGGAAGGCAGACAGTGGATGGTCCGATGGGTAGCTGTGTTCAGTGTAGTCTGCCAGTTTGACCCTCACAGCTCATGTCTGGCTACTGACTGGGGCCTCTCTAGAGCCAGCAGCCTAGGGCTCCCTCACCTAGTGGTCAGCAGGCAGACCTACCCTCTGAGCCCCAGGATTGGCCAACTGTGCTGCCCATCAGTTCCCTGCAGGGGGTGGAGGTTCCCCCCTGGAGCTCAGGTTTCACCATCTGGCCCTGGTCACGGAGCTTGAGGCAGGGGTAGGGGGGTGGGGGGGCTATGTGGACACGCATGATGCAAGAAGGAGGATGATTTCACGTGCTCAGTCCCCAAGGTCTGGGGCTCGGGGGAGGGAACTCCATGCGAGCAAGGTGGGAAGGGCAATTTCCCCCATACCTACAGTCTGTCTAGCTTGCCCATCCACTGCTGCTGCAGCAGTTTCCATGAGGCAGCTGGGAATCCCAGTGGTTATTTCTCTGGGCTGGAAGGTGAACTCTGGTCTTTTTATTTCTAGCAATGGGGCTGGGACAGTGGTGAGAGGCTGGGGGTGGGAGGAACGGAGTCCTCTTGCCCAGGCCAAGGTGGCAGTGCCACGGGGCACAGAAGTCACCCCCTGACCTTGCCTGTGCTGACCGCCCAGAGTCCAGTTGGACTGGAGCACAGTGTGGATGAGGGCTGGAGCATTGGGGGGGGGGTAGCATGTTACTGTGATGTCTGGGGAAGCCTAGAGAGGTGGGGGTAGTGGTGATGCAATCGTACAGCAGGGCAGAGTCCATCAAGGATGGCAGAGGGGCATGGGAGTTGGAAGGGCCTGTCCCCAGCTACTGGTTCTCTTTCAGGGCACTGTAAGAACTGCCTAGATTTGGGATATCCTAGAAGTGGTGCCAGCGTCTGTTCATGGTGGTGGGAAATGGAGGGTTTATGGACTTTTTAAAAAAAATTAATTTATTTATTTTTGGCTGCATTAGGTCTTTGTTGCTGCGTGAGGAGGCTACTCTTCATTGCAGTGCGCGGGCTTCCCATTGCGGTGGCTTCTCTTGTTGCCAAGCACGGGCTCTAGGAACGCGGGCTTGGTAGTTGTGGCACACAGGCTTAGTTGCTCGGCAGCATGTGGCATCTTCCCGGACCAGGGATTGAACCCGTGTCCCCTGCACTGGCAGGAGGATTCTCAACCACCGTGCCACCAGGAAGCCCAGGTTTATGGACTTTTAAGAACAAAGCATGGCCAGTACAGCAACCTTAGTCCCAATACCAGCCCTCCTCACCACACTGCTCACTGGCTTTAAATGGCCTAACCAAGGCCTCATGCCAGCCTTTCTCCTTGTGCTCAAGTCTCTTCAAGAAGCTGGGAGGAAGTGAGTGTGATTTGGAAATGTACCCCTATTCCAATTTATTAGTCTCCCCACTATTCAGCCAGTGGGGGCTGTCAGGAGAGACTACTAGATCTGGCACAGGGGAGGAGAGGTGGTGCCTTAGGGGCTAGGGCTCAGTACCACCAGTGTCCACCATGTGGCAGTGCTGAGCCACTGGACAGCAGCAGGCTTGGCGCTGACCAGCTTCCCAGGGAAGGAAGGGGATGCTCTGGGGAGTGGAGAGATTCAGAGCGCTTCCCAACCTCTCACTCTGGGGACCCTGCCTCTACACCGGAATACAGAGAAGCTGGTCCCTCAGCTCTTTCCCCTCGCCACTGCTGGAGAGCAGAAGCTGTCGTCAGGACCACATCACTGCTAACTTCGGTTTGGTTTTGGATCTCATCGCTGCTGACACGTGGCAGTGGAGCGTGGTGATGGGTGCCAGGCTCTTCCTAGAAACTTAGGGCACCTGTGGTGGGGAGGGGGCCAATGAGACTTTTAGATGCTCCTCTCCACCCTAGGTCTTGAGTCATATTCAAGCCCATCTATCCAGGGCTCTCCCCAGCTCCCAGCTCCCTCTCTATCGGTCAGGCTGGTGAGTGACAGCTCTCTACCCACTGGGGTCTGGACCACAGAACTGCAAAGCAGAGGTTTCTGCCCATGGTGTTGTCTCAGAGGGCTTACCTGTGGGTGAGCCTGAGTCAAGCGAAGCAACAGGAAGTGGCTGCAGGAGTCATTGACCCCATCTCTCCCCTCCCCTCTGTGTCAGATGCCCCCAATTTCCAGCTCTTCCTACCCTCTTGCTGCTGCTGTGCCTGGCCTGCCCCTACCTCCCTACTGACACTTACGTCAGAACCCAGCTATAAATATGCTCTTAGCATCTTAGTCACTTTTCTCAAGAAGTGCTCCCAGGTTATAAATACCCCAGCCATCTGCCTCCCAGGCCCGCCCTACCACCAACCTGGTTGGGGGCTGGGGGGTAGAGACAGGCTTGAGGGTGGGTAAGGAAGTAGAAGGAGCCTGAGTGATTATCTTGCCTAAAAGAGAAAAGCCTGACCAAGTCTAGAGTTAGGGGCCAGGGAGCTCTGGAAGAAAAGGTTTGGAAGAAGACAATTCCACTCATTCTGCTTTTTGTCAAAGACAGAGCCAAAAAGGAAAAGGAATAATACTGATCCCTTCTAAATTTAGTTTATTTTAAAATTTGCTATTTTGTTCATCTTGGATTTTTTTGCATTGATTTTGATTTTGTAAAATATTGCATTAAGATCCTATTTATCTTGACTGATGTATTTTTTGGCATCCCCTTAAAATTCTGCCCCCAAGGCAAGAGCCTCGCTTCTCCTCACCTTAGTCTTGGCCCTGGGAACTGAAGCTACAGTTGGAGGGAGGGAGGTTAGATCTGGGGGACGGGTGGATTGGGAGTGGGAGACAGCGGTGGAAGGGGAAGGCAGAGCCACCAGAAGACTTCCTTAGCTTCTCTGCTTAGATGAAGATTTCCTCAAGTCAAAGTTGAGATAACTTCCATGAGTTTGCTCCTGAAGCCCCACAGCTCAGATTTGCAGTCCCCCAGGAGGTCTCTTTCAGACTTTCTCCTTTTAGGGTTCCATTTCCAAGGACCTCAGACCTAGATAGGAGGGGGTTATATGCTGAGCAAACACTGACATCACGTTTCCCAAAGGACACATGGGTTTTGCGCAAACTCGGCCTTGGGCTGCAGACAATATTGACCCCATGGTTCAGGGCTGTCCAACCAAAGGGAGGAGATGGTGGGGGAAGAGGGCAAAGGTCTAGAGAGGACCCAGTCTCAGAGCAAATGCCTCCCTCTCCTCACCCCAGGCCTTCCTTTTCTTCTCCTTGTCCTGCTCAAATGGCCCTTGGCCAGTTCCACTTCCAGACAGGACTCCTGGCTGGAGCCCTGGGGGTGAGTGAAGGGAAGGCAGCCAGCTGGGAGCCATGCCTCTGCCTCCCCCCGTGTGTGCCCACAGGTTGTCACCTACTTGCTGACTGAGCACTGATCTGTCTCATTTCTTGGAGCAAGGACAGAGAGGGGAGAGGAGCAGGTAAACCCCAGGTGTTTATTAGCCATAAGACAAGCAAAGATGGTTCTGGGAGGGAGGAGGGGGCCTAAGGAAGAAAAGGAAGCAGCCTGGCGAAGGAAGAGTCATGACGTGTGGGATGGACATAATAGCTCAGCCCTAAGGAGGCTGTGAGGAGAGAAAAGTGGGTAGGGCAGGCAGGCTCTGTGTCATCTGGGGTGGCAGTCAGGGTCCTGGCAGGACATAAAAGACCCACTCAGCTGTCTGTGTTTGCATCACTAAGAAGATTTAATGAAGGACTTCTTTACAGAGGTATGGGCAGGGTTAAGGGAACCAAGGAGGGATATTGAAGCACCCAGGGACCAGCAAGAATGGAAAGCCATTACAAGCCCATAGCATGGAAGCGGTGATATCAAAACTTAGGCAGAGCCGGAGCCATGGAGCGGGTGGGGAGCTAGACAGGAGCTGTAGGGACATGGACACAGCCACACTCACACAGAACCATGGAACCTAGGCAGAAGGAGGAGGAATAAGAAACACCCTGACCTCTGTCTCCTCCTATCCTTTGATCTCCTGCCTCTGTCTCCTCTTAGTCAAACTCAGCAGGAAGCCAGAGGCCAAAGGAACTCAGGTGAGTCAGACCCCAAGGGTATGGAGCAGGACAGAGAAGGACAAAGTGTGGATGAGAGTGGGCCAAGAGAGCCTTTAGCAGCCCATTGGGCAAGTAAGAGGAAAGGGGCTCAATACATGGAGAGGATCGAATGTTTGGTGAATCTAAGGAAGGTCCTCTCTGGAGATCCAGAAAAGCAGGGGAAGGGGCTGGGTCAACTCATCCTGGAGTGGGGGACATTGAGTAGAAAGGGCAGGGAGGCATAGTGGATTGTGGGCTGGATTAAAGTTGGGCTATGGGTATCTGTCTGGGAACCAGATGGCACTGCTCATGGTTGGAGGTGGATGAGAGTCCCTAGGGTGGCAGTTGAGCACTTGGAGCTTGCTGCAGGGACTATGCTCTAGGAGAGGGGCTGGTCGTTATGAAGATGGTACAGTGACTCTCCTTAGATAACAGTGCTTCTCCTTTGATGAAGATCTCTTCACGTCAAAGTTGGGATAATTCACATAAGTTGCTCAGGAAGAGGGAGTCCATCTTCTGGACAGAGGCAGTAACGGGGCCACCCCCTCCTCTCAAGGAAGAGCGCCTCTGTCAGGGCATGTTTGCCTATCCCACCTCAGCCTGCCTGTACCACACACAGACTAACTGCACCCACACGCCTCTACCACCATGTCAGGTATGTCAGTCTTGACAATGTTGCTGTTCCTGTCATAGTAGAGCAGAGACAGGGAGCGCCGGGCAGTGGGCACGCAGCATGACCACCCTCCGGCAGTGCCCGCAGCGGTGTTGGCCTTGAGAAGATTGAGCACCGCGGTGTGAAAGGAGGCGGCAATGCCAGGCATGCCTGCCACGTGCAGGGGACACTGCCCTGTGCAGAAGTTCATTGCGTAGCCCTCAGGCTGGATGATCCAGTCGTGCCAGCCAATCTCACGGAAGTCCACAAAGAACTCTTGTCGACAGCACATCCTGGACCTACCCTGGCAGTCGATGCCTTGCCGGCGAACGCGGTGCTTGCCCCCAACTCTTACACGGGCTGTCACAAAAGGCCTATGGGCAGCCCCACCCAGGATGACTGGGCTCCAGGCTACCTGGCCTTCAGGGACCAGCTCCAGGATCAGGTGCCCCTGGCTGCAGGCAGCCTGAGCTTCAGGCCCCAGGAGGAGCTGGTGCCAACCACTGTCATCCACCTCCAGCAGGTGCTGAGTGGCCAAGGTGAGGTTGGTGGCATGTGGGCTGAGCACGAGGACCCTCACCTTCAAAGTCCACGTCGTACTGGGAGGGAGCTGCACAAAAAGCATGAGGCTGGCCTGCTGGACCTCCAGGCCGCCAACACTTCTATCAGAGGAGAAGTGGAAGTCAAGACGAGTCTGGTCGATGTTGGCGAGACCTGTGGACACAAGAAGCCCCAGTCAGTGTGGCTTTCTGAGTCAATTCTACCAACTACATATCTATTCTCAGCATGCTTGAATTCCCTTTGTTCTTTCTCGACCACACTGTTGGCCTTGTTAACTACCCCTTCCTTCTTAAAAATCTTTTCTCTCTTGGTTTCCATGACACAACTCTCATGATTCTTCCTTGATTTTCTTTGCTGGCTTTTCTTTCTCTCACCATCCCTCCAATGCAAGAGTTCTCCAGGGTCTGTCCTTGACCTTCATTTCCATTTTTTTTTTTTTTTTTTTTTTTTGCCATGTAGCATGTAGGATCTTAGTTCCCCGACCAGGGATAGAACCTGTGACCGCTGCTGTGGAAGCGAGGAGTCTTAACCACTGGACCGCCAGGGAAGTCCCATTTCCTCTTACTCTACACTGAGAGGAGCTCTGACCCATACTCACAGTCAGCCAACACAAATTTTGTGCTGGTGATTCCCAAATCTGTATGCCCAGTCCAGATCATTTTGCACCTTGGGAATCATCAGGCTTCAGGCCTAAACTTCTAACTGCTTAATTTTGCCACATCCTGCCAGCATATTAAAATCAATTTATCCCATGTGGAAATCATTATTTCCTCCTCTAAGAATGGAAATCTCTCTTTCCATTCTTAGAACTGGTGGCATCATTACCTTCCTTATCACCTGTAGAAACTCCCCACATCCAGTTCCTCACCACAGTGGTTCTAACAGCTATGCATTCTTCCTGTGCCAGTTACTGTGGCTCAGTTTCCCCTCTTCATCCCTCACCTGACCTATTGAAACACATTAATTGGGTTTCTGTTCCCTCCACTCCTGCTCTTGTCAGGATCACTAACACCTTCCACGTTGCCAAATCCAATGGTTTCATCTCTTTATGTTCATCTTACCTGACCTCTAAGCAGTGTTTGACACAGTTAACCATCCCTTCCTTCTTGAGATACTTCCTTCTCTTGGCTTTCGTGACTCTGGCCACTCCATCTTGGTCTCTTTTGCTGACAGCTCCTCTTCCTCTGCCTGACCTCTAAATGTTGGAGGTCCTAAGCTCCCTTCTCTTCTCTATCTATACTCTCTCCCAGAAAGAACCCATCAATTCCCCTGGCTTTCAATTCCATTTATATGCTGATGACTCCCAGATATCTATATCCATGGCCCTGACCTCTCCCTGAGCCTAGGCTTGTATATCCAGCTGCTGATCTGATATTCCACTTGGATATCCAATGCTATCTCAGACTATTCATGTTCAAAGAAGAACTCTAGATTTATCCCCTGCAACCCAAATCTGTTCCTTCTTCAATCTTCCCCTTCCCTGTAAATGCACTGCTTAAACCAAAGTCTTGCTTGCCCTCATTCCCTTCTTTGAAATTATCTGCAGACCTGTCAACTCTATCTCCAGTTCATAATATAATTTCACTTATCCCCACCTCCTCTACCATACATTAGTTCAACCTGCAATCATCTTTTTCTTGAACTATGGCAATAGCGTGCCAAGTGGTCCACTCTTGCACCCAAAACCATTCTTCACATATCAGCCAGAGTGACCTCTTTTTTTTTTTTTTTGCTGTGCCTTGTGGCCTGTTTGATCTTAGTTCCACAACCAGGGATCGAACCCGTGCCCGCTGCAGTGGAAGCGCAGAGTCTTAACCACTGGACTGCCAGGGAGGTCACAGAGTGATCTTTTTATAACATAAATCTGATCAGCTTAATCCTCTCAGCTTAAAACCCTTCGAAGGCTTCCCATTGCTATTTGAATAAAAGCTAAACCCCTTAACATAGGAAACACGTATGATTAGGCATTCTGCCATTTAATGACTATAGTCTACCTATACTGGCTTTTTTCTGTTCCTTGAACTCACCAAACATGGACCCACCTCATGGCCTTTACACTTGCTGTTTCCCCTGCCTGGAATATCTTTCCAAGCTCTTTGAATGACTGGCTCCTTTTTGGCATTCAGTGCAAATTCACCTCTTCAGAGAGGCTTCCCTGACTAACCTAGCTAAAGCAGCCTTCAACTCTACCCTCATCTCTTTAATACATTATCCTGCTTAATTGTCTTTATAGCCACTATCACTCTCTGTAATCATCTTGGTTTTTTGTTCATTTGCTTATCCTCCCCTCCCCTTCTACCCCTCCCTGCTCCCAGCTAGAATGTAAACTCCATGAAGGTAGAGACTGTGCCTGTATGGTTTACCACTGTATCCCTAGTACCTAGTACATAATAGGCATTCAGTTAACATTTGGTGAGTGAATGGTCTTTCATTCTTTAATTCTTATTTTATGCTGACACAAGAATTATTTTCCAAAAAGGCTAGATCATAAAATTCATGGTTTCAAAAACCTTATTGATGAATAAAGCCAAACTCTTTTTTGGGGGGGGCCTCTCACTGTTGTGGCCTCTCCCGTTGCGGAGCACCAGCTCCGGACACGCAGGCTCAGCGGCCGTGACTCGCGGGCCCAGCCACTCCGCGGCAATGTGGGATCTTCCCGGACAGGGTCACGAACCCATGTCCCTGCCCTTGGCAGACGAACTCTCAACCACTGCACCACCAGGGAAGCCCAAAGCCAAACTCTTTTCGGAGGCAATTAAATGCCATTATGCTTTGGCCTTAGCAACCCTTATTTATTTTTATTTATTTATTTATTTATTTTAAGTAAAGGATGCTTTATTGTGGGAATGCCACTGATACTCTCATGGGCATAAAAGAGCAGAAAATAAAGTTCATCTAGACTTAGTGTGAATTGTAAGGTCTGAAATAAGGGTTGCCCTTGACAGCTCTCAGAGCCAACAAAATCTCTCTCATCTCACTCTCCCTATGTAAGTCTACTCCATTCTTCTCTTTCTGTAGATCTACCTCATTTGCTTCCCTGTCACCTTCCTCAGGTCCCAGAATGGTGGCCCTAGCTCCTGAGTCTACAGAACCTTTAACTTAGCTCTTCCTAGCTAAGTGAACTGATCTTTCAGTGTTCCAATTCCAAAATCCTAAAAGAAGAGTCTGATTGACCCAGCTAATCTTTTCTTGCTAGGTCACTAGCACCCAACATTTAGAACCTCATAAGTCACCCCAGTTATGGTAGGCAGACACAGGACCAGCAGGGGCTGTGATAGACCATTACACTGTTGACCCCCAGGGAACAACACCTCCCAATATTCATGGTTTTGTGCAATCCCTTCCCATATTAATTCTGGTCTTGGCATGTGACTTGATTTGGCCAATGAGATGTAAGCAAGCACGATGCAAGCAGAAACTTAGTAAGTACTTACACTTTGAGGTAGGAAAACTTTAATGCTTTAAAGAAACTTGGGCTAGACTACTGAATGATGAGAAGCCATATGGAGAGAGACTTCGGAGAGACCATCTTAGATGTTCTAGCCCCATCTGAGTTCCTAGCTGAACACAGTTGCTTGAATGAACTCAGTTACACCTCATGGAGTGAGAGAACTGTCCAGAATAAGTCCAGTCAAATTACAAAATCTCAGAAACTATTGAATTTTTTTGTTTTAAGACTCAATGTTTGAGCTGATTTGCCATATTAATGGATAACTAAAACAGAAATTAGTATCAGAAGTGGGGTACTCCATAGCAAAGACCTAAAATATGTAGCATTGGCTTTGGGACTGGGTGGCGGCCAGAGGATGGAAGGACAGCAGGGAGACTGTTAGTGAAGTCTGGAAGGACAGTGAGGAAATTGCTACTGGAAGCTGGACAAAGGCGAACCTGTGTTATGTATTGGCTATCATCTCTGGTAACTGGAAGCTAGAAATGGTATCTAACAGAATTGTGAATTTAGCTAAAGATATTTCCAGGCAGAATGCTGAAAGTGCCATTTGGCTTATTTTAGCTGCCTATGATAAGGCATTTCAGGAGTGAGATGAACTAAAAAATGAACTGTTAAATTTTCAAGCAGAATTTAGAGAAAACATTTCCAATAGGACTTGCTAGATGGAACAATAAAATATTTTTTTTCATCCCTCAACTCTCTCTCTGGCAAAAAGGTTATCAAACTAAGAAATGGTCTCAGGGCAAAAACCAAATCCAGGGCACTGCCAGTAAAACAGCTTCAGAGCGAAGATCAAAATAATAAAGGGGGAACTGTAAGACCCTTTGTTAAGATCTAACATCTTTGTTAAGATCTAAAATTTAAGATGTTCTGTAGACCCTCTCAACTAGACAGAGGGCTTCTAAGAATCTTAAGAGTGTTATCCCACTTGTAAGAGGGTATCCTGACTTGTAACCTAAAGAGGAGGGTCTGTCTTGATAGAATGGAGTGCCTTTTGTCTGAGTGAGTAGACTGTAATTTATTATTTAGAAGGCTCACAGAGTGTTAAAGAGAATTTTAATAGTGAGAGCAGCACCAGTTTGGACTAAAAGGGACAGAGATGATTCAAAATGAAAAGAAGTCTCTGGGCTCCCAACTTCTTTGGGCAGCATGCAGGCCGAGAAAACTACTTAGCCTCAAACACAGGTCATTTCCTATTTAAAAGGAAAGACATCTCAGAGGGTGGCACTAAGAGCTGAGAGAATGGATCTAGAAGTCTAGGGGAGCAATGGTAGGCTCTCCTTAAGAGGAGAGGAAAATCCTACCAGTGGGCAGAACCAGGCCCTAACCAAAGGAATTCTGGATTTGGGGTAGACTGAGATATGTGCCTGGCTGGATGTCAGAATTTTCATGGACCAGTGACTGCTCTGTGTCTCCCTCCCCCATCCGCCATTTGGGACAGAAGTATCTATTTATTCCGTCCCTGAATCAGCATTGTATGTTAGGTATGTGGGAGGCAGATAACTTGAATTTTAAGGTCGTAGGCAGTGTTGTGTTGGTAAATATTTAACAACTGGATTCCAGAGGGGGAAAAAAAAAGGCCCTGATTTGTAGTGTTTGCCAGTTTCTGCGGTATGACTTCTTCCATCCCGGCCAATTTCAAACTATCAATGTGATGCCACTGGATGTACAGTTGGGAGGTGTTCACCATCAGCTCTCATGAGCCAGTAAGAGCCAGTTTCAGGACACCACTGAAGGCTCCTACCCTAGTTTTCCCAGGGCCCCAAGCTCTCTCTCTTCATATCTCCAGCAAGAACAATTCTCAGATCTTTCTTTCACACGATGGTGGAGATGATGGCTTAAATTGGAATGAAAACTTCAAACTAAAATATTTAAATGTAAAAGGTAGAATCCAGGCATCAGTCATTCTCACCTCCAAGTTCATTTCAGGTCACGCCCCCTGCAGCCTAAATGTTGTATTCATTCATTGATTAGCAAATATGTGGAAAGTATATATAGACTTTGAAGTCAGAGAGAACTGTGAATTCTGCCCCTTGTAAGCCGTATGACCTTGGCCATGTAAATTATCTTTGAGTCTCAGTTTCTGCATTCTTAAGATGGGAATGATAAAGTCTACTTTATGGAGTGATTGCAAGGATAAACTGAGAGGAGGCAGGTACACTAAATACCTGGTAACTGTCATTACTGTCACAATGTGCCAGGAAACTGGGCTAAGTATCAGGGATACAAAGGTGAAAGAAAAAACAACAACCAGGATTTTGGTGTTCGTGGCCATCTGTCCACCTCGTGCTCACCCACTCCAGACTACTTTTTAACTCTAAATGCAGTCAGTTTCTTTACACTTTTACTCATGTTTTTCCATTTAGGATGTTGTTTACCATTTTCTACCCACTGAAGTCAAACTTACTCTACAATGCCAGCCAATTTGCAAACTTCTTCTGAAAGACTTCCCTGACTTACCAGGTCCCAGTGAACTACTTCTGGCCCATTAAGCACTTGTGCCCTCATCTAGCATTTATTTCACTCTGCCTTATATTCTAAGTAATTTATTCCCAGCAGCAACAACTAAACCCCTCGTGGGCAGGAGCTGAGTCTTCTACCTTCAGTTCCCTCCCACCTTATCCTTTCTAAGTACATCACCTGTATTAGCTCACTTAATTCTCTCAACTCTCCTCTCATTATCTCTGTTTTGCAAATGAGAAAACTGACTATTAACAACCCAGGACACATAGTAATAAGTGGCTGAGCAGGGATTTGAGCCCAGTTTATCTGGCTCCAGAGTTTGTGTTCTTAATCATGAGCAGAAACCCCCTTTTGAACTAGAATAGGGTCTCATCCATCACTGGGGACTCTAGACATGGTCGAGCTGAACTACAGAATGGTTTGGCTGTTTATTGAGCATCTACTGTGTTTGCAAGAGGCAGAGTGGTAGAGTGGTCAAGGTCATGGATTCCAGACCCAGGCTGTCTGGCTCTACCACCTACTGGTCATGTGACCTTGAGCTAGTTACTCAACCTCTTTGTGCCTCAGTTTCATCACCTCTAAAATGGGGTAACAATAGTATTTGCCTCACTGGCTTGTTGTGAGGCTCTCAAGGAGTTAGTATATTTAAAAGGCTTAGAACACAGTAAACACTGTATAAGTGTTATCTATTTCTACTATACACTAGCCTCTGATGATAATGTGAGGAATAAATGACAGTTCCTGACCTCAAGAGGTTGCGTTCTATGGGAAGACAGACTTCATAGAAAGCCTGGAAACAGGCAATTCCATAAGGAAGGTCCAGGTTCAGAGTGAGCGTGTGGGGGCCACCAGAGAGTGAGCCCCTCACCTTCAGGTCCGGATGGGTTTTTTTAGGATGGGAGTGCGGGATCTTGAAGGGAGTAGATGCTGACCAAGGGAAAGGGGCCAGGAATGGGAAGGGCCTTCTAAACCTAAGAGAGAAGAACTTGCAAGAAGCTCAGAGGCCAGAGAGATCACTTGTTTGTGTTCTGGTTCTCAGATCCTGTCTCTGAATTCTCTTTTTTTTTTTTTTTTTGGCCGCGCCTCGCAGCTTGTGGGATCTTAGTTCCCCGACCAGGGATTGAACCCGGGCCCACGGCAGTGAGAGTGTGGAGTCCTAATGACTGGCCCACCAGGGAATTCCCCTGTCTCTGAATTCTTGATCTTCTTTCCAGCTGCCCACTAAATTCTCTAACCCCTCTCCCCTCTATGGAAGGAACTCTCTCGCCTTTATCCTCTATCCCTTAAATACCTTTCTGAGTCCTGTTTTGGCCCTGTTCTGACGTGGGGACCCGAGGTAATCAAGGCAAGAGGACAGGAGTAGGGTGGCGAGGTATTGTAATCCCAGTATTTTACTTTTCTCCCTTTTACCCAAATGATGTATCTGGGGTAGTGGGGTACAGAGAGGCTGGATCCCAGGGCCAGAGGGAGGACAGACTCTCCAGCTCCCAGACCCTGGTCCAAGCCCAGGAAGTGTCTGGGCTCACATCATAGTCTGTGGAAGTTTGTGGGCCTGCAGAGAGAGGAGCCATGGGACATAGGGGCAGGCAGTCTCAAAAGAAATGAAACGTACCCACTTCCCAGGTGCCCATTGGTCAAGTCTAAACTACAAAGAGAGAGCCTGGTGGTGGGGGTGTGGGGGGAGCCTGGGATTGGGAGATTACATGCTGTGGGAGGCAAGAGTTGGGATGGCTTTGGGGAGAAAGTCAGGCGTTAGATTGGGGAGGAAGTTTTTCCCTTCCTTAAGAGATCGGGTTTGGGGGAAGATCTACAGACCAAGAACCCACCTGTCTCAGCAAAGCTGATGATCTCATACTCCTGTCCCCTGTCTGCTTCTGGAAGCGCCCCCTGTGGGGACCCATGGAGGTGCTGCAGCACAGTCCTCAGAGCAGCTCGGGACACAGGCCGGCTCAGTGTTGGGCGCTGGTTGAGGTGCAGCTTGTCCAAGATGCTTCTCTTGGCCAGATTAAGAAGCAGCTCCCGCTGGCTCTCCAGGTCCAAGGCGGGCCCCCCACATGCCAGACACTGAGTGTCAGCTCTGGGAGTGGCCACTGCGTCTGGAGCCAGGAACAGGAAGGCCAGGAGCAATGAGGAGGTCATTGCTGGGGGAGGCCTTCCTTGAGCAACACAGTTGAGATAGAGCCGCAAACCCCGGGGCTCAGGGTCTCCACAGCTGTGGTCTCAGCTCCCTCCCAGCCGCCAGGGGCCCCGGAAGGAGAGTGTGTCCAGCTGGCATTACTCCTGGTTGCAGGGGATAGAGCGGTCAAACATCCAACTTGAGAGATGAAGCCAGTTACAGGTAGAACTTGGCAGAAGCCATATAGTCAGTGAAACTACAGAGTGGGGGATGTGAGGGGAGGTTGGTTTGTTTGGGGAAAGAAATGTCCCTGGGCCAACTTTGGGAGATAGTGGGTTACCCATGTGAGCTGCCAGGCCTGGGAACAAAGGTTAGAGATGAAATTCCTCTTCAGATCAACAGCCTTGCTCGGAAGCCTGGCAGTCGGGGGGAGAGGTAGGGTGCGGAGATCAGAGGTTTTAAGATAGAATGTTAAAGAATGACTTTCAAACAAGAGGGGGTCATTGGCAGGACACTTTAGGTCATTGTCATGCAGGTTGTTGTTTTTTGTTTTTAATTTATTTTTGGCTGTGTTGGGTCTTCATTACTTGATTATGGAATGCTACCCCTAGGGGTGTTATACGATATACAGTATACATACAGTATACGTACGATTTTACCTTTCTTTTTCTTTTTCTTTTCTTTTGGCCGCGCTGCACGCCTTGCAGGATCTTCCCCTCGGCTTGTGGGATCTTAGTTCCTCGACCAGGCATTGAAACTGGGCCCTCAGCAATGAAAGCGCTGAGTCGTAACCACCGGACCACCAGGGAATTCTCCATTTTTCCTTTCTAGAAGTTGAAATTTTCTGAATTCTGAAACATGTCTGGCCCTATGGATTTTTAATGTGTAATTATAGATCTGTAATGGTTATCTGAGAGTTTTGAGATTTAAATAATTTTTTAAAGCGCTTTACGGTGGCTGGCACAGAGTAAGTGGCTTAATAAAAGTATATTATTATTCTTGCTACATAGGTTTGTTTGCGGGCCAGAGTACCCTCACCTCTAGATGTGCTGAAGAAATTCTGCCAATATTTGCCCTTCTGGACTCTCCTTTCTTAGAGGCCATGCCCCCAATCACCATCTGTAATGCAGTCACTTAAGTCATCTCTGCTGCTTACCACTATATTCCTAGCATTGCACATAGGACCTACAATATAATATAGGTGTTTAAAACATATTTATTGAGTGAATAAATTCTAGAATACAGGCTTACAGGCTGGTTATAAGAAGTTACACTCAAGTCACCTTGATTGTATTTTTGTGTGTCACAAGTTTCTTAGCTCTCTTCAACAGGGGCTGATCTTTTTTCTTTTTTCTTTTTTTTTGCCGAGTGGCATGTGGGATCTTAGTTCCGCAACGAGGGATCGAACCAGAGCCCCCTGCATTGGAAGCACAGAGTCTTAACCACTGGACCGCCAGGGAAGCCCCTCTTTTTTTTTAAGCACTGTGATAGAAGTAGATTTATTATTCAGTTTCTAGTATAAGTTTATTTATAACGTAAGGGTTTTATTGAGATATAATTCACAGAACATAAAATTCACCCTTTACAGTATATAATTCAGCGTTTTTTAGTACATTCACAGAGTTGTGCAACCATCACCACTAAGAATATTTTCATCATCCCCCAAAGAAACCCTGTACCTATTAGTAGTCACTCTCTAATAGTTTCCCAGCCTACAGGGACTGATCTTATATCTAACTTTTTTTTGTGTGTGTGGTACGCGGGCCTCTCACTGTTGTGGCCTCTCCCGTTGCGGAGCACAGGCTCCGGACACGCAGGCTCAGCGGCCATGGCTCACGGGCCCAGCCGCTCCGCGGCATGTGGGATCTTTCCGGACCCGGGCACGAACCCGTGTCCCCTGCATCGGCAGGCGGACTCTCAACCACTGTGCCAACAGGGAAGCCCTATCTAACATTTTAATATTCCTAATTTCATTCATGGATATAACCTTATCTTGAGGTCGGGGGAGGTAGTTATACTGCTATTTGTTTCATGTCCTAACTACAGTATGTAGTTCCCAGACCCCCTCACATCTGAAGACTTCAGTTGCTCCCCTTCTCCCTGGCAAATAGTTGGGGAATAAGAGGTTAGCAAAAGCGGGGGAAACAGAGGAGGGCTTCTCTTAGGGCTGGATGCCTCATGTTTTTGCCTTAGCTGTTCTTCAGTTACTGCATTTGTCCCTAAAAGACCCAACTGTTTCACTCTGCATTATGACACACAGGTCCTTTGAAACCTGCCCTTTCCAGTTACATTTCTAATAGTGTAGTGATTGAGAGCAGGCTTCGAAGATAAACTCAGTTCAAAATCTGGGACTTTGGTGCCTCAGGGTTCCTTATCTTACAAAATGACCATAACAGTAATACCTATTGTTTTGAGGATTAAATGGAAATAATAGATGTAGAATGCTACATATTATAGTCTCCTGCCTCCAACTTGAAAACCTGGAACTTGCTGATTCTTGAAGGAAAGGAGTTCTTACCTCTATGACCTTTCTGGAATCTCCATTCTTGCCTTTCTGATGAACTCCTACTTATATTCTTCAAGGTTAACTGAAATTTCACCTTTAGCTTCTCTGTAGCTTACTCAATCTCTCTTACATCTAGGAACTAATTGCTCCTTCTTGTGTTTCCATAGCACATTGAACACCTCTCTAGTATAGCACTTACATTATACTATAATTTTTTTGTTTCCTACTGCAGTTCCTGTCACATAGTAAATATTTAATGCTTAAATATTTAATACAATGTATTAATACATTGTATTAATATTTAATACAATGCTTCTTTGAGAGAGTTGGTCAAGAAACGATGCAAATACATGTAATTAGTAGCTAGATTGATTCTGACTAGAATGGTCAGTGTGGGGAGGTTGCAAATTTTTCTTTTTTTTTTAACATCTTCATTGGAGTATAATTGCTTTACAATGGTGTGTGAGTTTCTGCTTTGTAACAAAGTGAATCAGCTATACATATACATATATCCCCATATCTCCTCCCTCTTGCGACTCCCTCCCATCCCTCTAGGTGGTCACAAAGCACAGAGCTGATCTCCTTGTGCTATGCGGCTGCTTCCCACTAGCTATCTATTTTACATTTGGTAGTGTATATATGTCCATGCCACTCTCTCACTTCGTCAGGGAGGTTGCAAATTTAAGATGACTTTTTAAAAAAGAACTGTAGGTTAGAGGGTGGTGGCGGGAAGAAGTGATTTTAAATAGGATGTACTTAAACCTACTTTATTTAGAGTTAAATTTTTACATCTGGAAAAAATGGACATTTACCTACCACATGATCTTTATCCATTTATACCACAAATATTTACTGCATATATGCTGTTTCGGGAGCAGGAGTCACTGTCCTAAGTGAAAGGCTACTTTGAAAGTGCTCTGTAAACTTAACTTACAGTTATTTGTATTATGTTTAAATCAAGGGTGAATCTGACAGGCTTGATGGGCTTCAGGTGAACTGAGGGTCGCAGTGGATCTGCATTGGCGGCTGAAGACAGGTAACGCGGCGGCGACAGAGCGAGCGCGTGTGTTGGACAGGACAGCGTGTGCGTGCGGGCTGGGGACGTGCGTGAGTAGGCAAGGGGCGTCTGTAGGCGTGGAGACAGGCACACAGGAAGCAGGGACGCTCCGGGCGCAAGACGCGATGACGATTACGCCGGACGTGGTGACGTAGCGCGCAGGCCGCAGCGGGGGGCGGACTCTGGGCCTTTCTTCCCCTTCTGATTTTCCCCCTCCCCCCCTTTTCTCCCTTTCCGGGTTTGGTTTCCCCCTTTTCTCCCCCTCTCCCCCCTCCTTCCCAAGCCCCTTTCCCCTCCCCCGCCCCAGTCCCCCCTACTCCCCCGCCCTGGGCCCCGGGGAAACCCCGGCCGAGAAGAGTCCGCCCCCAGAAGCGCGCCGCCGCCGGCCGTCGGGGCCGAGCCGCAGCCGAGCGGCCGTGAGCCCGGGCGGCGGGCGGAGACGCGGGCGCCCTCCCGGCTACGGCCCGCGTGAGGTGAGGCCACCTCCCGGCCAAGGGGGCGGGCAGCGCGGGCGGCCCGTGGGGAGGGGGCGTGGCGGCCGGAGGCCCCCGGTCTGGGTCCCCGCGCTGGCACTTCCCGGACACGCGGGCGGTGCGTCAGGGCCCGAGCTTCCCGTGAAGGACGGCCCCGAAGCCAGAGACGCCCCAAGTGTGCTCGGGGAGCTCAGGCGAGAAGCGAGGGGCGCGGGGCGGAGGGTGTGGGGCTGGCGCCACCTGTGGCCTGTGCGGTGGGACCTAAAAACTGTTGCGCCCTTGTGGTGCTCGGGGGTGACTAGCTCCATGTGTTTCTTGGGTCTCCGTTTTCCTTTGAGCCTTGGAAAAATGGGAGGGAAAGGTGTTGGAGTGTTTCAGATTATGCTGGTGTCCGAGTTCATTACAGGGACAGAGATTTGAGTTGGAACGTACAGAGAGATGGTTCTGGAGCTTAAAAGTTGGGCCTACGCTAAGCTCGTAACTAACTCTTGAGGCTAGTTACTCTGAAAACTCTTCTCGATTTCGGTTACCTGTGGAACCCAAAATTTCAACGTTTGTGACCATTAGCCTAGTAAGTCCTCAGAATATTTATTCACTCAGAGTGAATTGTTCTTGGATAATGATGAGAAGTGATCGAATAACAGTCCCAGAGGTTCATTAAATCAAAGAGAGGTGTGGGAAAATTTAAATTCAGCTCTTGGTTGGATGAGTGTCCATATATATATATATATATTTTCAAATAGATTTAACCAAAATTGAGAAGCCTGAGCCCTATGTTGGTAGGCAGCATGGAGACTGGGGAGGAGGGAGGTGACAGGTTCCACTTCAGGAATGTCACACATTCCTTGCCTTTTTATTGTATTTTTGGATAGTTAGATAGGCACTTGAATCCGTTGTTTGTGGCTCCTCTTTCTTCCTAATGCTTTTTTTTCACCTCTCGTTTTATTTCTCCTATCTTTTCCCCCCTTTTTGGAGTCTGGGACATCAAGACTAAAACGGGCTTAAATAGTGGTAGAAAGTGGTAGTAGTTAGACCATTCAGTTCACTTTTAGTTGTATTTTTCCTCCCTGTTGCAGTTCTCCACAGAGTTGAGAGAACAGAGAATCTTTCTTGAAGGTCTGATGAACTGTCAGCGAAAGTTGTATTTCAGAGTTTAAGTTCCAGTTTCGCGTCCACTCTAGGATCTACACTGTAGATCTTCAACTTAAAACAAAAATTTAAAAAGTTGCACATATAAGAATAGGGTGCCTGATTTTTTTTAATTGAAAGAAGTCTGAAGAGGAGTTGGTTACCTTCGTCTATCAGAATAAAAATCAGAGACTTTACAGTTGTCTTTAAAGTCCAAGATATGTAGCAACCTCCCCCCCCCCCCACCGCAGACATATTCACTGGTCTCCTCTCTGTTCCTTGAGTACATCAGATACACTTCTGCCTCAGCAGCTGGCACTTGGATCTTCATGGATCACCTTTTCCGTGTAAAGCTGCATAGCCTTGTACCCTCACCTTCAGGGCTTTACTCATGTCACTCTAACAGTGACATTTCCTTGGCTCTCTAAATTCCAAAGCTATTCCTCCACATATATTTACATAACTTCCTATCCCATTTTGCTTTATTTTCCTCCTTACCCCTTATCAACCTATAACGTACTGTACATATTTAGTCTCCCGCATTAGAGTGTAAGTTTCATGAGGTTTAGATGGTCTTGTTTTGTTAGTTGCCGTATCCTCAGCCCTTAGTATAGCCATTGATATGCAGTAGGTGCTCAACAAATTTATTGATTGAGTAGGTAAAGAAGAGTTTTTAAAGATTTATTTATTTTTATTTTTGGCTGTGTCGGGTCTTAGTTGCAGCACAGCGGGGGGGATCTTCGTTGAGGCATGCGGGCTCTTGGTTGTGGTGTGTGGGCTTCTCTCTAGTTGTGGCGTGCAGGCTCCAGGGTGTGTGGACTCTGTAGTTGTGGCGCACAGCTTCCAGAGCGCGTGGGCTCTAGTTGAGGCGTGCAAACTCGGTAGCTGTGGCACACAGGGTTAGTTGCCCCGTGGCATGTGGGATCTTAGTTCCTTGACCAGGGATCAAACCCGCGTCCCCTGTGCTGTAAGGCAGATTCTTTACCACTGAACCACCAGGGAAGTCCCCAAGAAGAGGAGTTTTATTCTTGAACTCTCTCATTGCCATAAATGAGAGACATGTATTTCCACTAGGATTTTGTAAGGTATTTACTGGAAGAACTTGAGATTTTTTTTTTTTGTCAGTTCTTGCCACGTTTCTGTTTTGACAGAAGTCTTGTGCTTTCAGGTCATTGAGTGAAAGCCTTTGAAGGCAGAGAGGATGGAGTGTGGTGTTGGTGGTCTCCGAGGAAGATTAGCTCAGATTTCATGTGGCTAGAATTTTTACTGTTGCAGGCTCTTGCCTTGAGGTTTGTTCACATCCCTGATGAGACAGACATCACCATCCTTACCTCTTTGGCCCCAGAGAACTGCGTAGGCTGGTTCCACTTTGAATTTTTCAGTACACTGAAGATGTTAATATTTATGGTCTGGGCTGTGTGGGTTAGATTTTTTTCCCCTATTCATGTGGAGACAGTTGAGCTTGAAAACTTGTAAGAATAGCTTTCTTTAACAATGATGGAGTGTTCGGTTTTGGGGAACATCTGATCCTTTTTTCTACAAATCCATTTGTGGGGTCATTTTTAGCAACTAAATTATATTAAGTCTGAGGGTAAAAGGAGCAGGCCCCCTGAGTTGTGTGGTTTATCCCTCATTTATCTTTTCCTTTCTCATTTCTTGATTGGTATATTTGTTACCTTCATTGATCTTCTGGCTACAGTGGCCTGGATGAGATTTCTCTTTGGGGCAGTCCTGGCAACTGTTCCAGCTTAGGAAGGCAAAGCGGGCGAGGTTGTGCTTTTAACACTTTGTAGGAATGCTGGTTGCAAAGCTAGGTTTTTGTTTAAACTTTTGCCAGGACATTGAAAGCTTCCAGGCCCATGAGAGAATGGTTTGAGTGGGAAGTGGGAGTGGGAGAATTGGGGAACTTGTATCTATTGGACTGGATCTGGTTCTGCTATTATTATTGTAAAAAGGTATATTCTCGTTTTGTGAATAATTTCTGACATAATTTTGGCACATTAATAAGGCTTCTACCTCATTTCTCTTGTCTCTTTTAAAATCCTTTCACAAAGTTTCTAGGAAGTCTTTCTCAAGACCCAGAGACATTCAAACATCTCTATGCCATGTTCTCACCTCTTAGAGATAAATACTGTACTGAGTACTGACAATGTTTCAGTATAGGTAATGGTTTCTGAATGATGCATTGCTTATTCCTGTACCAGATCTGTTCATGAACTCAAGGAAAGCTTTCAGGAAAAAGCGGATTTTGAGGAAGGGATAAAAAGTGTTGCATTTTTGTTACATGGTCCCAGGAAGTACAGAGGAGAGAATTTTGTGAAATTCTGTGTGTGTGTGTATTTGTGTGTGTGTGTTTTGTTTTGTTTTTTCCCTATGCCTACTTGTAAGATGGGATAAAGGACTCTGAGTGTCCCTCTGTGGAATGTGCTGCCAGCTTACACGTAGGAAAAATAACTGGACTCATGGCTTGAATATGTGTGCATGAATACAGTTGGTGGGTCTAATTTTAGATATATTCTTCATACACAGTGGCTTTAGTATTTTCCTGCAGCTGTATCCTTTTCACTGTCTGTAGAAAACGTGCCACTTAATTGTCTCTTAGTAGTTACCTTTTGGTCTTACCATGATTGTCACTTTAGCAGTGTAGCACTTGTTCCATTCTCCAATAAAGTTACTTTGTCCATTCCTTAAGTTTGAGTTTATTTCTGAAAACAGATATAGATAGGAAAGATTTCATAACCCTGATCTGTTTTAACTCCTCTTTGAGTTCCCTTAGATTTCCTTAGTGTGTATCTATTTTCTCTAACACTTAAAAAAAATTGGTGTTGAAAGCCCTAATTACAATTATCTGCAGTGGTTTCATCATTTTTACTTAGGCGGTATGAAAGGAAAGATTCTGGGACGTTTCCTAAATCCAGGTGTTCTTTTTGCTTTTCTTCTTCTTTTTTTTAAAAAATATTTATTTATTTCTTTGGCTGCACTGGGTCTCAGTTGTGGCATGTGGGAACTTTGTTGCGGCATGTGGGATCCCTTAGTTGTGGCATGTGGGCTCTTAGTTGCAGCATGTGGACTCTTAATTGTGGCATGCATGTGGGAGCTAGTTCCCTGACTAGGGATAGAACCCAGCCCCCTTGCATTGGGGGCGTGGAGTCTTAACCACTGGACCACCAGGGAAGTCCCCTCTTTTTGCTTTTCTGCAAAGCAAAACTCTTATGAGTTGTTCAGTCCAGTTGTTTGAACCTATACTGGGAAAGCAGTTTCAGTTTTCTAGTTTTGACAGTAAGTTTCCCAGAGTACTTAACTGTGCTTTTAAAAGAAGAACTGATCAGGGCTTCCCTGGTGGCGCAGTGGTTGAGAGTCTGCTTGCCGATTCAGGGGACACGGATTCGTGTCCTGGTCCGGGAAGATCCCACATGCCGCGGAGCGGCTGGGCCCGTGAGCCATGGCCGCTGAGCCTGCGTGTCCGGAGCCTGTGCTCCACAGCGGGAGAGACCACAACAGTGAGAGGCCCACGTACCGCAAAAAAAAAAAAAAAAAAAAAAAGAACTGATCAAATTGGGAACCCCAGCCTCGAGATGAGAGAGAATAAGGAGAAAAGGTAAAAAAGCCTCAGGCAGTCATGTCTCCCAATAGTCAAAACACTTTCGGTATTTTTAAGGGACTCATTTTATTCTATTCCTCCTTAGTTTGTATACCACAAGAAAATAAAAAATCTTTTCAGTCCCTTTAACTGCTTGCTTGCTTTTCTAAATTGTCAAAGACTTTGATTTTTCCTGGGAGATACTTTTCAGGCCTTTCCCGGTATTTTCTTGGGGAAAAAAAATGAAGCTAGTGGTTAAATGCTCTTGTAAGGTCTCTTCCCTGACTTAGCCCAATGCTCTAAAGGCGTTAATAGTGTGTTTTGCAGCTTGTTTTTGTTTTTCATTGAAGAACTCAAAATCTTTTGCAGGCAAATAAAAACTATAGGTTTGCACCCACACAATTACTCAGGTCCCAGAAGATCTCAGCTTAAGTCCTTATCCTGTAGAGCTAGAGGTGTAAAGATAAGTGAGGTAATCAGCAGGGTTTAAAATAACTCAGTTTCTTTTTTTTTAAATTAATTTTTATTGAAGTATAGTTGATTTACAATGTTGTGTTAGTTTCTGCTATACAGCAGAGTGAATCAGTTATACATATATCCACTCTTGTTTAGATTCTTTTCCCATATAGGTCATTACAGAGTATTAGGTAGAGTTCCCTGTGCTATACAGTAGGTTCTTATGAGTTATCTGTTTTATGTAAGTGTGTGTATGTCAATCCCAGCCTCCCAATTTATCCCTCCCCCCTCTTTCCCACTTGGTAACAGTAAGTTTGTTTTCTACATCTGTGACTCTATTTCTGTTTTGTAAATAAGTTCATTGGACCCTTTTTTTAGATTCCACATATGAACATATGATATTTGTCTTTCTGTGTCTGACTTACTTCACTCAATATGACAATCTCTGGGTCCATCCACGTTGCTGCAAATGGCATCATTTTGTTCTTTTTTATGGTTGAGTCATATTCCATTGTATATATGTACCACATCTTCTTTATCCATTCCTCTGATGATGGACATTTAGATTGCTTCCATGTCTTGGCTATTGTTAATAGTGCTGCAGTGAACATTGGGGTGCATATATCTTTTTGACTTATGGTTTTCTCCAGGTATATGCCCAGGAGTGGGATTGCTGGGTTTATTTTAGTTTTTTAAGGAACCTCCATACTGTTCTCCATAGTGGCTGTACCAATTTACATTCCCACCAAAGGTGTAAGAGGGTTCCCTTTTTTCCGCACCCTCTCCAGCATTTATTGTTTGTAGATTTTTTGATGATGGCCATTCTGACTGGTATGAGGTGATACTTCATTGTAGTTTTGATTTGCATTTCTCTAATAATTAGATGATGTTGAGCATCTTTTCATGTGCTTTTTAGCCATCTGTATGTCTTCTCTGGAGAAATGTCTGTTTAGATCTTCTGCCCATTTTTAAAAATAATTAATTAATTATTTTTGGCTGTTTTGGGTCTTTGTTGCTGCGCGTGGGCTTTCTTTAGTTGCGGCGGGCGGGGGCTACTCTTTGTTGCCATGTGCTGGCTTCTCATTGCAGTGCCTTCTCTTGTTGCGGACCACGGGCTCTAGGTGAGTGGGCTCTAGAGCACAGGCTCAGTAGTTGTGGCGCATGGGCTTAGTTGCTCCGTGGCATGTGGGAATCTTCCCGGACCAGGGCTCGAACCCGTGTCCCCTGCATTGGCAGGCAGATTCTTAACCTCTGCGCCACCAGGGAAGTCCCTCTTCTGCCTGTTTTTTGATTGGGTTGTTTGTTTTTTCGATATTGAGCTGCATGGGCTGTTTACATATTTTGGAGATTAATCCCTTGTTGGTTGCCTCATTTGCAAATATTGTCTCCCATTCTGAGGGTTGTCTGTTTTGTTTATGGTTTCCTTTGCTGTGCAAAACCTTCTAAGTTTAGTAAAATAACTTAGTTTATTTCTAATTGATATTTATTGGTTGTGAGTCTGTAGTGGGAAAAGAAAGAGAAAAAGCTGGTTTGCAGACTAGTCAAGTGCTATCTTGATCTTTTGGAGGTAATTTTGCTCCCACTGTTAGTCTTCCATACAATTCTTGTCTAGTGTACAGAATAGAGATAGACTTTTAACATTATTAGCTAGTTTCCTTTGCCACTTGATTCATTATCTTCCTTGTATGGATGTTTTTGGTATATTTCATGTTGATAACATTTGTGCTTCAGTGTTTATTATTAATAATGATCAAAACCGTATTTCATATCTGCAAAGCACTTTTCTCTTTCCTAAAAGCTGATCGGACCGTAAAGTGGTCAACATTCATATTAAAAGACTAGATTTTCCAGGTATGCAGTTCATATTTTTGTGGGGGCTGTGATTTTGTTGGATGTGCCAGTTGTAAGAATTTGTGCGTGGTTTTGGCACGTGAGCAGCATTATGGGGAATACTTTCTTGGAGAAGGGTGGTTCAGACTTGTGTAAGCTTTATAACAGAACTAGGAGGAAAGTAAACAAGGCAGTGACAATCCAAACTTAATAAGGGATACATTTGAAATACATTTTTTCTCCCTATACTCACAAATTATATTTTCTCCTTTTTGATTCTGTGGGAGAAGGGAAGAAGAAGATCTAGGACTAGTAACCAGCTGATAACTTGCAGGAAACACTGTGCTATGGATGGGTAGCAGGTGAATATACACATCTACAAGAAGTGGTCACTTAGTGCTTCTAATACTATTGGTGGAGCAGCTCCCAGCAGCCATCAGAATCAGTGGGAAGAACATGGTGGGCCTTGTTAATCTAACGGACTCCTTTTCATCCTTATCTTAATTCAGGTTTTCTGGAGTGTTTGTCATGTTGACCCTTCTCTTTCTTGAAATGTTTCAGTGATACTACTTTCTTTTCCACTTGCATTCCTGGCTCTTTTTCTCCTGCTCATCCCTTAAATATGTGTTTTCCTTAAGGTTACTGTTGTATTCTTCCTCTTTACCTCTGATTCTTAAACCTTAAAGGCATAAGCATCTGCATAAGCATCTCTTGGAGAATTTCAGAATGGCTTACAAAAGCCTTCATGATCTTGCCTCTGCCAGCTGCTCTGACTTACCTTGTACCACACTTCCCTGTTCTTACTATTGCTTCACTAAATTTCTCTGTTTTATTTTCTCCATAGCACTTACCACTATCTTAAGTTATCTTGTTTGTTTTCTTGCCTGTAGTCTGGCCATGCCTAGAACCCAAAACCTATGGAACAGGGACCTTGTTTATTTTATATCTGTTATATTCCTAATGCCTAGAATAGTCCCTCAATACACATTTATGGAATGAATGAATGAAATGTGTGTTCCTGGGCTTATCCCCAGAGATTTTTGACTTAGTAGGCTTGGGATGGAGCCCAGGAGTTTGTATTTTAACAAGCATTCCAGGTGTTTGTGATGTCTCTGGTCAGTTGTCTTGGATGACATTTAAAAGAACATTGTTCCATTTGTCAGTCCCATCCACCCTGATGGCTTCACTTGGCATCTTTATAAGCTGGCAATTTGTGAGTCTCTGTCTCCAGTTCTGATCTCTTACCTGAGCTCTAGGCTCATTTATTCAGTGGTCTCTTGAACATCTCCATTTGACTGTTACACAGCACCTCAGACTCAACATACCCAAAGCAGAAATAATTTTTCCATGGAAATCTGTTCTTTCTGAGTTATTTTCTTTGAATCATACTACCTAGTTGCATAAGCCAGAAACCTGGATGTCATACTTGAATCCTTCTTACCCTTTAATATCTAGTAATCATAAGTTAAGTAACCTCTTATCTCCGCAGTTTCTCTTGAATCTTTTTCTTTTTTTAAAAAACTTATTTATTTTATTTATTTTTTAAATTTTTGGCTGCGTTGGGTCTTCATTGCTGTGAGTGGGCTCTCTCTGGTTGCGGTGAGCGGGGCCTACTTTTCGTTGCGGTGTGTGGGCTTCTCACTGTGGTGTCTTCTCTTGTGGAGCACGGGTTCTAGGTACGCGGGCTTCAGTTGTGGCGTGTGAACTCAGTAGTTGTGGCTCGCGGGCTCTAGAGCGCAGGCTCAGTAGTCGTGGCGCATGGGCTTTGTTGCTCCGTGGCATGTGGGGTCTTCCCGGACCAGGGCTCGAACCTGTATCCCTGGCATTGGCAGGCAGATTCTTAACCACTTGTGCCACCAGGGAAGCCCATATATATATTTTAAATCTGGCTGCTTTATCTCACCTGCCTTACATTTTGCTGTTTTCCCTTTGCTTTCAGGGTTAGGCTTCAGCTACAGATGAATTACTTGTTCTTTCACCTTCCCTGTTGTCACACCTTGCTGCCCTGGGGTATACCATTGTTTCAACTGGATACCTCTCCACCGGAAAACCACAGAAACCTTCCTTTGTTTAGGTGTAATGTTCTGGAACCCTTTAGGGCATCCCCAAAACTCTCATTTTGTCTGCCTCTTTTGGACCAGTTCCACAAAGCTGGGTTCCTCTTTGTCTTTACCATGTTTCCCTCTGTACATTCCATTCTAAGTTTTCTGCTCACACTGAAGTTAAATTTGCAAGGATCGTGATCTCTCCAGTGCCAAAAGAGCTCTAGAGCATGTGATTTTTGTCTTATTCCTCTACTAGCTGTAAGGAAAAGAGAAGGAAAGAAAAATAATTAGATAATTTGAGGCATATGTTCTAGAGGTCTGTGTCTAGATTGTGACTTTGTCAGTTTTTTGGGGGGTGCACCACGCGGGATCTTAGTTCCCCGACAAGGGATTGAACCCGTGCACCCTACAGTGGAAGCACAGAGCCCTAACTATTGGACCACCAGGAAATTCCCTTTGCCAGTTGTTTTGCCCCTCCTAGCTAACACTGTACCTAAGAGAGATCATTGTTAGAGTCTTGATTTGGGGCAGAGCTATACTAAGGCCAACAACTGAAATCCTGAACTAAGTTGTGCCTGTACTACCAAAGTTTTACCTTTATCATGGTATCTTCAGCCTTAAATTATTTATCCCCCTTTCCAGTTCTCCTTATTTTCCCTTCAGAGTTATTTGGTCTAAAATTTATTTTTTGTGTTTTACTCTCTATCCTAGCAGTATTTTTTTTTTTTTTTGCGGTACACGGGCCTCTCACTGTCGTGGCCTCTCCCGTTGCGGAGCACAGGCTCCGGACGCGCAGGCTCAGCAGCCATGGCTCACGGGCCCAGCCGTTCCGCGTCACATGGGATCTTCCCGGACTGGGGCACGAACCCGTGTCCCCTGCATCGGCAGGCGGACTCTCAACCACTGTGCCACCAGGGAAGCCCGCTAGCAGTATTTTTTTTTAATAAATTTTTTTTTAAAATTTATGGCTGCCTTGGGTCTTCGTTTCTGCACACGGGCTTTCTCTAGTTGCGGCGAGCGGGGGCTACCTTCGTTGTGGTGCGTTGGCTTCTCTTGTTGCGGAGCACGGGCTCTAGGCGCGTGGGCTTCAGTAGTCCTGGCACTCGGGCTCAGTAGTTGTAGCTCACGGGCTTTAGAGCACAGGCTCAGTAGTTGTGGCGCACGGGCTTAGTTGCCCTAGCAGTATTTTTGACAGAAAAGAAGAGGAAGACGAAGAGGGTTTGCGCTTGGAGTATTTTCCCTATATGAAAGTGTAGAAATATTTTTTCTTTCTTTTTAACTGAATGAGTATGATGGCTGAAAAATTAAGTGTGACTGACAGGTAAGATAGGACTACTGAAAGGAATCAAACCTGTTTAGTTTCTGTGTAGGCCTTGTGAGGGAGTAAAATCAGAGCCAGTGCTTGAGACTTGAATTTTTAACCCTGTTTGAAGTTCTCTGAGGCTGTGCTGAGTTTACCCTCATGAACTCTGCTGAATCAGTGTCTTTATATGTAAAATGGAGTTGTTGGTCTGCTTCCTTTTAGGGTACAGGAAAATTGACTTTTGGAGGTATCTCAAGGTTAAATACAATAATACTTCCTGAGACATTTACTCATTTAAAATGTAAACACTTGAGATATTAAGTGCAGCTTCATGAATTCTTAGGCGAGCTTCAATATTTTACTTCACCTGTAGTTAGTAGATAATACAGAAGAGAGACAAAAAGGTATCTACAGATATTAATGAGCACACTTTCCATGTAGCTGGGATGTATTTACATCTATTTGGTGGCCACAGTCAGCAAGCATAGCCTACCTCACAGAAGGACAGTCTATATTAAACATGATCAAATTACTAGTCTCTAAATAATGTTCTCTAGTGCTGTTAGGTAACAGAACAGCATTGAAATTGTATTGGCAGAGATAAAATGGTGCTTTATTTCTGTGTGCTTTATTTTTCTCTTTTTCTTCCTTTTTCTCTTTGGAATTAACATTGCTTTCATAACTGTTTTTTTGCCTATTAGTTTCTTATAGGTTGGGAAATAGCAATTGTCTTTTCAGTTTAGCAGTCTGACTGGATTCAGCTATAGGATCTGTTCAGATCCATAATGTGTTTTAGGCCATGAGTCTCTTCTGTTCTCTCTGTTCTGTCCTGTACGTTACTGTTGACTTGTGCTTTGCTCATTTCCCGCAGTAGGGGACACAGATTTAGCCATACGCACACACGCACACACGCACACACGCACGCACGCAGTCTGCCACCTGAGGCCCTCTGAAAAGATTATAGATTTTCAATTAAGAATTACGGGCATTCACTTGCCACTGTTTCATCTTACCAACCCAGCTTTTGCTTTGGTGCACTATGAGCCTGTCATATAGTACTAGCTTAGAAATCAGAGAAACTCAGATTATTATTAGTCTTTGTTAAGATAAACATCACCTATATGTTTTCTTTCCAGGACAGTTCTTTGTTAGAAGGTCTTCTCTTAGTTTCTGGTTCTTCTCTATTTTTACAATAGAAAGTGATCTTCAAGGCAGGTAATACCTCAAGAAAGTTTATGAAAAGAGCAACTTACTCATTTACTCAAACGTTTAATAGGTGCCCGTTTCTTGGTTAGATATTGTGTTATATGCTAAAGATACCAAGGTAGATGCGACATTGTCCCTATTGTCAAGGAGCTCATGTTTTATTTTTATACATTACAAAAGAGTAAATAAATTACAAGGTCATGAGTGTTACAAGGTGGTAATAAAATGTAATATGAAAGCAGGAGGAAGAATGCTTAATTCTAAATGACAGTTTCAGATTCAACTTTTCGGAGAAGGTAAAGTTTGAATTGAGTCTCAGTGTATTCATTAATTCAACTAGCATATGAATAGTTACAAAGTATTAGGTGCTGGGGGTGTAAAAAAACAAGACATAGTCCTTACCTTCAAAGAACTTAGAGAATTCAGTCAGGATACTGCCGGCTGATGAACTCTGAGCTAGAGGAATGCACAAAGTGCTTTGGAAGTACAATGGAGATCTGGAAAGACTTTCTGTCAGGGGGTTAGGAATCTTGAAGGGCCGACAGGAGTTAACCAGGTAGACAGGTATAAGGAAGAGAGCTCTAGGGGAGGAACTACCTACATAAACGGTGGAGGTGTAGAGTGGAGCAGCGTGATGCCTTTGACAAACTTCAAGGACAGGATATGCCTACACATGGGATGTTTATGGGGATTATTTATAGAAAAGGCTAGAAAGGTAGGTAGGGGCTTGATTTTTTTTCTAATATATTGAATTTAAAAAATTAATTAATTTATGCCTGTTTTGGTCTTTGTTGCTGCGCACAGGCTTTCTCTAGTTGTGGCGAGCAGGGGCTACTCTTCGTTGCGGTGGCTTCTCTTGTTGCGGAACACGGGCTGTAGGCGTACGGGCTTTAGTAGTTGTGACACGCAGGCTCGGTAGTTGCGGTGCACAGACTCTAGGGCGCGTGGGCTTCAGTAGCTGTGGCGTGTGTGCTCAGTAGTTGTGGCTCGTGGGCTCTAGAGCTCAGGCTCAGTAGTTGGGGCGCACAGGCTTAGTTGCTCTGCGGCATGTGGGATCTTCCCGGACCAGGGATCAAACCCATGTCCCCTGCATTGGAAGCTCAGAGTCTTAACCACTGGACTGCCAGAGAAGTCCCAAGGAAGAGTTTTTTAAGATGAGAGACTTGAGCATATTTATATGTTCAGGGAATTAGCAAAAGACATTAGAGAGTGGTGATAATGGAGTGAAGTCCTTGAGCATGAAGAGAAGATGAAATCCGGAGCAGAGGTAGAATTATTATTATATCCTTTATTAAGATAGAGGAAGAGGTCAAAAAAGGGGTGGGGACAAATGTTTGGTAACTGAACAAAGGAATTTGAGGGAGCTCCTACCTTAAAGCCCTGATACTCCTTGTGATCTAGGAGACTTATTCTTTTGGGTTAGGGGTCTAGTGTGTTCCAATAAAGAGCATTGGCAAAGTAGGGTCCTTGAAAAGAGACAGAAATTTGGATAGCTGTTGAGAAAATGGGAGGGACAGTTGCCAAGTGGTTTGTTTGGCTAGGCAGGCAGAGGTAGGGTGGGGTGGTATAGGGTGGGAATGGATTTCAAGCAGATAGACTAGCCTGGGCAAAGACTCAGGAGTATTAAAAACTATGGTATGTATGGAGAAGTAGCATTATTTTGAATGGCTGGAGAGAATGTATATAGAGCCTAATTTTGCGGTAGGCTTTAAGAGGTATATTAAGGGCTTTGGAATACTTTGAGGCAAAAAGGAACCTCTGAAGATTTTCATCAGAGAAATGGAATGATTGTTTTATAAAGGTAACTCTGGTAGCACTTTGGAAAAATACAGGGGATTTAGAGTGGAGGGAGAGACACTTGTTAGGGGGCTGTTGTAGTAGTGCAGAAGATGTTGAAATCAGGATAGAGATGGGTATGATGGGTAAGAAACAACCCCCAAATCTTAATAGCTTGAAACAACGGTTTATTTCTCACTCACACTACGTGTTCATCAAGGATAGGTTAGAGATTTTATTTATTCAGGGATAAAGGCTGATAGGCCAACAGAGCAGTCATCATGGGAACATAGCCAGTTGCTCTGTTGGAGGCAAAAAAGAACTCTGGAGGTCTCGTCCCATTAACTAAATTATCTGCCTATCAGTGATGGGAGTGGAGAAGAGAGGACAGGAGCTGAGAAGATCAAGTGGATCCAGGAGATGGTGCCAGAGTTTGGAAATTGGCTAAATATGAGAGGAGAGTGAAGTAATTGTGAATAGGTGACTCTCAGTTTCTGTTTTGGGTGACTGGGTGGTATTGCTAACAGAGATAAGAAAGGGGACAGATTTTAGGAGCACTTAAAGTAAATATTAACTGACCTAAAGGGAGAAATAGACAGCAATACAATAATAGGGGACCTTAATTCCCCACTTTCATCAATGGATAAATCATGCAGACAGAAAATCAGTAAGGGAACATTGGCCTTAAATGACAAGTTAGACCAGATAGACTTAACAGACATGTATGGAACATTTCATCCAAAAGTAACAGAGTACACATTCTTCTCAAGTGCACATGGAACATTCTCTAAGATAGAGTATATGTCAGGCATGAAACAAGTCTTAATAAATTTAAGGAGATTGAATCATATCAAGAATCTTTTCTGACCACAGTGGTGTGAAACTAGAAATCAGTGATAAGAGGAAAACTGGAAAATTCATAAACATGTAGAGCTTAAACATATGCTACTGAATAATCAACGGGTCAAAGAAGAAATAAAAAAGAAAATAAAAAATACCCAGAGACGAATGAAAATGGAAATACAATATACTAAATACAAAACCTATGGGATGCAGTGAAAGTACTTCTAAAAGGGAAGTTCATAGTGACAAATGCCTACATTAAGAAATGAGAAAGATTTCAAATAACCTAACTTTACACCTCCAGGAACTAGAAAAAGAAGAACAAGCTAAACCTAATGTAAGTAGAAGGAAGGGAATAAATATCAGAGTAGAAATAAATAAAATAGAGAAACAATAGAAAAGAACAGTGAAACTAGGAGCCAGTTTTTATTTTTTTAAAAAAGATAAAATAGACAAACCTGTAGCTAGACTCACCAAGGAAAAAAGAGGACTCAAATAAAATCAGAAATGAAAGAGGAGATGTTAACACCTGGTACCTCAAGAGATTACTGTGAACAATTATATGCCAACAAATTGGACAACCTAGCAGAAATGGATAAATTCCTAGAAACATACAACCTACCAGGACTAAGTCATGAAGAAATAGAAAGTCTGAGGAATCCGATTAGAAGCATACCTCATTTTACTGAGCTTGGCTTTATTGCGCTTCACAGATGCTGTGATTTTTACAAATTGAAGGTTTGTGGCAACCCTGCATTGATCAAGTCTATCAGCCCTATTTTTCTAACAGCATTTAGTTACTTTGTGCCCCATGTCACGTTTTGGTAATTCTTGTAATTTTTCAGATTTCTTCATTATTATTTGTTACAGTGATCAGTGATCTTCCATGTTACTATTACGTTGTTTTGGCATTTTTTAGCAATAAAATATTTTAAAATTAAGGTATGTACATTGTTTTTTTTAGACATAATGCTATTTCACACTTAATAGAGTATAATATAGTCTAAACATAACTTTCATATGCACTGGGAAGCCAGAAAATTTGTGACTTGCTTTATTTCGATATTTGCTTTATTACAATGGTCTGGAACTGATCCTGCAATATCTCCAAGTTATGCCTGTACTAGTAAAGAGGTTGAATCAGTAATCAAAAACCTTCCAACAGACAAAAGTCCAGGGTCAGGTGGCTTCACTGGTGAATTCTACCAAACGTTTAAAGAAGAACTAATACCAATCCTTCTCAAACTCCAAATTCATTTTATGAGGCTAGCATAACCTTTATACAAAAACCAGACAAGGACACACTACAAGTAAACAAAATTACAGGCCAGTATCCCTGATGAATATACATACAAAAATCCTCAACAGAATATTAGCAAACTGAATTCAACAATACATTAAACGGATCATACACCATAATCAAGTGGGATTTATTTCAGGGATGCAAGTGTGGTTCAACATCTGCAAGTCAATCAGTGTGATACGCCCCATTAACAAAATGAAGGATAAAAGTCATATGGTCATCTCAATGGTGCAGAAAAAGGATTACAAACAAACTCAACAAAAGTGGGTCTAGGGCTTCCCTGGTGGTGCAGTGGTTGAGAGTCCGCCTGCCAATGCAGGGGACACGGGTTCGTGCCCCGGTTCAGGAAGATCCCACATGCCGCGGAGCGGCTAGGCCCGTGAGCCATGGCCGCTGGGCCTGCGCATCCGGAGCCTGTGCTCCGCAACGGTAGAGGCCACAGCAGTGAGAGGCCCGCGTACCGCAAAAAAAAAAAAAAAAAAAAAGTAGGAAAAATGAGTATAGAAGGAATGTACCTCAACACCATAAAAGCCATACGTTACAAGCCCTCATCTAACATTAAACTCAACTGAAGCTGAAAGCTTTTCCTTGCCACTTTTATTCAACATAATATTGGTAGTCCTAGTCATTGCAGTTGGGCAAAAAAAGAAATAAGAGGCATTCAGATCAGAAAGGAAGATTTGCAGATGACATGACATGATATTATATATAGAAGATCCTAAACACTACACCAAAAACTATTAGAACTAATGAATGAATTCAGTAAAGTTGCAGGATATAAAATCAATATACAGAAATCAGTTGTGTTTTTATACATTAATCACTATCAAAAAGAGAAATTTAAAAAATGATTTCACTTTCGATTGTAGCATAAAGAATAAAATATCTAGGAATAAGTTTAACCAAGGAGGTGAAAGACATGTACACTGAAAACTATAAGACATCAGTGAAAGGAATTGAAGAAGACACAAATAAGTGGAAAGATACTCTCTGCTCATGGATTGGAAGAATTAATATTGTTAAAATGTCCATACCACCCAAAGCAATCTACAGATTCAAGGCAATCACTATCAAAATTCCAGTTGCATTTTTCACAGGGAACAAACAATCCTAAAATTTGTGTGGAACCACAAAAGACACCAAATAGCCAAATAAATCTTGAGAAAGAAGAACAAAACTGAAGGTATGATACTTCCTGATTTCAAACTATATTACAAAGCCATAGTAATCAGAACAGTATGGTATTGGCATAGAAACAGATACATAGATTAATGGAACAGAATAGAGAGCCCAGAAATAAACTCATGCACACATGGTCAGTTAATTTATGACAGGAGCCAAGAATAAACAATAGGCAAAGGATAATCTCTTCAATAGATGGTGTTGGGAAAACTGGACTACTATATTACACCAAACACAAAAAAATGGCTCAAAATGGATTAAAGGCTTGAACATAAGACCTAAAACCATAAAACTTGTAGAAAGAAACATAGGGAGTAAGCTCCTTGACATCAGTCTTGGGGATTCTTTGGATACCAAAAGCAAAGACAGCAAAAGCACAAATGAATAAGTGGGACTATATCAAACTAAAAATATCTGCACAGCAAGGGAAACCATCAACAAAATGAAAAAGCCTACTATATGGGAGAAAATATTTACTAATCATATATTCGAAAGAGGTGCAGACTATTATATATAAAAACTGCAAGGATATATGGTACGACACAGCATATAGCCAATACTTTATAATAACTGAAGGGAGTATAACCTTGAAAAATTATGAATCACTATATTGTACATCTATAACTTACATAATATTGTACATAAACTATACTTCCAAAAAATCATATATTTGAAAAAGGGTTAATATCTGGAATGTATAAAGAACTCTTGCAACTCAATAGGAAAAAAACCAATCTGATTTAAAAAATGAATAGAGGAACTGAATAGACATTTTTCCAAAAAAGATACACAGATGGCTAACAGGTACATAGAAATGTGCTCATCATCGCAAATCAGGAAAATGCAAATCAAAACCTCAATGAGATGTTAGCTTACACCTGTTAGAATGGCTATTATCAAAAAGATAAATGGGGCTTCCCTGGTGGCGCAGTGGTTGAGAGTCCGCCTGCCGATGCAGGGGACATGGGTTCGGGCCCCGGTCAGGGAGGATCCCACATGCCGCGGAGCAGCTGGGCCCGTGAGCCATGGCCACTGAGCCTGCGCGTCCGGAGCCTGTGCTCCGCAGCGGGAGAGGCCACAACAGTGAGAGGCCCGTGTACCGAGGGAAAAAAAAAAAAGATAAGCGATAGTAAGTGTTGGTGACAATATGGAGAAAAGGGAACCCTAGTGCACTGTTGGTGAGAATGTAAATTGGGATAGCCACTATGGAAAGCACTATGGAGGTTCCTCAAGAAATAAAAAAATAGAACTACCATGTGACCCAGCAGTCCTATTTCTGGATATATATTTGAAGGAAATGAAATCATTATCTTGAAGAGATACCTGCACGCTGATGTCATTGCAGCATTGTTCCCAGTAGCTAAGACATGGAAACAACCTAAGTGTCCAGCAGCGAATTAATGGATAAAGAAAATGTGGCTGTACACACACACACACACACACACACACACACACACACACACGCGCGCGCGCGCGCGCGCGCTATTTGTGACAGCACACACGCTATTTGTGACAGTATCTATAGATTAGATAGATGCACCTTGAGGGCATTATGCTAAGTGAAATAAGTCAGAGAAGGACAAGTACTGTATGAGCTCAGTTATGTGGAATCTCACAGCTACAAAGAGAATAGATTGGTGGTTGCCAAAGGCAGGGAGTGGGGGATGGCTGAAATGGGTGAAGGTGGACAAAACTGTACAAATTTCCAGTTACATGTATATGTTTATACACACACACATATATATAAATAAGTCTTGGGGATGAAATGTACAGCATGGGGACTATAGTTAATACTGTATTGTATATTTGAAAGTTTCTAGCAGAGAAGATCTTAGGCATTCTTATTACAAGGAAAAAATTGTGAATATGTCTGGTGATGGATGTTAATTAGACTTGTGATTATTTCACAGTATATACGTGTATTGAATCATGTTGTATACCTGTAACTCATATTATATGTCAATTATATCACTAAAAAAGGGTGGGGACAGGGCTTCTCTGGTGGCACAGTGGTTGAGAGTCCGCCTGCCGATGCAGGGAACACGGGTTCATGCCTCGGTCCGGGAAGATCCCACATGCCGCGGAGCGGCTGGGCCCGTGAGCCATGGCCGCTGATCCTGCGCGTCCGGAGCCTGTGCTCCGCAGCGGGAGAGGCCACAACAGTGAGAGGCCCGCATAACGCAAAAAAAAAAAAAAAAAAAAAAAAAAAAGCGGGGGGCAGGTTTCGGCTTAGAGGAGTGTTGGTAAAGTTCACTTTTGGAAATGTATAGCAGCTAGTTGTCTAAACGAATCTGGAGGCACTTCTGGCCTGAGGGCATTGGATTTTAATGTAAAGATTGACATTTTTGGGACCAAGGCAGCCTGTGTCTGTTCCTGACAGGTGACCCTCTAGTATTTTGAGGAAGGAGCAAATGTAAGCTGTGAAAAGCTACTGCTTTGACGGGTACTTTAGAGTATGTTAGCTCTGTCATTTGTGCTAATGGTGGATTTATTTTTATTGGTCCTTAGATGGAATGCGTTTTAATTCTTCTATTTGAATTTGGATATACTTGGCAGTTCACAAAATTTTAATAAAGTTATTATAGCTTATAAGCTAGTTGCCAAGTCAGAGAAAGGCTAAAAATTGGTCCAGTCTCCCCATATACTTACAGGGTAGTTAAGTGAACAAAGAATGTGATATCACAGAAGTATAATAATAGGACATATTAGATCATTTAATCCTCAGAAGATAGTCCCTATGGAGTAGTACTGTATTATCCCTGTTTACAGTTGAGGTTTAGGGAGTGACTTAATCTGTCAGACTGCTATAACAAAATACTGGGTGGCTCATCAACAAAAATTTATTTCTCACAGCTCTGGAAGCTGAATAGTCCAAGATCAACCGTGGTCAGATTCTGCTGAGGGCCCTTGTCCTGGTTAATAGCCAGCATCTTACTGTGTCCTCACATGGTGAAAGGAGCTAGGGATCTCTCTGGAACCTTTTTTATAAGGCAGTAAGCTCATGACTTAACCACCCCAAAGGCCTCACCTCTTAATATCATGTTTGGGGGTTAGGATTCAACATATAAATTTTGGGAGGACACATTCAAACCATTGCAGAGAGGTTAGGTTAGGTTATTTGTCCATCATCGTGCAGCCAGAACATAACCCAGTTTCATGCTGAAGTCTGCACTTGTAATCATCACCTGGAATTGCTTTTAGGACACAGCAAAATTTATACTGGATAGCCAAGAGCTTGGGTTAATGTTGCTGCTTGTTATTTTTCACCCCCATGTTTTTATGTGGAAGAATTCCAAACCTATAGAAAAGTTGAAAGAGTGATACAATGAGCATCAATATGACTTTTACCTAATATTTATCGAATATTTTGTCACATTTGTGCTCTCACACTCTTTCTTTACTCCTTCCCTCCCTCTCTTGTTCTCTCTCTCGCACTTTCCACCTCTCTCCCTTCCCTCCCTATACATATATACATTATTTTTTATTGTGTATTAGGAATTTGTATTAGGAAATTACACACATCAGGAAACTTCACCCAGAATTTATTAAGTATATATCACTTAAGAACAAGGTATTTTCCTATATTAGTATAATATTGTTATCAAACTCATTATCACATTTAAATATTTTACAGTGATAATTATTTATAGTCTATAATCAAATTTACTCCATCATCTCAATAATTGAGATATTGCTTTATAGCTGTCCTTCCAATCCTGGATTTATTCAAGTATCATGAATTACATTTAATTTTCATATTGTTTTAGACTTTTTTTTTTTTTTTTTTTTTTTTTTTGCGGTACACGGACCTCTCACTGTTGTGGCCTCTCCCGTGGCGGAGCACAGGCTCTGGACGCGCAGGCTCAGCGGCCATGGCTCATGGCTCACGGGCCCAGCCACTCCGCGGCACGTGGGATCCTCCCGCGTCCCCTGCATTGGCAGGCGGACTCTCAACCACTGCGCCACCAGGGAAGCCCCTTGTTTTAGCCTTTTAATTCAGAGCAGTTCTTTCTATTTTTGTTTTTCGTGTCATTGATATTTTTGAAGATTTCGGGCCAGTTGTGTTGAAGAATGTTTCACAATTTGGATTTGTCATGATTAGGTTCAGATTAAATATTTTTGGCAAGAATACTATTTAGGTATTGTGTGCTTATTGTGATATAAGTTTGGTCACAGATAAGTTGATATAGGCTACATTTCTTCTTTGTAAAGCTGCCTTTTTCCCTTTGTAATTAAGAAACAATCTGTGGGATGATACTGTTAAGATGGTATGACTCTTCTTTTCCTCTGTGTTTTGCCCAGTGGTGGTAACATTCGTTGATGATCCTTGTCTGAATTAGTTATTACATTGGTGGTTGCAAAATTTTGAGTCTGTCATTCCTTCTACATTTACTAGTTGGCGTTATTCTACAGAGAAGAACTTTATTTCTCCTGTTTTTTGTTTTTGAGGATCACTATAGGTTTGGTATTTTAAAAAATTCAATATGTTATCAATATTAAAAATATGTCATATATGTGTAAAGACTTTTTCACATAGGATATACATCAGAAGCTGTTTGTGGTATAGCATCAAACATTATTCAATTCTCTAGTGTCAAAATTTAAGCCTTTTTTGGGGGGTTGGCTGTAATGTGCAATGATGTGTTTTCTTTTTCTTGATGCTTAACCTGACTAACAATTGCAAAAATAATACTGAGGAGCATTGCTTGTCATTGTTTATAGTTGGGTTTTTGGATGCTGATCATATCATGAACCTGGTTTGTTAATGCTTAATTTCAGAGCTTTGGGGTTTGTGTGTATGTGTATTTTTGTTCTTTTCCATTTTTTTTTTCAGTAAGGAAAAGCACTTAAAAAAATACTGACAATACTTAATATTATACATACAACAATTGTCGTCACTTTGGTCAGTGGGAGCCCCTTCATACTAACTCCTATGTCTTTTTGACTTGTCCCAGTCAAGTTTTGAGGACTTCCTTACATCCTGGCACAACAAAGTATTTTGGGCTCGCTTTGTACTTGACAAACCTGGAATCAGTCACTTCTGCAAGGAACCCTGATACCTTTAGTGGGGAGTGGTTCCTTTAAAGGGGAACTGCTCCTCATTCTTTTTTTTTTTTTTTTTTTTTTTGCGGTATGTGGGCCTCTCACTGTTGTGGCCTCTCCCATTGCGGAGCTCAGGCTCCGGACGCGCAGGCTCAGCAGCCATGGCTCACGGGCCTAGTTGCTCCGCGGCATGTGGGATCTTCCCGGACCGGGGCACGAACCCGTGTCCCCTGCATCGGCAGGCGGACTCTCAACCACTGCGCCACCAGGGAAGCCCGCTCCTCATTCTTAATTATCTATCCTTTGCTATCTTTATGGGATCATTTATTTCCCATACAAAAAATAAGAGCGGATTCCAGATCTAAGACCCTTCTGTGTCTTCCCAGAATTATTTGATAATAAAGTGTCTAAATTGAATTACTTCTCAGAATGAAGTGAGTTATATATAGGCAGTGCTGATGACTTGCCGTAGGAGATGGGATGTTTTGCAGAAAATTGGCATTGTATTGTTTTTTCTTCTCCTAACTTAGTGGTGACATGTGAAGGTGAAAATAAGTATTCGTATCCTTCTTACTCTTATGTAATCCAGGCTTTTTCTTTCTGTGGTATAGTCACTTAAGTTGTTTCCCTCTTTGTTATTTTCAGCTCTCTGAGTTAAAATCTCCTTAGATAGAGAAAGTTCTAATCCAGGTCTTTTATACTTTGTGCTTTGAACCTGCATCTTGTATTCATCTGCACATATGTTTTACACATTGATCTGTGAACGCAGTCTAGGAAACTGACATGAAATTAAGGTGTTTATTGTATTGAACATTTATGCTGGAGTATGGTTTTATGGCTCCTTATGAGATCTTATGTTTTAGAAAATGCAAACTAGATCCTTAGAATTGGGATCTGGTACACCCTGGTCACTTACGGTCCAACAGCTTGAGAATGTCCTGCTCTGAGACTCTACGTGAAATGAGACATGTCAATCTTTTCTACAAAAACTTTTTTTCCCCTTGGTTTTTTTTTTTTTGTATTGAAGTATAGTTGATTTACAATGTTGTGCTGATTTGTGTTGTATAGCAAAGTATACAAAAACATTTTGCATTGAAGGTGAAACTCCTTAAACCTATCTATATGTTCCTTTGAAGTAGAAACATAAATAAGCTGTAAGGAAAGTGATTTGCTATTAACATGTTTTTTTGGCTGTTGTTGGCTGCGCCGCACGGCATGCGGGATCTTAGTTCCCCGACCAGGGATCAAACCCACACCCGCTGCATTGGAAGCACGAAGTCTTAACCACTGGACTGCCAGGGAAGTCCCGTGTTTTGTTGAAATATTTAGAACTCTATCCCTGTGTAAGAAATATAGAATATATTTTTGGAGGGGTGATGTTGGTCACTTACAGAAGTTATAGGTAATATTTTAATTAACAATTACTAACCTATCAGTTGATTACATGGCTTATATATTTGTTCTTTTATGTGGATGACTGCTCTAAGACTACTTTAAAAATTAGCTGCCTGGCAACGTAAAGGTGCAGATATTAAAATGAATTGCATGCCTTCCAACTATTTCTATTACTTGGCTAAATTTAGAACCATGTAGAGCTCCTGCAGAATTGAAATCTCTGGGGATTTGAATAGTCAAGACAGACAGTATTCAGCTTTTTGGAGCAAGGAAGAAGAAAAGTAGCTTCAAATTAATTTTTGCACTGTCACTCAGACTGCTTAATTAAGACACAGAGTCCAGTGAAAAGTCAAAACTGTTCTGAGAATTTTATTTGACTGTTGCTGAAAACTTGTTAGAGCCTAGACTCTGGGTGGTGAAAGGGATAATTTTTTTCCCCTCCTAGGTGAATTGCTGGAGGCTATCTACTCTGAGTTCTCCAATGTCTCTTCAAATTATACTTGATAAGTACAGTTATTATACTTCGCCTGGATGGATGAGGCAATACATCTGAGTTAGAGATCAGGAGAGCATTACAGTTGGGTACTTTTGGGTGAATTTCATGACACTAGAATTGTTTTGCATCTGTGTAGATTCAGACTAGTGTAGGATATTTTGAGGAGAAACTTAGTTATTCAGTGTACACTTAACTACACGAAATAAGAAAAATCTGTTGATGGAGTTGGATAGGACCTCAACATAAGAAATAACAATAAATGGAATGGTACTTTGAGTAACTAATTTAAATATAAGTTAAAATAGAGACAGACTTTACATAGAGTGAATATGAAATGTTTACTACCCGACTTGCCAATTCGAAGTGTAAGACATTGCTGCTGCTATAGTAAGAAATTTTGAAGACACTGGAAAAAATATCCCCCAAATTATTATAAACCAAGAAAATTCCGTACGAGTGGAATGTAAGTTTTTTTTTTTCTGACCCTGGGTTTATATAAGTGGTGAAATGTAAAAAAACCTGAAAGACAAATCTATGTGTTACTCTCATTGAATTAAGCCCATGGGTTTTTCCTCTTTCCTTCCCCTTAGGGCTTCCGTAGAGAGCTGTAGAACACAATTTCCTGTGCTGCTTGGGGAAATGAGCTGCCCTCAAAGGACTTACTGTTTAGTAAGACAAAATGTTATGAAGGAGGTAGTGGGATGGTTTTTATTTTCTTTTTTGTTTATCTCTATTTATAAATAACATGGATTTCTTTTATGATTAGAGGGAAAAAATCAATTATTTTAAAACATTTTTGGGGCTTCCCTGGTGACCCAGTGGTTAAGAGTTCGCCTGCCAATGCAGGGGACACATGGGTTCGATCCTTGGTGCAGGAAGATCCCACATGCCACGGAGCATCTAAGCCTCTGCACCACCACTACAGAGCCTGAGCTCTAGAGCCTGAGAGCCACAACTACTGAGCCTGTGTGCCGCAACTGCTGAAGCCCATATGCCTAGTGCCTGTGAAAAGAGAAGCCACCACAATGAGAAGCCCGTGCACCGCAATGAAGAGTAGCCCCTGCTTGCTGCAATTAGAGAAAGCCCGCGTGCTGCAATTAGAGAAAGCCTGCGCGCAGCAACGAAGACCCAATGCAGTAAAAAATAAATAAATAAATGTATTTATTAAAAAAAAATTTTTTTTAAAGGATAAAGGGGCTATAAATCAACTCTTAAAACTTGTAAGTACTCCAGTAGACTTGTTCTCCAGTGCTATTGGTCACCAGTTAGGTAGTGAGTTCTCTTTTTCCTGGGCTTTGTGACTCTTTCTTTGGGTAAGCTCTCTTTTTACATTACAGCTGAAGCTTTTATTAAATAACTTCAGTGTATTTAATCAATCACTTAGATAATAAAATTTCTATTTAAACCTAGTAATGTATAATTTTGTTTCTGCAAAAGAGTATAAATACTCAAGTTCCCATTTGAACTCTGGGAGGAAAAGCTTGTGCTTATTAGCTTGACCTAACTTGCTGAAGACTTAGCATTTTGATGTTATAAAAGGAACCCCTGTTAAATTTGAATAAGATAATATTATATTCTTTTACTATGGTTAAGACTTAAATTTTAGCACAAAGTAGCCCTTGGGTGACAAGGAAGAATATTGCATTTTTCCGTAGGCCCCAGGGTTTTTCAGAGACACCTTGAGTGTCAGATTAGGTACTTGGGACCATTAGAAGGCTTAGAGTTGTGGGATCAAACACTTTTTGTGTGCATTAAAAGACCTTACTGGCTAGTGGTGGAGATAAAACTTGAACAAAACAACAGTAGATATAATGGATTAGATTCTGTATTATAGATGGAATGCTGTAGAACTTAGTTACATTTAATTGTGCAGCACAAACATGTAAAAGAAAAGAAGAGAGAAATCAATATAGAAAGGTAGGGATGAGGTAGGAATTGAACTGGGCTCCCCTTTCCTGATTATCTTGAAGGAAATCTGATGTATTATTTCATCCCTAAATATTTCATTATATATCCTGAACAATAAGGACTTTAAAAAAACATGATATCAGTACCATTTATTTTTTAATTTTTATTTATTTATTTATTTATTTATTTTGGCTGTGTTGGGTCTTCGTTGCTCCGTGTGGGCTTTCTCTAGTTATGGCGAGCGGGGACTACTCTTCATTGCGGTGTGCGGGCTTCTCATTGCGGTGGCTTCTCTTGTTGCAGAGCACAGGCTCTAGGTGCGCGGGCTTCAGTAGTTGCAGCGCATGGGCTCAGTAGTTGTGACTCGCAGGCTCTAGAGCGCAGGCTGAGTAGTTGTGGCGCACAGGCTTAGTTGCTCCGCAGCATGTGGGATCTTCCCAGACCAGGGCTTGAACCTGTGTCCCCTGCATTGGCAGGTGGATTCTTAACCACTGTGCCACCAGGGAAGTCCCTCAATACCATTTACACTTCTAAAACAATTAACAATAATTCCTTAATATTAAATATCTGGTGTTCATATTTCCCTGATTGTATCATATTTCTTAAACAGCCTGCTTGTTTAAAATAAGATCCAAATGGGCTTCCCTGGTGGCACAGTGGTTTAGAGTCCGCCTGCCAATGCAGGGGACATGGATTCGTGCCCCGGTCCGGGAGGATCCCACGTGCTGCGGAGCGGCTAGGCCCGTGGGCCATGGCCGCTGAGCCTGCACGTCTGGAGCCTGTGCTCTGCAACAGGAGAGGCCACGACAGTGAGAGGCCCGCGTACCGCAAAAAAAAAAAAAAAAGAATAGGATCCAAATAAAATCTGTACCTTGTAGTTGGTCAATATCTTTAAAAATCATTTAATCTGAAAAATTTCTCCTCTCTCCTTTTTTTCTTCCCCCGGTGTATTTGTTGAAGAATCTGGGTCATCTGTCTAGTAGTTTCCCACTAGTGGATTTGGTGATTGATATCATAGTGGTGTCATTTAACATATTTCCCTGTACTTTGTGTTTCCTTCAAATGGGCAGTTATATCTAGAGACTTGATCAGATTCAGATTCAGTGTTTTTGGCTTGAATACTTTATAGTGTACTTCCATTAGGAGGAAGTGTGTGATGTCTGTTAGTCTAATTTTTATGATGTCAGCAGTCATTGATGATCATTGTCTACATCTTTTATTGAATTTCATTAGTGATTACAAAATGGTGATATTGAAGTTGTATTATTTTAAAATTTATTTTAGGTGTAATACTTTTATAAAGAGATACTTCCCTCATCACTTACTTGGTTACTTTCAGGTATATCTTGTACGGGAAAGGTGAGACAAATGCTTTGAGTCTTTATTTTAATTAATAATCATTGCCATTTTCAAAATAATGAATTTGTTCACTAACATCCTGCAAAAGTGACTGATTAGTTTTTTTTTAAATTGTCATTATGAACTCACCAATTTAAATATATTTATGGGTTTCAGTCAATTTCTTTTTTTATTCTTATTGATATCTCACTGACTAACCGATAATGGCAAATGAGGACCTCTTCAAGTTGGCTCCAATGTCCTCTTTTTAAAAAAGTAAATAATTAATTAATATATTTATTTATTGGCCATGCTGCGTGGCTTGTGGGATCTTAGTTCCCCAACCAGGGATTGAACCCGGCCCTTGGCAGTGAGAGCATGGAGTCCTAACCATTGGACCACCAGGGAATTCCCTGCAGTGTCCTCTTGGTATGATCCTCCTAGTCTTTGATTGTTTCTTTGTTTTCTGGTCTGACCTGATATTCTGATCTGAGATTCTGTTATACATTTCCATTCCTGGGCATCTAACAGCCATTGCCCCTTTGTTGGGAAATGATGTTTAGAGGCCACAGTGTGGGTGCAAGAGGTACTCATTGCTTAGTGGGTTGTTCATTGTTTCTTGCTGTTTTTAGTGAACAAGGCTAGGAAAATGGTATCTTTTTTTTTTTGAAAGAAAGTGTATCACAAGTTCATATCAATATGTCTAATTCAAAGTCAGGACTGTAGATTTTTAAGTTCCGTATCTTCAATCTTATAGATTTGCATTTTTCAAATTGCAAGAGTAATATGTAATCATTGTAAGAAATTTAAATAATTCAAAAGTATACAAGGTAAAAGGTGAAGATACTGGTCCTACCCTAGAATCACTAGTTAACCACTTAACACAGTTAATTTAAAGGCTTCTTAGTGGGTGTCTTTCTTTTTTTTTTTTGGCTGCGTTGGGTCTTCTGTCGCGGCACATGGGATCTTTCTTTGCAACGCGTGGGCTCTTTGTTGTGGCACACAAACTTCTCTAGTTGCGGCGCACGGGTTCTGTAGTTGTGGCATGTGGGCTCCAGAGCATGTGGGCTCTGTAGTTTGCAGCACGTGGGCTCTCTAGTTGAGGTGTGCGGGCTTAGTATTTGTGGAGCACAGGCTTAGTTGCCTCACAGCGTGTGGAATCTCAGTTCCCCAACCAGGGATCAAACCCGTGTCCCCTGCATTAGAAGGCGGATTCTTAACCAGTGGACCACTGGGGAAGTCCTTGTTTTTTTTTTTTTTTTAGTTGTCATATAGTTGATTTACAGTATTTTATTAGTTTCATGTGTACAGCATAGTGATTCAGTATTTTTACAGATTATACTCAATTAAAAGTTATTGCAACATAATGGCTATAATTCCCTGTGTTATACAATATATCCTTGTTGCTTATCTATTTTATACATAGTAGTTTGTATCTCTTAATTCCATACCCTTAATTTGCTCCTCTCCCCTTTGGTAACCACTAGTTTGTTTTCTATATCTGTGAGTCTGTTTCTGTTTTGCATATACATTTATTTGTATTATTTTTAATTTTTATTTATTTTTATCTTAAATTTTTTATTTTTAATCAGAGTATAGTTGATTTACAATATTCTGTTAGTTTCTGGTATACAGCAAAGTGATTCAGGTATACATGAATATATATATTCTTTTTCATACTCTTTTCCATTATGGTTTATTGTAGGATATTAAATATAGTTACCTGTGCTATACAATAGGACCTCATTGTTTATCCATTCTATATATAATAGTTTGCATCTCCTAGTCCCAAACTTCCAATCCAACCCTCCCCCACTCCCCCAGTTGTATTATTTTTTAGAGTCCACATATAAGTGATATCATACAATATTTGTCTTTCTCTCTTTGACTTATTTCACTAACATAATATTCTCTAGGTCCATCCATGTTGCTGCAGATGGCAAGATTTCATTCTTTTTTATGGCTGAGTAATATTCCATTGTGTGTATGGTGATATGATCCATCAGTCCCACTCCTAGGAATATACTCTGCCAAAACTATAATTCAGAAAGATACATGCACCCCTATGTTCATAGCAGCACTGTTCACAATAGCCAAAACATGGAAACAACCTAAATGTCCATTGACAGGTGAATGGATAAAGAAGATGTGGTACATGTATATAATGGAATACTACACAACCATAAAAAAGAACAAAATAATGCCATTTGCAGTAACATGGATGCAGCTAGAGATTATCATCCTAAGTGAAGTAAGTCAGAAAGGGAAAGACAAATAAATACCATATGATATCACTTATATGTGGAATCTAAAATATGGCACAAATGAACCTATCTACAGAACAGAAATAGACTCATAGACATAGAGAACAGACTTGTGGTTGGCAAGGGCCAGGGGGAGGGATGGATTGGGCGTTTGGGATTAGCAGATGCAAACTGTTATATATAGGATGGATAAACAGCAAGGTCCTACTGTATAGCACAGGGAACTGTATTTAATATCTTGCAATAAACCATAATGGAAAAGAATATGAAAAAGAATGTATTGTAAAAAATAATTATAATAATAAAGGTAAATAATAAAAAACCAGAATGTATTGTATGTATATAACTGAATCACTTTGCTGTACAACAGAAATTAACAAAACAATGTAAATCAACTATACTTGAATAAAATAAAATTTAAAAAATTTTTTAAAAATTGAGGATTGACGTTTTTTGAGGCTAGAAAAAGAAAGATGAGAAGTTATTCTTTATGTGAAATGAAGATCCTTACATATTTTTAGATTTACTTTTTGGATTGGTGTCACATTTACATGGTACAAAATTCTAAGTATAGAAAAAAGTAGAGTGAAGTTTTCTTGTTCCTACAATGAAAACCAGTCAGTTCCTCTTTCCAGGGGCAACTAGTATTACCAGTTTTTGTGCATCCTGTGTGCTTATAAGCATAAAATATACACATACATGTAAATATGTATGTATCTTCTTTTCTTCCTTTTTACAAAAATGGTTCTGTGTCTTTTTTCTTACTTACACATACATCAAGTTATATGTGTTGTTGTAAGTTGAATTTCCTTATTCTTGTTTATGTCTGTACGGTATAATATGGGCTATGTATGTATTGTTTATCATTCTTCTATTAAAGGGCATTTTGATTTTTTCTCAGTTACAAATAGTACAGCATGAATAACCTTGTACATATGTCATTTTGCATATTTGTAACATCAGTAAGATAATTTTCTAAAGGTGTATACTTTGGAATTTTTATAGACATTATAAAAATGCCTTCCAAAGATATATGAAGTTTACATTTCCACCAGCAGTTGTTTCAAGATTTGAGAGTGAGGTTTTAGTCGTGGTGGATATATACAAAATAACAACTTTGAAATGTTACCGTACATGTATATTTGGCAGCAGGTGCACTCAGCTTGGCCTTGTTCATTCAGCAGTTCACTGAGCGCCTATGAACCAATGTAGTCTTTTGTGCTCCACTGTAAGCAACTGTAGCAGATTAACTTTACCTAAGCTCTCAGGGAAGGCTTTCTGGAGGAGCAGAGCCTTGAAGGACAAATGGGGCCGGGGAAATTCTAGATTAGTAGTTCTCAAATTTTGGGTGTCTGACCTTTTAACTCTTCAAAAAGTTATTACAGACTCTAAAGAACTTTTATTTATGTGGGGTTATATTTGCTAGTATTTACTATTAGAAATTAAAACTAAGAAAATATTTAAATGTTTATTAAAAATAATAAACTTATATATTAGTATATATAACACACTAATTTTTTATACAATTTTTAAAGGTTACACTCCATTTACAGTTACTACAAAATATTGGCTGTATTCTCTGTATTGTACAATACGTCCTTGTAGCCTATCTTACACCCAATAGTTCCTACCTCCTGCTCTCCCACCCCTATATTGCCTGCTCTTGCCCACCCGCATCCCCCTGACTGGTAACCACTGGTTTGTTCTCTATATCTGTGAGTCTGCTTCTTTTTTATGTGCACTAGTCTGTTGTATTTTTTAGATTCCACATATAAGTGATTTAATATAGTATTTGCCTTTCTTTCTTTGTCTGACTTATTTCACGTAGCATAATGCCCTCCAAGTCCATCCACTTTGCTGAAAATGGCAAAATTTTGTTCTTTTTTATGTCTTGAGTAGTATTCCATTGTGTGTGTGTGTATATATATACATTCACACAGACACACTTTATCCATTCATCATTTGATGGACACTTAGGTTGCTCCCATATCTTGGCAGTTGTAAATAATGCTGCTATGAATATTGGGGTGCATGTATCTTTACGAATTACTGTTTTTGTTTTTCCGGATGTGTACCCAGGAGTGGAATAGCTGGGTCATACGGTAGTTCTATTTTTAGTTTTTTGAGGAACCTCCATACTGTTTTTCCACAGTGGCTACACCAATTTACATTCCCAGCAACAATGTACAAGGGTTCCCTTTTCTCCACATCCTTGCCAACATTTGTTATTTGTGTTCTTTTTGATGATAGCCATTTTGACAGGTGTGAGGTGATATCTCATTGTGGTTTTGATTTTCATTTCTCTGATGACTAGCACTGTTGGGCATCTTTTCATGTGCCTTTTGGCCATTTGCATTTCCTCTTTGGAAAATTGCCTATTCAGTTCTTCTGCCCAATTTTTTTTTTTTTTTTTTTTGCGGTACGTGGGCCTCTCACTGCTGTGGCCTCTCCCATTGCGGAGCACAGGCTCCGGACGCGCAGGCTCAGCGGCCATGGCTCATGGGCCTAGCCGCTCTGCGACATGTGGGATCTTCCCGGACCGGGGCACGAACCCGTGTCCCCTACATCGGCAGGCGGACTCTCAACCACTGCACCACCAGGGAAGCCCCCAATTTTTTATAATGTACTTTTTACTGAAAAAAACTAATTTTTTAATAGTTATGTTATTTCTTATTTATTTATGGCTGTGTCGGGTCTTAGTTGTGGTACGTGGGATCTTTGTTGAGGCATGTGGGATCTTTCATTGCAGCGCGTGGGCTTCTCTCTAGTTGTGGCGTGCGGGTCTTTTCTAGTTGTGGCGCACAGGCTCCAGGGCACATGGCCTCTGTAGTTGTGGCGCGTGGGTTCCAGAGCACGTGGGTGCTAATAGTTTGTGGCACACAGGTTCTCTAGTTGAGGCTTGCGAGCTCAGTAGTTGTGGTGCACAGGCTTAGTTGCCCTGTGGCATGTGGGATCCTAGTTCCCCATCCAGGGATTGAACCCACATCCCCTACATTGGAAGGTGGACTCTTTACTACTGGACCCCCAAGGAAGTCCTGAAAAAACTAATTTGTAAAAAAATTTATTGAAGTATAGTTGATTTACAATGTTGTATTAATTTCTGCTGTACAGCAAAGTGACTTAGTTATACACACACACACACATATATACTTTTTCATATTCTTTTCTATTATGGTTTATTACAGGATATTGAACAGAGTTCCCTGTACTGTGCACTAGGACCCTGTTGTTTATCTATTCTATATATAATAGTTTGCATCTGTTAATCCCAGACTCCCAGTCCATCTCTCCCCCACCTTGGCAACAACAAGTCTGTTCTCTATGAGTCTATTTCTGTTCTGTAGATAAGTTCATTGTGTCATATTTTAGATTCCACATACCAGTGATATCTTATGGTATTTGTACTTCACTTAGTATGATAATCTCTAGGTCCATCTACATTGCTGCAAAGGGCATTTTTTCATTATTTTTTTTATGGCTGAGTAGTATTCCATTTGTGTGTGTGTGTGTGTGTATACATATATATATATATATGCCACATCTTCTTTATCCATTCATCTGTCAGTGGACATTTAAGTTGTTTCCATGTCTTGACTATTGTAAATGATGCTGCTATGAATATAGGGGTGCATGTATATTTTTGGATTATAGTTTTTTCCAGATATATGCCCAGGAATGGAATTGCTAGATCGTAATGCAACTCTATTTTTAGTTTTATGAGGAACCTCCATACTGTTTTCTGTAGTGGCTGTACCAATTTACATTCCCACCAACAGGATAGAAGGATTTCCTTTTCTCCACACCCTCTCCAGCATTTAAAAAAAAATTTTAATTTTAATTTATTTATTCATTCATTCATTCAATCAATCATTCATTTATTTATTTATGGCTGCGCTGGGTCTTTGTTGCCGCGTGCGCAGGCTTTCTCTAGTTTCAGTGAGCGGGGGCTATTCTTTGTTGCAGTGCGTGGGCTTCTCATTGTGGTGGTTTCTTTTGTTGCGGAGCTTGGGCTCTAGGCATGTGGGCCTCAGTAGTTGTGGTGTGTGGGCTTAGCAGTTGTGATGTGCAGCAGTGTTTGTTACTTGTAGACTTTTTTAAATTATTTATTTTATTTTTGGCTGCGTCGGTCTTAGTTGTGGTACATGGGATTTTCGTCGTGGCATGCGGAACCCTCCACTGCAGTGCACAGGCTCCTCATTTCAGTGTGTGGGCTTCTCTCTAGTTGTGGCCCGTGTGCTCAGTAGTTGTGCCACACGGGCTTAGTTGCCCTGCAGCATGTGGGATCTTAGTTCCCTGACCAGGGATCAAAATTGCATCCCCTGCATTGGGAGGCAGATTCTTAACCAGTGGACCACCAGGGAAGTCCCGTTATTTGTAGACTTTTTTTTTTTAAGTCTTTTAACGAATTAATTAATTTTTATTTTGGGCTGCGTTGGGTCTTCATTCCTGCACGTGGGCTTTCCCTGGTTGTGGCGAGCCGGGGCTATTCTTCGTTGCGGTATGCACACTTCTCATTGCAGTGGCTTCTCTTGTTGCGGAGCATGGGCTCTAGGCCTGCGGGCTTCAGTAGTTGTGGCATGCAGGCTCAGTAGTTGTGGCTTGCGGGCTCTAGAGCTCAGGCTCAGTAGTTGTGGCACATGGGCTTAGTTGCTCCACGGCGTGTGGGATCTTCCTGGACCAGGGATCGAACCCGTGTCCCCTGCATTGGCAGGGGGATTCTTAATCACTGCACCACCAGGGAAGTCCCTGTAGACTGTTTAATGATGGCCATTCTGACTGGTGTGAGGTGGTACCTCATTGTCGTGAAAAAACTAATTTTTAAAACAGAAAAGATTTAGTGAAAAGAAGGAGGGACATTGTTTTATATTTTTACAAGTCTCTGATGTCTAGCTTATTGGAAGATAGCTGTATTCTTGTATCTCCATCTGTATTCAGTCTGTTGCAATATGTCATTTTGGTTGAAGTATATGAAGAAAATCCAGCTTCGGAGATATGTAGTTGAAAAAGACAGAAGTATTTTAATATCTTCTTTAGGTAATTGTGGGTATTCTTTGATATTATACCCAAGCTCAACAAGTGGTAGCTTAATCTTAAAGGTTAGTTGCAATGTAGGTTAGTTGTATGGTTTCATTAATATGAAACCATATTAATGAACTTTTGTACTTGGTGACATTAAAATTTGTTTGTCTAGTATGTTGAATGGATCTTTTACCCATGTATGATTTTGAAACATCATGATTTAATCAATTGGAAAATATTGTTTCATTTGGTTATTCAGATCTTCCAAGTGTTTGATACAGTTAATTATACAGTTTTTAAAAATCACATTCATTAATACCACTACTGTTTCATCAGGAAGGTCTTAAAGTATTGAGAAGCCATCAGGCTCATAGGGGATACATGTTTTCAAAATTCTGACTTTAGCTAAAGTTTGAATTTTATCATTTGCAACAAATACTTTCATTTGTTTTCTTTGAAGTCATAGGCTCACTTTGTTCATTTTCGTGAAAATACTGTACATACCCAAGTCTGAATAACCATAGTTTGCCTGTCAGTTGTTTACTTAAGAAATAATAGTAACACAACCATACTCCGATAAAAATTAATTAAAAAAAAAGAAATAATAGTATTCCATGAAAAAAGCAGCTAGTTCAGCTTGTAGCTCTGTTGCTTTTCCTTGAGACAATTATTGTATTATTATTATAAAGTGGAAGAAGTGCTTTATACTTACTTCCCATTTTGACACTTAGAATATTAAAAAGATGTACTCAAAGTTGGAAATTTAATAAAATTATTAAATTTTACTAGTTTATCAAGGATATTCACAAGTAAAATTTATCTTTTCCTTTTTAAACTCCAAATGTGGAGTGGTGGAGAAGATGATATTACTAGTATAGTTTGATGCCCCTGCCTTGATTTATGCTAAGGCACTAGCAGTTATACCTATATTGCTTTTATCACCGTTGTGAAAAAGGCAAATAACATCTTGTTATTATGAAAATACTTTCACCTCATAGACCTCCTGAGACCACATTTTGAGAACTGCTGTTTTCGATAGAGGATGCATTACATAGTTGAGCCTTGAACAACATGGAGGTTTTTCAGTAGTAAATGCTACAGTGTTACATGATCTGTGGTTGGTCGAATCTGTGGAATCCCAGATACAGGGGGAACTGCGGATACTGAGGGCTGATTATAAGTTATACTCGGATTTTCAACTGTGGGGAGCGTTGGCGTCCTTAACCTCCTAATTGTTCAAGGGTCAACTCTATACCCAGACATACTGAGATGAGGTGTTTTCTAGTTCTACTATGAGTAATTCGTTATGGAACTCTCTCTCTCTCTCTCTCTCTCTCTCTATATATATATATATATATATATATATATAGAGAGAGAGAGAGAGAGAGAGAGAGAGAGATAGATAGATAGATAGATAGTCAGGGACTAGATTATAAACGAACTTAAGTACCCTGATAGGGAGTGTAGAATTTATAGGCACTGGGGAGTCTTTGAAGGATTTTAAGGAGGAAGAGTGGTGTGTATGTATGGTATGGGTGTGGGAGAGTGATGCCGTCACATTTGTATTTTTCAAATATCACCCTTGTCACAGTGTGTTTTGTGGTAAGTGCAGTGGAAAATGTTGAGGTTCTAAACTAAGGCACTGACTTGGTCATGCAGCCACAGAGGGCCAGGCTATACAAACCAGTGCAGGGGTTAGAGCATGTCCTTTCTAAAGTAGAGGTAAGCCTAGCAGCATCTGTTTGGCTGGATGGGCAGGAGCACAATTAGCTGCTTCCATCACCATATCAGTTATAAGTTGTCCCCTCAAATACTCTTGTATAGACAGTTTTCTCTGGAAACATTGAATATGCTTTAGAATCTCTTTTGCAAAAATGACGTCAAAGATAATCACTGGGGACCTCCCTGGTGGCGCAGTGGTTAAGAATCTGCCTGCCAGTACAGGGGACGTGGGTTTGAGCCCTGGTCCAGGAAGATCCCACATGCTGCGGAGCAACTAAGCCCATGCGCCACAACTACTGAGCCTGTGCTCTAGAGCCCGTGAGCCACAACTACTGAGCCCACGCGCCATAACTACTGAAGCCCACGCACCTAGAGCCTATGCTCAACAGCAAGAGAAGCCACTGCAGTGAGAAGCCCGCGCACTGCAACAAAGAGTAGCTCCCGCTCGCAGCAACTAGAGAAAGCCCGTGCACAGCAACAAAGACCCAACACAGCCAAAAATAATAATAATGGTAATAATAAATAAATAAATTAAAAAAAGATAATCACTGTTCTAACTTCTATTACCATACGTTAGTTTTATCTGTTTTTGAATTTCATATTAATAGAATATAGTGATATGCTTTGTGTCTTTTTTTGCTCAGCATTGTCTTTGAGGCAACGAGGGGAAATGAACTCCACTTTTTTTTTTTTTTTTAATTTATTTATTTATTTGGCTGCCTCGGGTCTTACTCGCGGCACACGGGATCTTCGTTGCCCTTGCGGGACCGTCTTTGCGGCATGTGGGATCTTTTAGTTGCGGCATGTGGGATCTAGTTCCCTGACCAGGGTTCGAACCCGGGTCCCCTGCATTGGGAGCGTGGAGTCTTAGCCACTGGACCACCAGGGAAGTCCCAGCTCCACTTCTTGATGGGAATTGCTGCAGATAATCTGTGGCTATGTTTAATCTACAACACTGGGCATTAGACTTCCTTGTTCCTTTCTTCTTTCTCTCTCGTTTCTCTTTCTCCCTCCTTCCCTCCCCTCCCTCCCTTCCTTCGTTTTATTTATTTATTCTTATTTTTTATTTCTCAATTGTATATATTTTGTTTTTTCTACAGTGGAAGAGGACAATAAAGTTTTATGAACTGTTATTTGTATAAGTTTGTAAATTTTTTTAAGAAAGGACTTCAGAAAACAAGGCAGAGAATACGTAGAACAATGACTACTTCCAAATAATTCAAATAGAATCAAGCTTTGATTGTAGGCTTGGTCAAATCAGTGCTAAACAGCTTCTCTAAGAAAAGTATTCAATGGATTTATCTACCTTGCTTTTCACTAACTTGTCAAATAAACTGTTTTTAATCTTTATTTTTAATTATAAAAGTAAGACACAGCGCACAAACTCAAATAATCCCCAGGTGTATAATGTAAAAAGGAGACGTCCACCACACCATAACTACCAAAATTCCCATCCCCTAAGATAATTGCTGCTAAAAATTTAGAGAATCTCTCCTGACATTTTTTGAGCACATTTAGAAATCAAAAGCCTTTTCAGGTTCAAATGATGGCTTTGAATTTTCGTTAGGTATGAACAGTGTGGGAATTCACATTACTGCAGCAAATATCAGGTGTGAATTTTCTGGAAATTGTTTTGAGATGTTACTTGGGGATCATAATAGCCAAAAAACGTTGGAAAATGAAAAAGGGTTTTTTTGAGGAAGTATGATTAGAAGAAAAATCATGGAATGATGCTGAAAGAGATCTAAAGGACCATGGAAATTAAAAGGTAGGACACTTTACAGAACAAAATTTGACATATGGAAAGATCATTTTTTAAAATATTTAAGACTGTAACAAAATCCAAACTGTTCCCATGATTTCATCCTTTGATGTCATGTCTATTTCTCAGGCTTTTCTCAAGCTCTAAAGCGCTGGCTAAGTGAATACTTAGAGCGAGGTCACACATGGATGGCTTGGACTTTGTGTCTTGCCGTGTTTGCAGATTTTCTGTTTACGCTGTAGTTGCCAGCTAACATAACCCATATGTCTGTGGACTGAACGTAATTCATGTACATGTGGATTATATATACATACAATTATGGTCCCTAAATACAAAAGTGTATGAATTTCTTTCCTTGAAAGTCAAAAAACTGGCAATGCCTTGCCAAATTCCCACATGGCAACAATCCAGACAGGACCCAGCAGGAGTTCTCCCCGTCGCCCTAATCCTCGCCAGTCTGGCCTTAGACCGATCCCTGCCTGACCCTGCAGACCCCTGCCTCAACCTCCTTGTGTGTCACTCTCTCAACATGTTTAAGGACATGTTATGCTGCAACTCCTACAGCATAACATGAAAACCTGTTTAGTTTTTATCTGGACTAGGGATCAGGAAACCTGGGTTTCGTTTCTGTCTTATTCACTTTGGATAGGTAAGGGTGGTTAAGCTGTCCCATGTCCCTTATCAAATGGGAAAAATACTGTTTTAGGTCAGAGTAATTTGAGGAGATGTAGATTCTATGGAAAATGAAAATACTGTTTGTAATTTAGTTTGAACATTGAAACTTGTGTGTTTTTTGGACCTTAATTTGATCTGGTTTGCATGCCCGCTCTTCATCTGATGATAGATGATTGTCATCTATTAATAATCTGATCGTTGCCCTACTCTCATGTTGTTACGCAGAACAGCAGTAACCACCCTGGCTATCCTGGCACTTCCAGCATGGAATTGACCACACTAACCAGTTCATGAAGCTCCGTGCTCTGGAAATGGCCACGGTCAGTGAATCTGTACAATTTGGCTTCCAACCTGTTGGTCATTTCTTGTTGTTCCTTCCAAGGAAGGAAAGGATCGTCAGTGGAGCCAAACTGCACAATGTGAGGGCAGTTGGCTTTGATCTTCTCCCACTACCAGGGGCGGCTGAAGTATCCGCTTGCCTGTTCATTGTCATCCCCCAGGTCAGACGTGTACGCAGACACTAACACAACAGCACACACCTGGTGGGTCTCTGCATACCTCATGGCTGCAGTGGCCCTGGAACTGTGGCCTATGATGATGGTCTCCTCGTCACAGTGCAGCTCCGTATGCATGAAAGGCAGCCAGATGCTCTCTCGAGCTGTGATTGGGTCAGGCATGTTTTTAGCCAAACACTAGAAACCAGTTATCTGCTCCAGCCCCCTCTTCACCCAGCCGTACCAGCCGTGGGTGGCCACATCCCCGCCCCCGTTCCCGGGGACGATCACACTGCCTTGCAGGGTGCCTCCATGAGTGCAGCCAACCTCCCTTCCTTCCTTTTAAATTAAGGGGATAGTTTGTGGATTTTTAAAAATTGCCTCTCCTTGTCTTTCTTCTTGAAATTCATGTTAGAACACAGCTTACTTGGTTAAAGGATGTCTTCTGTGATTTCTTGGTATGGCCAAGGACCAGATGTTTTCAGGTCTTGACTTTGTGACTGCTTTTCAAATTACATTAATAGTACCAAACTTCTGTTAATGCTGGAGAGATTAGTTTCTTCTCCAGGTGATTTTGGTCCTTTTTTTTAAATCCTTTTTTTTTTTTCTGTAATTGCTGAGACTTAACGTTCTGGTCCTTTTATGGGCTCTCTTCCCGGCCCTTCAATGACTTGTTAGTCATCCACAGTTACTAAAGTGGGCCTGAAATGACAACTTTTTTTCAAAGGTGCTCAGTGAAGTCAGGAAGGGAAAGCCTCCCTATCAGGAGAAGGTGTCTGGATTGCAGTTGTCTTGAGTAGACAGTTTTTGTTTTTTTTTTTTTGCGGTACGCGGGCCTCTCACTGTTGTGGCCTCTCCCGTTGCGGAGCACAGGCTCCGGACGCGCAGGCTCAGCAGCCATGGTTCACGGGCCCAGCCGCTCCGTGGCATGTGGGATCTTCCTGGACTGGGGCACGAACCCGTGTCCCCTGCATCGGCAGGCGGACTCGCAACTACTGCGCCACCAGGGAAGCCGCCTAGACAGTATTTTTATAAGTGAAGTAAATAAGAATCTTGGGCAAGGTGCAGATCTTAATGACCTGTCAGCCCATCAGGATGAATCAGCTCAAGTCCTAGATGAGGTGGCAACGTCAGCACAGTGAGCCCCTTGCCCTGAGTTTATTGGGCCTCTCTTAAGGTAGCTGTCATAGCCCTTATTTTAGAGAAAAGTCAGAGTCATTCTTCAAGATTCAGCTGACTTTAAACATTTATTTTGGAGGGGGAAGGTCACTTTCAGTATAGGTGCACCATTGGAAGTGGCATGTGGCTGTTTTTCACATTATAGCCATTTTGATGTGCCGAAGTGTTAACAGTTGTTAGCATCTTAAAAGTTGTCTCCAGGTGACTAGAGGCTATTCTGAATCTCTAAGTAAGTTTAATTAATTGTCTTGAGTGCCAGACAAGTAGATTTGTTAACTGTAGTTTCTGATTTATCTATTGCTCAAACCAGTGATAATTTGATAGGAATAGGAACTCAGAGGTGGCATTTTATTGCAAAAGATGGATGTTGGTTGCTAAATGCAGTTGATTAGAAGGCTAGGACAAAGTATTTGTTTTTCTGGTGACAGGGTCATTAAGGCTTTGTAGAATGCGCCACTAGTCAGATGACTGAACTAAATCTTCCTACTCCTGTGAGGTAATCTTTAAGGCATTGGGAGTGCCTCACAGGACTCTTATTAATTATGGTACTCTCACAGGTGTTTACAGCTTCGTCAGATTAGCCTGGTGGTTCTGGTACGTGAGGCATTCCTCAGTGCAATACTAGTAGCCAGAGTTCTGGTAATTGCTACTGCCTGAGAACATTGGATCTGAAACTCACAGACTTAGAGAACAGTGTTGCCAGATAAGATTGCCATCTTAATTTTCTGAGGGCAAATTTTACCTTCAGAGAAAGGAAGGGAGTTTTCTGAGAATACAAGGCAGATTGTTAGAATGAGGAAGAGAACATAGGGTTTTGAAGCCTGGCCATTTTATTGGCTGTAGAAATAAGTTTTTTGAGGTTTTTTTGTTTGTTTGTTTGTTTGTTTTTTTGGCTGTGTTGGGTCTTCGTTGCTGCGCACACGCTTTCTCTAGTTGCGGAGAGTGGGGGCTACTCTTCGTTGTGGTGTGCGGGCTTCTTATTGCGGTGGCTTCTCTTGTTGCGGAGCATGGCCTCTAGGCATGCGGGCTTCAGTAGTTGCAGCACACGGGCTCAGTAGTTGTGGCTCGCGGGCTCTAGGGTGCAGGCTCAGTAGTTGTGGTGCACAGGCTTAGTTGCTCCACAGCATGTAGTATCTTCCCAGGCCAGGGATTGAACCCTTGTCCCCTACGTTGGTAGGTGGATTCTTAACCACTGCACCACCAGGGAAGTCCCTAGAAATAAATTTTTAAAAACCTGACACCTTAGAGGTAGTACTTGGCTTTGTAAATGAAGCAAACAATTAGAAAACTGTTACAGTGCTTATTATGTGTCAGACACTATTTGGCATTGGAGGCACATATGAACAAGATACAAGATTTCTGCCCTCAAAGAGCTTACATTCTTGTTTGAGAAGATAGACAATTTTCAAATAAATAAATAAGGTAATTACAGAGTATAGTGCTATGAAGAAAATTGATATGATGATGTGATTTGAGAGTAAGGGAGAAGGGGATACTTCAAATTGATTGGTCAGACCTCTTCATAGTGACATATGAACTCTTAATTGAAGGGAGGCAGAACCAGCATTTCCTGATGAAAGACAACTGTTCTGGGCAAGAGGAAAAACAAATACAAAGGACTTGTGGGAAGTATGTGGTTTGGTATGTTCAAGAGTAGGCAGGGGCCAGATTTTATAAGGCTGTAGACCTTGCTTGGGATGATGGGAAGCCACCAGTGGAAGGAAGCTGGTTGAGCAAGGAAGCTAAATGATCGGAATTACATGTTAAAAAGATCACTCATAACATAACATTGTAAATCAACTATACTTCAATTAAAAAAAAAAATCACTCTTGATTCTCTGGGGAGAACAGATAGCAGAGTGCCCAGAGCAGAAGTAGAATGATTAGTTAAGAGGCTATTGCATTTTATTAAAAAACTGCAATTATATGGAGGTAAAAGAGGATGGGCGGCAGAAGGGAATTCAACTTCTTTCAGAAAGTATTTCACTTTTAATTTTGATAAGATTACAGATAGGGCGAGAAAACCACTATAGCAATAAGTACTAGTGTGTGCTTTGAATTATGTTGTTCTTGATTCTCTGACTCAGAGCTGGAGAGTGACTTTTTGGTGTGGCAGGGCTCTCAGCCTGAACCTACTCTGCTCACTTAAAAATCCCACACATCTGGGCATGACTTGAGGGCCTGTAGGGAAAGGCAACCCAGCCAGTAATTTCTTTGCATGAGGGAGAACAAGACATTTCCTGGGGAAAAAATTCACCATGCAGCCATGTTTCAGGACCAAGATTGGCAGTGAAAAGGGGAAGGGCAATATCCTTTGGTCATGCCTCCCAATCCTAACCAAACTACCATACGTCTCTAATGCCAAAACCCTGAGAGGAAGGGGCCATAAAAAAACCAGGAGAGCTTCTTCATAGAAATCTGTGTAAGATATTGGGAAGGTGGACTTCTGATGTGATATCCACAGGATAGAGTTATAAGACAAAACTGTAAGTTAGGGATACTCCTCACTGTGTAGAACGCAGAGGGGCTTAGGATTTTGAGGGCTTCCAAGAACACAGGCTGGCTTGCGCATATTAAGGGTTCCGGTGGTGGCACTCAGCACTCTGGGTTGCTGAAGTGGATTAAGCAGCAGCCAGCCCTCAGAGTCCCGTAAGAGCAATAATAATAAATATTGCAGTTGGAGTGAGGAGATATTAAATTATGTGTTTGCGATACTTATTTCTACTCATAGAAGAAAATTCTGTCTCTGGCCTCTCTACTTTTGCTTTGCAGCTACCAAGAGATATTCTAGATCTGCTAGCTCAGTTTCTAGGTTTGTCTTGTGTGGAAGGATAATGGGTAAAAAACAGCTGAAGAATTTCAAGGAGTAAGACTGGATGATTTGTTTGTATTAGAAAGTGGACCGGGAACTGCTTATAAGTAGAGGGGATCAACAGAGGGGAAAAGAGCCAAATGAATAGTGTTTTATTGTGAATTGAGAGTAGGGAGGGATGTAGAGGGTTCAGAAGGCGTAGAGTTATAAGAAATACTGTGAGCAAAAGGAATTGGGAAGGAAGATATTAAGAAGCTGATTTGAAATAGATCTCTTTATTTTCTTTGAGAGTCTCAATATATTAAGATTGAAATTGCTTTTAACTTACCTTTTTTTTTTTTTTTTTTTTTTTGGAGGTTAGACTCGTTACTTATATGTGACGCCATTCCAGCACTGGACTCATGGAGGCTGAACATTTATTCAGGTAATAATAGGTAACATTTATGGAATACTTCTTATGTGCCAGGCAACAAACTAAGTGCTTTACCCTTGATCTCATTTAATCCTCACACAATCTCATAAGGTTGGGAGTGTTACTGCACCCATTTAATAGATGAAGAGATTGAGACTCACAGTATATCAAGATTGAATTCATCTGAATTAAAAAATGGAAAAAGGCTACTGTAATAGTCAAAGTGAGAGGTGATGGTAGCTTGGGTTAGGTGATGTCTTTTCTTACCGGGCATAAATATCATGAATGTAAAATGGTTTTGATTGGCTGTACTTCACCCTCATTTCCATAACTTTTCCTCATTGCTGAATACATCATGCTTTTAGTTTGTCTTTTTTTTTTTGGCTGCATTGGGTCTTCGTTGTTGTGCATGGGCTTTCTCTAGTTGTGGTGACCAGGGGCTAGTCTTCGTTGTGGTGTGCAGGCTTCTCATTGTGGTGGTTTCTCGTTGCGGAGCATGGGCTCTAGGCGTGTGGGCTTCAGTAGTTGCAGCACATGGGCTCAGTAGTTGTAGCAGACGGGCCCTAGAGCGTGCAGGCTTCAGTAGTTGTGGCATGTGGGCTCAGTAGTTATGGCGCACGGGCTCTAGAGCACAGGCTCAGTAGTTGTGGCGCATGGGCTTAGCTGCTCCACAGCATGTGGGATTCTCCCGGACCAGGGATCGAACCCTTGTCCCCTGCATTGGCAGGAGGATTCTTAACCACTACACCACCAGGGAAGTCCTTTTAATTTGTCTTTAAAACAGTGGAAATATCTTTTGGTAAAGAAAAATTCAGCTTAGGGTTGTTTTTTTTTTAAATTTAATTTTGGCTGTGTTAGGTCTTTGTTGCTGTGCGCGGGCTTTCTCTAGTTGCGGCAAGCGGGGGCTACTCTTCGTTACGGTGTGCGGGCTTCTCATTGCAGTGGCTTCTCTTGTTGCAGAGCATGGGCTCTAGGCGCGTGGGCTTCAGTAGTTGTGGCATGTGGGCTCAGTAGTTGTGGCTCACGGGCTCTAGAGTGCAGGCTCAGTAGTTGTGGTGCATGGGCTTAGTTGCTCTGCAGTGTGTGGGATCTTCCCGGACCAGGGCTCGAACCCGTGTCCCCTGCATTGGCAGGCAGATTCTTAACCACTGCACTACGAGGGAAGCCCCACCTTAGGGTTTTTAACCTTAAAGCTTTTTGAACTTTTTAGAAAGTAGATAAAAACTTTTTCAATAGTTTATTTTTTGAGTAAATATCTACAAAAGGTAGATATCTGTAATTGGGGAATTCTTAAGAGGTGATTAATATAGATAACAGAGGTTTTTTTGTTGATTTCATCACGCTTGAGATACTATTCACAAGTATTTTCAAGTTTAAGGAACCTTATTAGGGTTTCTTATAGGAGCTTTTTTTGGTGTATCTAAATGCTTGTTTACAGATTACATTAATTGTAGTACTTGCCAGAACTGGCAGGGTGTCTAGCACTACCGACTGAAGATCAGTCAGAAATGAAGATTGAGGGCTTCCCTGGTGGCGCAGTGGTTTAGAGTTCACCTGCCGATGCAGGAGACACGGGTTCGTGCCCCGGTCCGGGAAGATCCCACATGCCGCAGAGCGGCTGGGCCCGTGAGCCATGGCCGCTGAGCCTGCGCATCCGGAGCCTGTGCTCCGCAACGGGAGAGGCCACAGCAGTGAGAGTCCTGCGTACCGCAAAAAAAAAAAAAAAAAAAAAAAAAAAAAAAGAAGATTGAGCATCTCTGATATTATAATGTGGGTTAATGGAAGTTTCTTTTTTTAAATTTAATTAATTAATTAATTAATTAGGCTGCATTGGGTCTTAGTTGCAGCACGCAGGCTCTTCGTTGCAGCGCGCGGGCTTCTCTCTAGGTGTGGTGCGTGGGCTCAGTAGTTGTGGTGCATAGCCTTAGTTGCCCCGTGGCATATGGGATCTTAGTTCCCCGACCAGGGATCGAACCCATGTCCCCTGCATTGGAAGGCGGATTCTTAACTACTGGACCCCAGGGAAGTCCCCGTGGAAGTATTTTTGTTTAATTTTAAAAAATTTATTATTTTTGACTGCGTTAGGTCTTCGTTGCTGCATGTGGGCTTTTCTTTAGTTGCAGCGAGCAGGGGCTACTCTTCGTTGTGGTGTGTGGGCTTCTCACTGTGGTGGCTTCTCTTGTTGCAGAGCACAGGCTCTAGGCACGCAGGCTTCAGTAGTTGTGGCAAGTGGGCTCAGTAGTTGTGGCCCGTGGGCTCTAGAGCACAGGCTCAATAGTTGTGGTGCACAGGCTTAGTCATTCCGTGGCATGTGGGATCTTCCCGGACCAGGGATCGAACCCATGTCCCTTGCATTGGCAGGCAGATTCTTAACCACTGCGCCACCCCGGAAGTCATGGAAGTATTTTTAAGTTTACAAAAATTCAAATTTATATGCTACTTTGAGTAGTTTTCCATGTTTAATGTTGCCAAGAGTTGCCTGTACACTCAGCAAGGTAAAGTAAAACCGCTCTATTACTACCTTATCAATTATTGAGTTGCCAGCGTGTGTACATTGCCCTATCATATTTTTCAAAACACAGCTTAATTGAGGCTTTTAATAATTGACATACAGTAAACTGTACATATTAAAACGTACAATTGGTTAAGTTTTGACATGTGTTCACTGTAAAACTGTCGCCCCAATCAAGACATAATGAAGGTCTCACGAGCCCCTCGCCCCCTCCCCGCTCCGGGCCCCAACACCTCGGATCGGGAGGAGGGTCGGGCTGGGTCTCACCCCTCCCTGCCCCCAGGCTCCCACTCCCTGAGGAATTTCTACACCGGGGTGTCCCAGCCTGGCTGCGGGGAGCCCCCCTTCATCTCTGTCGGCAACGTGGACGACACGCAGTTCGTGCGGTTCGACAGCGACGCCCCGAATCTGAGGATGGAGCCGCGGGCGCCATGGGTGGAGCAGGAGGGGCCGGAGTATTGGAATCGGAACCCGAGGATCTACAAGCACCACCCACAGACTTTCCGAGTGAACCTGAACACCCTGCGCGGCTACTACAACCAGAGCGAGGCCGAATCTCTTCAGCCCACCGTCCTCATGGCATCATTGTTGGCCTGGTTCTCTTGGTGGTCGCTGGAGCTGTGGTGGCTGGAGCTGTGATCTGGAGGAAGAAGCACTCAGGCGGCGACAGTGCCCAGGGCTGTGATGTTATCTTTCACCAATCCTAAAGGGCTGTTTCCTGGATTCTTCTTTCCATCTTTTCCAAAGAACCAAAAACTGGAAAGGAACAAGGATTAAACCCTGGAAGTCCCCGTGCAGTGTGATCTGATCAGACCACACACCTGAGCAGACTGCAGAGTTTTGGCACTGCGTCTAGACAGCACAGAGACCAGGGGGTCCTAAACTTTAATTTGCATAAGAATCATCGGGACATCTTGGTAAGATTCAGAAGGTCTGTAGTAGGGCATGGGATTCTGTATTATAACAAGGTTGGTGCTGATTCTGCGGACTTTCAGATCACATTTAGTAGCAAGAACGTAGACCAGGATTCCCACATGGCTGTGCACCAGCCTCACCTGTACGGCTTGTTGAATAAGCAAGTCCTGGGCTCTGTGCCCAGCATTCTGAGATGGTGGGTCTGGGAAGAAGCCTGAGTATTTTGCAGCAATCCTTACAAGCCATCTTGGGATTTAGCCGATTAGGGAATGACTGAGGTCAGTGATCAGAGAGCGCTTAGGTTGGGGAGGAGCCTTAAATCCACACTTAAACCTTGTTTTTTCCTGGGAAGAAAAGGGCAAGTCGTATGCTGGAGACACATGGTGGTTCTTCTACCCTGGGGTGTGTAGCCAGATGGAAGACTGACGAAGTGTTATCAGCTCAAGATAATGAAAATCTATGAATCCTTGCTCTCTGAAACTATCCCCTGGATGGATTTCTCACTCATTCCTTGGTATAAACAATGGAATACAAAAAAAAAAAAAAAGACATAATGAACATATTTATCACCTCCACAAGTTTTCTCATCCCCATTTGTTATCCTTCTCCCAACTTCTGTGGTCTCCTGGCAACCACTGTCACTATAGAATAGTTTGCATTGTCTAGAATTTTATATAAAGGGAATCATAAGTGTATACTCTCATGCTTACTTATTTTTGGTTTGGCCTTTTTTATCAAGCTAAATATTTTGAGATTCATCTGTGTGGTTGCATGTATCAATAGTTCATTCCTTTTTATTGCTGAGTACTGATCTTTTGTATAGGTATAACACAATTTGTTCATTCATTCACTTACTGATGGACATTTGGGTTTATTCCGGTTTTCAGCAGTTACAGATAAAGTTATGCCATGAATATTTGTGTACAAATCTTTGTATGGACATATACTTTATTTTTCCCTCCAAGTTAATTTCTTTCTTTCTTTTTTTCTTTTTTTTTGACGTGAATTCACGTAGCATACAATTAACAATTTTAAAGAGTACAGTTCATTGGTATTTAATATACTTACAGTGTTCTGCAATCACTAGCACTTTCTAGATCCAAAACTTTTTCATTATTCCATAAACCACCCCATGCCCATTAACTAATCATTCCCCATTCTCTGCTCCCCCCATCCCTTGGTAACTTCTAATCTGCTTTCTGTCTCTATGGATTTGCCTAGTCTGGATATATAATATAAAAGGAATCAGACAATATGTGGACTTTTGTGACTGGCTTCTTTCATTTGGCATAACGTTTTCATGGTTCATCCAAGTTTTAGCATGTATTAGTACTTTGTTCTTTTTTTTTGGGTGCGCCACGTGGCTTGCGGGATCTCAGTTCCCCCACCAGGAATTGAACCTGGGCCATGACAGTGAAAACCTGGAATCCTAACCACTAGGCCACCAGGCAACTCCCAGTACTTTGTTCTTTTTTATGGCTGAATAATATTCTGTTGTGTGGTGGATATATCACATTTTGTTTATCCATTCATCAGTTAGTGGACTTTTAGGTTGTTTCCACTTTGGGGTACTGTGAATAATGCTGCTATGAACAATTATGTACAAGTTTTTGTGTGGAAGTATGTTTTCATTTCTCTTGGCTATAAACCTAGAAGTCTAATTGCTAGATCATATATGGTAACTATGTTTAACTTTCTGAGGAACTGTCAAACTGCTTTCAAAGTGGTTGCATGAGTTTACATTCCCACCGACAATGTTTGAGAGTACCAATTTGTCTATCATCATCAAACGTCTTATTGTCTGTCTTTTTGAGTCCAGCCATCCTAGTGGGTGTGAAGTAGTATCTCATTATGGTTTTGATTTGCATTTTCCTGGTGACTAGTGATGTTGAGCATCTTTTCATGTACAAATTGGCCATTTGTGTATCTTTTTTGGAAAAATGTATATTTATTTAAATCCTTTGCCTTTTAAAAAATTGGATAACTTGTCTTTATTATTGAGTTGTAAGAGTTCTGGGTACAAGTTCCTTATCAGATGTATGCTTTGCAAATATTTCTTCCATGGGTTGTTTTTTCACTTTCTTGATGGTATTGTTTACAGACAAAAAGTTTTAAATTTGATTAAGTCCACTTGATCTATTTTTTTCTTTAAGAGTTTTATGGGGCTTCCCTGGTGGTGCAGTGGTTGAGAGTCCGCCTGCCGATGCAGGGGACACGGGTTCGTGCCCCGGTCCGGGAAGACCCCACATGCCGCGGAGCGGCTGGGCCCGTGAGCCATGGCCGCTGAGCCTGTGCGTCCGGAGCCTGTGCTCCGCAAGGGGAGAGGCCACAACAGTGAGAGGCCCGCGTAACAAAAAAAAAAAAAAAAGTTTTATGGCCTTAGCTCTTACATTTAGGTCTGTGATCCATTTCGAGTTAATTTTTGTGTATGGTGTGAGGTATGGTTCCAACTTTTTCTTTTATGTATAAATATCCACTTGTCTCATTACTGCATGTTGAAAAGACTGTCTTTGGCCTATTTGATTGTCTTGGCACCCTTGTCAAAAATCAGTTGACCAGGGCTTCCCTGGTGGTGCAGTGGTTGAGAGTCCGCCTGCCGATGCAGGGGACACGGGTTCGTGCCCCAGTCTGGGAAGATCCCACATGCCGCGGAGCGGCTGGGCCTGTAAGCCATGGCCGCTGAGCCTGCGCAACGGGAGAGGCCACAACAGTGAGAGGCCTGCGTAATGCAAAAAAAAAAAAAAAATGTAAGGATTTATTTCTGGACTTTCAATGCTATTCCACTATAATATTGTTTTGATTACTATAGCTTTGTGTAGTTAGTTGAACTCGGGAAATGTGAGTCCTCCAATTTTGTTGTTCTTTTTTAAGATTATGTTGTTTATTCTAGGTCCCTTGCATTTCCATGTGAATTTTAGGATCAGTTTGTCATTTTATGCAAAAAAAAAAAAAAGCCAGCCAGGATTTTGATAGAGATTGCTTTGAATCTGTAGATCAGTTTTGGGAGTGTTACCATCTTAGCAGTAAGTCTTCCAATTGATGCACATAGGATGGATTTACTCTTATTTATATATTATTTCATTTCTATCAATAATAGTTCGTGATTTTCAATATACAAGTTACATTTTTTAACCCTACCCCATTACACTTCTTTTGTTAAATTTATAACTAAGTATTATTTTTGTTACTATTGTAAATTTTTCCCCCCTTAACTTCACTTTTGAGTTGTTCATTGCTTGTGTATAGAAATACAATTGATTTTTGTATATTGACCTTGTATCTTGCAACCTTGTTGAACTTTTTTATTAGTTTTTAGTGGATTCCTTAGGATTGTCTAGATACAAGATCTTGTCATCTGCAAATAGAGATCGTTTTTACTTCTTCTTTTCCAGTCTGGATGCCTTTTCTTTCTTCTTAGTGCTTCATTGACCTAGCTAGAACCTCCAGTGCAAAAGTTTATGTCTTTGTCTTGTTACTGAGCTTAGAATAAATGCATTCAGGCTTTAAGTAGGATGTTATTTATGGGGTTTTGCAGATTCCTTTTATGAAATTGAGTTATTTGCTTAGTGGTCCTGGGGATTACAATTGACATCTTAATTTATAACAATGTAGTTTAATTTAATACCAACTCAGTTACAGTTGTGTGCAAAACTTTGTGCCTGTATAGCTCTTTCCCTCTTCTCTTTTTTGTTCTATTATGTACAAATTACATCTTTTTACATTGTGTGCCCATCAACACAGGTTTATAATCATAGTTTTATTTAGTTGTCTTTTTTTTTTAAATTTGTGGTACGCGGGCCTCTCACTGTTGTGGCCTCTCCCGTTGTGGAGCACAGGCTCCAGACGCGCAGGCTCAGTGGCCATGGCTCACGGGCCCAGCCGCTCCATGGCATGTGGGACCTTCCCGGACTGGAGCATGAACCTGTGTCCCCTGCATTGGCAGGCAGACTCTCAACCCCTGCGCCACCTGGGAAGCCCCTAGTTGTCTTTTAAATCACATAAACAAAAAGAGTTACAAACAAAACATTTATTCATACTATCTTTTACATTTAGTTACTTTTACCAGTACTTTTAATTTTCTTGTTTGGATTTGAGATACTGCCTTAGAGGCCTTTTATTTCAGCCTGAGTGACTCTCTTTAGTATTTCTTGTAGACTAGATCTGCTAGTGATGAGTTCTTTCATTTTTATCTAGGAATGTCTTAATTTCTCCTTTGTTTTTGAAGGATAGTTTTGCTGGAGATAGAATTCTTGGTTGATAGTCTTTTTCTTTCAGCACTTTGAATAAATCTTCCCATTGCCTTCTGACCTCCATGGTTTTTGATGAGCTTCCTGGATTTGCAGATTTAGTGTTTGAGAAAAATTTGGCCATTATTTCATTAAATATCCTTTCTTTCATTTTCTCTCCTGTCATGGGACTCCCAATATGAATTGTTAGGCTTTGTTCATTTTTCTATATTCTTTTTTCTTTTTGTTCCTCAGACATATCTAGCCTAATTGACCTAGCTTCAACTTTGTTGATTATTCCTTCTTCCTGCTCAGGTCTTGTGTTGAACTCTCTACTGATGTTTTTCATTTCCATTATTGTAGTTTCCAACTCCAAAATTTCAATTTGTGGTTCCTTTTTGTAATTTCTGTCTTTCTATTAATATTCTATTTTTGGTGAGATTTTTTTCTCATACTTTTTCTTTAGTATACTTTAGTCATAGTTACCTTAACTTCTTTGATTTTTTTCCTCCCTCCCTCTTTCCTTTTTTGATCTTATTTAAAATGGCTGATCTTATTATTATTATTTTTTTTGCGGTACATGGGCCTCTCACTGTTGTGGCCTCTCCTGTTGCGGAGCACAAGCTCCGGACGCGCAGGCTCAGCGGCCATGGCTCACGGGCCTAGCTGCTCTGTGGCATGTGGGATCTTCCCGGACCGGGGCACAAACCCGTGTCTCCTGCATTGGCAGGCGGACCTCAACCACTGCGCCACCAGGGAAGCCCCGGCTGATCTTATTTTTAAAGTCTATCTAAATCCAGTGTTTGGGCTCCCTAATGCCGTTTTTCCTTGTGGGCCATACATTCTGCTTCAAGGAAATTTTTTTTTTTTTTTTTTTTTTTTGCGTTACGCGGGCCTCTCACTGTTGTGGCCTCTCCCATTGTGGAGCACAGGCTCTGGACGCGCAGGCTCAGCGGCCATGGCTCATGGGCCCAGCTGCTCCATGGCATGTGGGATCTTCCCGGACCGGGGCATGAACCCGTGTCCCCTGCATCGGCAGGCGGACTCTCAACCACTGCGCCACCAGGGAAGCCCCTCAAGGGAATGTTATATTGCTTCTTGTATAGTATAAGATTTTACAATACTATACTTCTGTTTCTTCCCTCCTGGTCATACATTTACTTGTATATATAAATTGTACAATATATTTTAAATTATTCTTGCTTTGAATAGTTGAGTATTTTTAAAAGATATTTAAATAATGAATAAAGAGTTTTTTCTGTTTACCCACATTGTTACCACTTATGCTTTTAACTCTTTTATGTAGATCCAGATTTTCATCTGTTATCATATTCATTCATCTTGAAGGACTAGTACAGGTCTGCTGGTGATGAATTCTTTCAGCTTTTGTATGTCTGAAAAGTTTTATTTATTTTAAATAAAAAAGTTTTATTTACTTTATTTTGCCTTCATTTTTGAAAGATATTTTCTGTGAGTATAGAATTTTTGGTTGACAGTTTTTTTTTCTTTCAGTCCTTTAAGATACCACTCCATTGTCTTCTGACTTGAATAGTTTGCTGCGAGAATTCTGTTGTTATCTTTATCTTTGTTCCTCTATAGATAATAAGTCCTTTTTCTCTGGCTACTTTTTTAAAAATTAATTTATTTTATTTGTTTATTTTTGGCTGCATTGTGTCTTTGTTGCTGCACACGGATTTTCTCTAGTTGCAGTGAGCGGGGGCTACTCTTTGTTGCAGTGCGCCGGCTTCTCATTGCAGTGGCTTCTCTTGTTGCAGAGCACAGGCTCTAGGCTCTCAGGCTTCAGTAGTTGTGGCATGCGGGCTCAGTAGTTGTGGCTCATGGGCTCTAGAGCACAGGCTCAGTAGTTGTGGTGCACGGGCTTAGTTGCTTTACGGCATGTGGGATCTTCCTGGACCAGGGCTCGAGCCCATGTTCCCTGCATTGGCAGGCAGACTCTTAACCACTGCACCACCAGGGAAGCCCCTTCTCTGGCTACTTTTTTTTTTTTTTTTTTTTGCGGTATGCGGGCCTCTCACTGTTGTGGCTTCTCCCGTTGTGGAGCAGAGGCTCCGGACGTGCAGGCTCAGTGGCCATGGCTCACGGGACCTGCTGCTCCGTGGCATGTGGGATCTTCCCGGGCCGGGGCACGAACCCGTGTCCCCTGCATCGGCAGGTGGACTCTCAACCACTGCGCCACCAGGGAAGCCCCATCTCTGGCTACTTTTAAGATTTACTCTGTATTACTCGTTTTAGGTAGTTTGGTAATAAGGTGCTTTGTTCTTTGAGCTTCTTGGATCTGTGTATTTATAGTTTTATTCCAATTTGGAAACTTTTAAGTTATTGTTTCTGTAATATATTTTTCCTCTCTCTTCTTTGGAGATACCACTGACACATATATTAGGTAATTTGAAATTATTCCACAGTTCACTAGTAATTTGTTCATGTTATTTAGTTTTTTCCCCTGATGTATTCTGTTGCAATTTCTAATCTGCTGTTAGTCTTACATGGTGTAGTTTTATCTCTTAACATATCAGAGATTTTTTTACTTCTTCTAACATGCCTACTTTTTCCTTTAGATTTTTGCATATATGGAATACAGTTATAATAACTTTCTAAATATTTTTCTTTACTATTTCTATAATCTGATTGTTTCTCAGTCATTTAACTTTTCATTATGAAATAAGTATAATTTATAAGAAGTTGCACGTTCCATATTTTTTTTTTTTTTTTGGTACCCAGACCTCTCACTGTCGTGGCCTCTCCCGTTGCGGAGCACAGGCTCCAGACACGCAGGCTCAGCGGCCATGGCTCACGGGCCTAGCCGCTCTGCGGCATGTGGGATCTTCCCGGACCAGGGCATGAACCCGTGTCCCCTGCATCGGCAGGCGGACTCCCAACCACTGAGCCACCAGGGAAGCCCCTTCCATGTGTTTTTCACCCATTTTCTCCCAGTGGTAACGCTTGTATAATTATAGGACAATATCAAAACTAGGAAATTGATACTGGTACAGTCTTCAGAGTTTATTCATATCTGACCAGTTTTACATCTACTTCCGTGTGTGTGTGTGTGTGTGTGTGTGTGTGTGTGTGGTTCTATGGTATTTCGTCATGTGTGAATTTGTATATCTGCAGCCACCATCAAAGTACAGAACAGTTGTATTCAAACAAGAATTTTTCCTGTTGCCCTTTTTTTTCTTTTGGCTGCACCACGCAGCATCTGGGATCTTAGTTCCCCGACCAAGGATCAAACCTGTGCCCCCTGCATTGGGAGCATGGAGTCTTAACCACTGGACCACCAGCGAAGTCCTTGTTGCCCTTTTATAACCACTCCTATCCTACCTCCCTCCACCCCACTCATAAACTTGTAACCCTGGCAACCACTAATCTGTTCTCTATCTCTATAATATTGTCATTTCAAAATGTTATTTAAATGGAATCGTACAGTATATAACCCTTTAAGGTTGACTTTTTTTTGCCCCCACTCAGCATAATTCCCTTGAGGTCCATATAAGTTGTATATGTGTGTGTGTATCAATAGTTTGTACCCTTTTATTGCTGAGTAGTGTTCCATAGTATGGCTATCCCAAGTCTGTTTAAGCATTCACCTGTTGAAGGACTTCTGTATTGGTTCTAGTTTTGGGCTATTATGAATAAAGCTACTGTGAACATTCACATACAGGTTTTTGTGTAAACATAAGTTTTTGTTTCTCCGGAATAAAGGTCCAAGAGTGCAGTTGCTGGGTGGCATGGTAATTGAATATTTCATTTTATAAGAAACTGCCAGACTTTCTTCTAGCGCGGCTTTGCCATGTTACATTCCTACCAGCTATGTATGAGTGATTTAGTTTCTTTGCATTCTTGCCAACATTTGGTATTGACAGTTTTTTTGTTTTGTTTCGGTTTTTTTGGCCATGCTGTGCAGCTTGTGGGATTTTAGATCCCTGACCAGTGAATGAACCCAGGCCCTTGGCAGTGAGAGCACGGAATCCTAACCACTGGACCACCAGGGAATTCCAAACAGTATTTTTTATTTTAGCCATTATGATAGTTGTGCAGTGATATCTCATTGTGGTTTTAATTTGTATTTCTCTAATGGCTAATGATTTTGAATATGTCTGTTCATGTCTTTTGCCCATTTTCTTTTTTTTTTAATTAATTAATTAATTTATTTTTGGCTGCGTTGGGTCTTCGTTGCTGCATGGGCTTTCTCTAGTTGTGGCACGGGCTTTCTCTAGTTGCAGCAATCAGGGGCTACTCTTTGCTGTGGTGTGCGGGCTCCTTCTCATTGTGGTGACTTCTCTTGTTGCGGAGCACCGGCTCTAGGCGCGCGCGCAGGCTCAGTAGTTGTGGTGCATGGGCTTAGTTGCTCTGAGGCATATGGGATCTTCCCGGACCAGGGCTCGAACCCATGTCCCCTGCATTGACAGGTGGATTCTTCACCACTGCGCCACCAGGGAAGCTGCCCTGCTTATTTTCTATTTGGATTGTTTGTTTCTTTACTGTTGAGTTTTGAGAATTCTTTATATATACTGTATACAAGTCTTTTGTTGGATATGTGGTTTGCAGATATTTCTCCAATCTGTGGCTTACTCTCTTCTATGAGCTCTAGACTCCTTTGCTCTCTCAGACTTTGACTCCTGTGTTCTCCACTTAGGGAGCATGTTGGAGCATGCCTATGTTCCCCTTAGACTCCCTCTTTTGACATTTCTTGGAAACTCTCCCTAGGCATTAAACTTGGGTAATCATAGAGCTTACCTTATTTGTTTCCCATCTCTGGGGAATCATTGTCCTTCATTGCCTGTTGTCCAGTGTCTTCAACACCAGTGTTTCACACATTTGTCTGGTTTTTTATTGTTTCTTCCAGGAAGGTAAATATCATCCCTGTTATTCCAAGTTAGTCAGAAGTGAGATCCCCACCCCAACCCCCAGAGTTTTCAATAACATTAGAAACATCCACTGTTATTAACTACTGTCCCAAAATTCCTTCCTTTTTAAGTTGTTTTAAAAAAAAGGGTGGGGGGGGTGAGGTGGGAATGGAGGCTAAATATAACTCAGACAAAGAGACACTTCTGATGTCCTTCAGTGTCTCTTGAAGCCCAGCTACTTTCGGAAGTTTGCAAATCAATCAGATAGATAAAATAAAGGCTTAGAGCTAGAAATAGGTCAGCTACCATAGCACACAATGATGGTGGGAAAAGATTTTTGTGACAGCTTGTGTGTGATAATATATCCTTTCTTGTTCAGGATTCTCTTTGAATGTAATGCTAGATTCTGGGTGTTTTCAAATGCCTTTTCTCTATTCTTATCCTTATAGTCCTTTCCTTAAAAGAATAACCATATTTTTAAAATTACATTTTCCTTTATTTAAAGGGTAGAGTTAACCAGTTAAAGCAGCCTTTTCCAGCCTAGGTACATCTAGCTAGGTAATTCTCCTTTGACCTTTATTATTAGTTTTGGAGCTTATCTCAGAGTTAATGGTGATTTAATATGTATACAAGCGTTTCTTAAAGATTTCTCTCTGCATTTCAAAGCTGTGCTTATCTATGTAAAAATTCAGAGAGATAAGTATTGCCACAGGATCACGTGGCTAGTAGCTATCAAACACTTGAAGAAAATATTTCTTTGGAGTTACTTTGTGGAATTAGGACACATTTCAGTAATTAGGTAACTGAGCTCTGGGAATCTGCTAGAGCCACCTTTAGAATAGAGCTGCCTCTGCTTATGCTAGTCTCATCAGGAAAGTTTTATTTCTATTCCCAGTCTATTGTTTCTGCTGATGAACAATGGCATAGCTTGGTATATTATTAGTCAGCTGTTTTTCAGCAGTGTGTATTATGATGCCTCGCACATAATGGTTACTCACAGAGTACTTGTTGCATGAATGAATGAATGTCTTTTCCTTGAGTCACTGCTTCAGTCAGTTCCCTTCATATATTTCATCCAGGATCTTTCTTTTCTTTCCATCTCTATCATTTTGGTCATTTTTTTGTTTGCATTTCCTCCAGAGGGTGAACAAAGAAGGCAAAGAAGATGAACCTGAAATCATTTCATTCTTTATGAGTAACTCGGATAAGAAAAAAGTATTGTATGAGAAGAAATTGAAACTCCTGGCTAAAATGAGAGTTTTGAGTTAATACTGGATTTCATTTATCTTTTCTGTCTTTCCCTGGCATTACTAATGATGGATTGATGTTTTGCTTTTCTTCAAAACCCTGAACAGCTTTCTCTTTAATTATAGCTAGTAATATGCTCCTTTAGTTTTCATTTCTAATTTTTCTTACTTTTCCTCTGTATGGAGTTCTCTTCCTCTTCTTTATTCCTTAAATATTGGTGTGTCCTGAGGCCTGTGCTCACCTCTCTAGTCTTTTGTGCCGTTAATCTGACACTGTTCTCACCATGCACTCTCCTTTTAAAGTACAAGGTTTCGACTTCTGTCACAGTTTGGTGGTCTAGATATCCAGTTCCATCAGTGTAACTGCCTGTTGGGCACTTTGATTATGTCAGCTTGTGGGCACATCACATTTACCATGTTTTAAACAGAACTTTATCTTTTTTTCTTCCAAGCTGGTTTCTCCTTCAGTATTCGTATCTCAGTGGTGGAAATGTCTACCCCAATTGTTCTCAAACTTTTTGGTATCATAATCTCTTTGTACTCTTAGAAGTTACTGAGGCCTCCAAAAGAGCTTTTGTTTTATGTAGGTTATAACTATCAATGTTAATGTATTAGAAATTAAAACTGAGAAATTTAAAAAACATTAATTCATTTAAAAATGATAATAAATCCATTACATGTTAACGTAAAAATGAGTTTAAAAAATATTTTTCCCGTAACAACAGCAACAAAATTTATGAGAAATGTGTCATTGTTTTTAATTTTTGCAAATAATTTAGTGTTGGGGTTAATAGAATACAGATGAATTCTTGTATCTGCCTTTCATTCAATTAGTTGTGATATTACATGTCATGTAGCTTCTGGAAAATGCTCTTGTGTATCTTTGAGGGCATAAGAGTGAAAAGGGTGAATAAGGTCTTAACATTATTATAAAAATGGTTTTGACCTTGCGTATCCCATGAAAAAGTCTTGGAAATTCCCAGGGGTCCCAGGCCACACTTTCGTAACTCCTTTTCTCTCTGGTTGCCTGAGTGTTTGTTCTCTTAGACTTCTCTTCTCCCAACCATCACACATATCTCCTGTGTCACCAAGTCTTAATGATTCTACCTCCTTAATGCCTCTTGGGTCAGAGTCCCCTCATTCTACAGCCAGAATGCTTATCTCATCTTTTCCCTACTTTGTATCTCTGCTTCTGTTTTATCTTCTTTCTAACCCATCCACATTGTAGCAAAAGTAATCTTTCTAAAATAGAAATATGATCATATAACTACTTTCTGAAAGTCCTTTACAAGTTTCCCATTGCTTTAGTTAGTACACAAGATGTTTTATGATCCTGTTTCCACTAACCTCTAGCTTCTTCTCCATTATACTATAGCTTTCTTTACACAATACTTGCAGTTCTGAGAAAGCATCATGGTGACCCATACATCTGTGTTAATGATACTGTTGGGTTCACACTATGTTCCTGGCACTGTTCTAAGTACTTTACATATATTATCTCATTTAATCTTTACACAGTCTTCCAAAAGAAGTACTTTTACCATTTTATTTTGTAGATGAGGAAACTGGGATTTAAAGAGATGAAGTAACTTTCCTCAAATCATCCACTTGTTGAATATGGAATCTAAGTCTGTTTCTCCACTTCTCTATTTGGCTAAATACTGTTTGTCCTTGAGGATTATTAGGCTTAAGCATCCCCTCCTTCTGGAAGCCTTTCCTCCGGTGTGATTTAGATGACTGTTCCTTCTATTTCCATTTAACCTTGTGAGCAGCTCTAGCTAGCATTTAACATATTAGAATTTACTTATTTGTCTCCTGCACCATTGATTTTCCTGGTAGGTACAGGAAGGGAACTTCATTCCTCTGGCACAGGAAAATTAGTCTGCATCCCAGAATATTTATTTCTAAAAGGAAAATGCATGTTGAGGGCCTTAAAACCTAATGTCACTCTGGACCTACTTATTCTGTTCATTCTATGTAAGCAAAGCCCTCAGTTTCAGAGAAACTATAAAACAGATAATAATACTTCTATATTAATTCTTCCAAATTTAAAAAATAGTATCCCTGATCTTGTATTGGTTTAGAGGAGACTAAATAACAACAACAAAATAATAGCTAACATTTATTTAAAATATTTTCCATGTATCTAAGCATTTTACCTGTATATTAACTCACTTTAATATTTACAACCCCATGAGATAGTTATTATTAACCTTTGTTTTACAGATAAGGGAAACTGAGGCACCAAGAGGTTAAGTAACTTATCCAAGATCACACAGCTTGTAAGTGGCAGGTGAGGAAATCAAATCTCTAAAAACTATACTGTGCAGAATACTGAATCTTTTTTACCCAGGATCCCATATTTATAGTCTTTGTTAGGATAAAGGTAAGTGAGGATTAGAGGTAAAATGATATGGCACAACTCTAGTGTTGTCATCTTATAGAAAAAGATGATTTACTATAGATTTTTTAAAATGTGTTTTCTTTTAAAACACCATCTTTTTAGTACAAATGAAAGGATCTTTCAATGTTATCATTATTACAAAATTAATATCATAGTTCTGAGCTTTCTGCCCAATGAATTCCTACTTTCCCAGTGAATAATAGCAACAAAAACTTTCACATTTTAGTTGAGACTTAGGAAGCTGATAATCATTTTTATTATCCTAGCAAGTTACATTGGTTACTTCCAGAATCCTGTTTTCTTTGTTAGATGCATCTGCCCTCCCCCCATCCCTTAAGCATTGCTGTGGATGTTTAATTTTGAGAATGCTAATTAGCTTTAGTAATTACACACCTTGAGGCATGTCTAGACATTTATAGGTTTGTATTTTTAGTCTAGAATAGGATGTGTTGGAACTTTTTGGCTTTTGTGTCTTTCTTTTTTTTTTAAAGAAAGCTTTGAATTTAGTTTAGGGAGGAGTTACGTTAATCTAAGTTCAGTCATGGAATTTAGGGCTATTGCGAGTTTCTTTAGCCAGTATCCAGGAATATCATACTTGTCTTTTGCTAACAGTATTTTGAAGTCACCAAAAGTAGTTTTTCTTTAAGGTGATGCTTTATGTTGTAGATGGAATCAGACCAATGTGGAGGATATGATTTTATTAAAATAAGCACCCAGCCTAGTTTGGGGATTTGTGTGAATCAGAAAGCACAGCCACAACAGGTCCCCCTTGTTGACACACTTTTAATTTTCAGTTATGCAGGATATGCTGCTGAGGTATCTTTTTACCAGCCATCATTCTGTCTATCTTAAAGTGTTATGTATGTTTTCAAAGTTGTTTCAATCTGTTTCAGAATAGAAGATTATATACTTCTGCTACAATGTTCTAACCCTTAGTTTGAAAATGAGCATTCATCAGAGAGATAAATGGATTGATTTAAGAAAATTTAAAAACCATAATAATGTTTTTGAGAACATGATGGGGTGTAGGATATGGTTTGTAGACTGGCTTTGAAGCTCTTAAGAGTTGATAGGATCGACCTATGCCAGATTCAGTGGGGTTGTGGATAAAAGCGTGAGAGACATGCAGAAAGGTGCCTTTTCCCTAACCTGCTCTTTTGGATATCTTTCTATTATATCCCATCATATTTGGAGCCTAAAACAAGAGCTTCAGTATAATTTAGTTAATTGAATTATCCTCTCTGGTAGGATTATGTGTGAAATTACTGAGTATTATTAGTATCTCTGTGCAGGCAGGTAAGGAATCAAAGTTGAAGAGAGCAAAAATGTCCTTACATTAAAGACATACTCTAATGTTTCAATTAATTTCATTTTTAAGGAAACTGTTCTGAAATTAGAGGGAGCAGCTAAGTGAAGTAGCCATATATAAATAATTCACTTTCTGTTTATACCAGGCTTGCTTACATATGATATTGATGTTGGGGTATCAGATAACCACTCCATACTTGCTTTTTGTAGTTAATGGTTTATTAACAATGGTTTATTCGTTGTGCCAGGAACTATCTGAGAGTAAGGGATATAGCAATGAAAAGAAAAGGAAAAATCCCTGCCCTTAAAGATCTTACATTTTTTCCCTGTTTTATCGAGACACAATTGACATATAGCTCTGTATAAATTTAAGGTGTACTGCACAATGACTTGACACATATATTGAGAAATGATTACCACAATAAGTTTTGTTAGCATTCATCTCCCTGTGTAGTTAGAAAAATGGAGCTTACATTTTAGTGGGAGAAATGGTTATAAGAAAAATAATCAATGCCATCAGACTTCCATGGAATTAATGCAGAATTCCTTAAAATGAGACTTACAGATGGCTGTGTTTCCGTTGTAGTTTCTCGGAAATTGGCTCTACTTCTTTGTCCTTTCAGTACCTACATTGCCCATACTAGGGAGAAGAGTGATAGAAGACCATATAATAAATAATAGTTTCAGTTTGTCACAGATTTGCTGTGCATCAGGCACCCTGAAAAATAATTTTGAACATTATTTAATTGCATTAAAATCCTGTGAAGGAGATTTTAACTTGCTTATTTTACAGGTCAGTAAAGTGAGGCTTACAGAGGTGATAACTGCTCTGAGATCACATAGCTGGTGTGTGATATAGCTAGGCAGACCTGCTCCTAACAGTTTTAAGTCCCAGGGCAAAAGCATGAATGGAAGCACATATTCCATGTGTCTAGATATTTAAGTTATAAAACAGGATTTTTTTTTTTTTTTTGCGGTAGGCGGGCCTCTCACTGTTGTGGCCTCTCCCCTTGCAGAGCACAGGCTCCGGATGCGCAGGCTCAGCAGCCATGGCTCACGGGCCCAGCCGCTCTGCGGCATGTGGGATCTTCCCAGACCGGGGCACGAACCCGTGTCCCCTGCATCGGCAGGCGGACTCTCAACCACTGCGCCACCAGGGAAGCCCAAAACAGGATTTTAAAAACAACTGTTAGAAAAAAATTCTTTCCTCCTGCTTAGATATATTTTCATAATGACCTAGAAGGCCACAATTCCTGGACTCCCCAAAGCTCTGAGATAGGATGGGATAGTACAGGGATACCCTCTAGGTCTAGTCTCCATCTGCACCCCTCTCATTATCTGTCCCTTGCCCACCATTCAGACCATGCAATGTGAACAACAATGAGTACTGCCTGTCGAAAACAGAGTTTGAGAAGAGATCCACTGAAGGCCCTGGAAGTGAGCTTGGGACTTCTTGGGCGGAGCATTCTAGAATCCAGAGAATATAGTTGCGTGTGACAGAGTCGGGGGCTTCAGGTAGGTATGGCCCCTTGGTCCCATGAACATCTCACCCTGAGGGGATAGACAGGTCAGAAGAGGGTCAGAGTGGATCTGTCTAAAGTGCAAGACCCAGAATAGGCTTTCTTTACCACAGCCAAGGGTGGTACTAGCACCAGGACTCAAACCCAGGTACATTTGACCATACTGTCCTTTGTCAACAGTAAGAAAATGTGGATTTACAGAGAAAGGACGTGATGGCTTACTGTCTGCTGAGTGGAGCAGGGATGGAAAACAGCTAGTCTGACTATGTTATGTCATACTTGGAGAAGTGCTTCAGATGGATCATGTTTTCAGTGAGCCAGTCTGTTTCTCCTTTGAAAATACTATTTAGTGTTTACTCTTAGACACTAGAGAATTTAAGAATTGAAAAAAGGGGGGGCTTCCCTGGTGGCGCAGTGGTTGAGAGTCCGCCTGCCGATGCAGGGGACACGAGTTCGTGCCCCAGTCCGGGAGGATCCCACATGCCGCGGAGCGGCTGGGCCCATGAGCCATGGCCTCTGAGCCTGTGCGTCCGGAGCCTGTGCTCCGCAACGGGAGAGGCCACAACAGTGAGAGGCCCGCGTACCACAAAAAGAAAAAAAAGAAAAGAAAAAAGGGGACTTCCCCGGCCCTGCAGTGGTTAGGACTCCACGCTTCCACCGCAGGGGGCATGGGTTTGATCCCTGGTCAGGGAACTAGGATCCCACATGCCGCAAGGCCAAAAAAAAAAACAGAAAAGAATTGAAACAAACAAACAAACTTCATCTGTTCCAAGTGCATTCTGGTCTTTCTGTAGTTTAAATTGAATGGCACAGTTATGAAGAGACATATACAATTTTTCTTCTAAAGATGGGTGAGGCAGAAGCATGTTGGTCTGTTTATGTTTTGGGCTGGAATTTACACTGAACAAGAATTTCTTCAGTACTGTTTGTTTTGCTTAGTTAGAATGAAGCATTTATAAAAGGACTAGATTATGGTTTCTGTTGTATTTTATATCATACGTTAAAGGTAGATTAGGCATCATTACATAGTCTTAAAATTTTCAGTTGTCTGAAATTGATCTCAGAATTAGGAAGAGAGTGATGTATATTTTGGTGGCTGTGAGGAAATGAAGTTTGGATGTAGAATGTTATATTTCATCACACAGATTGTTCATTTTGTGGAATACATCTGGGTTCTAATCATTCTTATAGTCCTCAGGACACCAGTTTTAAGGATGACTGTCCAGCCATACTATTCATCAGACCCCATACTTGAAGCATTCTTGAGTAGGTTGAAACCTGCACAATCCACAGGAACCCATGACCTTGGACTATCCTCATCTAATTATAAATTTGTCGGTTTTTTTTTTTGTCCGCGGGATCTTAGTTCCCCCACCAGTGATGGAACCCAGGGCCTCAGTAGTGAAAGTGCTGTGTCCTAACCACTGGACCGCCAGGGAAGTCCCAAATTCATCGATTTTATCAGACTTGGAGTTTAATTTAAATATGGAAAGAACATAATCATGGTTTCTGTTCAGTTTTCAAGGTACCCTTTTTGTTAACAGGTGAGAATCTTATGTTTGCATGTGTTGCGTAATCAGCTCTGTTAGGGGTGGAAAATTGAATAGTAAAATCTTGAGTGCTATGTACCCTCAATGCTAGAAGCATAATTAGTAAGTCTAAATTGATGTTAGACCTAGAATATAGTGGTGTGAAAAATAGAATTTTAACCCCCCCTTATAATTTTTTTCTAAAAAACATGTCTTCCCTATGTCATTTGGATTTGCTCTTTTTATGATACCTACTGTTGCCAAATAGTACTATTGTTTATTACCTTTCTTGTTACCAAATTTGCCAAGTTCCTGAAAAATACTTGTTTTTTGAAAAAACAAATTAGAATTCTGGATCTGTTTTGAGTGACAGTTTCAGCAGCATCCTGTATTGCAAAGGGCTTGGGAATTTGCTGACATACATCTATTTTCTCTGACTCCCAACTCCTCCATTTAGGCTTTATAGTCTATTTTTAAGTCTTGCTGCTGTGCTCTGTATTGGGGGAGCTCTTTTCCTGAATTATTTGTCATTGTTTGGAGTTGAATGGAGCAGTATGTTTTTTCACCACTGCTCATTAGAACCCATGTGTCTGTCTTCAACTTGGTTGACAGATTTGGTTCATGTTAAATCCCACTGGTCCATCCTCTCAAGGCTGCAAGGCAGTGTGGGAACAGGCCACAATCTGTGATACATTGTAAGATCATTCAGGCTTTTAGATTATTGTTATTTTGTTTTGGCAGCAGTGGGAAAGATAGAAGGTATGCAAAGTTCTTTCTTTAGTCTCTGCTCAAAGGTAGAGATTGTTATGCTGATTTTTGTGATGAAGCTTGTTTTATGTTTTTATAGTTGTATTTTCAGGAAAGATGAGGGAGGAATGCCTACAAGAAGCACAGCATTAAATCAAGATTCAAATTTAGTTATAAATATGACCCAGATACTTAGGGCACTTTGAAATTCTCTGGTCTTGGGGTATGGGTTTTGGGGAATTTGTTTATTTTGTTTGGGAATATTTCTTCTCATTGCCTTTTCTTTCACCGTCTTACAGATTGTAGGCTTGGAAAAAGGATGGCAAATCTAAGAGTGAGGCAATTATTTTGAATATTTCTTCCCTTTTCTATTTTCCAGTGCATCAGAACTGATGTTTCTCTTTTGTCTCCATCCAGTGTTTTCTCCTGCATCTTTTTTTTTCTCTGATGTATGAGCACACTACTATATGTATATTCTTTACTTTTAAAAATGTTTTCCCCTTTCATATCATTGTAGGCAGAAGTAGGTGGCTGTCACTCACCTGGGCAGAAGAGTAATCTTGTTTGTCCCCACTGCCCTATTGTCCATCTCTGAGTTTGCTTGTACCTTTTTTAAAAAAGTAATGGTATAGATTTGGTTCCCATTCTTGGAGTAATGATGAAATGCTTTTATATTTTGAACCAGAACAAGCATTTTGGCCTTCTGTTGCTGCTTTTGGTCAGTGCTACTGGCTGAGAAACTGGTATCTCACTGCTCAGTGATTCCAGTTTTTATCATTATCATTTCACTACCCTGTGATAGTGGTTCTCAGTTGCATAAATCCTACATATCTCAGCAGGACCTAAGGACAGCCCCACTCACTGACTGTTTTCCTGACATTTCACTAAACTCCTTTCTTTGGACTGTGTCAGCCAAGTTGAACTAAACTAAATTTACTGTCCTTCCCCTTGTGCTTTTGCTCTCCTCCAAGTTATCCTGACTCTCTTCTTTAGCATTACATTTCCATGATTTCTTGAAAAATCTAGTGCAAAACTATGTTCTTTAGGAAACTTCCCATGGTTCAAACTACCCAACTCTTATTAATTTGTATGTACTCCTAGTTTTTGTAGTTATTGGGGCTTCTATTTTCAAGTTACTGATAATGTAAAGTATAGTCCCTGAACTCCAGGAGGTCTAATCTTAGGGGGGAATCAGAGATGAATGGACTTATTTTTCTAATTATTTTGAATTCTTTTGGTTTTAAATTTCACATACATATTTTTAAATTCCAGATTTCAATTGTAAGAGCAAGAGCAAGTGTCTTGTTTTCCATAGAAGAAATCTGATGAACTGTTCCTACTGCTCTCGGCATGTAGTAGACAGCCACCTGCCTTAACATGAGGCAATCTCATTGGATAATAGTATCAATATAGGAAAAGAGGGATCCTAAGTATTGGATATTCTCTCTTTTGTATCTTGTTTTTTTTTTTTTTTTTTTCCTGTACGTGGGCCTCTCACTGTTGTGGCCTCTCCCGTTGCGGAGCACAGGCTCCGGACACGCAGGCTCAGCAGCCATGGCTCACGGGCCCAGCCGCTCTGCGGCATGTGGGATCCTCCCGGACCGGGGCGCGAACCCGTGTCCCCTGCATCAGCAGGCGGACTCCCAACCACTGCACCACCAGGGAAGCCCTTTTGTATCTTTTATAATGGTAAGAATACATAAGACTTTACAGTCTTACTTGGAATTATATTTTGGAGACTTAAATGACACAGATTACAGACTGCATGTCCAAAAGACATGCTTGGTTTCTGAAATAGCCATCCAAGTTTTGTCTGCATAATGAAGTTAGAGCCTACTTATTACTGGCATGCTAGAAGGGTGGCTTACCTGAGCAAAAAGTCTATCCCTGACAGTCCTGTGGTATAGCTGTACCTTCTTAATAGATTTGAGTTTGTATTAGTTTACTGTGAAAGTCTTTTAGGTGACATTCAAACCCAGAATTGCATATTATCTGCAGGGCTGTTAACCTCATTTCCAGCCCCCCCATGACACTTTGCATGAGAGCTAAGTTTACCTTAGAAATCTTATTTCAGATCTAGGGTCCCTGACCTTTTAAGAAGTGGTGCTATGTTTCATTTTCCTGACACTTCTTAGATCATTTGATGGTGTTAAGGTGCTAGGGTAGGGGTAGGGGGTAGGAGAGTGAGATCTGGTAGCTTGAAAGTTCCTGGGTGAAGACTAGGAGGAAAGCTACTTGAGGATACTTATTTGCTTAACCCTTCTATATGAAATCAATCTCCTGACCACTTATCCTGCCTTCTTAGCCCCACCACAGCCACATCAGCTGAATTCTCAGTCCCAGCGCTGCTGTGTGCAGAGTTAGGGAATGGCCTCCAAGCCTGCCCTTACTTCTGGCACCAATTCCAGAGTTTGGGGGTCCCCAGGACCACTCTTGGGTTCAATAATTTGCTAGAAGGACTCGCAGAACTCACTAAAATGTGTTCCACTCAAAGTTATGGTTTATTTCAGCAGAAGGATGAAGATTAAAATCAGCCAATAAAAGAGACGCACGATGCAGAGTCCAGGAGGGTTCCAAATGCTGAGCTTCTGGTTGTCCTCTCCCAGTGGAGTCATGGACAGCATTAACTCTTCCTGGCAATGATGCGTGACAATACACATAGACTACTGCCTATCCAAGAAGCTCACCCAAGCCTTGGTGTCCAGAGTTTTTACTGGGACTCCATCATCCCATAGATGTGGTTGATGGCCTATGTAGTCAACCTCAGTCTCCAGCCCCTCGTCAGATGGAGTTAATACTGTGTGACAAAGTATTGTACAAAGTCCCCACCATAAATCACATTGTTAAGCTATCTGGCACAGCTCAAGGCCCCCCAGTGAACAAAGACTCTTATCAAACAGGACATTGCAGCAGCTTAGGATTACTTCCAGTGTTCTAAAGGCAAAAACCAGAGTTCTTTTGGGGCAAGGTTAAATTCTTTACGACATACTGTGCCTTAGGCCCAACCAAGAAAAAGGGGAAGGGAACTAGTTTAAAGTTTTAATTTTTTTTTTTTTTGGCTGCATGACACGTGGGATCTTAGTTCCCCGACCAGGGATCAAGCCATGCCCTTGATGCTTGCATGCCCCTTGCAATGGAAGCACGGAGTCCTAACCACTGTACCGCCATGGAAGTCCCTAGTTTAAATTTTTTGAACCACGTAAATTTATTTTCTGGTCAAAAAGTTAGATATATATAAATTGAATTTTTTTTAAAAGTAGGTGCAAGTTGATAGAGCTCCCAGGCACCTGAGAGAAGCAAATTCAGATCATCTCTGGTGGAACGTACCTCAACCCTAGCTTCCAAGAATTCCCAGAGATAGATTACCAACAAATATGAGCTAATAATAATAATATCACAAGTAAACAAGTCACTATGAGCAAGTGTCAGCAGAAACAATTGATCCAGACCCACAGAAACTTCAGATATTGGGATTATTTGCTATAGAATGCAAAATAAGTATTTTTAATGAAATAGGAGTGTGAATAAAAACCATGATTAACAAAGAAGAGGAAAAAAGCAACACTGGTTCGTTTGTAAAATAAGCCATTAAATATTTTAGAAGTAAAAAAATACAATTCAAAGTTAAAAACTCAGTGCAAAAGAACTTGTACTTCTGGTCATGGTGGAATAACAAGAAGTTGATTTATGCCCCTGCCTTAAACAAATAAATAACTGTACAAAATGTATTATTATTATTTTTTTTTGCGGTACGCGGGCCTCTCACTGCTGTGACCTCTCCCGTTGCGGAGCACAGGCTCTGGACGTGCAGGCTCAGCGGCCATGACTCACGGGCCCAGCCGCTCCACGGCATGTGGGATCTTCCCGGACCGGGGCACGAACCCATGTCCCCTGCATCGGCAGGGGGACTCTCAACAACTGCGCCACCAGGGAAGCCCACAAAATGTATTTTAGAAACTGCTTTCAGATATTGGACAAAGGGTAGCAGAGAACAGTGACACCTGAAAGAAGGGAAAAACAAACAAGTTGAGCTCTATCATGGCCCCACATTCCACCTAAAGAAAGTTTCCAGGCTACAGCAGCTAGGATGGGAAGGGATACCCAAACAGAGCTGGCAGTCTCCCTGAATTGAGGAGACAGAGGTAAAAGTTCGGGGAAGCCAAGGCAGCTAGAATTTGTGGGCAGAGGGCTTCATAGGAAAGAGAGCAACAGAGATTTGCAGAGGTTTCCCCTAAACCTTCATGGTCCAGTACAGTAGCTACTAACCACATGTGGATATTTAAATAAAAATTCAGTTCCTCAGGTGCATTAACCACATTTCAAATGCTCAGTAACCATGATTTCATCACCACTGAAAGTTCTATTGGATTTTTACTGCCTTAGACTCTTTAGCTGAGTGTCAGTTCATGATTAATGAGGAAACTAACCCAAGGCCAGAAAAAGATCATTAGAAAGCATTAGTTGGAACTGGAATACAGGACCATGAATATTTTGTTTCCACTAGCCAGCACAGAAGCTGCTCTGACATCTGGGACATTTGAGTGGAGTCCTCAGAAGGGTATTGCCTTAGTAATGGTGCCAAATTAGCCACAGTTTAAAGGATTTTCCTAACAAAGTAGAAAAGTAGGCTTCAGAGGATCACACTGTTTTCAAGTCACTGATTAGTTGAACAAAGCTCAAAGTTAAAGAAATTTAAAGAAAAACTCTAGCAGCTAACAATGCAAAATTTACAATGTTTGGCATCCAATCACAAATTGTCAGGCCATACAAAGAAGCAGAGAGTATAGTAAATATTGAGGAAAAAACCAGTCAATAGAAATAATAGATGACAGACTTAGACAAGGATACTGTAGCTGCTTTAACTATTCCATAGGTTCAAAAAGCTAGAGGAAAGATTGCGCGTGTTAAGTAGAGACATGGAAGATATAAAAATAACTCAAAACTCCTGAAGATGAAAATTGCAATGGCAGAAATGAAAAATACAGTGGACAGGATTAATAGCAGATAGGCATTGCAGAAGAAAAAAATTAGTGAACTTGAAGACAGCAGTAGAAGCATCCAAAATGAAACATAAGAAAAAGATTGAAAGTATAAATATACAGGGAAAAGAGAATAATACGTGAATGGTGGGACAACATCAGAGAGCCTAAGAATACATATAACTGGAGTCTCAGGAATGTGGGAACAGAGTGGGCACAGAAAAAATATTTGAAAAATAATGGCTGTATGTTTTCTAAATTTATTGAAAAATATAAACTCACAGATCCAAAAAGCTCATTTAAGGTTTTCACTGATTTTAAGCAATTTGATTATGATATGCTTTGGTATAGCTCTCTTCATGATTTTTTTGTTTTGGGTTCTTTGAGCTGCTTGGTTCAATGAGAACCCAAAACAGAAGAATCACGAAGAGAGCTGTACCAAGGCACACCTTAGTCAAATTGCTCAAAACTAGTGAAGAGAGGGCTTCCCTGGTGGCGCAGTGGTTGAGAGTCTGCCTGCTGATGCAGGGGACACGAGTTCGTGTCCCGGTCCGGGAAGATCCCACATGCCGCGGAGCGGCTGGGCCCGTGAGCCATAGCCGCTGAGCCTGTGTGTCCGGAGCCTGTGCTCCGCAACAGGAGAGGCCGCAACAGTGAGAGGCCCGCATACCGCAAAAAAACCAAAAAACAAAAAACTAGTGAAGAGAGAGTCTTCAAAGCAGACAGGAACAAAACCAAAAACAAACCCCTCCCAAAACACTATACACAGAGGTGTTATGGGCTGAATTATATCCCCCAAATTTGTATGTTGTAGCTCTAACCACAGCACCTCAGAATGTGACTGTATTTGGAGAAAGGACCTTTAAAGAAAGGGCCCTAATCCAGTCTGACTGGCGTCCTTATAAGAAGAGGAAATATGGGCACTCAGAGGGACATCAGGGGCATGGAGGCACAGAGGAAAGACCATCCGAGGACACAGTGAGAAGGTGGCCATCTGCAAGCCAAAGAGAGAGGCCTTAGGAGGAGAAACCAAACCTGCTGACATCTTGATTTTGGAGTTCTAGCTTCCAGACTGTGGGAAAACAGATTTCTATTGTTTAAGCCACCTAGTCTGTGGTGTTTTTTTATGTCAGCTCTAGCAGACTAATAAGGTAAGAAATACGGCAAAGTTTTCATCAGAACCATTGGACGCTATAAGATATGGGAGTGATAACAAATTTCTAAATGAAAAAAACCTGTAAACCTTTGGAGTGATAACAGATTCCTAAATGAAAAAAACCTGTAAACCTTAAATTGTATATGCAGTGAAAATACCTTTCAAAATTGAAGAGGATGGGCTTCCCTGGTGGCGCAGTGGTTAAGAATCCACCTGCCAATGCAAGGGACATGGGTTCGAGCCCTGGTCTGGGAAGATCCTACATGCTGCGGAGCAACTAAGCCCGTGCGCCACAAACTACTGAGCCTGCACTCTAGAGCCCGTGAGCCACAACTACTGAGCCTGCATGCCACAACTACTGAAGCCCACGCGCCTAAGAGACCGTGCTCCGCAACAAGAGAAGCCACCGCAGTGAGAAGCCTGTGCACCACAACAAAGAGTAGCCCCCACTCGCCATAACTAGAGAGAGCCCGTGCGCAGCAACAAAGACCCAATGCAGCCAAAAATAAACAAAAACAAAAACAAAAAAACCCAGAAAATTGAAGAGGAATATGTGCAGAATGGGCAAATCTCCAGAGTCAGAAGGTACATTCATGGTTGCTTAGGGCCAAGTATTGGGAGAAAATGGGGAGTTATTAATGATGCATATAGGGGTTTCTTTCTGGGGTGGTAAAATGTTCTAAAATTGATTTTGGCGATGGAAGCACAACTCTAAATATACTAAAAGCCATTGAATTGTGCACTTTAAATGGGTGAATTGTATGCTATATGAATTATACCAAATACAAATAATGAAGATGAAATAAAGCCTTTTAAAAATATGCAAGAGCTGATAGAAGTAATCACCATCAAACTACCACTATAAGAAATGTTAAAGGCAGGAGAAAAATATGCTAGTTGGAAATTTAGATCTATGTGAGAGAATGAAGAGGATCAGAAATCTATGTAGAAAATTAAATTAGAGTTCTCATATTTGAAAAAGGCCACTTAAAAGATAATTGGCTATTTAAAACAAATAATAAAATTGTGTTGTGGGATTTATGACATGTAGAAATAAAACGTATGACAGCAATTGCCCAAAAGATTGGGAGAAGTGAAATAGAAGTATACTGTTCTAAGGTTCTTACAGCATGCAAAGTGGTATATTACTTGACGGTACACTGTGATAAGTTGAAGATGTATACCCTAAATCCTAAAAAAAACACTTTTAAAAAGAAAGCAGAGAGGTATAGTTAATAAGCCAGTAAAGGAGATAAAACTGAATCATAAAAATGCTTAATTAATATAAAAGATGTCCAAAAGGGGAAGATGAACAGACTGGACAAATAGAATACAAAAAGCAAGATGGTTGATTTTAATCCAACAATATCAATAATCACATTAAATGCAAATGACCTAAACACTGTAATTAATAGGTGGAAATTATTAGATTTCATTTAAAAGCAAGACCTGGTTGGGTGCTATCTACAAGAAACCCACTTTAAATATATTTAAAGACACAGACTAAAAGTACATGGACGGGAGAAGATATATTATGCATACAGTAATCAGAAGAAAGCAGGAGTTACTATATTAATATTAGACAAAGTAGGTTTCAGAACAAGGATATTACCATGGATATAGAGGGGTATTTCATGATGGAAAGAGGATCAGTTCTTCAAGAGGACTAAGAACTGCAAATATTTATGCATTCAATAACAACTTCAAAATACATAAAGCAAAAGTAATAAAACTGAAAGGAAAAATAGAGAATTCACTGGTATGGTTGGGTATTTCAACACTACTCTCTCAATAATTGATAGAACAGTTAGACAAAAAATCAGTAAATAACTTGACCTAGTTGACATTTATAGAACACTCCACCCAACAACATCATGATACATATTCTTTTCTAGTGTTCACATAATGTTTACTAAGGTAGACCATATTCTGAGCCATAAAAGTAGTTTCAATAAATTTATGATTTAAATTATACAGAATACATTATCATAAAGGGAGTAAATTAGACATCAGTAATAGAAAAATATCTGGCAAATTCCCAAATATTTGGAAATTAGACACTGAATTAGATATACTTCAAAGAAGAACAGGAGAAATTAGAAAAAAAATTTTAAAGAATGAAAGTGAGAACATGACATAGCAAAATTTGTGGGATGCAGTACTTAGAAGGAAATTTATAGCATTAAATGCTTATATTAGAAAGTAAAAGATCTAAAATCACTGACCGAAGCTTCCACTTTAAGAAATTAGAAAAGCAAACTTAACTCCAATTAAGCAGAGGAAAGGAAATTGTAAAGATCATAGCAAAAAAAGCAGGAAACACGGACTTCCCTGGTGGCGCAGTGGTTGAGGATCTGCCTGCCAATGCAGGGGTCACAGGTTCAATCCCTGGTCAGGGAAGATCCCACATGCTGCTGAGCGACCAAGCCCATGAGCCACAACTACTGAATCCCATGTGCTGCAGCTACTGAATCCCATGTGCTGCAACTACTGAAGCCCACACGCTCTAGGGCCCATGCTGCAACTACTGAAGCCTGCGTGCCTAGAGCCCGTGCTCTGTAGCAAGAGAAACGCACCGCAATGAAGAGTAGCCCCTGCTCACTGCAACTAGAGAAAGCCCATGTGCAGCAACGAAGACCCAATGCAGCCAAAAAAAAAAAAAAAAAAAAATCAGAAAACAAATAGAGAATATCAATGAATTCAAAAGCTGTTTTTTTAAAACAATTAACAAAATTGATAAACTTCTAGCCAGACTTAGAAAAGGAAGAGAGAGCACGTTACCAATATCACAAATAAGAGATGGGACATTACTGATGTTTCTACAGCCGTTATAAAGATAATAATGAGGGCTTACCTGGTGGCACAGTGGTTGAGAGTCCGCCTGCCGATGCTGGGGACACGGGTTCGTGTCCAGGTCCGGGAAGATCCCACATGCCGTGGAGCAGCTGGGCCCGTGAGTCATGGCCGCTGAGCCTGCGCGTCCAGAGCCTGTGCTCCGCAATGGGAGAGGCCACAACAGTGAGAGGCCCACGTACCACAAAAAAAAAAAAAAAAGGTAATAATGAATACCACAAATCATTCTATGCCGGTAAATTTGACAATTTAGATTAAATGGACAAGTTCCTTAAAAGACATAAATTGCTAAAGCTCAATCAAAAAGAAACAAATAACCTGATATTTATTAGAGAAATTGAATTGTAGTTTAAAACTTTTCCACAGAGGAAGCTCCAGGAGGAGAGGGCTTCACTGCTGAGGTCTACCAACAATTTAAGGAAGAATTTATGTACCATTTCTACAGAAACTTTTGAAAAACTCAGATGAGGAGGGAATACTTCCCAGCTCATTTTTTGAGCCAAACCTTACCCTGATACCGAAACCAAAGACATAAGAAAACTACAGACTAACATCTGTTATGAACATAGATGCAAAATTTTAGTAAATTGAAGCCAACAATTTATAAAAATGACAATACAGTATGACCAAGTAGGGTTTACCCCAGCAATTAAAGGTTGGTTTTGTATTCAAAATTCAAACAATGTCATTCACTGTATTAATAGACCAAAAAAGAAAATAACATACGCTTATCTGAAAAGAGATAGGAAAAGCATTTGAGATAATTCAACTTCCATTTGTGTTAAAAATTCAACAGATTAGAAGGGAACTTCCTCAATATGATAGATGGCATCTTTTTTTTAAAAAATATTTTTTTAATTTACTTACGTGGCTGCGTTGGGTCTTAGTTGCGGCACGCAGGATCTTCGTTGCGGCGGTGTGCGGGCTTCTCTCTAGTTGTGGCGCACGGGCTGCAGAGTGTGCAGGCTCAGTTGCCTCGTGGCATGTGGGATCTTAGTTCCCCGACCAGGGATTGAACCCACGTCCCCTGCATTGTAAGGCAGATTCTTAACCACTGGACCACCAGGGAAGGCATCTTTGAAGAACCTGCAGTTAATACTCTACTTAATGATGAAATACTGAATTCTTTGCTCCTAAGAACAAGAACAAGGTGTGAATGTTTGCTTTCACCACTTCTTTTCAACATAGTACTGGTGATTCTCGCCAGTGCAATAGAACTGTTTTCCCACTGCAGAGGACATCATCATGTATATAGGAAATCATAAGGAATTAAATTAAATTTAGGATGGTTGTAGGATACAAAGTCAGTATATGAAAATTGTATCTTTATATACTTGGAAGAGCAATCTGAATTGAAGTGGATGAAACATACCATTTACAAATAACATAAAAATATGAAATTCTTAGGGCTCAATTTAACAAGACACATGAGATAGATGTATACTGAAAAATACAAAACACTGCTTATGGATCAGACTCAATATTGTTGAGATTTCAGTTCTTCCCAGATCTGTAGATTCAACACAATCCCAGTCAATTGATAGGCTGACTCTAAAACTTACCTGGAAACACAAAGGGTCTAAAATAGACAAAAGAAATTTGAAAATTAAGATCCAAATTGGAGGACTTTTACTACCTGATCTCAAGACTTATTATAAAGGTTTAGTAATTAAGATAGTGTAGTATTGGCGTTAAAGTAGACATATAGATCAATGGAAGAATATAGAAGTCCAGAAACAGATGCACACTTCTATGGTCAGTTGAGTTTTGATAGTTCCCAAAGCATTTCAGTGGGGAAAGGGTATCTTTTTAGTAAGTAGTCCTTAAATAATTAGATAACCATTGTAAGGGAGGAAAAATCTTTTTTCCTTCTACTCTTGTAGGTTCTCAGTGGTTCTCTTTAACAAAAGACATATTAACAAGAGAAAAATATGTTCATTAACATGTGTATCTCATATATACGTGGGAGAAGCTCTTGAATGAGTAACTCAAAGGTTCAATTAGAACTTAGGTTTATATAGCTTAACAAAGGAACAATAAATTTTTAGAGAATTGACAAGACAAAGGAAGAGGACCTTGAGTCTCTGGGGGTGGCAAATTGTGGGAAAGCAAACACCAGTTAGTGAAGATTGTTTTGTAGAGTCCTCTGGTGCCATCTCCAGACTGGTAAGTGTTGTCTCATGTGATTAACTTTTTTTTTTTTTTTTTGCGGTACGCGGGCCTCTCACTGTTGTGGCCTCTCCCGTTGCGGAGCACAGGCTCCGGACGCGCAGGCTCAGCGGCCATGGCTCACGGGACCAGCCGCTCCGTGGCATGTGGGATCTTCCGGGACCGGGGCACGAACTCGTGTCCCCTGCATCGGTAGGCGGACTCTCAACCACCGCGCCACCAGGGAAGCCCTCATGTGATTAACTTTTGTCTTTCCTGGTAGAGAGGGGAGGAGGACACCTTTGTAAATTTAACTCCTGCTTTTAGGCAAAAACAGGGAGGGCGGAGAACTTTTCTTGCATCTGCTTTTCAATTGCCTTCTCCTCAAAATAATCCTTAGAAGTGGTACTTTGGGGGGTGGCAAATTCTGCTACCTTTCACCACGTTAAAAAAAAAAACAACATAAAAAAACTCTAACCGTAATTGACACCATCAAAAAATTAACTCAAAATGGATTATAGACTTACATGTAAGGGCTAAAACTATTAAATTCTAGAAGAAAACATCTGAGAAAATCATTGTTTTCATAGATTAGGCAAAGATTTCATAAGATGAGCACAAAGTATTAAAAATTTGGTAAGTTTTATTTCATCAAAATAAAATTTCTCTTTTAAAGACAATGGTAAAGAAAATGAAAGGACAAGTCACAGACTGACAGAAAATATAAGTTTAAGAAAGTACTGGGACTTTCCTGGTGGTCCAGTGGTAAAAATCCACCTTCCAGGGCTTCCCTGGTGGCGCAGTGGTTGAGAGTCCGCCTGCCGATGCAGGGGACACAGGTTCGTGCCCCGGTCCGGGAGGATCCCACATGCCGTGGAGCGGCTTGGCCCATGAGCCATGGCCGCTGAGCCTGCGCGTCCGGAGCCTGTGCTCCACAACGGGAGAGGCCACAACAGCGAGAGGCCCGTGTACCGCAAAAAAAAAAAAAAAAAAAAAAAAAAAAATCCACCTTCCAATGCAGGGGACGCAGGTTTGAGCCCTGATCCGGGAAGATCTCACATGCTGCGGGGCAACTAAGCCTGCACGCCACAACTACTGAGCCCACGCCCCTCAACTAGAGAGCCTGCGTGCCGAAAACTACACAGCCCACACGCCCTGGAGCCCATGCGTCACAACTAGAGAGAGGAAAAACCCGCACGCCGCAAACTAGAGAGAAGCCCGCACGCCACAACTCCCACATGCTGCAACAAAGATCCTGCGTGCTGCGACTAAGGCCCAACGCAGCCAAAAAAAAAAAAAGAAAAGGAAAGTACTTGTCTACGGCCATACCACCCTGAACACATCGATCTCATCTCTAAGAAAGTACTTGTATACAGAATATATGAAGAACTCTCATAACTCAACAATAAGACAACCCAATTAAAAAACAGGCAAGAGGGCTTCCCTGGTGGCGCAGTGGTTGAGAGTCTGCCTGCCGATGCGGGGGACACAGGTTCGTGCCCCGGTCTGGGAAGATCCCACATGCCACGGAGCGTCTGGGCCCGTGAGCCATGGCCGCTGAGCCTGCGCGTCCAGAGCCTGTGCTCCGCAACGGGAGAGGCCACAACAGTGAGAGGCCCGCGTACCGCCAAAATAAATAAATAAATAAATAAATTAATTAATTAATTTAAAAAAATGTTCAACTTGAGTCATTAGGGAAATGCAAATTAGAATCACAAGATACCACCACATAACTATTTTTAGCATGACTAATCTTAAAAAAGTATGACTGGGGACTTCCCTGGCGCCACAGTGGATAAGGATCCGCCTGCCTGTGCAGGGGACACGGGTTCGAGCCCTGGTCTAGGAAGATCCCACATGCCTTGGAGCAACTAAACCCATGCGCCACAACTACTGAGCCCGCGTGCTGCAATTGTTGAAGCCCGCGTGCCTAGTGCCCATGCTCCACAACAAGAGAAGTCACCACAATGAGAAGCCTGTGCACCGTAACAGAGCAGCCCCCGCTCGCCGCAACTAGAGAGAAAAACCCACATGCAGCGACGAAGACCCAACGCAGCCAAAAGTAAATAAATTAATTTATTAAAAAAAAAAAAAAAGCAAAGGGGAGTGTGTCAAAACAACGAAGATACAAAAATAAATAAAACAAAAAACTAGAGAATGGTCTAATGAACCGCCATGATTTCAGTACCCAGTCAACACACTTTTTTTGTTGTTGTTATTATTGAAGTTGGACTAGGGACTTCCCTGGTGGTCCAGTGGTTAAGAATCCATCTTGCAATGCAGGGGATGCTGGTTCGACCCCTGGTCAGGGAACTAAGATCCCACATGCCGTGGGGCAACTAAGCCCGTGCACCACAACTACTGAGCCCACGCGCTCTGGAGCCCGAGCCCACAACTAGAGAGAAGTGTGCGCGCTGGAGCGGTGGATCCCGCATGCCACAACAAAGGATCCCACGTACAGCAGCTGAGACCCAACGCAGCCAAAAATTTTAAAAAGAACAAAAAAAATTCTTATACAGGTTTTGTATGAATGTAAGTTTTCTTTTCTCTAAGTTAAATAGGAGTAGGATTGCTGAGTCATATGGTAGATTTATTTTAACTGTATAAGAAACTACCAAACTGTTATCCAGAGTGGCTATACCAGTGTATGAGAGTTCCAGATGCCCCGTATCTTCACCAGGAGTATCAGTATTTTATATTGAAAACCTTTACGCATTTTAAAGTTGGGTTATTTTCTTATCATTGAGTTTTGAGAGTTCTTTATATATTCTGAATACGAATCATTTGTTGGATACATAATTTGCATATGTTTTCTTCCATCTGGTAGCTTGTCTTTTTTATTTTAGCAGTGTCTTTTTTTTTTTTTTTTTTTTTTTTGCTGTACGCGGGCCTCTCACTGCTGTGGCCTCTCCCGTTGCGGAGCACAGGCTCCGGACACACAGGCTCCACGGCCATGGCTCGCGGGCCCAGCCGCTGCGCGGCATGTGGGATCTTCCGGGATAGGGGCACGAACCCGTGTCCCCTGCATCGGCAGGCGGACTCTCAACCACTGCGCCACCAGGGAAGCCCATAGCAGTGTCTTTTGCAGAACAAAAGTTTTTAATTTTGATAAAGTCTGACTTGTCAGTTTTTTTCTTTTTTGGATTGTGCTTTTGGTATCTTATTTAAGAACCCTTTGCCTAATCTCAGGCCACAAAGATTTACTGCTCCTATGTGTTCTTCTAAACATTTAAAGTTTTGCATTTTACATTTTGATCAACAATCCATTTTGAGTTCATTTTTGTGTGTAAGTATACAGTTTAGGTCAATATTCATTTATTTTTGCATATGGATGTCCAGTGGCTTCTATACCATTTGTTGAAAAGACTGTCCTTTCTCTGTTAAACTGCCTTTGCATCTTTGTTAAAAACCAGTTGGTATGTTTGTATGGATCTGTTTCTGGACTTTTTTTTCTATTTGTCGTGTGTTCTTCCCTTCACCAATTCTGTACTATCTTGATTACTGTAACTTTATAGTAAGTCTTAAGATTGGTAATATAATTCCTACAACTTTGTTCTTCAAAATTGTTTTGGCTATTTTGCTTCTTTGCCTTTCCATATACATGTTAGAATTAGTTTGTCTGTATCTACAAAGAATCTTGCTGGGATTTTGAGTAGACCTGTACTAAATCCATAGATCAATTTGGGAAGAATTGACATCTTTGCTGTGTTGAATCTTCCAGTCTGTGAAAATGGTGTGTCTCCCCATTTATTTAGGTCTTCGTTTCTTTCTTCAGTGTTTTGTAGTTTTCAGTATACAAACCCTGGCCATGTTTGGTTAATTATATACCTAAGTGTTTAATTTTGGGTGACAGCAATCATAAATGATATTGTTTTTTAAGTTCTGGTTTTCAGTCATTCATTGCTAGTATATGGAAATTTCATTGATTTGGCAGTGTTGACTTTATGTCCTGTGATCCTTCTAAACACATTTACTACTTCTAGGTGGGTTTTTTTTTTCTTTTTGGTAGATTCCTTATATGTTGTCTGTGAAGCAGTTTTTATTTCTTCCTTGCCAATCTGTGTGCCTTTTATTTCTTTTTCTTGGCTTATTGTACTAGCTGGGACTTTCAGTTTGATTTTGAATAGTAGTGGTGGTAGTGGACAACCTTGCCTTTTTTCTGATCTTAGGGAGAAGGCGTCAGTCTGTAGGTTTGTTATGGATGCCCTTTATCAGACTGAGGAAATTTCCTTCTATTCCTAGTTTGTTGAGAGTTTATATTATGAGTGGATATTGAATTTTGTCAAATGCTTTTCTGCATTGGTTGAAATGATCATGTTTTTTCTTCTTTTGACTCAATATAAAGTGGATTACATTGACTGCTTTTCAAAAATTGAACCAACAGGACTTACCTGGTGGTCCACCGGTTAAGACTCCGTGCTCCCAATGCAGGGGGGATGGGTTTGATCCCTGGTCAAGGAACTAGATCCTGCATGCTGCAACTAAAAGATCCCTCATGCCACAACTAAAAAAAAAAAAAAAAAAAAGATCCCGCACGCCACAGCAACGATCCCGAGTGTCATAACTAAGACCCAGTGCAGCCAAAAAAAAAAAAAAAACTGAGCCAGCTTTGCATTCTCAGAATAAACTCCACTTGGTTGTCATGCATTGTCCTTTTTACGTTTCACTGAATTTCATTTGCCCATATTTTATGGAGATATTTAGCATCTTTGTGAGGATATTGTCCTATAGCTTTCTTGTAATTTTTTAATATTAAAAACTTCTTTTAATTGAAGTATAGTTGATTTACAATGTTGTGTTTATTTCTGCTGTACAGCAAAGTGATTCAGGTATACATATGTATACACACACACATACACATTCTTTTTTTTTTTTTTTTTTTGCGGTACGCGGGCCTCTCACTGTTGGCGGCCTCTCCCGTTGCAGAGCACAGGCTCCGGACGCGCAGGCTCTGCGGCCATGGCTCACGGGCCCAGCCGCTCCGCGGCATGCGGGATCTTCCGGGACCAGGGCACGAACCCGTGTCCCCTGCATCGGCAGGCGGACTCTCAACCACTGCGCCACCAGGGAAGCCCACATTCTTTTTTTAATATTCTTTTCCATTATGGTTTATCATAGGATATTGAGAATGGTTCTCTGTGCTATACAGTAGGACCTTGTTGTTTATCCATTCTGTATGTAATAGCTTACATCTGCTAACCCCAACCTCCCACTCCATCCGTCCCCCAACCCTCTCCCTCATGGCAACCACAAGTCTGTTCTCTATGTCTCTACATCATTTTCTTGTAATATTGTTGCCTGGTTTGGATATCAGGGTAACATTGGCCTCATAAAGTGAGTTGGGAGGTGTTTCCTTCTCTTCTGTTTTCTGAAGAGATTATATAGAATTGGTACTGTTTCTTCTGCAAGTGTGTTAAAATTTACCAGAGAAAATATCTGGACCTGTAGATTTCTTTAATAGTTATGGGATTATTCAAGTTATCTAATTCATCTTGGGTGACTTTTGATAATTTGTGGTTTCCAAGGAAGTGGTCTCTTTCAACTAAGCAATTGAATTTATGGTGTTTAAAGTTGTGTGTATACTCCCATATTATCTTTTTAATGCCTGCAGGATCTGTAGTGATATCTTTTCTTTTTTTTTCATTCCTGTTATATGTGTTTTCTTCCTTTTCTTTTTTGTCAGTGTTGCTAGAGATTTGTCAATTTTACTGATCTTTTCAAAGAACCAGCTTTTGGTTTCATTGATCCCCCGCCCCGTCCCGTTTTCAGTGTCATTGATTTGTGCTTTTTATTATTAACTTCATTCTGATTACATTGAGTTTATTTTGATTTTTTTTTTTTTTAGTTTCTTAAGGTAGAAAGTTAGATTATTGATATGAGACCTTTCTACTTGTATTAGTCAGCTCAGGCTGCCATAACAAAATACCACAGAATGGGTGGCTTAAACAGCAAAAAATTATTTCTCACCATTCTGGAGGCTGGAAAGTCCAAGATCAATAAACCAGAAAGGTAGGTTTCATTCTGGGGCCTCTAGTCGTGGTTTGTGGGCAGCTGCCCTCTAGCTGTGTGCTCACATGACGTCTTCTTGTGCATGCCAGCAGAGAAAGAGCAAACTCTCTAGTGTCTCTTCTATAAGGGCACTGATCCTTTTGGATCAGGGTCCTGTCTGTATGATCTTGTTTAACCCTAATTCCTTCCTTAGGGGCCTCATTCCATATATAGCCACACTGGGTTAGAGTTTCAGCATTTGAATTTTGGAGGGACACAAATATTCAGCACATTACACTATTTTTCTAATATAACAATATTTCCCTTTAAGTACTTCTTAAGTTTGCATCCCACACATTTTGATATGTTTTATTTACATTTTTGTTCAGAATATTTTCCAGTTTCTCTAGAGACTACCTCTTTGACCCATGGATTATTTAAAGTATGTTGTTTAATTTCCAAGTGTTTGTAGATGAACATGTCATATACTTGTTATTGATTTCTAATTTCCATTATGGTCAGAGGAGATACTTCGGATTATATCAGTTTTTAAAAATTTGTTCAAGTTGTTATATGATTCAGCATATATGGTCTATCTTGGTGAATGTTCCATGAGCACTTGAAAAGAATGTGCATTAATGTTTTTAGTTGGAGTGTTCTATAAATGTCACCTAGATCCTGTTGTTCGACAATGTTGTTCAGTTCTTCTGTATCCTTGCTAATTTTTGACCTAATGGTTTTATCTATTCCTAAAAGAGGAGTGTTGAAATATACAATTGTAATTGTGCGTGTCTATTTTTCATTTCAGTTCTTATTTTGTGTATTATGAAGTTCTGTTGTGAGGTGCATAGACATTTAGAATTGCTGTCGTCTTGGTGAATTGTCCCTTTTTATCATTATGTAATGCTCTTCTTTATCCCTGGTAATTTCTTTGCTCAGAAGTCTACTTTGTCTAATATTAATTTAGTCCTTCCAGCTTTTTTTTGCCTAGTGTTTGTATAGTGTATCTTTTTCAATCTTTTAAAATTTAAACTAATAGACTATTATTTAGAACAGTTTTAAGTTTACAGAAAAATTGAGCAGAAGGTACCAGAGTTCCCATATGCCACCCTTCACCAATACACACACAGTTTCCCCCGTTACTTAACATTTTACATTACTGTGGTACATGTGTTGCAATTGATGAGCCAATATTGATGCATTATTATTAACTAAAGTCTGTAGTTTAAGTTAGGTTTCACTCTTTGTCTTGTACAGTACGCTGGGTTTTGACAAGTGTATGTCATGTATCCACTATTAAAGTATCATACAGAATACTTTATTCTGTTTGCTTTTAATTCACCTATATCATTATATTTGAAGTGACTTTCTAAGTTATTTGGACAATCTCTCTCTTTTAATTGGCATTTTTAGACTATTTACATTTAATGTAATTATTGATATTTTAGATTTAGATCTACATCTAACTTGTTTTTTCTTTGCTGTTTCTATTTTTTAACTCTGATGATTCCCTCTTCCTGCCTTTTGAGTCATTTGAACATTTTGTAGTATTTCATTTTAATCATTTAAATTTATCTTTAAGGTTTTGATTATCTTTTTGTATAGTTTTTTAACTGGTTGCTCTAGGGATCTCTCTCTCTCTCTCTCTTTCTCTCTCGGCATGTACAGACAAACACAAATATACATATGTGTATGTGTATGTGCATATACACGCACCTAACTTTTATTAACAGTCTACTTAGAATTACTATTTTGCCATTTCAGGTGGAATGTCAAAACCTTTGCACCATATAGGTTCCTCTCCTTTTCCCCCCTTGATATTATAGTTGTCCTGTCCATTACATTTATCTACATACATTGAAAATTTCATGAGATAATCTTACAGTTTTTGCTTTCAAACATCAAAACATATTTTAAAGAACTCAGTAGGAGAAGAATGTTATATGTAACCAGATATTTAGCATTTTTGTTTTTCTTCCCTAATTCCTGGTATTCCAGGTTTTCTTGTATTGTTTCCCACCTTTTTGAACAACTTTCTTTGGTCATTCTTTTAGAATAGGTCTGCTGACAGTGAATTCTCTTTGTTTTTCTTCATTTGAGGATGTCTTTATGTCATCTTTATTCCTAAAGGTTATTTTCTCTGCACACAGAATTCTGTGTTTATGGATCTTTCCTTTAAGCACTTTAAACATGTCATTCTACTTCCTTCTAGTCTTCATAGTTTTCTGATGAGCAATATGAAGTGATTCAAATCGCTGTTCCCTTAAGTCCAGCATCATTTTTGACTTGTTACTTTTAAGATTTGTTCTTTGTCTTTAGTTTTTACCTGTTAGATTGTAATGAATTCAGGAGTGGATTTTGTTGTGTTTATCCTGTTTGGGAATTTCTGAGCTTCTTAACTCTAGGTTTATGTCTTTTGTCAAGTTTGTAAAGCTTTCAGCCATTATTTCTTAACATATTTCACCACACTCTTTCTCCCCTCCTTCTGGGATACTGATGGCCCAAATATTAGACTTTCTGATATTTTTTACAGGCCCTTGATAATCTGTTCTCCCCCTCCCCATCTTTTTTCTTTTTATTGTTCAGATTTGATATTGATTCATATTTGATGCTTCTATTGAAATTTGATTTGTCTTCAATTTGAACTTGATCAGTCTTCAAATTCACTTACTCTTCTCTCATTTCTGTTCTGCTATTGGACCCATCAAGTGAGTGTTATGTTTTTGTTGCTATATTTTTTAGTTCCAAAATTTCCATTTGGTTCCTTTTTATAGCCTCTATTTCTTTCCTGAGACATTCTGTCTTTCTATTAGTTTCAGGAGTGTTTTCCCTACATTTTGGGAGCATATTTTATAATAGCTTTTTTAATAGCTGTCAGATAATTTCTACATATGTGTCACCTCCATGTTGTATCTGTTCATCTCTCTTCCTATGCAGATTGAGATTATCTTGGTATTTTGGATGCTAAGTAATTTTGGATTATATCTTGAAATTTTTGAATATTATTAGGGTCTGGGTCTTGTTAAATGCCATGGTGAAAGTTGACTTTTATTTTAGCAGACACTTGACGTGGTTGGGTTCAGCTTGCGAATTCTGTCCAGCCTTCAGTGGATGGTGATTCCAAAGTTATTTCAGTTTTCTTAGCTTTTACAGTGCTATTTAGATCTGCTTTGCATGTGCACTACCCATTAACTCATATGGGACTTGGCTGGTGGCTATTCTCATAGTTCAACGTGTCCTACTATTAGGAGATACATGGTGAATTGTTTTAGGTGGTGAGAGGTCATTATGAGAACATCTCAGATAGTTCTGAAAAAATGTATACATACATGCCTGCATGTGTGTACTAAATCTGTACGTGAATCTGGGTGACTTGTACTATTTTTGCAAATTCTCTGTATGTTAAAAATTTCTCAAACAAAAATTTGGAGGCAAAAAATATATATATAGGTCAGAAACATGCCATTCCTCTGCTTAAAAACTCCCAGTGGCCTCTCATCTCACTAAGTAAAAGCCAGATTCCTTTTAGTGGTCGTTTGGCCCTTCAGGATCAGCTTTCTCACCCCCTATTGGCTTTTTGTCTCATTCAGAGTAAAAGCCAGAATTCCTTTTTTTTTCCTTTTTCTATATGACCCTTAATTTATTTATCTTATATTCCTAGAACTTATTGTAGTATTTGGCCAATAGTAAGAACACAAGCACACAACAAACGTGTTTGAATGAATGACTGGTTGTGACTTTGTGACAGGTTTTATTATTTTCCTCAGGATGTCTGAACCCCCCCTGTATGTTATTTTGTGTTATTGCAGGCCTTGAACCACCTGTAATGTCTATAACTTGCTGTAGCAATAGAGATCATTACTACCTCTCCTTAGGCTCTTAAAAATTAGGACCTGAAAGTCATTTTTAAGTCCCAGAGCCATGCATACTTTCAAGAACTATTACTCTCCTTCCCTAGTGTCCTTTGTACCACTTTCTTCATTTTAATCTGTTTATCCTCATCCCCATCCATATGCTCTAGTCTCATTCTTTTTCATCAGTTCTATCAGTAAGGTACCTTCATGGTTTCCTCATTATCGCGTTTTATAACCAAAGTGTTCTCCCCATCATTCTGGGGGCAGATATGGGAGGAGGAACAGGTAGCTACTGGTATCCTGTGTTCAAAATGAAAAATGATTCTATTAAATATAGCTTGCTGGAAAGAATTCTCTGTAACGAGATTTGCCCTTAGTTTCTAAAGTTCAGCCCAGTAGCTTTTAGGCAGAGACCATTTCTCTGGCCTCAATTATTTTGCAGGAGAGAAAAAGGCAAAGTAAATTTAAACGTGAACTTTTAATTCAATACACATCCACAGCTTGTTATTCTTCTCTAATAAGACTGTATTCTGGCATCTCAACATATGTAGCAGAAAAGAGCTGGTGCTATGTCTTTAAAAACTATCCTCCAAGCAGTGTGGAGGCAGGCTTGTCACTGAAGTGCTTGAATGAGAGCAAGAAGAGGAGGTGGAAGGGGGTGCTCTTGTAGCGTGTGTGTGTTCCCGCACACGCGCACTCACACATGTGAGTGTGACTGTTGGCAGAGCTCTAGGTGGCATCCTTCTGAACAGCTGGGCCATGGTCTGCTTCAGAGCTGCTTGTCGGAGCAATTAGCTTGCTAGAGACGCAGCAGCAAGGATCAGTAGCGTTTCATTCAAGGGTGATGGGGGCGGGAGGGGACTGTGGGCGGGGGAAGAGGCACAGGTTTCCCAGAAGGAATTTCTTCCGGCAAAATTCCTGCAGAACAGATTCTTACAATGAAGTCTACATTAATAATGTGAGCTCGCTGTTGGTTTAAGTGCAGATCCATCTGGGGTGAGTTTTGGATAATTTTCTCTCTTTATATAAAAGTCCTTGAACTCCACAGACTGGGTAAGGAAGAAGCTAGAAAGATAGATATCTTTTGTATCTTGGCCAATTTAACTGTATAATACACATTTGGGAAATTAGATAATTTTCAAGTGTTAAGCTTGTAAGGATTTTGTAGGCATTTTTGTTTTTTATCTTTAAAATATTTTTAAAATTAGGTGTGCTAGAACTTTTACTCTAGTCAGATTCTACCTCTTCTATGGCTATTTCAAGTGATGCTTCATTCAGATTTAGCTTATAAGAATAGTGGTGATTTCTTTTCTTTTTGGTGATGCTGTTGACACACATTGCAGGAAGCAGGGAATCCCCTATAAATATCCTTCACTGTGTCATTCCACAGCTATCCACACCCGGTTGGTGAATATGTCTCTCTGTCCTATGTCTTTACGTAACTGTCCCCTAGTCTTTAAATGTGTTAAGAAGAAACATGTCACCTTTGCTGTGTCTAGGAAGCTTTTTTGATTATGAACATCTTAGGAGGAATTTATTCAGCCTTTTTACTGAAACATGCCTTTTGACGTTGAGGTTGTCGTGAGAATTTCCTGTGGGTTTACTGCTTCTTATTTTGAATTACTTGTTTGTTTCTTATAATTGGTTTGTTTTTGTTTGCTGGCCTTGGTTTCTAAAGAGTGCAGAGATGGGATTCCCTCTGCCTCCAGTGACGTAGTGATTTTGTTTGCAGTCTTTTTCTTCTGAGAGGGAGGGGACAGAGAGAAGGAAGAAGAAAAATCCATCCGAAGTGGTGCGTTCTCCCATCTATGCCTAACTGGGTACCGTTGAACAGAGCTGAAGCCAAAGTGGGATGTTGTTAATAATAGGGACGCTCTTTTGTTTGTTTCCTTTTTGAATAGGCTGAGGCCAAAGTCAGGATTGCTGAAGCAGAGTCCCTGAATTAACCCTGTATGTCCTGCTGCTAATGAATTTTACTTAATTGCTTTTTGTAAATATGGAATGAAAAAGAGCTCGTAAGCAGGTTTCTGGAACCTAGCAAACATGAGTAATTTTAGGTTGGGTTTTGGAATTTGGAATTTTTCTACCTTATTTGCACTGGTCCTGAGCAGGCAGTTTGTACGCTCTTTCTCAGACCTCAAAAATAGGTAGCTATATAAAATTCCTTGCCACTGTAGTTAGAGTGAAACCCTCATTTTTGAATGTATGAAGCTAAAATAAAGCTTAGGAAGAAATTGTTATACTCTTAGGTGTGGACTTAACTTACCTTTTTTGGATTAAGAGTTTGGGCTTCCAGTTCTTTTTTATGCAACTCCATATTAATAATCTGATCTCTGGAGGACTGCCTGCAGAGGCCGGTGTGAAAAATTCAGTAGACGAGAGCCTAGGAATATTTTAGGTTTGCCTGTGGATGTGTTTGGATAACATATGTTGAAAAGTGCCTTTAAGAACTTGCTGGTTTATTTTCTGTCCTGATACTCTTTTCTGTTCTGTGCTCTCATTTATTCTAAGTTCTCTGTGTTAAGTGAAAAGAGTAATGTCTGTTTTTTAGCTTACATTATGCAGTCCTATTGTTATGGTAGTTCAATTAATATTTATTACAGCCATAAATATTTCAAACTAACAAAATTCTAGTTTTATTTGGGGAGAAGGAAGGGGAAGAAAAAGAAAGACAATCTTAGGGTAAACCAAGAGCATTCTGGATGAATAACCTATTTAGAAGGTTGCCAGAAACCAGGGCTATAAAGGTTAATAGAAATTCTACTGCATCCTTGCATCTCAATATTGCAGCAAATATGTGGATAATTTCTTGCTAGCTTTTCAGGAAACCCCTGTCGTGGACAACCCTCATTAATAGTTGCTGGGAGACTGCTCTGACGTCACTGGGAGCGGTTCCCCATCTGCAACGAGGACAGGAATAGCCTTTGAGGGGGAAGAAAACTGCTGTGAAGTTAAAAGATGACGGTTTTGTTAACTTGGTTTTCCTTCCATTTGGGAGTGGGTGGGATAGACCTAAAGACTTCTTAAATGTTTCAGTCATTAGCAATGGAAAAATTATTAAGAGGTTTTTTTGTTTCAGCTGAAAGTACCTTTTTTAATCTTCATTTTCTAACCATCCAGGTTTTAGAAAAGGTCAAGGAAAGAAAAGCTGTTGAAAGATGTTGGAGAAGTAAGATTTATTTCTTTTTATCCTTCCTTTTTTTTCACTTTTTTTTTTTCTAAAGGAAAAAGAAAAGATCAAGGACTGCTTTTGCAAGAGATGTTTGGCATCACCTTGTTTGGGATAATTAAAAATGTGATATATGTTGGAAGAACTTTCTGGCAAAATTGATAGGGACTATTTCTGTGCCTAAAAGTTACCGTTAGGTACTTCTCTCCAAAGTGCTCCTCTCCTAGCCCACCTACTCTCACTGATTTATAGCCTGTTTAGGAGCTTCTTTTTTTGGAAAGCACATATAGTAACTAATAAATGTTTGGACTCTGGATTTAGGCTGCCTGAGTTCAAATCCTACGTATGCCAATTGCTGGTTCTGTGACCTTGGACAAATTACTTAACCTCTCCATTTCTTCATATGTAAAATGTATGAAATGAAGATAATAGTAGTATCCACCTCCTAGGATTGTTTTGAGGATTAAAAGAGTTAATACATGTAAAGCCTTTAAGATAGTTCCTGGTCATCTTAAAGGCTTACTTAGCATTAGCTATTATTAATGTTTAGAAATTAAACAGGAATATACCATTTGTATCTTCAGATCACCTGTAATTTTTAAGGAAGCCAGAGGAGATTTTCAAGCCATGTAGGATGTTGCATGTTTAAAATGAATATAAGTATAATCTAAATATTTAAGCTTAAAATTGACACTTTTTAAAAAATAAATTTATTTATTTATTTTTGGCTGTGTTGGGTCTTCGTTTCTGTGTGAGGGCTTTCTCTAGTTGCGGAGAGCAGGGGCCACTCTTCATCGCGATGCGTGGGCCTCTCACTGTCGCGGCCTTTCGTTGCGGAGCACAGGCTCCAGACGCGCAGACTCAATAGCTGTGGCTCACGGGCCTAGTTGCTCCGCGGCATGTGGGATCCTCCCAGACCAGGGCTCAAACCCGTGTCCCCTGCATTGGCAGGCAGATTCTTAACCACTGCGCCACCAGGGAAGCCCAAAAGTTGACACTCTTGATCCTCTTAGGAAGTATCTTTTCTAATTTGATGCTCATAGGCCAAATTGCAAACACCTTCCCTCAGATTAACAGCTCTGTTTTTCTTTCTTTGGCCATCATTGATCTTTTGACTTCTGTAGATGATGACTGTTTTTTTTTGTTGTTTGTTTGTTGTTTTTTACTTTCTTCCATTGGTTCTGATCTACTTTAAAATCTTAGGACACTTGCCTTTGGTGTCTACCTCTGATACTTTGTGTCCTCTGCTTTTCTCTATGTACGTTGATGTGGTGGTGTTCTTTCTCCATATATTTATGAGTATAAGATTTATATGAAGTCCTATGTATTAAGACTCCTTAAATCAACTAGCTTAAAAAATCTACGCTCTTTAATTTTTGTCAGTTTGATTACTATGTGTCTTGGTGTGTCCCTCCTTGGGTTAATCCTGTATGGGACTCTCTGCACTTCCTGGACTTAGGTGACTGTTTCCTTTCCCATGTTAAAAAAATCTAGGATCTTAAATGGACCAAATATCAAATCACAAATATTAAAATATCCAATATCTCCATGCCCTTTTACCTTCTTTTAATTTCATATTAAAGACTTAGAGTGTTACTCTTTTGTGGTTTTTGAGGCTTCGACTTTTGGATTGCTATCTAAATTACGAAGGTACACTGATGAGCTAGTAATGTGTAACATTTATAGTGAAGAAAATACCTTTCTGTGTAAAGTTTTATTCTTTCCTCCCTATTAATTTTCTTAAGCCAGTGAGTTTTAAGGAATACTGCTTACATATCTTTTCCAGTGGAATATATGGGGAAAGAGAGTTAATATTATTAAAAAGGAGAGCATAAATTGAAGAAAAATAAAAAGTAAGAAGCACTACGCAGGTGAATGTCCTTAAAGTCTAGGCAGGCACTGCCAAGGAACGTGCTAAGTGGACATTATGTGTTGCTGGGGGAACGTTGAGAAACACTATGATTAGATAATGCGACTGGCCTTGCTTCTGGAGTGAACTAAGGGGGAAATTTTTTATCTCCAAAACTCTTGAACATATTTATCCTAGGGAGTTGATGAGAAATGTGAATAAAGATTTAGGTACAAAGATACTCATTACAGCATTATTTTATTATAAAAATTAACAGCTTCCTGAATATCCAGTAAGAGGGAAATGGTTAAATAAATTGTGGTACATATATGTAGTAGAATATTAGATAGTTATTAAAATGACTTTGGTAGAAGTAATTAACGGGGGAAATGGTCACAGTTCTAGTAGTAGAAAAAAGCATGGTATAAAAATGTTCTGTATAATGTAAATTACATAAAAATTATTTGGTATGGAAACATCCAAATGGATACAATTTCCATTTGAATATGGAAGCAAAGTTTAGAAAAACATATCTCAGAACATTGGTGTTACTAATAACAGTCATCTCTGAGTTACAGAGTATGGGTTAATTTTTCTTTTCTACTTCTACTTGTGTGTGTTTTCTGTAAGTATAAAGAAGCCTATAGTACTTCTCTAATCATAAAAACCTTTCTGTTAGTATCTGAAAGTAAAATTTCAGAACGTGTTAAAGTGAAAATGAATGTGATGACATATAAATTCCTAAGCATAGTGTTTAGATCATAGTAAATGCTTAATAAATGATAGCTCCTGCGTACTGAGGAAGATCGCCTCCTATGATCAGAGCCCTTTCATATTGGGAGGCAACATCACTGAGATAGTATCCTATTCATGCAGCTTTTTGTCTTTCCGAGGTCGATAAATATGTTGTTCTTCTGTATGTACTGGCCCAGGATATTAAAAAAAAAAAAAAGTTGTAGGACCAGAGTGAAATGTTTTGGTGTTCTCTTATGAAGGTATAAAGGAAACTGATGTAGAGGGGGCCTAGTAGTGATTTTCTGCAGTGACTTAAAAAAATTTTTTTAGCTTTGATATAATTTATTTTTTATTTTTAAAATTTATTTATTTATTTTTGGCTACATTGGGTCTTCGTTGCTGCACACGGGCTTTCCCTAATTGTGGCGAGCAGGGGCTACTCTTCGTTGTGGTGCGCGGGCTACTCTTCATTGTGGTGCGCAGGCTTCTCATTGTGGTAGCTTCTCTTGTTGCAGAGCACAGGCTCTAGGCACGGGGGCTTCAGTAATTGTGGCTCACGGGCTCTAGAGTGGAGACTCAGTTGTTGTGGCTCATGGGCTTAGTTGCTCCATGGCATGTGGGATCTTCCCGGACCAGGGGTCAAACCCCTGTCACCTGTATTGGCAGGCGGATTCTTAACCACTGCGCCACCAGGGAAGTCCCTAGCTTTGATATAATTTATTTTATTTTATTTTTTTTTTTTGCGGTACGCGGGCCTCTCACTGTTGTGGTCTCTCCCGTTGCGGAGCACAGGCTCCGGATGCGCAGGCTCAGCGGCCATGGCTCACGGGCCCAGCCACTCTGCGGCATGTGGGATCTTCCCCGACCGGGGCACGAACCCATGTCCCCTGCATCGGCAGGCGGACTCTCAACCACTGCGCCACCAGGGAAGCCCAGCTTTGATATAATTTATGACTCCCACTGTAAGTTGCTTTTATCCCCCTTTCTGGGTTGCCTGTTTAAGAATTCTTGGGAAATTTGAAACAGTATAACAGAAAAGATATTCTTTGTTCTAGGAATTTCTCTTCCTTCTCAAGTTAGTCTAACCATATGGGCCCCTTGGAACTCAGTGCTGATAAAAAAGAAAGGTAGATTTCCATCTACTTTGGACTTGCTTGGGAACTGAGATGTGCATGTAAGAAACTATCAATACTTTCAACACGTGAAAAACATACTGGAAATACACGTCAGTGGCTATTTTTACTGAGCAGTAGTGTCAGATATTCTTTTTTTTTAACTTTTTATTTTATATTGGAGTATAGCCGATTTACAATGTTGTGATAGTTTCAGGTGCACAGCAAAGGGACTCAGCCATACGTTTACATGTATCCATTCTCCCCCAAACTCCCCTCCCACTCAGGCTGCCACATAACATTGAGCAGAGTTCCCTGTGCTGTACAGTAGGTCCTCGTTGGTTATCCATTTTAAATATAGCAGTGTGTACATGTCGATCCCAAACTCCCTAACTATCCCTTCCTCCCAGCCTTCCCCCCGTGTCAAATATTTTTAATATTTGACAGTTTTATTCTTCATAATCACTATAGTTCTTAATATGTGACTTGTACAATAAATACATGTTTAGTAAGTAGTCATAGACAAAAAAGACTATAGTCTCTTAACACCATGGCTTTTGTGCCTGAGATCATTTTCTCTTCCAGGATGCAAAATAATGTGAATGTACTTAATATTATGGAAATTTATACTTAAAAATTATTGAAATGATAATTTTTATGTTATATATATTTTACCACTGTTAAAACAAAAAACACAACAGTGTGAGCCAGATGAAAATGTGCAGTTTCCAAGCTAATTATGACCCTGACACCTCAGATTCTGTCAACTTCTCAACATTCACTTACTACCATATACCAGGAGATGGGGACCAAAGTTGCTTGTTACAGCCAGAGATATTATATCAATTATTGGCAAAAAGCATGCAAGGAAAGGGGAATACCTTGTAATACATCAGGTGGATTTTAGAATGTTAATGAGCACCACTGAGGAGAAGGATGGACTTTTTGGTGTAGTCTCCTCATCTAGTTTATAATTATCTTGAATCCTCTTTGCTTCAAGAAGATCTGTAGCTGAGGGAGAAGGAATTGGGAATTGAATGTGAAGAGCAAAGGTATTACAGTAGCTCTTCCCTGTCCACGGGGGATATGTTCCAAGACCCCCAGTGGATGCCTGAAAACTGGATAGTACCAAGCCCTGTATATACTATACTTTTTCCTATGCCTACATACCTATGACAAAGTTTAATTTATAAATTAGGCACAGTAAGAGATTAACAACAATAATAAAATAGAACAATTATAACAATATATTAATGAAAATTTTGTGAATATGGTCTCTCTCTCAGAATATCTTATTGTACGAATTTAATACCTTTTCCATCTTAACTAAGCACTAACCATGCAGTGTGGCCATAAGTTTTACAGTTTGAGGTGTGACCGCAAAATTAGCACAGGTTTATTTTTTCTTTTTCACAATTTCACGGAAGATTCATTCTTAGCAACCTCAGCATATGATTTTTTTTCTTATTAAGTTGAGAACTTTCACCTTTTCACCTAAAGGAAGCACTTTACGGCTTCTCTTTGGCGTATCCAAATTGCCAGCATCACTACTTGTGCTTTGGGGCCATTATTAAGTAAAATAAGGCTTACTTGAACACTAGCACTTTTGATACCATGACAGTTGATCTGATAACTGAGAAGGCTACTAAGTAACTGACAGGTGGGATATGGAGGGACAAAGGAATGATGCCTGTCTTGGGCGGGACTGAGTGGGATGGCACAAGATTTCGTTATGCTATTCAAAACAACGCTTATGAATTATTTCTGGAATTTTCCATTCAGTATTTTTGGACTTCAGTTGACTGTGGGTAACTGAAACCAAGGAAAGCAAAGCTGCAGAATTGGGGGTGGGGGGAACTACCGTATTTCCTCATTTGGACATAGCAATTTTTTCTCTAAGCACAGTGGAGCGTGATGGGGGAGGGGAGTGTAGAAAAGAGGACTGATATCATAGAATTACAGGAACTGGATGAGCTGATTGTGATTTGAGAATATGGAAAATAAGAGCCTGAAATCTCTGAATTTTGATGATGATTTTAACATTTCAAAGAAAGTTATGGGAAACTTACAAAGGTTAGCAGTCTTAAAACGTTTAGCTTTTTCCATATACTGTAGCATGGGAAGCTTCAATATTGGGATTTCAGCTGGGCAGCGCTTTACTTATACTAATCCAACAATTTATCCTAGTGATGGTTTTTCACAGTGCAAGGATTCCTGAATATCTCCTTTGAAATTAAACAAGGGAAGATTTCTGGAGTTTGGAGGATCCCTTGTTATTTGCATAGATTCATTGTCATCGCTATTCACTCTTTCCCCCTACTATTCATTTTTAGTGTATCAGAATGGCAGCATTGCTTACTTGTCTGTACAGACTATTCTTTGATAATATTTGCAGCAGTTTCTGTGAAAATTGTTTTATTAAAAAACAAAAAAGAGGAGGAGGCAAGGGGAATATCATCTTGTAGCTCTTAGTGATAGAGCCTGTTGCCATGGAGTCCTGGATCAGATTGGCTGACCTGGGGGCCAATGAGCAGTTAGAACATCAACACATCATCATTTAACCTTGCAGAATTCATTTACTCAGTGATATATGACATTAATACCGTAACTGTATATAAAACTGTGAAATAAAATGTTTCAAGAATGGTATAAGGTGGTTTTCTCTTATTTTTCAAAATTTGCTGCTTAATATAAACAATGTAATAATACATATCTTCTTACTTTGATTTGATTGGGAAAAGATATGGTGGGAAATACCTATCACCTGTCTGTGAATTGAGTTGCTGCTGCAGTCAATTGGGCTTATGCCAAGTCTAAGTCAAACCCTGGCCTCTAGACCAGAGGAGATTTGTCTTGATATCTGAAGCTGCCTTGCTTATTTTGGTAGCTTTAGAGCCGAGTCAGAAATTGGCAGCTTTTTTCTTACTTGTTTTTCCTTTTTCTCTTCCACTCTGATATGGTAGTCCCTGTAAATGTTATATTTGCACACTATTTGGTCTGGAGTTAGAGGATTAGCTGGGAGTAGCTTCTGTATTCTCCATCTTCACTTCTCTAGCTTGTTCATATTTATTGACATATATCTGGGAGGTTTCACTTAACTCAGTGTTAGTTCCTTGTCATAGCAGATCATGGCATGTATCTTCTCCTGTACCTTATTGCTTTAGAGACTGAGAATGATTCATTCATACAAAGAAAATACCCTTTCTAGATCTTGTAAATGAAAGAAGTAAAGAGTATTGTTTTTCTTCTTACATTTTATGTCAGGGAGACTTGAGAAATTATGGTGTGTCTTGTTCTCCTCTCCTCCAGTGGTTCCATGCTTGGCTATTTACAGATTTGAAGGATTGAAAGAGACTTCAAGAGATCCATGAGTTTGTTCCCCTCTTTTGAACTATTCAAGTCTCTATGAGTGAGATGCGAACTTCTCATTATACCATCGCTTTCTGTCTCAGAGGAATAGAACCAAACTTCAGATTTATCTGTTAAGCAAAGAGGAGCAAAAAGTCTGTTTGGTATCTGGCTAACTTTTTGTGGGGGAGCCCTTAGAAAAGTAGGATAGGAAGTGTTTGGGATTTTGTAATTTTAGTTATTTTGACCAGAAAAAGGCTCCCTGAGATGGCATCTGGGTAAAGACCTGAAAAGACTGAGTAAGCAAGCCATGCTGTTATCTGGGAGAAGACCATTCCAGGCAGAAGGAAGGAACAGTAAAAGCAATCACTATAAAGTGGGTTTAGGGCACAAGGAGGAGCCAGTGTGATTGAAACTGCATATATTGGAGAACTAGTAAGAGATGGGATCAGAGGGCAAATTAGTGGTCAGATTATTTAAGGTCATTTTAAGTACTCAGGTTTTGCTCTGAGTGAGATGGGGATCCATTGGAGAGTTTTGAGCAAAGCTATAACATGATCTGAAACTGTTTTTACACAATTACTCTGGTTGCTATGTTTAGAAAATACTGTAGGGGAGCAAGATTGGAATCAGGAGACCAGTTAGAAGGCTATCAGCCAAGAGAGATGGTGGCTTGGACCAGGGTGGTAGCAGTGGAAATGTAGGAAGTCATCAGATTTTGGTTATATTTTGAAGTTAGAGTCAACAGGATTTGCTCCTTGATCATTTTGGTCTTCAGTTTACTCTTCTATAAAGAGAATGGTGATATCTACTTGTAAAATGTCTAGCCCTGTACACACATTAGAGTGATCAATGATAAACTTTCTTGAAGTGAGGCCTCTTTAGGATCTGAGCCATCAAATGTTGTGTGTTCTTTAAACATCATGAGTAACATGTCTGAAGGAACCAGCCACTCTTCATTGATTCATCTCTTGCCTTAGGTGTATGCTTACAGCTATATCAAACATTGGAGCTCTTCCTTTTGAAAGAAGCATTTACCTAAATCGACTTTTAAAAAACAATTCTTAAAATACCAAAGTATCGAGAAAAGTAGGAAACCAAGTGCAGTAAGTGGTAAATAGGCAGTAAAAGACCGCAAGTAAGAAAAAAGATAAGAATTCTAATTCTCATTAAAATAGGCAAGGATCTCACCTGTGCAGAATAATGTGGGTTCAATACTGATTGGGAAATGGGTGTATACAAGGTGCCAATTCCAAGTGGAAATATGTTTGTTCATAAGAGAAAAAGAGTACCACTGAACAGCCAGGAAGAGGGGTCTCTCAAATATCTTTCTTTACCTTCTTACTGTAGAATAGGATTAGGAGGAACTAACATTTACTTGAGCATACTGTATGTAGGCACATTACATTTGCTATGTGATTTTCCAATGACTCTATGAGATATGTATCATGTCTAATCTTACAGATAAGGAGGCTGAGGCTTAGTTACATGGTTAATAAGTTGTAGAAACATTAGTCTTTTTTTTTTCACATTTGTTGAGTTGGCTGTGTAATTCATTTCTTTTATGCTAAATCCATTTTTTTATGTCTCTGAAATGTCTTTTTTTATCTTTATTTTTTATTTTTTTTTTGCTTTATAACAAATTTAATCCGTTATACATATACATATGTTCCCATGTCCCCTCCCTTTTGCGTCTCCCTCCCACCCTCCCTATCCCACCCCTCCAGGCGGTCACAAAGCACCGAGCTGATCTCCCTGTGCTATGCGGCTGCTTCCCACTAGCTATCTACCTTACGTTTGGTAGTGTATATATGTCCATGCCATTCTTTCACTTTGTCACAGCTTACCCTTCCCCCTCCCCATATCCTCAAGTCCATTCTCTAGTAGGTCTGTGTCTTTATTCCTGTCTTACCCCTATGTTCTTCATGACATTTTTTTTTTCGTAAATTCCATATATATGTGTCAGCATACAGTATTTGTCTTTCTCTTTCTGACTTACTTCACTCTGTATGACAGGCTCTAGGTCCATCCACCTCATTACAAATAGCTCAATTTCGTTTCTTTTTAAGGCTGAGTAATATTCCATTGTGTATATGTGCCACATCTTCTTTACCCATTCATCCGATGATGGACACTTAGGTTGTTTCCATCTCCGGGCTATTGTAAATAGGGCTGCTATGAACATTTTGGTACATGTCTCTTTTTGAATTATGGTTTTCTCAGGGTATATGCCCAGTAGTGGGATTGCTGGGTCATATGGTAGTTCTATTTGTAGTTTTTTAAGGAACCTCCATACCGTTCTCCATAGTGGCTGTACCAATTCACATTCCCACCAGCAGTGCAAGAGTGTTCCCTTTTTTCCACACCCTCTCCAGCATTTATTGTTTCGAGATTTTTTGATGATGGCCATTCTGACTGGTGTGAGATGATATCTCATTGTAGTTTTGATTTGCATTTCTCTAATGAGTAAAGATGTTGAGCATCCTTTCATGTGTTTGTTGGCACTCTGTATATCTTCTGTGGAGAAATGTCTATTTAGGTCTTCTGCCCATTTTTGGATTGGGTTGTTTGTTTTTTTGTTATTGAGCTGCATGAGCTGCTTATAAATTTTGGAGATTAATCCTTTGTCAGTTGCTTCATTTGCAAATATTTTCTCCCATTCTGAGGGTTGTCTTTTGGTCTTGTTTATGGTTTCCTTTGCTGTGCAAAAGCTTTTAAGTTTCATTAGGTCCCATGTGTTTATTTTTGTCTTTATTTCCATTTCTCTAGGAGGTGGGTCAAAAAGGATCTTGCTGTGATTTATGTCATAGAGCGTTCTGCCTATGTTTTCCTCTAAGAGTTTGATAGTGTCTGGCCTTACATTTAGGTCTTTAATCCATTTTGAGCTTATTTTTGTGTATGGTGTTAGGGAGTGATCTAATCTCATACTTTTACATGTCCCTATCCAGTTTTCCCAGCACCACTTATTGAAGAGGCTGTCTTTTCTCCATTGTGTATTCTTGCCTCTTTTATCAAAAATAAGGTGACCATATGTGCATGGGTTTATCTCTGGGCTTTCTATCCTGTTCCATTGATCTATCTTTCTGTTTTTGTGCCAGTACCATACTGTCTTGATTACTGTAGCTTTGTAGTATAGTCTGAAGTCAGGGAGCCTGATTCCTCCAGCTCCATTTTTCGTTCTCAAGATTGCTTTGGCTATTCGGGGTCTTTTGTGTTTCCATACAAATTGTGAAATTTTTTGTTCTAGTTCTGTGAAAAATGCCAGTGGTAGTTTGATAGATATGGGGAGATATGTATATGTATAACGGATTCACTTGGCTATAAAGCAGAAACTAACACACCATTGTAAAGCAATTATACTCCAATAAAGATGCTAAAAAAAAAAGAATTAGGGATGAGTAAAGAAGGGCCATTCACTTCCATTAAGAATACTTCATAGAAGTTGTATTTACTACTTGTATTAGTTTCCTAGGGCCGCTGTAACAAAATACTACAAACTGGATGGCGTAAACAACAGAAATTTATTTTTTCACAGTTCTGGAGGCTAGAAGTCTCAAGATCAAGATGTCAGCAGATTTGGATTTTCCTGAAGTCTCTCTTCTGGATTTTCAAATGGCCTCCTTTTTACTGTGTCCTCACATGGTCTTTTCTCTGTGCCTACACATCTCTGGTGTCTCTTTGTGTGTCTCAATTTCCTCTTCTTATAAGGATACCAGCCAGATTAGGCCTTGTTTTAATTTAATCACCTCTTTAAAGGCCCTATCTCCAGATACAGTCAGATTCTGAGGTATTGGGCGGGGGTAGGGGGTCGGGGTTGTGTGGTGTTAGGGCTTCAACATATGAATTTTGAGGGGACACAATCCAACTCACAACAATACTTCTTTCTACTTACATCCCATGAACTAGAAACTAGTCACACACTCATTTTTAGCTATAATGGAGCTTGGGATATGTGTAGCATTTTTATAGGCAGCCATATGCCCAACTAAAAATCAGTAGTTGGGGACTTCCCTAGTGGTCCAGTGGTAAAGAATCTGCCTTACAATGCAAGGGACACAGGTTCGATCCCTGGTCAGGAAACTAAGATCCCACATGCCGCGGGGCAACTAAGCCCACGTGCCACAACTGCTGAGCTCATGTGTCTCAACTAGAGAGCCTGCATGCCGCAAACTACACAGCCCACGTGCTCTGGAGCCTGCACACCACAACTAGAGAAGAGAAAACCCACACGTTGCAACTAGACAGAAGCCCACACACCGCATGCTTCAATGAAGATCCAGCATGCTGCAACTAAGACCCAATGCAGCCAAAAATAAATAAAATTAATTAAAAAAAATTTTTAAATCAGTAGTTGTATTGAGGAAGAGGTGATTGGCTATTGGGGAATAAATAGCAGGTTCTCCTTTGCAGCAGAGGCTTAAGGAGTAATGATTCTTAAAGTTTTCCAGTTCCTTCATGTGAAATTAAATTGTTCTTATTTCTCTGGCCAAACTCACATTCAATTTTATTTTATTTTATTTTATTTTTAAAATTTATTTATTTAATTTTTGGCTGCATTGGGTCTCCGCTGCTGCACGTGAGTTTTCTCTAGTTGCTGAGAGCGGAGGCTACTCTTTGTTTTGGTGCGCTGGCTTCTCATTGTGGTGGCTTCTCTTGTTACGGAGCGTGAGTTCTAGGTGCGCAGGCTTCAGTAGTTGTGTCACATGGGCTCAGTAGTTGTGGCTTGCGGGCTCTAGAGCACAGGCTCAGTAGCTGTGGCACACGGGCTTAGTTGCTCTGTGGCTTGTGGGATCTTCCCAGACCAGGGCTTGAACCTGTGTCCCCTGCACTGGCAGGCAGATTCTTAACCACTGTGCCACCAGGGAAGCCCCTCACATTCAATTTTAGATTTTGAAAGATTCTTTTAATACTAAATTGTTGGCTTAGGTGTCCTCTCCACCTAATAGGTGGTAACATTGATCTCTAAGTTCATCACAGTAGGGCAAGACAGACTTAGTTGCATGGTGTTTAAGTTAAGCAATAGAAGGCATCTTGAAATGCCATGAACAGTAGATAAAATGTGATTTTTTTTTTCTTTCCCAGAATGTCTTGTCTGGGTTTAGTTAGGAGCAGTTTTGCCAGGGCGTGGGAAAGGACAGTGTGAACTTTCAAGGTCTTTTCCATCCCTAAGATTCTGTGATATTTTCTACATAGTAGCATTACTATGATAAAACTAAATAAAATAGAAGCAGCAGAGGTGCTCCATTGTTTGAGCACTGCTGCTTTTTGTCTGAAAGAGGAGGAAATATGATTTGTTCTGTTTCGCTCAAGGAAGTAAAATGGGCATTTTGGGCCAAGAATGTAGAGAAGCCGTTAGAAACTGAAACGAAGCCCAACTAACACTTCAGTCCATCGATCAAAGCACCTGTAGTTCTCATTTCAGGGCAAGTACAACCATCACAGATATTGAACAAAGAGAGTACATGTCCAGAACATTTTAATCTTGTTTCTCTGTTTACTTTGCCTAAGGAATTGCTCTGGACATCAGCCAACTCCTGTGGCCTCCCTTACACACCAGTGAATCCTTTTGCATTTATAGAGCAGAATGATTTTCTCATGCTTCCCTGATTTTAGAAAATTGGCATAATTGTTATTATTGTTGTTATTTTTATTGACCTAGTACTAGTGAAACCTATGACATTTGACTTCTGAAATCCTTAAAGGACTTGGTGACTGTCACATAACTATAGCTTTACATGTTCCATAAGTACTTTATACTCTAGTCCCCCAATTCTGCTTTCTCTCTCTGAAGAGAAGGGAGTGTTGGACCCATATCTCTTATAACTCAGTAGGACCTTCTTTCTTGTCCTTCTTTCTTGTCCTTCTCCCAAGGGCAGTTGAACCAGTTTTCCTTTTCACGTATGCAGTTATCATACTGTTTTTGTTTTTCATCCTTTAGGCACTGTAGTGAAAAGAACATGGGATTTTGGAATCAAGAAGACCTGGGTTTGAATTCTGGCTTCTTATACAGACTGTATGGCCCTGAACAATGTATTTCATTTATAAATAAAATGGTGATATTTTATACCTTGAGAAGATCAAATAAGATATTTTCTATAAACTATAAAAAATTTTAAGTCATGAGAGGTGACCCAGATTGAGGGGAAAGATGGGAGAGTTTACAAGCCCCCAAATATGTCCCCCACTGACACTCTCTGAAGAGAGGCCTTGCATCTAGGCACTCCTCCCATACCTTACTTCACATCCCAGAACACTCCTGAATGTCTACCTTGGGATACCTAGAACTTTGGCTTTGGGATCAGACACAGGCTGGAATCTTGCCTTTGCCCCTCGTAACTTGGGAAAGTTATTTAATTCCTCTGAGCTTTGGTTTCTTCATCTTAGAAATGCCCTAACAAAGAGTTTTGTTAGGATTAAAGTAATGTATAGAAACAATAATCAAAGTCATAGAAAGAATGTAGACTTTGGCATCAGCACTAGAGTTTGGGTCTGATTCTGTCATTTAGTATAAGAGTAGTTAAGGAATTTGCCCAAGGTCACCAGACCTTGGGCAAATTCCTTAACTACTCTTGGCGGTATGAGTGGAAGTGCATAAAGCACCAAGTTCATAATTGCACTCAATAAGCATTAATGGTTTTTCCTTTTCTCCTAACTCCAATGTCAAAGAGTGTATAAATAGGCTAGCCATCATGAGCATCTAGACGGTTTTGTTTTGTTTTTAACCTACCATTTTAACCCTATGAATGTTTTGTCCCCAATGTTTTGACTACTAAGGGCATTATTTTCACTCTGTGTGTTTAAATAACATACAATAAAATGCACAAATCTTAAGCATTCAGTTAATACGTTTTGACAGTTATATACACCCATGTAACCACTACATCTAACAAGATAGAATATTTCCATCACTCCTAAAGAATCCCTTATGTCTCTTTCCAATCAGTATTTTACCCCCAAACCTTTCTGATTTAAACCACTGTAGGGTAGTTTTGCCTGTTCTTGAATTTCATATAAATGGACTTATATAGTATATATTTTTGGGGAAGGAGATGCACTTTCTTCTACTTACTATATAGTTTTGAGATCCATCCATGTTTTTGTGTATGTCAGTATACACCCAGCAGAGTCCCCTCATGTCTCATGGGTGATGATTGAATCACTTGCTTCTTCTCAAACGAGTCACAAAAATTACCACGATTGATCCACCTTCTAGGGCTCAGGGATAGGGTCACCTTCCCTGATCACGTGTCCTCAGAGGAAAGCAAACAACAAAAGTTCATTTTTTAAATTGTTGAATAGTATTCTATTATATGAATATACCACAATTTGTTTATACATTCTCCTGAACCCCTAGATTTTAAGTATTTTTTCAGTATAAGTATCAACTGGGAGTAATTTATTCTTGATATATAAATGAGAGAAGGACTGGAAAGTTTACAGGGATTTTGCCACAGGGTATGTCAGGGTTTTTAGCCTCTAGCTATTTTGTTCTTTCTTAATTCTCTCTACTTGGCCATGGATTAAAAGGGAGAAAATGAAACTGCCCTTCTTTCTCTGAGTGTCCCCTATATAATATATTCTTTTTGGCACAATGCCTAGAAGGTTGTTTATAGAGTTGATGGAAGGATATATAATCTCACTGTGCCCTGGAAGCTACTTACCTCAGCAGTCAAAAAATTTATGGGGAATATGCAGTATTCTTCCTGAAAAAATTGCCAAATCTTGGCTCCCAATCATCCTCCTCTGTATCATCCTATTTCCTCACTCCCTCTCCTTGCCCTCAACTTCTGACAGTCCCCTCTGTGCAGCTTGAGGCACTGAGTGTCCTCAGGAGACACTCTGCCTTAAAATTGTCCTATTTACCTGGGTGAAATGTACAACGTACACAGATAGGTTGCAGGGAAGCACACACCTAGGCTCTCCTGGGAGCTTAATGTCTTGCTTTGTTCTAGTCAAATTATATATGAAATAGTTCCTTTCTCCATTGAATAAGCCATCCACAGTGGAAATTACTTCTCTGCCTTTTAACCCTTATCTACTGGCCTTATTCTTCCTCTTTAAAGCTTTTTCTTTCTTTCCTTTTTTTTCCTGCTAATAAATTATCTTGTCCCTTGGCTGCAACTTTTGCTTTTGTTTTGGCCCAGAAAAAATTGTTTCCAGAAATCCTTATGCCCCAAGAGAAAGGAGAGCCTTCTGCATAGGATTATGGAAATGACTGTAGTTAAAGGTTATTTTGGAGAAAAAAGAGACCCTCAGCTCAAGAAATACAGTTTTGAGCTTGGTGTATCTCCTGACGGATCTTAACTCTAGAGTTAAAACTCTGACCTCTCATTACTATCTTACTCTCTCTGATCCACCCTTCTCCATGTGTTGTTGCAGTCCAGGCATCATCTGCACAAAAGACAAACCTTCAGCAGAAGATAAGCATTTTTCTAGTGGCTTTTTTTTCTTTTTTAATACAGTGAGAAGCCTTTCTTTAAAGCCACCCACCTAGCAAAATCCTCTCATGTCTCACTGGTGATGGTTGAGTCACTTGTCCCTTACTAACCCAGACACAAAAAGGAAACAGAATTACCACGATTAGTCTAGCTAATTAAGATCCACCTCCTAGGGACTTCCCTGTGGTCCAGTGCTTAAGAATCCATCTTCCAATGCAGGGAACGCAGGTTCTATCCCTGGTTGGGGAACTAAGATCCCACATGCCACAGGGCAACTAAGCCCGTGTGCCACAACTACTGAGCCCGTGTGCTCTGGAGCCTGCATGCCACAACTAGAGAGCCTGCATGCTGCAACTACTGAGCCCATGTGCTCTGGAGCCTGCATGCCACAACTAGAGAGCCTGCATGCCACAACTACTGAGCCTGCACGCTCTGGAGCCCGTGTGCCACAACTAGAGAGCCCACACGCTGCAACTACTGAGCCTGTGCACTTTGGAGCTGGCACGCCACAACTGGAGAGCCCGCTCACTGCAACTACTGAGCCTGCATGCTCTAGAGCCTGAGCGCCACAACTAGAGAGAAGCCTGCGTGCCACAACGAAGAGCCTGCCAGCGCAACAAAAGATTCTGCATGCCGCAATGAAGATTCCGCGTGCCGCAACTAAGACCCAACACAGCCAAATAAAATTTAAAAAAGAAGAAAGATCCACCTCCTAGGACTTGGGGATAGGATTACCTTCCCTGATCATGTGTCCTCAGAGGAAGGCAAACACCAAAAGGAAATCTGGGCTAGATTGAGTGTGGGAGAAAGGGGAGATTTGGATAGGTAGCCAGTATAGTGTCTACCATACCCTTTCTCTGCTGCTTCCTTTTTCCTCAGAGTACAAGTTACTTTGGGGACTTCCCTGGTGGTGCAGTGGTTAAGAATCTGTCTGCTGGTGCAGGGGACACGGGTTCGATCCCTAGTCTGGGAAGCTCCTACATGCTGCAGAGCAACTAAGCCCGTGTGCCACAACTACTGAGCCCGCGTGCCACAACTACTGAAGCCTGCGTGTCTAGAGCCCGTGCTCCGCAACAAGAGAAGCCACCGCAATGAGACGCCCGCGCACCACAACGAAGAGTAGCCCCAACTCACCACAACTAGAGAAAGCCCGTGCGGAGCAACGAAGACCCAACGCAGCCAAAAAATTAATTAATTAATTTTTAAGAAAGGAATTGCTTTGTTTTACACACCTCGTTAAGAGGCCAGTAGTCTCAGTGGAAATGACTGTCAAAATTGTTAAAAGTGGTTGCATTAATAACTGTTTTATGGACGTCTTAAAGAATCTAAAGTTCAAGTTTTCCTGTTTCCCAGTGAACAAAGGAAACCATGTGGCTCCCTACAACTTAAGTTGGAATGTGTGACCATATTCCACAGGTGGCTATTATGAAAGACCGTTTTTTGGTTTAGTTGGGTTTTTTCATTAGTGCTTTGACCGAGTAACAGTGCTTGGACACCGTGAAGTTAGTCCAGGTGTCCAGATGGTTGAGCCTTTTCTGCCTTATATGTAAAAAGGAGCTGCAAAGTTATCATTCTGGTTGACAGATATACCTATTTGGTAATTGAGGCCCATCCTGGAAAAAGAAACAACCAGCTGCTTTATATTTGTCCCTATCACCACCTTTTTTTTTTCCAGTGTTATTGAGATATAATTGATATATAGCTCTGTATAAATTTAAGGTGTACTGCTTAATGACTTAACATACATGTACTATGAAATGATTACCACAATAAATTTAGTTAGCATCCATTTCCTCATAGAAGGTTTCCTTCTGGGGTGATGAATACTGGGACTAGATAGAGGTGATGGTTACACAACACTGAATGTACTAAATGCACTGAATTTGTTCACTTTAAAATGGTTAACTTTATGTTGTATGAATTTTTAAAATTCAATTAAAGAAAATTTCAGGCCAAAAAAAATTTATTTTCTTATGAGAACTTTTAAGATGTGCTCTCTTAGCAACTTTTAAATATACCATACAGTTAACTATAGTCATCAGGTTTTACATTACCTCTCCAGTACCTATTTATCTATAACCAGAGTTTGTACCTTTTGACCACCTTTATCCAGTTCCCGCATTCTCCACCTCTCACCTTTTCTTTCTGACAGAGTAATCTGTTTAAGGTTATTTAAGCCTGAAAAGAAAAATATTGAAGATCTGTCATGTGGTAAAAGAAGTAAACTTAATCTTGTTTGACTCTAAGGCAGATTTAGGATCAAGATTGAAACAGTTCATAGCTTTTTATAGGGAGAAACTATATAACAGTTAAGACTGTTTATGAAATAGTGAGTTGATCCTGTCCCAGGAGTTTTCTAGGAGAAAGAAAGTTCCTCTCAGGAACTTACACAAAGGGACTCTTCTTTGGGGAGGATGGGGAAGATTTCATGAGGCTGTATCTAAGAACCCTTCCAATTCTGATCTTTATTGATGTTTCCCAGCTAAGAGGTATAGAGAAGGCATGTGCGGAGTTTTACTGTATTTGAAACTGAAGAGAATGGGCCCTTGATTTACCCATGGGGGAAGAAAACAAATATATGTGTATATGCAGTTCCCACGTATAGCCAATGATCCGTAAGCTCTGTAGGGACTTCCCTGGTGGCGCAATGGTTTAGAATCCGCCTGTCAGTGCAGGGGACACGGGTTCAACCCCTGGTCCAGGAAGATCCCACATGCTGCAGAGCAACTAAGCCCATGCACCACAACTACGAGCCTGCGCTCTAGGGCCCGCAAGCCACAACTACTGAGCCCGTGCTCCGCAACTGAGCCCATGTGCGGCAACTACTGAAGCCTGTGCACTCTAGGACCCGCGTACCGCAACTGCTGAGCCCACATGCTGCAACCACTGAAGCCCACATGCCTAGAGCCCGTACTCCACAACAAGAGAAGCCACTGCAATGAGAAGCCTGTGCACCACAACGAAGAGTAGCCCCTGCTCGCCGCAACTAGAGAAAGCCCATGTGCAGCAACGAAGACCCGATGCAGCCAGAAATAAATTAAAAAATAATAATAATAAAATAAAAAACGTAAGCTCTGTAGGTTGTAACTTTTTTTTATAGAAGCCTCCAGGTCCTGAATCAATTAATTAAAAAATAAAATATCAGCCATTTTTTATTGTCAGTTTCTTCCAGTATTTCTCATCTTTATTTTATTATTTGTTTGTTTGTTTGTTTACTTACTTATTTTTGGCTGTGTTGGGTCTTCATTGCTGTGTGCGGGCTTTCTCTAGTTGCGGTGAGCAGGGCTACTCTTCGTTTCAGTGCACGGGCTCTAGGTGCACGGGCTTCGGTAGTTGCAGTATGTGGGCTCAGCAGTTGCAGCACGCGGGTTCTAGAGCGCAGGCTCAGTAGTTGTGGCGCACGGGCGTAGTTGCTCCACGACATGTGGGATCTTCCCGGACCCCACGGTTCAAACCCGTGGCCCCTGCACTGGCAGGCAGATTCTTAACCACTGTGCCACCAGGGAGGTCCCTATTTCTGATCTTTAAATTCAGCTGTATGTGACTTCCCTGGTGGCACAGTGGTTAAGAGTCCACCTGCCAATGCAGGGGACACGGGTTCGATCCCTAGCCCGGGAAGATCGCACATGTCGTGGAGCAACTAAGCCCATGTGCCACAACTACTGAAGCCTGCATGCCCTAGGGCCTGCCTGCTGCAACTACTGAGACCATGTGCCGCAACTGCTGAAGCCCGCGTGCTCTAGGGCCCCCATGCCACAACTACTGAGCCTGCATGCTGCAGCTACTGAAGCCTGTGTGTCTAGGGCCCGTGCTCCACAACAAGAGAAGCCACCACAGTGACAAGCCCGCGCACTGCAATGAAGAGTAGCCCCCGCTCGCTGCAACTAGAGAAACCCAGTGCGCAGCAACAAAGACCCAACAGAGCCAATCAATCAATCAATAAATAAAAAGAATTTAAATTCAGCTGTATGACTACGATTGTATGAATGACTCTCTAGCCTTTTAAACTAAGTCTCCAGGCAGCTGCTCAGTAGCCAGAAGGTGAACAAAGCAATAATCTTTGCAGACTAACTTATGCCAGGATGAGGTTACCCATGCTTCTTAAGAGCCTTCTGGGTCTTATCCTTGAAACTGATTGGAAGGAGGAAAAAATGTCTGGCATGACAATTTTCTTGAAGCATTGCTGTTTGTTTAGCTTGGTTTCTAGAGTCACGTGGAATAGACAGGACATCTGGGAAGGTTTCCAGTCTTATCTTTTTAAAGAAAGGAAAGAAATATTTAGGATTCAAGAACAGTCAGTAATCCATGAAAGAGAAACCTCTATTATAAACCATTGTTGGAGCTAAGCATTTTTGACTTCAACAGTTGTTGAGGACATGAATCTCTCTATAGAGCATCAATTTCTGTTACTGAGTGGGTGCTTGGATTACTGTGTTGACCTCACTACAGGATTTCCCAGGTAGTGATAGCAAGTGATAAAGAGCTACCACCCCTGCACTACAAATCTCTGCATCTTTGGGAGGCAGTAAAGTGACTGAACCCAAATAGTGAATAGCAAAGCAAAGGTTCTCTCTTCCTCCAGGGAGAGACCCAGTCTTTCTGAAGGACAGATGACTACAAAACTCTCTTCTTGCCTTTTCAGCTTGCTTAAGATACAGAAAAGAATTTAAGATTCTATAAACATTGTCTGATTTTGCTGCTTTTTGATGGAGGAGATACTTGAAGTTGGTAACAGTGTTGTGGTTTGTGGCAGCTGTGGAAGTTCTCCTTGGGAAAGGAGAGTGATCCTCTCTGGTACTGAATAGAGCTTTATGTCTTCTTTCTGGAGAGAGTCTAGTGAGTTAACTCTGTGGAGTGCTCAAGCTGAAGATGTGAGCAAATTTCTGTAGGGAACAAGGGAGGGCAAATAAAGTGCCAAGGGGACTTAAACTACATTGCTTTAGAACTGAATCCTGGTGAATCTCAAAATAATTATGCTGAGTAAAAGAATCCATATACTGTGTGATGTAAAATTCTAGAAAATGGAGACTAATCTGTAGCGACAGTGGTTGGCTGGGGGTGGTGGCAAAGGGGAGGAAGGGCTTTTAAAGGAGCAGGAGGAAACTTTTGGAGGTCATGAGTGTGCTCACGATCTTGATTGTGATGACGTTTCACAGGTGTACGTGTATTTCATAATTCATCAAATTGTACTTTTTTTTTTTGGCCGCACCGTGTGGCTTGCAGGATCTTAGTTCCCTGACCAGGAATTGAACCTGGGCCCTTGGCAATGAAAGCGCCAAGGGAGTCCTAACCACTGGACTGCCGGGGAATTCCTAGTGCATTTTAAATATATGCAATTTCTGTCAATTTTACCTCAGTAAAGCTTTTTCTTTTTCTTTAAAGAAATGAAATTAATCTAGGGGCAACATTTATCAAAGGACCCTATACTGGGTTACAGGAAGGCTATATCAGGCTTCTGTATGAAATACAAGTCTTGCAGGTGTGTTAAGTTTAGATACACAGCTCCTGTTTAATGCATTTCATGTTTCTTTAGGAGTCCATAGAGGCTGCTGTATTCTATTGAAGAAGATGTCTAACAGTAACACTACTCAAGAGACCCTGGAAATAATGAAAGAATCTGAAAAAAAACTGGTGGAAGAATCTGTAAACAAAAACAAGTTTATATCTAAGACTCCAAGCAAGGAAGAAATTGAAAAAGAGAGTGAAGATACCAGTTTGCGTCAGGAGACACAGGTAAGGATTAGAAGTGCATCATATGTGCACTCTTTATAGCAAAATAGAAACGTCATTAGAGGTGGCTTTGGAAATCTATAGGAAGCCAGTCACTTACACAAACGTTTGATTCTCCCTAAAAACCCAACTTCAGCTCTCAAGAAGTATCTCCTTCCCTTTTTGTCAGAGTCCACAACGAAGTCTAAAGAAAACAGAATGAAATCCCTAATCTATTAGGACCTGAATAACACTGGTTCTTGCTACATTTTGATATTTTTTAACTATCAAAAAACAAACTGTATACAAACACATATTTGACAAGTCATAATATGGCTTATACAATAAACCATATTTTTAATTAAAAATTTTTTTTTTAACTTTTGGCTGCATTGGGTCTTCATTGCTGTGCATGGGCATCCTCTAGTTGCAGCGAGCAGAGGCTACTCTTCGTTGCGGTGTGCGGACTTCTCATTGCGGTGACTTCTCTTGTTGTGGAGCATGGGCTCTAGGCACGCAGGCTTCAGTAGTGGTGGCACATGGGCTTAGTTGCTTCCACGGCCTGTGGGATCTTCCCAGACCAGGGCTCAAACCCTTGTTCCCTGCATTGGCAGGCGGATTCTTAACTACTGCGCCACCAGGGAAGTCCCTACAATAAACTCTTAAAACTAGAGCTGCGTGGCTTTACACACAGTGTTAAATTCATATCCTGGTTGTGTTAAAGCAGTCAGCATTTTCTGGTCAGAAATAGTCTCTGAACTTGCCACTTGGTAAATGTGAGTGAGAGGAATTTTATTCTTTGGTTGCCTATTGTTTTCCATCCGAATTCATACTACAGTGCAGATATGATGGCAGTAGATGGCCAGCCGAGCTTTTTCCAGGGCTCCTCTTTGGTACCCAGCCAGACTCTGGGCCTCCTCTAGCTTACCTGTTCCAGTTCTCTTCCCTGTGGTCACTACTAGTTTCCTGTGTTACCCAAGCCCAAATTATATAAATCCTTTCCTTCTTGCCCAGGGGTGAGACTGGTCTTTATTATATGCTTAGGAGATAGACTGTTAATTGTAGTAAGTTAGTTTAAAGAGCAGTAGCAATAACATTTTGGAGCATCTAGAAACTTGAAGCATGATTTCTCCTGACAACCCAATTCACCTAGGCCTTGTCTCACGTAAAGATTAAGACAGCAACAACATAAAAGGATGAATTAAAATCAGATAACTCTCTGAAGTATTTTGTTCTCTAGCTACCTGCTTTTCTGCTATTTTTCCTCGTACAGTTTGCCAGATCTCTGTCATGGCTGCTTTTCTTTCCATTATCTTTTGCATGTGAATTGTCATTCCCAGCCCATCCTTCCAGAGTTTATGGAGACAGTCCGCCACTGTTCCAACTATACTTCTAGCTTCCACTGATCCCAATAATGAATTTTAAATCCTCAGGACAAATAAGTGTTGAATGTTTAATTATGCGCTCTCATGTTACATGGAAGATAATAATTAAATGAACTTTTTGGTCCAAGTTACTCTATTCTCAGGAGACAATTTTAGGTGGTGTTCTGAACTCCTGTTGTGTGTTCTTCTTGAAGATAGGCAGAAAAGAAAGGGTGACTATAGGTTTTATACGCCTTATGGATACTTACTTGGTTTAAGAATGTCTTCACCTGGATATACAGATAGATTGTGTGGGAGGCTGGGTGGGGAACCTGCCTCCCCTCAGACTCCTTTTGTTGCTGCTGGAGCAGGTGGAGTTGCTGCTGCCATCTGCTGGAGCTTCTGCTCCTTTAACAAGGTCTTGGCCACCCTTCAGAAGCCCTCTCCCCTCCATCACTGTTCCCCTTCAACAGCACTAAAAATTCTGCTCTTTCTCTTACCTTCCCCGCAACTCACACCTGATAAGTTTCCGCAAGAATCTTACTGACGCTGTCAAGAGAGTGCCTGTTATGAATTGGAGCTGGAAAGCTTGAGGAAAGGGGACTTTCATTACTTGTACTGTGTGAGACATATTCTTGGAATCAGCAATTGGAACTCAGAACATCTTTGGCATGGAAACAGTGCTATAAAGGGCAGGTTCTGAGATTCAGTTTAGAATGGGCAAGTCCTGACTTAACACATACTGAACTTAGGTGGATCCTTTAAATAACCTAGCTGGGCTTTCTGCCTTTATACTTGTAATCCCCTCTGATTCAGCTACCATACTGCTTTAGAAAGATGGCTATGAAATAAAGATCTGATTGTGTTAATTCTCTACAGAGTTTGTGTGTGTCTCCTTGCCCTAGGCTAAGTCCCAGATTTGTCAGCATGGCATATTGTGACCTAGCCCTTGCCTGCCATCCATCCACCTCTGGAATCCCATGCTCCAGCATTAACTGATTCGCTGGCCCCTGAAAAGTTTGGAGAAAGCATGCTTTTACACTTGCTTTCTCTGCCTAGAATGCCCTCCTTGGTATTCTTTCCCTGGCCTCCTCCAGGTCAGTTTAGGCTCATCATTTGTATCTCCAGGGCCCAACACAGTTCCTTGCAGGCACTCAATATTTGTGAACATGTGAATTTGTGAATTCCTAGGTTTGAGTTAGACACTTGTGCTCCTCTAGCACTCCATGAGTACCTCTGTAATGCACTTAATGTCCTGTATTGTAATTGTCTATTTGTCTGTCTTCTCCAACAGGATTATGAGTTCCTTTTTGACAAGGTTTGTGTCTTTTATCTCTGTATCCTCCAGTAGTTAGCATGGTGCCTGATACATATTAGGCTTTCAGTATGTGTTTGACTATTTAATGAAAGTTATGCATTCTGAGAAATAAGCAGATTTATACATTGTTTGTAGGGTTATAAATTGGTATAACTTCTTTGAAGGGCAATTTAGCAATACTTTATAAAATTTTTAAATGGACTATACCATATTTGTAGAAATACTCAATGATATGGTCATTGAAGCATTGTTTATACTAACAAAGATCAGAAACATCCTAAATGGTGCAGTTTAAGGGACTGGTAAAATAAGTTATGGTATGGCCACACAATGGAATACCATGTAGCCATTAAGAAAAACAGTGTCTCTTCTATGGAGGTATCCTTGAAAAAAAGTTTAAAAGTAAGGTTTAGGGCAGTGTGTACAGTATCCGTCTATTTGGTTTAAAAAAAAGTATGTGTACACGTGTACAATAATCTTATAGATGCACAAAAGATCCCTTGTAAAAGATTACAAGAAATTCAGCACTAGTTGATCCTTTAGGAGGGATCCAGGTAGCTGGGGGACAGATATGAAAGGAGACTTACTATTCTGCATACCTTCATTATAACTCTTGAATGTTTGTGTCGTGTGTATGTTATAACTTATTTGAAAAAAATAGTGACAAATACTGCTTCACATTCCTGGACTGTGATTCTTCCCTTATTATAACAGATCTTGCCACTGACCAGATTCACCATCATTTCTCACTTTTTCCATCCACCTTTCCGGTTCTCCATTTTGCATTGTAGCAGTGTTGTTTGGTAACTAGTGAAGAGGACAAAGGAAAGAAATCACCTACCCAGGACCATGCTGGTACTCTGCCTCCATCTGTTTCCCCTCCTCCACCCACCAGCCTCAGGTTTTTCCACACCCCAGTGGCAGTGAGTTCCATTCCAAACATCTTAGAAGCCCTAAGTGTCATACATAGCTCTAAGTGTCACCCAACCTCTTCCCGAAAGTCCTCATTTTGACTTCTCAGCTATTCGAAACCTTACCAACTAATTAGTCATTCTTTCCCTCATCCCACCTCAGGCCCTCATTCTTCATCTTCCTCAGCTTCTATCCTGCTCTTTACTCGCTCTCCTTACCTCCCTTTGCTCTGGAGGTCTTATCCACATCTTCCATGCTCCCTTCATTTTATCCTGTCCCATCTTATATCTTATATCCATGACCCAGACAGGCTATAAGAGCTCCACCAGGAGCTTAGAACTGGGAGAATTCTCATATTCAGGGAGGTAGGCAGTTGGCAAGAAGAGCCTTTATTCCATTTCTGCAGCCACAGGGACAGGTCTTTTGAGTATCTCAAGTTAGAACTCTCAATGTGTTGTCCTATAAAGGTGTTATTTTAAGTGATGGTTAGGAGCCATATTTCACACCCACTATGGGCTAAATAGGCTCCTGTTAGCAAGCTTGGGGAAAAAAAACTCTCTTGTGCTATGGTAGTGACATTTCCAGAAGCATCCTAATCAGGAGAGGATTCCTTGGCTTATCCAAAAGTAATTTTTATCAATCTGTGAAATAGGCCAACCAGTCAATATCTTTCTATTCTTTTATCTTCATGGTGAGTGGTGATTTGTCTGTATGTGGCCTGTGGTCCCTTCCATGTCACAGTTGCTAGAGTTGTAGCATAGGGGACAACCACAACAACTGGGTCTCATCATAGTTTGGCTATTATAATGGTTTTAAAGTTAGTGCTTTTTCTCTGTAAACTTGTATTGCTTTTAACTTAAGTGTTTGTTTCCCCCACCTTTAATATTTTCTAATCCCCTTCTAACAGAGGCGGACATCCAACCACGGTCATGCCAGGAAAAGAGCCAAGGTGAGAGCCCTTCCTCTATAGCTTCTTTTCTAGTGTTATTGGTAGTACATTGCACAGATGGACTTATCACTAATAACTAGTTTATTTGGATTATATATAGGCAAAGTTTGCCCGTCCCTTGTACCCTGATTGTGAACATGCATACACACACACACAAACATGCACGCACATATACATATGTCCTATTGGAATGTCTGGCTTTATTTTTCTCCATTATCTTTAGTTCAGTCACAGTCTATTTCTGATACCTGAAAGGATACCCAGCCAGAGCCTCCCACAAACAAAGCCTGAGCACACTGGTACTGGTTCTGCTGTAATGCCAGTTTCTCTGCTCATCTCTGGCTCTCTTATTTTGCCCCCCCCCAGAGGTTTTGGGGTTTTTTGCCATGTGAATTTTCTTTAAGATAAATCCTCTACCATTAGTAAAATGATTCAACATTTTTGGACATCCTAAAAATATAGACTGTTTTGTTTCAATTCACTTTTTAGGTTGGGGCAAAGAGGAGGATTTTGTTTTTAATCATTGTATGATAAAATTAGCACATCACAGATTATTTTAAGCAGTGTTATCAGGTAGGGCTATAGGTGTTAGTGTGTGATAGCTTTTTAATTTTAATTAGGGAACAGTAAAATATTAAGCTTCTCTTACATTGGGAAGAATTGTCCATCGAAGTAATAATTAAGGGTGTCCACCCCTTTCCCCTTGAAAAATAATGGCAGAATTTGGGAGTGTCCCAGCCAGTATGTGGCTTGGGTTTGAAGAAGACTATGATTTATGATAAATTGGCTCTGTGGCTTGCCTTACATGGCCTAATCCACAGTGATGGGCTTGACAGTAAGGTTTAAAACAGAGGGTGTTCAGGATTTCCATGATGGTCCAGTGGTTAAGACTCCACGCTTCCAACGCAGGGGGTGCAGGTTCGATTCCTGGTCAGAGAACTAGGATCCCACATGCTGCAGGGCATGGCCAAAAAGAAAAAAAACAGAGGGTGTTCTCTGCTACTTTACTTCCCCCCAAACCTTAGAAATAAGTAAGACAGTTATTATCGTTATTATTTCCATTTTACAGAGGAGGAAGCTTGGGCTTATAGAGTTTGAGTGAGTTTGACAGAGGACATTTATTAGTAAGTGGCAAAACTAGGCTTGAAGTCAGTTCTTCAGACTTGCAAATTCTTTTCATTATACTGTGCTACCTGGAACACACATACCATGTTTTGTGCTTTTATATTTACTGTAAACTTTGATTTTATTGTAAGAACTCTCAATAAATGTTTATAGGTAGATTTCTAATGAGTCACTATAATTTTTGACTTTGGAGATACCTAGGAGAGCAGTGATTTATAAAGTGGAATTCAGATCTTTTTGGGATTCTCCAGCCAGCATAAGTAAACCAAGTGGCTTAGTTGTCACACTGAATCCCAAATGTTAGAAAGTTTTCTTTCTTTCTACTTTTTTCTTAGACACTTCTTTCCATACCCTTGCCACCTCAGGTTTAGAGTCACTTAGCATTTATCGTCTACTTCATACTAGGCACTATTTATGATACATATGTTTACATGCTTTATATAATCTAATTCTCACACCAACCCGTTAAGCATTTTTATCCCGCTTTTATTGAGGACCAAAAAGAGACCCAGAGAGGTCAAGTAATTTGCTCAATATCTCATATCTCAAACCAGGAGTTGAAGCTAGGACTTCTGGTTCTTAAATCCCGTCTTTCTACTAAGCTCTGGTGCTGTGTATCCTCAGTAAACTTCTGAGTGTGATATTGGAGCACTGAGCTAGAGAGAGAGGAGAGCTAAGCAAAGTGGTTTTCCTATCATCTGTCCAAAGTAGTTGTTTTGTTTTTATATATCTGCTGTTGTGAGCAAGAGAATTATCTTTCAAGTGAATCAGGAATGAATGAGTAGGACCTGTTTGAAGGAAAAAAAAACCCCTATTTATGGGGGAACCAACTAACAGAGCCAAAGAGAATGCCCTTTATTCAGCCAAAAGCTTTCCCAGTGTCCACCAAGGGAATATGTATGTGTATTTCTTTTTTTCAGTCTAATTCCAAGCTGAAGTTGGTGCGCAGCCTTGCAGTGTGTGAGGAGTCCTCTGCCCCGTTTGCTGACGGGCCAGTAGAAACCCAGGTAGGTCCTTTATAAGAGTAAGCGTAGCTTTTGAGTTTGGCAGTTGTTTGCTAAACTGGTGTAGCAACCACGGCATCAACATTAGGCTTGGAAATCAGGGTAGAGGAGCTTCAAAACAGACTGTTGCAGTCAAATAGGGCATGGGTGAGAGCATGAAGTATAGGTCTTCACACCTGGACCACCCAGGATGATGCAGACCCACACCTTTCCCTCTGGTGGTTAGAACCATTTCCACTCCAATTCATATGGCAGGAACAGCAAGCATCACTTGAGCTTTCCATACAGTAGGCTGTGATTGTTGACAGAAGAAGCTTAGCCTCTACCCTTTTGGTAGAACAAAAGCTAAAACAATTTAATTAACAAAATATTCTCTTTTGTAAGAGAATGCTGCCACCCTAAGATTTGCCTTCTTTGAGATTTCAGAGGAGCTGCAGGAGAGTTGTTTTCCCCTTTGATTATATTTCTCTTTCCCCTTGTCCAAGGATATAATTCAGTTGCACATCAGCTGCCCCTCTGACAAGGAGGAAGAAAAGTCCACAAAGGATGTCTCTGAAAAGGAAGACAAGGACAAAAACAAAGAAAAGGTCCCAAGGAAGATGCTGTCTAGAGGTGAAGACTTTCCCCCTTTCTCATCTGTCCTGGGGCCTGGCTCTGCAGTGCCGTTTCCTTCCATCTTTCCTTCCACTGGCCTTATTGGCCCAACAGTTCCTAGTGTCCTGCTGACTTCTTCCTTGTTTGGGGAGGTGCCTAACTAAGTTACTTTCTTTGCTGCTTTATCCAGCCCTGCCTTAAGGGCTGACAGAGAGCTATTCCATTAACATTGGGCTACCCATAGGGGAGGACATTGTAGTCAATTCTGATTTTATTTTTGCTCTGGAATAAATAGTGATGGATCATCACTGGTAGCAGATTCTCTAGATAATATTTATATTTTGGTTTGGGGATGCTTGGAGTGATTTTTTTTAATAATATAAATTTGCATGTAATTATTAAGCCCTCTTTGGATTTAAATTCTTGGGCTGGTAGCCAAAAGACATGGTCCGTAAAAATGATAATTAAGGGAATTCCCTGGCGGTCCAGTGGTTAGGGCTCGACGCTTTCACTTCTGGGGACCCAGGTTTGATCCCTTGTCAGGGAGCTAGGATCCCACAAGCTGTGCGGTACGGCTCCCCCCCAAAATTTTTTTAATGATAATTAAGAGGAAAAAGGCAATCTTAGGATTAAAATTTTATAAATAAATATAAATAATCATATAAATAGTCAACATTTGAACATATCTGCTGAGATTCTGGAAAATTCAGCCCTGTCTGTCCTTACCTAGAATTTATTTTCCTTAACTAGAATAAAACCTTTGTTTTGGTCTGGACATTCAATAAATACTTATTGATGGCAAGGTGGCTTTTCAATGTAATACGAATGTAACACTGTGACCCAGATTCCACCTTATATCACTGTCATGGGGAATTTTGAGGGGCTGGCAAATCAAGGTCATTCTGATTTTTAAGCTAAAAATCCTGAAGTCTGATTCTCCTTTCCTGTTCTCATGTCTCCTGATCAGGTTGTGGGCTTCTGCTTGGGGTTAGAGATCATGCAAGGCAGTTTCATTTATTTTTAATTTATTTCACTGTGGTGTTCTAGACTCCAGCCAAGAATATACGGACTCCACTGGAATAGACCTACATGAATTTCTTGTAAATACACTGAAAAAGAACCCAAGGTAATAACATGATTTGATGGAAGGGGGAAAGGGGCCAGGACCAGCAGAATACCCAAGAGGCCAAATAGCTTCTCAGAATTTTTCCATTATTAGAATCTAGGATGCCTAGCCCCCGACACACCATTTCTCTCCAGAGTAGTTTTATATTCTGTTGGAGATTCAGAATACCCTCATATTGAGGTTCCTGCTTCCAGAAGAGTTGAGAAAAATTCTTTGGAAGAAGAATGCAGACAAAGAAATATGAAGGCTTGAGAATACAATTAAAAAGCACAGAAGAAAAAATAATTGATTTGTACCAAAGCTAAATCATACTTGTTTAAAAATTCTATAAATAACCAGATGGAGTATAGAATAATGATTAGATTTATAAGTATAAAGTATGTGTTTATAGGAGTATGACTGGCAACAGAATTAGGTTTCTGACAAGGAAAATAAAGTACATTATTAGGAGGCTTGATTGTTTTTCTTTTTTAAAGTAACATAAGACAGGGCAGTGAGGCTCAGCAGCCTTTGCATTTTTGATCCACTCTCGGGGTTTGGATCTATCCCTCCCTTCAGCTTGTATAGTGAGCAGGCTGTGTTTTCAATCCTTGCTTTCAATGTCTATGGGAGGGCTGCCTTTTGTTTTGTTTTGTTTTAATCTTTTTTAAACAGGGACAGAATGATGCTGCTAAAATTAGAACAGGAGATTCTGGACTTTATTAATGACAACAAGTAAGTTACTTGAATGAAATACACATTAGAGGTGGGAGGGGTACTGGAAAGAAATTCAGGTAAAATTTTAGGATATCCCTCTTTCATCGTTCCCTTAAAGTCTGAATTTGGAAGTAATAACTCACTGGGAACCAAAAGGAGTTGGGGAGAAGTAATCAGAATGGATCAAAAAGTGTATGTGTGGAAACTAAATGAAGTTTTTAAGTTATTGCTTAGACTTGAGTTGAAAAAAGTTTAGCAGCTAGCTCTTATCCCATATTTCACTATTCTTAAGTTTTTCCCTTTTTTCTTTGTAGAATATCATCTAGGTGGGTGAGACCTAGGGCTTATTGCATAAGGAGTAGTCTTAATGAGGATAGTGGGTCAGAGGGATCTATAAAATACTGTAGATAAGGTTGAGAGAACCTTTTTGGTTACCATCAAGTAAATATCTTCCTTATAATAATGTCTCTTTCTCCTAAGAAATTCCCCACTTTCAACACTTGTAAGAAAAATTGCAATTGGTTGTTATTGCTGTTACTTGTCCTTATTTCACTTTTTCCCCCTGGGTTTCCCTGCAGCAACCAGTTCAAGAAGTTCCCTCAGATGACCTCATATCACCGGATGCTATTACATCGGGTAGCTGCCTATTTTGGGATGGACCACAATGTTGACCAAACTGGAAAAGCTGTCATCATCAACAAAACCAGTAACACAAGAATGTAAGGGAGGAAACCACAGATTGGGAAGACTTTCCTGGGATAGCCTTTGGGGTGGAAGAGGAAGGTGTAGGATCAAGATTTCTCTTTCTGGAGAGGGGACAGTGGAGGGAGGGTGGGTTATATTATCAATTTCTACTCTTTGTGAGGCCTTGGAAATAGATGTTAGAGGCACTAGTGTTTTGTGAAGACTGGCTCCTGGCCTCTCTTCACCTTTAGTGATAGGACAGGTATAATTTTGGAAGAAGATAAGTTATAGATGTATAAAGAACAGTCCCAGAGGATTTCTTTAAAACTTTCATGTGACTCTTTGGTTCCCTGACTTCAGAAATCCCCTGGGTGGGAGTTGTAGAATTTAAGAGAACTATACTAGGAGGTCTGCTTCCTGACAAGAGTCTTTCTTCCCTTCCTTCCACATTTCTCTCCCAATCCCAGCCCTGAACAGAGATTCTCAGAACATATAAAGGATGAGAAGAATACAGAATTTCAGCAGAGATTCATTCTCAAGAGAGATGATGCCAGTATGGACCGAGATGATAACCAGGTGAAGAATGGAAAGGGTTGGGTCTATACAGAGAGATTGCAGTAAGAGAAACTGGGAGGGGAGAAGAATTTTTGTGGATGGAGAAAACTCGAAATATCTTAGTGTGGAAAAAAGTGTTGAGCTATACTGAGTTGGCTTTGGCTTAATGTTGAGGACTAACTGCACTTGTTGAGCTAAATGCCACCCTCTTAGCCCCAGAGAGACATGGTGCTGAGGTTTGCTGGGTTTTCTCATTTGGCCTGGAACTCCCTGGTTCTGCCACTGACTTCTAACTCCACTTCATTTTGGGACAAAGCAAGGTCCCTCCCTGCTTCAGCCTTGATTCAGCTGATGGCTCCCTTCTTTTTTTCTTTAATAGCTCTGGATTTCTTTGGTAACCACCCAAAGCTACTTTATCCCACTTCCACTCTTCCTATCTCAGGGCTAGCCTTGAACTTGCAAAATTGTTATCTAATTTACCCACTTGTAAAGGTGTTTCTGATCCCTTTCTGCAAACTCCTTATTCTTTTCCCAACTTCTTCCACCAAGGTGAGTGAGTGAATTTGGCTTTTGATGCTGGGAACCTCAGGCAGGTTTTTGATCCACTCCTGTGGGAATAAGAAGTGAAAAGTCTGCCCCATCCCTTCATTTATGGGCCTGGCTTTTGCCCTGGTTTCTAGCCCATCCTTCAGATAGTGATGTTTGGGGGTTAGTTTTCCTAGCTTCATGGGGTTAAGATCCAGCCTGCTTCTGCTTAGCCTCCAAAGGAGGTTAGGTAGAGAACCAGGATTAAGGTTTAAAGAATATGGTTGGGTAAAGCCAATAATTAGTCCTGCTAATTAATGATAACTATAATAATATCTTACCTCTAGAGTCAAAATTAGTTTTCTTTGGATATTGTATGGTCTTGAGACCAGGACTTTTCCTGCTTGCTACTTGAGTATTTGAGGGAGTCCTTTTGAGAAAAGTGCCATTATCTATCGTGGACAAACATGCTGGGTCAGATTGAAAACAATGAAACATACAAAAAGACAAATAAAATTTAAAACACAAGAAAGAGCCTTTCCATCCTGATGCCCTTCTCTCCATTTTCCCAAAACCCCTTTTCTGTGGATCAGGAATTATTCAGGCCTAGAGGCATATTGGGGTGGAATGGAATCTCTCCCTATTGTGAACTTTTCATCTCTCAGCTTCAGGCTTGATCCATAATAGGGTAGGCTCTATGCACTGTCTTTCGGTAATATTAATAATAAACACAGTAACTGCTATTTTATTGAGTGTTTTCCCTGAACTAGCCTCTGTTCTAAACACATTATATGCATTATCTCTTTTAATCCTCCACACAACCCAATCCAGATGGGGGTTATTAGCCCCACTTTAAATATAAGAAAACTGAGCTAGGAGATGTTAAGTTACTTGCCTTAAGTGACATTACTCAGAGGTAGCAGAGCTGAGATTCTGCCTGACCTCAAAGCCCAATGCTCTTTCTATTCTGCCATTGGTTTACCAGTGCTAGGGGCTAAGGACAGTATAGCACCTCGAGGTCCTATGTCTTCTTGGAATGGGATTTGTAAAAGGACAGTTAGCAGAATTTAGGTTATTTAGGCTGGTGAGAACTACATCTAGTCAAAAGTTGATACTCCTGAAGTTAGCTTACCTCTGGAGAGTGGTGAAGTCCAGGAAGATCAGCCTAGAGGAGCAGTCTCCTTGGTTGCTTCATCTGAAACTTTGAAAGCCTCTGGATGGAAGGTCAGAATCTTTTATAACCTGATGACATGCATTTGATGACTTACCTCCCTCAGAGCACCTTGCCTTAAAGAGCAGTATGGAAAAGGACACTCTATAACATCCTACCCAGGACAGTGCTCACAACTCACAGGCTAAGAGAGGAAAAGACAGTGGTGGAGAGTTGGGTCATAGGCTAGCCAGAAGTGGTGGTCTGGCCAGCCATCCCCTCTAGTCACCTCACTACATTTTTCAGAGAATGTAAGGTTCTCTGTCCTCCATTTACTTATCCCTTTCTATCGTTCTACCTCTCCCCTTTCTCAATACCGTATCTCATTTGTCTGGTCCTTTCTCTGTCCACCCTTCTTTCTGTTCTATTCTCCTTTTCTTTCTCTTTTCTTCTTTGTGTTGCTCTGTTCTCTTCTCTATTTCTGTAAGCTCTCTCTCTTTCCCTCCCTCCAGTAGCTATAGTTAAGATGAGGAAAAATGCTTAAGCTCTGAGTTTAGCTTCGCCCTTGGGATTTCACTTCCAAGGCCCTCTTTGCTGAGCTGTGTGTGACTTGGGTCTACAGGCCATGGCGTTAGTGACTAAAAAAGGGATAATGTCAGGTGCTAGTTCTGTAAAAACTCTTCTAAATTTAGCTCTGCTAAATACCTGTTTCTTCTCCCTCTCTAGCTTCCTCCTATCCCTTGCTTTCCCTCCAAAGCAATGTTGTTTATTCCCTGGGCTATTCTCTTCATCCTTACTGATTGGAGAGTACCTGATTACACAAGGAAGCAACCCAATCCTTATAAAAAGTTATTGTTCTTGATACTCTGGTTGGTTGGGGGGGTGGGGAGATGGAGAGGCCCCAACCATCCAGAAAACCTGATCTCCCAAACTGCATGGTCAGATGTACCCAGTGAAACCTGTCCAACACTGGAAATTTTATTTATTTATTTATTTATTTTTCCATTTTTTTGATGGCAACTATAAACTCTCCCGGTTTCTCTTCCTTGCTGGTGTGCAGTGAGCTTGCAGTACGAGGAGAACTTAACTAGCTTAATTCTGCTCATCGATCTAGATCAGAGTTCCATTGCAGGATGGAAGGAGGAGCAAGTCAATAGAAGAGAGAGAGGAGGAATATCAAAGGGTCCGAGAGAGAATATTTGCCCGAGAGGTAAGTGTAGCTTCTGAGAGTTGTCAGCCCCTAGCTTTTAGCTCTTAATCTTTGGAACTGTGAATGGAATGAAACCTCCATAAATGCTTTGTTGTTTTTTTCTGATTTTGTTTTTAACCAACATCAGCCAGTCCCATATTTGATCTCTTAAAATTAAATGTGGCTTATTAGGAAGCTGTAGATTTTTATTCTTACTACTTTTAACGCATATGGCATATAAAGAGAACAAATGGAGTGGCTGAATCTGGTAGATATGATTAGATTGACAATAGGAATGGTTTTGGCAGGGCTTATGGAAGGGCCCTGAATCTTGCCCGTCAAACCCTCCTGCTTACCCTCTTTCACTTCCACTGTCCATTTTAGGCATCTTTGCTTCTAAGTGGAAGACTTAGTGTCCACACAGCGTATACATTCATCTTGTTTGGCCAGGCTCATTTTTAGGCTATGTTGGTGATTATCAGAGCACAGATGTGGCATCCATTCTCTGAGCTCCACATTCCACATGCACAGAGGGTACCACTCACTATTCCCTACAGTCTCGACCTGAATAGGAAGTCTCTTCCTTCCTTTCTTACCTTGTTTCTTAGAGTAGGACTGCTCCGTGGGCCAAAAGGCAACATGGATTATTATAGGCAACTTTATTCTTAAGAACTGTGGGCCATATCAGATATACTTGGTACCCCTGTATCTGGTGGCCTTTGCCTACCAGACTGAACAGAAATATAGGAGAAACTCAGGAAGGTCAAGAGAGAAACAAAGCTCTGGAAAATGTATGATCCAGATAGCAGCACCATCTTAGAGTCAAAGTAGCAAACAGAGGAAGAAGAGCCAGCCTCCCTTTGCCATCAAAAGATGGCCAGTTCTAATCGATATACTTAGATAGACACTACTCTCCTCCCATTTCCCCACTCTCCCCTCCCTCATCAAGACAAAAATATATATATCTTCTCATCATCACCTAGTTCAGAAAAATACTGTCTCTAACTTCTAGAAAACTGAACTCCTCTGTGAGCTTGTTCCATTGTCTCAGGAGACCCAAGTGTTCCAAGGAGCCTCACTGTGGACAGATACACAACAAACCTTCTGGCCCAAAGTCCAAGGAGAAGGAATCTTCTTATGTTATGTAGTCTTCCATTCTGAGTCAGAAAAATCCATCCTCCAAATTATCCAACTATAGCCCAAAGACGGTTTTCTAACTTTATCTGCAAATCAGTTGAGTGGAATGAGAGGAGAGAGGTCATTTGTACATGACTACGGCTGGTGATGACCCTAAACTGTGGACAGGGCAGGATGGTGGATGTTAATAGCAAACACTTATATAGTGCTTATTATCTTTCAGACCCTGTTCTTAGAGCTTTGTGCACATTAATTTATTTAATCCTCACACTAGGCCTGTGAGATAGGTTACATTATTTTCCTCATTTTATAAATGAGGGACTGAGGCATGGAGAGGTTAAGTAACCCAAGATCACACCACTAGTTAGTGAAAGAGCTGGTATTTGAATTCAGGCAGTCTGGCTCCAGAGTCCACGCTCTTAACCCCTAAAGTAAACCACCTCTTAATAGCTTGCTCTGCCCTGGGCTCTTTAGATTAAGAAGTTCCAGTGACCTCATAGCATAGCTATCTGTGGTGTGCTCCTCTGCTTCACTGACACATGGAAGATGACTTTCCCACCGTGCCAGCCATTAGCAAAGCCACTCTGAAAGCACAAGCAACTTTTAATAGGATATTAGCGCTTATTATGAACAACACTGGAATATATCTATCTACAACCATAACAAAGTCAAAGTTAGCTCTTCTCTCCTTTTTTCTCTGATATCTAGTCTCTCAAGCCTCTACTAATATATGTATTCTTTGTTAAATCCTTATGGATTTATCACTTTCATTTCAGCACTTCCTAACCCTTGCTGTGGTAGAGGCATCAGGGATCTCAAAAGGTCTAGACAAGGAAAAATGGCCAAAGCCCACTATATGCCAAAGATTCTCATGTGGAGAGGAAAGAACCTGGCCAGTCAAAGGGAACTGCTTAAGGGTGGAGTTGTAGGTTGTGGCCGAGGGGAGGAAGAGGCGGTCCAAAATAAAGGGGAGTGGCAGAAGGGTGTTTGGATGGAAATGCTGCTGCTGCAGCCTTCTCTGGAGCCTGAGCTGTATATTGGGAAAGCTGCCCCACACAGGCTCTGCTCTGCATGGAGCCCCCTGTGCTCAGCAGCTGAATACTCTTGTTACCTTTTTCTAAGGCTCAGGAGTCCACCATAATGCTCACTTCACTCAGCAGCTCAATGGCTTTGTCAGGAAATGATCCCCAAAAGGAATGTTTTAGGCTTTTAATTTTCTCATTTTTTCTAGGCTTTGAAAAGTACCTACTTCCCCAATTTCTTACTCTCCTTGGGTCTCAGGTCAGAATGTCTTTCATTTTGGCCAGTGTAGAGGACAGAAGTGGGATAGTCATTGAGGATGATTTCCAAAAAAACTAAATTTCTTTCTCTTGTGTCCCGTTTCCCTTCCTTTGAATACACTCTTTAGGACCAAGCACACCAATTATTATGCTCAGCTTACCTCTAGAGAGAATAAATTTAGAGCTAAAAAAGAAATAATAGTTAGGTTAATACTCTCCTTTCTCCTTTCCATACTCCTACCTTTATTGACCTCTCTTTTTAAACACTCTGTGGGAAGGCTAAAAATGCCGAATGCTCTTTTCCATTAAAGGTGAGAAGTCAGACTGGGTGTGTGGGTGTGGGTCATCCTGTCGCTGTTCCCTCTCTCCCTGTTGGGGTTGAGCTTGGTTTGAGGACCTTGGGTATTCATAGCATCATGGACACACATTTTGGTTATGCCATGCTGTTTTCTTATAAGTTATTTTCCGTTTTCTCCCCTTCACCTAGACTGGCCAGAACGGATATCTAAGTGACATCAGGTTAGTACCACTTAGCATGTTCCCTGCTTCTCATTGAGCTTTGTCAGTGAGGTTAATATAATCCTGTAATGATGCTTTTCTTTGATGTTAACCAACAGACTCTCCAAAGAAGCCTTTTCTTCTAGCTCTCACAAGAGAAGGCAAATTTTTAGGTACCTCTGTTTGGTCTATATCTCTCCTTGTTTTTTTGTTTTGTTTTGTTTTTTTAATTTTATTTTGTTTTGCTCTAATCTTTTCAGCGGAGTGAGTTTGCTCCATGCATGGCTGCTTGTGGAATAAGTCAATTTGTGGTATTTGCAACATTGGATATTTTTCCCCATTAGAAAAAAAATGGCTATTGCTCAATGACTTTATTTTTATTGTTGCTGATTTCATTGTAAGTCCTGGGTAGGTGGTGAAGGGGACCAAATAAGTATGTCTAGGATAGGTACTGCTCTATCCCAGAAGTTTGCTTGAATTGGGCATTTCTGGAGGATTTCAGCATATATATATATTGAGGTAAAAGAACGGGTGTCTTCTGGCTACCTTTTCCGAATCTATGGAAAGATGTGAAGAGTTTATCCCTGACCCGGCATAGGGAATGTTTTGTATCCTTAAGAAAGGATAATACACACACCCATATAAAAAAACATACAAACACCTCTGTCTATGTAGTTTTCTCTTTGGGACAATGTAATGCTTAAGGTGATCTCAGAAAGAACTTGTCTGCCTTAGAATGGACTTAGAGCATGTCTTTTATATGATTGTCCATGGTTTATTCTTAATGTTGGTGAAGGCTGCTGTACTAACCTCTCCAGTGCCTAATATTCTCCATCTTCCACAAAGCAGTCATGAGAACCACCCTTTCCTCTCAGTCTCTCAGTCCCACCCCAGACAATTACACAAGGCAGTGGTGAGAGAAGCATTTTAGGACCGCATCCCGGCACTAACTCATTTTAAGTATATTCTTTCCATGTTACCAATAGAAAAACTATAGAGTACAGAAAACCTGAGTATTTAATACTAGGATTCAGGTCTCACCCTTTTCAAAGGGTTTTATCTCTTTTTCAATCCTAAGCTTGGTAGGAGCTGACTAACACATATTAGTTAGAGCTCTCATTCCCAGTACTTTAGTAGTCCTTTCCCTATTGTCCTTTCTAAAGCTAATTAAATCATGTGGAAATTGGGATAGCAAGATTTCCCCTTCTTGGGATGGAGGATTTATCTCCCTTTCCACATCTCTGAACTCTTTTTCCTGGAGCAGCCCTCCCTGAGGTCCATCTGAAAGCCCAGGCGGAAGGGCTCTGCATTGCTGGTGGTGGTCGAGATAGATAGTAGAATCCCCCTTAAAAAAAAAAAAATCATGTTCCATAAACATCCCAGAATACCTATAGTAAACAGAAGTTTTAAATTAACTCCTGCATGTGACAATGCACAGTGCTTTATGGTTGTCAAAGTACACTGTATCTGATTGAATTCTCTCAATATCCTGATTTGGTAAGCTGGTTTACATGTAAGAAAACAAAAGCAGAGAGATTAAGTAGCTAACCCAAGTTTACATGGCTGTTAATGGCAAAACTGAGACTGACTCTTTGTCCCGTGTTCTTTTCACCACACTACACCAGCTCCCTACAGACATCACCCCTAATTAATTCACTGCTGAGAATGATGGCCTTATTAGTGCCATGGAGCATCAAACTGCGTCAAACTGTGCAGACAATAGCTTGAAGGATCTAGTGAGCAGGTGCAGTCCTCTCCTATCCAATCCTCCTTTTAAGTGGCTGCTTTCCATACTGAGTTTTGATTAAAGATCTAGGTCATCTAAACTGCAGCTCCATGGACTCTTAAGGGGGTAACTTCTTCCTCTATTTGGGTACTAGTCCAGAACTCAGATGATTAGAAGCAGATCTTCTCTAACTGCTTTAAACCTTTCTTCCCCGGTATGTGAAACAAACACTCATAACACCAGATTCCATCATCCACATTGGCAGTAACTATGGCAACTTCTCTATTCTTTGGAAGATTCTACTCCACTGATAAATAAGCCACACTGAGGCTTACTGATATTTATTGTCACCTCTTCCACAGGCCTCTCCACCCCAGACCCAATAAACGGGACTTTTCACCAGCACTAAATTCACTTGTAAAAACAAAGTCAGCTCCTGATTTCATAGGACTGTGAAGTGTGAATGTCCTCTGTCCTGCACCTCCATAACACAACCCAATCCATTTCTCAGAATTAAATCTGGTAAACTTTCCCTAATTGCCTTATTTTTAGTGAAGTACAAAACCATGACTAGAGATTAGGTTTAGTTGCAGAGCAAGAGAAAGAGAACTGATCTCTCTTCCTAGCCCAGACTCAGATTCTCTAATTCTCAGGGGTGTAGTGTACTAACCCAGGTAAGTCACAGGATCATCAGACAATCCACATGTGAGCACTTGGCCATTACTGTCTTGGGGGAATTGGATCAGTACTTTGGCTCAAGTTTCCCAGAGTGTTTGGTTTAAAGTTGACTCATTCACTGTCTATCCCTGGTAGAAGAAGAAAGTAAATGGCAGAATTGCCCTAATAGAAGTATAGTGTTTGATTTAGGTATAAAAGGCCATTAGGGCTTGTCTTGCAAAATTCAAGTTCTAATGTCTAATGAGCAGCCTCATTCATTGCTACTGCTGTATCCCCATATCACACAAACCCACACATCTTTATTGAGTCCGCTCAGTAAACATGAGCTATTGGCTCTCACTTCAGGTCGGTTCTATAACTGGAGAGTCCCTGATTTACACTTATTTCTTGTTTCCCATTCTACTTTGGACATCCCCAAGAGAAAGGGGTATTTTCCAGTCCTCTATTCTAACTATACAGAGAGAAGCAATGAGATTATATATACATCTACTTGGGATTCAGAGAATTAACATGTCCCTAACCAGCTATGACAGTGTGTTCTTAGCCCACCGTGATTGGCTAAAAACTAAAATAGTGACGCTAGCAAATATTTTGCCCATTTTCCCTACAGTACCTTTGGAATAGATATTCTAATAAAGAAAGGTATTTTCTTTAACATTAGTCCCTTAAGAAAAATACCTTTCTTTAGTAGAATAACTCTGAGCCTAATGTCTTGGAAGCTACCGGGGTTGGGATAGGGTTTTCTGTTTGCTTTGGGTGGGATGGTGGTGGAAAGGAGGGAACCCAAGCTACTATGATTGTTGCTCAGTTGCTCCCCAGTGTACATACGAAAATCTTTATAATTGTCATTTGGTTTTCTTAGGTCATTAGTTGTTGGAGGGTGGGGGATCTGAAAGGAAAATTCCTGGTTTTTGGTTGCTTATTGATTAAGAAGCAGTAAGAGCTCAACAAGACTTAGGGTTTTCAGGCTAGCCTCATATATCTTGAGGAGTACAGCTGTTTAGAATCACAAACAGTGATTGTAGCATCAGGATAACCCTGATGTTTCCAGAGTAAAGTAAGAGAGGATGAATCACTTTTCTCAATAGCCTTGTGCCTTGCCTAGGGCAATAGGGTTATTAATATGAAAGCAACTAGGCACAGTCAGCCCCCTGCTCTTTGCCATCCTGAGTCCTGAGGGCATGTTTGCTTGATCTTGCTGAGGATGTCAGCCTTTAGAGACCCTGGAACCAATTGTTCTCAGACACTAACACAAAACTTCCACAAAACAGGTTGGGTTGATTCCAGACTCTTAGACTGAGTTTTCTCTTTATCAGACTGAGTGCCCCTTTAGTCCACTATACTCTTCTTCCCAATCCTGAAAACGTGGCCATAAGCAGCACCTCTGCTGGCTCAGATATGTGTTATATGGAAGACCTATTGAAGGATTTATCCATGTCACTGGCTACTCCTGCCTTCCAGCAATAGTAACTTCTAGGAGTCCTTTTGTTTTAAGAACTCTCAGAAGGAACTGGTACCCCTCTGCTCCCCACTATTTACTGCATGTGTGGGATCCCTGAAGGGCCAGGGGAAGAGACCACAGCCAATCTCAGCATCATGTACGTGGTTTCCCGTCCACCTCTGGTCTGATGTATTGAATTAGTTGCCAGTTCACTGTCTTCCAGATTTGCCTCTGTGCTCTTTGTTACTGTACTGGATCTTGTTGTGTCTGCTCCCATTAAGTCTTGGTTGGCCAGCCAACTAACAAGAAGTCAGTGTCCATCCTCCCCCAACCCTCACCCCTCCTTTGTCACTGAGAGGATAGAAATGAACTCTCTCGTAGCCCTTCTGCTGAAGTGGTAGGTGAGGGGTGCTCTGACAACTGCGGTCTCTGCATGCAGGGGGAACCGCGAGGGGCTGAGCCGCACCTCAGGCAGCCGCCAGAGCAGCACAGACAGCGAACTCAAATCCCTGGAGCCACGGCCTTGGAGCAGCACGGACTCTGATGGCTCTGTCCGGAGCATGCGGCCCCCTGTCACCAAAGCCAGCAGCTTCAGTGGAATCTCTATCCTCACCCGGGGTGACAGCATTGGGAGCAGTAAAGGTGGCAGTGCAGGAAGGATCTCCAGGCCAGGTAACAGAGCTTCTCTCCTTCCATCATTTCTTGCTTATCTTCTGCAAAACATCACTGATACTTCCTTTTAACAAAACACTAACACAGCCAGATGAGGGGAAATTTGATTTCTTGGATCCATTGTCCTTTTGAGTCCCTTCTCTGATTTTCTTTCAAACCTTCTTTCCTAATAGAAAAAAAACTGATTGGGATTAGTTTATTTTATCTGATTTCTGACCAAGGTGGGACATCCCTGTCAACCCAGGTTCAGGTTATGTACTAAAATAAGGATGATGGCTGCTTTCATTCTGTGGCCCCTGAGATTATAAAGAGGGTTTGTAGAGCAGAGGGAACCTTAGAGTTTGTAATACTGTAATTAACTGGTAGCAGCCAATAGGCTAGAGCTTTAAGAGACACTGCTGCAGTTGCTTCTCTGGAGCCCAGTCACTGAGAAGGAGCATATGTTCCACATGCCAGCCTGGTAACCACCCTTCAGCTCTCCTGAGCTGCTGTGTAACCTTCTCCATATATTTCTGCTGTGCTCTTAGCAGAGGAGTATTTAGTTCTTTTTATCCAGCGAGCCTCTATTTCACCATCCTTCTGCCTCTGAAGAATTGCTTGAGTTTCGTCCTAGAAGTTCTGTAGGTCTTGTCCTCAAAAGACATCAGTAGTGGTAAAGATTTTGCCTCTGTTAGGTTTCTGTTGCCGTTCTCTGTTACCTCCTTTCTAACCCCACTGCCTCTGCCTTTATCCATGCCGGTTTCCCTGCTTTATCCTCAGCCCTTTTTTTTTTTCGGGGTGGGGGCCAGGGCACACTGGGTGGCTTGCAGGGATCTTAGTTCCCTGACCAGGGATTGAACCTGGGCCCTTGGCAGTGAAAGCGTGGAGTCCTAACCACTGGACCGCCAGGGAATTCCCTATCCTCAGCCCTTTTTAGAGCCAGTTTACCAATCTAAAACATAGATCTAACTATGTCAGTCCTCTCTTAAAAATATTCATGTTTCTGCATTCCCTGCATAATAAAATCCAAATTACGTAGCAAAGCATAACTTCCTGACTCCAGTTTGCCATCTCAGTCTCATTTCCAGATGTCCATCCTCCTCTGACCCTCCAACCATTTCTTTTTTTTTTTTTTTTTTTTTTTTGGCGGTATGCGGGCCTCTCACTGTCGTGGCCTCTCCCGTTGCAGAGCACAGGCTCCGGACGCGCAGGCTCAGCGGCCATGGCTCACAGGCCCGGCCGCTCCGCGGCATGTGGGATCTTCCCGGACCAGGGCACGAACCCGTGTCCCCTGCATCGGCAGGTGGACTCTCAACCACTGCGCCACCAGGGAAGCCCCAACCATTTCTTTTTATTTACTTATATATTTATTTATTTATTATTTTTGGCTGCATATCGGGTCTTAGCTGCGACATACGGGATCTTTCGTTTTGGCATGCGGGCTTCTCTCTAGTTCTGGTGCACGGGCTCCAGAGCGCATGGGCTCTGTAGTTGTGACATACAGCCTCTCTAATTGTGCACGGGCTCAGTAGTTGCGGCACATGGGTTTAGTTGCCCCGCGGCATGTGGGATCTTAGTTCCCCAACCAGGGATCGAACCTGCGTCCCCTGCATTGGAAGGCAGATTAAGTTAACCACTGGACCACCATGGGAGTTCCCAACCATTTCTTGAATATGGCATTAGCTTTGTCTCCTCTTGGTCTGACAGGCCTTCTATTCATCCTTCAGACCTATCACTCCTGCCACGTCCTCTTTAAATTCTTCCCTCTAATCCTCCCAAGAGTTATGCTTCCTCATCTTTGCTTTCATACAACTTTATTCATATCACTGATGCATCCCTTATCAGATTTAATCGTTGTGTGGATGTCCGTTGGAAGATCCTGTTCTGCTCAAGGGCAAGGACTGTGTTCCCTTTACCTTTGTGTCCTCAGTTCATCATACAGTGCCTGCACATAGTAGATATTCAGTAAAAGTATTTTGTGTAAATGCATACATGACTTGGAGAGCCTGGAAATGAGAAAATAGTTGGATGAACTTGTGTGGGGCTGTGTGCACAGGCACGTGCTTGAAGGTTGCCTTCAGCAACTTTTATGAGATGCTGCAAGTTGAGAAGAAATCAAAGAGAAGACAAGTTTCTTAAGGGACTAGGAATCTGTATTTTCCCAGGAAGCAAACATTCATGTTTTCAGCTGTCTAATCATGATGGACAGATTCTAGGCACTCCAGGGAAGGTACCTCAGCAGCTTCACATTTTGTTTATCTCCAAAACCAAACATGGACAGTCAAGGTGGTTACTGTCCCCAGGGAGTAGAAACCTGCTAAGATGAGGACTCCCGTCAGCAGGACTGTTGAAATGCATCTGTGCTCATGCATGGATCTCCCCAAGACAGTGGGGGAGTGGACAGAAGAGGAATGACAAGGAAAACAGCAAGGAAAGAGGAAAGCCCTCTCCCCTCCCCCAGGGGAGGGTATGTTCATGGCTTGTGCTTACAACTCTTGCTGGGTCTCCTCTTTGCCTTAGGTATGGCGCTAGGTGCCCCAGAAGTGTGCAGCCAGGTCACCTCATCCCAGTCTGTCCGGGGCCTTCTCCCTTGTACTGCCCAGCAGCAGCAGCCGCAGCAGCAACTTCCTGCTCTCCCTCCCACGCCTCAGCAGCAGCCACCCTTGAATAATCACATGATCTCACAGGTGAGTCACCACTCGGTGCCAGAGCCCCCTCCTCTCTGATTCAAGCAAGCTCTGGAGGTACAGTCATGTCTCTTGTGCTGTGGGTGGCAGGAAAGATCTGTTTTTGGAGATATGCCACTCCCTCCCCCACCTCTTGTATGTGAGTTGTGGGGAGAGAAGAGGAAGGGCAGAGGTTTGGCCAGAGTGTTCTTAGTGGCGTCACCCTGGGAGTTGTTTTGCTTTATACTTCCTTCTCTTCCTCCTGAGAACTGTCAGTGGGACCTTCTACCCCATTCCACATTTCTACTGTACTCGGTCTCCCTCTATCCTGTGTAATTAGCAAAGCGATTTTGCTCCCTATATCCATACATGGGGCTTGAAAACATCACAGCTCCTACCATAGTCTACCTGAGTGTATTCATATGGCTGTTGACCCATAAATAAATATTTATATGTTGGGGTTTTGGGGAAAGGAAATAACACTCATTAAAACACCTGCCGTAAAGCACAAAACCCCCCAATGTTGTCTTTGTTTCTTGAGGGAGAAAGAGCTCTCTCTTTCTCCTTCTGTTGCTGGCCTGTTAGATGTTGGTTCCAACTAGAGTTTTAAGTTTTGCTTCTGTGGAGACCATGCAAGTCATCAGCATAAGAATCAGATCCTATTCTAAGCTGGAACCTCCTCGGTGTTTTAGGTTTGAAGTCTCCTTAATACTCTGAGGAGAGATATGCTGAGATCTTCACTTACTGTTTTCTTCCATGAATAGAGCTCTTCATGAATAGAGCCTATACTTTATCCTGAAGTATTCTCTGGTAGTCAGGAAGCCAATATGTCCATATTCTTTTCTGCTGCAGTTTAAGTTCTCATTTCACCTCCCAGGCTCCCTCATCTCCCTGTTCAGTTAGTCCAGCTTGGCCTCAGATATATCTCTTCCACAGGTACAAGAAGCAAGTCCTAAGCCCTGATACCCCAGGGACTGGAAACTAGAGTGGAAACACCCCAGAATGGCCCATTACTACCCCATTCATACATTGGGAAATGAAACTAAAATAAAGAACAGTGAAGATCCAGTAAACTCTGCTTTGTGGCTTAACGTAACACACATGCCAATCATTCCAAGTCCTTCATCTCAGTCCCTAAATCAGTTTCTCTGTAGTCCTGACTTTCTTTCTTATTCTACCACCATCTGTCTACCACCTCATTAAGTCTCATTCACATTAGCTTACCTCGCTTCATACTGAAGCATAGCATGTGTGTGTGCTTTTCCTTGTCTGTGTCTTAATTCAGACCTGTGAGTAAACTCTGAACTTCTCCCTCCAGCCATCCCCTACAGTTTCTGTGTGTGTGTCTCACTTTTTTAAGGTCCCAGTATTTTTTTGAGTTTTCTAAAATGTGTGTATTTTAATACAGTTCTGTTCCCTTTTCTCCCTCTTAGTCTTCCATCTGTCTCCTCCTTCCATCCATATCTAGAAACAGACAGCAAGAGTGGGAGGGGGATAAAGAGATAAGTAAAGAGACTAACCAGTGGGGACTGAAAAGCTTTTAGACAGAATGTTCAGGTAACCGGCCCTAAATCCCAAACTTTTACTCAGATTCTGTCCCTGCTTCTGAATCATGAGGGTCAGTGGGTCAGTTCTTGGTATTGATTGATCGTCCACAGGCAGTACAGTGCTAGGTTAGGTCCTATAGACTGGGGACAGGGGAACATTATTTGGTACAGAGATCTCAGAAATTTATTCTTGCAATTAATTGTGATCACAAATGCCAAACTAAAAAATCTTATGCTTGGTTAAGTTTTGGTGTCTCTGAAGCACTTATGGTAGCTGCTAATATTATACCAGCACCACCCCATTATATATAACTCCTTTTCACTTTATCCCTTTCTTCCTCTTACTACTGCCTTTTTCTTTCTTCCTTCCTTTCTCTTTTTCCCTGTCTCTCAGCACTGGTAGCTCTCCAAACTCAAGTTGCTGAGCCCCAGAATACTTACTGTTTAGTTTCTCAAATGGTACGTAACAGTGAAGGGATGGAGGAAGTGACCACACACACACATAAACCACTGTGCTTACTCTAAAGGTTTTCCTTTTGAAGAAAAACCTTTAGCTCTGTAGCAAAAAGCGTTTGCTCCAGGCCTGGGGGCAGTGCTGGCTAAACTATGCTCTTTCTCTTCTTGGAAGGCCTCTGCCGTCAGAGTAGGCCTCCATATCACATATCAGTAGAACATTTGAAACCAAGGGGTGAGACTGATGATTAAAGGACCAGTGACTACCTTTTGCCCAATTAACTTAGAGTAGACCTCTTGAGAAGGAGTCCGCTGAGCCTCTCCATGGAGTCCAGTCAGGATCCAAGAGCCAATGATCTAGCCCAGAAGTCACCAGTAGGTGGCAGTCACATCCCTCAGGGCCAGTCTTTGGCTTCCCTGTCGTTTTTTGAAGTTCCCTAACTGGTGTTTGAGACTCTCTAAGAAGAGAACTGTAGCTGAGGGTAGTGGTAGAATAACTTAAAAATAGCACTGAGACGCCTGCCTTTACCGCTACCCTTCCTCAGTTGGGAGAGGCCTAACAGAGGAGCATCCTTTCTTCTTTCTTCACTTTTTACTCAGAACTCACAAATGTGAGGAAAAACAGGCAGAGTTGTTTTACCACTTCCCTGTCCCTAAGGCCTCTCCTTGTCCCCCAGAGAATGTAAGGCCTGAAGTATGGCAGAACCTCCCCCAAGAAAGAAGTGGATTAGGATAATAGAAAATGGGTCTAAAAGTTACCAGCACAGGTAGCTCAAGCTGAGCAGCTTGGCCAGCAGTTACATTTGGAATGCCACTGGCTTACAGAAAATACGTGTGCCAGGAGAGCCGAGAGCTTATTTTCAAGGCTGTGGCATTATCTCTCCCACGTCACACAGTGGATTCTCAGTAACTTTTTCCTAGCCAAGATGACTTACATTTTATTTAATGCAGATATCAGGAGTATTCTCCATCTTGGATGTCTTATAATTCCTGGGCTCTCTGACTCTGGAACTGTTGGTCCCCTCTGTGAAAGGCTGTCCCAGGAGATATGTGGCAGGAGAGTATTGATACCTTGGTCCCCCACAACTCTTAATACTCTACTTTGGAAAGAGGAAGGAGAGTTACACAAACAAAAAGATGTTTATGTAATTTTGTTTGACTTCTTCCTTTACCTCCTCCCTACTGCTAGAGTAGAGTAGAAAGAACATACGTCAGGCAGAACTAGGTTCCCATCCCTGCTCTGCTGCATTAGCTGTGTGATCCTGGGTGTATGATTTAATTTCTCTGAGCCTTACTATCTTAACTGCAGATACAAGTTATCTTATCTCCCTATAGGATTATTGTGAGGTTGTAGTGAGATAATGTATGTAAGTTAGACAATGTATATCAGTGTTATTTCCCCTTCTCTTCGTAGCTTCTCCAGAGGCTATGACTGGAGAACCGATGAGGTGATTGAAATAGCTAGAGAGGAAGACAAGAGAGAAAAAAATAACTCCCCATTAGTTGGTTTAGAACACACCATGTTCCTAATAAGCAAGTCCTCCTGCTTGAGGCTAGTGAAGGGACTGAAGGAACAAAAGCTAAAACTAGGCTATTTATATTTTATTCTTAAATCCCTCCCTGTTTGCTTATGGGAGCATTTTTCATACTGCCCTCACAGCCTGGAGGAGCATAGAACAAGCACTGGAGCAGGAGGAAGTAGCGGAACCAAGCGTGAACTGGCTTATTTTTCCTTCTCTGCCCTCGGGAGGCTGATGATCCTTGTGAATGAGCACTTCCTTCAGGAGAGCTGTGGTGTGAAATCAGGAGCATGCCTGGGAGAGCCGAGCCAGACCTTGGATGACCCTTCCTACAGAAGCGGGAGTCCCTTCTCACGTGGGCATTCAAGGAGGGTTATGCGTCCCAGGAATCCTATGCTCAGGAAAAATGCTTGGGGAAAAAGCTGTGTTTGGGATCAGGCGGCAGACCCTGGCTCTGAGATGCTCACAACAGCTGCAGAGTTGAGTGGCTAATGGGGCAGAGTGTGCAGTGCGTCTGTACTTATAGGAGAGATTGCTTATTTGTCAGAGATGTGAAAACCATGAGCTGTCCTGGGCTTGGTCTCCAGTCTGCTCAGAAGCCTTACTTTTCATGTGAAATTTCTTTTATGATTAACCTTGTTGTTCCTTCCCTTTCCCTCCCCATCTCTGCCCCACCCCCGCCCCCGCCTATGCCTCTCCCTGTACCTCCCTTTTCTCTTCCCTTTCCACATGTCTCTCTGCTGGTCCACAGCCAGTCCCGGCTCTGCAGCCCTCTCCGCAGCCTGTTCAGTTCTCTCCAGGCTCCTGTCCCCAAGTCCTTCTGCCAGTCTCTCCGCCCCAGCAGTACAACATGGTATAAACTCCATTCCCCGTTTTTGTCTTGTCCGTGTGTGGCCTGGCCTGTGTCTGGGCATGTCTGGGTCAGTCTGTGACAACCGTGCAAAACAGTTGTGCTGTTTAGAGGACCATTGTTAGAAGGTATTTCTGCTTGAGGGGCCAGCACAGGCTGAACTATACTTCATTCTAGTGACCTCATAACAGTACTTTAGGCATCAAAAGATTCCTAAATGTAAGACAGAGAAGAACACTGAATTCCCCTGAGTTTCAGGACAGGGAACAAAATCAGATGTTGCTCTAACCTGGGCTCCTCATCCTCTCTACCATGTGCATCCTTCATCTCATCTGCTCCCAGGACATGTCTGAGGAACCCAGTTTATTCTGTACAGAATGATTCTTTATAATTTCCTTTAAAAATAAAAACACAGGGACTTCCCTGGTGGCGCAGTGGTTAAGGATCTGCCTGCCAATGCAGGGGACACAGGTTTGAGCCCTGGTCCGGGAAGATCGCACATGCCGCGGAGCAACTAAGACCGTGCGCCACAACTACTGAGCCTGCGCTCTAGAACCTGCGAGGCACAACTATTGAAGCCCGTGCCTAGAACCCGTGCTCTGCAACAGAAGAAGACACTGCAATGAGAAGCCTGCAGAGTAGCCCCCGCTCACCACAACTAGAGAAAGCCCGCACGCAGCAATGAAGACCCAACGCAGCCATAAATAAATAAATAAATAAATTAATTAATTAATTAATTAAAAAAATAAAAACAGTTGCAGATTTCTCTGGTACGACTGGTAAAAACTTAAAATGTTCCCCTATTTTACCATTATTTTACATTAAAAATATCCTCTTCTGTTGAATAGCACATGCTGTTTAAATTGTTCGTACCCTGACTACAAATCCTTTGAAGATCTGATTTGTCTCATAGTTGATAACTTCTATCACGGTTATAGGAGCCCTGATTTTTTTTAAATTTTGTGTTAATCACACCTGTCTGCTTTTTTACTAGAAACCCCTCTTTCCTCCCACCTCTTATCTCCATTCTGAAAAGTTCTAGAATATGAACCTCAAAATAGTAACTGCAGTCCAGTCCTCCTGTCATCTATTCCTGCCCACTAAGGTAGCAAAATAGCTAAGATCATATCCCTGAAAAGTGAGTGAAACCACAGGAAAGCATTATCTTTTGTTTCTGCTAGTTTCATTTGCAAAAGAACTTCTGCTCTGCATGTGTATGTATATGTGTATTTTGATTACTGTCCATGGAGCAAAAAAGATGAGGAAGTTAACAGACTAAGCTATCACCATACAAGTGAGGGATGGAACACCCTCACTCTTTCTGCTTAGAGAAGAGGGCTGAGAGGGAGGGCAATTACAGACTAGCCAGTCAGTCTCGCCCTCCAGCTGGCCATTCACCCTGGCCTCCTTTCAGAGGTGAGAATTGGAAGTGGTTTCTGAAGGGCAGGAGAACTCTAGGCAAGTGTCAGAGAACAGGGGTGGAAATGATTGCACGAGGGAGTAAGGAGATGAGCAGCAGGTGTTGGGAGCCCACCAGTCTTTCCACTGCATAGGCAGAGCTGGGGAGCCACATGAACCCACCCATAATCCACGCAAGGTGTAATCTGGGTCCTTTATTATAAAAACGAGATTTATGACAATGTAGGGGCCCTTTGTATGGTTGGAGGCATGAGGAAGACAGGAAATGGAAAGGTTTTGTACGGTTTTTTCCCCACTAATTTGTCCTGTTTTTTCTATATATAGAAGTTGTGTCATTGCTCCCATCTTCCCAGGACTAATTCTAATAAAGATCATAATCAGAGTGACCATTGTTACCCCATATGTGGCAGGGAGACTGGCTCTGGAGTTGGGCTTCAAACAGCTGTTCAATTCATAGCAATTTAAAACACCCTATGAGGGCTTCCCTGATGGCGCAGTGGTTAAGAATCCGCCTGTCAATGCAGGGGACACGGGTTCGAGCCCTGGTCCGAGAAGATCCCACATGCTGCGGAGCAACTAAGCCCATGCGCCACAACTTCTGAGTCTGTGCTCTAGAGCCTGAGAGCCACAGCTACTGAGCTGCGTGCCACAACTACTGAAGCCCACGCACCTAGAGCCCATGCTCTACAACAAGAGAAGCCACTGCAACGAGAAGCCTGCGCACCGCAACAAAGAGTAGCCCCCCTTGCCACAACTAGAGAAGGCCCGCGCGCAGCAATGAAGACGCAACACAGCCAAAAATAAATTAATTAATTTAAAAAAAAAACGCTTGTGAAAAAAATAAATAAAACACCATATGACAGAGGCTTAGGGCAATCAATCAATCAATCAATCAATAAAAAAACACCATATGACAGAGGCTTAGGGCGCCTCCTAGGGCACACATGCAGGAGTGTCCCAAATTGGTGTAAGGAAGGAAAGCTGTAGAGAGGGCTACTATTTCTGTCTGTCTGTCTGTGTTGAATCCAAAGACCTGGGGTTTGATATGACCTCAGTCCTTGGATCTCCCTCACTTTCTCAACAGACAGATGATCTCAGCAACCCCTTTGGACAAATGAGCCTTAGCCGCCAAGGTTCTACTGAAGCAGCTGACCCATCCTCAGCTCTGTTCCAGCCCCCACTTATCTCCCAGCACCCTCAGCAGACTAGCTTCATCATGGCTTCTACAGGACAGCCCCTCCCTACTTCCAGCTATTCCACTTCTAACCATGCACCACCTACTCAGCAAGTCCTGCCACCCCAGGGCTACATGCAGCCCCCTCAGCAGGTGAGTGGCTTGGGTTCCCAGTTTAAATCACTAATTCAGGGACTTCCCTGGTGGTCCAGTGGTTAAGACTCCATGCTCCCAATGCAGGGGGCCTGGGTTCGATCCTTGGTCGGGGAACTAGGTCCCACATGCTGCACCTACAGCCCGCATGCTGCAACTAAAAGATCCCACATGCCACAACTAAGACCCGGCACAGGCAAATAAATAAGTATCTTTTAAAAAAATAAATCACTAATTCAGTTTGCCCCGTATTATAATCCTTCTTTCTTCCTCTAGTTTAGACAAATCAGAGGGGATAACTCTCCCCTACCCACCTCCATTTCCCCACCTTGACTTGAGAATTTTCTTTCTAGTCAGAAGGCCATCTTTCAGGGGCTTCCCTGGTGGCGCAGTGGTTGAGAGTCTGCCTGCCGATGCAGGGGACACGGGTTTGTGCCCCGGTCCGGGAAGATCCCACATTCCGCGGAGCGGCTAGGCCCGTGAGCCATGGCCTCTGAGCCTGCGCGTCCGGAGCCTGCGTTCCGCAGCGGGAGAGGCCACAACAGTGAGAGGCCCGCGTACCGCAAAAAAAAAAAAAAAAAAGGCGGCCATCTTTCAAATAACACAAGTCCTTCCTGTTCTGTTTCAAACTTGTATACTAATGCTGCAATTGCAGGCCCACAATAGCTCCGTTTACAGATTTCTGGGAATTAACTGTGATGTATTTAATAGTTTGGGGATGTTGGGGCTGAATTTGAGGGACTTTCTGATACATCTGTTTCCTCTTACCATAGATCCAGGTTTCTTACTATCCCCCTGGACAGTATCCTAACTCCAACCAGCAATATCGACCTCTCTCTCACCCGGTGGCCTACAGCCCCCAACGTGGTCAACAGCTGCCTCAGCCATCCCAGCAACCTGGTAAGAGGAACGGCTGATGTAAGAAGGTAGTGAGTAAGGAAAGGGCGGAGACTGGGAAAGAGAATTACCTTCGCTGTTTAAAAAGCAGGGGGGACTTCCCTGGTGGCTCAGTGGCTAAGAATCTGCCTGCCAATGCAGGGGACACGGGTTCAAGCCCTGGTCCAGGAAGATCCCACATGCTGCAGAGCAACTAAGCCCGTGCGCCACAACTACTGAGCCTGTGCTCTAGAGCCCGCGAGCCACAGCTACTGAGCCCGTGTGCCACAACTACTGAAGCCCGTGCGCCTAGAGCCCGTGCTCCGCAACAAGAGAAGCCACTGCAGTGAGAAGCCTGTGCACCGCAACAGAGAGTAGCCCCCACTCGCTGCAACTAGAGAAAGCCTGTGCGCGGCAACAAAGACCCAATGCAGCCAAAAATAAATAGATAGATAGATTTATTTTTAAAAATAAATAAAGTAAAAAGCAGGGGGTGCAGGGGGCGGGGGGGCGGCAGGAATGATTAGGGTCCTGAAGAGGAACCTGTGATCTCCAGAAAAAGAAAAAGTAAAATAGAAGGAAAATTACTGAGAGAGTGTGACCTCCTAAACATTGTTGATACTATGCTGATGTCTTCTCTGCTTTGCCCATCCCTAGGTTTACAGCCCATGATGCCTAACCAGCAGCAGGCGGCTTACCAAGGCATGATTGGGGTCCAGCAGCCACAGAACCAGGGCCTGCTCAGCAGCCAGAGGAGCAGCATGGGGGGCCAGATGCAAGGCCTGGTGGTTCAGTACACTCCACTGCCTTCTTACCAAGTGGGTGCATTTTGTACTAGGAAAGATCACCCAGTCCTTGGGATGAGGAAAAGGAGGAGAGTTTCCCACATCCTCCAGTCTGACAACTCGAACACTAAAACATTGTTCACTTTACCCCTAGAATTTTTAGGTTTTCTTCCTCTGAGAGAAGGCCCAGAGAGTCTGAGAACAGTCTTTATTTAAATTGTTTGGTTTTTATATAGCCATGCAAACGAGTATATGCCCAGAAAAGTAGGATCTAGAGGAAATTAGGCTCCTTCCTGTACATCACATGCCCATGGGTGAGGTTTGGAGAGGAAGGGAATGGAGGTAGCTCTAAGCATTTCCTTTACGCAGGTAAGGAGAATAGGAGTCTCTAAAGGTAGGGAAGGAGGTTAGAGTGTCCTGGTCTAGTGATGACTAGAGGCTGTTCTTTGGATGAACTCTTTAGGAGTAAGAGTGGTCATTCTCTTCTTGTCTCCACCCAGATCCCAGTGGGTAATGACTCGCAAAATGTGGTCCAGCCGCCTTTCCAGCAACCCATGCTGGTCCCTGCGAGCCAGTCTGTGCAAGGGGGCCTCCCAGCAGGGGGCGTACCAGTGTATTACAGCATGATCCCTCCAGCTCAGCAGAACGGTACAAGGTGAGAACTCCCAGAGAGTTGGGGTGCATCTCCCACAGACCTTTAGCAACTGTTGCACCATGGTTTTGTTTCCACTGGGAAAGAAAGGCAGGGGTAAAGATCCCAGTGGTACCCTAAAGCAGGTAGAACATGAGGGAGTTCATTCTCCTCTTCTTGTCAATTCAATATTTGCATAAGAATTCATCAGCAGGAAAAATTCCTGCTTCGGAGACAGAAGCTTTATAATTTCCCCCATTTTTTGTTTTTCTTATCAGTGGGATTCAGAACTATGAGATAGAGACTGCTTATTATTTTAAAAAAGCAGTTTGGAGTATACATATGTAAATTTTTCTGTGTACATCTATATCCATGGATGAATCTGAGATAGCCTATTTCTATATGTCTATTTATATCTATCTTAGTATAGCTCATAGCTAATAGAATTTTAGAGGTAGAAGTTACCTTAGAAATGTCTAAGTATTTAGACATTTCTAAGTGTCTAATAGTCCACTCCCCGTGTTTTATTTATTTTTATTTATTTATTTATTTATTTTTTTGCGGTTCACGGGCCTCTCACTGCTGTGGCCTCTCCCGCTGAGGAGCACAGGCTCTGGACGCGCAGGCTCAGCGGCCATGGCTCACGGGCCCAGCCGCTCCGCGGCATGTGGGATCTTCCCGGACTGGGTCACGAACCCGTGTCCCCTGCATCAGCAGGCGGACTCTCAACCAGTGGGCCACCAGGGAAGCCCCCCTTGTTTTATTTTACTCCCTTCTTTTATAAATGAGGAAATTCCAACTAAGGATGTTAAGAAACTTACCCAAAGTCACAGAACTAGTTAGTAGAAGCAGAGCTGGGACTAGAACTCAAGTATGGGCCTACCTTGATGTATTTCTGTGTCTCTCTCAGTGTCCACATTTCTGTCTTTTTATGTTTATGTCTCCATGTTGTCTTGAGTTTTGTGAGATTTTTCCCCATTTGTCTTTAGCTGACTATATGTGTTTGCCATTGAGAAAATATCCTAAATCTCCTTAGTTATTTTTTGCCTATCTCTCTCTAGCACTTTAGCCCTGTGTGTCTGTCTCTGGCATTCTCTTCGTGTTTCTGCTGTGTTTCCCAGAGTGTGTGTGTGTGTGTGTGTGTGTGTGTGTGTGTGTGCGTGCACATGTGTATGTGTTTGGTGTTTCTACACTGTTAGGAAGAGCATGTGTTACTAACATTCCATCTGTAGCGCTGATTAGCAGCTTCCTAATTGAAAGATGGTCAAGTACAAATATATATAATTAACTTTGAACTGATGAGTGATTTTAGAAATTGCATGGCAAATTGGTCTGGGAATGGCTTGGAGCTGCCTTGACTTCCCACAGGGGAGGCCCAGGAAGCAACAGCTGTCTGCCAGGAGTTGCGTTCCTCCCTCTACCGCTTTACCACTCTTCTCTTCTCCATCTCCCCAGCCCTTCTGTGGGGTTTCTGCAACCTCCCGGCTCTGAGCAGTACCAGATGCCTCAGTCTCCCTCTCCCTGCAGTCCACCACAGATGCCACAGCAGTACTCAGGTAAGAGGATAAAGAATTGAGGGGTCTTGGGCACTGGTGAGAGCAAACACTGCTGAAGGACTTGTGCTTTAGAGCTGGGAAGGACAAAGAGAGTTCAGGGATTGGCTCTGTCCCCAACTGTGACCCCATCATGAGGGAAGACCAAAGTCCTAGCTGGCTGGTGTTTTCCAGAGGTGCTGAAATTGACCCCTCAAGAGGTGAGGTTGGTTGCCTGATCCCTATCCCTGGGGAGTCACATGTCGATTTGAGTTCCTTGTTTTCTCTCCTCTCCCTCTCCCTCTCCCTCTCCCTCTTTGCTGAATCCAACACTACACTCACCACTCAACATGCCTTTGAGACACAGAGTGCTTACTTCTGTCTGTTGCACTCATTCTTCCCGTAAACAGCTTTTCTTTTCTCTTGGGAGTGTGAAGGAGGCTGATAAAATGCTTTTAAAATCATATCTTAGATTTGTTTAGTGGTTTTTCATATGTGCTCGCATACACTGTGTCATTTTCATTCTCACCACAACTTAGTGAAGAGGAAATTTAAAACTCAAAGAGAATAAATGACTTGCCTAAGATCACAGTCCTAGAGCTTGAACTTGGGTCTTTTCACTTTCTATAACCCATGCTACATCCTCAGTAACACATTTTCAACAGGTTTCTATACTCTATTCCTTTCCCTCCAGTAGGAAATAAATAGATATCATGTTAAATAGCTAAAGGCCTTCTTTGGAGGGGCCAGTTATCCCAGATGAATGGACTTATGCCTTGCAGCCTCTCACTATCTGTCTTTGCCAAGAACTCCCCCAGTACACCAAGTACAACTGCTCCTGTTTGTTTCCCTTTCACCCAACCCTGACATATCATTACGCTGCAGTTAAGTAAACTTCACGGGTTCTGGAGGGGAGGAGGTTAAGGTAGCCTCCAGCCATCCCTATTCAGCTCTATTGTGGGAATTTAGGGTTCCCTCTTCTGGTGAGAAGGAGGTATTTTGCCAATTTTTCTCATTTTAGAAATGGAATATTTTTCACGTAAGATTTTCTGTACTCTATGTTAGGTGCTCTGGAGTAGATTCCAGAATTAAGCTTGCTCACAAGACATGATCAGTTCTTACCTTCAATGTAATGACTTCTTCCTTTATCCAGACCAACCATAGATCTCTTACAGGATGAGGTTTTAAAATTCACCAACCTTTACTACCCTTTATTACATTATTGGTCTCTCTAGCTGTTTCTCCTTGTGTCCGCCAGGGGCACTTGACCTTCAAATTCCCAGTGGGGTATGGAAATTATAGAAACCAGCTCCAAGAACTGCTGTAGCCTGTGGTGGTGCTTGGCACCTCAGGGCATTTTCTCTCCTGTTTGTTAAAATAAGTGTGTGCGTGTGCATATGGGTATACTTGTATGTGAATTTTTGTATATATCCTTAGTGGTATATCAGTATATCTGTTGGGTCTCTGCAGTTATGTCTCTTCATCTGCAAATACAAGATGAATTAGAAACAAATCAAGTGAAAATAATTTTTCAGTACCTACTCTGGACCTAGTGCTGGGTTAATTAAGTAAACTGAAACAGCTGTTGTTCTGAAAGTTGGCAGCACTAGAGATCTGGACTGGGATTGGAAGGAGATAATCTAGGCTCTTCCCAAATTAATAGAAATAGACAAAACCCTCTTCATCATCTAATTTCCTTGCTGCTTTAGAATTTTCTGTTTTATTTCCTTTCCTTCTGGCTATGCTGATTAACCCTAGGCTTCTGACTGACCCCTTGTACTTTTCCTAGATGATGGGACCCTCTCTTCCACCCACATCATCTAAGAGACCTATTCACCATAGCATCGATCTTAAAAGTCTTCAGTCCCTGCTCATGGGAATCTAAGAGGAAGTGGAAGAAAAGAAAAAGTGCTTCTTACACCTTCCTTTCCAGTTTGCCCTTTACTGGAAAGATAGAAGGCTGGCATTCCCCACAAGGGCTGCTATGTCACCTTCAGAGGACAGTCACCCGCCCTTCTCCCATGTAGCAACATGGTCACTTTTCCAAAAATAAAGGTAGGGATTAGGATTGGCTGTTCCTAGAGCAATTGTTCCAGTTTATTAATACATTTTTGTAGTTGCCCAGTTTACCCCCAGGCCTGGACGTTAATTCCTCCACTATGATATTAGATATAACCATAACCTCAGGAAATACTTTTCTTCCCACTAAAATAGAGACTTGCAGGTCCCTTGAGGTTTCTACAGGGATGCTTGTCTGGGGAAGAGGCACACAGACATGAAATGGCAGTAAAACCTGTGCACAGACTCTCAGCTCACAGTGACACAGCAGCACGGCCAGAGTGAGGTACATACAGAAATAGCTTCTCACCTACTTACTGGCTCATTTTGTTGCTGAGGGCTTTCCAAAGCTGAGACTAACTCTTTTCACTCCCCACTCCCTGAAGATAACCCTCTCCCCCACCAAAAAAATGGAAGACTACGAAGATACTATAGGATTCTATCCTGTAATTTGGGAAAGATGCCTGTGGGATTTTATTTCTCTGGACATTTCTTTCCATAGATTTGATTTCAGATGGTAAGGAAGAAGCCTTATCAGTTTTCTACCTCAGCGATTTTTAAAAAGAACAAAAACTAAACAAAAGCAATTCTGCCAGACATAAATGTCATCTGTTTATATATATGTGGTTTGCTCTGCCCAATCCACCTTTCTGCCCAGGTTTAATGATGCCACTTAAAAAGCCGTTCACACGTTCCCTCTCCTTTCAGAGCTTTCAAGCTGAAATTGATTTCCTTATTCAACTCCCTTCTCCCCCTTCCCACTCTAACCCAGGCTCCTTCCCCCAACTTGATTATGTGGAAGCGCTGTCACTGGGCAGTGCCGTGGGGGGGTTTCGTTTTGGGGGATTTGGGGTTTTTTTTGCCACGTGCATTAAGAAGTAGCCACAGTTAAGCTGCTAATGGATGCCACCAGCTTCTGGCTTGAGGAAGAGAAGCATAAAAATCATCTCATCAGCAGAGCAGTGCTCTCTGTCCTCAGCTGAGTGAAGGTACACCACTCCAGGTCAGCGGGAGAGGACTCAGTGAGGGGAGGAGCTCAGGAATGCGGCTGCAACTGAGAACCCTGCCTTTGCTTTTGTTGCGATCAGAGAAAATAATATGAGGACTTTGTTCTCTTTCCCCCTCCACTTTAGCCCCCTAATAGCTCCTTACGGCTACACGTTGCTATTAGAAAGAGCGTCTCCTGCCTTGCTTATGCCCATACCCTACATACTCACACATCCTGTACCTTTTCCTGGCCCAGGGCAAAAGGCTCAGGTTATCAGCTGCCTTCCAGAAAAGCTATACATTTGATTATTTTTACGTTGGTCCCCTCAGGTAGCAGTGAGTTGTCTGAATAAGATCAGCTGCAGTTTTGTGGGTAAAGAACATTGGAGCAGGTGCAGCTCTTAGGGTGGGGAAATACAATGCCCAGAGCAACTATAGTAAAGGGGGAGTTGTTAAATGCATGACACTTCACAACTGTACAGTTTTCCTGTGGCCCTTTTATAAGCCATGCTGATGAATATACCCTGTCCCCTTTGGCAGGGGAAGGGGAGAGGTGAGCCTGTCGAGCCTGTCGCTCTGAGTATTTGTGCTCTCTGATTATATGAGCCCTAGAGGATGGGGATGGGCACGAACTGGGGAATAGGGTACAACAGATGCTGTGTCTCCTGAGCTGTTTTCTCAGACCTTCCACTGTTTCTTTTCCTTTCCTTTGACCAATGCTACCTGAGAAAAGCAATCACGCTCACTTCCCAGCATGACTGGTGCCCAGGGCAGAGGCTGCAACATTGCCCATCACAGGAAGCAGTGCGATGGCGGCAGCAGTGGCAGCCCCAGAGCACTGAGCCATGAAGACAGCAGCATTGCAGCAGGTTTTCGAGCTAGCGACCCTCAGTCCCATTTCTCTACCACCAGACACACACGTGAACTCAGCCGTCCATCCACAGAAATATAGTCTGGGGGGTCAAGAGCAAAGCCTCATGCTGGACAGTTCCCCGTGGGGAAGCAGAGCTCCTGCTCATCTCTCCCAGCAGGAACTGTCTATCAGACTGCTTCTCCCTGACCCCTTACCTTGCTTTTCACCATGAGGAAGATTCAGGACTTAATGTTCCTCCTCATTGAGCCCTTTCTTTCCCCCAGACTGTGAGAGGGTAAGACTATATCCATGGTTGCCTGGGCTAAAACCTCAGGGCTGCATCCAGTCAGTCACCTTGAACCTGTCAGTAAAACCTTCAGAGAGTCTCCCCCTCCCACTGCTCTAATTCCTAATCACTTTGTTTTGTTTCAGTAGCCTCCTAACTAGTCTTCTGGACACTAGTCTCTCCCTCCCTTTAGCCATCTTACATTCGGCCACTTGGGTTAGCTCTCTGAAACACAAGTCCTGTTCCCAACACGTACAGGATACAACCCTCACCAGAATGTTCTTCAAACTCTGACACCAGCTATTTGTTTAATGTCCGACTCCCTAATAGACTGTTCATTCCATGGGGGTAGAGACCAGTCTTGTTTGTTTGTTTGTTTGTTTTGTATACCCAGTGCTCAGCATAGGAACTGGCACATAGACAAATGTTCAATAAACGTTTGTTGAATAAATGAATAAATGTATCTCATCTCCTACTACTTCCCCTACATAGTCCCTGTGCCTTAGCACCTTGAATTATTTGTCATTTCCTGAGTATGACATACATCTCTGTGCCATTCCCTCTACTTGAAATGTTCCCAATTCACCCAACCCTTGCCCAAGAATTATATCCTGGATCTGGCTTAGTGAAGCTGTGCACATTTATCTTCTCCAGAACAACCAGAGATCGCTGACTTATCTGCAGCCATTACCAGAAAAGCCTGCACGTGCCTGCAGCCCTGGCCCAAGCCCCAGACTGGGACCTGTACCATGCCCAGACATTTGAGCAGTCTGACCTGGGCATTTGGTAATACCCAACTTTGACAGAAATGAAGTAGTTTTCTGCCAAGCATACCAAAGTACCCCTCACCAGGTGAAGGCCAGGAGGGCATTGACATCTTCCACTCAAACTTCCACTGGTTTGAAGTTTCCACTGGTCTGAGAGAGAGTCAGAGACCAAATCAGCAACTACCTCAGATTCCTGGCAGGACACAGTTTAAGTGACCCTGAAGCCAGTAGGTGGATTTGCTTACTGGCTTTCCCACTTAGGGTTAGCTGACAAGCCTAAAATGTAGTGTGAATTCACAACCAACTGCTTTTTTCCTGCCACCCAGGAGTGTCACCTTCTGGACCAGGTGTGGTGGTCATGCAGCTGAATGTCCCTAATGGACCCCAGCCCCCCCAGAACCCATCCATGGTCCAGTGGAGTCACTGTAAATATTACAGCATGGACCAGCGGGGGCAGAAACCTGGAGACCTGTACAGTCCTGACAGTAGCCCCCAGGTGAGTCCCTGCAAGCCAGCTTTGTCTTAGCAGGGAGGTAACCAGATTCTTCTCAGGAAGTAATCTTTGCCATTGACTGAGCAACCTCTGTTACTTGTCTTTCCCTGGGCATTTTTTGGGAAGAAACGCAAGAAATAGAGGAGAGCATCTTCTTTCAAGGAACCTAAGATTTAAGGTGGCAGATGGGACACATGCTTGAAAATGCTAAGGGAATACTTAAAACAGTATGTCAAAAAGTGGATGTTAAAATAATACAAACTGGGCTTCCCTGGTGGCGCAGTGGTTAAGAATCCGCCTGCAAGTGCAGGGGACACGGGTTCGAGCCCTGGTCCAAGAAGATCTCACATGCCGCAGAGCAACTAAGCCTGTGCGCCACAACTACTGAGCCTGCACTCTAGAGCCCGTGAGCCACAACTACGGAGCACACGTGCCACACTCCTGAAGCCTACACGCCTAGAGCCCGTGCTCCGCAACAAGAGAAGCCACCGCGATGAGAAGCCTGCGAACCGCAACGAAGAGTAGCCCCCGCTCGCCACAACGAAGAGTAGCCCCCGCTCGCCGCAACTAGAGAAAGCCCGCGCGCAGCAGTGAAGACCCAACGCAGCCAAAAATAAAATAAATTTTAAAGTAAATGATAATAATACAAACTAATTAGGGACTAAGGGGCTAGTTTGAAGGAGCAGTCTGACAGAGTTCAGCAAGAGAAGTTTCCTGAGAGAGGTGACTTTTAAGCCAAGCCATAGGAATATCCAGAGGGTAATGTTTGGTGTACGTATGATGTGTACTCCTCTCTCTCCCACAGGCCAACACACAAATGAGCAGCAGCCCCGTCACATCTCCTACTCAGTCTCCAGCACCCTCTCCTGTCACCAGCCTCAGCAACGTCTGCACAGGACTCAGTCCCCTTCCTGTCCTCACACAGTTCCCCCGTCCTGGGGGTCCAGCACAGGGTAAGGGGTTAGATAAGGGCTGGTTGCTGTCAAATTCACCGTTCGCATCCCATTCCTAAGTGGGGAGATCGAGAGGGCAGCAACAGGCAGGGAAGCGGTGTGGCTGGTCATCCAACTCTGGCCCTGTTTAGGCCAAAGACACCTGCCCCTCTTTAGTGCTGCCCATAGTTAATTTACTCTAGATCTCCATTAGATATTTAGTATTTACTTCCAAGTCCCTGGTGACTATGAGCCAGGGAAAAGAAGTTCACTGAACTTTCTAATGAATAACCAAGAGTTTAATCCATCAGTACTGAGTCTGAGGGTTGGGAATATGGGGTGGTGTCAGAAACGGTAGGTGTCAGAAACATTATGGTTTGAGAAGAGGGAATACTCTATTTGAGTTAAAAGACTTGGGTTCAAATTCTAGTTCTACAACTAACTAGCTTTGTGATGTTGAACATGTTACTTAAACTTAAAATGGAACCTCAGTTTCCTAATATATAAAATGAGGTTAATCACACATAAGATGGAAATAATCTTATCTGCTTTCTGCCGTGGCTATCAAAAGCAGTATAAAAATAAGATGAAAATATGGTTTAAAACTTCAAAGTGCTCTGAAATATAGTATTTATCACCAATAATAGGTAACACATGGTACTTAATATGTGTCAAGCATTGCTATAAGTGCTTTACTTATAAGTACTTTATAGGTGCTATAAGTGTCATATAGTCATTTAACCTCAGCAATGCTAATGAGAGGAAAACATACCCAACATCCCATTTTCAGTAACAGAGCCAGGATTTGAACCTAGGCTGTCTGGCTGTAAGTCTGTGTTCTTGTCCACTGCACTGTATTGCCTCTCATGTGAGTCAGAAACTTAAGCCCTGGGTTTAAGGTGAGAAGAAACTATATGAGAAATAAAGGACAGTCATAAGGGTCTGTAGGTTTCCTCCAGGGCCTTTTGTCTTCAATGGACAGAGCCCTTCTTCAAAGGTGAAGGAACCTAATAACCCCTTTGTCTGAGATACAGCTGAGAGCCAAGGGGTTTAGGAAGAGAGACAACTCTTAAATCAGTGACATGGGCACTTCTATCATAGCAAAAGTAGGAATAGTATGTATGCATTGTTGCTGTCCATCTCCAAAGCCCCATGAAGTCTCATAAAAGTCATACCATGTAGTTCAAACTCCCAGAAAACCATCTGCTCTTCCTCCCTAGGTGATGGTCACTACTCCCTCTTGGGCCAGCCATTACAGTACAATCTGTCCATCTGCCCTCCCTTGCTCCATGGCCAGTCAACTTACACGGTGCACCAGGTAAGGGTGTCTCCCATCAGCCTTAGGGCCATCAGAGTCCCCTTCTCATCCAGGCCCCTGCTTCTGAGCCATCTACCTCAACTAGCTGGGTGGACAAGAGAGACAACACAGAGAGAATGGACGAAGTGGGAAGAGCCTTTACCCCACTCCTATACTCATTCCTCTCACCCCTTCCCCAGTGCCAAGAGGGAGGGGCTCTTTGTTTCTCGGTGGCCACTCTCTGGCCAGTCTGACTGCCTGGTGGGATGGGGTCCTCAGGGTTGGGTACTGCTCCTTAATCCCTCAGACAGACTGGGATGTAAGGCAGTCATTGTTTACCTGGAATGAGAGTTATCTTTCGAATGTTGAAGGGACAGAGTGGATTGAAGCATGGAAACCGGAGCAAGAGACAAGCACTCAAATCTGCCTCCACTGACCTGGGGACAACAGACGTTGGTGAGTGACAGGATGCTGAATCCCCAAAAGAAGGTGCTTACCCCTCCAGCCTTGCATTACCAGCCCAGGATGGTGAGAAAAGCCAGCTTAGGGTAGGCAGTCAAAAGAGGACCTTTTCGTACTCAAGAGCAAGGAGAAGCTGGAGAAGTGAGGTGTCTCAGTCCTCCTTACCAAGCCATTCCAAGTCCTAGGGAAGATGAGGGTGAAAATTGGGAATAACACAATGATGGGGCTGGTTGAGCCTGCTATTAACAGACAATCTTGTGGAAGTGGTCCTGACCCTGATCTAGGATGTCTACCTTTGGTAGTTCTAGACCCAGTTTAGGAGAGGCTTGATAAGAGAATGTGGGGGAGTAACTCTCCTCCTGCAGGCCTTCCGTACTAGGCATAACAAGATCTCTTGGGGTTTCGCCTACTGAAGCAGTTTGCTAAACAAGGTAAGGAAGGGAAACTGACTTCCCTAGATGATAAGAAAGAGGAATCTACCTGGGCCAGCCTCTGGGAAGGGAATGGAACATATTTCAGACTGAGCTATTAACTTTGTGAAAGAACATAACCAAAAGCCACACTTCCTTCACAGTAATTGCACCCTGTGAGAGAACTGAGGTATAGGTTTGCAGATCTTAAATCTGGGATTCTGATTCCCAGTCTCCTCTTGCCTACATCTCTAGGCTAGGAGAAGAGGAAGGTTCCTTTGTGTCTCCTAGTTGCCCTGATCAGAGTCTGGATGATAGGGAGTTGGGTTGATTTGGGGAGGGAGGAAAGGGCTCAGTGAGAAAGGCTGGGCTTTTGAGGACATTGTATACAGACTTGGTCAGCTGGATACTCCTCTGCTGGGGTGCTGGCCAGTCCTTCCTACTCTATACCTCTTACAGCCATGTCCTGTCTCCTCCCCTTCCAGTCCTGGGACGGGTGCTGGAGGTGACAGATCTCCCTGAGGGCATCACCCGTACCGAGGCGGACAAACTCTTCACTCAGCTTGCCATGTCCGGCGCCAAGATCCAGTGGCTCAAGGATGCTCAGGGGCTGCCTGGTGGGGGTGTGGGGGACAACGGTGGGACTGCTGAGAATGGCCGCCACTCGGACCTTGCTGCCTTGTACACCATCGTGGCTGTGTTCCCCAGCCCTCTGGCTGCCCAAAATGCCTCCCTTCGCCTCAACAACTCTGTGAGTCGCTTCAAACTTCGAGTGGCCAAAAAGAACTATGACCTGAGGATCCTGGAGCGAGCCAGCTCCCAATAAATGGAGGAGAAGAAGGGACCAGCATGGCAGGGGTGGGGCAGGGTAGAGGGGGTCAGGGGGTCCTGTCAGACCACGGACAGAGGCAGAAGGTGAGGTAAGGTCCACAGACAGACACTAAACTGGAGCCTAAGACAGTAGGGATGAAGATGGAAACAGGGACAGACACTCACACTGGCACTGAACTCTTTCTCACTCCCCTGCCAAGGGTCCCTCTTTTTCCCTGGTTGGCCCCATGTCTGCTTCCCTCTCTTTCCCATCCTCTTCTATGATTTTTTATCTCTTCTCTCACCATGAAATTAATTCTTTCATATTTTTTGGTCAGGTAGAATTGGGAGGGTCCCACACTCCCATGTTCTCCTATTTCCTTACCATCCCAAGCTCCCTCTTCTTTTTTGGCCTTTATGAATATATTTATATGGAAAGAATTAAGCAAAATGAAATTGATTTCCCCTTTCTCCCACCCCATCTTATCTCCCCAGACCCCACAGAGTTAAAACTTGGGCCTCCCTCCACCCCCCAGAACACTTGTATATTGTTTGTTTGAGGTTTGTGCTGCAGTAACAGACACAGTATTTAATTGCACATACAGATGTTTGCTGGGTATATTCACTGTAAATTTTATTTAATCTGATTTTTTGTTTGTTGGGGGGTTCTTGGGGGGGGGTTGATTTTGTTTTTAAATATAAAAAAAAAATCTGTCACTGGACATCAGTCCGTTTTCTGTTGCCACCCTGGTATGGGTGGGGTCGGAGGGATTTGGTGCGGGCTGGGATGGCTTTCTCTGGCATATGCACACATATCTTCCTAACACTATTCCCTGCATCCTGTCCTACTCCTTACAAATAATTCTGGTAGATGGCTGGGTCTGTAATGGGACTCTGCCACTAACTGTGGTTTATCAAGCACATCACTCTCAACTCTGGACCTCTGAGTTCTTACCAGTAAAATAAGAGACTTGGTCTGACTAGGCGACCTCCGAGGTTCCTTGCACCCTGTTAATTCTGTGATACTCATTTAGGGCCCTGGTAGCTAAGCCAGAGGAGTGTGAGTGACGTCCAAAACTGGGTCGAGATGCTTGCTTCATACCTGTCCGTCTCATATTCTGATAACTCTTCAGGGATGGAGGACTTGGGCCTTTCATTAATCCCAAAGCCAGAGGATTGGGTTCTGCCTGGCAGGAACAGAACTGCATGTTTCTTACAATAAAAGCTACATCAATTGAACTTGCTGTGCCAAGATGTCATACTATCCAGGTGTGCTTAGCAGTCCCTGTCCTCTGCAGCTGAAGAAAGGTGAAGAGCAGACAGAAGTCACTTGCCTGTGAGATAATAGAGCTTTCCTCTATCTTCCCAAAGCTGGCCCTGTTGTGCAGCCTGTCAGACGAGGGCCATTAAAGAGCCTGTTGACCCAGAACCATCCAGCAGCCCCTTTTCAATGTCACCCACCCCTTAAAGAAAGAAAAAAGAACAGTAGGTAGAAATGACGTAGCACATTGCCCTGGAAATCCCTTGTGTCTGGGTAGCAATATCTCTCTAGCCAGCCTCCTCTGAAGCTTGTCTGGCCCAACCTCCAACATAATCCTTTACTTCTTACAGATACAAGGGATAAAGCAGCACGACATTATCACCTCCAAATTGCTCTGCTCTGAGATGAGAGTATCTCCTTTTTCAGCCATGTCACAGCTCAGACTAGGAAAAGGCTGCATCCCCGTAAGATAAGAATGCCAGATACCTCATTGACCCATCAGATCATATGCATCAGAGGAAAGAGATGGAATAAGGGAATCAGAATGATAAAGGAAACTTGAGGCTTGACCATCCTACCTCCAAGAGTCTGCAGTTCCCATGGGAAAGGGGACATTACTTACAGATGATAAAAACTCCATGTGGGGGCTTCCCTGGTGGCTCAGTGGTTGAGAGTCCGCCTGCCGATGCAGGGAACACGGGTTCGTGCCCCTGTCAGGGAGGATCCCACATGCCGCGGAGCGGCTGGGCCTGTGAGCCATGGCCGCTGAGCCTGCGTGTCCGGAGCCTGTGCTCCGCAACGGGAGAGCTCACAGCAGTGAGAGGCCCGCGTACCGCAAAAAAAAAAAAAAAAAAAGTGACAGCTATTGCCTTCTGTCCAATATTAACAAGACAATCTGTACGTGATCATTAGACCCTCACTGCCCCAGAACCCCTCAGATGGAAGTCCCAGCCTGGCTTTTTTTAATAGCTCTTAGAATTCCTTTCACCCTGCGGACAAGATTTTAGAGGAATAGGGGAAAGATATCTCTGGGGGCAGCTGGAGGGAACAAAGCAGTACTACGTGTTCTTCACTCCCTTACAGGATAGCAGCAAGGTACCCTTCTAACTACCCATGGATAAGAAAGCAATCTAGTTTGGCTGATAGGAGAGCTCTGAAAATTCAAATGTTCCTTTCTTCACCAGTTTCCAAGCCCTTTCTTTCCTAGATTGGAGGCTAGATCGATGCTTGAGGGTAAAAAAAACATGGCCTCAAGAAGATAGTGGCTGAGAAGTCGAAGGCTAGTTCCTAAAGTAGATCCAGGGAGGGTAGAATTGGAGAGATGTTTGGACCTTGGGAAAAGGATGGAGAAGCCTGTTTGTAATTCATCTTCACCTTTAGTCATTTAAAATGACCCACATGAAGGAATTACCTGGCGGTCCTGTGGTTAGGACTCCGCGCTTTCACTGCTGAGGGCCCAGGTTCGATCCCTGGACGGGGAACTAAGATCCCACAAGCCACACACACACAGTGTGACCAAAAAAAAAAAAAAAAATCACCCATATGAGTATGCGGCATGTCCCTTGCTGAATTTAGCCAGTTCTGACCTGCACACCATAGATGAAAAACCAGGCAACAGCAGCTCTGGGGGGATGGGAGGAGTTAGGGTCCAGCCCTCCCCGTGTCCAATTTCTCTGTGTCAGCTGTTGTCCCTCAGCTGTCCACTTTCCTCCAGCCCTGTCATTTCAGCTCTGACACCAAGGCGAGAGGCTAGGAGGTCTGCAAACACCGTCTGGGTAGCTGGTGTGAGTACAGAGAATACTGGGGGGGCTTAGCCCCCAAGGAAGAAGACCGGCCCTCCCCCAGCACCACCGTCAAGATCCCAGGGGCTCCCTCTTTCCTCCACAGGCTGTGGACTGACTTAGGGAATTCCAAAAGTAAGTTGCCTCTTCATCCTCTTTCCATTTCCAGGACTGCTCACCCAAGCTTCCCCAATCCATAGTCTATTCCGCTTCTTCATTTCTCTGCTTGTCTGTGAGTAGTTTGGGTTTTAGGAGTGAAATTATTATTATTCTACTCCAGGACAAGAGTTAGGATTAGAGGGTGGGGTGAGGGTGGGATCAGGGGAATGGAGTAGTAAGGGAAGGAAAGGCTCATATTACTCTGAAAACTTAAAATAGCTGAGGCCTGAGGCAGGCTGGGAACTAGGCACTGGGTCCCCAGGGCTCAAGAGGTAGAGGAGAACAAATGTCCCCAGCCCGTCCCTCCACGAATGCTTGTGGACACACACATTAAACCTCTTGAAAGGGGATCTGGGAAGGTGTGCGTCACATTTCTATTGCCCACAGATTCCCAAGAGAAATAAAGTACCTGTAGGAAAATCCCTAAACCACACAGCCTTGTGTACTGTCTTGGGGCTGTAAACTCTGGGGTTGCCCCTCATGGTAGAAGGATGGTTATTGGTTTGAGGAACTGGTTGGGAAGGTCTTTAGTCTGTTGGGCTTTTCTCTGGACTTCCATGGAATCTTTCTGCTCATAAGCCCTATGGAAGGATCTCTGTTTAACCAAATTTCTCCCAAAGCCTCCCCTTCAAGGACCACCCCACTGCAAGGGACAGGAACATGGGAGGGAAGAATGGCAGTCAGGGATTAGATTTCACAGTGGGGTCCAACCTCTTGCAGGATGACAGAAAAGGAGGTGCTGGAGTCCTCCTTCCCAGCAGAGACTCGGCAGAGTGGGGTGAGTCTGGGCTTCTGACCGCTGGGTGGGGGGAGCTGGGAAACTGCTGCAGCCCTTGAAGAAAAGTGCTTGAATTGATCTCACTTGTATATGACTCATTTATTGTTAAAACGCTAGCTAGCACCCGCAGCCCCCGATACCCCCTAATCCTGGGGTGTGCCCCTTACCCCAGGCTAGAAAAATGTATAGTTAGCTCCAGCCTTACCTACTCTAGAAAGCAAGACAGTTCTTTTAACACTGGGTCTCCTTCACTCCCTCAGCTACAGCGGCTGAAGCAATTATTCAGGAAGGAGTCTACAGGGACAAAGGAAACGGAGCTTCCCCCAGAGCCCCAGGCCAATGGGGAAGCAGTGGGAGCTGGGGGTGGGCCCATCTACTACATCTATGAGGAAGAGGAGGAAGAAGAGGAGGAGGAGCCACCCCCAGAACCTCCTAAGCTTGTTAATGATAAGCCCCACAAATTCAAAGATCATTTCTTCAAGAAGCCCAAGTTCTGTGATGTCTGTGCCCGGATGATTGTGCGTGAGTCATGAAGGGAAGTGGAGAGTGTGATGTCGAAGGCAGGGGGTGGGGGAAGGGGTTTAGGAAAGGAGTATTTGTATATCAGACAGGCTGTGGTAAGATTTGGCTTTAAGAAAATACTATTACAGACTGAGAGTGTTGGGTCCCAGACAGAAAAAGGACCTAAGAGCTAGAGTAGCAGCAGTGGTACAAAGGGGAAGGGAAATCAGGAACCTCACCCAGATGTTCTCCCCATCTCCCAAGTCAACAACAAATTTGGGCTTCGCTGTAAGAACTGCAAAACTAACATCCACGAACACTGTCGGTCCTATGTGGAGATGCAGAGATGCTTCGGCAAGATCGTGAGTAGGCTCTGGGGAGCAAGACAGTAGAAGGGGGGGGATGTGTTGCCAGCTACCTCCTTGCCAGTCCCTCCTCAAATCATCCCACCCATTTCCCTGCTTTTTTTTCCTCAAGCCATCTTTTACTCCAAGAAGGGGTGAATACTCATGGGAGAGATGGGTTCTGGGCCCTACCTTGTTATCTCTAATGCTTTCTCCCATCCAATCCTACAGCCCCCTGGTTTCCATCGGGCCTATAGCTCCCCTCTCTACAGCAACCAGCAGTACGCTTGTGTCAAAGATCTCTGTAAGTGCCCCATATGGGACCTGAGGGAATGGGCAAGCCTAGAGATGGTTTCAGCACCATCTCCAGATTGGGAAGCCAAATTCTGAAACAGACTCTATTTCCCATGGTTTTCACTCAATCTAATATTTTAGCCATCTTGGATGCAGAGTCAGTATTCCCCTGTTTTATAGCAGAGGGAGATAAGATTTAGCACGGGCTTTGTACAGTAAGAAAGAGACAGAACCAAGACTGAAACCTTCATCTGCCTGACTTCAAACTCTGCTCTTCGTATGCAAAACCATTTCTAAGCATGAAGCAGACTGTCCTCATCCTTGTTAGAGCATAGTGCCAGACTCAGGACCAGACCAAGAGCTGTGGGCATCCTGGGCAGATTCATAATTTGGCAACTCTTAAAAGTGTATTTGTTGACAATTTGCTCAACATTTATTTGGAGGAGAGGCTGAACTCTGTGAGGAGCATGGATGGAGAAAGAAGAACCCACTGGTGGTAGTACCCCAGCTTGCACATGCCACTCAGCAGAACAAAAGCCAGCAGTTAAAGGACCACTCTCCTTAAAAGGAAAATAGTGATTCTGAGCATTCCCCAACTCCCAAGCAACTCCTTAGCAGAGTTGTCTTTCCAACATCATATAATGCTCTGCCTGGAAGGAGTGCTGGTAAATATTTTTCTCCATCACATTTCCAGTGATGTCTTTAGAGCTCTTTATAAATTGATGACCCTAGGTATACCCAGCTGACACTTTCCTAATTCTAAACACACACGCACCTACTCAGTCACATCTCTCCCTTACTTAGGAGGTCTCTCTTTCCTCTAAGCCTTTTTCTGCCTCCCCAGTAATGTCTCCTTTCTTCTCCCATTCCAACTAGCTGCTGCCAATCGCAATGACCCTGTGTTTGAAACCCTTCGCACTGGGGTGATCATGGCAAACAAGGAACGGAAGAAGGGACAGGCAGATAAAAAAAATGTGAGCACCCAGTTTTCCTACTGAGGCCTTCCAGAGACCCCATGGAGCAGGTCCTGTCTCCTCTCTGGAAAGCTGACAGAAGTAGGGATCCTCTTCCCCTAAAATTGCACATAACCCAACAGACAAATTTTTGCACGCAATTTTAAAAGGCCTCAGTTTAACAACTCCTGCCATAGCATGTGTTTACTCCAGGAACTCCCTTCTGAAATTGTCAGATAAACCACCATAACTAACTAAAGGCTAGGCCCCAGGGCCCTGGCATTGCCAGACAACAGAGGAAAAGCTATGCTTTTGGATTTGGAGAGGAGAGCTTGTCATGCCAACTAATCAGAGAATTCTAGAGCCCCCCCCAAGCGTCCATGAAGATAATCTGGTCTGACCCACTTATCCTGTAGATGAGGAAACTGAGGCACAAAGCTTGTGGCCAAGAGCACCTTCATTTCCTTTTGTAATAGGTTACTAGATTGGTAATACAATAGACGTATTCAGTTCAGCAAGGAATTTGTTAGCATATCCTTATATCTTTCTGGACAACAAGGATGGACTAATGTGGATAATGGTTACAGTTAGATGGATTCCTAAAATTAGTTGAATGACAGCACCCAAAGGATTCTGGTCCTTTAGGGAGTTTCCAACCAGAGGGAGATTTCTGATGCTTTATGACATGATTTAGTCCTTAGTCCTCACCTATGGACATTTTTCTCACTGATACAAATGAAGATATAAATGATATATCCCATTAAGTTTGTGGGAAACCTAGGAGGGAAAACTCATACACTGAATAATATATTCAAAAATATTATAGACTAGAAGAAAGACCAAGAACTAATCATTCAAAATTGTGTAAGGAAAAATATCTAACTGTTCTTGGATCAAAAAAAGAAAACCAACTGCACAGAAACAGAACTAGAGATCTGGCCTCAAAGTAGTTGATGTGGAAGTTGGGTGCAAATTAGGGATTTCTTGGAGTGAGCTATGACTTATAAGGCACTATCAATGTGATCTGACTGCTTCCAGAAAGGCTAGCCCACTCGGGTTCTATTCTCTTAAGGGAATTCTAAAAATTGTGCTGCCCATTTTTCTCTTACACACTGTAGTATTTTTAAGGGCAGACACTATAGTAAAGGACATGGATTTTGCAAGGTCGTGAGCTTCCTGTCAACTATATTCAAGCACAATGTGGGTGGTCACCTGCCTTGTTGTTTCAGAGAAAGTCCCTGCATTAGGCAGGTGGTTGACTAGATACTTCTTCCAAGTCTCCTTCCAACACTGAGATCCTATTCTCTAGTTCTCTGGCCAGACTCGAGAGCCAGGGGAAGCATGAGTTTCCAAGACAGCATCTTCCTAACTCTAGTGCCCTCTCCAGTCTCTAGCAGCCATGATGGAAGAGGAGCCAGAGTCTGCCAGACCACAGGAAGGCAAACCCCAGGATGGTGAGTAACACCCACCTCCATCCATAGAGATGGAGGAGGGTCAGGGCTCAGCTGTGGCACAGGAGATGGAGGGCCAAAGAGCATGCCAGGTTTGGAGGTAAGAGGCCCTGGAACAGAAAGGTAAGGGATTGAGGGCTACACTCCAGAAGCCAGAGACAATTTGTCGGTGTTTCCCATTCCAGGAAACCCTGAAGGGGATAAGAAAGCTGAAAAGAAGACACCTGATGACAAAGTGAGAATATTTTCTCCCTACAGGGACCCCAGTCCTCTCCCCAGCCCAGGTCTGACACCACTCACGCCACTCACGGCCTCGGCAGAAGCTCACACTGATTCCATGGGTTCCAATCATTAACCTGTCTTCTCCACCACCTCACACATACACACAGCCAACACATTCCTCTTAGTTCAGGGACATGAAAGAGAGGTGGAATGTAGTGTGTCTAGAAAATACCCCTGGCCTTGCCTCCTGCCCCTCAGTCTGGGACAGAGGTGCCCTGAGACTCATCACCCCCTTTCACCCCCAGCACAAGCAGCCTGGCTTCCAGCAGTCTCATTACTTTGTGGCTCTCTATCGATTCAAAGCCCTGGAGAAGGACGATCTGGATTTCCCGTGAGAGGCCTTAGGATTGGGGTGGCGGTGTACTGGGAGTGGAGAGGGGAGAGCCCAGCTCCCTATGGGAAAGGAAAAGGGGAGACTCAGGCATGGAGCCTATTTGGGGCTGGACCTGGGCACAGCCAAGGGACTGAATGTATAAGGCCCCTAAATCTCAGAGGCCCCTTCCTTCCTCTCCCAGGCCTGGAGAGAAGATCACAGTCATTGATGACTCCAATGAGGAGTGGTGGCGGGTAAGAGAAATGTCTGAGACTCGGGTGGGACATGGGTTGAGTTTAGAACCGGAGATTGTGGATGAATTCCCCCTACCATCTCCTTTAGGGGAAAATAGGGGAGAAGGTCGGATTTTTCCCTCCAAACTTCATCATTCGGGTCCGGTCTGGAGAGCGTGTGCACCGCGTAACGAGATCCTTCGTGGGGAACCGCGAGATAGGGCAGATCACTCTCAAGAAGGACCAGGTAGCTCTGGTGCCCCAACTCAACCCCAGGCCCAGAGGCTTCTCTGAAAACTACACTCCTTGCAGATCTTAACCCATTAATGGGGCTAGATTGGGCCTCCATAGCTCTGGACTCCCCTGCTCAGCTCTTCTACTGTTTTCTCTTGACTCCTCTCCTCCCTCGTCCCTTAATCCTTTAGATTGTGGTGCAGAAAGGAGATGAAGCCGGTGGCTACGTCAAGGTCTACACCGGCCGCAAGGTGGGGCTGTTTCCCACCGACTTCCTGGAGGAGATTGAGGCGTGAAGACGCCTGCTGGCGGGAGATAACCAAACCCCATTCTGGGCAGGCCCAGTGGAGGTTGGGGAGAAAAGGGGCGAAAGCAACTATACTGCCGGGTGGGGGAGATGGGAAGGCCCGCCGGAACGTGACGGTGCTTCCGGGAAGGGACTGGTTCCCGTCCCCCTCCCCCGCCGAGGGCGTCGGATACTTGGTGCCGGGAGCAGCCTCACTCACAACCCCTCAGGTCCAGCCTTTGAGATCTGGAAAAAGAACGCGTCTCCACTAGGGAGACGGGAGGGGGGATTGAGGCGAACCATCGAATGTTGCCAATTTATTAAAGTTTTGACAAAAGTTAGAAAAGTTTACTGTTTAACTGGGGGCTGAGGGGAGAGGGAGGAGAGAGGGCCTAGGAAGGCGTGGCGAATCTTCCCCAGCTCTCCCCTCACTACCATCAGGCAATCCGAGACCCACCTGGGCCGAGGCTGGTGCGAGGTGGGGAGACAGATGCGTCCGCCAGGCAAGGCCTCTGTCGTCAGTGAAGAAAGGGGAACTGGACTGGGGTCACGGCCCTCGCGCCCCTGCTGCTGGGAGCAGGATCGGGTAGCAGGGTAGGTCCCACTATCTCTTAGTGATTTCGCCGTGGGCAGCCCCTTGCATTTCCAAACCTGGCTCAGTTCCGAGCTAGGCCGCCAGGGGGCGATGCAAGATCTCGGTTGAAGTGCGAGGGACGGGGGTGGGGGGGCGGGGGAGGAGAGGAGAGAACCGGAGACACCAAGCCCGAGACCCTGGTCCTGGAAGGGGGTGGGGTGCGTGCCGTCTCCATGGCAACACTTCCTCAAGTCCTCCGGGAACTGAGCGAGCGAGACCGGGGGGGGGGCCCTGACCCCTCCCGCGCGGCCCCCGCCCCAGCCCTTTGCGACAGGTACCAAGTGAGAGGGCGCGGGACAGACAGCTAAGCAGCTCAAGCGGAGACCCCCTCCCAGCGGTGCGCCGTATGTAAATGATATTTGCATATGCAAATATGCAAATGTACCAGCCCAGGTCGCGGTGGCAGGTGGCAGGGAGCGGGAAGGTGTAGGAAAGGGAGCTGAAGGAGACGAGGAGTTTAGGGACCTGGGAGCGGACCAGTGAGCGGCAACCTGGGGTGGCCGCTGGAATGGGGCTGGCTGAGGGTCTTGAGCTAGACGGCGGGTGGGGGAGGGTCAGCCTGGCCAGTCAAGAGATCCTCTCTCTTCTCTTCTAACGGTTGTCAGCCAGGCCTGAGGTTGGCACCGCCTAGCAAGGTTGGCAGCGGGAGCCCGGGCACCATCTGCTGCTGGCGGGGGGAGGGCAGAGTCTCAGCTGGGCTGGGGAAGAGGAGGGCCCGGGACGGGAGCGCCCCCCTTCCTTCCAGAAGGCTGAGGTGTGTTGGGGGTAGGGAAGCACACGAGAAGACTCGCCTCAGAACCTGGTTCGGTTTCCTGTTCCCTTTGCCCTTGACTGTCCCGGAGGCCTCGGGGCGGCGGCGGGGTCATCAAGGGAAGCTCAGGCAGCCCCCTCGAATCACGCTTCGGCTGGAATAGCAGATTGCAGGCCCCCCTCCACCGCCACACACAAATCAAACCTTTGCCCTCATGCCTCCTCAGGATCCACCTACCACCGAAGCGGGGGGCAGGGACGGATAGGGCTTGGGTCGCAACTCTTCATCAAGCGATCAAAGGGACTCAAAACCAGAGTCCCCCAAGATCCTCGAGAGCGCCACACACACATAATGCGGAAACAAAACCAATTTACCGCCTCATTGGGCGGCAGTGCTGGTGTAGGGGTACCGAGAAGCAGAAAGAGCTGCTGTTCTCTCCCCTACACTCGGGGGGCACCCTCCTCCCCCGCCTCCCGGAGCCGGCAGCTGTCCCTAATTAGAGCGGCGGTTTAATTGGATTTATCAGCAGTTAATAGGAAATTAAGCAAAGGGCCCGAGAGAGGGAGGGTGGGAGGAGCGGGGAGGCTGACTGTGCCGAGTTCGAAGGACGGGTGCTGGGGTGTCAGGGGTGGGGACACAAGGCCCAGTTATAGCAATTGAGCCCCTTGGTCACACCCTCTCCCCAGTACCTGCCCCGCCCGTGGACCCCGGCCCGCGGGCAGAGAGCAGGTCTCAGGAGAGGGAGGCAGGAGGGACAGCGACCCCGTGTGAGCCCCCAGTGCCCCCCACGCCTGCCAGCAGCCGCCTGGGTGATGGATGATGCTGCCTCACACTGCAAAGGTCATAAGTCTAGGCCAAGGAGCTGACTGAATTGAAAACAGACTGAAGGAGGGGCCGGGTTACTAGGGTCCAGAACACAACCCACGTCCTACCCCTCCCCAGTGCCCACCCGGCTCTTAGCAAAGAAAGTGCCCCTTGAAGTCCGAAGATTGAGCAGCACCAGGGATGAGCCTGCCTCCTGGCTGTGTTGGGGATGTGCTGGGAGTCTCCCTATGCAGTTGCTAATATCCCTCTATGGCTTTCCCACCTCTCCCCCAGCTACCGGGGTTGAGGCTGGCAGGGTCGGCTGTGGACAGAGAGGCCTAAGGTCTACACCACTGGCCCTGGGGGCCAAGAAAGGAAGTTTGTAGGCAGTCAAGCAGGGGCGCAGGGCCCACAGCCCCAGGAATCTCCTATCATCAGAGCCTCATTATGTGGCTAGACTAACAAGGCCTGCTTCAGGGGTCTCAGTGACCTCTCTGCCACACTTCGCCACCGCAGGGCACAGGCAGCAGCCCTGGCACGTGTGGGTGTGAAACTCTGAGTGTGTGGGGGGAGGGGGGAAGGGGGTTTCTCTGTGCCCCTGCTGATTATGGGTGTCTGTGTCCCTGCCCTGTAGTGTGTGTGTATGTGTGTGTCTGTGCCCTGAATGTGTGAGGTATGTCTATCGGAGTCTCAGGTGTTGTGTGTGTATACGTGTGGACCCCTGGTATGTGTGCCCCTGGTGCGTGCCTGTGCTGCTGAGTATGTCTTGTCCCCGATCTGCCCCACCCCCAACCTCTTAAGATCTTTGGCTGTCTTAGCCCCTGGGTGTCAGATGTACATATGTGCTTTGACGGGTCTACGTGTCTGTGCATTCTTCACTCCTGCGTGTGCCCCGCGTGTGGGCATTTACATGCGCTTCTGCCTGTAGGACCGTGTATGTGTAAGAACCAGGAAAAGCTTCTGGTGAGTGTGTGTTGCTCGGGCGTCTCTGCCGGCAGGTGTGTGGGCCTCAGTGACAGTGCGTGGGCGTGTGCCTGGGTGTGAGCCGCGCGGCGGCGTATATTCGAATGACAGTGTGACGCACGCACGCTCGTGTATGTGTGTGTGTGTGTGCGCGCGCGCGCTTGTGCGCTCGCCAGGGTGAGTCTCCCGCCCCCGCCCCTTCCTCTCCCCATTTCTATTCCTCTCTCCTCTCCGGGCGGGCTTGGCTCCGCCGTCCGCATCATCTCCATCCATTATTGAAGAAAGAGCCGCGTCCGCTCCAATCACATCAACAACCCCCACCCCCCTCAGTTCCGCTCGCCCCGCGGCCCCTCTGGGTGCTGGGGAGTGGGGGAGCCGCAGCGCGGCGGATGCGCCGGGCAGTAGCTGACTCATGACCCTATGCTCAGAGCTGGGCCAGGCACTGGAACGCCGGGGTCCCCGGCGGAGAGCGCTTTGCATAAACAGATGGCGCAGGCGTCTTTGTCTCGCTGGTTCGCTCGCTGCGCGGCTCCCGGCTCCGCGGCTGTCTGGCTGATGCAATCATGATCATCTCAGAGCCTCGGGACCCGGCGTCCTTAATAGCGGCAGAGGGGGTCAGGGGCCCCGGGGCTCCCGAGCAGATGCTGGGCACTGTGTCTTCCAACCCTGGCGCCCCCTCCACGCCGCACTGCTGCAGAGGGAAGAAAGAGCCCGCGCCAAGGTGACGGGCGTGTGGAGGTGACCGGGAAGGGGACCCTGGGCAGTGCCCCGAGGTGTCCCCAGGCTGTCCCGTTGGACTGCTGCAGAACCCCAGGGGCAGCAAGGCAGAGAATAGGAATAGAACCGGGGAATGGGAGGGGGGAGAAAGACAGTGACAGAGAGAGAGGCATTTGTAAAGAGAGGCACAGCGAGGTAGAGCAATATAGAGGGAAGGAGAGACGAACTGAGGGAGACACAGAGAAAGAGGTGCGGGGGGACACAGCCAGGTAAAGAGAGCTGCAGAGGGAGAGACAGAATGAGAAGGAACAGAGAGACAGTGATAGGGTATGAAGCAGACGCAGAAAAAATGGGCAGCCGGAGACTGGGGTAGGTAGGGTCAGAGGGCAGAGAGCAGTCCCGGGGCGGAGGCGGAGCCCCGGGCATCTGGGGCAGCGCAGCCTGGCGAGAGAAACTGGCCTGAACCTGGGGTGCCCGCAGCTGGCGAAGTGGGAGCTTCCTCGTCCCCTCTCCTTCCCTTCACTCGGCCCCACCTCACAACAGAAGAGTGGAAGTTGAAGGACCCACACTGCCTTGGCGGTGGGAGTGGCAGGAACGGCTGACCTGCCGGCCGGACCCACACTCCTGGCACTAATTTACCTGCTCAAAAGCCGCAGGGCGCAGGGCCAGCGTGGCCCGATAGGGGGCGCCTGAGGCATCGCCCCCTAAGAGCTTGAAAGCAGCTCCGCCTCCAGGGGGCGCCCGCACCCACGGCCCCGCTGCCAACTTTTTCCGCGGAGTCCAGCTGCTTTTGACGTTCGGCTCCAGCAGAGCGCGGATTAGTGTCTGTAAGGTTTAGGGTTCAGAGTCAGATCCCAGCGGGAACCCAACCCGCCCCTGGCCACGCCTAATCCGCAGCTAATGACCTCTGTCGGCTCGGTCAGTGTGGCCTGAGTCCTTCTGGTGGGAAAATGCGGGGAGGTGGGAAGAAATGGGATGTGGAACCCAAGCAGTTCTGTGTCTCAGCTTGGCCGCAGAGACCACGATCCAGAGATGGGCGGGGCCTTAGAAATAGGGTCACCGACAAGGGGTCAGAGACAAGTACCAGAAGCAGGTGAAGGCTCAAGGAGCCCCGGAGAGGCAAGCGCGAAAGCAGTAATGTAATAAGGAACTCCGGCGGGGGCCCAAGGCAGGAGGATCAACGGCGGCTCCAAGGAAAGAAGCGGGTCAGAGGGTTCGGAATGCGCTAGGCCCGGGTCACTGGAACTCACTAGAAAGGGCACCGGAAGGAGGGCGAGGGCCCAAGAAGCAAAGGGGCGCGGTACAGGGGCCAGACATCCCTATAGGCATCCTGGCTCCCCAGCTGTGCCACAAGAGCCAGATGTGCAGCCCAGCTGTGCGGCCCTCGAGCTCGAGCTCCAGGAGTGATTTTTAGTCCCAGAGACTGGAGGGCTAAGGGGCACAGGTGACCGGACACCCTAGCCCCTGACCCAGCCCTGGAGGTGCGGGTGCTCAGGGAGGGCCGGGCTCTGCGCTGCTCCAGGCTCTGACATCCCGTCAGTCGCCCTCCCCCGTCCCCCACACACGTAAGCACTGAGTCTCTGTCTCTTTGTTCTCGCCGTGTCTCTGACACTTTATCTCATTATCCGCCGGAGGGAGGCGGAGAGCTCGGGACCCCGCAGCCTAATTACAGCCGCGCTTGTCAGCTCAGGAGGCTGGGGAGGTATCAGCTCGGGGCGAAAGCAGGAGGCCCCCCAGAAAGGGACTTCTCCCTCTCGGTGCTCTGAGGGGCACAGTGGTGGGTGCACAGCTCGCCCCTGCCTGGGCACCACGAGGCTCTGGAGGGGAGAAGTGGGAGAGCTGTGTAGGATGGGCTGCCAGGGCAGCAGTGGGGGAGGCAGGGAGGATGGAGGTTAGCGTGGAGTGAGGAGAGGTGGTTAGGGCTCCGCTCCTGGGTCCCTAGGACCCCAGTTTCCCGAAGACGGTGGCAGTGAGCTTTCCAACGCTGACAACATAGCATACACGCGAGTTCATACACCCTAGTTGGTCGCGTAAAGGGAGGCAAACGCTCTACGACGCTTCTGTCTCTGTGTCTTTTTCTCTTTTCTCCTTCAACATCTTTTCTATCTTTCCTCGACTGTTTCCTTTACTCCATTCTCTTTCTCTCCATCACAGCCAGAGACAGAACATGGCCTCCTTGGATGGCTACCCCAGGTAGGCAGGGGAAGGAAGTCTCTCAAGCCCCCAAACTTAACCAACTGATTTATCCTATTCTGAGCCAGGTGTAAGATAATGCCCGGCTTCCCTGGCCTCCAAACACTGTTCCAGGCTCACCGCAACGCAGCTTGGAGAAACCAACTTGAAGAAACCACCCAGGACTAGAGCGGCTGGGGCAGCTTTAGTGCTGTTGGTCTATCTGTCCCCCCCCTCTTCCCACTATACTGTGGAGGGAGACAGAACCAGGGCTCCCAAGACCTGCCAGCTCCTGGGTGGCTCTAGGGGTGTCAGGGAAGCATTACAGATGCCCTCATTCTTTCCGGGCCCCTCCTGGTCCCACCTGTGAACACTCCCACCTGCACTTTGCTGGAGGTCTGTCTGCCTGTCCCATGGTGAGTCCCTCCTCCCACTTCTGATCCCCCTCAATCAGTCTCTGAGCCAGAGTCTTCGAGGCCTCTCCCTTGGACCAGCCCAAAGCCCAAAGCATGATGATGTCCCATGGGCCAGGGTCTGACCCCTTGGTGTGGAGAGTGGATGAGCAGAAATGCCCCTGTTCCCCAACAGTTCTCTTCCCAGCCGAGCCTGGAACTGCCGTAGGGAGAGAGATTGGGGGCGGGGAGAGTCTGATGAAGCGGCCGGGCTGGGCCAGGCTGGGCTGGGCTGGGCTGACCCCTCCCCAGAGAGGGGCGGGACCCCAGGAGGAGCAAGGGAGCAGGGACGCTGGAGAGGACCAGACACTGGAGAGGCGATATGGCAGGAACCAGCCTCGGAGCCCGCTTCTACCGGCAGATCAAGAGACATCCCGGGGTGAGTTTGGTCCCAGGAGCCATGATTCTACCTTCTAACTCTCTAGCTGCCCTGGCAACCCCCAAATCTCCCAGTACCCTGCCTCTTGCCTAGTTCCCCCAAAGCTCCTAATATTTCTTCAGGGTGCCCTCAATCCATCCCTGCAATATGCCCTCCGTGTCCCTTGAATCCACCTCAGACAGACTCGCAATAGGTTGAGGGAGACTACGGCAAAAATGGTGTGGGAGGCTGCCGGTCCTCCCTCGCGGAAGGGAGGGGGCGCCAGACCCGGGGTGGGGGAGCGGGCGGGCCGAGCAGAAAAGCTTGTAAAGGGCGATTGGGAGGGGTGCTGCCCCTGAAAGTTCCCTCTGTCTTCCCGCAGCTCATCCCGATGATCGGCTTCATTGGCCTGGGCATGGGCAGCGCTACGCTCTACTTGCTGCGACTCGCCCTGCGCAGCCCCGACGTCTGGTAAAGGCCGGCTTGGGACGCAGGAAGGGGTCCTGGGTGGGGCAAGATGAGACAGGGACGCACGGGCCTCCCAGGAATGGTGGGAATGAGGGGTCCTCGCGGAAATCCCCAGGCAGGTGGCATCTCGGGGCTGGAGCCCGCTCCTGACCTGCGAGGCCCCCCGCCTTCGCTCGGCCCCACCAGACAGCTCACTCCTCAGTGGCTGGCGACTCGGCCTGCTTTGGGCTGCGGAACTAGCACCGCTCCCGGCCGCGTTGCCATGGTGACGCCGCTCTGCTGGCCGTCGGTGGCCTTCTGGTACCTCTGTCTCGCCGCCCAAGCGCTGGGGGGGTGTGGCCGGGTGAGCTGCTGGGGGCGCCTTTGGGGCCGGGGCGGCGCGGAGACCGCAAGCCCCGCCAGAGGCGGCGGGAGTGTAGGGTCCTCCAGCACGCAGGAGCACCCTCGGCGTTGTCTGAATTCGAGGCACATCACTACAACCCCAGCGCCTCGGGATTTCTGCCTGATTCCCACCGCTCTGCTCTATGGGGCTAACCTGGGGTGACAAGGAGCAGGCGGGAGTCCCTGGGCCGGGTTGTCACGTCTGTCACCTGGTCCCAGGCTGACAATGCTGACAGCCTTCTTGTCTCACTTGTCAGCACCCGCTAATGTGCCCCCTCTCCTCTCAGTGTCTGGGAAATGCCCCCCACCTCCGCGGAAGAGGGGGCGTGCTGGGGCGGGGGCGCAGACCCTGCGGGTGCCCTGAGGCTCCAGAGTCCTAGCTCCCAGAGAGGAAACCCTAACCCTCCCCCTCCCTCTCCACAGCTGGGACCGAAAGAACAACCCGGAGCCCTGGAACCGCCTGAGCCCCAATGACCAGTACAAGGTAACTCCCAGTGGCTTCAGGGTTGCGCCTCCATCCGCTCATCTCTTGATCCCAGCTGGCACCTCCCACCCCAGCAAAGGGAGGCCTGGGGCACTCGGTGCAACCCCCCTTTCTCTCCTGTAGTTCCTTGCAGTTTCCACTGACTATAAGAAACTGAAGAAAGACCGGCCAGACTTCTAAGCCTGGCTGCAGAGCACATCGATGTAAACCACCACCAGCCAGCCTACTCATTTTTTCCGCTCTCCACCGCCCACCCCAGGGCACCACTCTAGCCACCCTGTCCAGCTCCTGCTTACACAGGCCGGTTCCCACGAGGGCAGCCAGCTCCACCCCCACCCTCTTCCCTTGCTCCCAGCAGCGGAAGCACCTCTGACCCTCAGCTTCAGTCCCACGAGGGGGGAGGGGGAGGGGGAGTTAGGAGGACAGGCAGTAGCCTGGGCAACCCAAAAGGCCCATGCCAGCCCCCCTGCCCCGCAGGCCTCACAGGGCGTGGTACACACTACGTGTGGAGCGTGGCCTACGTGAGAGCCAAGACCAAGCAGAGGCCTGAGTGCCAAGTGACGTGGCGGGCCCCACGTTAGCCCAGGCTCTGGGCACCAGCCCAGGGGCGGTGCTACTTTGGCTCGACTGGGCTCGACCAGGCTCGTCACTGACAGCCCAGCCAGCCTGGGATGAGGCACCTACACCCAAGGAGGTGAAGCTCACTCCTGGCAGTGCCCAAGCCCCCTGCTTCCCATGCAAATGGGCACCCCCTCCCGCCTCACACCTGGGCCTCCCCCTGCCTTCCCTACCCCTCCCTGCTCCCCTCCGTCCCCTGGGATCAAACAGAAGCAGCCGTGGGCAAAATACAATTTCATTTAACAAATTGAATTTGCTGCGCCTGCTAATCACGTCTGGTGTCGGCTCTGATCAGAGGGAGAGGAGACTGCAGCCCCAGGGGTCCTTGTGGTAGTGGTGGGAGGGAACGGAGGGACATGCTGAGGGAGACAAATCACCACCTGGCCCAGGGGACCCCTCCCACAGTAACAGAAGCTCAGGGCAGGTCAGCATTTTATTAGATAAAAATGAAAGAAGGGTGCCTACCCACGCCTTCCTCTGGCTCACAAGGGCAACTCCCCCCTCCCCAAGAGAGGGCAGGGAGTCTATAACACTGAGATAATGAGAGAGGTTAGGGCAGAAAGCCCCAAGCCTCTTCCTTCTAAGTCTTGTTACAAGAAGAAACCTCCTCAGCTACAAATCCTGGGAAGGGGAACTATACCCGCCTTTTCCCCTAAGTGGGCGGCCTTCCCCTCCTCCAGCAAAAAATTGGAAGATAGGCAGTCACCCCCCAACCCCAACTTGTCCAGGTAGGGGGAAGAGGAATAAACGTCAGTCTGTGCGCTTCATTTCTTAGGTGCCTTCAGTGCTCATCAAAACCAGGCATGGGGAAGGCCTTGGCAAACTGCTCCACCCGTCCCCTGAGGTCAGCCAGCCGACGACTTGTTTCTGGGTCTTTGAGCAGGAAGGATTTGAAATCCTGGAGTTTGGCTAGAGATGGGGGAGAAAAAAAACGTTGTCAGAGCTCTGGGGAAGGCCATTCGATCAGCTGAAGGAGGGGGGAGACAGTGAATGTAAACTGGGTGGGGGCAGGGGAGGTCTTGCCCACTCACTGGTCTTGCTCTTCACCTCCAAGCCGATGTTGACGCCTTCATCTATAAAGCCCACAACTTTCCGGAAGTCATCCTCACGGAACTGTCGAGAAGTCAAGGCTGGGGCCCCTGAGAGAGAGGCAGGAGAGGATTAGCATGGCCCAAGCCCACCTGGCAGCCACCCTTCCCTCCTGGAACCCAGGTCTCACCCAGCCGCAGGCCCCCAGGTGTGATGGCACTTCGATCTCCAGGACAGGTGTTCTTGTTGGCTGTGATGGATACGAGTTCCAACACCCGTTCAGCTCGAGCTCCATCCAGGCCCTTGGGCCGCAGGTCTACCAGCACTAGGTGGTTGTCAGTGCCACCTGAGGGGGGACAGTAAGCAGGAAGTACTGAGTCCTGGGCCTCTGCCTGAGGGAACAGAGGCTTTCACCTACCCCCCGGCTCACCAGACACCAGCGAGTAGCCTCGCTCTAGCAGGGCATCAGCCATGGCCCGAGCGTTCTTCAGAACCTGCAGGGAGTACTCCCGGAACATGGGGGTGCAGGCCTGGAGATGAGAGAGAGCAGCACTGTCACCTTAAGCCCTGCCCCTTCGGCCCCTCCACCCCCAGCATAGTGTGACCCCATCCCAACGCCCTCCCATCCTGGCACCTCCCTTCCATCAGCTCCAACTTCAGTTGGCAAGGTGCAGGGTCTGAACCTGTAGGCCATGCCCCACCCACCCCACAAGAGTAGGCTCCCCAACCTGCTTTAGGGCTACAGCCACCGCAGCAATGGCATGGTTGTGGGGGCCCCCCTGCAGGGATGGGAACACAGCAAAGTTGATTCGGTCCTCAAACGTGTAAGGGATCTCCCGGCCCGTCTTGGGGTCCACAGCCCGCACCCCCTTCCGGTAGAAGATGAGTCCTGACCTGTGCAGGAGGTAGGCGGTCAGAAGCTAAGCCGAAAAGAAAGGGCAAGGGGGTGGGGAGAACAGAGGAAGCTGGCTGGCCCAGCCCTGCAGGCTCTAGAGTCCAGCACAGTTGTGCTCCGTGTGCTAGACTCCAGGGGCTGAGGGGAGCAGCCCTCACCTCCACCCCCAAACCCCCTACTGGGGAACTGCCTCCACGGGCAAGAGAAGGAGAACTGTCATAGACAGGGCTTCTGGTGGGAATGAATTCCTCAGATCCAGCCCAACAACGCCCCGGGAGTGAAGGCAGTGAGAGGCAAGGCCTGACCTGGCCCCTCGAAGGGTCTTGTGAGTGGTGGTGGTGACAACATCCGCATGCTCGAAAGGTGAGGGGATCACCTTGGCAGCCACAAGGCCACTGATGTGGGCCATGTCCGCCAGCAGGTGTGCCTTGACCTCATCACACACCTGGGCAGGTACAGAGACAGGCCTCAGCCTGGGGAGGGCCCAGACAGGCCTGCCCAAGGCTGCCCCTCCTCCAAAATCTCCCCACCAACCCTTAGGGAGGGGCAGGTACTCCAGCCCTCCACTCACCTCTCTCATGCGGGCGTAGTCGATGAGGCGAGCATAGGCACTGGTACCAGCTATGATGAGTCGAGGTCGGAAGAGCCGAGCAGTGAGTGCCAGCTGGTCATAGTCAATGAGGCCAGTTTTGGGCTGGACAGACAGACAAAAAGCTAAAGCCCTAGGAAGAAAGCAGGGCAGCTCCTCACAGCTCCCTCCCCACACCCTAGAGCACTCACATTCAGTTTGTAGGGCATAGACTCGAAGAAGATGGATGTAGCTGAGATCCGCTTGACATCAGACATGTAGCCGTGGGTGAGACTGGGAGGGGAGGAGAGGAAGTAGGCAGGTTCAGAGTGGAATAACTCTCAGACTTAGCCACTCCCTTCCTACCCCACTCCAAAGGCCGGGGTCTCTGGAACACTTCTCCTAGCAGGCACCACCCTCATGGCTCTGGGCACTGCTTTCTGGGGTCTTATCTTCCTCATTCACTGGAATTTGCAGGACTGGGAGAGCCCTGTTTCATCCGCATGGAACACAGCAGGTGTTCAACAAATTACTCTTCTCCCATGCCCATACTGCCTACAAGCCCATCACCCACCCCATCTATACTCACTGGCCCCCATCGGGCAGGTCCAGCCCCATGATTCGGTCATGAGGCTGCAGAAGGGCTGTGTAGGCAGCCAGGTTGGCTGGGGACCCCGAGTAAGGCTGGACATTGACTCCCCACTGAGCAGGATCCAGGTCAAAGGCCTCCAAGGCCCGGCGCTGACACAGCAGCTCGATTTCATCCACTACCTCTGCTCCTCCATAGTACCTGCAATGGAAGGGGAGTGGATCAGGGCACAGAGAAGGGGTTCCACCATCCCCCTGGACCAGCAGCAAAGGACTGGGAAGGCCACTTCTCTATGCACACTGGGAGGGTACAGGCAGGTGTCCCCCACGGGGATCACCATCCCTGAGGCTGTCCTCCAGCCTTCTGGTGCCTAGCCCTCACCTCTTGCCAGGATAACCCTCCGAGTACTTGTTGTTCAGACAGGACCCCAGGGCCTCCAGCGCAGCTCGGCTGCAGAAGTTCTGGGGTGGGGGAGGGGGCAATGTCAGAAGGTATTGAGCCCCCTTCCCTGGATCCCACAGCCCCATCATGCCAGAGCCCCAGGCTGCAGGGAGGAGCCGGGTTCTACAGAAAGCTCTGTTCATTTAGGATTCCGTGCCAGGCCTGGGGCAGGGCCAGAGCAGCATCCTCAGAAACCCAGCTGCTGTGATAGGTGTCTCCAGCAAGGCCACCTGTCCAGTTGAACCTGTGCTTCCAAGCTTCTCTTTCCTCTTGGGATGAAAGAGGGACCAGACTAAACTATAGGAGCCCCGGGAGGCTCTGGAAGCTTTCTAATGCCCCATCCCATAAGCCAGACTGGCCCTGCCTTTGCTTCAGAGGTCAGTAAGAAGAGAGAAAGATGAGGTCCAGCAGGAAGGCCCTGAGTCTGAAAGGGAGAGCTGGAGAAATAGCAGGAAGATGACCTGTTACTTGCAGCACCCACGGTGGCCTAAGCCCTGGCCCCTCTCCCAGGCCCCACCTCTGAAGCAATGAGCTCCAGGCCACGACACTGCCTGTCCTTCTCTCTCCGTAGCAGCTCCCACATCTCAGGGTCACTGTCCGATAGACTCTCCTGGCCTGACCAGCCCTTGGTTGCTTCTCCAGTCTGGGTCTGGGCTGCCTCGCTGTGCTGGGACCGTATGGCCATCCTGACCAGCCGACCACATCTCCGCAGAGGCTGGGGGAGGAAAAGACAGGGTCAAAGAAAAAGTGCCCAGACAAAAACAGTCAACAACCCTCGGCCATGCTTATCAGGCCCTCAGGCTCCATATCCAGCAGCCAGTTGTCTCGTCGGTCTGTTCCAGTTCTCACCACTCCCACCTCCACCTTCAAAAGTCAGTTCTAGGGCTTCCCTGGTGGCACAGTGGTTGGGAGTCCGCCTGCCAATGCAGGGGACACAGGTTCGTGACCCGGTCCGGGAAGATCCCACATGCCGCAAAGTGGCTGGGCCTGTGAGCCATGGCCGCTGAGCCTGCGCGTCCGGAGCCTGTGCTCCGCGACGGCAGAGGCCACAACTGTGAGAGGCCCGCATACCGCAAAAAAAAAAAAAAAAAAAAAAAAAAAAAAAGTCAGTTCTAGAGCCAAGGCTGAGATCAATGTCCAGGGGGTGGTTCTGATTCGGTCCATTCACCTCACCTCAGACTCTCCCTCCACCTCTGCCCTTGAACCACTCAGCAAAGCCTCGGACGAAGTCTGTCCTCTAGAAGCCTATGTCTCTGGAACTCAGGGGCAGTCCCCACCCACAGAAACACATGGTCTTCCTGCAGAGCCTTCACAAAGTGATACCCTAGTCAGGGTGGGAGGCAACCAAACTGGCAAGAGTTAGGGCAACGAGCTGTACAGGTGGTTTCCTGAGCAACGGAGGTGGCAGGGTAGACCTTCAGCAGCCACTGGGGAAGAGATGTGTGTACGGGGTTGGGGGTGGACTGCTGGCAGGGAAGCAAAAACCCACATCTTGTCTTTTGTGCTCCCTACTCTTTCCACCTCCTTTCAGCCCACAGAGCCGCGGGACCCCTGATACAAGCAAGGGTGACCAGCTGCATCATTTGCATGGCTCAGAGCTCGCAGGAAAGACTTAGCTCGCCGGTCCAGGCCAGGAACCCCGCTCGCTGGCCAGCACGGGGTCCACAGTTCTCTTCCCTAATGCCACGTCAAATGGGCGGTCACAAGGCCTTGGGGCATCTGGTTACCGGAATGGAGAGGGGCCCCAATCACCCCGCGTGCACAGGGGGTCTCAGGGACCCCCTAGTTGCACATTCTCTCTCCCCTCCCGCTCTCCCCTCCCGGAGGACCCAGACCACGTGCGTTTAAAAGCCCAGAGAACCCAAGTTTGTGAATAGTTAACTAGGATAGGAGGGGAGCTTACTTCCTACTAGTCACCCAGCCTCCGGAGCCCCATTCTTACCCGAGTCGCCCAGAGCAAAGAGAAGGGCAACATCGCAACCGGAGATGAAGGTCGCAGGAGGTCCAGGCACCAACTCCGGCCGGGGAAAACGAGAGGTTGGAAGAAGACTGATCGGAGAACGCATGCGCGAAAAGAGCTGCCGGGAAGCCACAGAATTAGGGCGGGGTCTACGCATGCGTAAGGTGGACGCTTTAGGGTCTTTTGGGAATTGTAGTTTTTTTCCCCTCTTCTTCACTTTCGTTTCCCGTCTGTAGCCCCAGGGTCAGAAGCTTTTGCCTGAAAGAAAAGAGATCCAGTGCCGCCCCATCTCCTTGTTGTCCTGAAGTTCTTCAAGGTTTTCTTTCTTTCTTTTTTTTTTTCCTGTCTGTTGTCCAGACAGCAACAATTTATTGGGTGTCTACTGAGTGAACCTAGCATTATTAGGCTCTCTGGGAAATACAAAGACTCCTATTACAGGCTGAAGAGCCCTGTTGCACTGGAAAGCACCCTGGTTTGGAAGAGTGAGAGACCCAAGTTCAAGTTCCAGCTCTGGGACTAACTAGCAAATTAGCCTATTTGAGCCGCATTTTCCTCATTTATAAATCAATAATAAAATAACGTGGGAATTAAATGAGGCTGTATGCAAACATGCTCTTGGATGGATCATCCCCCCCCCCATCCTCACAAACCTGCCTCCTCCGTGGCCATCTCCTCTTTCCCTGGGACATCCGGGAGCTAGCTGAGGTGCTCCCTCCTTTCCCTGCACTTGTTGAATTTTGTTACCAATTCATTCTTGCTGCTCCAGCAATCACGGAGCTCTCTTTGTATCCTAGGGCTATAGATCCTTGGAGCTGGAAGGGATCTTCCTTGTAGCCTGACTTCATCTGGACTCATCCTATAGGGGAGGGACTCATCGATCCCTCCAGGAGTAGGTTCCCAAACCTGGACATCAGAATTGGCTGGGAAATGTGATATAAATATATGAGTGGGGAGCCTTTCCTCAGAGGTTCTAATTCAATGGATCTTAAAGAGTGGGCATTTGCCCACTCACGCTGAAACACAACAAAACCTCTCCTTAGTGATTCTAATAAGCAGTGAATTTGAGAACCACTGCCTTACAACATTACAATTCATTCATTCAGCAGACACATTGAGCCCCTTCACCATGCTAGGCATGCCATAGCCATGGAAATATCAGAATAGATCACTGACTGCCGGTCCATCAAGAGGTGAACAACAAATGCAATTACAGGCAGAGGCACCTTACTCTGCTCCCAGATGTCCGGATGTCCTAAGAGCAAGGGGAGGAAGAGGAGAGGATGGTGATGGAGGAGATAGGTTTGTGAGTCAAAGAGGGGGAGGACAATCCGTCACAAAGTCTATTCACTTGCAAAGTCTCATTTAATCTCCAGAACACGCTATTTTATTATTGCTTTACAAGTGAGGAAACTGAGGCCCAGATGGGCTAACTTGCTAATTCCAGTCATTCCCACTTGGTTCTCATATCAGGCCTCAGAAGTCCCCCCTTAGTTAGCTCTAACCTCCTTCCCTCCCACTCTAGCCTCAGGTGCTTTCAGCTTTTTCCAGTAATAAGCTTGGTGTTGGGAGTCTGCTGGGTTCCAATCCTTCTTATAATCTCTGACCCAGAACCACTTCCCACCTTCCTCTTCCTTTCAGTTGACCCTGTTATCCAACCATCCATCACCTATTTATTTTCCCCATACTGACTTTTCACTCCCAGGTGTGTCTGGGTGAGACTCACCTCCAACTCAGTTTCCCGCTGGAGCCAGTGGGCAATCCTCTGGAGAACACTGCTCTCTTCCAGTTTTACCTTGACCCAGGACTCAAGGTGAAGGAAGGCTGAAGACGAGGGGTCGTTCTGTGCCTCAGCTAGTCTGTACCTCCTCCCTCGCCCCAGTCAGGGGTCCCGAGGGGAGGCGGGGTGGTGGTGGTGGGGCTGAGCTTGAGAACTGCTAATGAAGCCGCAGCCAATTAACGCCCGGGCCAGGGCTGGGGGCGGATAAAATTAGCAGCTGTGTCGACAGGAGTGAGCTGGAGGCGGGGGGTGGGGAGGGTGGGCAGCTGGCTGAAGGGGCCCTTGTTTGCGTTTGCAGACGGCAAGCAGCAGCGACGCTGCTGGGCTCTCCAAACTCGCGCTCGTCCCTTCCCCCACCCCCTTGTCTCAGGCCTCCCTGCCTCTCTCCCTCCCTCCCTCCCTCCCCCAGCCGTCTGCAAACTCAGCGCCCACGGAATTAGGAAGGAAAAGGAAGATCGATGACTCCAGATGCCGAAAACACCGTTTCCCCTCCCCCCGCCCCACCTGCCGCCTCCCGCCAGCCCCGCGGATCTTAGCAGGTTGTCAGCGCTCTGCCTACGCTGTCCCTACATCTCCATCCCATTCAAGGCCTTATACCTCCTCCCCCAAAATAGCTCGCTGGTGGTCCGCTGTCAGGTCTAATCCCCATCCTATTTTCGGCAGCTTCACTTCGCCCACCTCTGGGAGGAAAATTCCCACCTCAGGCAGGGCTCCAATCCCAAGGGTCGTCCACATCTGTATCTGATCTGGTCTTGGATGACCTCCAAGGTGCTAGCTCCGTCAACATTTGCCTCAGTTTCCCCACGAGCCGCCGAGGAAGGAGGCCCTGGCCAGGTCTCTGCCAGACATAAACCCACACCACCACCACCCCCTTCCCTACAAAGGTCTCACACAGACGCGTATTGGATTTCACTTTATTTTGTTCCCTTTCCCGTCTGTTTTGGTGTAGGAAAAAAAAAAAATCACCGAGAGGAAGCAGCCAGAAAGGTGGAGCAGGATGGCAAGGACCGGAGGGAGGCGGGCGGAGGGCAGGGGCCGGGTCGATCGCCTATGCCCAGGAGTTCTGCTTCCGCTACTCTAATCATTGGGGTTTCGGGGAAAGGGGGACAGGCATACGGCAAGCAGAAGGGGATGGGAATAGGCCACGGTTTATAGGCCTTTATGGTCTTTACGTGGGTACAGGGTGGAGGACAAGTGCCTGGGGGTAAGAAAGTCAGGGTGGGATGAGGGTGCCAGGCCAGGCGTTATTAAAGCTGCGGGCAAAGGGAGTATCCAGCCCAGCGCCAGGGCGTAAAGAGGACCCAATGTGCACGCAGGAGACGCTGGGACCGCCTCCAAGCCCCGCCTATTCTGGGGCTGCGCTCTTGCTGCTCCGCTTTGGGCTGTAGCCAAGGGGGCTATCCCCAGCCTCGTGGGCACTCCCAGTAAGGAAAAGGGGACCCACGCCGACTGATGGTTCCCGGGAGGGCTGTTCCTCTCCGCCCCAGAGTGGAAAGGGTGGACGCGGCCACAGGAGCTGCGGGGTACGGGAGAGGTCCCACTTAGGGAGTCCGGGATTTCGCGGGAAGCTCACGGCCCGGGCGAGGGCGGGGCGCGCTATCCAAAGTAGGGGTGCTCGCTCTGGAAGTTATAGTCTGGGCACACCTTCTGCACCAGTTTGTAGTCAAAGCTGAGGAAGGAGACGAAAATGCAGATGACTTTGAAGGGCTTGGCACAGAGCCAGGCAGCCTGGCTCTGCGTATGCTCGGTGAAGCACACCTGCGATGGGTCGTACAGGCACGGGCGGTGCTTGCGAGCGCGGTTCGTCTTCTCATACTCCACGTGGCAGTTGAAAGCGCGTGACTCTTTGGTCCCGGGCACTCCCAGCGCGCCCCCAAACGGACCCGCCAGCGCGCCCCCGAGGGTGCCCCCTAGCCCCGACCCCGCGGCCGCTAGCCCCAGCGGGGGCCCCAGCCCAGGGAGCACCCCCTCCAGGGCCAGCGTAGACTGTAGAGGGTGGGGGGCAGGCCCCGGCAGCCAGACGCCCTCAAACTCGACACGCTTGGAGGGCGGCACGATGCTGACGCTGAGGTTGCCCAGGCTGGACGAGTTGTGGCGGAAGTACACGCTGAAGGTACCGTTCACATGGTCAACTATCTTACCCGTCACCAGCAGCGAGAACTTGAGAGTGTGCACCCGGAAGTAGAAGTCCCCCCAGCCGAAGATCTTTTTGGCGCGGGCCGCTTTGATAGACGGCTTTCTCTTGGTGCGCTGAACGGGGGCCCCCGCCACCCCAGCCCGGGCCAGTGCCCGGGTGTGGTTAGCCGGCCAGGCCCAGCTCCAGGCACGGGCGGTGCCCAGGCCGTCGGAGGACCTCGGCGGTGCCGGGAGCCGATGGCCAGGGGCTCCCTCTCCGGCCGTGGCCGGGCCCAGCTCCAGGTACTGCGGCCTCTCGGACTCTGGTATCTGGGCACTGACGGCCTGTGGAGGAAGAAAGAGGAAAAGAGAGACGCTGGGGTTGTCTGGGGCCACCCGCCAGGGCCACGCCAGTCTCTCTCCGCAGCCGCTAGGAAACCAAATGGAATCGGGCCGTCCGGAGCAGTTACTCAGGGAGTGCGCATTTGAGTGGGCCTGCAGCCCTTTCAAGCTGTGTGGTCTCGCCTCAGTTTCTACATCTGTGAAATGACACTGAGAATCCTTGTGTTCTCAGAACTCTGATGAGGGCTGAGAAAGCCAAAAAGGTCAAAGCCAATGTGGGTTTGAATAGGGAGTGGAGCTGTGGACTCGGGCTTGGTTGGGAGTAATGGGCCAGGGAGAAGCTGGACTCTGGCAAAGGGAGGCCATGACCACTGTCAATGTCCAGCATCAAGAAAGAGTGAGACCTCCCAACACTTTTGCCAAGACCAGAGTCCTCACCGGGGCCTCAGCCTCTCCTCCCTTGTGTGGAGAAGCAAGGGAAACCAATGGAGCTGCGGAGAGCAGTGGAGGGTCTGGGCGCTGTGGGTTGAGGCTTGGGAGCTACGTGGGCACCCCTCTCTGCCTCCAGCACTCCTGCTGTGGGGGAGGCCTCCTGCTGGAAGACCACCTGCCTGCCCCCACCCATCTCTGTGTGTCTCAGGTGGCCACGGATCTGGGAGACAGCATGGGGGAGTACAAGATTGATCCAGAGGCGAGAGTCGCCCGGGCAGGCCCGGGCCATCAATTATCTGGGGCGGAGGGCGGAGCGGGGGTGTGTGTGGGTGTGTGGGGTGGTGGCCAGGAGTGAAGGAGACGCGAGAGAGCGAGAGGAAGAAATATGGAGATGCTGCTCCAGCGAGGAGAGGGAGAGGAGCTGTGCATGTCAGAGTGTGTCAGTCAGACTGTGCCAGCTGTGGCCATTCAGTGTGGCCCTTACTGCGTGTGGGTTCGGCTTGGGGGGCAGGGAGTACTGCGTGTGTCAGTCTGGGGTGGTTGTATTTCTGTTAGCCTGAGAGGGTTGTACGTATGTGCCTGCCTGCCTGGAGTGATGACTCTGTGTGTGTGTGTGTGTGTGTGTGCACGCGCGTGCATGTGCTCATCTCAACCTATGCTGATGGGTGTGTATGTGTCTGCCTGTGCATGGTGGTTGTGTGTGTGTGTCTATGTGTATCTCTATGCCCCTGTGTATCAGTCTGAGGAGGCTGTGTTATGTGTGTCTGCCTGCTTGTGGTGGCCGAATGTCTGTTGTATTAGTCTGTGATGGCTATGTATAGGTGTCCGGGTTGCATATGTGCTTGGGTTGGCTGTGTCTGTCTGTCTGTGTGTGTTGATCTGAATGAGGCTGTGTTTCAGTTTGTGGTAGTTGCATCTGTGTGGCTAGTGTAGTTGTATGCCTGTATTGGCTGTATATCTAAGGGTGGCTGTGTGTGATTCACTGAGGGTGTCACTTTCCCTGTGTGAGCTCCTATCATCCTCTGTGCATGTGTCAAGCTCTTTCTCAAGGGTGTGTGTCAGTGTATCCACAATAATATAACAACTGTGGTCTCATTATGTTCCCCTGGGGGTGCATATGTGTGAGTTGTATATGAATGGTCTGGGGAAGGGGGGTACCACACTGGCCTGCAGGATGAGCTTTGGGTAGGTAAAGAGGCCAGGCAGCATGGGTGTCCCCCTCTGTTTGCATACACCATGTGTCCACAAGGGACAGGAATGGCAGAGTCAAGCTGCTGGGCTAGAATCTCCACCGTCTGGTCCCCATTCCCGCAGCTCTGCGATCCTGGGTTATTAATGCCGCCGCCACCCGCTCATCATACATATTTATCGCCCCCCTCATTCCTCCTCCCGTCCATCTCTCCTCCCAGCTCAGGTGAGGGGGGCGGGAGCGTCAAGAGTGATTGACTCAGACTGACAAGCTTGAGCTGGCAGCTAACACCCGGAGGGTGGGCCTGAGAGGGGCCACGGGGGAGGGGGAAAGGGCCTTCTAGGAGGAGGGAGCAAGGCCCCAGGAGGTGGGTTTAGAGAGGGCAGGGCCTGAGCCCCGGAGGAGGGAGTGTGTGAAGCTTTCCAGGGGAAGTCAAAGAATGGCTGGGGGCGAGTCCTTTGAACTCTGACACCTCATCTCCTCACCCCTCTGGGCCCAACCACTAGCTCTTTCCAGGGCATCCATCGGTCCCCAAGCCTGCTTTTATGACCCCGAATGCCTCTGAGCTATCCCCTCCCAGCACACCCCAGCAGCACCAGACGTCCTGCACCCAGTGCAGGACCTGTCGACTGCTTCAGTCCAGCGACTCCTCCCAGGCAGGGGCTGGGAGAGGCAAGGTTTGGCTGGGCTGTGAGGGGTACCAGGTGTCCCCCCACTCTGATCCCAGACAAATTGCTGCCTGCGCTTCTCTGATCCTGGCAAATCCCTGGGCTTTGGGCGCCCGCGCCCCCCACCCGCTGCTGCAGACAGCCAAGATAAAAGGGAAGAGTTGCGGGGCTGGGGCGGTGGGCGGCCGAAGCCACCCTGTGCGGAGAGCTCAGTCAGGGAGGGGCGAGAGTCTTCGAGGAAACGAGCCGAGAAATGGGAACATGGAATCAAATCAAATCAAATCCTCCCTCTGGCTTCTTTGCCCGCACGCTCGCTCTCCCTCTCTTGCTCTCCCTCTCCCTCTCACTGTTTTTCCATCTCTCTCTCTCTCTCCCTCTCAGTCTCTTTTTGTCTCTGTCTCTTCCTCACTCTGTCTCTAATTTTCTCCTTCTGTGATTCTGTTTTTCTCTCTTTTTCTGTCTGTCTGTCTGTCTAACTGTGGTACTTTGCCTCTATCCTTCAGATTGTCTCCAACCATGGGTGGGGATGGGAGGAAGGGGAAAGCAAGGTGATAAGGGAGTCCAGTCTTTGCCTCGAATCCATGGTGCTGTCCCTCCCCCTCTACGAATGAGATGGGAGCAGGGTGTTGTCTGAGGAAGGGTCCCCCTCACTTCAGAGCTGGTTTAATTAAGATAATTGGGTGCAGTGACATTTGCGGAGGGGAGAGGCTAGCCTGGTTGTCGGCTTAGGGGGGCAGGAGGGAGTGGGAGGGTGAGGATGGGGGTGTGCTTCACCAGACGCTTCCGGACCTTGGCGGGGCGGGAGCAGAGGCAGGAGTGCTTTGCCCCCAAGGCAGCGAGCCCACGCGTCGGAGGGGAGTTGAAGCTGCCTTTTGCTGCTGAACAAACTCCACTGGGGTGGGGGGGGGCTCTTTTGGGACGGGACCGCTGGGAATGCAGGAGGATCAGGCTGTTGGCCCCCCAGCCGCATTGCAGGGCACACCTCCCCCAGGCCTCCAGACCTGTCGGTGGCTTCTCTCCTGCTGTGTGGGTCAGGCGGGGTGGCTCAGGATTCTGACTGGGGGAGGGGATGGCACCCTGTGGTTGGGGAGGTGGAGTGCTCCAGGCCTGGGCTGGGGAAGGAGAGGGAATAGTGTACTGAACCCTTGCACCTAGAGAGAGGTGTGGGCACCGCAGTCAGGGTGGGTGAAATAGCCAGGGTCTGGCTGGGAACCAGGGATAGAGACAGGGGTGAGGACAGAGGTGGGGTGGACTGGACAGGCTGGGGTGAAGACTGGGACAGAGATGGAGAGGGACTGGGCAGGCACAGGTATATGGTGCAGAGATAAGGATGGAACAAGGACAGGCATTGGAAGAGGGGTGAAGAGGAGATCAGAAATGGTGGACAGGCACTGGGCAGAGACTAGGATGCAGATGGGATAGGGGCCAGGAGAATGAAGATGGGGGAACAGAACAAGGTGGGAACTAAAATGGGGATGGAGGAAGACAGGGATGGCGGATGAGGGATGGGCACTGGGGAAGAATGAGAGTGGGTTAGGGACTGGGAGATGGGGATGGGGACCAGATGGGGGTGGGAACAGAAACGGGGGATGGGAAATGGTTATTGGGCAGAGACAGGGATACTGAGAGATGCAGAGACGCAGGGGATGGAGTTGGGGATGGGGAATGTGAATGGGGACTACAATGGGAGATGGGGGACAAGGAAGGAGATAAGAGACAGGGACAGGGAGACAGGAGCTGAGGACAGGTATGGGAGACAAGTCAGAGGACAAGGCAGAAGACCGGCAGGATCAGGCTATGGGAGGGGGCCACGCAGGTGGAGGCGAAGATACCTCCTTCCAGACCCTACTATAGCTATAGCGTGAGGGGGCGGGGATCGCCGGTGGGGCGGGCTCTGCCCTTGGGCAGGGCGCCTCCTCCCCCTCAGCCCCGCCTGCCCGCCTGCCCGTGGCCTGCAGCGCAAGGCTCACCGTTATCTGAATTTTGATTTTATTTTATTTTATTTTATTTCCCTGCTTCCCAGAGCCGGCGCAGTCCCCCCGGGAACGGCCGCCCCCCGCCCCCCGCCCTGCGCCTCACTTTATTATTGCAATAAATGTGCCTATAAAGGCGCGGGCTCCGGGGCGCGGTGGTGGCGGGGGGTGGGGGTGGGGGTGGGTGGGAGCCGCGGAGCTGGGATGTAATTTCCCGAAGCCGGAGCCGGAGGGGGAGTGGGCGGGGTGGAGGTGGAGGAGGGGTAGGCGAGGGAGAGGGGGAGACTTGCCAATTTCCAGCGCTCAAGGCAGCGCTCCCTGCTCCCCATCCCCGCCCCGCAGCTCGTTCCCACCCCGAGCCTCGAGACTCCCCACTGCGCCCAGCCACCCTTGAGCCCTGGGACCCCTCCCCCATGACCGACCCTGCCCTCTCTCTGTTACCCTGGCCCCCGTCCTGGCCCCCGCCCATGTGGAGTTCCAGGGCTCAGTCCAAAGTTCCGCATCTCCTCGACGATGACTTCATCTCTGACCCCTAGGATGCCCCCTCCACTTACCTGGTCTCTCTGAACGTTTATCTCGCCCCTTCCCAAAGACCCTGTCTCTGGCCCCAGTGACCCTTCTTTACGTTGTTTCTGTCCCCCAAGTACCTCACCTCTTCCCCAGCCACCCTGTCCTGGACCTCCAGCTCCTCCCCCACCCCAAACCTAAGACCGTTTAAATTCTTCTTTCCGCGGGTGCCCCTCCCATACTCGCAGGCCCTGGCCCAAGGGAGCTATCACAGCGCCCACCTCGCCTGTGTCCCTGGACCAGCTGCGGCCCCTGATTACCCCCAAATCCCTGCGGACAGCTCTGGGCCCTGGCCCAGGCTGCATGTGCCTAAGTGGCCCAGCCAGAGATTAGCTGGGGGACTAGAGGGGAATACGGAGGCAGGAGGGGGTGGCTAGATGCAGGGCTGGGGCCAGCCAGTGCTGAGAGACTCAATTCAGCCTAATCCTTCCCTGAGGCATGATAGAGCTGGAAGGTCCCACAGGGCCCCGCCCCTGCCCTCCCCCAGCTAATTAGTAATTAGTGATTAGTGATTAGTGACTATTGATCGCCTGCTGCTTCTCCCAGTAGGCGGCTGCTTTGGCAAGGGGTGGGGAAGACCAGAGAAAGAGAGAGGAGTCAAAGACAGTGTTAGAAAGATCCTGAAGGAGACCTGGGCCAGAGCCCCAGGGGCAGTGGAAGCCAGGAGTTGAAGACCCCGAAAGGAGACCGGGAGCCTGGAGCAAGGAGGAAGGAGGGAGAGAGCTCCTGAAGGAGGGGCAAGTGAGCGCGGCATGGGAGAAGGCAGGGTTGTTAATGTTGGACAATTAGGGTTTCCCTGTAAACTGTGCCCCACCAGCCTCTTACCCAGTGTCAACCCAGTGCCAGCTCTGGCGCTGAGACAGCCCTGAGCGCGCGTGCGCGCACACACACACACACAAGCCACACTCAGATACATGAACACATCCTGAGGCTCACACTCAAATGCACTCAAAATGACAAGAAAGCAGATACACACTCACAAGCCTCGGAGACTCACATACAGACAACACATGCACCCCAACACACATATATCCACCAGAGACACACCTCGGGGTAAACACATGAGCACACCCCATACTCACGAGTGCACACAAGCGCACACAGATACTCAGACACACACTTTCCTACACACACTGCCGCACGCAGTTATACATATTCACACACCCAGGGTCTGTACGTACATGTAAACACAGCTTCTCACATGCACACAAGCTGGACTAAATGGTAGATACACTCTCCCCCATGGACTCCAACACGGAGGCCCACAGCGGCAGCTCTAGCACACTCAGATACATCCCCATCGCTCACATCCTCACGCCTACTCTCCCTCAAGTCTTCACCAGATGTTTCATTCCCCTTCAGGGGGCAAAGGAAATTAAACCAGATAGGTCCACAGGGGAGTTTATTTGATGGGGAGAGGGGAGAGGAGAGTGGGGAGGAATTAGAAAGGAGGGCCAGGGGAGTACCATCCATCCCCACCACCTCTCCCCTGGGGCCTTCACACCTGGGTCGGTTGTGGGACACAGACCCCCTCCCACAGGCAGCTCTATGGGCGGAGCTAGGCAGCAGGTCCAAAAGAAGCTCCTGCCAGTGGAAGCAGTTTTTGTGGAGGGGGCTCCTCTGCCCACCTTCCGGCTCAAGGTCACCAGGCGGGTTTGGGAGAATCTGGGAGCTCCATCACCAGCTTCACTAGGGCAGCCCCTGCCCTGCTGGAGCTGCTGAGTGCGATCTGGCTGAGCAGGTGGGGGTCCAGGTGTGTGGGGAGAACTACACCCCTTCCAGATTCTGCAGGGTCTGGGAGTTGGGGTGCAGCGAGTAGGGGTTTAGGGAGCCACCTGTCTGCTCCAAACTGGGTAGGTCACACTTAGGGTAGGAAACAGGAAAGTCAGAGACAGGGGCGCCGATGGAAGAACATAGGGGTCCTGGGCCTAGGCCCCCATTATGGGACTCACGGCGGGGCACAGATGGCTGCACTGTGAAGCAGGCACACTTACACTCACCCCTTCAGAGCCAACACCACACGCCACACCAGCAGACACGCACCCTGGACCCCAGCACTAGACACCCAAGCCTGGCTGCCCCGGACACAGGCACGCACACAGGTGCACACGCTGACCCCCGCACTCCACACCAGCACACACGAGCGCGCCGTGTACACAAATCGAAGCCTACAAGTCGGGAGGGAGGCAGATCAAGTCGGGGGCCCCTTTAGCCTCTGTCTTCGCCCTGGAGCCTCAGGGAAGGAGGCAGCCTAGGGAGATGGGGGCGAGGACAGGACAGGAGGAGAGACTCTTTCCAGACAGCCCTTACCCCCTACCCGCCGGGCGTGAGAGAGGGGTGTGTCTGTGAGGTTGTGCAGGGGAGATGGTGTCTCCGCGGGAAATGTGATGGGAGGCTGTAGCCAAGTTCGGTGGTATCTGTGTGAGTCCGTGTGTGCGCGCGTGTGTTCGAGCTGTGTATCCTCGAAACACAGTGCTCACCTGGCATTGTGACAAGGGCAGAGAAGAGAATTGAGAAGGCGGGGGTGGATGGGCGGAAGGACAGACAGCGAGGAAGGCGAGCGAGGTTGGCGCGGAAAGACGGCAAGGCTGACACCCTGCAGGCTTGTCTGTCTGTCTCGCACTCCCGCTCTGTCTGGCGCACTCGCGGGTCGGGCTTCGTCCCCTCCCCCGCCGCGCCTGGAGCGGGATCCGAGTCGGGCCTCCACCCTGGCACCAGCCCCCCGGACCCTCAGCCAACTTGCGCTGGGAGAGCGCCTATACTGAATCGGGAATCTGTCTGTCCGCGTCCCCCACGCCGCGCAAAGTTCGGAAGCTCCGAGCGGGAGGCGGGGCGGCCGCACGGAGCCCCTCGCACTCTGGGACCTTTGCGTCCCGGACCCCAGAGCTCGCGCTACCGCAGGGCAGCCCTTACCTTCCTCAAGAGCCACGGGCCAAAGAGCAAGAGAAGCCATTCCAGGAGCAGCCGCATCTTCCCGGGAGGCCGGGCGGGGCGGGCGGGGCGGGTCCCGGGCAAGCGAGAGCCAGGCCTGAGGTCGAGGGCGCGGAGTGGCTGCTGAAGCGGCGGGAGCGGGCGGCGCGGCCCGCGGACTGAGCGGCGAGCGGAGCGGAGAGCGGCGCTGGGGGCGGGGCGCGGGCGGGGGAGAAAGTTGGGTCTGACTCGGGCGGGCTGGGGGGCGGGGCTCAGCGGAGCTCCAATCCCGGCCGCGCCCCGCGCGCCCCCTCCCGCCCAGCTGGGGGCACCGAAGGTGACTTTCACCCCGACACGCCCCCGACACGCCCCCAGCCCAGGTGCGAAGCGGAGAGGGCTGAGGGGTTCGGGCACCCTGTACCCGAGAGGCTGGGGCTGTGCACCGCTGAGGAATAGGGTCGGCAGTGGGGCTCGAGGCCCCGGGACCTTGTTCCCGAAGCGGGCCACGGTGGAGCAGGGGCCTGGGGAGGCTCAGCGGCCCAGCAAGACCAGGGTCCTTCGGAGCTCCGGGCCCCTTCGATGCTCCGGGCCCTGGAGGGTCCCATGGCAGAAGCAGGGCAGGGGCCGAGTTGAGGGCGGGCGGGGCCCCGGGTGCCTGCCGCTGCGCGGCGCTGACGGGGATGGATGGGCGCCCCGCGGCTCATTCGGCCCGGAGATGAGAATCATTGATCACGGACGGAAACCCTATCACGTCTGTCAATAGGGCTGACAAACGGGCGCCCGCCGCCCCCCACCCGCCCCCGCCTTCAAGGCACCTCTGCGGTCTCAAGACCCCTCCGCTAGTTCCGCTGTTCACCTTTGCCCCTCGCCCCCCACCGCCGACCCCTCCACACGTCCCAGAGCATCCCCGCGTGGGGGGCAGGAACCGCGCCGCCTGTCCGGCCTCTTGGTGCATCCTCCATCCCTTTTCTCCCAGTGTCCCATCTTTCACCATCAGCTCCTCTAGATCCTTCTCCCCTTCCACCTCTGTCTCTGTCCTTGTCTCTGTCTCCAGCCTGGCCCTGTCTCTGTCCCTATCCTCTTGGCTGTTTCTTCATCCCTCCCTCCTCCCACTAGTCTCTCTCTCTCTCTCTCCTGCCCAAGGAGTCTTCAGCTGTCAGCTGTTGCTATGCACTGAGGCTGTGGCTGAGGTTGTGGTATGACCGACACCTTGACAGCAAGAGATAGGGACAAGCAAAGACATAGAGAGACAGACACATACCCGGAGACACCAGCACATGCCCCCAGGCATGCACGCAGGTGCATCACAGGGACAGGCCACACTGTAGAGGTGAACATACAGGCAGAGAGAAACACATTCACACAGAGAGCAGCACACACACACAGACAGGTGCACACCTAGAGTCACTGATCCACACAGATGGACACACTCGGTTTACACACACGCAGGAGCACACAGAGACAGAGAGACAAATGCACACTTTCATCAAGAGACAAGCATACCCAGACAGGTACTCAGAGCCGACGACCCCACCCTCCTTGCCTTGGCAGAGAGGCAAGCACCCACATATGGAGTTGGACACACACCCAGGTGTACGCCGGCACTGGCAGTCCGACAGACAAGCCCAGGGCACACAAAGACAGATACAGGGATGTGACAGACACAGAACAAGGACTAGGAACGCCGAGAAGATGGGGCAGACACAGAGACACCCGGACAGACAGACAGAAGCCAGGAGGCAGGAACCCGGGTGCAGGCGGGGCAGAGGGGGAGGCAGGAAGGGGTCGAAGGCCCAAGGCCAAGAGGCTCCGTCCAGAATCCTGAGCCTGGCCGAGCACAGGGGCTGCGGAGATGGTGGCGGGCAGTGGGAGAAGCTGGCACACTCAGGCCCAGGGCACCCAGGACCGAAGCTCTTCACTAGAGTCCTGGTTTTCTGGAGTCCTACCCACCCCATCTCTCCTCCTTTTGCTAGTCTCAGGTCACTGCTTTCTGTCTCCAGCTACACACACACACACACCCCCCACTCCCTGTCTCCATCTCTGTGTCTCTGTCTCTCATTCCGTCTCTGTATCAGCCTCTGCCTCTGGTTCTGCCCCTGTCTCTTCTCCACCTCTGTCTTAGGTCTCTCCGCCATCCTTGGCAGGTGAGGAGTTTTTGAGGACTGCCTCCTGGAAGACCGGCTCCTGGCCATCCTGGCGGGCAGAGGGAGGATGCTGACTGGAGGGGTGTGTGTTCCAAGCTGCAGCTGGGGGCCCCTCTCGCTCTGCCCAGGATCTTGAGGCGACAGGCAGAGAATCAGTGGCTCCCCGGGGGCGCCAGATGCGCGGCTGGCAGAAGGAGGGAGTGAGGGGGTGGGGCTGGTGGTGGTGGGTAGTAGGCAGGCGCTGGGGGAGGGAGAGGAGCCGGCTGGAGGAGGGTAGAGGGGGGTGTGGCAAATAGCCCAAGGGAAGGAAGTGAGAGGCTGGGCTGGGGTCCGCCTGGAGGTGCATAATTAGTGTACTGGGGAGGGGGCTGTGCTGGGCTTGAGGATGAGCTGCGCTGCAGGAGTGCGTACGCCACCTGGTGGACAGATGAGGACACAAGCCTCCCTCTAAGCGATCAACAAGGACGCCCCCTTTCCCCAGTAGGATCGCTCTGCCCTGGGGCCCTAGGGAGCCCGGGAGGCAGCGGAGGATCGCAGAACTGGCTTGGAAGCTGAGGCTGGAGATGGCATCTGAGGCCTAAGAGGGAAGGGGAGGGCTCTTGTTTCTAGAGGTGCTTGGACCCATAGCTTCCTCAAGAAAGGAGGAATAGACTGAGAAGGTTAAACCAGGGAGGCAGCGGGAATGAAAGGCAGTGCTCCCCCCTTGGGCTTGGCAAGGGTCCTTCAGACGTTTAAAGCTGCCATCTCTGAGCATATTTGCTACTGTGGGGAGAGCGGGGCTCTAACCCTTTCTCAATCTTGGACCATGTAAAGCGGTGTGACCTTCTTCAAGAAGTTCCCTTCTCTGGCCAGGGGCTGGAGTAGACCTGGTACCCCCTTTGGTTGTAGCAGTCCTTTCCTGTCAACCCCTGGGATGTGAGATGTGTCTGTTGGTGGACCGTGGGGCCTGGAAAACTGGTCTTCCCAGCTTTAGCTCCAGGGGCCCTCCTTCTCCTGAATCCAGGGTTCTGACTCTTGGCATCTGATTAATTACTCTCCATGAAGTGTGAGATGTCAGTGCTTCAAGAGCAAACTTAGAGAGAGCTGTATGGGACCACCCTGAAGGATTAGAAAGCTGTTCACAGCCCCAGTGTGTTCATTTCTTATTGTGGGATTTCTCACTGTGGGAGATAATTTTGGGTAGGGGTGGCAGTGTTGTCTCATAAAAGTGACAGTACAGAGAAACAGATCTTGGAGTTAGTGTCCTAGAGCCAGACAGAACACATGATCCAGAGAGGTGAAGTCACTGGTTCAAGTTCACACAGCCAGGAGAAGCAGGTCTTTCTGGTCAAGTCCAGTGCCACCCACTTCCCTGCCACAGCCCAGTGAAGGGGGATGGAGCTCCAGAAGGGCACTGAAGACCTGATGCTCAAGCCTCCCTCCAGCACAGAGCATGGCTCCCTCTGGTGGCTGGAGCATGAAAGCACAGGCCAGCTCCCAGAGTCTCACACTCAGGTAGACACAAACGGCTTTTTTCTTTCCTTTTTTTTTTTTTTTTTTACAATTTTATTTATAACAATATCTGTGTTATTTAGTTGTAAAGGAATTCAGCAAAAATTATTAAAACGTTCATATCCCCAAAACGGGGCTGCCCGCTTGCCCTGCCTTGGTGTGCCCCACTTCCTCCTCATCCCCAGGGGAGGGGAGCCTGGGGGAGTGTTTACCAAAGAAAGTCTCCAGCCCTGGGAGCCACAGTGGGGGCACTGGAGAGGGGGAGGGCCTGTCTGGTAGGGATACTGAGTGTGGCCATCTCAGAGGTGCCCCTAGAGTAGGGGCTGGGGCATGGGATGGCCTCCCCCAAGAAGAACTAAAAAACCCCATCCTTTCCTTCCTACCTCAGCCAGAGCCAAATCTTCCAGACAAGGGCAGCAAAGGACTCACCCGCCCCAGAATCCCGGGATCAGCCCTCAGGGAGCTGGGAGGGGTGGGGGGGGATGAGAGGGGAGAGCCTTGACGACGTGTCTTGCACAGGGAGGGGGAGGCAGCGCCACCAGCTCTCCCAGTGGGGCTGCAGTTTTGGTGGGAAGGTGGGAGGCAGGGCCCCCTTATACCTGTAAGTTGTAGGGGCCCCCTTCCTGCGCCCCCTCCCGGAAGGCAGCATTGGGCGGGGTGCTGAGGAGCAGGCAGGAAGGAGAACGGAAAGAGATAATACTGTGCTCGCTTGCTCGCTTGCTCACTCACATATAAAAAGTAATTCCTTCATTTTTACATTTATACATCCCAGCAGGGCTGGGGAGGGGCTGGCTGGGCAGGATGGGGGCTCCTTGAAGGACTTCTCCGGCAGGGGGCAGGAGGCTCTCTGCAGAAGTCCGATGGTGCAGGACCCTATGCCAAGGGGTCCCCTATCTCGTCCTCAGGGCCCCGGCCCAGGAGTTCTCGCTTCTCATCCGTGCTGGCCAGGGAGTGGCGGCTGCCATGACCACCCATATAGAGTGTGGCGTACACGGGGTTGGTGAAGTTGGTGGGCTGCAAGGCGACAGAGCGGTCAGGTGGGGCTCAGGGGCTGGGCTCTGTGGCCCGGGTACCCCATCCCCACCTCCATTCCATCATCCAGCCCAATACCCTTGGTCACCCCACCCACAGCCCTTTGTCCCTGTCCTGGAAGCCTCCTCCCCTGTCCTCCCAGCCCACCTTGTCAGGGTCCAGGGCGAAGTCGGCATCCAGTAGGCCCCCTACATCATCAGGCTCCCCGCCTTCGTACATCTTATAGGTGGGGTTCCCAATCTCCACGTTCATGGCCCCATTGGTCATCCGCTGATGCTGGAAGCCCTTAGCCCTGAGAGGAGGAAGGAGGTTGGGGGCAGGGATTCCAGGCGGATATGGCTATAGGGTGGTAAAATCATGGCCACCATTTTCCAGACTCCCCATAACTCACCCTCGGACTCGCCGCTTGTACCAGAACACCACTCCCGCTACCAGAAGCAGCAGCAGCAGCAAGAGCAGAGGGATTAGGATGGAGGCCATATCTAGAGGGGAGGAGGTGGGGAGCTCAGTCTGAAAGGCCAAGGAGGCACAAAGTCCTCCGTCCCAGGTCCCGGCAGCCCTGCCTCCCCAGCCGCTGCCACCTACGTCCAGGCTGCTGTTGGCCGACCACGTGCTCCTCACACCGGGGTCCCGCCATGTGGGGTGGGCACCTGCAGACAGGAGGGGCAGAGCTGAGGGGGCATGACATCCACAACCGTGGCTGCCGGGGAAACTGGGAGGGACCGCAAGATTCTGCTGATCCGGCTCAGACTTGGGGGAGGGAGGGATAATCTAGGCCCCAGTGAGGCGCAGGCCCAACTCACTGGCACTCAGGCATCATTTTGCTGTTCATGGTGCAGGAACCACCATTGCTGCAGTGGCCAACGCAGGTCAGACAGCTGGGGGCCACGCGACCATCGGAGCAGCTGCAGGAAGGAGTGAGAGGATGGGCAGGGCTGATGGAGGGTGTCTGAGATGCTGGGGAAGGGGCAGGGCGGGGCTGGGAGGAGTGGGCGGCGGGTGGGACACGGCAGGGTCTGGCCGGGCAGAATTCAGGGCGGGGCCCCACTCACTTGCAGGTGACATCCCCGCTCTGCTTGTTGACCACGCAGGCCCCGTCGAGACAGCGGCTACACTTGTTCACCTCACACCTGGGCCCCTCGAAGTAGGCAGTGCAGCGGCACTGCCGGGAGCCGTCAGCAGCCATCTGGCACGTGCCGAAGTTTTCACAGTAGCCAGAGCACTGCCCTGTGTTTTGGGGGGGTGGGAGAGGAGGTGCCTCGAACGCCACCCTCAGGAGGGTCCCCCAGAGGTTGTGGGGGGCAGCTGCCCGCCTGAGGGGACCCCCAGGCCTTTTGGGTGACTCCCACCTCCTCCCGAGCCCCTGGCTGCCCCCACGTCACAGGCTCCAAGGTACAAAGATGTCCCGGAGCATCCTGACAGGGCACTGCTTTTGCTTGAATAATCCTGATGCCAGAGGGCTCACTACCTCGGTGGGGAGTGTGCTGACCCCTCCACGGGGGAGCACTGGCAACTTGCGCCTGGCTGGGCCGCAAACGGCCTCTCTCCAGAGAACTCGCACCTGTGACATCAACCTACGCTCTCAGACCCCCAGCTCCATCATGCCCTGCCCCAGGGCCCAGGGACGGCTCACTCACGGTACTGGCAGCGGTCGCCCAGGAAGCCAGGCAGGCATCGGCACTGGGGCTGGTTGCCCTGGTTGACGGTGCAGGTGCTGTTGTTGGCACAGTACCCCGCACACACCTGCTGGGTGCATTTGGGGCCCGTGAAGCCTGTGGGGCACCGGCACGTGGGCATGCCTGGCGGGAGAGGATGTGTGAGCGGGGCTGTGGCCCACTGAGCCACCCTGCCCTGTTGCAGGGGAACAGGGCTGGGAGGGCCTGGGCGGAGGGCAGACGGCAGAGGAAAGCGACACGGGGTTGGGGGCAGGGGTGAAGTAAGGCCGGGAAGGGGCGGGGGATTTGTCTGAGCGGAGGCGGCTTGCTGGAGGGGCTGGGAGCCCAGGGGCCGGGAGGAGTCCCAGCAGGAGAACTGAAGGCCGTACCGGAGGGGGAGGCAGCACAGGTGCCCCCGTTGCGACAGTGCTCCCAGCACTGGTCCAGCTCACACTTGTCGCCCGTGTAGCGGGGCTGGCAGCGGCACTTGGGCTGTCTCCGTGCATTGAGGAAGCAGCTGCCACCATTGAAGCACTGCAGGTTACAGGTTCCGGGCCGAGGAGCTGCAGGAAGGATCATGGTGGGGGTGTACAGAGCCGGGGGGTGGTGAGGGGAATTCAGGTGCTGTAGGGAGGAGGGCTCTGAAGCATGGGATGGGGGACCGGGGAGGGGCGTGAGCATACCGTCTGGCGGGGGCGTTGGCGAGGGCACAGCCACACAGGTGCCATTGTCTAGTCGCTTCCCGTTGGGACAGGTGCAGACAGGTCCACTGGGGCTCAGCAGGCAAAGCCACTCGCACTTCTTGCGGTCACAGGGGTTGGTCACTGCAGGTGAGGGCAGGGGTGGGAGGATGCTGAGCCCTGTGGACCCAGAACCTCCCCTGCCCACCAGGACCTGAGGCTGCAGCCTGGAGACTCAGCACCCACTGGCCTTCCCTGCCCCAGCCTGGGCTCTCTGTCTCCACTCACCTTCAGGCTGCTTGTGCTGGTGGTACAGGACCACATCCGAGGCGTGGCTCAGGCCCCCCGTCAGGTTGATCAACGGGCTATGCCCAAACTTATGGATCTTGAAGACACGATTATTGATGTAGGTGACGCCATAGATGTAATCCTCAAAGACATCGATGCTGAAGGGGTGACTTAGGCCTGCGGAGGGGTCAGAGGGGACTCAGGCCCTGGTCGCACTCTCCAGGACACTGGGCCCCAAGGCTCCCAGGTACCTCTAACTCAAACATCCCAAAGCAAACTCTCCTCAACCTGTTCCTCCTGCTGTGGCCACTACTGGCAAAAGGTCCCATCAGCCCTAGACATCTGGGGTCAGGATCAACTTCTGCTCCCTCTTCTCACATTGGCTAAGTTCCTATTATTACCCATATTGCCTCCACTCAGCTCAATATACTCATTGGTAGAATGAATGAATGGAAAAGTGGCCCAGAGGGTCAGGGTGAGCCTCAGGCCTGCAGGACTGGTGCAGGGGGTGTCTGGTTGGGAGGGGCCTGAAAGGCACTGCAAGACTGTTGAGGGCCAGGCTGAGGAGGATGGTAGGTGCTAGGTGAGGCCTTGGGCTCAGAGGGGAGGACAAGGGCCCGAGGCTGCTGGTGGACTCTGACCTCGTTTGCTGTCAGCAGCCACGATGGGGTCAGTGCCGTTGAGCCGGATGCTGCCAATGACTGAGAGCTTGGCATCCGCCCAGTACAGACGTTCATTGTGGTAATCCACGGCCAGGCCTGGGGGAGCAGAGAGCACCGTGAGGCCCAGCCTCCCTGCCCCAGGCTGTGGGAGCAAGCGGGACTGTCTCCATGTTTGGGACAGTTCCACCCTGCTCCCATGATCACTCCCAATCACCTCTTCTGGGAAAAGCCTCTACAACCCATCTGTCCCATCCCAGTCCAAGCCTCTTCCCCTAACTTTTGTGTGGCCCCAGGCTCAGCGAGCCTACCCCTCCCACATCCCCTGCCCACTCCTGCACGGACCTGTGGGCCATTGGATGTTGTCCTGTACCAGTGTCTCCCGAAGGGTCCCATCCATGGCTGCTGTTTCAATCTTGGGGTGGTTCCCCCAGTCTGACCAGTACATGGTGCTGGGGAGGGAGAAGGAGTGAGTGTGGCTAGGACCTGGGCTCCCACAGGAGGCCACTCAAGGTGGGCACAGGGCACAGAGACTGCTGGGTACACAGAGAGGAGGGTGTTCTTGTCCACCTCCTCCAGAGAGAACTGGGGGGAGTCAACTTCCTGACCTGGTTAAAGATCTTTTACTCTAAAACCACACTGTGCTGCTCCAGAGTCGTCTAAGTGGGCAGAGCTGCCCCCTGGAGCAGAGAAGCCCAGAACCTGGCTGCCCATGTCAGCCAGCCAAGTGGAGGTCAGGCCCCACCTGAGCAGGCCAGCAGGACCCCAGGCAGCATCAGGGAGGGCCAGGGCTGGGCGCAGCCTGGAAGACCCAGGGGCCTGCGGAGGACTCTGACCTCAGGCTGGTCTGGGAGAGGAAGGACAAGCCGGGGGATGCTGGGCACCCACCTCCAACCCAGGGCTTCCTAGCCCCAGCCCAGATGCCTCCCCCCAGGACCCCTGCCCACCCCCTCAGCGGGTCCACCACAATAGCGTGGGGCTCGTCAATCATGCCGGAGATGAGCGTCTTGCGGTTCTCGCCCTTCATCTGTGCCACTTCAATCACATCTCGGCCCGAGTCGGTCCAATACACGTTCCCGGCAACCCAGTCGATGGCGATGCCCCTTGGCATCTTGAGCCCTGAAATCTGGATGAGGGGGTTATAGTTTCAGAGGCTTCCACCTTTCGTCTTCCTGCCCATTGTCCAGCCCCCCGACACCCGGCCAGCCTGTCCCTGCTAGATATCACGACCCTGATTTATTGAGGAACAGAGTAAAGCCCAAAGAGACGAAATAGGCTAGTAAGATGGAATAGGTTAGTTAGTGGGCTGGCTGTGACGATCAGGAACTGAACGTGGCTCTGATGCTGCTGGCCAGGTGCCCCCTGTGCCTTGTAGCCTCGGGCTGCCATGCGGCAGAAACACCTACTGATGATGGTGCTGCTCTGTCTACCTGCTGTCCGTGCCTCATGACGTAATCCAGAATCTGCCCTGCGTGCCAGTCTCACCCTTTGCCCCTTCTGCTGTCCTCTGCAAACTCTGCTCTGAACAGTCTGCTTTTTGGAATCTTCCCACCCAGCCCGTGCCTCCATGTAGGCCCCACCCCAGGCTGGGTGCTCACATTAAGGTGGGTGACACCCCGGTCAATCTGTCGCCGGTGGCGATTGGATGTGGTGGGAGGCGCAGCAGGTGGCAGGCTGCGGTAGGAGATGGTGCCCGTGTGCCAATTGGTCCAGTAGACGCGGCCAGCCTTGACATGGACATCCATGGCATCGATGCGGACACTCTCATCACCCTGGAAGGCCTGCTCATAAGCCGAATGGGGGTGACTGGGGAACAGGCTTCGGATCTCATTGTCATCAGCAATGTACAGGACCTGATACTCAGAGCCTGGAGGGACAAGAGACCAGATGTTGGCGGGGGTGAAAGGTGGGGCTGGGGGCTGTTGCGCCTGGTGCTGGAAGGAGCCGCCGCAACGTGCTCCCCACCCAGCCCAGCGCCTTTCACACTAACAGTGTCTCTTCTCCTAATCGAACCATCTGACCCAGCCAGAAGCCTCTGTCATCCGGTCCCAGAGCCAGGCTTGAGGACTCCAGCCTCAGCCCTTGGAACTCCCCCCCTCCCCCGCCTCCCCTCCTCTCCTCTCCTGAGGTGATCTAGTGTGACCTGCTGTCCCTCCTCCTCCAGCCTCATGGCCTCTGCTAGCATCACCACGGTCCCTGATCCCCACTGATATCTGCTTGCGGGTGCACACACATGTGGGGGTGTATGAGCATGGCCATGGAGGGAGGCAGGTGTGCATGGGCATCTGAGTGCACTTGGGCACATGTGGTGGGGTTGTATGTGCACAGTGTGTGTGTGTGTCTGGGTGTGCATACATGGATGTGGGGTGTGTTTGTATACAGGCATGAGGAAGGTGCAGGTGTGCGTCAAAGCATATGTGGGTGTAGAACTTACATGTTCTCGCCAAAACAAACAAACAAAAAAGTAAATACGTGAACTGATAACTGTTAACTCGATGGGGGGGGATCCTTTCACGGGGCGTATGTACATCAAATCATCACCTTGCACACATTAAATATCTTACAATTTTGTCAATTATACCTCAATAAACCTGAGAAAAGCATAATGAGAATATGCAGGTGGGGTACACTTGGCTCTGTTAAGTGTGGTGATGCACACCTGCGTGCTCTCCCCCCAAACTTCCTCAGCCCCAGGACCTCTGGCCCCTGCACGGCTGCCAGAACGGAGTGCAGAAAGCTGTACTGCGGGTCTGGAATTCCAAGCTTGGGCAAGGGTGCTTGGAGGAAAACACAGCGTTCCAGGTCCCGTTTCTTATCCTGGCGTTGTAAGCCCCGCCCCCTCTCTCCGTCCTCTCCCAGCTCCTACCTTCCGCCTTGCAGGTGTTGTGCGTCTTCATGAAGTTGCGCGCGCAGCTGCACAGGTGGCCACCCTTGGTGTTGTTGCAGAGCTGTGAGCAGGTGCCGAAGCGCAGGCATTCGTTGATGTCTGGGGGTTACACAGGAGGGTCATGGAAAGTCTTGCGGCTGGGGCTTCTGCCCGCCCCGCTGGGCCCCACCTTCCTACCCTGGCATCCAGGCTGGCCTGGCACCGTGTGGAAGCCAGAGCGGCAGGCACAGTACGCGGCTTTCTCGGTGCGCACGCAGCGTGCCTCATCCCCGCAGATGCTGGCGTTGGCGGCGCAGCTGGTCAGCTTGGGGTCTGCAAAGACAGAGAGTCTAGGCCTGGGCTTCGGCTCTCAGCCCCTCCCGGCTAAACCCTGCCCCAGCACGCCGGGTCTCACCGATGCTGCAGCCCTCCTCGTCAGAGCCGTCCCCGCAGTCATCGAACATGTTGCAGCGCAGGGAGGAGGAGAGGCAGTGCTGGTTCCGGCACAGAAACTCCTTCTTGTCTTTGCAGTGGGGGGTCTGGGCTGTGGGCGGCTCTGGGGGAGGGCGGGGCTTGAGGTCCGGGGTATTTACCACCCTGCCCCCCTCTTCCCACTGGAACCCCCAGTCAGTCACGGGTAGAGGGGGTCCCAAGCCTGGCTGTCAAGCTTCAGGGGAAGCTGGTTAAACATCCAGATTCTCAGTCTCCACCTCAATACCTTCCCCAGGGGCTTCTTTCCCTCCAAAACAGGGGCCCCAGGCTCCCGGCAGTGGATCCTCCCCTCTTCTGGATCCTCCCCTCTCCCGGTGAATCGGCTCAACAGATGATGAGCCCACTTGGCCCAGCCCCACTGCCTGTGCAGCACCCCCACTCTAGGCTCCCCAGGCTCCCCCTTACTGGCCCCCTGCTCACCACAGTCCTCCTCATCAGTCCCATCCCCGCAGTTGTCCGTGCCGTCGCACTGGCGCCCGATCCACAGGCAGACGCGGTCGTTCTTGCAACGGAAGGGCCGGTTTGGAGGGCACACGAACCTGGCTGCAGCAGCGAGAGGAGACAAGTCAGAATCAGCCTCGGGGGCGGGGGCGGGCCGAGGGCCACCAGGGTGTGTCAGAACCCCGCCTCCGCCCCGACAGAAGCCCCGCCCCCGCCTTGGAGCCCTGCCCCGTCCGAAGCCGCGCCCCCACCCAGGAGCCTCACCGCACTCCTCTGGGTTCTCGTCTGAGTTGTCCCCGCAGTCGTCCTCGCCGTCGCACTTCCACGCTAGCGGCTTGCACAGGGTGTTGTTGCACTGGAACTCGTCCAGGGGGCAGGTCCGCACTGGGCGTCAGGGGGAGCAAAGAGTAAAGAATGAGCCCTGAGCCCCAGGCTGCTGGCGGCTGGGTCTTGCCCTCCCTCCAGGGGCAGAGACCTAGAGGGAACACGCAGAAAGCGGTGGTACCACCAGATCGAACCCGAGTTTCCTAATTTTCTACCAGCCGGGTAAGCTGGGCAGAACTGCCTCCTCTGGTATTTAGGGGAGAAGAGGCATTTTTGGGGAAGTGTCCAGAGGGGTCCAGAGAGCCCTCTTTCTCTGGTGGTGCGGCAGGGCTCCGGTGTGGCAGGGCTACTGTAGTTCAATGGCAGGTACACTCAGCTGGGAGTCAGGAGACCTAGGTTCCAATCCCTGTCCTTAGCCCCCCAGCGCAGAGCTAGGACATCTGCCCTCAGTGCTCCAAGCGCCAACCTTCTCTCACCCGGCCTGCCCACTGCCCCAGGAAAGGAAAGTGAGCAGGGACTTTATTTCTCAGGGCAGCTGACTGCTGTGTTGGAACTTGTGGGGTGGGGCCTGGGTGGACACAGCCCACAGGTTTTTCTGCTGGATTTCAACCCAACTGGCTCCTGATTAAGTGCTATTGCGGGGTGGGGGTAGGGTGGGAGGGCCGGGGAGCCGAGCTGGAGGGGCTCACCGCCAGTGCTGCAGGCTTCCTCATCACTGCCGTCCATGCAGTCAGCATCTGCATCACAGCGCCAGCGCAGGGGGATGCAGTGACCACTCTTGCACTGGAACTGGTCCATGTCACAGCGGGGGGTGCAGTCTTTCTGTGGGCGCAGGAGCAGCATCCTGGTCAGACCTGGGCACCCCTGCAGGCCTGCCCTGACTCTTCTAAGGCCATCCCTCCCTCCTTCTGGTCTCCCTGCCCACCTCGTCTGAGCCATCTGCACAGTCATGATCCCCATCACATTTCCAGCGCCCAGCGATGCATCGGCCATTGGCACAGGAGAACTCACTCTCAGAGCAGGGCCGAGGGGCTGGGAAGGACAGGGGAGAGACAGGCCCCAGGAGGGTGGGCATAGGGACTCAGCCCTCGAGAGCATCTCCAGCCCTTGCAGAGCAATATCACCCATCCCTGTGTCCCTGAAGGCCACAGTTGACTGGCATAATGACCAAGATGCTCAACTAATCCCGGGCAAGCCAACTGGCTGCCCTCATGGGACCAGTCGGGCCCAGAGGGCACTCACACTTACCCCTCTGGGGCAGACACATGAGAGAGGGCACGGGTCCCTGGCCCTGCCCTCAGGACAGACTGTGTGTGGGGAGGGGAAGGGAGGGACAAGACCACTAAGGCAAGCACCAGGGTTTAGGGAGAGGCCAGTAAAGGATGATGGGCTGGCACAGCACGGGGACAGGTGGGCTCCGGGGCAGCAGCAGGGGATGTGGTAGGAGCACGGGCACATCAGAGACACCTACCTCTGCAACCCCCAGAGGACAGTGTGAAAATGGAGAGAAACATGAGATGAGGTGAAATGGCACAAACTCAAATACACAACATGGAGCGGGGTGGGGTGGGGTGGGGTGGGGTGAGGCGGGAGGGAGCTCCTGACCCCCAGCCCTGGGAAGCAGCCACCTGCTCTAGTGCAGCCTGGTGGCAGTAGGGGCAGGGGTACTGAGCGGGGAGGTCTCCTGGGGGAGGACACCTGCTGGGCCAGGTGGGACGGGGTAGGGGACATACTGCAGCTCTCCTCATCAGAGTTGTCGCCACAGTCATTGTCGTAATCGCACTGCCAACGGCCCGGCACACAGCGGTTGTTCTTGCAGCGGAACTGGTAGGGCTCACAGGTACGCTCGTCTAGAAGAGGCAAGATTGAGGGGCAGTCAGGGACAGAGTCGGGGGCAGACATCAGGGCCCCGGAAGGTGTGGTCAAGATGGCCAGGAGCGGGAGAGTGGGCATTCCAGCCTGACCAAGGTCAGCAGTGGGAGTCCAGGCCGTGTTCTGAGATGTGGAGTCTCTGGGACCTTCTGGGGCAGGAGGGACGCGAGTGGAGGGAGCTGCTTTGGGGAGGGGATCGACAGATCCCATAGGTGGGCAGGTGTGTGCTGATGAGATGCTGGCAGGAGTCGGGGCGGGAATTAGACAGGAGGTGGTGGGCACAGGCCATACGGGGACGCAGGCGGCAGGCAGCCCCAGCCCTGCCCGTCAGGTGCCTTTCCCTGGAGCAGGGCTTGGGGAGCTCACCACACTCCTCTTTGGGCTCATCCGAGCCGTCCCCGCAGTCGTCCTCTCCATCACACTTCCAGCGCGCCGGGATACAGCGGCCCGAGTCCTTGCAGCGGAATTCATCCACTCCGCAGGTCATCTGGGCTGCAAGGGGGTGGCCCAGTGATGAGAGGGAGGCTCCTTTCAGGAATGCACTGTGAGGGTGAGGTCTGGGTGGGAGCGGCCACCGAGGGGGGTCACACGTGGGGGTAGTGGGAGCAGCAGACACTGTGGAGGGGGGGTGGGCTCCCGGAGACTCACTGCAGTTGGCGGGCTCGTCACTGCCGTCCACACAGTCGTTGTCCCGGTCACAGACCCAGACTCGGGGGATGCAGCGCTTGGTGATGGAGCACTGGAACTGGTTGGGGGCACAGGTCACCTCGGCTGTGGGGTTGGGGAGAGAATGAGGACCTGCCCATTCCACCTCCCCCGCACAGTTCAAGATCCCCATCTTCTCCCTCTTCCAAGCCCTGGCCTTGTCCTGGTCCTGCCAGCAATTTCTTGGGAGGAAGGAAAATTATCTTCAATTTTGGTGATTTTGTCTTCTGGATCTGCACATCTCTACGATGTGCGTGATGATTTTACGAGCAAACCAAGTCACACCCCATATAATTTATGTTGCTCATCTAGTAACATTACTTGAGAGCAGCACGACCCCTAGAAGAAGTGGGGGCTGGATTTCAATGTGAATTGTGTTTCCGTGCCCGTTTTCCACACCCCCCCTCCCTGCCACCGCCCGGGGCACTCACGGCAGTCCCTCTCATCCTCCCCGTCTCCGCAGTTGTCCTGCCCATTGCAGCGGAAGATGCCCGGAATACAGCGGTTGGTGTTGGTGCACTTGAACTGACTGGGCAAGCAGACGTGGATGTCTGTGGGGGTGGCAGGAGGGGAGGGTAACTAACGGTGGATGCAGGACTCGGGAAGGGCGGGGGTCCCACTCCCTCGGGGGGAGAGCGCAGGCCCAGGGCTGGAGCAGCAGGAGTCCAGCCTGGAGAGGTGGCCGCTGTGGGCTGAGCCTCCTTGCCCTGGGAGCGTGGTTACCAAACCCCCAAATCCCGGGGAGGACAAGGCGGGGCGGGAGGGCAGCCCTTTACCGCAGTTGGCCTCGTCACTGTTGTCCTGGCAGTCGTTGTCCCCGTCACAGATGAAGGCAGGGTTCGTGCAGATGCCTGTCGAGCACTGGAACTGTCCTGGGCGGCACTTGAACTCAGCTGCCGGGAGGGGAGGCTCAGCATCAGCAGGGCCGGGGGGTGGGCCACTAGGGGCCTCGGGAGTCGGGCGGCCCTGACGCAGGACCCTCTTGCCACCCCGCCCGGGCACTCACGACAGTCCGGGGGCTCGTCCGAGTGGTCCCCGCAGTCGTCCTCCGTGTCACACTTCCACCAGAAGGGGATACACTTGTCGTTCTTGCACACAAACTGGAGGGCAGGTGGGGGCGAGAGGGGTTGGTGGGGGTCTGGGGAACTCAGGAGGTTTTCTTTCGAGGGGCCGGGATGTCTCAAAGAAGCAGGGGGGTCAGGTATCTTGGGGGGAGGTTGAGCTGGATGGGAGGTTGGGGTGTGGTGAGCACAGGAAGGCCAGGCGAGGGGGCATCTGTGTGGAGGTTTGGGGGGGGAGTCAGGGTTAGGGGGTGGGGTGTTTGTGTGAGGTGACGGGTGTAAAAGTATTGCTGTGGGGAGACAAGAGGTAGGCAAGAAATGCGGGGGTGTTAGCGTGGGAAAACCAGATGTGTGAGGACAGTAGGGCGGGTGCTGGGGTCCCAGGAGGAGTGCAGGTAGTGGTGTGGGAGATCAGGGATCGAGGCATGGGGAGCGGGGTCTGGGGAAGAATCTCACCTGGCTGGCCGTGCAGTTGGACACACAGTTGCGCCCATCGCCACCCAGGTAGAAGTTGGTGGGACAGGCACACTTGTGGCCGCCCCCGGGGGACAGCAGGCACAGGTTGCTGCAGCCGCCATTGTTGACCTTGCAGGGGTGGTTGGGCACTGCCAGAGGAAACGTGGTTAGAGGGTGGCAGACTGGCCCAGTTTATGGACCACTGCTCCCTGGGCCGCTGGCCTCTGGCGGGGCGAGGGCAGTGCTCACTGGTAACACGTTTTCTGGTCTTTCAAAGGCTGCCTGGCCCATCTATCCTGGGCAGAGGTGGGATGGGTCCAGACCCTGCTCTTTCAGGAGAGAGCTGAAGCCAGAGATAGGAGAGGACTCTGCTGAGGTCCCAGGATCAGGCTGGACCCAAGCCCCGCACGCGGCCTCCCCTGTGCTCTCCCCCTCAGCTCTGGCCTGCCTACCTTCGGGGTCTGGCCTTGGTGGTCTCCACCCAAACCTGCTCTACTGGACGGCCTCAGGGCCTCGCTGCTACAAGATTCTAGGGCTGGACCCAAGCTGGGCTGTAGCTCCTGAGAGCCAGAACATAGCCTGCCTACAGGCCTCCGAATCTCCTGGTGTCTGCAGGCACTGCTTGGTCAGTGCTGGGGAAGGGGTGGGCTGGAATCCCTGCTGAGACAACAGGGCCCCATCCCACCTCAGGGGCCCCTCGTGCCTGGCTCATCAGGGGTCGGCTCTCGGTCCCCGGCCGCTTACCGTCAGGCTGGCGCAGGGCATGGAAGACATGCAGGTCCATGGGCCGGTGCAGTGTGCTGATGAGGAGCGTCTTGTTGGTGCCCGTGGTCTTGTGGGCTCTGTTGATGGACTTTGTCTCCCAGTCGGTCCAGTAGACATAGTCCTCGAACAGGGTCAGGGCGAAGATGTGCGGTATGTCCTGGCTCAGCACTGAGGGTGGCAGGGGGCCGGGGGACAGGCCGGGTGGCCGGTCAGCACCGAGTAGTACTGGGCGCCTTCCCTACTGGGCCCTTAACCCCACAGCAACCCTATGAGGTGGGCACTAGCCCAGCTCCAGCCCCTGGCCGCACAGCTGGCAAGTGGCAGAGCTGAAATGCAACTCCTGGCCTGTCTGACAGCAGGTTCCTGCCCAAATACACTCTACGGTTCCCTGGGAGGGAGTGGGGGCGTCCTGGGTACGCCAGCCCCAGCCCTTCTGCTCCCACCTTCCTCGGGGCCTGTCATCTGAAACTGTGCATGGGAAGGTGCCTCTCTCTCTCCTTCCCGAGGGAGCTGGTGGTGGCCTCATGCCTGGGCGGATCCAGGGGGCATATCCTGGGGTGCTCTGAACCCCCAGACCCCTGGTGGGTGGTGTCCTCAGACCATGCCTTCTGGCTTTTAAGCCTACTCTTGCCCCAACGGCCTGATCCCCTGTAGCTTCAGAACCCCCATCCCCACTAGGTCTGCTGTGCCTGGGCAGCCTCACTGGCACACTGACCGACGTGACGGTTGGAGCCATCCAGGCTGGCAAACTCAATGTAGTCCTCACGGGCGTCGGCCCAGTAGATGCGCTCAGTGACGTAGTCCAGTGTCAGGCCGTTGGGCCACGTGATCTTGGTGTCCACGATGACACTGCGGCCAGACCCATCCATGCCGATCCGGCCGATCAGTGAGTGGTCCCCCCAGTCTGTCCAGTACAGGTACCTGTCAGGTGGGTGAGCAGTGAGCCCTGAGAGATCCAGCAACTGGTCCCACCAGGAGCCTGCAGGGAGGCTGGGTCTGGACGCCCGAGTGTACCAGCTGCTTTCAGAGGTTCCCCCAACCGTCCTCGCCCACGTACCCATTCTGCACGTCCACCACCAGAGCCCTGGGCTCACGGAGGCCAGAGCTGACCAACACCGTGCGATAGGCCCCGTTGAGCTTGGACACTTCGATGGTGTCCCGGCCTTTGTCACACCAGTATAGGTTGCCGCCGACCCAATCCACAGCCAGCCCGTCGGGGTTGCTGAGGCCCGTCCTGTGCAGCACCTGCGGGCAGGGGCAGGGAGGAAGGGCCCTGGGTGAGTTGGGGCAGGACTCTCAGCCGCTCTAGGAGCACAGCGGATGGAAAAGGCCCAGGCCCGGGCATGGTGTCAGCCCAGGCTCGAGGAAAGGGGTCTCTGGATGAGAGAGACCACAACCCAAACCCCACAATGCCTGGGAGCACAGGTTTAAGGGAGGTCAGACAGAAGGGGAACTTACTGCTAATTAGGGAAAGAGACAGGAATCTCCTAGACCTCGCTCGTTGGGCTTAGGGGAGAGAGGAGTGAGGACAAGCAGAGTCCTGCGGTGACTCAGCGTGGAGCGGGGAAAAGGAATAATTCAGTGGGGTGGGTGAGAAGAAGGGGAGATGACCTTGAAACGGAGAGGGCCCTCTGGGCAGGGACACGGGCTGACTCTCTGCCCCCGGCCTCACCTGTACATTGCTCCCGTTAAGGTGCATCCTTCGGATCATGCTACCCTGGGTTGTCACGTCTGTCCAGTAAATCATCTGCTCTCGGTAGTCAAAGTCCAAGGCGACAGCGTTGTTTAGGCCCTTGGTTTGGGGGGTGAGCAGAGAGGAGACCGAAGAGTCAGGACGTGGACGGCGGGAGAAGTCAGTGGGGGGATGGCCATGGGCCCGAGTGCGGAGAACGAGGGGCTGTACTGGGTGAGCGACATAGCTGTGGGTCTGGGGAGGCAGTGGGGTGAGGAGGGCGGGTCTGGCACCTGCTTAAGCAGCGTGTAGTTGGACCCATCCAGGTTGAGCTTGCGCAGGTAGTACCGGTTGGCAAAGATCAGAAACGGCTCCTCGTCTGGAGGCAGAGGAGGCCGGCTCAGCTGCTGGCTGGGGCGCATTCTAGCACCCCCGGTCCCCAGCCTGCCTTCAGCCCTGCTGTTCCAGCCCGCCCGCCACAGCCCCTGGCTGCCTGCCAGGGCCAACGGCACACCCTCTAAGCCCCCGTCTCACCAGTCACAGCTTTGCAGCTATGGGGGTCGCCGCCGCGGGGGGCATAGCCCTCCACACACAGACACTTGTAGCTGCCGTGGGTGTTGATGCAGCGCTGGCTGCAGGGGAAGGTGGTGCTGCACTCGTCCACGTCAGCGCACGTCCGGCCGTCGTCCTTCAGGCGGAAGCCAGGGCGGCAGCGGCACTGCGGGCACAGGGAGCCTGGGGTGGGCACGGGCAGGGGTCTGGGCCGCCCCAGGTACCGCAGGCCTCTCACCTCGAGACCGAGGGTCAGAAGCCCCCTCCGCCCTGGGTGGCTGGCTGTGACGGGGAAGCCCAGCCTCACCGAGGGAAGCAGGCAGCACACAGGCACTGAGCTGGCCCACGCCAGCCGTCTGGCTCTCACCCCCACCCAAACCACTGGCGTGAGTCCCCAGTGACTGCCACGACTCTGCGTCCCGAGGTCGAGGCTCAGGCCTCCTCTTACGTGACCCGCGAGCCTCATCTGACAGAGCCCATCACCTCTTCCTCCAGCACTTTCTTCGCTTGGCTGCTCTCCTGCCCCCAAGGCTGCCCCTGCTCAGGCTCCTCTGCTGCTCCCCCCTCACCTCACTGCCCTCAGTGTGGCTGAGCACAGGGCTCAGGCCTCGGACCGCCCTCTTTTTCATCTACACTCGCCCCCTTCGGGATCTTATCCAGACTCATGACTTAAATGCCGTCTCTATGGTGATAGCTCCCAGACTCTCTCTCCGGTCTGGCCTCTCCCTTGAACTGCAGACCTGTGCATCTGGTGCCTGCTTGACATCTGCATTTCCCTCCTTCTCTCGTGCCCCTGACCTCATCTGCCAGCAAAGCCTGCTGGCTCTACCTTCCAAACAGATGCAGAACCAACTAAGCAGAGATTTCTGTTGTGCTCCATGCTGGGTCCCCAGTGCCTAGAACACTGCCTGGCAGAATAGGTGCTGAGTTAGCCCTTGTTGGATGAATGAACGAATGAATAAATGAATGAATCAATGAGGGATGGAGAAAGGAGTCCCAGCCAGGCTCGGGAGCGTGGAGGCTCCCACCCGGGGCACAGCACACCTTGAAGCCGATCTTGAGGTCCTCGCAGTCCTGGCTGCAGCCGCTGAGCTTGCGGCTGAGACACTCGTTGACGTGGCAGCCGCGCTCGTCTGAGCCATCGCCGCAGTCGTCCTGACCGTTGCAAAGAAGCGCCTCGGCCACGCAGCGCCCGCTGCTACACAGGAACTGTGAGGAGGCGTTGCACTTGTGCTCTGGGGGGACGGAGGTGGCAGGTCAGCCAGGTCCTGGGCACTCTCGGGGATGGGGCCAGGGGCTGAGAGTGGGGAGGGAGCCACGCGTGGGGCCCACCTGGGCTGGTGCAGTGCGGGTTCTTGGGGGCCTCGTCACTCTGGTCGTGGCAGTCATTTTCACCATCGCATTCCCACTGCCGGGAGCTCAGGCAGCGCCCGTTGGCGCAGCGGAACTCGTTGGGGCCGCAGGTCGGGTACTCTGCGGTGGGAAGGGCAGGTGAGGCTGGTGGCCTGTGCGAGGAGGGCGGGGCCCCCTCCCACTGCGGCCCCGGGCTCACCACACTCGGGGGACTCGTCAGAGCCGTCGGCGCAGTCCCGGTCGTGGTCACACATGAAGTGCTTGGGGATGCACTGGCGGTTCTGACACATGAACTCGCGGTCCTCACAGGTGCTGTTGTACACTGCGGACAAAGGCGGATACGGCCCCTCAGCCCCCGCCCGACCGGCTGCTGACTGTCACCCCCCGACCTTCCTGTGGTCTGAGTGGTATAATGGGCAGAGCGCTGGATGGGGCGTCTGGACACCTGGGCTGTAGACAGGGCTCTGCCACTGACCGCCTGAGTGACCCCTGCGGAAACACTTCCTCCCCTGGACCTCGGTCTCCCCTTCTGCAAAGTGAGACCACAGCCCCACCACTCACAGCAGCCGGCTGTGACACTCTCATCAGCGCCGTCAGCACAGTCCTTGTCACCGTCACAGAGCCAGCGCTCGGGGACACACACGTGGGTGCCCGGGCAGGAGAAGGAGCTGGGGCCGCATGTCTTGCCTTCTGTGGAGGGAACAGGGAGCCACTGAGAGACGCAAGAGCAGTAGGAGCAGGGCCAGGCAGCTGGGGTGACGTCCCCACTGCTGTGCTGTCCCCGGTGGGGTGCGTAGGGGGCTCTGCCCTTCCCAGGGCCACCTCCCCAGCCAGACCCCAGGCCCCTCTCACCACAGTGAGCAGCCTCGTCCGAGCCGTCCCCACAGTCATCGCTGCCATCACATAGCCACTGCTTGGAGATGCAGCGATGGTTCTGGCACTCAAACTGGGCCTCTGAGCAGAATTTGTCTGGGGCAGTTGGAAGCCACAGTTAGATGGGGAAGGGATGGCGGGTCACTCAACTGGGCAGGTAGATGCCAGAGGACGGATGGGAGAGACACCCATGGCACCCTCTGTGGGGGGCTCAGCAGGGGCTGGAGAGACAGCCCCCGTCTCAGAGCCTGAGGGTCTGGGTTGGGGGCATGGGGTGAAGCCCTGGGTGCCCTTCTCAAAGGAGGGCATTTCCTGCGAGGGAATCAAGAGGTGGGGCCTGGACAGGGTCTCAGCGGCTAAGGCGAAGCCCCAACCCCACAGGTCCTCTGGGTGCCTAGTTCAGGTGAGTGGGTGCTTGCGGTCACTCACTGCAGTGGGTCTCATCCTCGCCGTGTTCACAGTCGTCCTCCTTGTCACACGTCCAACTCATGGGGATGCAGCGCCCACTGGGGCAGGCAAAGTAGTTCAGGGGGCATCTGGGGCGCTTCACACCTGGGGGCGAGGGAGGCATGAAGGCAAAACCACCTCGGGGGTCCGCTGCCCACCGCACACCTGCCCACTGGCCGGACCTGGGCAGTCGCGCTCGTCGCTGTAGTCCCCGCAGTCGTTCGCGCCATCGCACACCCAGCTGGGCGCGTAGCAGAGGGAGGTCCGCTCACAGGGCTGGAAGCGCACGCCCTTCACCCCCAGGCGGAAGTAGCTGCTGCAGTCGGTGGCGCCTGGCGAAGGCGAGGATGAGGGTGACACCAGGTTCCCTCCAAACACCCTCCCTTAGAGCTGCTGGCCCATACGGAGACTTCAAGCGTTTTAGAAAGTTGAACCATGTTGTTCGGGGGGTGGGGGCTGGTGGGGGTGCTCTGCCCGCACTTTCCACTCCCTGCCCCCTCCCTGAGTCTCAGGGAGCCCAGGCCTGGGGCAGACTGGGAGGGGACTGAGCTGCCACGTGGGCCAGAGGGAAGGCAGAGGAGCCCGGGCAGGAGGGCAGGGCACCCGAGGAGGCACCCAGGAAAGGGGCATCACTCACTGCAGTTCATCTCGTCCGAGGCATCCTCACAGTCCACAAACTGGTTGCAGCGACTGGAGTTCCCAATGCACGTGCCGTCCCGGCAGCGGAATTCGCCCACACCGCAGGCCGTCTCTAGAACAGCACCCACCCGGTGCCATCAGGCGGGGTCCTCCCTGGGGGGGCCAGGCAGGCCCAGGCCAGAGCTCCTGGCCCAAAGTGCCTGTCCAGCCCCATCATATAGTGCCCTGAACCAGACTCCTTGGGGCCTGGGGACCAAAGATCAGCAAGGGTGAGGGGTGGGAGGGGACAGGGTTGGGGGCGGTCCGAGGCCCAGCATGGGTCCCACTCACTGTTGCAGGGAATCTCATCAGAACCGTCCCCACAGTCATCGGCTCCATTGCACCACAGCATGTTGGACACACAGCGCCCATTGTTGCACTGGCGGAAAGTCTTCTTGCAGCGGCGTGTGTCTGCGGAACGGGGAGCAGGCCACAGTCAGCAGCAGCTACAGGGGAGGGGCTGCCTCTGAAGAGACGTCCTGCATTTGCTCCCTTGACAAACTTGAGGCTTTGCTACGGGCCCGGCATGAGGCTCGACTCCTTCTCGGGTCGGGGTTGCGGGGGGCAGCTTTTGCTCCTCTCACTCCCATGCCCCGCCCTGCTGCAGGCTGAGGCTGGTGACTCAGGAGGTGGGGGCCTGGGGGTGCGGGCAGGGGCTGTGGGGCTGGAGGAGCCTCCTTACTGCAGTAGGACGGCTTCTCGTCAGACTTGTCCTTGCAGTGGGAGACGCCGTCGCACGTCAGGCTGAAGTTGATGCACTCGCCATTGGCACACTCGAATTCATCTTGAGCTCGGCACGAGGAATTCACCGCTGGGGAGGAAGGTGGAGGAGCTTCCTGAGGCAGGGCCTCGGGGCTCTGAGTGCCCGTACACCTCTCCCCCCAGGAACTGAGGCCATCCTGTCGCACCCTGACGAAAGGCTTTGTGGGGCTGGGCTGTTGGGAGAGTCTGGGAGGAGACGGTCCCCATCTACGCCCAGCGCCCCCCGTCAGTGCCTCCTCCCTCCTCCCCTTCTCACCCTGGCAGCTGAGGTCGTCCTGGAGGATGCGGCCCCCTCGGCAGGAGCAGTTGACATGGCCTTGGTGAGTGAGCAGACACAGGTCCTGGCAGCCCCCGTTGTTGATGCGACAAGGGGAGAGTTCACCTGAGGCAGGGATGGAGGACAGTGGGCTAAGCGAGTCCTCTGCTGGGCACACGCAGAATGCCCCCCCACCCCCAACAGCTTCGCTGAGCTTCTTGGCACCGCCTGTGACACAGTGGCTCACGGCTGGGGCGGGGGCTGCCGTGGGAAGGCTGGGTGGGAGCGTTTGGGTGAGCCTGAGGTTGAGGACATGTGTGCTCTTAGGTGGGGTGATTGGGGCTCTGAGCTGTACTCTGGGGAGAGCCAAGCCTAAGGTCATGTGTGTAGTGGTGGGCACCCCAGGGCACATGTGAGGAGTGTGTGAGAGGCCGGGACAGCTGCAGATCTGTGTGTGGGACCTGTGGTCGTCAAGCCAGTGTGGGACTGTGTCTGAGCACGTGCACACAGGGGGTGGAGTAGGCAGCACCTGGGATGGGTGTGAGATCAGGTTCTGGCGGGTAGGTGTGGTTCTGAGTGGGAGGAATGGCTAGAGCGTGTGCTGGGGGTGTCCAAAGATGTGAATCAGACCAGTTGTGTGTGTGCGTGTGTGTGTGTGTGTGTGTGTACATGCTGGCACAGTGGGCAGGAGAGCAAGGCTGGTGGCAGCGGCCCCACTCACAGCTGTTGGTATCATTGGCCACGGCGATGATGCCCATGGGCTGCTGGGGGATGTCCACGCGCAGCAGCTTCATGTCACTGCCCACGTACTTGTTGGCCCGCTGCACGGCCCGCCGCACCCAGTCGGTCCAGAAGATGTGCTCCCCATACACAGCCAACCCGAAGGGGTGGACGGGCTCTGACTTCAGGATCACCTGGGGAGACAGCATCTGCCCGTCAAAGGTGTCACTCTCACCCCTACCTCCAGCCCTGCAGCTGGCTCCAGGCACCAGGGGCCCGGCTCCTCAGACACAGTCACAGAGGGGCAGGATTTGCAGAGACCTGTGATCACCTTCCTCATTTAACTGCTGAGGAAACCAAGCCTGGAAGGCTGAGGATGGCTAAGTGGCAAGGTCAGGGTCTGACTGGGACTCCCCACTGTCCCCCTGGCTCCTCCCACCATGTCAGGTGGCCTCCCTTTCTCCTGCTCTGTGCCTGGGCAATCTCCTCCCTGGCTGACCGGCAGTACCCCAACGTCAGCCCCCTCGTGCCGCCCGTCCCGCCTGCCCCGGAGACTCACATAGCGATGGGAGCCGTCATACTCGCACCGCTCGATCTTGTCTAGGGTGGCGTCGGAGAAGTAGAGCTTCTCGGCCCGGTGGTCGATGGCCAGGCCATTGGGGGTGCGGATGTCCTTCTCGATGAGGGTCAGGACATTGGCTCCTGACAGGGCTGCCCGCATGATACTGGGGTGCTGCTCGTTCCAATTGGTCCAGAACATCAGGCTGGGGGAAGAGAGGGCCACAGAGATCAGGACTCAAAGCCAGGGAGTCTGCCATGGAGGGCCCAGGCCCAGGCGTGCAGACAGCCAGACCCAGGGGTCGGCCAGAGTGTCAACTAGACACCTGAGGTTGCACCACAGGCAACCTCAGAGCCACCAAGGCCAACACAGCCCCAGTGCCTGGGAAGGGCTGCCACACAGACAGCTTGCATGTGTGTGGGGTGTGTGTGTGTGTGTGCGCGTGTGCACAAGTGCTTTTCAGTGTCTGTGAAATGGCCACCTGCGTTTACTGAGACAGCATAGCCAAGTGAGTCAGCCTCTGGGGTTCCAATCCTGGCTCCAGCACTGACCAGCTAGGAACCTTAGCAAGTTACTTAACCCCTGTGTGCCTCAGTGTCCCACTCCATGAAATAGGAATACTACTACTACCTGCCCCATAGAGTGGTTTGAGGATTAAACGACAGCTGTGTGCTCTATGTGAGGATTTTCTATTATTTTTTCCTTCATTTCTCTCTTCTCCTGGCATCCAGGAAACCGTTGAGTGTCTAGTGTGTCCTAGGTCCTGGTGATGCATGGATTCTACCATCATGTTCCCAAGAATCGCCTTCTCCATAATTTAAGGCCTTTGCATATTTGGGATCTGAGCCTCAGCTTTGCCCCTTACTAGCTCTGACCTAAACAGCCCTTTTGGCCCCTCTGAGCCTCGGCTTCCTTTCAGTGAAGGAGGTGGTGGGAACGGCCAGCCATGCCGTGCTTCTCGGGTGGGAGTGGGGGTGAGACCCCAGAGATGGGTGTGGAAGACCTCCGGGCTGGTCAAGCACTACACCGGTGTGACAGTGTGGTCCTCAGACCACCTGCATTGGATGGCGATTCCTGGGTCTTTGTCCTGGAGATTCATGTGCAGTTAGGGTAGGGTGAGTCCAGGGAACCAGACTTCCCAGCACTCCCCAGGCCACCCTCAGGCACCCTGGACTTTGAGAAGCATTGAGCTACACCAAAGCCAGATCTGCTTTTCAGTTCCCTCACAGGACCTGCCCTCTGCCTCCCAATCCCCAGGCCCCTGTGTCCCTCATCCTGCTGTTCTGGCTACAGAGCTGTCTTGCAGGGCTGCTGGACTTATCTCCTCAAACCTCTCCAGGTCTCACTCCTTTGAACACTCCCCCTCCCCCGTCTCTCCATCCTGCCACTATGCTCAGGCAGGAAAAGGATGCTTCCCTGCCATTAGGGAGGTGCTGGCTGCTCCTGAGCTCATGAGGATAAAGCTCTGGTTTTAAAGGCCTCATCAGGGGAAGGGGCGGGGTTCTGGTGGTTCTTGGCGTCAGGATGGGCGCGGATGGAGGCAGCTCCCTCTGGCCTCCACAAGAGAAAACGGGTGTCCCAAGGCAGCTGCTAGAGTCATCTTCCTTCCCATCAGGGACACCCACACCCTCAGGTACAGCACACTCCGTGCTGGGAAGTGGCTTCCCTCCTATCATGATAAACTGCTACACGTGGCAGAACAATCTGTGCTGTCACTGTGGATTCAAGTTTGGTAAAACCACTCCCCGGGAAAGGGCCGTGGGGAATGGTGGGGAGGAGAGGCTTTCCTGAGGGGCAGGCAGTCAGCACCCAGGGTTGCGGTGACTTTCTAACCGGGCTGGGGAAGGCCGCTGCCCCCTCCACACTGGCTCCCTCCCGTTCCTCCAAAGCGCTCGCTCCTTCTGGCCAAGGGAGGGCCTCTCCCAGACAGTTCGGCTCTTTCTCCTGTGCCCTGCCCGGCTTCAGTTCACCCTGTCGTCTTGCAGACCTGGCTCATGCATTGCCCCCTTGAGAACACGTTCCCGGACTTCCAGCCTGGGTCAGGTCCTCGTCACCCGTCGTCACCCACGCATGGAGCTCCCTGCAGCCTCATGAGGGCAAGAATCAAATATGCCGACAAAGGGCTGACACAACCCTGCTCCCCGTCGGATCCTCAGCACATCGCTGGTTCTCAAAAACCATTTGCTGAGTGAAGGACTGAATCCCCTGAGCTCAGAGCAAAGGAAATTAGTGGGCTCTGAATCAAACGTGAGAGGCAGGCCGGGGGCCCCAGAGCATGGCCCCTCCATGGAGGTTCCAGGCTCACGAGGGATGGGCCCAGGGGGCCAGCCCCAGGCAGGTGAAGTCGTCAAGGGTCACGGCGGGGAAGACGGGATCTCCGTCATGAGCCGTGTACGTGCGGGACAGGACTGAGGCAGGAAGGACCCTCAAGCTGGTTGGCGGTGTCAGCCAGGCCGGCTTTGGGCCAGGCATGAGTTACATCAGGGTAAGGAATCTAGGTTTGGTGCACTCACTGTTTCTAAGTAGCTGCTTTTGGGTTTTGTTTGTTCCTTAGTTTCCTAGTAAGGCTTTGGGAAAACATTCCAAGCGCTGCTAAATCCAGGGGAAAAAAGTTTTGCTAGAATGTGGGCCAGCGGTCCTAAGGTGAGACTGGGGGCTCACTAGAGGCCCACGTGATGGGGTTGGGGGCTGCCCCTGCAGGACAGCAGAGTGGGTGGAGGCTGGGGGTGTGTACCATGCTGGGGGGTTTCCTCCCAAATTCTCCCTTTGCAACCTTAGCCCAGCCTCCTGGGCTTCCTCAAGCCTGTCCCCCACCAACCCCCTGGCACCCCCCCGCACCCCCAGCCCCGAACCTCAACTGGGCTGGGCGTGGTTGAGGCCCCTTGCAGTCCTTCCCTGCCTGGAGCCCTCCCTCCGCCGGCTCTTGCTCAAAGCTCTTATCCGGGCTGCCCTTCTGTGGCCTTTGCAATTCCAGGCCCTGTGCCAACCCACCGCCCCCGTGCTGCCTCTCAGTCATCGCATCCAGCCCTGTGCCGTCAGCAGTTTCCCACCAGTGATTTCTCTCCCCAGCTAGGTGGCTCGAATGGGCCCAGCTCAAGGCTTCCACACAACAGGCGTTCAGTGAACAATCTTTGCTTGAAGCTTGGAGACCCAGAAAGACAGAGGACCTACTATGTGCCTTGAACATGGCTCTCTGATGAATGAATCAATTAATCACCAAGCCAGAGGGTCCTCCACAGCTCTCTCATCCTCCCCTTGATGAGGCACCTGAAATGTTATTGTCCTCATATTACAGATGAGGAAACCAAAGCTCAGAGAGGTCACGCAGCTGGTCTAAGGTCACACAGCAAGGAAGTGGCTGAGCTCAGGTTAGAGCCAGCCTCTCCTGTTCCTGCATCCCCTTTCCTGGTCTGCCTGGGGGCAGTTCCTGCCACCCTGTGGCCCACTGTCCCCATGCCCTGGGCCCGCAGCTCACTTCTGGCACTCATCCAGCACAAAGGCCCTTGGGTGGTCGTCTCCAGACATGGTGATGACCGTCTCACGCTCGAAGGCCCCTGGGCGGGTCTGGTCCACAGTGTGGCGGGTGATGGTGGATGTCGTGTAGCTTGTCCAGTAGAGAGTATCCCAGCCACGGTGATAGGCCAGGCCTTCCACAGAGCCCACGTCTGCGAGGAGACAGGAGCAGCGATGGGTCAGGACAGGGCCAGAGAGCAGAGCGAAGGGGCAGCCTGGGCATCCCCACGCTAAGGGCATGGCCTGGGGCACCCTCTCCCTTGGCGTATGTGGGGCTGGATGGGAAGTGTGGGAGCTGGGGAGCTTGTGTGGGTGTGGCCCTCAGTGCCCCCAGCCCTTTCTGCACCCCCCTATTTCCCACCCAAATGATCCATGGTCCATCCCCCTAACCCTTCTTTCTGTGTCTTCCCACGGCTGGATAGATTTGGCTTTATGCTGTGGTCACACTTCCTGGAGCTAAAGTTCTACCAAGTTGGGCGCAAACTGGATTTCAGTAAATCAGATCCCACGTGGGCTGTACTGGGGAGCTTCCTACTTAAAAAGACCCTGAACTGGATTGTCTGGTAGACATCTTAGGCTCAGGTTAAGAACTAAGTGCATGATGAAAGAGACGTAGCAGAACTTAGGTTAAGAGAAAAAGCCTCAGGGGTTTCAGTGACTTCAAGCTGTCTGGCGATGTGGTTGCCAGAAGGCTGCATTAATAGAAGTATTGTAGCCTGAACAATGGCCCAGAGAGAGGGGACACTTCTGCCAGTCTCTCCCGATCAAGCTACGATTATAGAGTATCGAGTTTAGCTTTGGACACTACATTTTTAGACAGATGTGGGGACTGGATTCTATGAGGCAGAAAAGGACCAAGGAGGTTGAAAGACAGGTCTGTTTTTATCCCCACTGTATACCCGGCACCTAGTTCCGCGCCTGGCAGGTCTTTACGGACAGGAGTGATAAATGCATGAACAAATGAATGAGTCAAAGGACCTAGGAGCACCCAGCCCGGAGAAGAGAAAACTAGTGGAATAAAATAGCAGTTTTCAAAGAGCTGAAAGGCTGTCCTAGGATGACAGCTCTAACCCCCCCACCCTTTATGGAGCTCACACAATGTGCCCTGCGCCGAGCTAAGCTCTCCCACCTGTCGTCTCAGGTCATCCTGTCTCTGTGCACTGGCGAGCAATGTGAGGCTGAGGGAGCACAGAAAACTTGCCCAAGTGACTAAAATCCTGTGTCTGGGGTTGAACCCGCCCCATCTCTGCAGCCTGTTCTGTCAGCAGCGGACACACAGAGGAGAGCTTCGGCTTATTCTGTGTAACCTGGGGGCAGAACTAGGACCAGAGGGGGCCAACTCTGACTCCAGTTGAGGAGAGACTTTCAAGTAACTACAATGGGTGCAGTGTGATTCACTGGCCATATGTCAGGGATACCGAGGCAGGTGGGATTCCGATCCGGGGCAGGGGTGGGCTGGCTGGTGTCTGCGGCTTCTCTACCCCGAGTCTGTGCTGACCCTCCCTGCACTCCCCCTCCACTTGCTGGGAAGAATGGAAGTCTGGACTCACTCTCCACAATGGTGGTCCTGCCTGAGCCATCGTCATTTATCTGCTGGATGTTCCCAAAGTGGATGTCGCTGAAGAAGATGCGGTTGGGGGTGCCCGGGGAGGTGCCTGCTCGGTAGTCGAAGGCCAGAGCGATGACGTTCTTCATGTGCTCAGGGTCCTCGAAGGGCTGCACGGGTGCGTTGAGGTTGCGCTCATCCGACAGGTGGATGCTCTTAAGGATGGTGCGCTCCGAGTAGAGCAGGTAGCCTGCGTACTCGCGGCACGACGCCCCATCTTCAGCCAGCATCCCGTGGGCGCAGGCGCAGGCCCGCTGCCCGCCCCCCCGGTACAGGCACAGCTGCTGGCACCCGCCGTTGGCCACCGCACACACATTGGTGCCTGGGGGTGGGGGGAAACCGGGAAGGCAGAGGTTACAGAGGGCAGGGGTGCCTCTGTCATCTCAGCCGAGGTGGAAACTCTGGTTGGCGCCCGGCTCTGCCTCGGGACCCCCAGTTCAGACAACCCTCCAGGCCCCTGTGCTCAACTCCTCAGCCTCGTGGGACCCTAGAGGGTGCCCTGGGGGTCTAAGTTCTCTCCCAGCCCTTCTCACTCTGGGCTCCCAGGTGGGGCCCTCTGGCCTCTCCTGCCCAGCCCGGAGCCCCAGCCTCACCTTTCTGTCGGTCCCGGTTGAAGACTTTGATGTCTTTGAGCTGGACGCCGATGCCCGTTCGCAGGGGCACGGAGTCTGTGGCGTTATCCTTGCTCCCGCGCTTGATGGAGCCGTTGGCGTGAGTCCTGGGGGAAGGGAAGGGCCACGAGCAGGACGTCATCCGGGGCCGGGGGGAGGGAACGGACGGCCCAGGGGAAGGCCAGGACAGTGGCCCACCTGTCACTCCAGTAGATGAACTCCTCAAACACAGACACCGAGAACATGTCCATGTTGTTGCTGGACAGAACTACCTCACGGTCCTCGCCCGTCTCCAGGTCGATCCGCTCGATCTTGTCGGTCCGGGCGTCGCACCAGTATAGCTTCCCATCCTGCGGGCCGGAGGCACCCGCTTCACTGCCAGTCCCCACGTCCCGCCCACTCCTGCCTCTCTCGTCTTCCCCCTCCTTCCTCCACATCCTCCCGCTGCCTGAAATGCTGATCTGCCCTCTCGGCATTCTTACGGTGCTCGCTTCGAAGTGACCCCCTCCGCCATTTCTGGGGTGGTGGAATCCTACTCTGGGTGGGGCGCTGGGCCAGAGGACCCCATGACTCCTTGGGTCCGTATCTACCCACCCATGGGCACATCCCACGAGACTCAATGGGGAGCAGGGCACAGGGTAAGGGGAGCTGCCCCCCAGAGTACGGGGTCCATCCCGTCGGCCCCAGGGCCAAGCCTGCATGCAAACCTGATAGTCCACCGAAATGCCGTTGGGCCAGCTGATGCTGACGTTAACCAGCACCACTCGCTCAGCGCCGTCCAGGCGAGACCGCTCGATACGCGGATACTGGCCCCACTCAGTCCAGAACAAGTACCTGGGGTGGAGGCGGAAGAGGGGGTCAGTCCCCAGAACATGGAGGACAGAGGGCCTGTGGCCAGACCAGAGCCGGGAGCGGTCAGCCTGTCCAGCTCCTCACCCCTTCTCCGGGTGGACAGTGATCGCCCGGGGCTTGTCCAGGCCCTGGGAGATGACCACGTAGCGGAAAGAGCCATTGAGCCGGGCGACCTCGATGACGTCAAAGCCCTGGTCTGTCCAGTAGATGTTGCCTGAGGAGGGAGTAAGGGGGGGCTCAGGGGTCGGGTGGGGATGGAGGTACCTGGTCCCCTCCAGCCCCTGATACCCCTGCGTCTCCCCATCTGTTCCTGCCTACCCCTTCTTCTCAGACCCTTCCTTCTGAGATCCCACTTCCCCAGTCCTCTGCCTCACCGGCAGGCCCTCAGCCCTTCCGCAACTCACCCGCGATCCAGTCCACTGCGATGCCCTCCACGCGACCAATGCCATTGGTCACCACATCCTCACGCCACGTCTGGTCTCGCTTAGCCCGGCTGATGGTACTTAGGCCCATGTCCACCCAGTAAATGGTGTCATTTTCTGGAGGTGGAGGAGCCAACATGGGACACTCAGCAAGGTAGGGGGAAGGTGGGAGGTCAAAATCACGAGGGGGTAAGGACAGAGGTGACTGAGAGCTGGGGGGACCAGGGACTTGGAAGCGGACATAGTGGGGCAGGGGCAGCTGTGGTAAGTGTCGCCCCTTCCAGCTGCAGTCAGGCAGCCTCTCCCTGGAGCCCCAGAGCACACCACCCCAAAGGGAAGGTCATGTCCCACCCCCTCCTGCCACCAAATGGCTCACCGGCATGGAAGTCGATGCCGACAGCCAAGGAGGTCCCCGACACTGGGACCAGGGCGTCTGACTTGTCGTTGGGATCCAGGGGGATTCCCCGGATTCCCTCATGCACAGAGTACAGGAGAAAGGAGCCCACACCTGCAACACAAGGACACTTCGGGCATGAGCTTTGCCGACACCCCTTAAGCTTGGCTTCTGTCACCCTCAAACCCTTTTGATACCTTCTCCCAGCCATCACACCTCCCCCCTCAACACGTACTCTGGCCTGGGGGCCTGGGCAGGGAGGTCACCTGGCTGGGAGAGAGCGCGCAAGGGAGCACGCAGCTCTGGGGAACCGCCTGTGAGACCTTTAGTGCCCACTAGAGGGCAGCAGAGACCTGGCTTTCTCTCAGCGCTCTGCCCTCCAGTCCCACTTCACTCCACACAGCCCTGCACCCCCAAAGGTGTTAGGGAGAATCTGGGGAGGACAATAGGACTGGGTGACTCCCAACTCTAGGTTTCCACCTTAATTTCCTCTTCGTCCTCATCCATCTGGTCTGTCACACCCCTGTCTCTGACACCTCGCTCCTGAGCCAGTCTCCTTCCCAGTTTCCCATTTCTTACCGGGCGCCACTCCCCATGCACCCTAGAATCCTCCCTTGCCTTTATCCCTTCACACAGCCTCTCCTCAAATGAATCCCCTAATGGGTCTTGGTTGCTCAGGCTCCCTGAAAAACAGGACTCATGGTCGAGTGAGTTTGGGGAGACTGCAAACACTAGAGTCGTCCCGTGAAAAATTCTGTGCCGATTAGCATATTCAAGGCTCTGAGAAATTGTGCAGCACAAAAAACACTTAAACTTTGTTCAACCCAGTGTCTCTTTCTATAACATCTAGCACATCAAAGAGGGAGGTTCCCAGGAGTGCACTTCGGGAAATGCTGTCCTGGGGCAGGCTTGTAAATCGGTCAGCAAGTTCTTGTGAAGTGTCTCTGAGTTTCATCCCTTCTCCTCAATCCAGCTGCTAAGCCCCAGTCCAGGCCAACAGCCCCCTGACTGGTCTGAGTGCCTTGGTTTCTCCCTCCCCCACTCAGCCGGCTCTCTGCCGCCAGGTTAATCTGCCCCAAACGCCACCTTCCAGGTGCTCCTGGCTGAGAACCCGTGGAGCCCCGCCTACCCCACAGCCTCACCCATGGCTCCCATACCCTGCGCCATGCGGGTTGGCACCTCAGGGCCCTGCACACACCCTCCTATTGCTCTGGACCCCTTGCCTTGCATATCGTCCCTTCTTCAAACCACACACTCAAATCCTACGTGCCCTATAAAACCCAGCAGCCAGCACACCTCTGGCGTGAAGTGGCCCTGTCGCCCCCTCCGACGTCTATTTCTCCAAAATCCTACTGAAGTCAGAGCCACTTCATGCTGGCCCCCCCTTCTGGTTAAGGCTGCAGAGCACAGGGACAGGGACTTCTGCCCCCTGGCTTCCTCCACAGCAAGCGGCACAGTGGGCGCTGACTAAGCATCTAACCCAGAGAACGCTTAATACACGATGAACTCGGTCCTGTCCCCAAGGTGAGAAGAGGAAGGTGGGCTGTAGAGTAGGAAGGGTCGGGTTGAGTTGGGGACCAGGGTCAAGGCGGGGAGCAGGGGCAGGGGCACTGACCCTCGCAGGCCTGCTGGCCACTCCGGAGGCTGTAGCCAGCTGTGCACATGCAGGAGCGGGTGGACTCCGAAGTGGGCAGGCAGAGCTGGGAGCAGTCGCCGTTGTTGACGCTGCAGGGGTTGGTGCCCTCGTGGTCTGGGGTCAGGTGGGAGGCAGAGAGAAAGGGTTAGTGGCTCTCCTTGGGACCGCGGTGTCAGGCTCACACCCCTTTACCCTGGACCTTGTGGGGGTCACCACCCAACCCAGCCCTCAGGTCTTCTGTCCTGCAGGGCCCCTGGCCCTCGTGAAAGAGGAGTCCCCTTGGGTGGTGAGCAGAGCTTAACCCATTTTCATTCCCATTTGCTTGCTTGCTCAGGGGTTCCTGCAGCCCCTCCTGGCCACAGCCCCGACCTCTGTGACCCCCATCCCACTGCCCCTGCCCCTTGCCCCCCACCTCACCCAGCTGGATGCTCTCATCGTAGACCTTCATGTGCATCACCAGGGTGGTGCTGTTCCGCAGGACCACGGACCCCGAGCCGTCAGCCTTGTTGCACGTGCCCATCTTCTCTGACACCTGATCTGCCCACCACAGCTTGTCCCCTGTGGTGGCAGGAGCGGATGAGACCCTGGGGAAGGCCCTGCCCCCAGGCCAGCCCTGTCTCCTGGCCAGTCTGGCCCGCCTGCTCTGCTCTGCTCCCTGCTCCCACCCAGTGGCCCTCACCCATGATGGCCAGGGCGGTGGCCTTGCCCAGCTGGTTCCGCATGGCGTCGATGACCTCTAGCCCACTCCCGTCCAGGTTGCAGCGGTTGATGGTATGGTTCTTGGAGCTGATCCAGTAGAGTTTGCTTTCAGGGAAGTCGATAGCCAGGCCTGGAAGAGGAGGGGGGTGTGACTGCCAGAGAGCGCAGCACCAGGGCCGGGATCCAGGAGCCTGACCCAGCTGGGCCTCTCACGTCTGGGGATACAGAGGGAGGTACAGAGTATGTGTGTGGTTTTGGGAGGAGGGTGGTGAGAACAAGTACTAAGCCAGGAGTTTGGGGAGATGGAGGGACAACTGGGGAAAACCCTGAGAGCACCTCCTGGTGGAGGAATTAGGGGAGGCAGGGCTGCAGGGCAGCAGGGTAAGCTCGTACCCACAGGGCCCCTCTGGCCACTGAAGAGCAGGGTGCGGTTGCTGCCGTCCATGCTGGCCATGCTGATGTTGTCACCGTCTGTCCAGTAGAGCTTCCTGGGGGTGCCAGGAGGGGAGGGTCAGAGTCCTCTTCTTCCCCCACCCCACACCCCATGCTCCCCAACCCTGGGCCCTGGACCTACCCACGCAGCGGGTGGACAACCAGGCCGTGGGGCTGCTCCAAGCCCTGCACCACCGCATTCTTGAAGGAGCCGTCCAGCCGGGCCACGTTGATCTGCTTCTTGTTGGTGTCATAGCTTGTCCAGAACAGGTTTCGGGACACCCAGTCGACAGCCAGCCCATGGGCATTTGGCAAGTCTGGGGACACAGTGGGGAGTTGTGATTGGGTGTTTTCAGGACACAGGTCAGGAGGCTCGAGGGGAGGGGCCAGCCTGGTTTCTGGGGGAACAGGGATCTTGAAACCAGGACTGGAGCCAGAGAGGGAAAAGAATTTGGAGAAGGAACATCAGGACCAAGGGGACCAGGGAGTGGGGCTGGGACCAGGGTTGGGAGCGAGGGCAGGATTGGGGGGTACCCATGCCCAGTAGGGGTTCCAGGGCCAGGACAGAACCTGCAGAGACAACCGTCTCCACGCCTGTGCCGTTGATGAAGGCCCGCTTGATGGCCTGGGTCCGCACGTCGGACCAGTAAACGCGCTGCTCTCGGGCGTCGTAGTCCAGCACCGTGACGTTGTCGATGTCAGGCACCGTGAAGGAGATGATGTAGTTGTAGTAGGGCGCGTCCAGGTCCACGCCCCGTATCTCCATCTGACGTGCGTACAGCAGGAACTTCTTAAACTCTGTGGGCACGGGGCAGGTCACTGACGGCGGCCCCCTGCCTCCACGCTTCCCACCCCGCCGGATTCTCCTGGTTCCTTCTGTTTGCTGCTGGCCCTTGGCTATCAGGGAGACCCTGCCGGGCATAACCTTCCTGCCGGAGTGCCAGCCTCTTCCTACAGCAGCTGCCTCCGGAGCCTCTCCATTCAGGATCCTCCCGGCTGAGACTGCCTACCTTCACTTAGAACCTGGAGCTTGGGTACCTGACCCTTTCCCCTTCAGCCTTGGTTTACCCCAGCTCTGGAGCGGGGGGGTGCTCCTACCATAGCAGGTGGTGTTGTCCTTGTGGAGCTTCATGAGGTGTGGGCAGGCGCAGGAAACAGTCCGGTTGTAGTTGATGAGGCACAGGTGGGAGCAGGGGCCCCGGCCCCCATTGGCCTCACAGGGGTTGGGAGCTGGGAGGGCAGGGGAAAGCAAGAGCATCCAGTGACCCTACTGGCCCTGCTCACCCGGCCTACACCCTCTCCACTCTCCTGCCAGACCCGCCTCTGTCAGCAGGCTGGCTCACCCCCGCCGTCCCAGCACAGACCCCTCCTCTCTTGGAAGCTTCTACAGAGGATGCTGGCTCCTTTCTGGTCCCTTACCCATGGGCTGCCGGGAGGGGTGATACACCTGCAGGTCGAAGGGCTGGGTATTGGTCCTCTGTACCACAGTGACATTGTGGCCGGTCCACTTGTTGGCCTTGGCCAGCGTGTTTGTCCGCCAGTCCGTCCAGTACACCTCGCCACCGTACAGTGTCACTGCAAACGGGTGCGACAGGAACTCGTGTCCCCGAAGCACCTCCATGTGACCGGAGCCGTCGTAACGGGCTGAGTAAATGGCGTCTGACCTGAGAGCGTGGTCGGGGCAGAGTGAGGAGCCGGTGGGGACCGCAGACCTCGGGGCACGTGGCCTGGGGCTCCCACCCTCCATGCCCCAGCCCATGGCACCCTGTGGAGCAGGAACCACGTGGCTCGAGGTCTGGGATCCCAGCTCTGACCCCAATTCCCCTGACCCAGGTCTTTCAGCTTGCTTCTCCCCAGGGCTGCTGTTAGCACACAGGGCTGTGGTGAAGACTAGAAAAAGGCACCCCCTCTGGGGACACCACCTAGAAAAAGTCTCCCCTCTCCCTGGGCAGACAGAACCCCTAGGAGAGCACACAGATGTGTGAGTGAGGATGGCGTTGCACTTCGGCCCTCGGCGGGCACTCCTGTGCGGGGGGCAGCCCTGCCTCTAACTTCTTCCATCTGCACCTCTTCCCCAGCCCAGACTCTCCCCTCACTCAGTCCTCTTCCCGGGCCCTTGGCCGTGTGGCTCTGGCTCCAGCTCCCCCGGGCCTTCTCACCACCCTCATGGCTGCCAGGTCCCGGGTCCCTTGGCTCCACCCTGTCCCTAAGGAGGAGGGGAGGATGGAGGCCTCCTGGGTGAGGCGCCGGTGCCGACCTGGCGTCGATCCAGAGGATGCGCTTCTCCAGGTAATCCACGGTGAGCCCGTTGGGCCAGCCCCCAGAGCCCGTCTCCCGGTGGATGGTGCGGCGCCCAGCCCCACTCATGGAGGCTGCCTCGATGCGGGGCAGGCTGGCATCCCAGTCCGTCCAAAATAAGATCCTGGGGAGCGGGGAGGGGGTCAGGATGGCCAAGGTCGAGGCCCGGGGAAGGGGCTGTGCTAGGATCCTTGGTGACAGCCGGAGGGAGCAAATAGCATTGAGGAGGCAGCTACGCCTGGCCCGGCCCGGCTGAACGAGGCTTCAGGGGAGTCACGAGGCCAGAACAGGGCTGGGCGGGGTCCTCACCCATCCCGGGGATCCAGTGCAATCGCCCTTGGGTGCTCAATGTCACCGGCCAGCAGCGTGGTCCGAAGGGTCCCATCCAGCTTGGCCACCTCAATCTGGTCCAGGTTACTCTCCACCCAGTAGATGTTGCCTGCAATCCAGTCTACAGCCAAGCCCTCGGGTGTGGCTAGGCCGTACTGAATCACCACCTCAAAACTGGTCAGGGCTGGAGAAGAGAGGTTGTAGGAGGTTAGAATAGCCCGGGGCGGGGTGAATTCACGATATCCCAGGAACCCTGGATGGCCTGCCCTCAACCCTGACACCTCTGTGAACACCTCTGGTGTGCTCCAGATTTGACTGGGGTTCCCAGAGCCCCCACTCTCCTCACCCAGGCCCCCTGCCCCAGGAGGTCAAGTAGAAGCCTGGCTTCTAGAACACTGGAGAAGGGGAAGTGGCAGCTATCTTCTGCCTGCATCTCTCTGAAAGGCTAACCCCTGGAAGGAGGTCAGAGCAGAGAGTGAGGGCTTTGGGGAACAGACCTAGACCCAATATGAGGCAGACAGAACTTTCTAGAAGTCACTCCACAGACAGTCCTAGAGGTTTTTCGATGGTTTTATATACATATATATGTGTGTACATATGTATGTATATATATGTCATTAATTTAGAAACCATTACATAGTGTGAACATTTTCACAGTCTACTTAGCCATCCCCTTGTTGATGGATATTTAAGATGGTTCCAGGGTTTCTCTATTACAAACAATACCAACTCCTCTAGTAAACTGTGCTTCTTTTAAGTCTTTGCTCAGACGTCAGCTTCGCAGGGGGCCTTCCTTGACCACCCTATTCAAATGCCGCCCCCATTCTCCCTGCCCACCTTGCCTCCTTTCTCTTTATCCACAGTGGTACCCGCTCTGTCACAGTCCGTGTTGTACTCATTTGCTGTGTTTATATCTGATGTTCCCACTGGTGTGTAAGCTCCATGAGGGCAGACATTTTGGCCCGTTTGCTCCCTGCTATCTCCCCTGGGCCCGGTGTGTGTAGCAGGGGCTCAGAAATGTGGGCTTTTTTGTTTTTTTGTTTTGGCCGCGCCGAGGGGCATGCGGGATCTTAGTTCCCCGACCAGGGATCAAACCTGTGCCCCCTGCAGTGGAAGCGCGGAGTCTTAACCACTGGACCGCCAGGGAAGTCCCAGGAATGTGTATTATTAGTGAAGGAAATCTGTGATGGGTCAGGCTGCCTTGGGACAGAAGGCAGGGTTCAGGTACCCCACCCCTAAATGCCTTTTTTCTTGCAAGCCTGCAATTCTGGCCATTCCAAAGAAAGACTGATCATTTTGTTAATTATCAGTCTGGCAGCTCTGCTGACAATAATTATGGGGCGTCAGGCACTGAGACCCACAGCAAAATCTAACCCAATTAACAAGAGTGTGGGGGACAGGGGAGCTAAGGGCCTCTGCTCCCGGCAGCCTGCATCTGGTCCCATAGTTCTGAGCGCCCAAGGGCCCGGTCTGGGTGTACTGGGCCTCGCGTCAATCCTGGGCAGGTGGTGGTCACCTCCGTTGTCCAGCAGCTTCCCGCGGTAGATCTTGTCCTCCACCACGTCGGTCCAGTAGAGGGCGCTCTGGCTGAGGTGGAAGTCCAGGGCTATGGTGTTGCGCAGGCCAGGCACCAGGACGCTGTAGTCCCCTTTGTGAAGGTCGATGCGCCGGATCTCATGGCGGTTGGAGAAGATGATAAACGGCTTGAAGGGGTCTGGGGAGGGGTGTGATAGGGTCACAAGGGGCCTGTTGCCTCTGAGCCACCCTGTCCAGGGGCTGGCAGGGTCTCCATGGGCCCTGGCACCGGGCCTGGATGGAAACCTCAGCCTCTGGCATTCGGCCGCCCGAGTCCAGCCTACTGCAGCTCAGGGGCCTGCCCGGCCTGCCCAGCTGCCCAGCCACCCCGACCCATGTCTCACCCAGGCTGCGGCAGCTCTCGCCGTCCGGCTCCAGCACCCAGCCCTCATAGCAGGAGCACTTCACACTGAACTTGTTCTGGTCACACTTCTGGCTGCACTTGAGGTGCTTGGCGCAGTAGCTTTGGATCTGGCAGGTGTGGTTGTCAGGCCCCAGCTCCATGCCCAGAGGGCACGAGCACACAATGCCTTCGCCAGGTGCCACCGAACAGTTGTGGCTGCAGCCACCGTTATTCAGAGAGCACTGGTCTGGGGGGTGGGGAGCAAGGGACAGGATCAGGGGCAGGATCTGGAAGGAGGCAGGACCGTGGCCTGGCTGGGCCCCAAGTCCCCAGTAGCCGAGACGGCACCCTGGCACCCTGCCCATGGCGTCCTTCTTTCCTTTCCTCTGTCCCACTGCTTCCCAGTCTCCCTCAGGACCAGGGTTGGGACCCTGGCACCCACCACGTAGGACCAACCCTCCTTCCCCCGAGGAGCACCCCTCCACCGTGGCTGCATCTCTCTCTGGTCTCTATTTCCCTTCCCCTTCTTGAGCCCACCGTGGGGGCCCCAGCCTTTCGCCTCTTTCTGGGAGGGTCCCTTTTCCTCTCTCTCTCCTGATGTAGGTGTGATTTTGGGGGGTTGTGGTAGGGAATGCCCTGCTCCGGGTCCTCTGACACACGCTGGGACCTGCCAGCCCTGAATGATGGCCCGTCAGCAGTTCTCAGGGCCAGTCCTTATCTCCCACTCCTCTCCGCCGAGAACCTGGCTCTGCTTGGCTCAGAGGAGATAAGGCTGCTCTGCTCTGCCGTGCTCCTCATCCCCAAGTCACACGATGTGGCCCGCGCTGACCCCAGTTCGTCTGATCTTGAATGCACACCCTCCTCCCCTGACCTTCTCACCCACTCGGCAGGATGGGAGACTGCCCTGACCACATCCACCCTGGTGCCTTCATCTTGAAAGCCTGCCCTGCACTGCTCTGCAGCGCCAGTGTGGCTGAGTGGGCTGTGCCTGCAGGGCGGGGCTGCGCTGCACTGTCTCTACAGCACTTCACGAGCAGTGTGACCTTGGGCCAGTTATTTAACCTCTCTGAGCCTCAGTTTTCTCATCTGTAAGATGGGGGTGAGGATCATATCTGCCTCACAGGGCTCCTGTATGGATTAAATGCTATAACAGTGTGACGCCAAGCACAGCCTCTTGGCAAAGTGAGTCCTAAACCGACGGGTTTTTGTTAACTGCTCTGGGTACTACTTGCCCAGCTGCCAGAGCTGCCCTTTTCCAGTCTGAGACCTCTCTCCACAGAGCTTGTCCTGTTCCACTGCCCTGGCCTGGCCCAGACTCCTTATCCAGCCCCCCTGCCCACTCCTCTGCTGGGGCCTCTCCTAGGCCCAGGCCTCACCGCAGAGCTCTCCCTCATCCGAGCCATCTCCACAGTCATCGTTGCCATCACACAGCTTGTCAGGGGGCAGGCAGACCGAGGTGTTGTTGGCACAGGGGTGTGAGGGTGGCCTGCAGGCCAGGGACTCGCAGTTCTCCTCATCCGAGTTATCCTCACAGTCGCTGTCGCCATCACACACCCATGCTTTGCTGATGCACCGAGCTGGGGGATGGGCAGAGCATCAGGGGCCAGGCCTGGGCAGCAGGGCTCTCTGTGCCCTTCTTCCCAGACCCAGTGGGCTTCTCTAACAGGGTCACGCCTACAAGCCCTTGGGGTCCACTAGGAACCTTGAGGCTTTTTCTGTCAAATTCACATGGGCAACAAAGAAGGTAGGAATCTGTAGGAGGTGTTGAAGCTCAACACTGGTGAGGGTTTTGGTTCCCAGGGCCCTTAGTGCAGGCCCTGGCCCCTTCATACCTTCCCCCATGCATCAGGCACAAGCTTTTTCTGTGCAGCCTTTTGCCTCACAATGTCCCCACCCCACTCCTCACAGTCCAGTGCTGTCTCCCTTGCCACTGCTCTGCTCTCAGCAGGGTCTCCTCCTGTCCATGTTGTTTCCCTTCAGTCCTTTTTACCGGAGTCTTTGCAGCCAAACTTGACATTGGGGTCACAGACGTGGGTCACTCCCTCACAGCTCTTCTCGTCACTGGAGTCCATGCAGTCAGTGTCCCCATCGCAGCGCCACCGCAGGGGGATGCACAGACCATCCAGCCGGCACTGGAACTCATCATTGTGGCAGCCGCCAGGAGGCCTTGTGGCTGCAGGGGGACAGGTGGAGGGCATGGGGGTGTTGAGGGCTCCAGGTCAGCTGTTCTCATCTCTACCTTCTCAACCCCCTCCTGCTATACCCAGCCTGGGGCTAAGAGCTGAGGCGGGGATGGAGAGTTCTCTGAGTCCTGCTGACATTCCTCGAAAGCGCTAACTCAAAGTCTGGGCTATTACACCTTCCAGGACTCAGAAATCATCTTGTCTACTCTCCCTATTTTACACACGAGAGCTTGATTGAATAAGCAATTTGCTAAGCCAGAGCTCAAATGCCCCCACTTTAGCCTAGCCTCCATTTCATTCATTCACTTCACACTTATTGAGTACCTACTGTGTGCCAGGCACTGTTTCAGGTGCCAGCCTGAACAAGACAAAGTCCTTACCCTCATGGAGCTGAAGTTCTAGCAGGGAAGAGAAACAGTGAAGACATGACACAAAAATCGAGAATGGAACTGCAGGTAGTGATCAAGGCTATGCAGACAAAGCCAGGTCAAGGCCAGGGAGGATGGGATGCTACTTGAGACAAGACAGTCAGGAAAGGCCCTTAAGCAGATGTTTGAGCAGAGGCCTGAATGACGTGAGCCATGAGATTAACTGGAGTTGCATTCCAGGAAGAGGGAACAGCTAGTGCAAAGTCTCTGAGGTAGGACCATGCGGGGCATATCTGAAAACTGTCCAGAGCATATTTAAGGCTGCACAGTTGGAGTAGAGTGAAGGAGGAGACGAGTGGCAGGAAAGCAGGTCAGATAGGTTGGGGGAGTCCTGCAGGCCATGGAGCGGGGCTCAGCATGAATTCAAAGTGTACAGGGAGGGCTTCCCTGGTGGCGCAGTGGTTGAGAGTCCGCCTGCCGATGCAGGGGACACGGGTTCGTGCCCCGGTCTGGGAAGATCCCACATGCCACGGAGCGGCTGGGCCCGTGAGCCATGGCCGCTGAGCCTGCGCGTCCGGAGCCTGTGCTCCACAAGGGGAGAGGCCACAACAGGGAGAGGCCTGCGTACCGCAAAAAAACGGAACAAAACAAAACAAAGTGTACAGGGAGCCAGTGCAGGCTTGAGGGCAGGGCTGGGGAGAGATCTGACATGTTCTGTAGGATCACACTGGCTGCTACAGTGAGATCTGACTCAGGAGTCTGGGGAAGGAGCGGAAGCAGCACCCGAGGCACAGGTGACTGTACACAAGCCTCACCTAACACTCCCGCTCCCCCTACCTGCCCCCACCAGGAACACAGTCGACGCACTCATCTCATGCCTGGACTTCAGCAGCAGCCTCCGAGCCGATTTTCCTTCCTCAGGGCCCCTGAACCTCTTTCCAATCTAATGCCCTGCCAGGATTGTCTTCTGAAAGCATTTCCTACATCTTATCACCTTCCAGCTTTGAGATCCTTCGAAGGTCCCCAGGGCCTGACCTGCTTTCACCTGCTGTTGTAATCTGCCCCCTCCAGGCACTGCCTCATTCCCTGCTGTCCCCTCTCGTCTGAGGGGCCCCACCCAGCCCCACTGGCCCCTGCAGGAGTACTCAGTTTCACCTTCTAAGTCTTACTGCTGGGTTCTCCAGGCCACTCCCACCCTCCATCTAAAGACCCTTCCTCTAGTTACCGGGGGGAAGGATAAAATGGAAGACTGGGATTGACACATACACACTACTATATATAAAATAGACGACTAATAAGGACCTACTGTATAGTACAGGGAACTCTAATCAATACTCTGTAATGGCCTATATGGGAAAAGAATCTAAAAAAGAGTGGATATATGTATATGTATAGCAGATTCACTTTGCTGTATACCTGAAACTAACACAACATTGTAAATCAACTATACCCCAATAAAAATTAAAAAAAAAAAAAAGACCCTCTCTCTTGTCCATTTACCCACAGCCTAATCCCTCTTCGGGGCCCAGTTCAAATCCCACCTCCTCCGGAATGGTCCCAGACCATTCCAGCTCACAACCATAGTTAACAACTGCTACCAATCATGACACCCCTGCTCCCACGGGCCAGGCCCCTGCACATCTCCTCTCACTTCACAGAGGAGGAAGCCAAGGCTCGGAGGAAGCAACTTGCCCGAGTTCGCCCAGCTTGTGAGGGGCAGAGAGCTCCTCCCACCTCACCACATCACGGGCCTCCCAGGGGTCCTCTTCTCAGAATCCCAAGGCACTATTACCTGTCCCACTCACCCGACCTTTCTCAGAGTTGGCCCTCGAGGCTCAGTGACTGTTTCCCGGGCCTCAGGTGACCCTCCCCATCCTCCCTCTTAGTGCTGGGCCTGCAGTGGGTACTCAGTGCTTTCAGTACTGTCCCCACTATGCGCACCTTAATTCTCCAAGGCAGAGGTTGTAAGCTGGTGGTCCAGGGGCCAGATGAGGCCTACAGAGAGATCTTGGTCTGCCATGTTTTTAAAACTTTTCAAATCAGTTGCCAGTTTTATGGGTTGATTTGCTCTCCCTAAAAGGATGCTGAAGTCCTAATTCATAGTACCTGTGAGCATGACCTTACTTGGAAATAGGTCTTCCTTTGCAGATGACCAACTCAAGATGAGGTCATTAGGGTGGGCCCCAATCCAGTATGACTGCGTCCTTATATAAAGAGGAAACCTGGACACAGAGACAGATGCGCACCCAGCGAGAACGCCATGAAAGATGAAGGCAGGGATCGGGGTAAAGCATGTACAAGCCAAGGAACGCCAAAGATTGCCGTCAAACGCCAGAAGCTAGGAGAGAAGCCTGGAATAGATTCTCCCCCATAACCCTTAGAAGGAACCAACCCTGCCAACATTTTGGTCTTGGACTTCTAGCCTCCAGAACTGCGAGACAATACATTTCTGTTGTTTAAGCTACTTAGTTTGTGGTACTTTGTTACAGCAGCTCTAGGAAACGAATATACCAGTGCTTTAAAATGGGTAGATTTCACATATAAATCTGCATTTCTGACTTCTCTTGAAGTTAGGGCAATCTTGGCTTTGCATTCTTCCATGGTAACCATTGGTCAGGGATGAGAAACCAACATCCCTTGAGGAGGTCTGTGCCTTCCAGTAACCCCCGCCTCCACGGGGGATCCCACAGACGCTAGGTCCTGGAGGCCTGGGCACTGGGGACCCCACAGAGCCAACCCTTCTCTCCTTTGGCCCCCACTGTGCTCATTCACCCCTACCCCTCTGAGCATCCCTTTTTCATGCTACCAGCTACCAAACACAAGCTGTGTGCCTTCCGTGCACCATCTCACTGAAGCCTCACATCAACATGATGATGCCCGTGCTATTCTCATCCCCACTTTGCAGATGAAACTCACAGGGGCCCACGGAGATAAAATAACTTGCTCGAGGCCACCCAGATATAAGCTGCAGAGATGGAGCTCAAACCCAAGGCCACCCAACTGCAAAGCCTGAGATCTTAACAGAGTGTGACAATGATTTGTCGACAACCTCCCTCTCCCACAGGACCGGAAACTGCTGAAGGATAAGAGCCACGTCTGGGTTATCTCTGGTTCCCAGATGGTGGCAACACGCAGTGGGGAGGGTGGATGGATGGTGGAATGATTTGGTCCCCACCCCACTGGTCCCCAGGCGCCCACCCTGGTTGGTGCAGTTGGCGTGTGTCTCGTCACTGTAGTCCCCGCAGTCGTTGTCCCCGTCGCAGGTCCAGTGCTCAGGGATGCAGCGCCCGCTGTTGCACTTGAACTGGGTGCTAGAGCAGGAGTGGCTGCAGCCGGCCTCGTCACTGTTGTCCCCACAGTCATTGTCTGGGGGGAGGCAAGAAGGGAAGAGGAGAGCAGGGGGTCAGCAAGTGGCCTTCTCTGTGACCCCAGCATGGGGCCCCCACTCCCACCTCCCCATTCCCACCCTCGACCCACCCCAACCCTCCCACTGAGAAAATAAAAAACAGAAAAGACACAGAAACTGCATAGACTGCAGCATGCACCATGGCCCACGTGATGGGGGCAGGGAGAGGGAGGCAGGGCGGGCTCCAGGAGGGCCCTTCCCTGGGTCTCGGAAGGCTGGGGCTGGGGACGGGACTCATGCCTTTCCCCTTTCAGCAGGGTGTGGGAACAGGGGTCTGCGTGCTTTGGGGGAAAGGCAGGGATTTCTCTGGCTCTGGCGGAACAAAGGTGGGCGGAGTATAGGTGAGGCCTCTCTGCTGGGGAGGGAAGGTGTTAATCAGGCCCCGCCCTGAGTGTGGGCATCACCGGCCCCAAGCTCTGGGCTCCCGGCTCATGAGGGGCACTGCCTGCAGCTGGAAAGGCCGGGGGGGCCCCCTCCTGAAGGCATCTGAGGGTGACTAAGCCAATGTCCTGCTTTCTAGGCCTCGTGGCGGGGGGGGGGGCACCAGACTTCCCTTCACATTTTCAAGACCCCTGAGAAGATGGGTTTGGCCGTCCCCCTTGGGTTGTGTTCCTGCCTCTTTTCCAGCTGCCTCTGCATCTCTGACGCTCTCCTTCCCCCATGTCTTGGTCTTCTTGTCCCCATCTCTCTGTCATCTCTCCTGTGAAAGGCTCCTTCTGCCCTCTCTGCTTTCCCTTTCACTGTTTTCTTTCTCCCTCTGTCATTTCCTCTCTCTTTTCTCTCTTTGCTTTTCCTTCACATCCTAGGAGCTCTGGGGTGGGGAGCTGCATGGGGCTCCTGGGAGGAGGCCCAAGGCCAGCTGGGGCTCTAGGGGAGATGGTGCATGTGCTTCTATGCACTGACCGGCAGGCTCAGGACAGGTCTTTTCATCAGAGCCGTCCCCACAATCCTTCTCTGAAACACAGAAACCGCCAAGGCAACCATTGGCACACGAGACACGGCAAACATGAGGGGCAACATGGGGCTGACCCAATACATCTTCACACACATTAGCCAGGGCTCGAGCCACTGTTGCAACACGTCACAACACCACACCAGACACGACCAGAGCCCCAAGACGGCACAGACACAAGAGTCCACTGGCCCCCATGGCTGACATCACCTGGTCCAGGGCTGACCGCCAGGTGGGCTCCCGAGTCTGGAGCCAGAGCCTGGAGGGACCCCAGGAGACGGGGTTTGTAGGGAGAATGGCACTGGGCAGGGGCTCTCCTTGCTCTGCCCCTCTGGCCCTTCTTGCTCATCTCTCCCTGGCCCCTGAGCCTCTGCCAGAGGATGGGCAGCTCAGGCCCTGCCCGGGGAGGAATGGCACCGACAGGCAATGGGCGGGGTATCCCCTGGGTCCATCTTGGTTCCCCCACAGTGTTTCTAGCTTGTCCTTATTTCTCCCAGACAACCCAGGGGAGCTTCTGTGAACTGGAGGAAGGCCCCAGCTTGATTCTAAAACCCCTTCACCTGCCTGCCACCCAGGGCCTGGCTGTGGCTTCTAGCTTTCCTAGGAATCATGGCAGGTGAAGGGAAACAAGCTCTTACCATTGTCACATCTCCAGTTGATGTTGATGCATCTGCCGTTGTTGCAGGTAAACTGAGTCAGGGGGAAGCAGGTGGGATAGGCTGTCAGGGAGAAAGAGTAGCTGAGTAGGGTCCTCAAGATTATTTAGCATCATAGCACCAAGCAGGTGGGCGCTGGGTCCTTCCCATAACCAGCAGCCCTCAGCCCGGCCAGATGGGGGAGGGAAGGCTAAGTGGAGGTGCCTTGGCCTGGAACGCTGCCCACTCACTCCTACCCCTCTAAGCACCCTTTTCTTAAGCAACTAATGACCAAATGCAGGCCATGCACTGAGTGCTCTCCGCGCATGATCTCACTGAACCCCTACATCAGTGCTGTGACGTGGGTGCCAGTATTATCCCCACTCTGCAGATGAAACTCACAGGGGCCCACGGAGATCAAGCAACTTGCTCAAGGCCACCCAGGTACTAAGTTGCAGGGTCTCTCCAGCACCCCCGCCCCAGGGCATGCTCTTGTGGGCCCTCCCTCCCCATGCCAGCCTGGCCTTCCTGCTGTCTTGCTCACCACATGAGGCTGACTCATCAGAGCGGTCCCCACAGTCATCATCCAGATCGCACGTCCAGGAGATGGGGATGCAGCGGCCACTGGCACAGGAGAACTGGTTGGGTGGGCAGGTGCGAGCTGGGGACAGGGATGGGCATGAGTGCTCATAGGTGAGTCCCCTCTTTAATTTCATTTTCTTTGCTATTATTCTCTGCCTCTCTGGAAGTCTCCCCAAGGACCTCAAAGCTATTCTTCTTAGAGACATCATTCAAAATCACCTACGTGGTCTCACACCAGACGCTTCACCCCATCTCTCGAGGGGTCGCTGGTGTCCTCCAAGGAGAAGATCCACCCGCCTTGCTTGTCATCCCCAACCTAGAGCTGTGCTCTGTCCCCTGCAAGCACGGGCCTCCCGGCCAACCCTGTCCTCCTTTCCCCTCTGCCCTGGATGCCCCGTGCTCCTTTCTCTCCCTGAGCCCCCTCTGTCTTCCCAAGCCTGGCTCCCCAGCCTGCCCTGCCCTGGTGACTGAGGGGTGCCGGTGTGGTCACGCCCCTCCCACACCTGAACAAGTGGCGTTGGACTCGTCTTCGCTGTTCCCACAGTCATTGTCCCCGTCACAGAGCCAACGGTTGGGGATGCAACGGTTGTTCTCGCACTTGAACCGGTCCGAGGGGCAGGTGTGCTGATCTGGGGAGGGAGAGGTCAGGGGTCAGCCAGAGGGAGGGGCCCCCAGCTCTCCAGCTGTTGCCCAAGGGCCGGCTGTGCAGCAGGGACTCACGGCAGAGGGCGGGGGCCTCGTCACTGTTGTCCAGGCAGTCGTTGTCCCCATCGCACTTCCAGCGTTCCTGGATGCAGCGGCTGTTTGAGCAGGCGAACTCGCCTGGCTGGCACTGGGGTGGGGGCACGTAGGACGGGTTTGCTGTGGGCACCACGAGGCGTGAGGGGGAAAGTCAGACCCAGGTCACGGACAGGTGCTGAGCCCCCTGTCCTCTGTTGGCTTGTTTTATGATTTTAAAATAATATACACAGTAATCTTTCCTAGTGCATAGTTCTTCGTGAAGAAACTATCTGGATGGAAACTGCAACTCTTTCTCAGGCCACAAGGGTGATGTTTGCTCTGCTGCTTCCAGTACTGCAATGTGGTCTGAGAATAAAGGAGCTTCCAAGACAGCCTAGGGCCCCCCATCCTTTTGTCCCCACCGAGCAGACCGCCCCTTGCCTCTCCCTGCCATCTCCATGAACTGCCCCTTGGAAGTCATCTCCAGGACCCTCGGACCCTGCTCTGGTCCCTGGACTTTTTCCTTCACAAATGCGTCAACTCTACCGGCAGGAGTGAAAACTCACACCTCACCACCACCATCTGCCTTCGGCTATCAGCAGTGAAATCACTTCGTCCTTTGTGTTTGCACAGGGTAAGCTCAGGAAGCCCAGGAAGCCCATGGCAGTCCCTGGTCCTGGACCCCACTGCTCTGTGCATGCCTTTCTGACCCATCTCTCACCCCCTGTAATCCTGTGGGTCCCCAGGACCACTGGACCTGGAGGCTGTATGTGTCCACCTTGCTCCTGACCTGTGCTTCCCGACCATTCTCCCTCTCTCCCCTCTGAAAAATCAGTATTGACTTTCACGTTATTAGCCTATATGAACCCTTACTTCAAAGGACCCCAGGCTAGTCCCCAGCATCCTTCAGGGTTTTTAGTTCCTGGTTCAGAGTCACTTTCTCCATAATCACTCCCTCTTTATTCTTGGTGATTTCAATGTGCATATAGGTGACCCTTCCATTATGCTGGCCCCTCAGTTTCTAAGCTCCTCTTCACCAATCCTCTTGCCCTGCACCTGGTCTCAGTCACTCACTCTCAGGTGTACACTATGGCCCACTGACCCATTTTCACTTCTGGGATTCTATCCTAAGGAAATCATCCAGAATATGGGAAGGCATGAAGCTATAAGAAATAGCAGAGCAGGTGATTAATAAACAGACTCTGGGTCAGGGTTCCTGGGTTCAAACCCCTGCTCTAACTTTGGGCCTCAATTTCTTCATAAAAATACCTTCCCTACAGGAATATTTTAAGGAGTAAATAAGTTACTGCATGAGGACTGCTTATAACCATGCCTAGTACATAGTCTGTGTTTAATTAATGCTGGCAACGATTACAGCAAAAAACTGGAAACAACCTAAACATCCAACAGTAGAGAAATGGTTCAGTAAATTATGGGATGTTTACCAAATGAAATATATTTTGGCCATTAGAAATTCTGCTGATGTATTCATGACACACTGTCAAGTGACAAATGCAGGAAACAGAACAGCATGTGCAGCACGATTCCATTTAAGCAAAAGTAAATATATAGAGAAATTGGGAGGTTGTTCACTGAAATGGTAACAGTGGAATCTATGGGTGGTGGAATTTGGGGTGATCTGTACTTTCTTTTTTGTATTTTTCTATACTGTTCATTTATTTTTACAATGAGCATGACCCGCTTTTATTAAAAAATGGGGCTATTTGGGCTTCCCTCGTGGCGCAGTGGTTGAGAGTCCGCCTGCCGATGCAGGGGACACGGGTTCATGCCCCGGTCTGGGAAGATCCCACATGCCATGGAGCGGCTGGGCCCGTGAGCCATGGCTGCTGAGGCTGCGCGTCCGGAGCCTGTGCTCCACAACGGGAGAGGCCACAACAGTGAGAGGCCCGCGTACCGCAAAAAAAAAAATGGGGCTATTTAAAATAATTCAATAATAACACAGAAAATTTGTGACATATATGAGCCAAAAGGGGCAGAAAACATTTATATACAGTATATTCCAACCGTGTAAAAACCCACCTAAGGAAAAAAGGATGGTGTTCCTTTACCACAATACTAACAATATAGTGGTGTTTGCTGGTGAGATTGGGCTTTTTTTCTCTCCTCTAATTTCCAATATTTTGAACTATTGTTGTATAACTTCAATAATGTGGAAATAAATGTAAAAGAAGTTAATGGTTTTCTCTTTCCATAGCTGTCCTGCTCCTCACTTGGTTTCCCCTGATCTTCATGCCTTCCCAAACCTCCCACCCTCTGGTCACCCCTAAACACCCTCCAGCCCCCAGAGCCTTCTTCTCTCACCCCATCCCTCACCTCCTATTGCCCCCCACCAGGGCCCTCTTTGCCTCCTTCATCTCCGATGGGGACACTGTGGCCTCCTCCTGCTGGGGTCTGCTCCCCCACCTCCCACCCCAGCTGGGCCCCTCATACCCAAACAAGTGACACCGTCTGTGTCCAACACCTGGTCCTCAGCACAGGCACACTGGCGGCTCCCAGGGGTGGCCAGGCACAGGCTGCTGCAGCCGCCATTGTTCACCCGGCATTTGTTGGTACCCACTGTGAAGGAGGGGTCACGGGTGGGGGGAGGAAGGAAGGGGAGGACAGGGGATGGGTTGCAGCAGGGTCAGGAAAGGCCAGAGAGGGGAGATGAGAGGCCGGGGGAGGAGACGCATTAAAAGGAGAAGACAGAAAGAGGAAATATGGAGGGGTTGAAGAAGAGGAGATGCAGGCATGGGGTGGGGGGGAGATGGGGAACACAGAAGGTCAAATTGGGGTGGGGGCCTCTCGAGAGTCTCAAAAGTCAGAGCCTAGGATCCCTGGGGAGTGCCCTCACCCACCACAGGAGCCTCACCCCCCCATCTAGGTCCCACCCCAGACCCAAGTCCCAGCCCAGGGGTACCTTGCTGCTGCTGGGCATCATACATGCGGATCTCAAAAATGGGGGGCCGCTCGCTGCGCAGAAGGGTCACGATGGGGGGCGCGCCTCCTGTGCCCCGTTCCAAGCGGTAGACACTGCCACTCCGGTACTCGGTCCAGAAGAGGTAGTTGCCGTGGTGACACAGGCCAAAGGCGTGGTTCAGCTCAGGACCCTCGTACACAATCTAGGAATGGAGAAGAGGTTACCAAGGAGCTGGGAGACAAGTGGGGGTGCCTCAGGGAGGCCCGGGTGGGGGTCAGTGTTCTGTACACTCATATGTCCATGGCCTGGGTGTGGGACTTGTCTCCCCCATCAGCCTAGAAGCTCCCAAGGGTGCACACCGTGAAGTGCCAGACCCTGAACCCAGCAGAGCGCTGATGGGGAGCTTGCCCACACCCCTCTCGGGCTGATTCACATTCATTCAGATCCCTCCAACACAGGTGCACGTGCGCACGCAGGCGCACACACAGAGTAGTGAGCAGACAGCCAGGATCCATACATTTGTTTCTTCATCCACCACACATTTTCCAGGATCTACTAAGGTAGCACTAAGAAATGGAAAAGACGTGATCCCTTCGCTGGAGCTGCCTATTGTCTCAGGAAAGGCACACAAGGCTGTCCACGGTGGAGAGGGGTCTGGAGACAACACCCCAGAGGAGGTGGCCCGCCCCTGAGTGCTGTGTCACTTGAGGAGGAGCTGGGTGGAGGCAGGAAAATCTGCATGAGCAGCAGCAAAGAGGGCAGCACCTTGACGTGTGCTGGACTTGAAAGGTCTAGTGCTGCTGTTCCAAGTGCTGGGATGCAGGGAGCAGAGGGTGAAAGAAGACCACAGAGACGGTCAGGGGCCACATCATAAAGGGCCTTATATACCATGAAAGAGCATGGTCCACACGCCTAGACTTGCACGGGGCTCATGAATGAAGCACGAAGCCCCCGGAATGAATGAGCGTGCGTCTACACCATCTCTAGGCATCTCGCATCTGTACAGAGGCACACAGTGCAGGCACACGCCAGTGTGTGCTGCCTGTATGTGCACAACCAGGCAGAGGTGCACACGAAGTGTATGCTCAGGTGTTCACACAGGTGGTCAGGCCCACAGACCATGTGCATGGTCAGAGAGATACTCTGATAGAAGCAATCCTCAAACAACGTAAGACATAGGCACATAAGCACACAGAGGGACGCGCCCGCAGGCTCACAGGTAAACACACATGAAGCACACAGGCCCAGACACTCACAGACGCCCACACATTCAGACACACAGCCTCACCCACACACAAATGTGGTCCAGCAATGCACACATGAACACCCACACACAGGTGCACGCCTGCCCACCTTCCGGTCTGTGCCATTGAGCAGGATGGTCTCGATGCGATCATAGAAAGCGTCCACCCAGTAGAGGCGCCCAGCTGGGATGTCCAGGCTCAGCCCATTGGGCCAAAGTACTGTCTTGGAGGTGACAAAGATGTCTCGGTGTGAGCCGTCCATCCAGGCCCTCTCCAGCCGCCCTCGCCGACTGTCCTTGGGGTCCTCCTCCCAGTCAGTCCAGTACATCCACCTGTGGGCAGCTACTGGTCAGCACCACATAGCCACCCCTGCCATCAACATCCTCCCCTGTGATCCCAATCCAGGCGGGCCATCCCAGAGCTCCTCACAGGGGTCTTCCTGCCCTGCTCACCCTTGGCCCACATATTTCATTCATTCATTCCTCCATTCAACAAATATTTGTTGAATGCCTACTGGGCTGGGCACAGTTCTGGCGCTGGAGGACCCAGCAGAGACCAAGGCAGCCAAAGCCCCTGCTCTCGTAGAGATATGTCCCACCCAGGACACAGACAAGAAACAAGTCAGTCGAGAGGGTCACACACAACGGAGAGTGATACAAGTCAGGAGGAACTCGAAGCAGGGGCATGGCATGGAGAGTGACCGGGCAGCCGGTGGGGAAGGCCTCTCTGAGGAAGTGGCATTTGAGCTGAGATGTGAATGCTGAGAAGGAGCCACATATGCAAATACTTGGGAGTCCCAGGCAGAGGAGCTCCAAGGGCAAAAGCCCTGAGGTAGGAAGAGCTGGAGTGCTGGTTTAAGGAACAGACAGCAGGCAGTGGGGAGAGAACTTCCAAATGCAGGATGTGAGGTGCAGATGAGGTCAAACGAGCTGCAGGCAGACCCTGTAGGACCCCGGGGCTGATAAGGGCAAGGGGAGCCAGGGGAGGGCCCGCTGGGAGGGACAGGACCAGATTTCTATGTATGTGTTTAGAGCATCACTCCCATCGCCCTGTAGATGGGGACACCTTTTCCCCTCTCAGCCCAATTCTTGCCGAAGCATCCCACCTCGGCTGCCCTCCCCTGTCCACTCTCTCTCTTATCCCCCAGTCCTGAGGCCCACGCAGTCCCTGGCTCCTCTCCTGCCAAAGCCGTGGGAGGACTCACCCATTGAGCGGATCCACCACAATGGCCCTGGGGTGTGTCATTTTGCCCTCGATTAAGGTCTTGCGGGTCTGAGCAGCTTTCTCCAGCCTGGCCACGCTGATGGTCTTCTTGGGCCCATCATCCGTCCAGTACAGATTGTCCCCCATCCAGTCCACAGCTACGCCCTCCACATTGTGTATGCCTGCAGTGGGCGGGGCGGAGCAAGGAGGGAGAGCCTCAAAGGAGGCTCAAATCTGCCTGCCTCTGGCTCTTAAGATACCTGCACCTTGGAGCACTTGGCTAGTGGGGAATGCCGGGAGCCTCCTGTGCCCTAGACAGTGGCTGGGATGGGATGGGATGGGGTTGGAGGAAGGAGCCTGGGAGGGCGCTTGTGCTGCCACATTTGTGTTGAGTCAGCGTCTCTCAAAGCTGCACATGGCAGGGCTTCCCAGGTGGCGCAGTGGTTGAGAGTCCGCCTGCCGATGCAGGGGACACGGGTTCGTGCCCCGGTCCGGGAGGATCCCACATGCCGCGGAGCGGCTGGGCCCGTGAGCCATGGCCGCTGAGCCTGCGCGTCTGGAGCCTGTGCTCCGCAACGGGAGGGGCCACAACAGTGAGAGGCCCGCGTACCGCAACAACATCAAAAAAAGCCACACATGGCAGCAAGAAAACCTACGTGACACATGTGGGCTCACTTGAGAAGGCACGTCGGGGCCTGAGCTGGGGTGGACAGCTGAAGCAATAGGCATGTGGCTCTGGGCACAAGTGTGACGCCACATCCCAGGCCTAAAAATCCTGAGCTAACAAAATGAAAAGTTAGGAAGTGATTTTTCACTTAGCCACAGGCTTCATCTCAAGCTAAATAGCATCCCTGGTATAGGGACCCCCAATCCTTTCCTGATGAGGAGTTACTTTTGATTTCCCCGAAGTCTTACGATGGCTGACGGCTGAGGTTCTCTGAGCCGAGGTGGGGGATGGAGAGCAGGGCAAGGGGTGGTAACCAGCATCAGCCAGACTGATTGGTTAGGAAGCCCTATCCTGGGGGCCCGAGTGCAGGTTTGGGAGTTCCTAACACCCGGGAGGCACGGTGTAGCACCCGGAGGCTCAGAGCCTCCACGCCGATGGATATTCAGAAGACAGTGCACTGCTGACCTGCTGGGGCAGCTCAGAAGGAAAAACTGGATTCCATTCACAAAACACAAGAGCATGCAGCTCTTGGCGGCCGTGAGGTCTGGCTGCACAGACCCTGTGTGTACACACGTGTGCCGGTGTGTCTGCGCCGATTCAGAGCCTCAGGCCTCTCCCCGGCCGTGCGCCGCATGCAGCTCCAGGGCTCAGAGCCAATGGCAGAGAGACCCTGAGTTTTCCCAAGGGCTGGCAAGGACGGCCCACACTGCCTTACCCATCCATCCTCTGGCCTCTTTCCGGCTCAGCCAAGAAGGGGGTCACCCAGGGGTCAATCTGTCTATCCCCTCATCTCCATGCCAACCAGCCCAGCTAGCCAGTCAGCAGGGGACTCTCCACGCTGGAAGGGCACCAGGAGAGAGATGCCCAGGCCCCAAATCACTTCCTGCCTCAGGTGGGCGCGTGCCTTGGGGGGTCCCATCCACAAACCTCCCACTTTGGGGCCCTTACCATCCTTCAGGATGGTCTCCCGCTCAGTGCCGTCGATCTTCTGGCGGCCAATGAGGTAGCTGGTGGTGTCGGCAAAGTAGATGAAGCCGGTCTCAGCGTGGAAGTCCAGGGCCCGGGGGTTCATGAGGTTCTCGATGGGGATCATGTGTTCGTCGGGGACCTTGGCCCCCATATCCATGCCCCGGATGATGCCTGGCCGGCCCTTGCCATACACGAGGAATAGCTCGTGTTCCGGCTCTAAGGCAGGCACAAGGAGGGGCACAAAGTCAGACACACACACACACACACACACACACACACACACACACATGACCACCACCTAGCCAATGCCCCGGCTGTACTGGGTCAAGGGTGTGGGGACAGCAGGGGGTCTGAACCACATGGACAGACACATAAGCATGTAAGGTCCAGGGAACAACGTCCTGGGGGGGGGCGGGTTCCTATGCACTCTAGGAGTAGGAAATGGGGCAAAAGTAGCATCTTTTCGGTAAGTGCCCTCTGTTGAGTAGTGAAATTAGTGGCCCAAATATGTTGGAATCAGGTCCCTTCTGACCACTTCCTCTGTTCATCCTAGTCTAAGCCATATCACTTCTTGCCTACGCCGCAAAAACAGCGTCCTGCCACTTCCCTGCTGCCCATCCTCCACCCAGCAGCCAGCATGATCATTTTTACAAACGTGAATCAAATCTGTTAAGCCACCCAGAGCCTCTCATTCCAGTTAGAATATAATCCAACACCCTTCCTCATCTCCCCTCACTCACGCGCTGCCCCACTCCCGTCCCCCTGCCGCCTCTCTGCTCTCAGCACACCAGGCTCACGCTGGCCTCTGAGCCTCGGCACTATAGATTCCCTCTGCCGGAAACGCTCTTCCTTCAGGTACATGATTCACGTGATTCATTTCCTTATTTCACAGAGAGCTTGACGTTAATTTCACCTCCACAGAGAAGTCTTCCCTGACCGTTGTCTAAACTGGAGCCTTCGCCGTCATCATTAATTCTAAGCTGCACTTTATTTTCTTCCTAACACCTACCCTCACCTCAAGTTATTTATGTGTTTATCTGCCTCCCCTGCCAGACTATAAGCTCCATGAGGCCAGAGACAACATCTGTCTTGTTTACTGCTGAACCCTCACTGCCAGGACAGTGCCAGACACAGCGTGTGCTCACTAGATACTTGTTGAATGAAGGAAGGAATGAAGGGATGAAGGGGCCAGTTGACAGCGTTCTCCAGAGCCTGAGTGGGGTAGCGGGATAAGCCCTGCTCTCGGATGGGAGTGCAAGTCCCATCCCTGCCCCTCACCAGGGCGAAACTTTGGGTAAGCCCCTCCATCTTTCTGCATCTCAGACAGATGCAGCTGGGCTACGGGAGGCAGGTAAGGACCCCTCCCGTCCCACCCCAGCAGGCACACAAGCCCTTCCCTGTCACTCACTCTTGCACGACTTCCCATCACTGCCCAGGCTGAAGCCGGAGCGGCAGCGGCAGGTCCGCGCCTTGTGACTGTTGGCCAGCAGACAGATGTCGGAGCAGCCTCCCGGCTTCCCGTACTGGTCATTCTCGCAGGCGTGGCTCCTCACTGGGGCAGGGTGGAGAGCTGGTCAGGACCCCTCGAAGCCCCTGTGCCAGGCCTTGAGAAGGCTTCCTGCAGTCTGACCACTCTCCCTCCTGCTAAGGGCTTTGCATCTGTTGTCCCCTCTGGGGATTCGGAAGCCACAAGACTGGCATTCCTCTGCCCTGACACCACCCAGCCTTCAGACTCTTGGGTGGGGACTTCTGTGGTCAGGGGACAGAGTCACACTGTTGCCCACAGCCAGGCGCTTCTACTCTAGACCAGCCAGGGAACTGGGAGGGGTGATCTACATCCTGAGCAGAATAAGGGCAAGGGGCTCCCTGGGGGTGGGATCTGGAGGCTGACAGGCAGGAAGGGGCGGCAGGGGAAGCAGACGGTGGAGAGGAGGTAGTCTGGGGTGGATGTCTAGGAGAAGCAGTCATGCCACAAGAGAATCAGGGGTGTCCTTAGGGGGGCTGTGGAACCCCGCTCACCTCGGGGCTGACGCCGCTGGTGGTAGATGTGGAGGGCGCCTCCCTTGTCCACACGGGTGACGACCTGGTAGTCGGTGCTGTTGAAGCGGTTCACGCGGATCACGCTCGTCTTCTGCTGGGCGTTGGCATTGTCTGAGTTGGTGGCGTAGAGATAATTCTCAAACACGGTCAGGCCATACAGGTGCTCGATCTGAGATGGGCAGGCAGGAACGGTCAACACGAGAAGAGAAGAGGATCCTCCCTCTGCCCCGGCGAGCCCCTCAGCTTCTCTTCCAGACTCCATAACTTGCATTCCCAAACTCATTCCACAGCTGTCTGACTCCGTGCTTTACTCCTGTCTCCTCTGGACTAGTCTGTGCTTAAGATATGCTTGTCAAATCCCATCCATCCTTCACAGAGCATCTCTTTGAAGGGCTTCTGGAATCTTCTAACCAGAGAGGACAGGCTCTCCTTCCACACTCCATTTCTGGCTGTAATCCACTGTCTGGTGATCTGCGGGTTTACTCTACCCACTCCGCTCAAACCCCTTGAGGGCAGGAACCATATCCCTCTCAGAACCAGGCACATATTCAATGATGGGATGATTTTGCACTGAAGGAGAGTTGGGCCCTACACTCTGTCCACAGGGAACATTCTTAGCCCGCCTCTAGCTCCCAGCTTTGGGGAAGGTTGAGAGAACAGACTGGCCCCAAGCAAGCCTGATAACAGCCTCTGCTACCTGCATAATGTATCTAAGGTAACCAACTGTCCCAGTTTGTCCAAGACTGGCCCAGGGGACTTTCAGGGCTGACACTGGGACAGTCTCAGGCAAATCGGGATGGAGGGTCACCCTAATTATCCCAGAATAGAGATGTCATCTCTGAGCTGGAAGGGCTTCTAGACTAGGTTCAAGTGCTATTTCCCAGCTGTGTAACCTCAAGCAAATCACTTAACCTCTTTGAATCCTACCTTTTTTCAGCCACCAAAAGGAAACTGAGACACCTGCCTGCTCATTTTCCAGGGGCTTGTTGCAAGAGCCCAACTCAAATGAGAAAAGGGAAGTAAAAGGTGGTCTTTAAAATGACTGTGGCCATCCAAGTGGAAGCCGTATCCTGTCCCTTCCCCCAGATGCTCGTGCCCACCACCTCCCTACCGGAGGGCTCAGGGCAACCACGCTCCCATTCTGTCCCCCGCCCTCCCAGGAGGCCTAGAGAAGGATTTCCCGGCCAAGACTTCCTCCTCACCAGGATGCCCTGGATGATGGTCTGCCGGCCCTTGCCCTCGTAGTCTACCACCTCAATGTAGTCCAGGTAGGCATCGGCCCAGTAGACGAGGCGGCTGACCAGGTCCAGCGTGATGCCATGAGGAAACACAATCTTGCTGTCGACCAGCTTGGTGCGATTCTGCCCGTCCATATCACAGCGCTCCACTTTGGGGATCTGTCCGTAGTCAGTGAAGAACACCTTCCTGTGAGCAGACGGCATATTAAATGGGGTCTGGACACTGGGCACCCTCCCTTCTACCACAGCCTCTACCTCCCCGTTCCAGGGCCAGTGCCCCTGCCTGCCCCGCTCACCCCATGGCAGGGTCCAGTGCAATGCCCTTGGGGTTGTAGAGCTCCAGGTCTAGCAAAGTGACACACGTGTCCCCGTTTCGGTTGCAGACAAAGATCCTATCATCGATGTCATCCACGAAGTAGAAGTTGCCTGTCAGCCAGTCGATGGCCATCTGTTCCACGTCTGGAGAGTGTGAATGAAAGGGCTATGGGGGAGGTCCTCCCACAGACACGCCCACCCTCTGCTGGTACAGAACTTACCGTGGGAAGCCCACCTCCTCTGGGGTGCCCCAACTCTAGCCCCTGCTTGAATGGGACCAACTTCTTGGGGTTCCAAAAGGTAGTGAGGATAGGTCTACTAGCTCATTCCACAATTTTTTTTTTTTTAAATTTTATTTATTTATTTTATTTAGTTATTTTTGGCCGTGTTGGGTCTTCGTTTCGGTGTGTGGGCTTTCTCTATTTGCAGCAAGCGGGGGCCACTCCTCATCGCAGTGTGTGGGCCTCTCACTGTCGCGGCGTCTCTTGTTGCAGAGCACAAGTTCCAGACGCGCAGGCTCAGTAGTTGTGGCTCACGGGCCTAGTTGCTCCGTGGCATGTGGGATCTTCCCAGACCAGGGGTCGAACCCGTGTCCCCTGCAGTGGCAGGCAGATTCTCAACTACTGCGCCACCAGGGAAGCCCCTCCACAATTTTTTAAATCTGCTTTTGTTTGAGATAAGAGCACTCAGGCTAATAAAACATCACACATCTCTGCTTTTGGCTGGACTGTCATCATCTTTGTATGGTAAGTCGAGTTATATCACACTAGCCAGGAGCACTGACTGGAAGCTGTACGTGCTGCATGACTTTTTTTTTTTTTTTTTGCAGTACGCGGGCCTCTCACTGCTGTGGCCTCTCCCTGCTGTGGCTTCTCCTGTTGCAGAGCACAGGCTCCGGACACACAGGCTCAGCAGCCATGGTTCACGGGCCCAGCTACTCCACGGCATGTGGACCGGGGCACGAACCCGTGTCCCCTGCATCGGCAGGCGGACTCCCAATGACTGCGCCACCAGGGAAGCCCTGCATGACATTTAAAAATGGAAAAGCAGGGCATCCATCGATAAATCCAATCTGAGAGAAGAGAATGTCCAAATATGGGGCCCGCAGAGATGGAAAAGGGAAGGTCCATGGTGGCAAAAGGTTGGAATCAGTGGCATGGGCCAAACTTCCTGTACTCACTCCCATTCCCCTGCTTCTTCAATGTCCCTGTTGCTCAATTTCCTCCAGTCCTCCGGAGGGTGGGAAGGAGCAGGGAATAAGATATAGGGCTGGAGGAGAGAGTGCAGAGGAGGAAAGCCATCAAAGGACTCTGAAGGTAAACTGAGGCATGGCTCAGAAAGAGGGGGAGCTTCAGAAGGGTGGGAGTGGGGGAAGAGGATGGAGACCAGGTGCCCATACTCAGTCTATGGCAAAAAGGGCCTAAGGGATCAGGGGTGGGGCAAGGGCAGCAGGAAGTCTAGGAGGCAGGAAGTCTGGGGACGGGACCCCTGCTGGCCTCCTGGGGGGAGGTGCGGCTCCTTCTCTCCAGGACCCACTGGCTCCCATCCACCCACTGCCCCCTCCAACTACCACTATCAGAGGTGATACCTCTTGCAAGCAGGGAAGTTTCCAAGACAGTGACTCCCTGGGACCCCTGCCTTGCACTCCACTTCCACCAATTTCCTCAGCAGGTAAAGGAGTCTTTGGACCACCTGTCTTCGGCTGAAACTTTTTTATTTTTTGTTTTTTTTTTACTGAAATCCCCACTAGTCACACTCAACCTGGTAAGGATTATTCAATCCCTACACAGCTACAGGTATAATGACTAGGCTTCCTGCTCAGCCCTCCCTAATCCTCCCCCCTCCCTCACAGGGATTCAGGGGCGGTTTCCTCACAGTGGGTAGGGGTGGGGGGCAAAGGGAACAGGAACACGGCTCCCAAGGAACTTGGCCAGACCCTGACACTGACTCACAGTCACAGGACTTAGGCTGAGGGAGGAAGGGAAAGAGCCCATCTGAGACTCTCACCAAACTAGTTTCCTCTTCAGGTCCCCCCGCTGAACCCCACCCCAAGATGACTGGAGAAAGAGGTCACAGGGATGAGGTGTTACCCCTGTGACTGCTGATGTGTCCCTAAACCCAGCAACTCTCTCCTCTGAGCCCCAGTACTGTCCCCTCCTGACAAGGTCACAGAGACAGGGCAGAGCAGCCTGGGCGCGTGGATCCCAGGCCGGGTAGGAAGAGGGGCCAGTGCGGGGTTAGGCGAGCCAACTACCCCACACTGTGACCACAGAGAAAACAGATGAAGATGAACGCTGCTGGACCGCGTCCAGAGGAAACCAAGGTCCCAAGCTGGGGCCGGGGGGGCGGGGGTGGGTGGACCCTGCCGCCGTCCCAGGCAGCCAGCAGGGTGGGTGAAAGGCAAACAGGGCTGTGTGCCCTTTACTTGGTGGGCACGGTGGGGGTCTGGGGGATGCCGGCATGTAGACGAACCTCATCATTCAAAGCTGTTTTCCCAGCACCAGCTGGGGCAGCTGCGTCCTTCTCTCCAACTTCCTGAGGCTTCCCTGAGTCACTGCCCAGCTCCAAGGCTGGCAACACCCTTCCCCTGCTCCCCCATCCACCCTCCCTCGGCAAGAGGGGAGGAGGAAGAAACCTGAAGGGATCTGATGCCCCCCCATCCCAGATGCAGTTCCACATCCTCCCCTCCAGCCTCAGGATGGCTGACCTTTGAGCCTCCCTGCTGGCCTGGGAAGGAAGGCAGAGGGATCGTCCCCCTCTCAGATATTTATCCTTGGCTCGTCTCCTCTCCACCTCCCAAAGGCCAGGCAGGGCCCCACTCAGCAGGCCGGTGAGGAGTTGGCAAGAACTGGAGTCCCCAGCCCGGCCTGGGCTCCCCTTTGGTATTTTTGCAGCTGGAGACTATTAGTTGCAAAGCAAAAATCCTTTGTTATCCAACCCCTCCACCACATTATCTTCCTCTTTTCTAAAGTCCAGACTCCTCTGCACACCCCACCACAAACACTCACACACATGCACACACTCACACGCACACACACGCTTGGCCACTCTTCCCATTCCAAGTGTAGTGAGACGGGCTCAAATCGGGAGAGGGCACCTTCCCTCCCGGGCTCCCCGCAGGCAGCGTCTGGGCCACTGCCCCCTGTCCCAGAGCGTGGAGGGGGCAACTGGAGTCCTGGGATTCGGCCTGGAGGACCTGACATTCTGTCTCCACACACCCAGAGGGCAGCTGGCCCCTCGTGGCCCAGCCTTCTCGGGACTGATCCACCTCACAGCACCCTCCACAAGGGCTCTCTGGCCAAAGGCCCCAGAGATCCTGAAGACAGGAGAATCCTGTAAACCCAAGGGGAGGGATGCTGTGTGGTGATGGGAGGAGTGTGGGGCTGGTCTGGAGGCTGAGGGGTTAGGGATCCCAGGGCAGAGAAGGAGGCTAGGAAGCTGGGAGGGTAATGAGACAGAGGATAGACCACAGCCTGTCTGCAATATCACAAAGGACTTTCAGTTCCAGGCCCCAGAATAGACCTGGGCTGTGTGTTTGTAACTGCTGAGCCCTCCCTGTGCCCCAACCCTGATGCTCAGCGCTCGGCACTCGCCACCACTCCAGCTTTCCTCGACGTCACCAACCTTCATGTCATTCAAGAGGCGTCTCCCTAAACTGGTGGCTGCTTTTCCAAAAACAACAGCCCCCAGCCCATTCCCAAGAAGACCCTAACTTCAGCCGCAGGATTCTAGTCACTCTTCCTAAAATAATTCTGGGGAAGTAGGAGAGTCTCTATGCCTTGAGGAAATATCCCCCAACACATCCACACACCTAAAGATTGCAGAATAGGGTACCAGGTCCCTGGACGAGGAAGGAAAATCCCATTTCCACCTTAACCACATCCCCAGTGAAGACACTGAGTTCTTGCCCTTATTCCAGGAAACTTCCCTGCCTCTCCCATCACTCTGCTCTGCCCTGGGCCCAGACAGCCTCCAGACACTGACAGCCTGGGTGTGAATCCTAGTTCTGTCACCTTCCAACTGTGGAACTATGGGCAAGTCACTTGATGTCTCTGAGTCTCAGTCTGTTGATCTGGGATGGGATGGTGCATTAACAGCACTTAGCACAGGGCCTGGCACATGATAAACGCTCCGCAAATGGGAGCTGTTGTTCATACCATTGCATGATCCTCCCTCACCTCAACCCCATCCTTCCTTACCTTTTCCATCTGTACCTCCAGCCAGAGCCCTGTGGCCTCCTGACTGAAGGTAGGCCCTCCAGGTGGGCAGTTTGGGGCTGACACCTACTATTTATTCTTCAAGACAGTTCAGGCCCCCAGAAGGAAAATTTCTGTATTGTAGGCTTCCATAAGCCCCTTTTATCACAGCCTGCTTACCTGATTACAAATATTGTGAGGGCAGGGCAGGTCTTTCATTTTTGTCCCCAGCGCCTGACACACACACGTACTGATTCATTCAACAAATATTTGGTGAATGCTGAGTGCTCACTCTGTTGTCCTAGAGCTGGGACTTAATTTTTTCCTTCCCTTCTATTGCCAGGATCCTCCTTTTCTGGCCTGAGGATGTCTAAGACAGTGGGACAAGACGTCTGTCAGGCAACGTTCTTGCTTGTCAGAGTCACTCTGGGATCTCACCCAAGGGCTGGGGGAGATGCTCGGGAGCCCGGGGCCTTTGCAGGTAGGGAGGAGACCACCAGGCAGGCCTGGCAGAAGTTTTGCTAAATGTCATGTGCTCACACTCCTGTTTCCTGCTGGGTCCTGATTTCAGCTCTTCTTTTTCCACCAGCAGGTCCGGGGATCAGCCACACTGGGTCAGCTCTGTCCCTGGGCTCCCTTCCTGCCCCACTTATACTTCCAGCCCCACTCCCCTCCCCTGACTGGCCCAGGTCCACACAGGCTCTCAGTCCTGGGTCCCGGGGATGAGACGCTTGGTTGGACTCTGCAACTCTGATTCAGAATCAGAACAAGGGTCTTCCCACTATTGAGAAATTCTTGCTGGACTCTAAAACACATCTCTCTTGCTTAAGTTGCTTCCTTTGGCTTGAAAACAGGGAGGGGGTTGTTGGGCGCAGGCTGGGTGGAGAGGCAACTTCAAGGAGACAGCGGGGGAGGAGAGGACTGGGCTGGAGCTGTGCCGGGAGACACAGGGCTGGCCTGGCCGGGAAGAGGAGAGAAGGGCCATTAAATGATTAGGAAACTTGGAATGGGAATGGGAAGCAAAAGCACCAGGATGCAGGGGGCCCAAGGCCAAGAGCAGGCTGGAGAGAGCCCCCCAATATTCTGACACCCAATGGGTGGAAAGGCCAAAGAAGCAGGTGGCCAGTTTTCATCTGTGACACTGGAAGTGTTCTGTAGACTGGGGTGGGGGCTGAGAGGGCCTTGGGTGCCCAGCTCAGTGGGAGCATGGCTCCCCTTCCAGCGGGGAAGCCAGTTCATCAGACTCAGAGGACATACTCTCTCTTTCTCTGCCCCTTCTCTAGACAAATCACTGCTCTATTTCCTGTTGTGATTTTAAACACACACACACACACACACACACACACACACACACACACACGAGAGGGAGGGAAAAGTGAAGCTGGCCAGCTGGACTTGGGGACCCATTTCGCAACCTTGCAGCCTGCAGCCTAGGAGGACTTTTCTGGGCCTCCCCTCTAATCTCCTTCCCCATCCAGCATGGTACAGGGAAGAAACCCTAGGACCCCCAAGGGCCCCTCCAGAGCATTCCCTCATACACAGTCCCGAATGAAGTGACTTCAGCAAACCTTATGTCCTTCAAGGCCTCTATTTGCAACCTCAGAACCTCCCCTCACCACACACACATCTTCCCAGGGCCCCGCTCCTGCAGTCTGTGCTCGTTCTTCCTACAGTAGAAACATCCTCAAAGCTCAGGGAGGACAGGTCAGAGGAGTGAAGCCTAGACAACGCAGGGCTGGGCTGGGCTGGGGTCAAGCAGACTTGACCTCCAGCCCTGCCCAGGGGTGGCCCTGCAGGGGGCTGGACAGGGCCTGAGGTTCCTTGAGAGGGTGGTCAGAGGTGGGGGGTAGGGTGGGCAGGCCAGGCCTGTCGACCCCTCTGGGCCTCGGTTTCCAGAACTTCAGTCTTTTGTCTGTCACCTTCAAAATGCTTGCCATGTTTATGCACAGCTTGCTCTACCATTTACCTACCATTTCTTTACATCAACACACTTTTCTTATTTTGCTGCAGCCTAAACAATCTATGAAATTGTAGATTTGATATGCTAATTGTAGGAGTTTCCTAATGGGTATTACATGAAAACATAACTATAACAATACAAAAGGCACATCCATACACGACCTAAAAATCAAGGCATTCCTGCTTTGGGAAAGGCAGTAGTAAACCCTGAGGGGTGGACCACGGTCTTCCCTGAGGGTCTCCTGGCTCACCCCATCATGTTCTCTAGTCATGGGATCAGAGTCCTCAGAGACCTCCCCGTCCTGCTGGGGCAGTGGCAGAGGGGAGGATGGACCGTGGAATTACATCCCAGGAGGGAGGAGAAGAGATGAGGATTGATTCCTAAGACCCTCCCCCCAACCCAGGCCAATGCAAGACACAGACTGGGGGAGGAAGGGCTGGCAGCCCAGCCTGTTAAGGGATGAAAACACACACACACACACACACACGCAGACACACAGGCACGCACACGCACACACACCTCTCAGAGCGAGTGAGGATGCGGTCAGTGGGTCTCTCCCCACTCTTGAGTAGAAACAGAGGGAAGGAGCTGGGCTCAGACAGGAAAAGGCCGGACTTCGGCCCTAAGCCTGTTCCACAGAGCCAGTCATGAAGCCGCACCAACCACTGTGGGGCATGGGAGGGGCCCTCCGAGGGCTCAGGACTCAGAGCAGGCCTGGCTCACAAATGCCCGAGGACCCATGTGAAACAGGCTCACTTCCTGGCCTCCTTCCTTCTTTCTATTCTATTTCTGTTTCCAGAGTTTTCTCCAGGGCAGGCTCCCCCTTCTTCCCACACCAGCAGGCGGGCTTCTCAGCCTCTGGGCTCTGGGCTCCAGCACCTCTCCCTTGTCAGACTCCTCCCCCCTGCATGGGGCTCAGGCCAGGGGTCCGAGGGAGGTCAGGGTCAGCCAAGAATGGCATGATTGCAGGGAGGGCTCCCCCAGAGGGCAGAGAGAAAGCAGGAGAAAGCAGCAGCCTTTCTTCTTCCTGCCCCTGGGGGAGCTAATTACAGGCCGGCAGCCCACTGCACAGGTGAGTGCCTGGGACCAGCCACGCTGCACACCAGGGCAGGCCATCAGCCTCTCCAGGGAAGGGGGATGAACTGGGGGCGGGGGGAGGGTGCTGGGGAGAGACACTTCCGACATCCTCAGCTCAGGGCCCATAATTAGTTTGTGGGATGAGAGCAAAACAACCATCCTCAGGGTGACAGCCAGACATTCAGGCGGCACGGGGCGTGGGGTGGGGGTAGGGCAGGAGGAAGGGACAGAGGCTGGGGCAAGAGGAGCCCATTCATTTGCCCCAGGAGCATTTCTCCCCAGAACCTTCCAGTCTCTTCTGGCCTCCTGGACTCTGCCCCAGAGGAGCCCAACGAATCGAGCAGACTTTGAAGGCAAGGCTCTGTTTGCCAAGGGAGGGGTACCCACCTGAGGTTATTTCCTGCTTCTCCTGGGGAGGAAGGCAGGAGAGGGGCCCGGCCAGAGCAAAAAATTTTCCCATCAGGGCACCCCTGCCAGCCACCTACCCACAAGCTCATCAGCCCATTGGCTGCCCTGAGGCAGGGCCAGGGAGGGAACTGCTGGAGCTGTTTGTCCAGCCTGTTGGGTGGGACCGTCGACAAGGAACAGGGAGAGGGCAGCTGTCTCATGGGGTCTCACCCTAATACTACCCTACCTACCACCACTGCCCACCCCTCAAGAGCTCAGCTGACCAGGCATAGCAGCCCCCAGCCCAGCACTCCAAGGAGGACAGGTCTATCACAGGTGAGCCTGGGTCACCAACAGCTATTTGGATGCTGTGGAAGGGCCGCAGCTGAGGTGTGGACCACACAATGAGGCTGCAAGAGGGCGAGGGCTCTTGGAGGAACCCCTGCTTCCTCAAAAACTAAGCCCTTGTGTCCTCCTGGGATTTTGGTCTTCTGTGGGGATCATCACATGGGGACCCAGAGAAGGAACTTCAAGATCTTCTAGACAGGACCCAGGTTTACCATTCTAAACCTTGTGTGCACTGGCCTCTAGTTACTCTGGCTTTCTCTGCAATTTATCTGATCTCGCCAGACAAGCTCAAACCCATTATGCAGATTAGGAAATCAAAGCAGAGACAGGGAGTTCTGGTTTACTCAAGGTCACAGATCAAGTTACCCTCTCTCCCGCGGGTGAGATCAACCATAGGCCAGACCTCCCCCCTCAGCCCTGTGGTGCATTTCCTGGAAATGTGATGATGCCAGATGTTTTGTTTGTTTATGTAGCAGCATCTGAGATGAACAGGACGGCTCCAGGCAGTGGATCTATGCCCTGGCCCCATCCCCAGTGACAGCCCATCTTCCACCTCTGAGACAGCAAAGTGTGGCCTGGGAGGGAGCCCCGAAGGGGAACATCCAGGATATCTGAGAACGCTCACGTGGCCCCAGCGCTCACGGCTCCTCCTCTGGGCTCATTCCTGCCACAAAGCCCCCTAGAAACAGCCTCAGGACCCCTACAGCCATGCTGCAGCAGGGAGTCCGTTCTGGAGATGCCCCCAAGAGAAATGATGGAAGAGGAGATGGACCCAGCCTGGCCGTGGCTCCTTTGCCCTCAGCTACAACTTAGCCAGGCTCCTCTGGTTCCAGGCCTCTTCTTTCCCTTGCTCTGGCTCTCGCTGTGTGGGAAAGCCCCTCTGTGGACTAATCAACACTCCTCTCTCTGAAAAGGGACAGCCCCTGGTCTCTGGAGGTTGACCAGTTATCGCCCCCATCGGGCACTTCTCCTGGGAGGCCCTTCTCTGCCCTGAGCCAGAAATGCAGGAGCCATCAGAGACTCAGCTCAGAGAGAGGGGAGGAAGCACAGCCATAAGACTGCCCCGGCTCCAAACAAGTGTCATCATGTGAAACCCCCTGCCTCGGCCTCCGTCAGCGGCTTTTGTTTAGGCTCCTGCCCCAGACAGGGGTCATCCTGAATATCCCTCTGACTCTGTCCCAGACAGGCTCTGTCTTGCCCATCTCCCCTGCCCTCCAAGCTGGAACAGGTGACTCACGGTGCAGGCTGAGGGAGATGTTGATGGTGTGCTCATCCACGAAGCCCTTCAGGCCCGGCATGCGGGCACACTTGAGCTGTGTCTGGGCAGCACTGTCCCCAACGTGCACCCAGCACACCGTCTCGTTAGCGTAGCTGAAGTCCATGGCTGTGGTCTGCCGTGTGCTGGTGGGTGTGATGGTAGAGACCTGGGCCCCACTCAGGTATGTAGCCAGGATGTTCTGTGAGTTGGCGATCAGCAGCACAGGGGGCCGGTCTACCGGCTCTGTAGATGGAGGAGAGAAGGGTCAATGCAGCAAGTGGCCCTGAGACCTCTCTGGCCACTCCCCATCAGGGAACAACACTGAGGGCGCCTAGCTGTATGGCCACAGGTGACCCCACCTACCGTTCTTGGCCTTGCAGGAGCGGTTGTCTGGCTGCAGCAGGTACCCTTCCACACAGCCGCACGTGAAGGAACCATCTGTGTTGGTGCACAGCTGGCTGCAGGTGCCATAAACCGAGCACTCGTCAAAGTCTGCCGGGAAAAGGCGAGAGCGTGGTCATTTCCAGCATGCCGAGGGCAGGGAAGGGAGTGCCCTCAGATACCACCAGGGATGTGTCCATCCCTACAGCTACTTCGGAGGACAGTTTGGCAGAATCTATTACAATAAGAAATGTGGAAACTTTATCACCTAGAGAGTCCAGACTTGGAATCTACCCTGGAGAAATATCCACACACGTGCATATTATCCATTCGTTCAGAAAAGATTTCTTGAGTACCTACTATGTGCCAGGTACTGTTCTAGACTCAGGGGATACATCAGTGAATAAAACAGATTCAAATTGCTGCCCTCATAAAACAAATTCCAATAATAAATGAAATACTGTTACTACGATAATAAGACAAAAAGGTAAATGGCATGTTAGAGGAACGAGTGCAATGGAAAGTGGCTGGTGCTATGGAAAAATATTAAGCAGAGAAAGGGGACAGAGAATGCAGGCGCTGGGGGTGGGATTTTAGAGCGGTAGGGATGGCCTCACTGAGAAGGTGGCATTTGTGCAAAGACCCCAGGGAGGTAAATTTAAAACAGAAGAGTTTGCATTGTGTGTAACAGAAGAAACTGGGAACATCTTATGCATCAAAAGGGAGATGGCCAAGTAAACTGTGGTAACAGTCATACATCACAGTGGTTTTTAAAAGAATGAGGTAGATCTCTACGTATTAACATGGAAAAATCTCTAGAACATACTGGGTGAAAAAACTGAAAAAAACATATGTACAGTATGATATTTATGTAAAAAAAAAATCACATGCACATAAACAGTACTTTCAATTAGATTCTCCATGAGTACATGTATACATGGACAGAAAAAGGCCTGGACAGAGAAGTAGCAAACTGGTAACAGAGTTGACCTCCAGAGAGATGGGAAAGGGACCAGAACTGAAGAGGGTTTGTCAAAGGGGACTTTGGTTTTATCTATAATGCTTTAATTTTTTTTTTTTACAAGAAAACTCACATATGACCTATATAATTTTTTTTTTTTGGCTGCACCGTGCAGCATGTGGGATCTCAGTTCCCTGACCAGGGATCGAATGCACACCCCCTGCACTGGAAGCGTGGAGTCTTAACCACTGGACCATCAGGGAAGTCCCTGACTTATATAATTTTTAAGACGACTTTTAAGAAGTCTGGTGGAGCCTTGGGTTTAGAGAGTGGGACGTTCGGCTTGCGAGCGGGAACGGCTTAGTCGTACACGGAGAAAAAACGATTTAAAAATGGGTGATGTTGAGAAAGGCAAGAAGATTTTTGTTCAGAAGTGTGCCCAGTGCCATACTGTGGAAAAGGGAGGCCAGCACAAGACTGGGCCAAATCTCCACGGTCTGTTTGGGCGAAAGACAGGTCAGGCTGTCGGATTCTCTTACACAGATGCCAACAAGAACAAAGGCATCACCGGGGGAGAGGAGACGCTGATGGAGTGTTTGGAGAATCCCAAGAAGTACATCCCTGGAACAAAAATGATCTTCGCTGGCATTAAGAAGAAGGGAGAAAGGGCAGACTTGATAGCTTATCTCAAAAAAGCTACTAATGCATAATCGTTGGCCACTGCCTTATTTATTATGAAACAAATGTCCCATGACTTTTTATGTGTACCATATTTAAATTGGTCTCATACACTAGAATTCAGATCATGAATAGCTGATGTAATATTTCTGTCCTGATTTAAATAAGATTGGCTTGTGGCTAAATGAATATGGTCAGCTTTTTGAATTTTGATAGTAATTCTGGTTCAGCAAGTACTGTCACTGTTTTCCCCTTCTAAAGAGATGATTAAACTTGAATAAGGAATGTTAAACTTTTCAGGGATATGGTGAATGCCTTCTCAAACCCTATAGGAGACTGGTTTTATATTTAGATTTCTATAACTGGTTATATTAATATATTTAAATATTGAGAAGCTCCCTCCACTGTCTCATAGACCAGCAAGATTCACCTGTGTTTCAAGTTGTGTTCATTCACCTGTTAAGGCAAGGGCTGAAGATACACTGACAATGTCCACTTTATCTTTTTGGTCTTAAATATGCCAATTTAATTAAAATTCTCCATCTAAAGTATTGCATTTTACTTAATGAAAGGCATTTTAGTGTGGTTTATGTATAGCATCAGATAAAGAATATTTAGTACTCCTCACATTTTATAGATGATCTTTAAGATCAGATGTTTTTAAAATTCACTGTGACATGATAGGTTGGGAAACTTGCTTGTGAATTCTCTACAAAATCAGACTAAGTTATAATTCAGGATTGTCTTTTAAACAGGTATTCAGAAACACAACTGTAGAACTACTGTAGATGTGTGATTGGTAATGATGCTTTTGCCAACTCAGAAGGGTTACAGTAGAGGAGCTCTATCATTAGCACAGATTTGTAAATTATCTGATCATAAGGCTTGAGAATTAAAAACAAAGTCACAGATCATGATTTTTCTAATGTACTTGATTTAATGACATACCAAGATGGTTGAAAAATATAATACCGCAAAATAAAAAAAATAAAAAATAAAAATAAAAGAAGTCTGGTGGAAGCAAGGAGTTAGGGCCCACAGTCATGCCCTGAGGCTATAAGGCCTGTAGCCCCGCCTCCTGTCTTGCGCCTTCCATCTGCTTTCTCCTCCCCGGCCCGGCCCGCTACCCCTCACCCCCAGCACGCGCGGTGGGCACACTTACCTTTGCAGGTCTTGCCGTCTGCCTGAAGTTGAAAGCTGTTGTTGCAGTAGCAGGTGGGCCCGTTGAGTGTAGGGACACAGTGGTGCTGGCAACCCAGATGAGAACACTGTCCTCGCTGCTCTGTGTGGGAGCAAGTGACACATACTCAGGCCTCCAGACCTGGCAGCCGTACCCAGACTGCAACCTTCCCCCAACCCTTCAGAAACCATTTCTGCTGCCTGCAGTGTCAGAGATGAAGGGGCTTACAAAGCATCGACTCTAAAAATATAGTGCCAGTGAGGAAACTGAGACGAAGGGTGGGTATAAGACAGGTCCAAGGTCACACAGCCCATTACGATTTAGAACCCACATCTCCCTGCTCTGGCTGCTCTGGACTCCCTCTGTCCCCATGGAGAGGGGTTCTGGTAGTTTGTTGGGGTCAACAGGAAGTGGGGACAGTGATTCTCATCCCCTTCACATACCTCTTGCCTGCTCTGCCCAAGGACTGCAATGTCGGCTTTGGGGCTAAGGGTGAAGAGCTGGCATGGAATCAAGTCTTTCTGTGCAGCACCCCAGCTCTTGTCTATAAGCACCCCTGCAACCCATCCCTTGAGCCCTAGAGGCCTCAGAGAGAAGGCCCAAGGTCCAGGTAGAGGATAGGAGGAGGAGCAAAACTGGCTCCCCTGGGATCCTTCTCTAATCTTCCTCCTGCCACTGACCCACTTCTACAGGGGAGACAGAAGGGAATGAGACAGGAGGGGGAAGAGGTGGGAGAGCAGCTGCCCCCCCAGACCAGCGACCCAATTAATGGCCTTGCATGGGGCCAGGCGGCCTGGCCACAAAGACCCCTTTGTCCAGCTGCCTCACACCCCTGCTCCCCCCCTCCCACCTAGGAGAGAGCACTGCCTGAGATGCTAAGACGTTTAGAGGCACTAAGCCTGCCAGGAGGAGCTGGGATCAGGGGCCGGACCCCGGTTCTTCCTTCTCCTCCCCATCTCTGCCCGAGAGCCCGAATGTGCTGCCCTGTCCAGCCTCCCCCAACACAGGGGGGAAATAGTGTTTGTTCTGGAAAATCTGGAAAAGAGTTTCTCTTCTGGATATGGGGTGGGAGGATGATGAGGTCCAACTTCTGTAATATCAGAGAAGGAAATTCAAACCCCAGGTTTTTGAGGTTCTTGGTTGCTTTTGATACTGACCAGGTATACAAAAGCAAGCAAACTTGAACACGCGCCATCCGATAAGATGGGACATGTGTGGTAATTGAAGTCAGTCCCTAAGCCCACACTCTGCATCCCATTCCAGGAGCTTCAGACAAAATCATGCAGAATCAACCAAAGGAAAGGATAAAAATCTTCCACAAACTCCCTTGCTCCACACTCCCTGCCCTCAGTGAACAGGATCCAGATGTGTCTCTTCCCACAGGCAGATGTTTTCTGACACGCGTTACAGGCACAGGACACGGTCCCCACCCCCCAGGGAAGATTGCCCCACACCCAGGGGCTTGCCTAGGGCCTCACAAAGCCAGGCTTCTGCTCCAGGCCCAGACCTTGAGGGCAATAGGAGAAGTCCCCATTCCCCGACTCACAGGCCTGAGGCCCTGCCTGTCCCCCCTGCCCCCAAAGAATCTCTCCCATTGCTCACGTGGGATCCAGACTCTCCCTGGGTCATGGGGGCCTCCAGGGGAAGAACTGCAGAGCTGGTGACCTGAGCTGCAGGTGGGAAGGAAGTCTGACCTATCATCCTACAAGTTCCCTCTTCAGCCTGGGTGACTTTCCCATCAAGCAACTTCAGAGAGCCTCAAAGATCTGCACTTCTTGGGGGACGCCTTTGGGGGCCCTGGCAGGGGAGGCAGGGGGACAAAACTCCAGAACCCCACCCCCACCCCAGCTTCAATCACAGCATCTGCTCTTCTCTGTTCATACTCATGTAAGAAACCATTTGAAGAAAAGACCCCGCTATTTACAAAAATAAAAAGTACAAAAACACTATCTAGTATAAAGCTCTCATTTCACAGGTGGGAAACTGGGGACTGGAGAGGAGTAGTGACATGTCCAAGCATACACAGAGAAGTGCCGGGGGCGCAGGGGAGCAGGACAAGGCCTCATCCCCCCGAAAGGTGCGAGGGCAGTCCTTGGATGGCGAGCCTCCAAACCTATCAGGTGCCCACCTGAGAACTCACTGCATCCACCTGGGACAGGAGAGGTGGAAGAGCCCTTACCTCGGCAGTGGGGCCCCTCGTCCGACCCATCTGTGCAGTCCTGGACCCCGTTGCAAAGGCGGGACATGAGAATACACAGCTCGGTGCCCATGCAATTGTGCTCGTTCGGCTGACATCGCTGGGTCTTACTCTGTGGACCTGGGGGCAGATGGAAAGGCCAGCATGACCGCACTGGCTACAGAGGCTGTCTGTCTAGTTGTTCACTGGGGGAGGGGGTGGGGAACTGAGACTGGGGTTTCAGCCACCCGTACTTTTTAGATCTCAGGAGGCCTAGGGCCTGGATAGACTCTTCAACCTCGAGCTCTCCTACGCCATTCCCAACAGCAGCTACACACCTGGGAGCCGCCAGGTGGAGGGGAGAACTAGGTCTTAGCAAAGAGTCCACTCTCCAAATGCCCCAGGCTGTGGACCCCAATGCCTCACATTCTACACTCAGGAGACAAAGTACACCTCCTTCCCATAGCTCCCCAGGTCACAGAGCCTGGGGCTGAGAGCTGGACCAAGTCTTCTAGAACTGCACTTCCCAATATGCAGCATCATACGTGGCTACTGAGCACTTGAAATGTGACTAGTTCCAACTGTAAGTATAAAATGCACGCTGGCAAAAACAAACAAAAAACAATGGGAGTTCCCTGGTGGCCCAGTGGTTAGGACTCGGCACTTTCACCACCATGGCCCTGGATTCAATCCCTTGTCGGGGAACTAACATCCCGCAAGCCACATGACATGGCCGAAAACAAACAAACGAACAAATAAATGAATAAATAAAATAAAATGCACACTGGCTTTTGAAGACTTAATACCACAGCCACAAAAAAGAATGCAAAATATCTCATTAATACTTTTAAACAAATAATATACTGAAATGATAATAGTTTGGATACATTGGGTAAAATAAAGTTGAAATTAATTTCACCTGATTATCTTTACCTTTTTGAAGGTGGCAACTAGAAAATTTCAAAATTGTGTACATGGCTTGCATTGTATTTCTATTGGATGCACTGTTATAGACCCCCAGCCCCAGAGCAGCTTGCCTGATGCAAGGCTTTGGAAACGGTCAAAGGCTGTGGTCCACTGATGATGTCTTGGTACTTCCTTTGTTGCCCAAGAAGATGGGCTGGGGGGAGGGCAGGGTAGCGCTCCTGAGGGGATTCTAAGGAGGCCAGGTGACCTACGGTGCTGGCTAAACCTGTGGGCTGGTAGACAGACCACTGCCCATTGGCTCCCAAGCCTGGACAGGGTGTGAGAGAGTGTCTGTATGTGAGTGCACCTGTCCGCCTGTGCCTGGTAGGAGTCCACATGCACAGGTGAGGGAGGTGTGTACCGTGGAGCAGAGTGGTGTGGAGTGAGGGTGAATCTGTGAATCTCCACGTGTGCTGGTGCTTCTGGCCTCAGTATGTGCATTTCCATGTCCTTTTGGGAGCGAGCCTGGGTTTGTGTGTGAGTGTCTGGGAGCATCTGTCTGAGTGCAGGTTGTGTCTCTGCATCCCCATTTCAGAGTGTTGACTCTGCGTTGCTGTGAGAGCGTGTCTGTGCCAGCATCTGCCTCTGTCTGTGTATGTCGGGGAGGGTGGAGGGGAGTGAGTCAGTGCCCGGGAGGGACTGAGCGTGGGTGTGATGGGTCCAGGAGCGTGCATGAGTGGGGACAGTGTGGGGATGTGTATAAGGTGGGGTTTACATCAAATTAAAGGGAGGATGGATAAAAAGAGCCAGATCTGGACCTTCCACATGGCTTTCTTTATCCCTAACGCCAAGCATTGGGGTCAGAAATGTGGAGCATAAAGACGGCATCAGACAAGAAGATGCTCCAGGCTGAGCCACCCCCCATACAAACACTTGCAGAATATCCTTGGCTCCCACACCTCCAGGGCAGGGTATGAGGGTGAGGCAGAGAGAACTGGTGGCTCCCTTTCTGGCCCTAAAATTACCCCTAGTAATTATGGGTGAGGGTATGGAGATGGGGCTGGGACAGGATAAAGCCGGAGAGAGAACGGAGACAGACCTAGGAATGCAGGGTCCCCTAGACCCCAGCCCAGATTAGCCCAGCAGGGGAGAGACTCTGCCAGCTGCCCAGGACTCTAGGGTCCCGCCAGAAAGTCCTCCACTCCCCCCCACTGGCAGGGTAAAGCCTGGGTGGGGACCTTTCTCCCAGTTTAAACAGCTGCCTCTGATTACACCACTTACAGAGGGCAGGGGGAGCTGGGGGAGGGCGGGAAATGCGCAGGGGTGGGGCTTCTGGGACAGAGACTGATCAAGAGCCAGTGGCCTTCGGCCTGGGAGCCTGAGGACAGGAAGGGGACCCAGCAAGACCTGGGGGCACTCATCCAGGATCAGGAGGTTCAGAGGTGGGAAGAAGAGGGATGAGCCAGGAGGGAGGGGAGCCTGGGCCCTCTCCTTCCAGGAAAGCTGTCAGCCCAGAGAACACAATCTCTGGCTGGCTTGGGGGTATAGCAGCTGAGGGAGCTCATTTCTGAGCACACCAAGCACCAAGCCGGGCTCTTTGAAGAGGGGGAGAGGACAGTTTTAGCTGTGTCATGTACAAACAATCATAGAGCAAGGTCCGCACCAGGCTAGAGCTCAACTGTCCTCATCCCAAACTGCCTGGGCCAAAAGGAAAAGGCATAAATCGGTGGTGTGGGGGAGGGATCCAGAAAAGGCACTTACAAATCTCGGGAGCCTCATCAGATCCGTCGGGGCAGTCCCTCTCACCATCACAGCGCCAGCCCTTTGAGATACAGGTGATCTGGTCTCTGCAGGCAAACTGCTTGGGGCTGCAAGTCTTAGGGACTGGGGTCAAGGGAAGAAAACAGGGGTGTGAATGAGGGATGCAGGCCAACTCTATGGCCTTAAAGCCCTCTAGGGCTCCTCCTCCTCCCCCAGCATCAGTCTCCATCTGGCTCAGACTCTGACCCACAGTCCACGTGTTGTGGGGGGGCACGTGGCTGGGGTTCACTCCCAGAACACTGCGTACCTGCGACGGCGGGAGGGGAAGGATGCAGGGAGCTCATTTTATTGCCCCCCACTCAGTCCCGAAGATTGCCTGTTCGGTGTGCCCGCCCCCAGTCCTCAGGGTCAAAGCCCTTGCTGTTCTCTGTTACTCTGGTCAGATACCAGCAACCCCACTTTGCTGACTGAGAGTGATGAGGCATTTAGGCCATTGACGTGTTTTCTCTTTATCTTCCTCCCTGTCTCACTAGAGGTCCAGAGCTGGTCTTTTCTAACCTCTCTGCTCCTTCGTCCTCTGGGACACTTTCGGTCCCTGGGACCCATCATCCTGCCCATCTCCAACTCTTTTTTTTTTTTTTTTTTTTTTTTTGCGGTACGCGGGCCTCTCACTGCTGTGGCCTCTCCCGTTGTGGAGCACAGGCTCCGGACGTGCAGGCCCAGCGGCCATGGCTCACAGGCCCAGCCGCTCCGCGGCATGTGGGATCCTCCTGGACCACGGCAGGAACCCGTGTCCCCTGCATCGGCAGGTGGACTCCCAACCACTGCACCACCAGGGAAGCCCCACCATCTCCAACTCTTAACCACCAGGCCCCCAGATGGGATGTGTGTTTGGGGTGCCCTTGGCACAGTGGTGGCTTGGAGATGGCATCAGCAGAGGAGCCCTGCCTCCACCTGCATTCTCTAAAGACACAGCCTCCCTTGCTGGTTAGACTTTCAGCAGATGCCCTCAGAGGTAAGAAGCACCTAAGATTGCTCAGGATGACAGAGTTGGAGAGCTGAGGCAGGGGGATGGCTGGGGTGACCTGTAGGAGCTGGTTTCAGCCCAGCCGACCTGTTAAGGTCCTATATCCGGGACCTCTTTGCCCTAACCCCTCACCCCCACCCGCTTCCCTCTGCTCCTGCCCCATTCTCTTACCTCATTCTCCAGGGATGAATTAAAGACGGTAATGCTAACCCTCACTGTTACCTCGGTATGTGCCAGGAAATGTGGTACATGAGTTCTTTCCATGTATCATCTCATTTAATCCTCTCCACAATATGACAAAGTAGGTACTACTAATACCACCATTTCCTAGATGAGGAAACCAAGCCTCAAAGAAGGTGGGTTCACACAGCAGGCAAGTGACAAAATCAGGACTCATACCAGTTGAGCTGACTCTAAGCTTTTAACCAACCAGTGCACACCAGTCTCCCCATTCTCACTGAGAGGTTCTCAGGAGTTGTTCCTCCCAATCCCGTCACCATGCCCTCCACAGGAAGAAAAGTACCCCCCTCCTTCACCCCCAGCCAGTCTCCCAGCCCTTCATCGCCTCTTCCTTGGTCTGTGTCAATCCCATTTCTCTTCGGCTCTCGTGCACTGGAAACCAGCTCTGTGCCAGGCACTGCACTAGGCACTAGGGTGCCAGGGAGGGGAGAGATGGCCCCTCAGGAGCCACAGCACCCTGGGAAGACAGCAGGGCAGAGTGAGCTCAGGGCTGGGACGGAGCAGAAGGAAAGTATGTCAGGGCTCTGAGCAGGGAGGGATGGAGTCTGAGGGGAGCCACACTGAGAAGACGTCCTCCCTCCCTAACCCCCATCTCTGGCAGAGGGGACAGCACTCAGGCCCCTGGCCAGGATGAGAGCCGAGTTCAGGAAACACATCAAGGATGGCCTGGCTAGGCCCCCAGCCCCGGAGTCCCCCTCCCCTCCCCCCACCCTGAGCAGGGAATAAAGGCCCCTTGAGGAGGTGGATAATGCTGAGTTCATTGCCCCACTGGGCCAGCTGTGAGGTCTTCCCGGGGAAACAGCCCGCCAGCCTAGTTAGCATGCTGGAGAACGGTCCTCTTCCCCTGGCCAGCCGAGACTGGCTGGTGGGGGGGCGGGTAGAGGGGGCTGGAATGGGACTCAGAGGCAGATGGGCTGTTTGGAGCCCAGAAAGGCCCCCATGCCACCCCTGCCTCCACCTGGACTTTTAGTCCACGCCCCCTCTCCTCCCCAGGGTAGAACTCACAGCCCAGGCCTGAGGTCACCGGTTGGTCACTCCAATCTCCCCTCCATTCTGAGTCCCAGCCATGATCCCCTCCTCCTTTGGCCCTCACTTTGTCCCCCCCGCTGTCCCCCACCCCCATTTTTGGCCTGAACTCGACAGAGGAAACAGCAGCTGGCAAACTCCGAAAGCTGGAATGAGAGAGATTCACAAACCAGATGTGCTCTTGCGGAGGGAAGGGAGCGGGGGATGGGGAGTGAAAGGAAGAGGAGCGCTCAGGGCCCCTGTCCCACAGCAGCATCCCTTTGGGCCGGGGCAGGGGGACTGGAGGTGCACGTCTCCCACAAGTCAGGGCAGCACAAGGATCTCGAGAGATGTGGAAGAACTTCCTTTCCATCAGGGATGGTGGAGAAAGCCCCAGGAATCTCAAGTGTGAAGGCTGAGGCCTGTCTTTGATTTCCTTCAGGGGGAAGAGGGGAGGAAAGAAACAAATAACCTCCTTTGGGGCAGTCTACACAGCCAAGGGAAGCCTCACTTGGAGGCAGAGGGAGCTGCAGTGCGGTGGGGTAGGAAACTTGTAATCTGCTTAGAGCCAGCAGCCAACCCCACTGCCCTCAGCTGCGCCTTCCGCATCTGATGCCAGCACCCAGGAAACCTACCTCCGTGGCCTTAGATGAAGGAACAACACGGCCCTAAGTTCAGGAGCAACTAGTGGCCTCCCCTGCCTCCCGCCCCTCATGAGACTTGGGGCTTTCTAAGGATATGAGCTAACATTTTTTAACATGGTCACTCTGTGTCAGCCACTGAGCTGAAACACTTTGTACACATTAACTCATTTAGATCCTCAAACCCTGTGACATGGGTACTGTTGCAATCCCCATTATACAGACGAGGGAACTGAGGTACAGAGCGATTCGTGACTGAACCGGCGGTTCCTCACTGGCCACGATGATGGAGCCACATGAAGAAGGAGGAAGAAGGGAAACGGCAGGGTCCTCTGGCGCTGGGAGCGGGGACAGGGATTATAGGAGGTGGCAGTGGCCTTCAGGGCTCCTCAGAGAGGAGGGGAGAGGGTGGAGAAGACGGAAAGTGACAAGAACGGGACAGAAGAGGGAAGAGAGAAGGGAGAATAAGGAGGAGAGGACTACGGAGGGAGAGCGAGCGAGGTTGCAGAGAGAACGCCAGGACACAGGGGCGTCTGTTCTCAGCTTTGCCCGGAGATGAATGTGACCGCCATGCTAACTCTGGCCAACACCCCTGCCCCCCCTCAAACCCAGGCACCCAGCCCAGCCATGGCCCCCAGGGCCACCAAGATGGAGCCAGAACAGGAGGTGTAGGGTTGGGTGTGCATCCAGACACAACATGGACCCCGCTGCCCTGCTTGAGCCTTGGCTGTCGTCCTGTCCCATTCTGGGACCTTGGGGGCAGGGTGGGGAAGGGCGGTGAGAGGGCCTGACCAGAGTAGAGAGGGTGACAGGGAAGTACAGCCCTGAGGGAGTCTTCTCCAGAGGAGGGGACCCATCCGTATATCCCCTTGGGAGCAGAGATGGAGAGGAAGAGAGATGTTGAGATTTCCTAAAGACCCAGGAGACCTGAGACAGGGTAAGCGTGAAAGAGACCCCTGAGACCCTTTTCAAGAGCAGACACAGCAGACGGAGAGATAGGCTGTGTATCAGGGGATGTTTTCTGAAAGGAGCCACATGACATATCTAAGGGAACAGAGGGGCCAGGGGGTGGCCAGGGGGTGGGGGGCAGAGCCTGCAGGAATCTAAACTTTCAAACATATGGGGGTGGGACAGCAGGGGCCTCCCAGACCCTACCAAGAGCTTTTCACTGAATTTTATGTATTTTGGGTGTTACCCGGTGGCTCCTTCCCGCAGCTCAACGAGGCTCAGACACATTTTTGTCATTCCTGAGTCTGGGCCTCTGCTTTGCGGCCTGGACAGACAGACAGGATGGCTTGGGCTGCTGGGGGAGGGGAAGGGTCTCCCCCTCCATCCTGAGTCAATATTGACTCAGCAGGACATTAGCCTGACCTCCCCACCATCTTTTCCTTTCCCCACAAGTAAAATCAGACCCTTTGAATGTCTCCAGAGGTCAGCATATCTCTCACCAGGCCTTTAGAAGCCCTTCCCACCTACCCCCCAACACACACACAGCTTATGCGCTGCAGAAGTAAAAGCTCTAAGCTCCTGACCCATTCCTCACACCTTTCTCCAGTTCTCAGGTTATGAGGAAGTTCTGCCAGAAGTCTAACCTCCCTCCTCCTTTCTGAATTATCTGCACTCCCTCTCTTACTCAACCCACAAAGGGTATCAAGTTCCCTTCTTCCAGAAACATTCTCTCCAAAATTAGTGGAGGGGGAAGAAGAGAGAGGAACTTGGAGGAAAGTGGAGGGAGAACTTTCACTGCCGAACTGGATATTCCAAGCTTGGCCTGGGAGGGGAAGCATAACTCCAAAATGGCGAGCACATGGGAAAGCCCAGGAGAGACTTCTGCTCCCAGGTAGCTTTCAAGATACCAAGAGGCCTGGATGGAGGTGGATGGAGACAGACAGAGACAAAGCAAGAGACAGAGACTGAGAGAGACAGGACAGAGAATGCCACAAAGGATGAGGTAAGAGAGATGAGAGGATGAGAGACAGAGGTTCCTTGAGGCCAAGAGAGCACACACCAATGATAGACAGACAGAGGCCAAAACGAGGGAAGGGGTCTCAGCCGAGAGGTTGCCAAGACAACGACACAGTTGTCTTGGGATGAACCCGGAGAATAACATCCCTGAGACTCAGGGTGGGGAAGCATACACCCTGACTTGGACAAAAAGAGTCCCTGCCCTAGCAGTGCCTGATCCAAGGGAGACTCAGAATAGGGGCCGCTGCCACCCACAGAATTGGGAGGGTGGGAGGAAGGAACACTGAAGCTCTTCAACAGGGAAGCCAAGGCCTCCAGGAGATTCTCATCTTCCCTGGGGGTGCAAGAGGGATAAATACCTCCCCTCACTGTCCCTCACCTCTTTCCCAGGGAGATTTTACACTGGGACCTGGGGCCACCGCACAGGAAGCAATCCGGAGCCAACTGCTTCCTTCTCCAAACAATGCAGGATCCTGCTAACCAGGCTGAAATCGGACTGAACACAGGGGCATGGGTCTAGGTTCTTCAAACACCCACACCCAGCACCCAGCCCCACCAGGTCAGGGACAGCTTGCATGGTCCCACTCAACTGCACTCAGATTCCCAAAGGGCGAGGAGCCCCCATCCAGAGTTGGAGGACTTCAATGCTGGAGAGTTCATAGAGGGCTGGGGAGGGGGTGTGCCCTGAGAGGAAACTACTGAGGGGAATAAGCCTTAGGTTTGGGGGTTTGATATGCAAAGGCTGAGACTACAGCAAGAGGAAAGAAAGTTAGACTTGGTAAGGATGGGCTTCCCAAAGGTAAGGAAGGAGTTTTGTAAAGTTCCGGGGATTTGAACAGGATCTGGCTCTGGCCAGGGCCCCTGCTGACATCCTTAAGAGGCCCAGTGATGGGGAGTGGTTGGGGGCAAAAAAATATAGAGAAAATGGAGGAAGGGGGAGCAAGATTAGGAGAAAAGGAAGTCTTGAGAAGCAGCCTCAAACATCAAAATATCCCTCCATCCCCAAATCAATGTCTTACACATCCCTGGTTTGAAAGACGAGGGTGAGGGGAGATGTCCAAGATCTGAGTCTGACCAGGGGAGAAAGCAGTTTGGAACCATCTCTCAGAGAGCCAGAAGGCAAACAACTCAGCCTCAAAACTCACTTAACTGTCCAGCTTGTCTGATAAATGGTAATACACTGGCTCGAGGGGGTACGTGGAGATGGGTAGGAGAGAGGGAGGCAGCCAGCCCTCTCCACTACAAAATGTTCCTAATCTCAGCAGGGACCTCAATAACTCCTCTTCCCATTCCCCATTCCATCTGTTTCTCCATCCTCCCAGGTAGCAAGTATACTCAATTCTGTCTACTAGCAGGGAGTGACATTGCTCCCCAAAGAGAAGGGGTCCCTGGAGATTGGGTTCAGGCATAGCAAGAGAAGGCAGAAATGGTGGAGAAGGACCCTAGGGCTGCTCCCCTGGAGGGAAAGCAGCAAGGTCTGTGATAGCAGCAGAAAGGAAGGTTAGACATTGAGTCAGGTAAGCTGGAGCCAGGACGTGTCCTTCTCTGGAAAACAAAGGAGAAAGTTGTGTGTCTGTGGGCCTGAGACATGAGGGCAGGAGTGGGGATAGAGGCTGTCCCGGACAACATTGGCCCTACAGGTCTGTGCAGTTTCCCTTTCCCATCCCCCAGAATGGGGTAGAACCGATGATTCACTATTCCCATTCTTAAGGTGAGAACAGTATGGGTGTTTGGGGAGGGGTCCTCTCTCCAGGACTTTGGATAGAGTTTGGTTTGAGCTGGGGTTACAGCTGTGGAATGGGTGGAAACTTACAAAAGCGTGGGAGACCATTAAGGAAAACACATCCAGTCTCCCTCTTCCACTCACCACGCACCAACTTGGTGTGGCAGATAGAACGGCGTTGGAACCCTGGGGGTGAAGCTCCCTGGGGCCATTCCTGACCAGGCTGGGGACCTTTTCTGCTCTCCACAGAGACCCCCCTTTTCCCTCTGCCTAACTCCATCCACCTTCCATCGTGGGGCTCTTGATGGGTCACTCTCTTAAAATTTTTTTCTATCCCTCCCAGAAGTCGCTGTACCCAAATCTCTCTGCCTCAGTTTCCCCTCTCACTTCACAGGGCTGAGAACAAGAAGAAACAACATGCATAACTGAGGAAGTCATGGGCAAGGGCTGGTCTGAAGGGTATTCAGGGCAGAGCCTCTTTCCTCCTCTTGGGCAGATAATTGATGTGGGGTGGGGGGTAGGCAGACAGAGTCCCCAAGACGGCATAACTGAGAGCTACTGAATATATTGTCTTTCTGGGCACAGCTACTTCCTGACCCCTTAACCTCCCTCCCCCCACTGAAGCAAGTTGTGGGGAGGGGAAGAGAGAGAGAGAGAGATAGTCTGGTTTCAGAGAAAAACTTTCCCAATCACAATCTGGCAAAATTTGGAAGATGGAGGAGGGGTGCATGATGGTATTGGGTCCAGATTTTTCCCTGGATGAGAGGGCTAAAATGACGGGAAGGGATGAGATCCCACCCCTTCCAAATCAGGGGCCCAGCCCAGCCCAACCCCATGACCCCAGCTCAAAGCTTGAGCAAGACTTGAACCAGTGACTCACAAGTAAGAGGGAAAATAGCTGACATTAAAGAAAGGCAAGAGGGCACCCCAATTCTCCAAAAGGACACAGTTCTAGCCCAGTATACAAAGTGTGTGCGTATAAGGGGAGGAGGGGAAATGGTGGAGAGAAATAAACACATCTACCAAAGGAGCAGGGAATTAGGGGGTGGGGGCATAGCCATAACCCCATCCAGCCTCCAACTCTCCTTCCAGTACAAACTGAGATCAGACCAGAAGTCAGGGAGAAAGCAGCCTTCCTCCACCCTCCCACCTCAGCATTCCAGGCCATTCTCCAGACCCCTTCCCCAATGATGACATCTAACGTTTTTCATCTCAAAGCTCCCAGGAATTAAGAAGGAAAATTCAAAGTCATATAGCTTCGCCTTCCCTCACCCGCTACACCCCCCAACACAGCCCTTTCCAGGCTACTGACAGAGGCCCTGAGAGGGGGAAGTGCTCATTTCGGAACCCAGGCTGGCAGCCCGCTGGATCCTGGACCCAGGCCTTCAAGCCCGGTCTCCAAGGGCCCAGATTCCACACCCAAGCAGGGGGCCCTCCCGTGGCCCTCTCTCTCCCCACCACAGCCATCCCCCCTGTCCTGCCTGCCCTCTGCCCAGCGGGGCACCCCTGACCCGGCTACCCTTCCAGATGCAGAGGCCACTGCAAAAGGACCCCCGCCCCCTTTTGCAGCCAGTAAACAGCAAATCCGGATTCCTTTACAATTCAGATGTGCTGTGGGGGGGTGGAGGATGTAGGGGAGGCGGAGGCCCTCCCCCACCAGAGATAGGAAAAGAAGGCCTCTAGATGCCAGGATCAGAAAAAGGGGGATCCCTCCTCTCCCTTCCCAGGCCTCTGGTCTTTGTTTGGGCTGGGGGGGTCCCAGAAGCATCATTTGCCCGGGGCCCCTATCCTCCAAATTGGACCCCCATCCCCACCCCCAGTCAGGCCGCTGCTGTGTCAGCTGGACTAGGATAACAAAAGGCACCCCCTCCCGCGTCTCCCTTTCCCATCCGAACGCAGGGGTGGGGGCTGGGGAGTGGGTGTCCCCAAGGGTCCAAGGGGGCCGCGGAATCTCACTCACCATCGACAGCGGCCGCGACCAGAGCTGAGAGCAGGGGCAGCAACAGCAGCAGCGGCGGGGTCAGCATGGTGTGGGCTGATGCAAGCAGCAGCCCCCTGCCCTCTGGTCCTGTTACTTTTCGCCGTCGCCGCCCCCCCCAATTGGGGGGTCCCCCCTTTTCCTCCTTCCTCCCTTCTCCTCCTCTATTCTTATCCTATCCTTCAGCAAAGCTCACCAGGGGTCTGGGTGAAGAGATAGAGTTCGGAGCCCCTTGGGGAGGGCCTGCAGATGGGGCTGCACCCTCTGCCCCCAAATCCAAACCCTTCACCCCCGGCTTTTCTCTTCGTTCCTCTTTTTCCCCCTCCCGGGCGCAGCTCACAGCCCCATCTCCGAGCCGCCTCCGGCTGCAAAAATGCACAATTGGGAGGAGGCGGGGTGGGGGAGTGGGGGGCGTGGACCGGGTGGGGGAGCCTTCGGAAGGGGCCTGATGGAGCTATGGGGTCTCCCCTCGTTTCCGCCTCCTCAGTGCACGGGCCTGGAGCTCGCACCACTGTTCCCCGGACTGAGGTGCCGCGGGGCGGGCTGAGGGGGGGGGGGAGAGGGAGGGGACCGGGAGAGGAGGGAGGGAGAGAAGGGGCGGGGAAAGAAAAAAAGGGTGGGGGGAGAAAGAGCTACGCGGCAATCCTGTGAATGCGCATGCGCCGATTTGGCGCGCTGCCCTGGGGAGGGGGAGACAGAGCGGCGACCAGATCTGGATCTCTGGCTACCGGTCCGAGAGCGGGGGGTTCCCGGGGTCCCGCTGTCTGGTTTTGGGCCTGGAGCGCCCATTCCCGTGACTGGGCCTTTCTCCCTTGCGCTCGGGAGCTGAAGGGGCGAGGGGGGTTGGGCAGGGGGGGTTGAGGAGAGCTGAGCGGCTTTTCCTTGAAACTCGGTGTCTTGCCCTAGAATTTCAGGCCCCGTCTGCGGATCCAAGACCGGGAGGCCTGGACCGAGGCCTGATCTCCTGGGGGAACCCTGACTGTGCCTTCCCATGACTGGGGTGGGGTCGGGGGCTGCCAGTTCGCGGGGAAGATGCGGGGAGAAGCTGAGCTTTGATTTGGAGACTTTGTAAAACCTGGACGGGGATTGGGGCCTGCGGCGGAGGGGGGCGGGGTGGGGGAGGGGCCGAGACGGCCTGCCCCAACCTCGCTCCCGGACTTGGAGTAAACAGGGACACCCACCGGGACACGCCGGAGCTTGTCCGCCCGCCTAGGGCTTGGGGATGGAGCCCACCTTAGTACCCGCCCCGCCCTGCTTGCCTGGCACCGGGAGGGGTAGGCCCTGGTTTGGAGGGAGGTGAGTCACCAGCGGGTGGGGTTAAGGAAGGTCCACCCACCTTCGCCCCAAGAGGTCGGGACTCATTTATTTTTTTGTTTGGTGTTTTGTTTTTTTATACCTTACGACTGGCTTCCCACCAAGTCGGGGTTTTAGATTCCGAGCAACAGGGATTTGGAATAAGATGAGGGACTCTGGACCTCTGTTTCCAGGCCTCGAGTTCTAAGGAGGTGTCTGCTGAGTGCCGGACCTTTGTCCCAGCCTGAGTCCGTAACGGAATGCTGCTTTGAGTCCACAGGGCGCCGGGCGGTTCCCAGAGCCCAGTGAATGTGCTTCTGGCCACTGCCCCCTTCTGGGCGGTGTTTTAAGGCTGTACCTTGGGTGTCTGACTTTCTGGTGTCTGGAAGTCAGAGTTCAGGGAGACAGCAGGCGACGCCAGAAATTCACATTAGAGATGAGGGAGGCTTGCACCACCCTTCTCCCTTTTAAAGTTCTATTCAAGGAAAGGCCCCAAATCCTCACGCCAGCCTGGCCCTGGCAGAAAGTGGAGCAGCATGGAGTACTTGTCTATTGATGGCAGTGAGAGCAAGAGAGGAATCCAGAAGGAGCTAGACCTTTTCACCAAACCAGAGCTTCCTCCTGGCTCGCCTTGCTCAGGGCTAAGGCCACCTGCCTTTAGTCTCCCAGGCCAGAAACCTCAGACTTACTGCCAACTTGTCTTCTGGGCCTTTCTCTCCTATACCAATCTTGGAAACCTGTGCTCAAGATTTGTCATTTTTTTCCTTTGAAATAGAGTTCAGATTTCCTCCATTTCCACTGCTGGAGTTTCTCTGGGCAGGGGTGGGGTCTTACTCATCCTTTCATCCAGACCTCATGGGCTAACAGTGGTGGTCACATGGCAGGGACTTACTAAATGTTTTTAATGAACTCCTACTAGGTTCCTTCTTCTCCCAGGACCCCCTCTCCTTGTTGTCATCCAAGTGAAGTCAGATTGAAACAGACTTCAGGCAGCTTTGCAAGGAAAAAGCTAGCTGGAGTGACCATACGTAGCCCGAGAGGGTTGTGAGGGGGCAGCCCCATTCCTCTCCCTGATACCTATCTCATGCAGGTGAATCTTCCTGAAACTGCTTTCCCTGTGTCTCTTCCTGGCTGGCAAACCTCTACTGGGTGCCTATAGACAATGGAATCAAACGTGAACTCTTCTCCCCATCCTGGCCTCCCAATATCTGGCCTCAGCCAGCATATCGACACTTCTTGTTTGCTACGTCCCAACCCCTGCTATCTCCTGAATGTGAATGTGTGTTTATTTTTATGAACGTTATATTGTAAAAAATGGTAATACTTAGTGGTTGCAAAACTCAGAGTATAGGAAGGTACAAGATGAAAAGTAAACTTGCCACTACTCTCCATACTAAGAGTTCCTTGGGTCTCCTTCCAAGAGGTTTTTTTTTTTGAAATGATAAACAGGGAATTCCCTGGTGGTCCAGTGGTTAGGACTCGGTGCTTTCACTGCCAAGGGCCCAGGTACAATCCCTGGTCAGGGAACGAAGACCCCACAAGCCACTTGGTGTGGCCAAAAAAAAAAAAAAAAAGAAGATAAACAAATATAAATAAACATCTTTTAAAACCACAAATGAACTCATACAGTATATACTATTCTGGAACTTGCTTTTTTTTTTCAGTTAACTCATCTTGATCCCTTTCCACATTGTACACACCCATCTAGCTCACTCTTTGTATTGGCTACTTGGAGTCTCCTTGCTTGGATACTCCACAGTCTACTGGGATTGTTAGGCCCTTGGGTTATTTCCAATGTGTGAAGTGCTGAGGTTGTTTCTATAAGACAAGAGAATGCATATTTCTACTTGAGCCTTTAATTATACTCTTCTCTCATTTGCTTCCTACCCTCATCAGCAAGGCTCTCCTGTTATTCTCACTCTGCCCATCTCTCCTGTTCCAAACTTGCTCTCAAGATAGCCTCAGTACCGAGAACTCAGCACTTAATTTCGAGGGTTCTGTGTCCACCATCAGACCATAAGGTGGTCCCTAAGGGCAGGTAACATGTCTTTTACTTCTTGTATCCACCCAGCGTTAGGGCCTCTTGATTGTTCAGTGGGTAAGCTGACAGGAGTGTTAGGACTAGGGGAGTCTGTGCTGGTAGAGGAGACAATCATAATTAAGTACCATCGAATGGGATGTGACTGGAAGCATTTTCTCCATATTTCTCCTATAGCACCCATTATATAGTCCCTCTCTCCTTCAGCTTCTTCTCTTTCTCCCCACTTCTATTCAAAGAAGCTTTTTCCATCTTCAAACCCTTGGGTTGGAATTGTAACCAAATAGGGGAAACCAAGGAGGAATTCTCTGCAATCCATGATCGGGATATCAAGAATGGTGACAGTGGGCAAAGAAATTGGTGGAGAGGATATCCCCTTATTTTGGATCTCCCAGCAGATTATTAAACATTTCCCTTTCCTGTCGACTGTTAACAGGCACTGAGATGGGGCATTAAGGGGGCAGCTCTGGGATTGAATGTCAGGCCAGAGACTGACACCACCTAGCGGTCAACTAAAGAAGTGTAAACATGAAGAATGTCTGAAGGGTCTGGTGGAAAGTGGGAAGAGAACCAAGATTTACTGAGTACTTACCATATACCAAGTCCATGCAGTGGATTTTACATGGATTAGCTCATTTAAGTCTTATAACCGCCTGTGGCATAAGTGTTCTTTTCACTTTGTAGATATGGAAATAGAGTCTCAGAAAAATTAAGGAATCTGCTCCAAAGCACAGTGCAGATTGGAGCCCAGTTTTCTTTCATTTAATAAACATTTATTAGGTACCTCATATGTGCCAGTTACATTGGTAAGCACTAGGGACGAGAGATGGAAACACACAGTCTCAGCCTTCAAGAAGTGTACAGGTTAGTGGGGTTGTGCAACTAAATCACTGACAATTACAACAAAGTGCCTTAATGCCTGTGATAAAGGTACATGGCACAGAGAGAACCAGGGCAGGATACCTATTCCAGATAAGAGGGTCAAAGCAGGGCAGAGTAGATGATACCAGACTATGTGTTGAAAGAGAGGAAGGAGATGATAAACAATGACAGAAGGAAAGTGTGTTTTAGGCTGGAGGACAGGCAGAGGCATGAAGAAGTTTAAAGTATTTGACACAATTATGGTATGGCTGAAGCTTAAGGTACTTATTGGGGAAGATAATGGATGAAGTATCATGGAGCCTAATCAAAAGGGTGATTTTAGCCACACTAAGGACTTAGAATTTTTTTCTAGAAGTAGTGGGGAGCCAGGTGAGAAATTGATGAAGTCCTTAACGCACAAGCCATAGAGCTGAAGAGGAAGAGGATTCCAGGTAAAGAGGTAAGATCAAGTATATTAATTAGTTTATCATGTTGGCCTAGAGGATAGTGACAGGGAAAGCTGAGTCTAGAAACTGTGGCTCACATTAGAACGTTCTCAACTTCTCAGATTTTGGCAGCACATTAGAATCACCCAGGGAGTTTTAAAATCCCAATGCTGACAAAAAAAAATTCTCAGTGCCAGAGAACTTGTACTACTTGACTTCAAGACTCGTAAGCTACCGTAATCAAGACACTATGGTACTGGCATAAAGATTGACAAACAGATCCGTGGGATAGAATAGAGGGCCAGAAATAGACTCACACTTAAAGGTCATTTAATTTTGATGAAGATGTCAAAGCAATCCACTGGGAAAAGGAATATCTTTCCAACAAATTGTGCTGAAACAACTGAATATCCATATGGGAGAAATAAGTAAATCGTGATCCCTACCTCACACCATGTGCAAAAATTGATTCAAGATTAATGATAGACCTAAGCCATACAAGCTAAATCATAAGGTTTTTAGGTGAAGACATGGAATATCTTCATGACTTGGAAGTAGGCAAAAATTTCTTATGTTATAGAAAACAATAACCATAAAAGAAAAAAAAATTGATAAAAGAAACATCAAAATTGATGCTCATCAAAAGACACCATTAAGGGCTTCCCTGGTGGCACAGTGGTTAAGAATCCGCCTGCCAATGCAGGGGACACAGGTTCGAGCCCTGGTCTGGGAAGATCCCACATGCCGTGGAGCAACTAAGCCCGTGCGCCACAACTGCTGAGCCTGCATGCCACAACTACTGAAGCCCGTGCGTCTCGAGCCCGTGCTCCACAACAAGAGAAGCCACAGCAATAAGCCTGTGCACAGCAACGAAGAGTGGCCCCTGCTCGCCGCAACTAGAGAAAGCCTGTGTGTGGTGATGAAGACCCAGTGCAGCAAAAAATAAATAAAATTAAAAAAAAAAAAAAAGACACCATTAAGATAACGAATAAGTAAGCCAAAAGGTAAGCAAAATATTGATCTCACAAAGAACTGGTATTGGGACTTTCCTGGCGATCCAGTGGTTAAGACTCCACACTTCCATTGCAGGGGGCATGGGTTCAATCCCTGACCAGGGAACTAAGATCCCACATGCCATGTGGTGCAGCCAAAAAATAAAAAATTAAATTAAAAAAAAAACTGGTATCCAGGATACATAAAAAAGTTCCTATAACACAGTAATAAAAAGACACCCCATTTTAAAAAGATGGACAAAAGATTTGAACAGCTACATCACAAAAGAACATGTATGGGGCTTCCCTGGTGGCGCAGTGGTTGAGAGTCCGCCTGCTGATGTTCGTGCCCCGGCCCGGGAAGATCCCACATGCCGCGGAGCGGCTGGGCCCATGAGCCATGGCCGTTGAGCCTGCGCATCCGGAGCCTGTGCTCCGCAGCGGGAGAGGCCACAACAGTGAGAGGCCCGCATACCGCAAAAAAAAAAAAAAAAAAGAACATGTATGAATGCCCAATAAGCACATGAAAAGTGCTCAATATCTCTAGTCATCAAGAAAATGCAAATTAAAAACACAGTGAGATAATTCTCCATACTCACCCAAATGGTTAAACTTTAAACAACTGACAATACCAAATGCTAGTGAGAATGTAGAGCAACTGGAACTCTCATACAGTGTTGGGAATGTAAAATGTACTATAAATTTGGAAAAATATGTAGCAGTTTCTTATATAACTAAGCACATATCTACCCCATGACCCAGCAATTATACTCCTAGTTATTTATTCAAGAGAAATCAAAACGTATGGTCACACAAAGATTCAAAGAATGTTCCTAGGGCTTCCCTGGTGGAGCAGTGGTTAAGAATCCACCTGCCAATGCAGGGGACACGGGTTTGAGCCCTGGTCCGGGAAGATCCCACATGCTGCGGAGCAGCTATGCCCATGCACAACAACTACTGAGCCTGTGCTCTAGAGCCCGTGCTCCCCAACAAGAGAAGACACCACAATGAGAAGCCTGCGCACCGCAATGGTAGCCCCCGTTCCCGCAACTAGAGAAAGCCCACACGAAGCAAAGAAGACCCAATACAGCCAAAAATAAATAAATAAATAAATAAAATTTAAAAAAAAAAAGGATGTTCATAGTAGTTTTCTTCATAATAGCCAAAAACTGGCTATGGCCCAGGTAGCTATCATTTTTTTTAAAAAGGATAAGCAAACTATGGTATATCTCTACCATGGGATACTACTTAGTAATAAAAATGGACACACTATGGATACACACAACAACACTACAAATCTCAAGACATGGTGAGTAAAAGAAGCCAGACATAAAAGCACATCCTGGTTTTTTGTTTTTAACTGAAGTATAGTTGATTTACAATGTGTGCCAATCTCTGCTGTACAGCAAAGTGACTCAGTTATACACATATATACATTCTTTTTTTATATTATTTTCCATTATGGTTTATCACAGGATATGGAATATAGTTCCCTGTGCTATATATTAGGACCTTGTTGTTTATCCATTCTAAATATAATAGTTTGCATCTACCAACCCCAAACTCCCAGTTCATCCCTCTCCCTCCAAAGCACATCCTGTTTTATTCCATTTATATGAATTCTAGAACAGACAAAACAAAGCTACCATGGAAGAAATTAGAACAGTGGCTCCCCCAGGGGGTGGGGTGAGGAAAATGACCTACATCTTGATAGGGATGTAGATGTCATACAGCGACCAAGTGGTAGGGCAAGGATTTGAACCCAGGTGGCCTGGCCCCAGAGGCCATGGTTTTAACCACGTTACATTGCTTTGCCCCTCGTATGCTGCAGCCTTGAATGTGGATGAGGTTACAAGGAAGTGTAGCCTGTGAAGACAGGAGACTGAGAAGGAGCACCCAGACAGGTAGGAGGAGGTCTAGGAGAGAGGGACCATGAAAACCAATGGGGGAAGAGCTTATTCAAGAGTGGCTAACAGTGTTGAATACTGCTGAGCAGTCCAGACAGAAAAGGGACAGGTCATCATTCTAGGAGGGCATGTGTGACATGGGTCAGAACAGTTTAATTGGACTGGTGGGGGCAGTAGCCAGCTGGCAGTGTACTGAGGAGGTGAGGAAGGGAAGACAGGGAATGTGAATAACTTTCCCAAGAAGCTTGGCTGTACCGGGGAAGAGGGAAAGACAAGACAGTAATTAGAGTGCTAGTTAGAGGGCTGGAATTTCCTTGCAGAGGCTCAATCCTGATCACAGTTGGCTCCATCCAGAGACGCCTGCTTTCGCCCACCCACCAGGGCTGCTAATTGTCCTTCTGTGAGGTGAAGGTCTGTTGGCCACAGTAAGCCCCTGACAGCCGCAGGGACCTTGACATTTGGGACCTTGAGATCAGCTGACCCCACCATTGCTCACATCCTGTCATCCTTGGCAGGCCTCAATGGGCGTTCACCCGTCTCCACTCAGCCTAGTGCTTCCTCTTCCTGACCACCCTTGCACTGCTCCCCAATCCCTTCCTTGCACAAGGCATTGGGTCACCCTTGGCTCAGATTATCCTTGCCCCTCTTTGCTTGTCTGAAACATGGCTCTTCCCTGAGGACACTCTTTTTTTTTTTTTTTTTTTAAAGAGATATCACTTATTCTCCCAAGTGGACAAGTCAGGTGGTGGTGGGAGCAAGGGCAGTCAGCCTGTTCTGTGCTCTCCATTTCTTAGAGTCAATGTGGCTCCACCAAAGTCTCAGTTAGGGATGCATTGAGCAGCAAGGACCAGAAGACCCAATTAAAGGAGATCGAATAAAGAGTTTTAGAACAGATCCAGGGCTGGTTGATTCATCAAGAGTTTTCTACCACTTCACGCTGATACTCTGTCTTCAGGGGTTGATGGTCTCTTTCCTCACAGTTGCAACATGGTTGCAGCTATTCCAGACATCACATGCGGACTTGACATCGAAGAAAAACAAAATCTTTTCCAAGATCCTCCCAAAGTCCTATTGGCCAGGACAATGGAAATACCATGATTGGCAAGACCAATGAGATTCATCCCCTAAATGCATGGGGAGGGAACACCTGTACATAATCCAGACTTTGCCAACAAGGGAGAAAGACACACTGCTGAGCAGGCATCATCAGTGTTTGCCCCGATAGTCATACAAATTCCTCTTCCTTTTAAGGGCCAGCTATTTCACCTTCCATTGAGAAGATGTGTAGCATACTGCTTAAGGGCAACAATGCTTATGCCAGACTAACTGGGTACAAATCCCAGCTTACTTGCCAGCTCTTTGGCCTTGGGCAGATTACTTAAACCTTCCACACTGCAGTTTCCTCATCTGTAAAATGAGTGCTATCAGCACCATCCAACAAAACTTACCTGTGATGATGGAAATGTCCCACGCCTGTGCTAATAAAGTAGCCATTGGTCATACGTGGCTGTTGAGCATTTGAATGAGACTAGTGCACCTGAGGAACTGAGTTTTTTAATTAAAATGAAAGAGTCACAGGGACTTCCTTGGTCCAGTGGTTAAGACTCCCTACTCCAAATGCAGGGGGCATGGGTTTGACCCCTGATTGGGGAACTAAGATCCCACATGCTGCATGGTGTGGCCAAAAATAAATAAATAAATAGTCATATATGGCTAGTGACTACCATATTGGGCACATAGTTGTATTTCACAGTATTGTTGTAGGATAAAATGTACAGTACTTATATAAAAAGTAGGGATGAAAGTAACACATGAACCCTCACTAAACGTTATTACTTTTGCTGCCATCTGCTGATGGGTCATTTGCCCAGTCTCCTTGAAGAAACACTTTGGCATCTGACTCACCGTCTTCCTGGCCACCTCAGGTCTTTAGCAAACCCAGGTGGCTTCAGTGTTCATGCAGGTAGTCTAGCGGCACCCTGGCCTCTTGGTTCTTGACCTCCTCAACTCCAGTGCTCACCTCCATGTTGCCATAGCCACTCACTCCCATAGCTGTGACCTCTGCCACACCCTACCAGGAGAACTCGACGGAAATCTCACCCCCTTGTCTCCGACCAGCCCTTCAGTTCCTTCTTTCCCTTGCTCCCAGGAAGGCTGATCTTTAGGTTGGTTGAGACTTCCAGTTCCTTGACTCTGTTCTTTCCTTTCCCACTGGCTCCTCATGTCTTTACTTCTCTTCCTAACCGGCCTCGATTCCACAGTGCTTCACTTCTCCTCCTCCATCACATGGTCTCCTTCTTCATTACTATTAACCTTCTGAACAGTTCTCCTGGCTTCAGACTTACTCTTTCAATCCATCTTCCACGCTGCAGCCAGGGTGGTCTCTCTACTAAATCTCATCATATTACTTACCTGCCCTAAATCCTCTAATGTTCCCCACTGCCAACTACTACCATTTCCAGAAGGTACCTTGCTCCCACAGTATCCATGCCTTTGCACATGCCTGATCCCTTTCCTGGTTTAACTCTCCTCTTGTTCTTTGCCTCAGTAACTCCTGAATCTTAATTTCCTTTAAGATTCAGTTCCGGCATCACCTCCCTGATCTCTCCTATCCCCTACCTAGTTTAGGTGCCCCTTCCACATGCTCCCACAGCACCCTGTGCTTCACTGGAATCACAGCCCCAATTATGCTGTTGTATCATTGTTGACAAATCTGACTCCCCCTCTCAGCTATAAGAGCCTAAGAACAGACACCCAACAAAATTTTTATAGAATTAACTGGACACAGATTCTGGAAGGATTGCTTTTGTTTGCTTGCTATCAGTTTGATTCACTTTTTTTTTTTTAATTAATTTATTTTTATTTTGGCTGCATTGGGTTTGTTTTTGGGTTTTGTTCTGTTTTGTTTTGCGGTACGCGGGCCTCTCACTGTTGTGGCCTCTCCCGTTGTGGAGCACAGGCTCCGGACGCGCAGGCCCAGCGGCCACGGCTCATGGGCCCAGCCGCTCTGCGGCATGTGGGATCTTCCCGGACCGGGGCACGAACCTGTGTCCCCTGCATCGGCAGGCGGACTCTCAACCACTGCGCCACCAGGGAAGCCCTGCATTGGGTTTTTGTTGCTGCACGCGGGCTTTCTCTAGTTGCAGCGAGCGGGGGCCACTCTTGTTGCGGAGCATGGGCTCCAGGTGTGCAGGCCTCAGCAGCTGCGGTACACGGTCCCAGCAGTTGTGGCTCGCGGGCTCTAGAGCACAGGCTCAGCAGTTGTGGTGCATGCCTAGCCGCTCCGCGGCATGTGGGATCCTCCCGGACCAGGGCTCGAACCTGTGTCCCCTGCATTGGCAGGTGGACTCCCAACCACTGCGCCACCAGGGAAGCCCCCTCATGCGATCTTTACAGAAAGTGGAGGGATGGTGGGACCCGGAGGAGGGTGAGGCAAGCAAAGCACTCACTCTCAGGGTCATGCAAATGGGGGTGTCATTACCAGTAGTCTAGCCAACCACTTACTTGCACCACCTGAAGATGAGTGCTTTCTCCAATTTGGCACCCTCGACACCTCACCCTGGCCTAGGCCATGTCAAGTAGGTATAGCTTTTGTCTCCATTTGAGGGGTTGATACACAGTCACAAAGCTTTTAAATGGAGTCAGACCCGTGTCAGATATGCCTCTAAATTCCTTTGACAACATCACAGTGTCCCCATCAGGGCAATCAGTTAGAAAAGATGATAATAAATATTGTTTTACTACCAGTACGTGCTCCTCACCTTCCTATCCCTCAAAAAGAGCCAAAGTTCACTCCTCTCCTCCTCTTGCCAAAGTTCTGAAGGACTTGGCCCTCCGGAGACCCTTAGGTGGCAAAGCCTGAATTCAGCCATTGTCTGTGGATGTCTGCAGGCAGAGTGGGCGCCTGGGAGCACACACAAAGTGGATGTGTCGTGAGTGCCTTTGTGCGCATGCTGCGATCCTAGCCGTTTAAACCCATGGACAGATTGCCTGCCTCCCATCTCCACCCCGGCTCTCCCTCCTTTTCAACTGGCTGCCTTCCAGACACAATAAATACATAAACATACCTCCAATAGCCTCTGCCTTTGTGGCGGTAATATTACCCTCAAATCCGGGGACCCTAGGTAGGATGGAGGCCCTTCTGTCTTCCTCCTGTCTGGCTAATTCTGGGACATAAAAATAGTGCCTAACGTTTACTATGTGCCAGGCATTGTTCTAAGCCTTCACATGTATTATTGCATTTCACTCTCCCAACTTTATAAGTTAAGACCATTATTTGCTCCATTTTACAGATGACAAAACTGAAGCACAGATAGTAAACTGCCCAGAGTTGTGCAGTTAGCAACGTTGGCAGGATCTGAACCCATGCAGCCTGTCCGCAGAGGCCAAGTTCTTAACTGCTACTGTCTGCTGCCTGGCTGGGCGCGCCGCTGCACACACTTGCCCATCCACGTGGAGGGGAGGCGGGGGGAGCTGGGCTCTGGGAATCAGTTCAGACACCAGGGGGCAGCATAGGCCTGGCTTTGGCCCCCGAGCCCAGCCCTGTTTGTGAAGAAAGGAGGGAAATAGAAGCCTCCTCCCACCTTCCACCATCCCCGAGAGACCACACTTTCCCCATACCCCTCTCTCAGGTTTTTGGGCTTGAAGGGCTCTCTGGGTCCCTAGGCCAGCTCCAGCTCCTCCTCCAGCAAAAGCTGCAGAAACCATCCACTAAATAACTAGATGGTTACTCAGAAGCTGAGCAAGCCTTGTGTATCTCCTTGTGACTGCATGTGGCTCTGAGTGCTGACGTCTGTGAGCCTGCCTGCACGTGTATGTAAGCGTGTGTGTGTGTGTGTGTGGTGTCCTTCTGGCTGGGGAAGTTGAGTATGTGTGTGTTTATTTCTGGTTGTGTCTCAGTGTTTACCCCAGAAACAGATAGGAGCTTCACCAAAGCTGCACCACAGATTCACATGCAAACTTGTCCCTTGGGAATCTACAGGCAGCAACTCCAGCTTGTGCCGTCTCCCACCTGGGTTTGAGGAGTAGTACCCTGTGAGGAGGGGGCAGAAACGATTTTCAGTCCGAGGGACCCCTGGAGTCCTACAGAATTGTGAGCTTCAGCTTCCCCTCCCCCACTCCCTCCCATCAGCGGTCACGAGACCAACTAAGGCGTTCCCCACCAAGAAGGAAGGGGGACCTAGGAGTTCCAGCTCCCTGGCCGCTTTCAGGGTCCTCCACTGGAGGTAGCGCAGAGCCCAGAGGGATTTCTTTTTCCAGAGGCCACAGGGGAGCCCAGTCCCTTGCGAGCCCAAACCCCCCCCCCCCCCGCCCCTGCGAAAGTTTGAGTATGGGAGCGGCAGTTTGGGGCGGCACGTCTCTGGCTTGATATTGGGTGACTTTCTGGAGGAAAGTTGATTGCTTTTGGGGGGGGGACAGAGTAAGTGGGGATCAGCCTCCCGTCCAGCCTGGCCCCAAGGCCCCCAAGCCCCAGTCCTGGCTCCCCCCACCCCATGCTCCCCTACCCGGTATCGGAGGCACACACGCTCACCCCACTTTCTTCCTCTTCCTCCTCCAGCCCACTTTCCCTTGTCTGTGTCGTCAGAACTCCAGGGAGGGACCTGGGTAGTCGGAGAAGCCGGAAACAGCGGGCTGAGGCAGCCACTGCTTACACTGAAGAGGAAGGACGGGAGAGGATTGTGTGTGTGTGTGTGTGTGTGTGTGTGTGTGTGTGTGTGTATTTTTTTCTTTTTGGTGCTGGAGGTGGAGGGGGGGTGCTAGCAGGGCCAGCCCTGAACCCGCTGGACAGAACTACAGACCCATGGGGCCTGGCAGTGCCTGCTGAGAGAAGGAGAAGACAGCAGAGGGGTTGGCAAGGTGAGGGGATGCCTCCAAGGAGGGGAGGGAGGGGGGCCTCTATGAGTATGTGGAGCCGTGGGTTGGGGGGAGTGCCTCTCAGGATCCTCCCTGGGCAGAGTGGATGGTCCCCAAGAAATTCTTTCAGCTGGGGTTGGTGGCTGGTGGTACTGAGTTTTGGCAGTTTCGAAGTATCAGAAGAATCTGGGGTGAGTACAGGCCCAGCACTTCCCCTCCCCCGCTCCCCACCGTGGGTCACTTTTTCCATACACCCCGTTCCCCACACCTCCAGGGACATGTAAAGGCAGGGAAAGGAGGGCAAGGAGGTGCCCCTCTGCCCTCTGGGTTGGGGGGAGGTGGCCGCCCCTCCCTAGAACGCTGATACCAGAGGGCAGTAGGTCCTAGACAAACCCGTATCCGGGCCCCCCAAAAAGGTTCCTGTTCAAGGGTGTGGCTAGCGGGTGAGCGAGCCCCAGATGCAGACCTCATGGTGTCCCAGAGGAGGGGGAATTTCCCCCCTCAAAACTGCTCCACTTTTGGCGCGGCCACGTCACGGAGTTAACCCTACTCTTGCTGAATGGGCCCCGCCTCCCGGCCCCCCGCCGCCGCAGACACACACTAGGCAACTCAGAGAAGCTCGTTTGACTCTTGGTCCTGTGGTCCCACGGTCAAAGGGCTCGGGAATGTAAGGGTTGAGGTGAGGTTTAGGCCACGAAGAGGGCTGATGAAGATCCTGGACGTTGGGTTTCCCTTCCCGGTTGGGAAGGGAACACTGGCCCCGCCCCCTCAGGCCGCGGCTCCTCCCTCCCTGCCGGTGTTGGGGGCTTACAGCAGGTGCCCCTGGCCTGGCCGGCCGATTGACCCAGCCTGGTTACTGGGTGTGGCTGGGGGAAAGTCTGGCCCCCTGCTGCCTGAGGATGGAGTGGGAAAGATCTGAAGCCAGGGCCAGGCCAGGAACCTGGTCACTCAACAGGGGCATGTAGAGGAAAGGGGGGCTGCCTATGGCTTAGGCATCGCCTCAGTCCCCAGTAGGGTAGGGAGAGAGGTCCAAGGTCTGAGCACCGTGAGACACAGGAGAGGAAGAGGGAAGAGAGAGATGGAGTCCTCCCCTGAGTTTGAAATACAAACCAAAAGGGGCCTCACCCCAAGGTGGGTGTAGAGAAAGGTCTATTAGAGGACCCTGAGCAGAATGGGGGGAGGATTCTGCCTTTGGGAGAAAAGAGCTCAAGGGGATAGGGACTGGGGGGAGGGGCAGGAACCTCCAGAAAAGGGGCACCTCTGTTCTCCGTCCCTCTGGGAGTCGTGGGAGAGAGGAGGGGCTAAAAGTGCAGCAGGAAAACTTGGGGTTACCAGGTTGGGGGAGACCCAGGGAGTTTCCATCCCCATCCTTTCTGTCATCTCTGGTAAGAGGGATATTTTGAGAAACTGGAAACTGAGAGACCCCTGGGAAACCACTGGTTTACCCACCCCACCCTGTGGCCCACCCAGAAATGGGGAGGCAGCCCTCTCCCCTACCCTCCCATCTCCTTTCCTCTTGCCCTCTTTTCTTCTCTTCGTTGTAGCCCTCTAGCCTCCTTGCCCCTCTTCTAGGCTTTTCACTGAAGGCTTATTAACCCCACTTTTTTCTCTAATCTCTCACCATCTTCCTGAGTTCTCTCTACTTTTCCTTTTGCTCAATCTCCTCTTCTTCAATTCTCCTCCCATGCCCCCCACCCTTAGGATTATGGGATTTGGATCTGGAAGGCATCCTAACAGCACAACGTGGTGGTTAATCCTCTCTCGGGTTCAAATCGCTTGCTGAGTGGCCTCAGCAAGTTGGAGAACCTCCTTGAGCTCGGTTTCTCTACCTGTGAAAGAGGATAATTCTATATTTTAAAAATTGTTGCAAGATTTTAATGAGGTAATGAGCTCAGTATAATGCCTCATACATAGTAAGTGCTTAATAAATGGTAGCTATTATTACTCTGCCATCCTCTTCTTCATCATCTAGCCAGGTAGTTTTCAGATTCTCTCATGGAACCCTGGAATTTTGAGGGGTTTCTCCAGGGAACCTTTGGGGTCAGGAGGTGGGGAGAGGGAAGTAAGAAGCAGTAGAATTCCAGGCCTACCACACTTGCTTTCAACAGAGAAACTCCAATTTTATATAATTGGGATTCCACAGATTAAAACTAAAATTGTCTACTGCTTTAAAAAGTTTGGAAAGTTCTGCACTTTATCCAAGCCTCATATTTTATAGATGAGAAGATTGAGGTCCACAGATGGGAGGTTTCTTGCCTACAGAACCAGAGCCAGGCCTAGAGCTACAACCCACATCCTCTGTCTTCTCTCAGAGAGCTTTCCCTACTGCCCCATCGCCCGTCTCCCACCCTGCCCTCTGGCTGCAGCTGAGCTCTTCCCACCCCATCACCCCTGTGTCTACCGTTGAAGGAATTACATTGTCTGAGGCATTGGCCAGGGATGTCCCTGGTTTGAGGTGGTCTGGCTATGAGTGGTGGTGGGGACGGTCTCTGGGAGGGCTGTCTACGGGAGGTCCCTGGCTGCCCCCAAACAAGAACCAACTTTCTCGGGCACCTCTCAGAGTGCCCAAGTAGCCTTGTTCCTTTTCTCCAGGCACCCTCCAAACCCCAGATCATGTCTCTGTGGGGTCTGGTATCCAAAATGCCCCCAGAAAAACTGCAGCGGCTCTATGTCGACTTCCCTCAACACCTGCGGCATCTCCTGGGTGACTGGCTGGAGAACCAGCCCTGGTGAGTCCTGGCTGCCCCATGTTGGTCCCCTAGGTCCTCCCCCACCCACCTTCTCTCTCATTAGATTTTCTTCATCCCATTTCAAGACTTGGGACTCGTTATTCCGTGTGCGATGGTCCAGATTTAGCTGGGAGTCTGTGCCACATCAACCAGACTATGCATGTTGATACGTGGAGTCCCCCACCCCCTTAGGAGGCTGAGCCAAAGAGGAGGGAGGTCAGAGCTGGGGTAAGGGCACTACCCACAACAGCTAGAAAACTGGGGAACAAGGGACATGGCTGAGGACTACAGAGGGCTTGGATGGAGGACAAGAGGAGGAAGGAGCTGCTGAGCTGATTGCTGTGGGGTAAAGGAACAGTAGAGCAGAGGAAGCCCTGACCCGAGGCTGCCTCATCCTTGATCTTCCTGCAGGGAATTCCTTGTCGGCTCAGACGCCTTCTGCTGCAACATGGCCAGCGCCCTACTTTCTGCCACTGTCCAGCGTCTTCAGGCCTCAGCTGGAAAACAGGGGGAGGGGAGCACCATCTTGCAACACATCAGCACCCTGGAGGTGGGGCAGGAGGGGAGGGGACAAGGCTGGGTGGGGCCTGGAATGGAGCTGGGGTGAGCATTGGATGCTGGAAGAAAATTGGTTGGATGCTGGAAGCAAATTGGTGTTCCTGTGGCTAGCTGTTAGCTAGCAAGCAAATTAGATTTTAAAAGCATGCAAACGCATGAAAACTTCTGGAGTCTACAGTTGTGCTGCCTTTCAGTGCATTCATGAATGGGGGGGCTGGGGATTGGAAGGGGAGAAAGACATGGGTAAGAGCCAGGCTAACCCTGTCTACCACCCTTCATTTCTATAGAGCATATATCAGAGGGACCCCCTGAAGCTGGTGGCCACTTTCAGACACATACTTCAAGGGGAAAAAAAAGCCATTATGGAACAGGTATTGTGGTACCCCACCTCCCACCCCAGCTCAACTCCCTGGGACTTTAGCCTGAGCCATGAGAAACTAGAAGGAATTTGAACTTCAGGAAAAGTTCAGTGTTCTAGGCCCAGGATGACCAAAGGAGTCAAAGTGAGCCTCAAGTTAAGTTCAGAGAAGCTTGCAATGAGGGACTGAGGGTAGTGAGGCCTTGGAAGGAGAGAGCAAGTGATACGGAGCTAATTCTGCCAGGAGAGAGGTCTTATCTTCAGGAAATTCCAAAAGGTCAGGAAGGACTGTCCAAGGAGAGAAGGGAGTCAGACAAGGGAAGTGGTCCGTTTTCTGCAGAGCATGGCAGTCACACCCCTTTAGGGAGTGGAGGCTGAGGGGAAAGGGCTGGGCAGAGTGTCTCACCTGCTGGCATCTCTCCCTCCTGTGCAGTTCCGCCACCTGCCAATGCCCTTCCACTGGAAGCAAGAGGAACTCAAGTTTAACACAGTCCTGCGGAGGCTGCAGCACCGAGTGGGGGAAGCCTGCCTTCTCCGCAAAGCCCTGCAGCCTGGGGCTGAGGGAGGCCAAGGTGGGAGCCTGGGCCTAGGGCCCTAAGAGGGTTCTGGGGAGTGTGTGGGAGTGATCCCCTCTTGGATCTCAACCTTGACTGAACCGCAAATCTATCTGCACCCCTGATCTCTGCCCCTACCCTCAGTGTCTTTGCACAGCCTGATAGAAACTCCTGCCAATGGGACCGGGCCAAGTGAGGTGAGTAATGGACTGGGACATGGAGATTGAGCTCCAAGGGCAGACTGTGAGGGTCTCAAATCTGTGGAGGGATGGAGATTAGACCTCAGAGAGGTGAGAAAGAGAGCCCTACCCTCCAGAGCTGGGTGAGGAGGAAGCGTGTGGCCCTGGCTCAGGCCCTTTCTTCCCACAGGCCCTCGCCACGTTTCTGCAGGAGACTGTCGGGGAGCTGGAGGCTGCCCAGGCCCTGGTGCTGAAGAGGATCCAGATTTGGAAACGGCAGCAGCAGCTAGCAGGGAATGGCGCACCCTTTGAGGAGAGCCTGGCCCCACTACAGGAGAGGTTGGGGCAGGGCTGACAGGGAAGGGTGGGGGGCTGGGGGTGGACACCTGCTGTCCCTGCTGGAGCACCCACAGGTGCGAGAGAGGAAAACCAGGCCAAAGGGTCTTGGGATGGGTCAAGACTCAGAGAAGCCCGTTCCAGCAGAGCCACACACACTGTTGTTCAGGTTGTGTCCTGTATACGTGCACCCGGCGGACGGGGCACAAGTAGGAGTCCTTCCAACCCACAATTCTCTCTTCAAGCCCCGTGCCCAGAGGACTGGGAAGTCTATTTGGTCTATTGGGCGGGGCACCTTTGAAAATGCACAAAAGCATCATATGTGCTGGCAGCTGACCTGGGTACCAGAGCCCTGGGGAAGAGGCAGCTGGGTTTCCACAGAGCTTCCAGGCACTGAGAAGGAACCTTCCTCCCCAGAGCCAAGGCATGTCCCACAACTCCGTTAGCCCAGGTGCCTTGCAGCCACGCCCACTGCTCATCCCACCCCTCCACACACACTCTCCTGCTTTCCTCCTGGGTTTAGGGGTGGGCGCTCTGGGTGGGGAGCAGGCAGCCTAAACCCTGTGCCCCCTGACCACTGTCCTGTCCCCAGGTGTGAGAGCCTGGTGGACATTTACTCCCAGCTGCAGCAGGAGGTGGGGGCGGCTGGTGGGGAGCTTGAGCCCAAGACCCGGGCAGCGCTGATTAGCCGGCTGGATGAAGTCCTGCGAACCCTCATCACCAGGTATGAGACCCCAGCCTGGCCTAGAGCAGACCCCAAGGAAGGAAGAGGGTCAGAGCTGTGGGGAGGGCACCAGAAGGGACCCAGCTGCTAACTTCCCTCGTGTCCTCACTCCTCCCAGCTCTTTCCTGGTGGAAAAGCAGCCCCCCCAGGTTCTGAAGACTCAGACCAAGTTCCAGGCCGGGGTTCGATTCCTGCTGGGCCTGCGGTTCCTGGCAGCCCCAGCCAAGCCTCTGATGGTCAGGGCCGACATGGTAACCGAGAAGCAGGCGAGGGAGCTGAGCATGCCCCAGGGGCCCGGGGCTGGAGCGTAAGCTGGGGCTGGAGAGGGGCTGGAGGGTGGTGGAGGCCAGAGGAGCCTGGGGGACTGGCACCACGAAGAACAGGGGGACGACAGGGAGGGCAGGCCATGGGATGTGGGGACCCTGTATGATAGTCAAGGCAGAGGAAGGGGAGGGACCCATCAGTGCTGGAATGGGGTGGGAGCATCATGATTTGGCTAAGATGGGGACTTCTCCCTTAAGAACTCAAGTGGGGAGATGGAGATTAGGGGCCAGTAGTCCAGGCCATTGGCTGGTGGACTCAAGCTCCTGCCACTCCTGGCCCAGTTGGGATGAGCCACTCTCTGACTTGCCTGGCAGAGAAAGCACTGGGGAAATCATTAACAACACCGTGCCCCTGGAGAACAGCATTCCCGGGAATTGCTGCTCTGCCCTGTTCAAGAACCTGGTGAGGCCTTTGGGGAGCAGTGGGCGGGGGTCCTCAGGCCAGGACATTCTCCTTGGAGAGGGTGTTGGGAGCCCAGGAGAAGCAGTTGCTGCTCTCACCCTCCTCTCCCTCGCACCCCCACTCACCCCCCGCAGCTTCTGAAGAAAATCAAGCGGTGCGAACGGAAGGGCACAGAGTCTGTCACCGAGGAGAAGTGTGCCGTGCTCTTTTCCACCAGCTTCACGCTCAGCCCCAACAAACTCCCTATCCAGCTCCAGGTGAACCGAGGCCCCAGCCCTGCCCGAGGCGGGGCCTCAGGTGCCCCTCCAGGCCACACACTGGGGCCCTGCATCCTCACTCTCCACGACTGCCCCATACCCTGTGTGTTTGGGATTTGTGTATGCTGGGGCCCTGGGTGAGTGGGGGGGAGCAAGAACCGGAGTGCACGCCCCCGGGAGTGACAGTGTAGGAGCAACTGGCACTTAACGCACTTTTCATAGACCAGGGCACTGTTTTAAGTCACACACATGCACACACACGCGTGGTTTTCGCAATAACATTATGAGGTATGTATTATTACTAGCCTCATTTTATAGATGAGGACATTGAGACACAGAGGGATTGAGTAATTAGCCCAGGTCACACAGCTACTGAATGTTGGAGCTGGAATTTGAAACCTGGGGACTCTATAGCACTGACTTATAACCACTTCTCTGCAGTAAGGTCCTAATTGAGCTTCAGAAAGCACTCGATAACATACCATGAGTTTTTAACCATGTTGTGTGAGTCCAGTAGCTTCCCTGCACCCTCAGAGCCAGCCCTCTGTGGTAGCCCCTTGCCCCAGTAAGAAGAACCCCCTTTCCTCACCCCCTTCAGGCCCTGTCTCTGCCCCTGGTGGTCATCGTCCACGGCAACCAAGACAACAATGCCAAAGCCACCATTCTGTGGGACAACGCCTTCTCTGAGATGGTGATGAAAGACCTGGAATTGGCGGGGGCAGGGGGGGCTCTTACCTGGGAGGTGGGGTGCAGGCTGGCAAGCATGTTCAAATAAGAGTGACCTTAACTCCGTCTCATAGACCTGTTTTCGTACTTCTAACCTCTTTTCCTGCCAATTTCTTTTCATACTTCGTTTTTTATTTAATTAATTAATTAATTAATTTTTTGGCTGCCTTGGGTCTTCGTTGCTGCGCGCGGGCTTTTCTCTAGTTGCGGCGAGCAGGGGCTACTCTCGTTGCAGTGCGTGGACTTCTCATTGCGGTGCCTTCTCTTGTTGCAGAATATGGGCTGTAGGCGCGTGGGCTTCAGTAGTTGTGGCCCATGGGCTCAGCAGTTGTGGCTCGCAGGCTCTAGAGCGCAGGCTCAGTAGTTGTGGCGCACGGGCTTAGTTGCTCTGCAGCATGTGGGATCTTCCCAGAGCAGGGCTCGAACCCGTGTCCCCTGCATTGGCAGGCAGATTCTTAACCACTGCACCACCAGGGAAGTCCCCTTTTCATGCCAATCTTAACAGCTATCCTGCAGTAGCACCTTAGACTACTTTGGAAAAGCACCATCTTTGTTGAGCAAGCTCAGGGGGACAAGGCTGGGGAGGGGCAGGCTTGGGGAAGTGGGGAGGATGAAGGCCCTGCTGACGAGGGATGCGGATGTCAGCCTGAGGCTCCCTTTCCTTCTCTCCTCCCCCCAGGACCGCGTGCCCTTTGTGGTGGCTGAGCGGGTGCCCTGGGAGAAGATGTGTGAAACTCTTAACCTCAAGTTCATGGCTGAGGTGGGGACCAACCGGGGGTTACTCCCAGAGCACTTCCTCTTCCTGGCCCAGAAGATCTTCACCGACAACAGCCTCAGCATGGAGGCCTTCCAGCACCGTTCTGTGTCCTGGTCACAGTTCAACAAGGTCATTCCCCTGAGCTTCGGACTTCCCACCCCCAAGCTCTTCATCCCTGGGGCACTCAGGGCTTCCCCAACCTCTGCCCAGGGATCAACCGCTGGGATCTTCACAATGCCCCACCACGTTCATCAGGAAGGCCTCTGTCATGGCCCAGGCAGGAAAACCCCTCAGGTCTCTGGCATCCCCCCGTTTTGGTCTGGGGGCCCTCTGTCCTCCCTCTTTGCCAGTGATCTGCGTGACTCACCCAGATGGTGTGTAAACACAGCTTTGATTCAAAATGACTTTGACCCATTGGGAAAATAGGTCTTGTTGCAAAAGCAGGGACGAAATCCCACAGGGACATATGCAATAATACCAGCTACCATGTGTTGACAGCTTACTGTATGCCAGGCACTGTGCTTCAGCAGTTTATGTATGTTATCATCCCAACATCCCTTTGAGGTAGGTACTACTACCCCCATTTTACAGAGGATGAACCCGCTCAGAGGGGTTAAGTGGTTTGTCCAAGGCCTCCCAGCAAGTGAGTGGCATGTCTGGGATGGAACACCGTGTTTCTGACTCTTGCTCTTAGCTACTACATTTTACTGCCTCCAAAATAAGGTGGCTTAGGACTGGATCTGTTACAAGAACAGGGGAAAAAGGAGGTCTGGGTGTCTTGGGTGAGGACCAGCTGGGTAAATGCAGTCATGCACTGAACTCTTTTTTAAAAAAGGAAGGAAGAAAAGCCCACACGACCAGAGGATGTGTTAGCAAAGGGAGCAGGACACTTACACCCTGCAAGCTGCCTTCTCTGGACACCACTTCCTCCAGGCCTCATTCAGGAGGGTGTGGAGCACAGTGGTTAAGAGGAGGCCCAGCCCAGACTTCCTGGGCTGAATCCCAGCTCTGCTTCTCACCAGCTGTGTGAGAAGCAAGTTATTTGACCTGTCTAGGCTTCCATTTCTTCATCTGTAAGATGGGATACTCCCAGGACCTACCTCCCTAGGCTTGTAAAGATCAGATACATTAATTTATGAAAAGAGCATGGAATAGTGCCTGGCACATGGTAAGCCTGAGTGTTGGCCATTGTCATGGATGGGGTCTCAGGTCCAATGTGGTTCCCTCAGTCCTGTGACTCTGTCGTGCAGGTACTCACAGGCCAATGCCTGCCCTAACTAGGCTCCTGTGCTCCCACCAACTCCCCTCTCCCCACAGGAGATCCTGCTGGGTCGTGGCTTCACCTTTTGGCAGTGGTTTGATGGCGTCCTGGACCTCACCAAACGCTGCCTCCGGAGCTACTGGTCAGATCGGTGAGTCCCCACCCCAGGTGGCCTGAGCAGCTGTACCTCCAGCTCCCACTCCACACCCTGCGACCCCACCCACATCCTCTCCCTCATCCTGGCCAGGTTGATCATTGGCTTCATCAGCAAACAGTACGTCACTAGCCTTCTTCTCAACGAGCCTGATGGAACATTCCTCCTTCGGTTCAGTGATTCAGAGATTGGGGGCATCACCATTGCCCATGTCATCCGGGGCCAGGATGGTGAGGTCACCCCAGCCAGTCCTCTGCCTCTGTGCCTGTGCCCTCTGGGGTTTCTTCTGGCGAGGAAACATCCTGGCCTTCCTTGAGGCCAACCCTGATCTTTAAGAAGTTCTTCCTTAGGTCTAACTCCTCTTCCTCCGTCTGTGGTCTAAACGTCTCCCTTCTCACTGTGAGCTCTGTGGGAATGGAGACTGGTGGGTCTCCCTCCCTCAGGACCCTCACCCTAGCTCCTCTCCTCCTTACCTTGGTAGATTGACAATGAGTCCAATAGTGGGGGGAGGTTGGGGAGGGGGAAGAAAGTCTGCACAGAGGGGACTCAAGGTCTCATTCCTATTGTAGGCTCCCCACAGATAGAGAACATCCAGCCATTCTCTGCCAAAGACCTGTCCATTCGCTCACTTGGTGACCGAATCCGGGACCTCGCTCAGCTCAAAAACCTCTACCCCAAGAAACCCAAGGACGAGGCTTTCCGGAGCCACTACAAGCGTGAGCTGGGGCTGGCAGTTCTGACTCCTTCCCGTTGTCCACCTTCTTCCTGCTCCCAGCTGCCCCCTCCCTGCCTGCTGTGTGTCATCCCCAACTTCTCTCTCTCCATTTTCATCTCCCTGCTTCTGCTACCTGCCCATCAGCCATGCTCACCTTTTCCACCTCCCTTCCTCCCTAAACCAGAAGCACTCCATGGCTCTCCTTTTCTCCCCACAACAGCTGAGCAGATGGGTAAGGATGGCAGGGGTTATGTCCCAGCTACAATCAAGATGACTGTGGAAAGGTGAGTGTGCTGGTATGGATGGAGGGTGGGGCCCAGTACTTATCTGGGGGAAGGGGTGGTGGCATCAGCCCCTGGTCAGTCACACATGCATCCTCCCCTCCTCCAGGGACCAGCCACTTACCACCCCCGAGCCCCAAATGCCTACCGTGATGCCCTCTTACGATCTTGGAATGGTCCCTGACTGCTCCATGAACATGCAGCTCGGCCCAGATATGGTGTAAGAAGCTTGAGAGACAGAACTGGGAGTGGTCTGTGCCAGCAGGCTGTTTCAGCATGGGCAGCTGGGAGAGCTGGCACTGGGGGCTGAAGTAGGGAATTTCCTTTCCTTGAAAGGGATTCCCCATGTTGAGGCAGGGATTTGGGGTGTCCAGGAGAAGGGCTGGCATCAGGGGTCTGCTTTCTTTCCCCAGGCCCCAGGTGTACCCACCACGCTCTCACTCCATCCCCTCATATCCAGCCCTTCCCCGGGAAGAATCGGTCAATGTGCTGCCAGCCTTCCAGGAGTAAGTGGGGCCACCTCTGGGGAACGGGGTGGGATACCCACCTGCAACGGGCATGGGCACTTGCATTTGTTAGGGAAGGCTCTTCTGTGAGAACAGGGTGGCAAAAAGCCAACAACTGTGTCTCTTCTGTCCATTCCACTGAGGTGTTAGTGGTTAAGATCCAGGTTCGAATTCCAGCTCCACCACTTGCTGACTTTGGGCAAGTTACTTAACTCTGATGTGTCATCTGTAAAGTAGGGAATAATGATAATAACAGTACCTACCTCACAGGGTTATTGTGAAGGTTAATTGAGTTAATAGTATGTGTAAAGCTAAACACAGTACCTGGCTCATAGGAAGAGCTATGTATTAGTATTATCTCTCCCGCCCCCGAAAGCTACTGTCATTTATCTGCTGTCTTTTTATTTTTGTATCTTTTTGGCCCTGAAGTGGCATAGACACTTGTTCTCCAGGTAGCACTCAGGTGCTTACTCTCAGTCAAGGCATGACATCTCCCCTCCCAGAAGTTGACGTAGGGGTGGGGACAGGGGTACTTAGAGCCAGCAAAGTTCAGAGTCCAAAGAAACATTAGAAATGAGCTAATCTAGCCCTCCTCTCTCTCCTGCCCCCAATCGCCAATGCATACGCATTTATACAGATGAGAAGTCCAAGCTCACAAGTGGAAATGGATTGCCCAGTGCTTGCCGTCAGGATGAGGAGCTGGAAATACTGTTTCCTCACTCAGTGGTCTTGACTTTGCAACACCCTGCCCTTGTCCAGCTTTCCTTTCTGACTGTGCCCTCCTCCCTGATTCCAGACCTCACCTGCAGATGCCGCCCAACCTGAGTCAGATGAGCCTGCCCTTTGACCAACCTCACCCTCAGTGAGTGACATCCACCCCCATCCTGAGCTCATGCTCCTCATCCATTCCCAGCCTCAATCCCCCGACCCCCGCCACCACCTCACTTACTTCTCTGGGCCCGGCAGGGGCCTGCTGCCGTGCCAGCCTCAGGAGCATGCCGTGTCCAGCCCCGAGCCCTTGCTCTGCTCAGATGTGACCATGGCGGAAGAGAGCTGCCTGAGGCAGCCGGTGGGAGGGTTCCCTCAAGGCACCTGGTGAGTATCAGCCTGGGGGTGGAGGCTGAGGAATGGGTGCCATGCCTATCCCACTGCTTCCCTCCTTCCTCCCTGCAGGGTCCGTGAAGACATGCTCCCGCCCTTGCTGCCTCCCACTGAACAGGACCTCACCAAGCTTCTCTTGGAGGGGCAAGGAGAGTCAGAGGGAGGGTCCTTGGGAGCCCAACCCCTCCTGCAGCCCTCCCACTATGGGCAGTCTGGGATCTCAATGTCCCACCTGGACCTAAGGGCTAACCCCACTTGGTGATCCCAGCTGGAGGGGGAGCCCAGAGAAGACAGCTCTCCTGCCCCCATGGACCTGCTCTTAACACCTGCCTGTGCTGCCAAGCAGCAGCTGGGGAGGGTGTCCTCCTATCCCCACCTACTCCCTGGTCAGGAGGAAAAGACTTTGCCAGGAGAATGTACAGTGGGTGGAACATATCTACTCCTTCCCTCCCACCACACACCCCTGCCCTCCACTTTCCAAATACTGGAAGGGAAATTCAGGTTCCAAGTGAGACACGCCCCAAAACGCCTGCGCGCGCGCGCGCACGCGCACACACACACACACACACACACACACACTCTCTCTCTCTCTCTCTCTCTCTCCTTCTCTCTCCCTCTCCCTCTCCCTCTCTGCAAGATGGGGCTGAGCAGGAAGGGGGCTGAGCAGGAAGGGAGCTGGGCCAGAGCACAGGTGAGGGCACGGAGGGCTTCTCTGCTTGCCCCAAGCCGGGTCTCCGGACACACATGTGGAAACACACAGACACGTGTACACAACTGCTTCAGAGGCTAGGGATGGAAGTATGGGCTTGGGCCCCAGCCCTGGGGGAATGGGAAACAGTTCAGGAGACCCTGGGAGAGAGGCGGTTCTGTACGTTTGGCTGCTGCTGTAGGTTTGGCCCAGATTAAAAAATCCCAATCAGCTCCAAATTCCTGTCAGTCAGATGGAGGCTCCTGGATATGTGCATGAGATTGTGCAGAAATACAAGGGCCGAGTTTGTGTATAGCTCTATGAAAGTGTGCGGACCTGAGACGTTAATATATAGATGTCACACACGTTTTATGGCCACACAGAACACGTACCTCTCTGATTTTGCCTGTGTGACAACACGTTTGGAAGTGTGAGACACTGCACAAAAGATACTAGTGAGTATACTGGCCTCTCTGATGTATGCTAACCCAATGTACTAAGCTTTGAGTATGACTGTGCCCAGGTTGGGTCTATGTGGCTGTAGCTTCGGTGGCTCAACACCTCCAATCCTGCCCAGAGGCAGAGGCTGAGCCTGGGGTCCAGACTCGGGTGTATGGTCCTCGTGGTGTATTGGGGGCCTTACCTGCTGCTTCTTTTCTACTTCCCCACCCACCGCCAGCTTCCCTCCACTCCCCAACCCCATGCCACCCTTTCTCCATCTTGGGGGTCATAGATCCTAAGCCATAAAATAAATTTTATTCCAAAATAACAAAATAAATAATCTACTGTACACGATCTGAAAAGAAAGACGCTCTAACTGCTCAGACAGGTGCTGCGGCCCAGATCCCAGCTGAGGGAGACCCTGAGTCCACCCAGGCCTCCCGAGGGGGCCGGTGAAGGGGACCCCACACCCCCCTAGAGAGGGCAAGAGGGAGAGAACCGCTGAGGACTTGGGGGGAAGATGGGGATGGGTGGGCAAACTGCAGCACTTGTTAAATTAAAGAAACAAACTAGAAGCACAAAAATGGAGGAGCAGAGGGGACGAGCAGGTCCAGTGTTCCCAGGCCCCCAGATCTGGGGGGAAACCGTTTCCATTTTTAGCTGCTGGACCCTCCCAGGGAAGTCCCCCTTTCCCCCATGTCCAAACTGAGTCCAACTGCTCACGTCACTGATTCTAACTAGAGAGGATGGGAGTGTGCTGTGTAAGGGAGGGGAGAATCCCAAGTGCCCTGGAGGCAGAGTTCTTGCCTCCTTGCTCTGGGCAAGGGTGAGGGGGCACCGTGCACCCTCCTTGTGTCTTCTCGCCAGGCCCCTGCTTGTTATTGCTTGAAGCCCCATAGTTCTATGCCCATGGGGCAGGTGGGGAGGCAGGAGAAGGGCAGCGGAAGGATCCAGGGTTGTGACTAGATGCCAGGGATGGAGAGTGGAGGGGTCTGTGTGAGCCAGAAGCCTGGCGCCCTGGGTCTGAGGATGCTAGTCTCCCCCCCTCACTGCCGGCTGGCCTCAGCCTCCACTTTCACGCTGCTCCTTCGACCTTCCACCAGAGCAGGATGGGGTCCTGGGGCAGGGCATCGGTCCAGCAGCCCCTCCTCGAACTCTGCAGGCAGAAGGGATAGGTTAGGAGGCTGTGGGGTGGACGCTGCAGACAGAGGGGGGCTGGGAACAGAGGTAGGGGTAGAGAAGGTTGCGAAGATGAGCTTGATTTCCTGACTCCTGCCCACCTCTGGTCTAGGGGGCGGTTCCATACCCAAGTGTGTGCGCCCCCTCCCCTTGCTGGCTGTGTGTAGCTCTCTGTCTCTGGATGTGTCTCTCTCTTTCTGTCTCTCCCGCCTCCGTTCTGCTGGAATTTCTGGTTCTGTCAGGAGCTGTGGGGGCGGCTTGGCTCTGACCTCTCCCCCTCCCCCCTTCCCAGGCTCTGCTGCCCCCGCTTATCCCTGGCCTCCTCCCAGGGCCCCCCCCCACCCTACCATGCCCCCCAGGGTTCTTAGAAGCCAAAACAGGGGGGACACAGGAAGCCAGCCTCCCAGCTCCTCCCCCAAGAAGAACCCCCATCAGTCCCCGCCCCCAGTTCCCACCCACACACAGTTTAAAAATACCAAGCTAGGGTTGGTGGCTTTGTCTGCTGCGTCACTCTGAGCCCAGCCGATGCCCGGCCCTCTGCCGGCCTCCTTGCCTACTCCCGCTTCCCCCATCCACACACAAAGCATCCCCCTCTGGGCTCCTCCAATTCCAAGCTAGCAATCCTACCCCAACTCCTGGCCTGCTCCACCCTGCTGCGTTGGTAGAAGTTCCATCCAAACTTGCCTTCTTGGTGGCTCTCCTCTTCCCGTTCCCCTTCGTTCCCCATTCTCTGTCCCCCTGCTCCCCAAGCTCGCCATTCACAGACATCCACTTGGGGTTTGACACTCCCCACTGGGAACAGGCCTGCAGGGTTCCCCCCTCCTCAACCCAAGGCCTGGTTAGCTGGAGCCCCACCATGCTACTGCCCCGAGGACACCAGGACTGCTGTGCGGGGCCTGGGTGGCAGGGGTGCTTGGGGATGGCACTGCTGGCTGCCTCACCTGCGAGAGGTGGCTTTGCGGGCACACAGGGGCTGAGGCGGCCCACGCGGTCGTGGGAGACGAGGCGGGCTAGCCGCAGCCCCTCATCCATCAGCGTCTGCTGCAGGATGTGGCGGCTCCACAGCCCATGGGCTGGCAACGCCAGAGGCAGGTCAGCAGGGGGCGGCGTCAGCCTTGGGCACGACCCCACAGCTGTGGGCAGGGGCACGGGTCAGGTAGGGGGCCGCAGTCAACGGAACCCTCACCCTCAACCACAAAGCCAGCCCCACGGGCCCAGGCCCATTTGCTCCCGCCCAGCCAGGCCTCCCAGCCCTGTGCCAGGCAGTGGCCTCCTGGCGCCCTCCTCCCACGCCTTCCCCTTGCCCCCTCAGTGAGAAGCGCTCTGACGCGCACTCACCCTGCAAGTGTCCATCCAGGCTCTCCCCGGACAGGCTGGCGCTGTCTTCCTCCAGGCTGGGGCGGTATGGGTGTGCATAGGACTCAGGGCCTGGGGGAGGCTGCTGGATTTCAGAGTGACTTTGTTCTCCAACCTGTGGATACCCCAAATGGGGAAATGAGGACTGGCAAGAGAGGGGGCTGGGGAAGGGTGCCCTAACCTCCTATATGTACCCTAGCAAACCTACCTCTTGTTTCAGTTTCTTCAGTGGGGGGCCTCCCAGTTCTTCAGGGTGGAGCCTGCAAAGATGGAGAGAAACAAGGAGGGTGAGGCTGGGGAGGGACACATGGTGGACAGGACACAGAATCTGATGGGGAACATGCATTATTCCCAGGATCTGAAAAGATGAAGGGTAAGCAGGAGTCCCCAGCTCAAGCACTGTTGTTGTGGGGGGCAGAGGGGACCTGAGAGGGATGGGAGGTGGGGCCAGACCTAGGCAAGTGGACTTGGCCAAAGGCAGGGACACGCAGGCGGGTGGGAAGCAGGCCTACAGGCACCTGAACTGGAGATCAGGACGTGACCCAACTCCTTGGCAGGATTCTGATCTAGGGAGAACCTGAAGAAGGGGGTCTCACCTGGAGCCCTTCAAGGAGGACAGGTAGGTGCTCTCTCGGGCCACTTGGCGGGACAGGGAGAAGAGTTCCACTCTCCGCAGTAAAAGAGTGTTGTCCCTCATGCAAAACTGGGCAGCAGCCTCGTTGATGGTCAGCTGTGGAGAGGACCACCAGAGCAGTCAGAATCCTAACTGGCCCACTACCTTGCCCAGACCTCCTCACTCCCCTTCACCACCAGACAAATGAGGCTCATCCATCAGATGTTTGCTGGGGTTTTAACACCATGCAGGAGCTTACTGAGGAAGGAAAACAGAGGTCAGCACCCACAGCTTCCTAGGAATGCCCGGGGCCTCCTCCACTCCTGTGGCGTCCTGATCGGCATGGGGCTGGACAGCTGGGCTCTTGCCTGTGTCTCTGCTTCCCCCTTAGTTGAGGGAAGCACTGCAACAGCTGAGGTTGGTAGGGGAGGGGATCAGGGCCTGGGGTCCTGGTCATGGGGCAATGAAACAGACTTGGGGAGTATGAGGATTCTCAGAGGTGAGTAGGTCAAGGCCCGGGAGTCAAGAGCAATCCTGGGAGGCTGGGGTCCTCACCTCATGCAGGCTCAGCTGCTTGCCCTCCCGCCGCTTGGAGTCAAAGCGGCCATAGATGATGCTGTATTTGCGTATCTCTTCTTCCTTCTGGCTGTCATTATCGTCCATCTCAAAGATGTGGCCCACGCTCCGTGCCAGCTTCTTGTTCAGCTTCAGCAGGGAAGTTACCTCCCCAGCATCTCCCCTTGGGAAGCTTCGGAAGATCCTCTCCACGCTCTCCACCACCATGCGTACCATCTCTGGCTCCAGTCGATCCGGACCACCACCAGCCCCAGCTGCTGCCAGCCCCCCAGCCCCAGTCCCCTCAGGGACTCCTCCCCCTGCAGGTGGGGAGAACGGGGGTGAGCCAGCCTCCTCTTCTCCTCCTGCCCCAACATCAGACTCTGGAGTGCTCCGGCCTGGCCAGATCCGGGGGTCCCCTGCCCCAGGTCCCCCAGACAATGGCGACAGCTTCTCTCCAAGTTCAAGGGGGCTCTTAGGGCTAAAACTGCGGGCACTGCCCGCCTTTTCCCCTGGGCTGCCATGCCCGTTGCTCATGCTCCCTTTCCGGGTCCCTGCAGTTTCAGAGATCTTGAAGAGTGGAATGCTGGAAACGGGCACGGCAGGCACTGGCTGGCTGAAGAGCCCTGGATTGGTGGCCCACTCTCTCAGTGCCTTCTGTAGGCGTCGGACATGGAGGGGCTTGGTGGCCATGCCCACGAGTGCCATGATCTCCAGGAACTCCTCCTCACCCGCCTCACACAGTTGCTGCACGTCGTCCCCTCCCTGCTGGATGAAGGTCTCATAGTAGGAAAGGAGATTGGCGCGCTGCAGGACCCGGTACAGCTGCAGCTCCCCCAGTGTCCGAGGCAGGGCCATGGCTCGGGCACTGGGCCTGAGAAGGAGGCGCACAGGGAGGGGGGCAGTCAGTGCAAGTTCCCTTGCTGGGTACCAACCCACACTCACAACTGTCTTCTCTTTCCTGCCTGTTTCTCTTCCCCTCTTTTGAATGCTCTCTCTACTCAGACCTGAACACAGACTATGAGAATCAGGCACTGCTCAGAGGCATAGCCATGCCAGTGCTATCCCAGACTGCCCGGAAGTACCAAAAGCCAGACCAGTTTTTGCCGAAGTCAAAGGCTCCAAGCCCCCATCCTCAGCTTTTACTTTTCTGGCCTGGGGCAAGGAGACCTTGAGCACTGAGGCCAGCCAGCACACACCCCTGGGATGGCTGGACCAACTTCTCTTCCAGAACACAGTCCTTACCTTCCACCCTAAACACCTAGCAGTCTCAACATTACACAAGTTAACTTCGCACACTGAGGTGAATGCAGGACCCCCATCCTCCCTACAGTGGACACCTAGGACCACTATTGGCCAGCTTTATTCCCTGGTGGCATCCTGCTTATGTGGCTGAGAGACAGGGGTGCGGCCCCTCCCCCTGCCCTTTTCCACTCAGTGAGCTAGGCAGAACATCCTCTGCTCCCCTTTCCCCACCTCTGCTCAGCTTTTCCCACGGATTAGGCATTCTTTGCCCACTCTTGCTCTCTCTCCCCAGGACCTCCCCTGCCTTCCAGACCGCCCAGTGCACCTCAGTTGGCCCCTCTCCCAAAAGTGACCTTCCCACCTGCTCCATAGGTAAGCCCATCCCTTCAGCTCAGGCACGGGAGAGAGGAGGAGTGCCTCAATTGTTCTGCTTCGGGGCCGGTCCGCCCCCACACACTCCCACAGTGCTACCGTCTGTGGGCGAACACCGCCGGGGGGCTCCCGCCTACCCTTCTCTCCCTCATTTTCCACCCACGTCTTCAAGGGTTGTGTGGGAGCGACTCAAGACCCCTTGAGGGAGGGGCCGCACAACGAAACTCCCCCACAAGCCACAGAAATGGAAAGAGACGCCTAAGGCATGCCCCGTTTCTGCAGAGCTCCTCTGATGCTCTGTTGGTTCAAAGGCGCCGGCTTCTCCCGGACCCCGGAGCCGCGCGCTCCGTGCCGACAACGGACTGAGCCAGCTGAGTGGCCCTCCCCCGGCACTGTTGCCAGCTAAAGCTCCAGGGCTTCCCCTAGCGCTTGGGAGCCTCCACATTCTTTGCAGGGGGTTCACATGCCAGGTCATGCGCACAAAATAAACGGGCGATGGAGAATTAGGTACTGCTCTTTCACATCCAGCTTCATCAGCTTCCTGCCTGCTCCCAGGGCCCCTAATTCGAAGACGCACCCCCTTTCCGTCAGTCTCCACCCCCCACCCCCGTCCCGCTTCCCCTCGTCCTCTGCTCGACCTCCGCCCTCCGGACCCCTTTCCCGAGTCCAGCTCCACCCATCTCCACTCCCCGGCGCTTCCCTTTGCCCACTAACTTGAGTCTGGGCTGCGGGGTCCGGCGGGCGCTGTCCCCTCCGCCCGGCGGCTGCTCGGCTGTGGGGGAGGGAGCTCTGTGCATGGACGGCTGCAGACCACCGGGGATGCCCCTCTCGGTGCCCTGAGCTCAGCGCCTGCCGCGCGCTGCTCTTTTCCGGGCGCGCGAGGCCGTGTCCGCCGCTGTCCGGGCTCCGTCCCTCCCTCCACGTCTCCTCTCTTCGAGCCTCCGCGCCTCTGTCTGTGCCTCTGCCCCCCCCCACCTCCCCGGCTGCGCTTGCCGCCTCTCCGCGCCTCCGCCCCCGCAGGACGCACGGGGAGCGAGGCCCGGCGCAGCTCTGGCTGCCTGGCGGGCGGAGGGCGTGGGCCGAGCCGGGGGCGGAGGCCGGGGGCGAGGGGCGGGGGCCCGGGCCTCTCCGCCGGCCTCAGAGATGCCGCGGCGGAGAGACGGAGAGAGGCGGAGACTGGGGGGAGGGGGTGTGGAGCAGGAGGCGGGGGCGGGGACTTGGAGCCTGGGCACCGAGTTGGGGACTGAGGTGACCGACGCTGGGCTGTGGAAGGCGGGCTTGGGGATCCGGCGGGCGGGGCGAGGTCGCTCCGTGCCGCCCACGCCGGATGCACAGCCGGCCTTCTCCGCGCCCACGTACCCACGTGAGAGCCCAGCCGGCGACATTCTTACTCCCACCCCCCTTCCCCTCCGAGCGGAGAGCGGAATTTCACAACCACGCACAGGTACACAAAGACACAGAAGCACACGGACGGGCACAGGCGCCTAAACTACGCGGACGCCTGCCTGCCGACACTCGGGCCTCGCGGTGCTGTACTTGTGAATGTTAGGAGCGAGCCCGGAAAAGTTGTTGGAGACTCGGGGTGCACGGCTCCTTTCGCGCGTGCATCTGCTTCCCATAGGGTGTGCACTTCAGGCAGGTCTGTGAGCGTGGGGCTCTGCAGGAATCTTTTACATATCCTCGCGCTGTTCCCCAGCCCCAAAAGGAGTTATTTGAAGAGGCCGTTTTCGGAAACCCAGGCGTCCTTCCATCCCTGCCCTGAGTTCCCGTCGAAGTTTGGCGAACAGGAATGGGCGGGTCTTGCTAGAAGCTACCACTTAGACGCGCGGCGATTAGTCGCGTCGGGTTTTGTTAGCGCTTTTAGGTCAGGCAGGGGTGGGAGGGGTACCCCGCCTTGCTCTACTCGTCGCACCCTATTTGCTGAGGATGGGGACCTGCTCCTGAGGAATTGTGTGGCAAGCCTGGGAGAGGGAAGATACCCTTTCTAGGGATGTCTATTAGGGCACTTCGCCCGCAAGAGTCTAGTGGAAGATGGGCAAGGGCCGGCTGCATCCAACGTGGCTCCCTACAGAGGAGTAGGAGGGAGGAGCTCCTTCAAGGAGCCTAGCCCCTCCCCGCAACCCCCCCCCCTCCCCGCTTTGTTTCTCCCAGCCCCATCTGGTTCCCATTACACTCCCGCCCACGCCTGGGAGGGCGGACGGGCGGGGGCTCTGAGCGCCCGGCCCTGTGGCTCTAGGCCCCGAGGAAATGAAGGGGGTTGGGGGAGAGGCGGCGGGAAGCGAGCGGACTGGCCAGAAACAAGGTTCCCCCTAGTCCGAAACCTCACCCCCGCCCGCCATTCCGCACTTCTGAGTGGGTGGCGTGGGCCAGGGCTGGTTCTACATTCCGGCCTGGTGAGGGGACCGTTAGGCCTCCGGTGGGAACAGGAGAGGAGGGGTGCATCACGGGGGGGAATTTGGGTAGCCAAGATTCTCTTCTCCATGCCATTAAGCCCCAAACACGGGGGTGGGGAGTGATAGAAATGAGCTGAGTCCTCCGTCCCGCAACTGGAGGGTGCGGCTACACGGGGTCCCCACGGGCGCACTCCCCGGGAGCACTCCCCGACCCCTCTTAAGTGTGTGGGCGCCCCTCCCCCCTCTCTTCTCCGGTTATTTTAGAGCCTTGGCTGCCAGCGGCTGGCCCCGGGTTTCCACGTGCCTCCGCCCTCCCTCTGCCCACGCTCCCCGTGACGCACATCCTCCGCCCACGCAGCCTCTGCTCGAGGCGCCCCCCTCCCTCCCACCCGGGCCCCCTTGGGGTGGTGTTGAGCCCCCGGATCAGGAGGGAGACGCTGGCCCGCCCGGGGAAGAGGGCGGAATAGGGCGTGAAGCAAGGGGGCGGTAACCAACTGGGCTCATGGCGCTTGGGTCCCGGCCCAGGAAAGAGAACGGTGGAGGAGCCAGTTCTGGGGCCTCAGTTCCACGGTACTGGGGCCGGTACTAGGCCAGAGAGGGACGAGGAGAGAAAAATCCCACGCACTGGGCCAGCCCACTCCCCTAGGGGTCAGAAGGAATCTGTTTGGGTGCGAACGTGTATCTGAGAGTGAAACTCCCGAGTGTTTGTATCTTTGTTTCTCAGGGTTGTCGTGAGGTTCAAATGAGAGGGTGTATATGAAAACTTTGTAAATTGTGAAATGTTAATAAGCAGATTTAAGACGCTATTGCCAGTTTGTGCCTCTGTACCCTGAGATTATGTATTTATACGTTTCTTTACATCTAGTTGTGTGTGTCTCTGTCTCTCTCTAGGTTTGTGAGCCCCTCTGTGTGGATTTAAAAATATGTACATTTAAAAAATCATTGACTTGTCAAGCCCCACCAGAGGCCGAGACGCCCCCGCAGCCGGAGCTGCTGAGAGGTCTGTTCTTCGCTTCCCTCCCACTCCTACCACCTCCAACTCCCCTCCTACTCCCTTCCGTTGACAACAAGGAATTTCCAGCCTTTAGCAAATGGAGAGAAACAGAGACAAAGAGACCAAGACTATGAGAAACTACGGAAAAACAATAAAGATAAGAGACAGGTGGGGGGAGGCTGACAAAAAGGGGGTGCAGCAAATTAAAATTCTTAATTTCTTTTTCGCCTTGAGCCCCGTTTTCCCCAGTGTGGCTCAAGCCCACTTCCCTACCTGACTCACCTGCTTCCCTCCCCTCTCCTTCCACGTCGGTGTTCTCAGAGGCTCACAGAGCTGAGCAACGGATCCCATTTAATCAAGGATTAGTTTAATGCTACACTGATCGCTTCCAGGAAGGGAAACGATCTTCAGTCCCCATTTTCCAAGAACAGAGGAAAAGATTGTGAAGAAAGTGGGTGGAAGAGGAGTGAAGAAATTGCCAACCAGAGGGATTGTCATTCCTAGGCATGAGTAGATTTTCATCCAGCAGATTGCACTGCTCACTGACCCCCCACCCCAAGTTTTCACCAGACCAAATCCAGCTCATACAGCAAGATCTGGCTCAAATGTCACCTTCCTGGTCCCTCTCCTTCTTGTACCTCCTCTAGGCAGAATTAATTCCTCCCATCCCTCAGTGGCCCCATGGCTCTTTGTACACATTTCAATTATAGTTGCTTGTTTCACCTTTAGCCTGGGACCTCTCCTGATCTGGTCTCTAGTGGGCCCTCTGAAATGAGTGAGTGGATGATGTTATTTCCAGGCCTGAGCAGCTTTGAAAAGGGCAATTGACACAGATTTTACTCCAGAGGGGGCTGAACCTGGGCAGAACTGTTCAAGTGGAGACGATTGTTTTCCATGTCTCCTTCCTTCTTAAAGTTTCCAGTGGGTCTCACAAGTCTGGTTCCTTGGCCTTCTAAAATGTCCACTAGTCTGATAAATTAATTCATACCCAGGTGCTAAAGGTAAAACTGAAATCCTTGCTGGTAACAGAAAAATATGAATATAAAGTAATGATCCTCTTTTTTTTCCTCTTTCGTTAACATGTTAGAATTATAGTCTTCGAAGGAGTACTGTCCTTCAGTTTCGTCATCTTGCCAGAGATGCTTCACCTCTCAAAGACAAATAATCCTGACTTCTGCCTTTAAGGAACTCATAGACTAGTAGGGGAGGTAGACACGATTACAATGTAGTGCCATAATAGGGGTACAAACAATGATAGAAGTATAGGGGGCAAGTGATGTCTTCTGCTTGGAGTTGTGAGGGACTGGTTTAAACAGGCATCCAAAGGAGGTGATGATGCAGCCTAGGACTTTGAAGTGTAAATAGATTTCCAGGAAGAAGGGACAATCAAATCAGAGAGAGCAGAATTTAAATTTACGTGGAAGTATGAAACAGAATGATATGTTTGAGAACCTAGAAATTGTTCATTATTGCTGGATGGGGGGTGTGTGTGCTGGTGGTTAAAAAGGAGCCCAGGGAGGTGTACAAGGCCATTTCATTAAGAATATTAGAGACCAGTGCTTCTCAAACTATAGTAAAGGACCAATTTTTAAAACAATTTCCAGGGACTTCCCTGGTGGCGCAGTAGTTAGGAATCCGCCTGCCAGTGCAGGGGACACGGGTTTGATCCCTGGTCCGGGAAGATCCCACATGCTGCAGAGCAACTAAGCTCGTGCGCCACAACTACCGAGCCTGCGCTCTAGAGCCCGCGAGCCACAACTACTGAGCCGGAGTGCCACAACTACTGAAGCCCACGCACCTAGAGCCCGTGCTCTCAACAAGAGAAGCCACCCATATAGAAGCCCAGGAACCGCAACGAAGAGTAGTCCCCGCTCGCAGCAACTAGAGAAAAGCCCGCACTCAGCGACAAAAAGCCAAGGCAGCCAAAAATTTTAAAAAATAATAAATAAATAAAATTTTATTTTTAAAAAAACCAACAATGTCCAATCACGGTAGAGTCCGCTACTCTATAAAATACACTAAAAGTGAATTATTAGAAAAAAATGAAATAAAATCCCATTTTTATTAATTTCAATACATATAAAATTTCTCTGTCAAATTGCTATCAAAGTTTCTAAATGCCTACACTTAATTTCTGAAATTGTTTCATTGCAAATCGGTCACAAACTTTGAGTAGCACTGTTGTAGTTAAAATTTGTTTCTTTATGTTTGAGGTCATATAAGGGCAATGGACTTCATCACAGGAGATACCATGGAAAAATAAAGACTTGGTAACATGGGAGTGACATGGTCAGTTATGCATTTAGGAGTAGTGTAGAGGAAGGGTTTTATGGCTGCAAAAACAGCAAGGAGGCCAGCTTGAAGGAAACTAAAGTGGTCCAAGAGAGCAATGACAAGGTGCTAGACTAAATCACTGGCGTGGGATGGAGAGGAAAGGACAGATTCAAAGGATAGTCAGCAGGTAAAATCAATAGGACTTGATGATTGGCTAAAGGGTTGGGGGAGGAGAAGAGTTTAGGGTGACTCTTGGGCTTGTAGCTTGGGTGATTGAGTGAATGAAATGGAGCATCTTCATCAAATATTTACCATCTGCAGTCTTTTTCCTAAATTGAGAAAGTTATGAAAACCAAAATTTTTCATATCTCATTTGACCAGAGAATCTAATCTGACCTGAACTTATTTTGTGGCAGACCACCTAAACTTACATGAGGTTATTTATAGTTTCATTTATCCCACTTTCATTTATACCAATGTGGATCTTCATATCTCTTATTGCAGAAATATTAATTTGTTTATGAGGTGCTGTCCCAGACCCCATTAGGATTGCTGCCTTATATATTGTGTATGTATCATATTACATTTCTAAAATCCAAAATTCTGAAACACATTTACTATCCAGATTTTCCACCCCATTTACTCATCAGTCTTGGCCTGAGTTCTTTTGGCTATTTGCATAAATCAGATCCACCTGCAGGTAATGAATATTCATTGCGTTGTGTGCTATGGAGTCTGAAGATGATTCTCAAAGTGTTTTGAGCAGTGTCCTTATTATTAAAACAAGGCTAAAAGCTTCTTGAGTGTCTACCTGGAAGTGACAGAACTCATTTGGATGATAAGGTGTGATGTGTTTATGGACAACCAGTCTCATTACTGTATACTTTGTTTACACATTTTAACAGTCAGTGGCAGTCCAGTGGTTAGGTCTCAGTGCTTTCACTGCCGGATCCCGGGTTCAGTCTCGGTGGGGGAACTAAGATCCTGCAAGCCACGCAGCACAGCCAAAACCAAAACCAAAACCAAACAAAAAACAAAACAAAACAGTGGTCAGTGATCCTCTGGAATTAGTTCCCCTGTTCTCTGGACTTTGTTCAAAACCAAAGAGCAATCTCTGAATGCTGAGAATTTGGGACCTGGTGGAAAATGAAGTGTGTGTATGGGTGTGGCTGTGGCTGTGGCTGTGGGTGGGTGTGTGGGTGTATAAATTATTTTTTAAAACAGTTTTAGACTTGCAGAAAAATTGAGAAGATAGTACAGAGAGTTCCCATGTACCCCACATCCAGTTTCCACTATTATTATCATATATTAGTATGGTGCATTTGCCACCTTAATGAACCAGTGTTGATACATTATTATTATTTTTAAATTATTTATTTTAGGCTGCGTTGGGTCTTTGTTGCTGCGTGCAGGCTTTCTCTAGTTGCGGCAAGTGGGGGCTACTCTTTGTTGCGGTGCGCAGGCTTCTCATTGCAGTGGCTTCTCTTGTGGAGCACGGTCTCTCGGCGTGCGGGCTTCAGTAGTTGTGGCACATAGGCTCAGTAGTTGTGGCTCACGGGCTCTAGAGCGCAGGCTCAGTAGTCTTGGTCCATGGGCTTAGTTGCTCTGTGGCCTGTGGGATCTTCCCGGAGCAGGGCTCGAACCCGTGTCCTCTGCATTGGCAGGCGGATTCTTAACCACTGTGCCCCTAGGGAAGTCCCTGATACATTATTATTAACTAAAAGTCTATAATTTACTCAGATTTCCTTAGTTTTTACCTAATTTTTTTCTGTTCCAGGATCCCATACATGATACCATATTACATTTGGTTTCCATGTCTCCTTAGGCTCCTCTTGGCTGTTAGTGTCTCAGATTTTCCTTGTTTATGATGACCATGAGGCGTACTGGTTAGGTATTTTGTAGGTTGCCTCTCTCTTTTTTTTTTGGCTGTGCCGCACACAGCTTGTGGGATCTTAGTTCCCCAACCAAGGATTGAACCCCTGTCCTCGGCAGTGGAAGCGCCGAGTCCTAACCACTGGACCGCCAGGGAATTCCCTAGGTTGCCTCTTTATTTGAATTTTTTTAATGTTTATCTCATACTTAGATTAGTTTTAGGGGTTTTGGGGAGGAAAACCACAGAAATACGATTTTCTTCATACAATATCAAGGGTACATAGTAGCAACGAGCTTAATTATTGTTGATAACTGACCTCTTTAGGTCAGCTAGGGGAGTGTGTGGTGTATGTATATGAGAGACATAGGATGACCACTGCAGCCAGGGGTGGCCTTGACTTTTCTGAGGATGAAATTCCTTCTCTTGCCCATGGCTCAGCCCCATTTTGACTCTTAAAAAAATCCCTTATTTTGAAAGCTTGAACCTTCCCCAGCAGTAACCTCCTTCCGTGACTTCCCCCTTAACTCACTAGCCTCCATTATCTCTAGTATTCCTACCCACCACTATCAGATCCTCTAAAAAATAAGATGCTTCAATTTTGACTAACATTTACTGAACACCTGTTATGTGCTAGGCATTCTGCTAGGCCCTCACTATGTAAGTCATTTAATGGGAAGCGCCTGATGCATAGAAAGAACCCAGGCTTTGGGGTAAGACTTGGGTTGGAACCACAGCCCAGCCCAACGAACTATGCAATCTTAGGCAGGTTCCTTTGCCTGTCTTAGCTTTGGCTTCTTCATAAATGAAGTTATTTATCTCACAGGATGTTGTGAGGAATAAAAAAGTTTCTCAATCTTCACATGCATTTTGCTTCCAACAAAAACTACCCTATGACCACATTTTAAAATTTATTTATTTATTTTGGCTGTGTTGGGTCTTCGTTGCTGTGCGGGCTTTCTCTAATTGCGGCAAACAGGGGCTACTCTTTTTTTTTTTTAAAGAAACTGCTTTTTATTTATTGATTGCTGTGTTGGGTCTGTGTTTCTGTGCAAGGGCTTTCTCTGGTTGCGGCAAGCGGGGGCCACTCTTCATTGCAGTGCGCGGGCCTTTCACTGTCGCGGCCTCTCTTGTTGCGGGGCACAGGCTCCAGACGCGCAGGCTCAGTAGTTGTGGCTCACGGGCCTAGTCGCTCTGTGGCACGTGGGATCTTCCCAGACCAGGGCTTGAACCCGTGTCCCCTGCATTGGCAGGCATTTTCTCAACCACTGCGCCACCAGGGAAGCCCACGGGGGCTACTCTTCATTGCAGTGTGCGGGCTTCTCATTGCGGTGGCTTCTCTTAGCTGCAGAGCATGGGCTCTAGGCGCGTGGGCTTCAGTAGTTGCAGCATGTGGGCTCAGTAGTTGTGGCTCACAGGCTCTAGAGCACAGGCTCAGTAGTTGTGGCACACGGGCTTACTTGCTCCACGGCATGTGGGATCTTCCCGGACCAGGGATCGAACCCGTGTTCCCTGAACTGACAGGCGGATCCTCCACCACAGAGCCACCAGGGAAGCCCCATATGACCACATTTTTAAACGTTAATGTTTATTCCTTATAAAACTGTCAACACAGTTTTTTGTTACTTCCCTTCTAAATCATTTAGGATTTTGGAGGACAGAATGTCTTAAGTTTCCCACAGTGACAGATCGTGGTGAAAAGGAAAGAAAGGAAACAGGGAACCTGAGCCAATTTCGATGGAAATACCGAGTTTGGTAAAAAAAAAAAAAAAAAAGGGCTCGCCCATTTTGATTTTCTATTGGTTAAGCTTACCATCAATCGCGCCAGTTGTAAATAAACTGGAGACGGAAGCATGTTGTTAAGGGGTGGGACCTTCCTGTCGCCATTGCTAATATGAGAACCAGTTTTCTAATAGGCTGAAAGCTGCTTCTTTCCGCCCTCGCGCATCAGTTGCTAAGAGGCGGGACTATAGGGTCCATAAAGGACTGAATGCCCGAAGCCCCGCCCATCCGATTGGTTGGTAGGGGGCGGGTCTTGTAGCGGATAGGCTGCTGGGCCTGCCAGTTCCGGCTTGGTTGCCGGGGAGAGGCACGTGAGGAGGAGGTGGCGTGAGGAGACCATGGCGGGAGGAATGAAAGTGGCGGTCTTATCTGCAGTTGGTGCCGGGCCCTGGAGCTGGGGGGCCGGGGGCGGTGGTGCAGTGCGACTGCTCCTGGTCCTCTCCGGCTGCTTGGTCTGCGGCTCAGGTACCGCCCGGCAGCAGCAGCCGAGGGGGCGGGTGCCGAGGGGTTATATTTAGAAAAGTGGGGAGCGTCCCCAGGGCGTGGGCCGTTATTCTGATGGGCGCGGGCGTGGTGCGAAGGAAGAAGCTTCATCCTTGGCGAATGGGCGCCGGCACTGAGGGACCAGGGCCCTGGGGTGGCCTGCGGGAGCTACCCAGAGTGGGGAGGAGCTTGAAGCCCTTTTGGCGGAGACGGGGAGGCCTGCACTGGGTGAGAAGCGGTCCTGGGGACAGCGTCCTGCTGCATGGGCCTCCTCGATTTTTTTGTTTGTTTGTTTGTTTGTTAAAAGGAAGGTGACCCGAGGACCGAATGGACAGGCAGAGCTGCCACTGGGAAGGGAGCATCCCGTTCATTCAGAAAATTAGCAACACCTGAGCGTTTGCTGTCAGGACTCGGCATGGGTGGCTGAACAGATAATTATAGTTCACTGAAATGCAGTGATCTATTTCAGTATCTTATGCCCTTGTAAGATCCTGGCTCCAACCGGCCCTGTAGAACCGACCTGGAGCCGTTAAATTCCCGTTTCCAAAAACGCTAGTCAGCATCGAGTAGTTTTCTTTTGGAAATTTATTCATTCCTCAAGCAAACTTTCTTGATGCCTGCTACTGCATAATTGGCTCTGGACTGGGATGAAATTGTTTTCCTTTTCCGTTCTAATTCAGAAAACCTAGGGTGTTTGTAAAAAACCTCCTTCTACCCTTGTTAAATGCACAACAGAAAGATAAGTGATGTTTCCAAGCTTCCACTGGAGGAGTAGAGACTCATGGGGTTAAGGAGAATCGTATCCTGTAAACACATATGCTCTTTCACCTCTTCCGTCGTTTGCTGCCTATCTCTTGCTGTCACTTATGATTATCCTTAGCTGCAGCTTTAAGGTTATCTCAGCATCCATAGAACTAGTTTCAAACTGCAGCGTCCTTCTGAAACGGTTTTTATAGGGAGAGGGGAGTAGGTAACCAAGAAGGTACTTTTCCAGGGGCAGGGCCCAGAGTAACATTTGAAGGGCTACATATGATCTGAATGAACTTTGACCAGATGTTTAACCTTAGAGGCTGTGTATTGTGGAAATGAAAGATAATATTTATATCAAAATGCTTCTACGTAGTCCGTGCTCAATCAGCAGGCTCAAAGTTTCTTTAATAAGGAGAGGAATGGGGACTTTTTGGCTTGGAGAAGGGTAAACTTGGGATACGTGTTCTTTGTGGCCTAATAGATCATGTAGGTGGCAGCTACAAAGAGACAATCATGTAATAGAGTAGAACTTTCTAAAAGTGAGAGCTACCTAAAGAGAGAATGGAGTACTTCAAAAGGCAGGGAGTTCTTTTAGCCATTTGGCAAGTACAATTAAGTATAAGGAAGTAGAAAATCACTCACTGTTTATTCCATTCAGAGGCAGTCCGTTAAAGCACACTTTCTTCTGGTCTGTTTCCACGTGTTTTTAATTAAAATTTTATTTTGAATTGATAATATATTCATAAACCTGTCAGCACTTCAGTTCTCTTCCCTGGAGGCCACCAGTTGCTGCCAGAGATAGTTTTCTCATTTGGTTTTGTAGCATAAACATTTTCCTATGTCATTTAAAATTCTTCATAAATGTTATTTTTACTTTCATCCTGTGGACAGATTTTTTTTTTTTTAGGATAGATTCTCAGAAATGGATTTATTCAATCGAAAGCTAAAATATATTTAAGACCCTTGAAACATCTTGCTAAAATATTTTTCTGAAAAGGTGTGCCGGTTTATACGATTATCAGCTATATTTGCTTGTGACCCATACCCTTGCCAGCATTGGATATTCCAGACAGAAACACCTTTGCTAATTTGATAGATTGAAAGTGGCATCTTAATTTACTTTGCATTTCTTGCGTTATCTGTGAGGAAGCATCTTTCAAATATTCATTAGTTATTTAATTTTCTGTTTAGAGTTTACATTTTTTGGAGAGTATGTCCTTTGCTCTTGGCCTATTTATTGTGATTACTGTTTATTGGGATGTTTGTGTACTTTTAAAGTCAGTTGATGAACTTTTTAATATATTAAGGATGTATATTTTTATAATCTATTTGTTTATTATTATCATTATTTTTTTGTGTGTGGTACGCGGGCCTCTCACTGTTGTGGCCTCTCCCATTGCGGAGCACAGGCTCCGGATGTGCAGGCTCAGTGGCCGTGGCTCACGGGCCCAGCCGCTCCGCAGCATGTGGGATCTTCCCGGACTGGGGCACAAACCCGTGTCCCCTGCATCGGCAGGCAGACTCTCAACCACTGCGCCACCAGGGAAGCCCTATTTGTTTGTTATTTATTACAGAACTTTAATTTGTTTGCCCCTTTTATCTTTTTAAATAGAAGATTTATATTTTTTATGTGATCACTTGATTTTATTCTTTAGATTTATTTCCATTGCTTTTGTACTTGAAAAGTCCTCCAAAATTAAATTTTTATATATGTATATTTTGTGGTACAATTTAATTATTTTTCATTTTACTTTTTAATCAACGGTTAATGTTAGTATTTGGTGTGAGGTGAGTATCTAGATAGATTTTATTTTCCAAATAACCAGTCAGTTGTACCAGCATCATATTGAATAATCCTTTGCTAAGCCCACTAATTTAAGATGCTAGTTTTTAAGGAGCATTTTAAGATGCTTTTAAGTATGAACTGGATTACCTCTTGACAGAAATGAATAGAGGCTATTTAAGAATTAGAAGAGGTGGTTATTCATAAATTTTTAGGGTCTTTTCTGGTCCTCACATACTATGAATCATTTTCATTACCTTCTACCAGTAGATGTTAAATGATCAGTGTTGTTGATTGATGAATATAAGTAAATACGAAGTTACTAACTTTTAAGTAGCTGGTTTATGGGTAAATACAATAAGCAAGTTGTGATTCACTAAATTCCAAGGAGGCATTTTCCAAGAAGAACTAGATCTTTGGGCTCAGAAGGCATTTTTTAAATGTTTAATTCATTCTGCTTTTTAACATGCTGGCTAACTCACTTTGGGGAGGGGAAGGAAAGTGTCGTGTATGTCCTTTTGCTATGGGAAGCACAAGATTGTAACATGAGCATTTTGACAGCTTGTATATATTTAAGGTAATTGGTTTAGTTCTATGTTTTTCTAATAATTTAAGCTATAGCTAGAGTGGTGATTGTTTCCACAGATTATTCCCTTAGGCTGATTTGGTGTATTTTCCCTCTCAATGAATTTCCAAAGATATGGCTGGCCAAGGTGCTGATTTCAGTAGGAGGCTGCTGTTCTAGAGAGGTTTCTTTGTTTATTTACAGTGCTTTCCTTTGAATGCTGTGGAACTTGGGAAAAGGAAGAACTAGGTTTAAGAAAATGTTGCTTGTTAAATTATTTATTTATTTTTCCGTGAGATCTTAGTTCCCTGACCAGGGATAGAACCTATGCCCCCTACAGTGGAAGCACGGGAGTCCTAACCACTGGACTGCCAGGGAATTACCCCCAAAATGTTGCTTTTTATAAAAGTTTTATTTCTTTAGGAAAATGACATTGAAGAATTTTAAAATTGGTTTAAAAATACTGATGTCTTTTCTTGGCATTAATTTTTCAAATCTCCTGTGCTATTGACCTATTATTTGTATCTTACTACCCTCTTGAAAATAATAATGGGCTTAAAGAGATGTTGTGTTATATTACTTGGTGCTGTGGGAGAGAAGGAGTTAATAAAGTGTGACTCGGGTTTTTTTCAATTTATTTGTAAATACACTAGTTTTAAGCTTCACATAATCTTACTCTCTTACAATCTCAAGAAGAAAATAAACTCTTTTTTTTTTTTTTTTTTTTTTGCGGTACGCAGGCCCCTCACTGCTGTGGCCTCTCCCGTTGCGGAGCACAGGCTCTGGACCCGCAGGCTCAGCGGCCATGGCTCATGGGCCCAGCCGCTCCACGGCATGTGGGATCTTCCCGGACCGGGGCATGAACCCCTGTCCCCTGCATTGGCAGGCGGACTCTCAACCACTGCGCCACCAGGGAAGCCCCGAAAATAAACTCTTGATCCATATTTGTGAGTGGGTGTTCTTTCAGTATATTTGGGCTTGCTAGTGAAACAAATGTCAATAGGATTTTGAAAGGGTTTCATTTTATGAAAAATAGGCTTGGAGGAAATCCAAATTACTATTGAATTAAAAGTGAGAGATTGATAGATGAGATTCAAGACATACTACTCCAAAATATGGCACCTTGGCATATTGAATATTTTAAGCCGTAGAGAAAACAGCGAAGCTGTAAAGTCACTCTGACCTCCCGCACTTTGCCCTACTTCCTTGAAATAGGCCATAAAATCCTCATGTGAGAGGTGTCCTCCCTATACCTGGAGGAAAGGAGCATCCTTATCTTCGAAGACAAAGGGGCATGAAGAAGAATCCTAATAAACAGGCCTTGCTCAGTTTCCCCCAGTTTACTACACTTACCTCATACTCAACCTGTCATTCCTCTGCGAATGTCCACTTTTCGTCAAACCTAGCATAAAAGTACGTGGGTCTGTTTCTTTGGGTCTTTATTTCCTTAGAGGTTTTCATGTCACATAAAAGATATGCAATAAATTTGTATGCTTTTCTCCTGTTAATATGTCTTTGTCAGTTTAATTTTTGGACCCAGCCAGGGACCCAAGAGGGTCAAGGAAAACTTTTCCTCCCCTACAATATCAAGACTGAATTTTAAAATATTGAGATATAATTCACATACCATAAAATCCACCCTTTCATTGGTCTTCAGTAAACAGTTGATCCTTGAACAACACGGATTTGAATTGCATGGGTTCACTTATACATGGATTTTTATTTTCAATAAATACATACTATAGTACTACCTGATCTTTGGTTGGTTGAATCCACAGATGCGGAACTGTGGATCCAGAGAGCTAACTAAAGTTATACGCTGATTTTTGACTGAGCAGAGAGGTGGCATCCCTAACCATGGTTGTTCATGGGGCAGCTGTATTCACAGTATTGTACAACCATCACCACTGACTAATTACAGAATTTTTAAAAATAGATTTGATTGATTGATTGGCTGCGTTGGGTCTTCGTTGCTGTGCGCGGGCTTTCTCTAGTTGCTGCAAGTGGGGGCTACTCTTCGTTGCGGTGCGAGGGCTTATTGCGGAGGCTTCTCGTTGCGGAGAATGGGCTCTAGGCGCACAGGCTTCGGTAGTTGTGGCACACAGGCTTCGGTAGTTGTGGCGCACGGGCTTAGTTGCTCCACAGCATGTGGGATCTTCCAGGACCAGGGCTCGAACCCGTGTCCCCTGCGTTGGCAGGCGGATTCTTAACTACTGCAGCACCAGGGATCCCCAGAATTTTTTTTCGGTACGCGGGCCTCTCACTGCTGTGGCCTCTCCCGTTGTGGAGCACAGGCTCCGGACGTGCAGGCTCAGCGGCCATGGCTCACGGGCCCAGCCGCTCCGCGGCATGTGGGATCTTCCCAGACCAGGGCACAAACCCGTGTCCCCTGCATCGGCAGGCGGACTCTCAACCACTGCGCCACCAGGGAAGCCCCCTAGAATATTTTTATTACTCCAAAATGAGGCCCCATACCCCTTAAAGATCTCTCCCCATTCCCTTCTCCTAGCCCCTGACAACCACTAATCTGCTTTCTGCTTATTTGCTTATTCTGGATATTTATATAAATGGAATCATTTAATATGTGGACTTTTTCTTGACTGGCTTTCATTCAACATAACCTTTTTAAGGTTCATGTTGTAGTATGTATCAGTACTTTTTATGGCCGAATAATACTCCATTGTATGAATAATACCACATTTTGCTTATCCATTGATCAGCTGATGGACATTTGGGGTGTTTCCACTTTTTGGTTATTATGGATGTTGCTGCAGTGAACATTTGTGTACAGGTTTTGGTGTGAACATGTTTTCACTTCTTTTGGGTGTATACATAGGAGTGGAATTGCTATATCATATAATAATTGTGTTTTAGTTTTTGAGGAACTGCCAAGCTGTTTTCCAGAGAGACTGTACCATTTTACATTCCCACCAGCAATGTATGAGGGTTCCAGTTTCTGCACGTCCTTGCCAACACGTGGTTATTGTCCTCTTTTTGATTATAGCCGTCCTAATGAATATGAAGTGGTATTTCATTGTGGTTTTGACTTGCATTTCCATAATGGCTAATGATGTTGAATCTCTTTTCATTGTGCTTATTGGCCATTTGTATATCTTCTTTGGAGAAATGTCTATTCAAATCCTTTATGCATTCCAAAAATTGGGTTATTTCTCTTTTTATTGTTGAATTGTAGTAGTTCTTTATATATTCTGGATATTAGACCCTTATCAGATATATGATTTGCAAATATTTCCTCCCACTTTGTGGGTCATCTTTTCACTTTCTTGATAGTTGCCACTGAAACACAAAAGTTAAAAAATTTTGAAACCATTGTCTAGTCCAAGGTCACAAAGGTTTACACACCTGTTTTCTTTTTCTAAGAGTTTTGTAGTTTTCGTTCTTAACATTTAGGTTTAAGACCGAATTTAACTTCAAAATTAGTGTGAGCTTCACTCTAAAACCATTTTGAACTGATGGGTGTCATTGCCTTTTTTGTGTGTGTAACTTTGGCTTTCTAAGGTTTGTTTGAGGTTTTTGTGTTTTGGGGTGTTTTGTTTATTTAAATCTACCCACCTTTATACTAAGAACCAAAGAGTTAACTAAATTTCCCCTTAGAGTAGCACTAAATGAGTTGGTAAGTACAGTGTAGAGCAAGGAAGAAGATATTGAAAAGTTTTGTGGTAAAGAAGGTAGCTTGTGCAAGCTTGGGTGGGAAGATATGATAATGGTCACTTGTAAACCTTAAATTAGCTGAGATTGAATATAAATTCCTGAGGGGAGATCTGTTTTGGTAAAATCAGAGGGACTGCATATGTTCATTGGCTGCTCTTAAAACTTGAATGAAACAAAACAGCTGGAAAAAAGCAACTTTGCAGTCTTTTAGTATCTGCTTAAAGTACTCTAAATACAAAAAATGTTGCTAATTCTGTTCATCCTACTCAGGATATGGATAGAGAAAGTCACCAGATGGGGTTACTTTAGCTATGCCTTTATAAGAGAAACAGGACCTGGGTGTGAATCTCAGTTAAGCTATTTACTAGCTGTGTGACTTTGGACAAATTACTTAATCTTTCCTAAACATCAGTTTCCTCATTTGTAAAATGGGGGTTATGAGAGTGCCAACCTCACAGCATTGTTGGGAGGGTTAAATGAGACAGACAACGTACTGTCTGTCTTAATAAACACATAATAGTGGCTTTTATTATTACTTATCCTGGATTAGTGACTGTTTGTAATATTTAAATAATTACATTTGACAGAAATAAGACTGCCTTATTTCTTCTCTCATCTCAGTTTTCTTCTTTGTGTCTTAGTCGCTGATATTTTTAACCCCAGCTTTAAGAAAGTGGTCAGTTTAATTCTTTTTATGAAATGAGTTATAGTTACTAGCTTTTTCTGTTATTATACTTACTTGTTATTTTCTTTCTTTGCATAAAGCCGGAATTGATTTAAACGTGGTCATGCTTCAGGAATCCAGAGTTTATTATATGAATACCAGTCAACAATCCTGTTATAAAAATGTGCTTATCCCAAAGTGGCATGATATATGGACACAGATACAGGTAATGATTTGGAGGCTCCTGGCAAGGGCAGTTTCTGTGAATATCTGTCTGTCTGTGATTAGTGAGTACACTGACACTTTCTTCCCTTCTCACATGCAGTTAAAAAAAATATATATATGTATATATATATGTATGTATAAAATTAACAACCTTGATAAGATTATGATTATTCTTAATCTCATCAGTGTTTTCATCAGTAAAGCATTTATGCCTATTTTGTGTTCCTCTCTCTGTTTCTTTAAGTGGCCTGAGATAAACTTCCTCCTTTTCCCCAAGAGACTACTTCCTTCTCTTCCCCTCACTCCTTTTACACTCATAGACACACACACACACACATACACCTCTCTTTCTTTTTAAAGGTCTTAGGCCTTCTTTGGGCTGGAAACTGTTGCGTGCCTATCAGGATGTAAACTCTCGCCTTGCTGCTCCTATTGTATTTTGATTCTACACAAGGTGTCGCATAAATGCCCTGAGCTGAAGTTTCCCCTTGATAGAATGACTTTGGTCTCATTTATTTCATGACACTGTTGAGCCAGAGTGTCTGGCTGTAGTGAATGAACAAAATGAGTCCTTTGGAAATGTTTCTGCTGCTATAAGCATAGTTGCTGATAAGGGATTTGTTCACATCAAAAACATAAGGGTGGGCTCGTGGGTTTTTAAAAAAATTCTCTTTTTTCATTGTCTGATATAAAGATCATATTCCATCTGGAGCACATTATAACCAACATTTACCCATAATCAGTGATTTGTGACAAAGGGTTGAACTTTTCAGCTTGTCATTATGGGAAACATTTTTGGTGCTGTTTATGCCTGGCAGTTTTCTTAATATTCTAGACCCTTGCTTTTTATGATCTCTCATAAATAGCTGTATTGGTAACTCTTTCAGCTTGGAAGTCTTTTTTTCCCCCTATGTTCTGGCCTAATACTAGATTCATATCATGTTAACAATAAAACATTCTAACAGCTGCCTCTCTGTACCATGTGCAGTGTTATTTACCCAGTTATCTTTTATCTGCTGTATCTCTGTATTTCTCATAAGCCTGTGGAAAGCTGGTGCCATTATTGATTTAGTTATTTACTCTAAAGGTTTTTTTTTTTAATTATATTTGTGAAAATTTTAAATTCCTACTTTCTTCTTTCTCATCCCGATTTTACTTGTGTTACAGATTCGGGTAAATAGTTCCAAACTGGTCCGAGTCACCCAGGTGGAGAATGAGGAGAAACTGAAGGAGCTAGAGCAGTTTAGTATCTGGAACTTTTTTTCCTCCTTTTTAAAAGAGAAATTGAATGACACCTATGTTAACGTGGGTCTATACAGCACAAAAACCTGCCTCAAAGTTGAGATTATAGAAGAAGACACCAAGTACAGTGTCACTGTGACCCGGAGTAAGTCTTACCTCTGTTTTTCTGATGGATTCTATGGTGAGAAGGGACTGAGCTTTCGAGGGTATAATTAGTGAGAAAAGTCAGCACAGGACAGCTCCATTTTGGTTCTGATTATAACCTGAATATACCACTGCTCCAAACAGTTCAGAGAGCCTCCACCCCTCATAAAACCCTTTAGGCCTAGATTTGAGACTTTACCATAGTCATTCTGAGTACTTCCTTACCTGGAGTTGTGAAGACTTGTATTCCTAATACTTCCAATGGCTCTGAGCTGATATGCCTAGTATTCTTCAAAGTAAGATAGATGTATTCCTGTCTTCTGGGCACTTATAGACAAAGACAGATGTCTTGAAATGTACAGGTCTACATCTGAAGACATGAATGGTTAACAATGAAAACTGAAGAAGGGTAGAACTGAATACCTCACAAGCAAAAGAATATATGTGGAACCATAAATAAATATGAAGATCACTGCAGTTTCAGGCTTATTCAGTCTAATTGGGAGTTTTCCCTTCTCTGAATGTGTCTGAGAAAGTTTCACAGAAGAAGTGGATCATTATCCTGTTGGATTCTCTGTGACTTTTGGTCTCTCCTTGGTAACTACTGTCTTAGGAGAGTAATGTTGTAAGTAGTAGAAATGTTCCTGGGTTTTGCTACGAAATACATTGTGCCCTTCTAACTGTCCTAGGGTTCCACAGTTCTTTGGTTGAACAGGATCCGCCTGTTTTTTGGTGTTCCTTTTGCATTTACTGATCCCTCTCACTCCTGTTCTGTTTGTGGACTTCCCCTAGACTCAGAGCTCTTGAATGTGAAAGCTGTGGGAGTGTCTGGTATGCCAGTAAGGGGTCCTATGCTTGGGCCCCCCGGTCCTGGGCGAGATATGTTTGAGTGTAGGCTTTTCCAACACAGTGCTTGTGTAGTGAAGAGAAGTAGGTGGTGGTGGTGGTCAAGCAGAGATCAACAGTTAGAGAACAGCAGAGGGCCCTGACCCCAAGTTCTGGGCTAACCTGAATCCGAGCGTGTGTGACTTAAGGCCTGAAAAACCAGAGTGGTGGAGACCCCTTGTGGGCGACTGCATGAAGTGCTGGTGGCACTATGGCTCCATCCAAAGCAAAGCTTAGCTTCTTTTAGCCTTAGCTTAGAAGCCAAAATAAAAAACTCTTGAGGGAAGTACAGGTTAGACAGAGACCTAATTATACTTTCTCTTTGGAAGGGTACCCAGGCTTTGTGTGGAATTTTAAATGCTGTTTAGGTGGGCTGTTTGCATATATTTTATTAGCTGACCAATGACGCCAACATTGTCTTTTATTCTATAATGCCTTAAATTGTTTTGTTCCCCTATTAAACAGAAGTCTTTTATTTCAGGATTTGACCCCAAACTCTTCCTCATTTTTCTCCTTGGACTTATTCTATTTTTTTGTGGTGACTTGCTGAGCAGGTAGGTTCCAAGGCTAGAGGGCAGAATGAGGATGCTCAGACGTACCCTGCTTGACTTTTTTTTTTTTTTTTATTCATTCTTGGCTGCGTTGGGTCTTCACTGCTGCGCACGAGCTTTCTCTAGTTGCGGCGAGTGGGGGCTACTCTTCATTGCGGTGTGCGGGCTTCTCACTGTGGTGGCTTCTCTTGTTGCAGAGCATGGGCTCTAGGTTTGTGGGCTTCAGTAGTTGTGGCACATGGGCTCAGTAGTCATGGCTCGTGGGCTCTAGAGCACAGGCTCAGTAGTTGTGGCGCACAGGCTTAGTTGCTCCGCGGCATGTGGGATCTTGCCGGACCAGGGCTCGAACCCGTGTCCCCTGCATTGGCAGGCGGATTCTTAACCACTGCGCCACCAGGGAAGTCCAACCCTGCTTGACTTTTATCATAAAGACTTGAAGTGCTGCCATTCCCTTTTCTAGGACCTTTATGGATGGCTAGGCCATTGCCTGCTTCAATAATTTAAAAAAAATAATGTGTTATAATTATTATTTTCTTCTTGTATTAATAAGATTGGTAATAATGAAATTCCCCCATTAGGTTACCCATCATGTATGGGATTTAGCCAATACAGCACCACCCTTTCCACCGTTAGAAATGTTTAGCCCTCATTTTTACAGGGCTGTGTGTTGATGAGTTTCATGCTGTTCAGAAGTAAAGAAACAAATATCAACCACTTACTCATTTCCTGCCTTTAGGAACCTACTAGTTAGATGAAACAGACATGTACAAATATAAAGAAAACATATAGATAACAAACATTGAACAAAGGTAGAATTAACATTAACTTTGAACACAAGGAGAATATTTGTGGAATAGTGAATGAAAGCTCACCAATTGAAGTTCAGCTGGAGCAAGGTTGGTGGAAGTTGTTCCTTATTTTGGGGATCCTGAGAGAAACTCAAAGTGAGGGAGGGATATCTGGTAGAAAGAACCTAGAAGAGGAATAGGAGCTCTCTGTTCTATGCCCTGTGTTTGGTTTATCCTTCTGGGTAATCAGTTCAGTTCTAGTTTCCAGTGTCTACTGGGGCTATTCCTTCTCCCTAGAGAAGCTGTGCAGTTCCCAGAAGAAAGATTCTCATTAGAAATTGCGTGGGGAGAGGTACTGGGGATGGGAGCGGGAGACTAAGCAGAGGTTTATTACTGGGATATATTTGAGAGGCCCTTATTAATACTAATCTTCATAATCTGGCAGCAACTACATTGTACTAGTCTCTTCAGTTTTCTCATCTCAAGTGTTGGGCAAATACCTGCTCTCACCTTGTACCTTTTTTCTATCTTTTGGCTGGGTTAGTTGTCTAGTTTGAACAGTGCTATATATGAAGAATACACACGTAGTCATGAAATGAATTTTCTCTCTGCAGAAGTCAAATCTTCTACTATTCCACTGGGATGAGTGTGGGAATTGTGGCCTCTTTACTAATCATCATTTTTATGCTGTCCAAGTTTATGCCCAAGGTAAGGAGCAGAATCCTCACATGCAGTTAGAATGAGCTTGGATAGTTGAAGGACTGTTTTTGGATAATCTTACAGCACTGAAAATTTGCATTGATGGCTGATAAGTAAATGTCCTACTCTTTCCTTGATTCAGAAAGGTACTTTCCATGATGAAACTTGGAGCCTGATTACATACAATCTCTCCCTTTTTATTTGAAATCCTGTATACAGTGGGGGGGATTAAAGTCTTCTTCCTGTTTGTTAATTACATAGATTATATAGCCAGGCTTTTAAGTTATTTAGCATCTCATTTTCCCAGTTTTCTTTGCAGACTGTACCATTTAAAATATAAAGGACATCTTTTTAAGAGATGTGTTTTGTGCATTTTTAGTAGGTTGAATTTTTTTTTTTTAATCACAGTTCTATTTTGTTTCTTTTATGTATGGAAAGCCCATAGTAACTTTTTGCTTTCACTTCTACTCTTTCCTAGAAAAGTCCCATTTACATTATCCTGGTAGGAGGCTGGTCCTTTTCTCTGTACCTCATTCAGCTAGTTTTTAAAAATTTACAAGAGATCTGGAGATGTTACTGGCAGTATCTTTTAAGTAAGTGTTGTTGGTTTTGCTTTACTTTTTATATGTTTATAGGCTGTTTTAGTTAAATTGATCATGAAAAGATGTTGCTTGCTTACTGCTTACAGGAGTTTAATAGTCTATGCCATTTTGTTAACTTGTAAGAATCATAGTTCTTTACTTATTTCTAACTCCTCTATACAGTTGTCACCTCTTAAATTAAAATGATGCTGCTAGGGAGAAGACTTTAATTTGTTGGTGTTTATAAGTACATCTCTCTTTACACAATAGGCATCTTTCTGAAAAGCCGTAAATTGACTTTATGAATATAATCATATTTTAAATACACTTGAGGACCTTAAGAAGTAAAGGACTCTACAGTGAACCTTATCTATAAAGTGAGAATCTTTTGGTTATAAAGATAGTAACTCTTAATCTATCCTTTGAGAGCAGATTAATCTGGATTTTCATATATTAGGTTTTTTAAACAGACTATTTTAGAGTTGTTCAACATGTAGGTTTAATTCTCCATTTGAGAATTAAATAAATTCAGGATAGTAGAAAGGATAGAAGCTTAAAGAGATTAATATATATGAATAATGAAAAAAGTGTGAATAATTGAGTAAAGATCTTACCTATTTCCCTGGTTCATTAGGCACAGCATAGTGAATTTACTGCTGCTCCCCACACAGATTATTTTTACCAACTGTAGATTAAAAAGAATGTTTTCTGATAACTCTTCTCATAGGCTATGTCCTTGCAGTTGGATTCATGAGTTTTGCAGTCTGTTACAAGTATGGGCCCTTGGAGAATGAACGAAGTATCAACCTGCTGACTTGGACCTTGCAGCTGATGGGCTTATGTTTCATGTATTCCGGTATCCAGATACCACACATTGCCCTTGCCATTATCATCACTGCACTGTGTACTAAGAGCCTGGAGTATCCTATTCACTGGCTGTACATCACCTACAGGTGACTGAAAGGCAGTGTAACTTTGTACTGAAACATGCAATGTGGGATGCAGTCGCAGCAAAAGGAGACAGAGGTGTTGACCTGGGAGCCTCTTTGTTAATGCAAATTTATGGTATTATGCTTCACTTTTATTTCCTTCAAGTCTTTCTTTTTAGATTCTCTGTAGGCATTTTTATAGCATTTATAAATTCTGGTTATTTTATATATAAAATAAAAACATCTAGTAAAGTGTCATGTGTTCTTGTTACCACTAGGTGGTGCAAAGTATATCACTTTTATACCGCATGCCTCAGGTCACCTGGTTTCAGATTATTTCACACTGGCTCTCAGATTGCCCTGGGAGTCCTATTCTTTTTTCTTCCCCAGTCTTTTTTTTTTTTAATTTATTTATTTTTATATTTATTTTTGGCTGTGTTGGGTCTTTGTTTCTGTGTGAGGGCTTTCTCTAGTTGTGGCAAGCAGGGGCCACTCTTCATCACGGTGCGCGGGCCTCTCACTATCGCGGCCTCTCTTGTTGCGGAGCACAGGCTCCAGACGCGCAGGCTCAGTAGTTGTGGCTCACGGGCCTAGTTGCTCCGCGGCACGTGGGATCCTCCCAGACCAGGGCTCGAACCCGTGTCCCCTGCACTGGCAGGCAGATTCTCAACCACTGCGCCACCAGGGAAGCCCCCTGGGAGTCCTATTCTTAGTTTAAGATGTAATTCAAAGCATGTTGTCACTTTGTATGGTGACTATGGAATGGTCATAGGTTCTGAGGTTATCAATGTTCTTTCTTTCTACTACAGATAGTCAAAGTAATGCCTTCAGTTCGGGGGGACCCAAGTTAATGAACCACAGTCTTATGCCATCATTTCTTGTGGTTTTTCCATTTATTGGGAAATAAATATTTTGTCTGTCACTTATTGGAAAATAAGTGAATTTGTTCACATTAATGAATAATATTGACTACTCTGACTTGTCACTCATAGTCTAACGTCAAGGGTACATTATAACTAAAGATGTCTGTAGAAGAAAGGTGGGAGCAGTGACTCTTAATGCTCAGGCTCTCTGCTGTATGCTTGACCCACTGAAGGGAGTTAGACGTAAGGGTGGATGTAGATTACTGATTAATCATTCGTGATGTTATTTTGGTGAGCACAGAAAGATGTGTAATGCAACAGAAAAGACTGTCCCCCCTCGTCTTCTGACAGAAGAAGAATATCGGATACAAGGAGAGGTAGAGACCCGAAAGGCTTTAGAGGAGCTTAGAGAATACTGCAACAGTCCAGACTGCTCGGCTTGGAAGACTGTTTCTCGAATCCAGTCTCCAAAAAGGTAAATAAACTCTTTGCCAGAAGTGCCAAGTGTCTGTCAGGGTAATTGTGACCTTCAGTTTTAGCAGAGATTATGCTTCTATAATCATTTTGTATTTGTGGCTTTGTTTTCCTTGTTCATCTAGGAGTAGTCAAGAGAAAGGTACTCATATCACATGTTAAGCAGTAGCCTGTTCTCCGATTCCTCAACGAACTATTTACTCTAGCTTTGATTTTAGCATTGAGATGAGAAGACTTTAGTACCATATTAAGTTTCCCCTCTGATAGTTTTGCACTGATTTCTTGAGTTTTTTTAATTTTTTTTTTTTTTTTAGGAGAGGGGATCCCTTTTATTTGGAAACGTGGAGTTTCAATTTGGAATCCTGATGGCATAAAGTTTATAGGGCCATAAACACAAATAAATGTATAATGCCCCTTAATCTTATCAGGATTACGGATGACTAAAGGAACTTTAACACTTCCATAACTAAAAAGGGTAACTAAACTTCCATAACTAAAAGTGCTTATTAAGCAGGATGGGGTTGCAGGTGATGTTGGCCTATGATCCCAGCTTTCCTTTTCTTATTTCTTGCTTTAGTCTACTTACCTGCCAGAGTAAGGATAAGGGTGTTGGCTAGACTCAATATAATTTGAGCTGAGAGCATATCAAGGGTTTCAATTTGTTCTTATTTTGAAAGAAAACAAGACAGAAGGCAGGTTCCTAATGAGTATTATCTTCTGTTTTCAGATTTGCTGACTTTGTGGAAGGATCTTTCCACCTCACACCAAATGAGGTTTCTGTCCATGAGCAGGAGTATGGGTTAGAGAGCATTATTGCCCAGGATGAACTCTATGAAGAAACATCCTCTGAGGAGGAGGACTCAGATTCTCGGTACCCCGCCATCACACAACAGAACAACTTCTTGACTTAGGTGGTTGTCAGTTATTTTTATGTGGATTGGCTTGGTACCTCAATGATCCAGGTTGCATGTGTTGCACAATTGCTTCTCAAATCTTGGAAGTTGGATGAGATAGTGCTGAAATTCTCCCGCTGAAACTAGAGGCCTGAGTAGACCTCCCTCTGGAAATGGTCTTGGTGGTCTCTGGGGTCCTGAGGAAGCAGAGTGGATAAAGTAGTGACTAATTCCCAACACGTCCCATTGGTTAAGTTCTCGGCCCACCTTTGTATTTCCGAAGAAACTGGATTGCCACGGCTAGCATGGCATTCCAGCTCCTCTTTGAAAGTTGATTCAGTCATGGCATTTCAAACTCAGAAGTGATAACTGTTATATGTGAAGTAATGCTTTCAGACTATAGGCTGCATCTTTCAGAGACAAATCCACAAATCTGAGCCTCTTTTACTTCTGCTTTTATTTCAGTGACTTCAGCATAATCCTTGTTTTAACTGTTTTAAGAGGAAAATAGATTATTATTTGTCTGTCTTTTTTTTTAAGTGAATACATTTTAAAAATGTGACAAACTCGTTCCAGAGCCAGCAAGTGCTCCAGAGTGACAAACCCCATAGGCCCCTACGTATTTATTAATATGGATTATCCATTAAAGCCCAAGGAGTGTTGTGCTGATCTTTGGATTAGTTCTCATACCTATGATATTCTAAGTCCTGCCTGCAGGCCTTTCTGTAGATGAGGTCTGTTGGGGTTTTTATTATATTTAACTTTCAATTCTATTTTAAAAATAAGTTTGCATTCTTCCCTTCTAAGTCCTCGTTGCCCCATTTTCCCTTTCAGGAAGGATCTATTCCCTCACCTCTGAAGTATGTACATTTCAGTTTGTTTCATTTCTTATATTCTCTTCCCTTTGGTTTATAATAACATTGTTTCTGCTGGTTAGAAGGAGTGATCTTATTTAGGGAATTTAAATGCTTTTTAAGGTTCTCCATTTTTCCTGTCAGCGGGTCACATATCTTTGAATTGCTGTGGGATCAAGAAACTATCTCTTTTTCCTTTCCCTTCCTTTGTCTACCCATTCTACCTATTCTTTTCAGCCTTTCCGTACCACCTGTATCCCTCCACACCGGAAGTCTGGCTAATTTGTGAGCCTGAAACTATCTATGAAGGTTCTTGATACAATATACATGTTGTAGCTATGTGGCTGCCGCAATTTGCATTGTCAGGAGATAGACCTCCAGATAATCCTTATGCCTCTGGGTGCTTGTGGAGATAGACCTCCAGATAATCCTTATGCCCCTGGGTGCTTGTTCAGCCATCAGGAGCAGATGCACTTTTCTATGAACTTATTGTACTTATTTGCAATTCCATTTCTGACCAGAGGTTCATGCTGCCTTTTATTACAGTGGCATTGGTTTCACTTTCTTTTGCCATTGGAAAGTACCCTTATAAACAAGCAGTGCCATTTATGAGGGAGCAAATTCCCAAGTCTCTGTCATTCGCTTGGTTCTGTCTTTGTGATCTTCACCCTCGTACCTTGGAAAAAGCTATAATTACTTTATTCAGGAAGATAGACACTAATGGCAGGAGCACAGCATTGGACTGACTGGCTTACCATGATCATAGAGAAGGCAGATGATTTTTTAAAAAGCTGTAATGACTCCTTCAGACCAGCCATGAACAGATAATGTTGAAAGGTTCTGGACTCCATTACAGACTTCCAGAATGTCAGTTCTGAGATTCCCCTCCAGGTGGCCAGTTGATTTTTTTCTGCCAGTGTTTCCCACAGCTTTAAACTGTCCTAAAGTGACAACTACCTCAGCTGGCAGCAAATAGACATATAGCAGAAAGTGAAAAATAAGCAGTATTTGGACAGATGCCATGGGTTAAAGTTGCTTTATATTAGGAAACCTTTCTATCTTTGTGAATTATGTACATGGTAACATTTTATCTCTCTACAAAGAACTGTTAAGACCTCTGAAATTTACTATTTTTTGCCTCATTAATAGAAATCAAGACTTAGCATATTTGAGCCTAAGCTGATTTGAAAAAATAATTCGGCTGTACAAATGGTCTCTGGATTCCCTGGAGACTTTGGTGCCTTCCCCATATAACTACTTAGGGACATGGTTACTTGCCTCCAGTGTGACTTTTCCTGACTCATGTTTTTATTTCAGCAAGAAAGCATTGTGAAGTAGAGAAAGATTCTCGTCTTTTTCTGTCTAGTAAACCCCTTGTGATATACAGTTTCCATCTCAAGATGAGTTTTTCTCACTGTGTTTGAATTTGGGATGAGTAAAATCAAACTCGGTTTATTACTCCCTGTCTGGTAGTTGAAGAACTGAGCTGTAGGCAGTGGCAATGACAATGGGTCCTGCAGCATGAGAGCTGCTCTCAGACAGTGAAGGACGGTGCCTCTGGTGTGCTGTGTCCTTGCCCTGTCTTCCTGTGTGGCTCTGCCCCAGATGCTTCAGAGCCTCTGTGCGCCTGGAGATTGCTTGACTCCATAAACCTTTTTTAGGAGCTCTTCTTGTCTCCCTTTTGGCCACTTAGTCTGCTGGCTCAGTCACTACTTGAAGCCCCCACTTAATTTTCAGTTACAGCTCTTGCAGTTTCAGCATAGTCTCGTCTCAGACAGATCTCATCAAGAAGGATTGAAGGGATAACTGTGGAGTGAGCTGGACATTGGAGCTACGTCTGCTGCCATGTCAGCATCTTGCTCGGCAAATATCAAGCTGTAAATTGGCCCTAGGTCTCAGGGTCCCATCAGCATCAGAAATCTATTGTCCCTAATGGGTCCGACCAAGTTGTGTAGAGCATGACTCCCATTAATGGGAATACAAGAGCCAACTGGCCTAAAACATTTCCCCTTCACTTTCCCACTCAGATTACTTTCAGAAGACCCATGGAACCAATGACTGATAATAAGGAAAATTTAGCAACTTTGATATCTTCTAATAAATTCCTATCAGCCACTTCATCCCACCAAAACTAGTTTATTTCTTCCCCCAAATTCATGACCTTTATGTTAGTTACGGGATTTTGCTGATGATAGACTTTGAGTCCCAGTGTTCCATTTTGTGCTAATACATCCCATTTTAGGGCCTAGCCCTCTTCATTGACTGTTCCCTTCAACTCAATCCCCACTTTACATATACAATAGAGAGTTGATGAATGAAAGGACCCAAATAGGCCAGATAGTTCCCCCAGGCCCTGATATCCATAAAAGGCTTGGGAATGGATTATGCAATTGCCCTCAATCTTTTTGTTGTTCCAGAAAAAACGATGGGCTCAGATGGATGCCTACATAAAAATGGTTCCTAGCTATGTACTCATAACTTTTCTCTGAATTGAGTAGTGAAAGTTGAAGTAGGAGAAAAGGAAATTAAATGTCCTTCTAATATTCCTTTGGACTCAGGTCTGACATAAGAGATAATAACCTATTATTGAAATGCCAGGAATTTTATCTCAACCAAGGAGAGGACAATTTGACAGATTTATTATGCCTTCATGTTACATAGGCACTGAAACCAAGTAATAAACATAAAATAGCCATTGCACAGGCAAATGCACCTAAAACCTTTTGTTTATGTTTTGATGTAGCAAAAAAGTGGTGTTCCAGGGGTATCTCTTGGTAACTTAGCTTATGGATTCAGTTGCTATTGAGTTGGATTCTAGACAGTTAATTACCTTGAAAAGGGAGTTTGGTGCCTTATATGATGGGAGCCAGAGCCTGCTGGGAATAAACAAAGCGGATTCACACCAGTGTCAACACACAGCTTTAGTGGGGAAGGGGGTGGCACACAGTATCCCCAAATTTAGGACTTTTGTCTCCCATACCCCCCGCCCATGTGTCTCATCTTCCTTTTCACACTCTTGACAATAACTTGAAAATGGTGAAACCACCTTCTCCGAAATTTTCTACAGCATGGACAACATTCTTTTCTTATTAACATAATAGATAGCTCATAATGTGAGTGTTAGAACTGTTATAGCCTGCAGTTGCCTCCCTTTATCAAGTGTCTAGAATTGATGGTGAAATAGGGAGTTACTGGGTAAGTTTTAGCCTGTGGGTAATGCCTTAGTGTTTTTTTTTTTTTTCTTAGTGTTATTTTAAAAGATTTGTCATTTATATTTAAAATAAGTTCATGAATGTTTGAAAGCAACAAAATGATCAGGGATGACTCTTTGCCATGGGTCTCATTTTCACTCTTTCCTGTAAGAAAAAACAATGACGTCTTATTATATATTTTTTCATTTTTATTGTACAAGTTTGTAAGTAATCCCAATTTTAATAAAGTTTTATAGGCTATATAGTGGTTTCTCTTAATGAACATGTACTTTTTTTTTTTTTTTGCGGTACGCGGGCCTCTCGCTGTTGTGGCCTCTCCCGTTGCGGAGCACAGGCTCCGGACGCGCAGACTCAGCGGCCATGGCTCACGGGCCCAGCCGATCTGCGGCATGTGGGATCTTTCCAGACCGGGACACGAGCCCGTGTCCCCTGCATCGGCAGGCGGACTCTCAACCACTGCGCCACCAGGGAAGCCCTGAACATGTACTTTAAAAAAAAAATTTTATTTTATTTATTTTTGGCTGTGTTGGGTCTTCGTTGCTGCGCGCAGGCTTTCTCTAGTTGCAGTGAGCAGGGGCTACTCTTCATTGCAGTGCGCAGGCTTCTCATTGCGGAGGCTTCTCTTGCTGTGGAGCACGGGCTCTAGGCGCACGGGCTTCAGTAGTTGTGGCTTGCGGGCTCTAGAGCGCAGGCTCAGTAGTTGTGGCGCACGGGCTTAGTTGCCCCACGGCATGTGGGATCTTCCCGGACCAGGGCTTGGACCCATGTCCCCTGCATTGGCAGGCGGATTCTTAACCACTGCACCATCAGGGAAGTCCCGAGCATGCACTTTTCTTGTTTGATCTCTTGTTTTCAGGTAATCAGCAATTAGCTCTTCTGTTTCATCTTTCTGATGAGATTGTTTTGTATGCCATTTATTTTCCTTTTTTTCTTAACTACTGCTCCCCATCCTGGGTCTGTCTTGGTCTACTTCCTTGGACTGGATGATTTCCCAGGATGCCAGATCTCTATAAGGGGTATTCTTGCAGGAGCAGAGGGTTGTACCACTGTGCTGTCTCATAGGAAAACAATGTATAGGTTATTCCTCGTCCAGGGGGCTACTCTGTACTTTAGTTCTTTCCTTTTTTTTTTTTTTGCGGTATGCGGGCCTCTCGCTGTTGTGGCCTCTCCCATTGCGGAGCACAGGCTCCGGATACGCAGGCTCAGCGACCATGGCTCACGGGCCCAGCTGCTCCACGGCATGTGAGATCTTCCCAGACCGGGGCACGAACCTGTGTCCCCTGCATCGGCAGGCGGACTCTCAACCACTGTGCCACCAGGGAAGCCCCCTTTTCTTTTTTTAATGGCATAAAATATCTCTTTTGTTTCTCGATTGGGGTGAGGGGAAGACCTATGGATCCAGCTATGAGACGCCTGCCAAGAGCTTTATGTAGGGTGAAAGGGAGCAGGGCTGTAGTGAGTATTAGGGGGCATGGAATAAAAACTTCAATTTTGGACTTCCCTGGTGGTGCAGTGGTTAAGAATCCGCCTGCCAGTGCAGGGGACACAGGTTCGATCCCTGGTCCGGGAAGATCCCGCATGCCGCAGAGCAACAGCCCGTGCGCCACAACTACTGAGCCCATGCGCCACAACTGTTGAGCCCACGAGCCACAACTACTGAAGCCCATGCGCGCTTTAGGGCCCACATGCCGCAACTACTGAGCCCACGTGCTGCAACTACTGAAGCCTGCGCGCCTAGAGCCCATGCTCCGCACCAAGAGAAGCTGCCGCAGTGAGAAGCCTGCGCACCACAACGAAGAGTAGCCCCTGCTCGCTGCAACTAGAGAAAGCCAGTGTGCAGCAATGAAGACCCGATGCAGCAAAAATAAAACAAACAAACAAAAAACTTCAATTATGACTAGGCCCAGCTTCTGCATTAGGAAGGAGTCTGGTACCTTCCATTTTCTTTTATGTTTTGGCTATTTTCTTTGCTCTGGAAATCCGTTATAGCATTTGCATTAATTCTGTACCTTTCTCTTCTGAGTTATTTTGACTACCTGGAAATCCACTGTCCATTTTTCAAAGACGGTTGGTTGGTGAAATAGGAAGAAAACAGGGTGTGGATCATATGTAAATTTATGTAGATTAATGCACACTGATGACATCTTTTCTCCTCTTCTACAACCAGACTAGGTAAATAAGAGACATTGGATGATCATCAATGGTTGAATTAATAAAAACTTAAAGCATAATTGCCAGGTTTGCAAGATCATAGGGTTTTAGTGAGGATAAAAAAAAGATAAGGTATGTAAAGCAGTTCTTCTCAAACTTTAACATGCCTAGGAATCATCTGGGGAGCTTGTTAAACTGCAGACTTCTGCTTCAGTAAGTCTGGGTTGGGACCCAAAATTCTGCATTTCTAATAAGCTCCCAGGTGATTCAGATGCTGCTGGTCTGCGGACCTCACTTTGGATAGCATTTAGCTTGTTGCCTGGCACATAGTAGTACAGCTGGCTCTTAAATCGGGGGTGGGGAGGGTTAGGGTCTCCAACCCTCTGTCCAGTGGCAAATCCACCTATAATTTTACAGTTGAAGGCCCTCTGTATCTGTGCTTCCACATCTGCACATTCAGGCACCCATGGATCATGTAGTAGCAGTACGTACTTATTGAAAAAAATCTTGAGTTTAGGTGGACCAGGGAGTTCAAACCTGTGTTGTTGAAAGGTCAACTGTACTTGATCAATGTTGTTACTAAGTGACACCAGATAGTTTGTGAGGGTCAAAAAGACCCTCTACCACCAAATATCTCCTCCACCATTGTCTGAAAACTCCTGTGTTTTTATTGTGTAACATCTTTTTAAAAAGTGAATGTCCCTGGGAGCACTAGTGAGTGTGAATTAGACCAATTAAATTGCTGCCCTCACAGCTCTCAGAAATCAGCAGTGAAGGGTTTAGAATTGCTGCTGCTGCTTCTAGTTCTTCTTTGCCAGCTTTACTGAAGTATAATTTATAAAATTGTACAATACAATAAAGTTCACCAGTTTTAAATTTTGCTGAGTTTTGGCAAATGGAGACAGTTGTGTAACCACCACCACAGTTATAGAGCATTTCCATCACCTGAAAAAGTTCCCTCATGGGACTTCCCTGGTGGCGCAGTGGCTAAGAATCCACCTGCCAATGCAGGGGACACGGGTTCAATCCCTGGTCCGGGAGGATCCCACATGCCGCGGAGCAACTAAGTCCGTGCGCCACAACTACTGAGCCTGCGCTCTAGGGCCCGCGTGCTGCAACTACTGAAGCCCACGCACCTAGAGCCCGTGCTCTGCAACAAGAGAAGCCACCACAATGAGAAGTCTGCGCACCGCAACGAAGAGTAGCTCCCGCTCTCCACAACTAGAGAAACTCCACGCACAGCAACGAAGACCCAATGCAAAAAAAAAGAAAAGAAAAAGTGCCCTCATTTCCCCCTACACGGACTAGAAATTCTAATGGGGGGATAAGGAAGGGAATTTCAGAGTCAGAGTGGAGGAAGACCAACAAGCTCCAGTTGCTTCAGTTTTGCCTGGGAAGCAGGAGATCACAACCCTGCATCCTCTGTGCCTCCTCTCCACCCCGAGTGCTTTGGCAGATCTTCAAATCCCAGCTGAGTTGGATGTGTATTTTGTACCTTGTTAATTTAGAATGACCTATTCATCCCCGTTTGCCCAAAACTTTACTGGTTTTAGCACTCAAATACCCATGTCCAGAAAACTCATCTTAGGTCCCAGACAAACCATGATGGTTGGTCACCCTAGCTGTGATGTTCATGCCATTGTTTGTAAGCCTGAGGTTGCCATCTCATTTTAGAGTCACTCCTCTCATGTGAGCACATAGTAGGCACTCGATAAATGAGTCTGTGGATGGACACAAATGAACCTCAGTTGTAGGCAGCTGCAGATTCCTGGCCTGGAGAACAGGAGACCTGTGTTCTGGTCCTGGCTCTGCCAGGTTTGCAGTGGTGTGATCCTAGGAAAGTGGTTTCTCACTCTAGGTATGTTTCCTCCACTGCAAAATAGGGGATCTTTAGTCATTTCTGCCTCTACTGTGATACTGCTCTCCCTGTACATGGGATTATGTTCTGATGTCACTTCCACTCAGCTTTCTCTCTCTCTCGCCTCTTGCTTTTTATCCCCTTCAAATATATATATATATTTAGTAGATCAATAATTTATGTAAGGGCAGGTTGGTAATGGAATTGCTGATGGGCCAGGTTTATGCAGAGTGCTTCTGTGAGAGCAATAGAGTTTGGACCTTGAACCAAGCAGCTGTGGCTGGGAGTTGGAGAATCAAGTCTCTATCTTCAGCTAAGTGTTTGTGATTACCTAATTTGCTCTTTGTGCATGCCTGGGAGGGAAGACGGTGGGCATAGGGAGCCTGCTGTTCAGGAATTTTCCTGGGTGGATGAGGAGGTACCCTGGGAAATAGGATTTTAAAGCTTCTTGTCCACTGGAGGCAGTTATTTCCAGCTGAGATAGTGCCCAGGAAAGAGCATCCCAGGGTCTTATTCGGTATTCTAGCACAGAAGAAGGAATAAAATGAGAAATACCAGGACTTGGGCTGGAACCTGTGGCCACCTTAGGGTCAGGAAGCTGCATTTTTCTGTTCCTGGTTCTGCCATGTGCTGTCTGTGGAACTAGGGGCACATTGTGTAACCTCTCTGAGCCTCGGTGTTTGTCTCTAATTTTCCTTTTTAATGGAGGAGGTCTGCACTGCCTACCACACAGGGTGGTGTGATTCAATGAGGTGACACAGGTGGGAGTTCACTGAATGAATGAAATATCAGGTGTTATCACTAACTTTAATCTTTGGACCTGTGTCCAAAGATGGCGTCTGATTCATGGGGGGAGGGAAGTGGAGAGAAATTTGGGGATTTTGTCTGCTTAGTTCTTCCAATAATGTCATCAATACCCCCTGGCTCCGAACAAGATAGGAAGGGTAGGTTCGAGAGAGGTACTACTTCTTTGGTCAGAAGACACCCCAGCCTAACTTCCTCTTTGACAATATTCCTGACTTTTGGAAAAAGCTTTTCCTTGGCTATAAAGTCTGCTCCTTCTGCCCTCATTTCCAAATTTTGGGGGCAATGGAGCAAGAACTCTGCTTGAACCCCTCAGCTAAGGCCAGCCAGATACCCCTTCCTACCTAGAGGGGGCTTTCTCATGCGACTGAGTGTCTCCCTCTGGGGCTGCAGGCCTGTGAAGGGTTAAGCGAGCCACACCCTCATCAGGAACAGCCTCGGACTTTGTGCTGAGCCACCATCTCAGGGCTCGCCTGGTTTGACTGGCACAGGGAGCCCTGGCTGGAGGAGGCTGCACAGAGGAAGGTCAGAATCGTGGACACTGGGAAGAAGAGGGTCGAATATTTCCTGTCTTCCCTGACACCATGGACAGCTCCCAGTAACGAGGGCACCTCTCCAGCCTTAGGGCCTGGGACTCCTATGCCCCCTTCCTGTCAAATTGGGATTTCATCCACCATTCTCCAAGAGACACTGAAGTTACACCCTAGTTCCAGTGTTGGGTGAGTCCTTCCTTAACCTGCCTCTACTCCTCTTTTCACATCTTTGGGTGCCCCATGTGGGGGCTGCTTTTCTTCCTTCTTCCCCACCTCCAACCAATCTTATTCCCATTCCTTTCAAATCTAAATCCAAAGAAGATGCCTTCTCCCAGCCCTGCTTCTGCTTCTCTCCCTTCCCTACCAAGTTATTTAAAATCTTAACTTTTTTCTTTTAATCTAGAAAATGTGGGATGATAATAGTGTCTATTTCATGGGGATATTGTAAGCATCAAGTGAATTCGTGTATGTAAAGTGTTTAGAGCCTGCCTAGCCCGTAGTACATACTACCTGATTGCTAAAGGTTGCTATAATCAGTATTCTTATTGCTCCCTCCATTGTGACTTTACAGGAAGTGACAGGTGCTCCCTTTTCCCGAAGCTTGGGGAAGGCAGAGTGAAGGGAGAAGGCAGCCTGTGCCCACTTCTTGCCCCACCTTCCCTTCCTGCTTCCCTCCCTTCCCCCAGTCAGTTTTAGCGATGCAGGACAGGAGGATGTGGCTCTTTTATTCCTGTTAGGGAGTGGCATTGACCACTGTAATAGTCCTGTCCTGCACCAGGTCGCCCTGCCTACTCAATCCCCCAGGAAAGACTGAGGAGGGCTGGGCTTCCACTCTAGGGAGCACCTGCCATATACCTAGTGCGTGGAGGCCTAGCCGCACGGTGTCCCCTGCCCCTCTGACTCTGCTTTTCCTTGCCCATTCCCACTAGCTACTAAAAAGCTAGGTGTGTCCCTCTGGGGCAAAGTCCATGCCAGAAGCTTATGGTCATGGGTGTAAAATCTGGACATGGAAATATAGGGACAGACGTGTAGGCACATGCAGAAGTCCTGACAGCTACTTGCTTGTTGGGGAAACAAACCTCATTTTCATTTCTTTGGGGTATTCCAGCCTTTTACGGAGGAACTCCCGTCTCTGTCCTTGAGCTCATCACCTCTTCCAGTCCCCATTTAAAAAATGAATCTCACTGTAGCAATGAGACGGGAGGAAAGACACTGGCACAATTTTTCAAAGGGGTATGGGTGTGCTGGGTGACTGAAACGGGGGCTGTGAGAGGCGGGGAGTTGAGAAGGAGAATGGGGGACAAAGAGTCAGGGAGTCTGGACCCTGACCTCAGCCTCAGTGCAGGAGGGAGGGAGCTTTTGGTGCCTGGCTGTGGCATGAAGTTTGCTTACCCTTTCCTCCCCAGCCCTCTCCCCTGCAAGCACAAGGATGCTCCCCCAGCTGCTGCCTACTGGGTGCCTTCTTTACCCTGGTGGTCCTGTCCCACCCCCACCAACCCTAATTCAGGGTGCAGAGGATTCCCTCGCCTCCCACCAAGAGTTTCTGCAGCCTCCACTGTTAGCTTGGGCTGGTCCAGAGGCCTTTCCCAGGTTGGGGGCTCTCTCTAGGGCCAGGACTGGGGGAGGGGAAAGCTCTCTTAGGTCCTTCTGCCTTCCTCCCCTCAAACAGTTACTGGCCTCTAAAGCTGAGCAGACATCAACAAACTGATCCCAGGATCAGTTGCTCCTCTGGACATGACTCTCCTGGAAGGGTCCATTGGGGTCGAGGACCTTGTGCTCCTGGAACCCCTGGAGCAGGAGTCTCTGATCAAGAACCTCCAGCTGCGCTATGAAAAAGGCGAGATTTATGTGAGTGTTTACGGGTGCCCCTGCCTGCGGCCGTGTGGCCAGAGAGTTCACATGCCTCCCCCAACCCCCACCCTCGCTCATTCCCTTCATCTTCCCTGGCTCCAGACCTACATTGGGAACGTGTTGGTCTCAGTGAATCCCTACCAACAGCTGCCCATCTATGGCCCAGAGTTCATTGCCAGATACAGGGACTATACCTTCTACGAGCTGAAGCCCCATGTGTGAGTAGAGGGACCGAGCGAGGAAAGGTGACAGGGCCCCAGCTCGCTATGATGACACATCCTAATTTCCTCTTTCCTTCCTCCTGAAGGAGGTTCTCCAGCTGCCCCTTCCTCCCTTGGCCCTCTGGAGGCCCCTTCCTAGGCCTGTCACTTGCCTTGGTCTGGTCCAAGTGGGGAGGGCAAATGAGTCTGGGGGTTGCGGGTCGAGTGAAAGATGTTGTCCTGGACTGGTCCCACACTAGTCACCACCCACTTCCTCCCCACAAGCTATGCACTGGCAAATGTGGCGTACCAGTCACTGAGGGACCAGGACAAAGACCAGTGTATCCTCATCACGGGCGAGAGTGGAGCTGGCAAGACAGGTGAGGCGCCCGGGGCGGGAAGCCATGGGGTCACTGCTGGAACTACCCCCTTGTCTCTTTCCAAGCCAGGCCCAGTTCTGCCTCCACCCCCTGAAATTCCTCCCTGGCTTTTTCTGACTCTGAGTGGTGTGAGGTGCTGGGATGAGGGAGGTTAAGGGCATTGGTGGGGACCCACGTGAGGGTTTCTCTTGCAGAGGCTAGTAAACTGGTGATGAGTTACGTGGCGGCTGTCTGTGGGGAAGGGGAACGGGTGAACTCTGTGAAAGAACAACTGCTTCAGTCAAATCCAGTGCTGGAGGGTGAGAAGTCCAGTCTCTGCCCTCTCCACCCCCACCCCACCTGACCGTCCCCAGTGTTCCCCAGATGGCTGTTCTTGCTCAGCCTGAGAAACCTGAGATCGGCCTCATGGCTGGAGGGCCTTCCCCTTCCCCTGCTCTGGAGTCCCTCTTCTCGCCTCAGCCATCGTATTCCCCCTCTCCTCATCTCCGCAGCTTTTGGCAATGCCAAGACCATTCGCAACAACAACTCCTCTCGATTTGTGAGTGAACCTCTCCCCAGACTGGGACAAGAGGGTGTGGCGCCTTGAGAGGGAGGAACAAGGCACAGATCCCTCCTGGACAGGGTGGTGAGAAGAGGAGGAAGCCAAGTCTCTCTCTCTCTCTCTCTCTCTGGTCTCTGAAGGGAAAATACATGGATGTTGAGTTTGACTTCAAGGGATCCCCCCTTGGTGGCGTCATCACAAACTGTACGTGTCTCCCCATCCCACTTACCACCTGTCCCACCTGCCCCACGGTGTTCCTTTTGGCTAATCTGCTGCTGTAGGAAGGAGGAATGTTAGACTACCAGGCTTCCCAACCACTAGGAACACTAGGGATGAGGGCAGGATTAGAGGGAAGCTGCAGTACCTCCCAGGTCCTCAGAACATTATTTTCAAATTCTCTGCCAGATCTGCTTGAGAAATCCCGCGTGGTGAAGCAACTTAAAGGAGAAAGGAACTTCCACATCTTCTATCAGCTACTGGCTGGAGCAGATCCACAGCTGCTGAGTATGTGCCTGCCCCCGACACATGGCAGAACACCCCTAGCCTCCATTCAATGCCCAGAACCCCTGGGACCCTCTGGATCCCTGTAGCCCTCTTCCCTCGAATCTCAGGGCAGTCCCCACCCTGAATCTCATCCACCCATTGTTGGGAACAAATCCCTTGACCTCTGTGTTCTCTTCCTTTTCTGGGGTTTTATTGCTAGGAATAAGCCTTCTTACCTCTTCACTGCTCTTATTTCTCTGTCTTGTCTGGATTCCTCTTTCCCCAAGCTGGCTTCAAAAATGGAACACTTATTTCCATCTACCATCTCTCCTATCTTCAATTTAAGGGACTTTATCCATAGCTCAGCAGGAAAGCAGGCAGGATGTTACAAGTGTTGAAGAACTTTCAATGAGCTCTAGCTGAAGTTGTCCTGGCTATACATCTGCCTTGCCCAGGACCTTGTCCTTGATTTTCTCTTCTTAGATAGTTCTGTGGAGGTTCCATTCAATCATTCATCAAACATCTCTTGAAAAAAAAAAAAATCTCTTGAACACCTACTATGCTTGAACATTGTGCTAGCTTCTAGGGATACAGAGGTGAGTAAGAGACCTTGTCCTCGAAGATCTTAGTCTTCTAGGGATGGCAGATGCATGAACAGCTACATCTCAATACAGTGTGATCAGTGCCAATAGGCTCTGCAGCTGGCTAGAGGGGCAGAAGGCATGGAGCACCTTACGTTGTCTTGGGGAAGAGACCATCTCAGCCTGGATGCTAGATGGGCCTGAGGTGGCTCTGGCTGGGCGTTACTGCAGGGTCTGATGGGACTTAAAGCCCTGCCAGAGCTTCCCCTCTCAATCCCCCCTCTAACTGTGGGCACTGTGGGTATCTGGCCCCCAAGAACCTGTCCCTTTGGTTTCTGGTTATTCTATGCTGGACTTGTGCCTGTCTCCTTTCCCCCTCCTAGAGATCTCTATGGTTCAAGAGCCCCCACAGGTCTCATCCTCCCTCCTGGCTTAATTGTCTTGATTGTATTCCATTTGTCTGAATCATAGGTACTAGAGTTGTGCTCTGGCTGATTCTCACTCACTGATTTAAGTTGAGTCTGGGTGGGGCCTCCCTCCCTGGTGTCATCATCCCAGGGCCTTTCTGACTCTTCTCCTTCCAGACACCCCTATTTAGCAGGCTCTTGTTTCAAAATTTGTGTTTCAGGGGAAACTGCCATTAAACTCTAGTTTGAGGGTCACTCCCTGATTCTCAGATCATTTGAATAGCAGATAACTGATACCCTTCAAGCTCCATGATTATTAACCCATTCCTTCCCATCTCAGGTGAACAGCTTTGACCATTCCCTTGATTCATTTATTAAAAAGAAAAAAGTTCCTGCATGCCAGCCAGGCACACAGAATATGAAGATGAAAAACACAGTCCCAACACACAAGTTGTTCATTTGTAGGAGGGACAGAAAAAACCCCAAAGCCCAGCCCATGTGATGTGGTCTGGGGTAGAGATGCACAATGGGGGAACACAAGAGGGCCATTTGGCTCAGCTACACGCAGAGAAAACCTTCCCGAAGGGAGTCAGGGTTGGGGAACATAGTATCTGTCACTTGGTTGGTGCTTTGTGAACAAATAATGGGTGCGCCAACCTGGGCCTAGGGCGAGGCCTCGAGGCTGGGGGTGGGTGGGAGATGTGTGCTCACCCTTCTTTCCTCACCTTCATCCTCCCAGAACCATTGAGAACTGAGCAGGACAGAGAGGTTTCTTGTTTGTTTTTATTGTTTGGAACCCTGAGGGTGGGGAAAAGAGTAGAATGAGGCTTTTCTTTCATAAAAGTTGGGGAAAACATCCACAATTATGAACACCCAAACCCTAAATACCACTTAAAAATGTAGTCTATCATCACAGGAATTAGTGATCCCAAAACAAAAGAGGCAGGGGAAGAACCTAAAACAAAAATGGCTCCTCTGAATAAATGAATGAACCAACCTCTAGGACAAGGACCATGAGGGTCAAGGCTGGAGGACTCCAGAAAGCATGTGTACTGACCCTTTTCCCTCATGCTGGCCCTCCCAGAGGCCCTGAAGCTTGAGCGGGACACAAGTGGCTATGCCTACCTGAACCCGGGGGCATCCAGGGTGGATGGCATGGACGACACCGCCAACTTCAAGGCCCTCCAGGTGAGTACCTGGGATGGGCCATTAGGCCATGCCCTGAGCCCAGGCTCTGGCTTTGAGAAGGGAGGCATTGGACTGGCACCGCAGTTCAGCTTTGGACTTCTCCTTTCTCTCCAAGAGTGCGATGACTGTGATTGGGTTCTCCACGGAGGAGATTCGGCAGGTGCTAGAGGTGGTGGCCCTGGTGTTGAAGCTGGGGAATGTGGAACTGGCAGACGAGTTCCAGGCCAATGGGGTACCAGCAAGTGGCATCCGTGATGGGAGAGGTCTGCACCCAACCAGCTCCCTGAATCTCCTGCTACAATTTCTGTTCTTCTACCATCTCCAGCATAATAGACCTCACTCTGATTCAGTCCCCCTCTGCCCACTCAGGAGTTCTTCCCCAAACATACTCATTTAGAACTCCCTGTGAGGCATATTGGAATGAGGTTTTGATGTTTGGTAGACCTAGGTTCTGGGACCTCTCTGAGTCTCAGTGGATTCTTTGCAGAAATGGGGACAATTACACTCATTTCAGGAGATTCTCATATTAAAGGAGATAATGCCTGCAAAGTGTCAAGATCTCCCTTTTCTCCTCCTCCCCAGAGGTTCCTCCAGAGCCATGTTCTGGATTGGCTGTAAGGACTTCCCCAGTAAGACCCAGGAACAGCAGGCTTTCAGCAGTTTCACTTTTCAGCCCTCCCTCCCTCCCCTGGGAGCAAGCCCTCTCTCAGGCCATGTTGTATTTCCTCATCACTCCAGGTATTCAAGAGATTGGGGAAATGGTGGGTTTGAATTCAGTGGAACTAGAGAGAGCTTTGTGCTCAAGGACCATGGAAACGGCCAAAGAAAAAGTGGTCACTGCACTGAATGTCGTCCAGGTGAGGGGCCCTGTGGGAGGAGGCTGTATTTTGAGTCTGTTCTGTGGCTGCCACACTAACCCGTTGGCACTGCCCTGCAGGCTCGGTACGCTCGGGATGCTCTGGCTAAGAACATCTACAGCCGCCTTTTCAACTGGCTAGTGAATCGAATCAATGAGAGTATCCAGGTGAGAGACTGCCCTCCTCCCTCAGCACTCTCCTCTGCCCGCCCCATGCCTTGGGTTCTGAGATGAACGGAGTAAGGAGGATAGGGTGTATTTATTTATTTACGATAATGTAGTGTTTTGGAAACATCTCTGTTTTTTTGAGTTCATCTATTTGGGTTCCCTACTTACCAACTGTGTGGTCTTTCAGTTTCACAGAGATTCTGAACCTCAGTTTCCCGATTTGGGAATTGAGACACACTAATGCCTACTTGTTTCACAGGATTTAGTGAGGATCAGATGAAATTGTGTACATGGTTACCATATAACCCAGCAATTCTACCCCTAAGTATATATCCAAAAGAACTGAAAACAGATGTCCACATAAAAACCTGTGCATAAATGTTCATAGAGGCATTATTCATAATAGCCAAGAAGTGGAAACAACCCCAGTGTACATCAACTAATGAATGGATAAACAAAATGTGGTATATCCATACAGTGGGATATTATTTGGCCATCAAAAGGCATGAAGTGCTGATACGTGCTCACCGTGGATGAACCTTGGAAACATGTTGAGTGAAAGAAGCCAGACACAAATGGTCACATTTCGTATAATTCCATTTATATGAAATGTCCAGAGTAAGCAATCCATCGGGATGGGAAGTAGGTCAGCGGTTGCCAGGGGAATAGGGAGTGACTGCTAATGGGTTACGTGTATAAGATTTCACCTGAGGATGATGAAAATGCTCTGGAATTTAGTGGTGGTGGTTGTATACCTTTTGAATATACTGGAAAAAAATCCCACTGAATTGTATACTTTTAAAGGGTAAATTTTATGGTGTGCAAATTAGGTCAAAATAGAACTATTATTTAAAAATTCGTATGTGAAAGTGCCATCAATTTAGAATCTGTTACCAGAAGGCAGCAGGGTAACATAGGATTTGAATCTAGATTTGGGTAAATGCTTAGCTCTTTTGAAGTTCGATTTTTTTTCATCTGTAGAATGGGAATAATCACACCTTACAGGGATAGATGGATTAATGAAATAAGATCATAGGATTTTTTTTGTAAAATGCTCTACAAATATAAGGGATGGTTATTTTTCCGAGAAGATTTTAACGTCTTTCTACTTTGTACCATGGGAGCATTTTCCTGGAATCTATTACATCTTCCTTTTCCTCCTTTCCTCCCTCTTTGCTTGTCCTTCAGCAATACAGAGGAAGAGGGAGAGTAAAATTACACCAATTCCTTTCCAGCTTGGTCAAGCTCACCCAATTTCTGTTTGCTCCCTGCTTGGCTCACATCCCAGAAGGGCCTGGCCTGGTGTGTAGAGGGCCAGTCCTCAGATTTATCTTTTCCTCCTCTTCAGGTGGGCACTGGGGAGAAAAGGAAGGTCATGGGGGTCCTGGACATCTATGGCTTTGAAATATTAGAGGTGAGAGAGCTTCAGCAACCTCAGCACCCTGCTTCCTGAGGGTTAGGAGCAGCAGGCTCAAAGCGGGGTGTGAGAGAGGGGAGGTGGGGCTGAGACGGAGGAAGTGTCTTGGGCTGAGCTGGTCTCACTCTCTAACCTGTGTACCCACCACAGGATAATAGCTTTGAGCAATTTGTGATCAACTACTGCAATGAGAAGCTACAGCAGGTGTTCATAGAGATAACGCTGAAAGAGGAGCAAGAGGAATATAAGAGAGAGGTAAACGAGGACTTCCTGCTTCCCCTCTCTCAGATGACTTCTAGGCGTATGCCAGATCTTTCTCCTTCATCACAGCTTCCTCTCGATTGTCCCCAGATGAGAACACTAAGGGCAAAAAGTGTCCCTTGCACAGCTGAATATTCCAGCATTACCGAGAAGCCCTAATTCTCTGCTTTCCACCCCCAGTTCCCCATCCTGCCCTCCAGGCCAGGGGAGGAAGGGAGCAGATTGATGGAAGGGTGTCGGGGTGGGTAGGGGTGGGGGGGAGGCCTGACGAGCGTGAAGTGACAGCTGTGCTTGGCCCAGGGCAGGCTGGGGCCTTTCTCCTGGGCTTGGCACCCTACCACGTCCCTTTCGGTGCCCGTCTCTGACGTCTCAGAATCTTTTGTCTCCTCTGGGCTGGACTGATGTTGCCGTCCCCTCTTGTAGCACCCAGACTTCCTCACCAGAAATGCCCCGTGGCTCAAAGTTTCCACATTCCTTCCCCTGGTCAGTGAAACCACACACCCCCCCCCCCCGCCACCCATTTTCTATGGCTAAGCGTTAGAAAAGCCCTCTGATTGAGCTAATTCACTCCAAAGTGTGAATGGCTGAGTCTCAGTCATCAAAACCCTCCCAGGGATGTTCCCTGTGATCTCTGAGGAACCTGCTGTGGCAGAATTCCAGACAATGTGGTCACAACTAAAAGTTTTTTTAGTTTTGTATGTTTTTACTTTAAAAAGTTAAATTATCAAATAGATATACATTCCCATGCTTCAAGATTCAAAAAGCTTAAAAAGGTGTATAAAGAAAGGTCTACTTCCCACCCCATCCCAGCTTCCTAGTTCTCCCCCCGCATCTAGAGGCAACTGAAGTCAGCCTCCTTCCAGAGGACTTTTATGTGTAATCAAAAAAATCTGTAAATATATTTTCCCTCAAAATTTATTCAAGTGGCAATGAATACACTCTGTTCTGCATCTTGCTTTCACCAGTTAACAAGAGACCTTTCTGTATCAGTACATGAAGATGCTTTTCTATAGCTGCATAGGATTGTTCATTTAGCCAGTTGGGGAAGGTATTTTGAGGAGGAAGTGGGAGGGCAACTTTACTTAATTCCGCTCTGCATTTCCTAAAGACTTGTGAGGGAGGAGGAAGAGAAAGGCTCATGCTCCCCAACCACACCTGGGAATGGCCTGAGCCTGGGAGGTCTGGCCCTTGGCTGATCCAGAGCTCTCCTGTCTATAGGCCTGATACCCAGCAAAGCTCTAAATTAGAGATGCATGGTCTTATGGGTCTTCTGCTTCTATACCATTCTTGCTTTTTAAAAAACAAATAATACAGCCCCAAAGTATCATGTAGATCAGTGGTTCTGAAAGTGTGGTCCTGGACCAGCAGCAGGAGTATCCCCTGGGGACATGTTGGAAAGACAAATTCCCAGGCCCTATCCTAGACCTGCTGAATCAGAACCTGGGGGTGGGGCCCAGCAATCTGTATTTTAACAAGCCCTCCAGGTGATTGTGACGCACACTTGAGTTTGAGAATCACTGATGAAGGTCTTTGAAGATGTATCAAATTAGCTTTGTTGTTTGATGATAAACTCACCTATGTGCTTTGGTTCCATAGCTGGTTGCCAGAACAGTATGGCCATTTGCTCTTCTACATACTCAAGGACCCTTCCCCACTCCCACAGTGGGGTAATCCCAACATATTCCACTTCCTTCTCCAACCTACAGCACCTACATGGCTTTCTGCACTGTCTCGCCCTCTCTCACAACTGCTCTGGGTCCTCCCACACGTCTGCCCACCCATCCCACAAATTCTCCATCAACCTTGGAGGGATAAGGATGTGATTGATAGAAACCACACCAAGGACCCCTCTGAACTATAGGGCTTTCTGATGGTCCTTGGCGGGGTGGGTGAAAGGGGTCCTGGTCCTGGTGAGACCGTTGGAGACTTGTCTTGGACCTGCTCCATGTAATTTGTCATCTCCCGTTGCCAGGGCATACCGTGGGTGAAGGTGGACTACTTTGATAATGGCATTATCTGTAACCTCATTGAGCATGTAAGTTATCTTTCTCTCATCTCTGGGACCTCCCCCTCCAGACTGCCTGAACACCCTTCCCCTGTCTCTCTCTACCCTCCCCCCCCACCCCACTTGTTAAGGATGGTAAAGAGGGCAAAGGATGAGGGGGCAGAGGGGCGGCAGTGAGGATGTGGACGTCTGGAAGGACCAGGTCTAGGTTGGGCTGATCTTGTTCCCCTGGCCAGACTCAACAAGGCATCCTGGCCATGCTGGACGAGGAGTGCCTGCGGCCTGGGGTGGTCAGTGACTCCACCTTCCTAGCAAAGCTGAACCAGGTCTTCTCCAAGCATGGCCACTATGAGAGCAAAGTCACCCAGAACGCCCAGCACCAGTATGACCACAGCATGGGCCTCAGCTGCTTCCGCATCTGCCACTATGCGGGCAAGGTGATGTCGCGGGGCTGGAGGGTGAAGACTAGGGCCTGGGCACAGGCTGAAGGCAATGGGGGAGGCACTGGGGGGAGATGAGAACCAGGAACACTTCGCAGTGAGACTGGGAGGGCCACGCGCACGACAGACAATGTGGTGGGCTCTCCAGACCAAGAGCGGTTCCTGTACAGGTGACCTACAATGTGAACGGCTTCATCGACAAGAATAACGACCTACTCTTCCGGGACTTGTCCCAGGCCATGTGGAAGGCCCAGCACTCCCTCCTTCGGTCCTTGTTTCCTGAGGGTGATCCAAAGCAGGCGTCTCTCAAACGCCCCCCAACTGCTGGGGTCCAGTTCAAGGGTTCTGTGGCCATTCTCATGAAGAACCTGTATTCCAAGAAACCCAACTACATCAGGTGACATGCTGGGCACATAGGGGAACATGCTGCATTTGTGATGACACTTGCAGGGTCCATGCATGGTAGAACATGTCCGTGCGGGGGTGGGGGGGTGGTTGTCTCTGGAATAGTTTACCAGAGCCCTTTTCCTCATGAAAAACAGAGCCAGCTGAGGAGCTGAGAGTCCTGTAGTGGGGAGAGCATCATGGTCAAATAAGGACCATGCTATAGTGAGTGAAACTGGGAAGGCCAGTGTGTCTGCTTCCTCTGAAAATTTTCAGCTAACGGGAATGTGTACAGAATAGAGGTGTAGAGACCAGGATGGGTGACACTGGTAAGGGTGTAGCTCCTGTAGCCCGGGCCTTGCCTCACCTCCCACCAGGTGTATAAAGCCCAATGAGCATCAGCGGCGAGGTGAGTTCTCCTCGGAGCTGGTGGCCGTCCAGGCTCGGTACTTGGGGCTGCTGGAGAATGTGCGGGTGCGACGAGCAGGCTATGCCTTCCGCCAGGCCTACGGGTCCTTCCTGGAAAGGTACCGATTGCTGAGCCGGAGCACTTGGCCTCACTGGGACGGTGGAGACCGGTAAGACTCAGTGGGAGACTGGGGAGAAGGGAAGGGCAGTGCAGGGAACCTCTGTGGGGGAAGAGACCAGGTGGTGCCATGTGTATCGCTGAAGCTCAGTGAAGGGATTCTCGGGGAAATGAATTGAATGATCACTTTTCAGAGGCTCTGAAGTCTGTTCGAACCCTGAACTCTTCTCCTGGGGTGAAAGGGGGTAGAGGAAAGGTGGGAGAGGACCTTCCCCTGGGATGCCCTTTGGCAGCTTTCCCCACCTGCTCCTGTAGGGAGGGGGTCGAGAAGGTCCTGGGGGAGCTGAATATGTCCTCAGAGGAGCTGGCCTTTGGGAAGACGAAGATCTTCATCAGAAGCCCCAAGACTGTGAGTTGGAGGGTGCACTTGCGTTTGGTGGGCCTGGAAGGTGGAAGAGTTGGAGAGCCCACCTGAGTGAGAGGCTGGGCGACGGGAGCTTCTAGAACCTGGAATGAATAGTGGATGAGGAAGTCTCTCTGCAGAGACTTTATCTCTGGGAACTGAGTTCTTGGGTTCCTGCCCTACCTGCCCTGAGCCCTGGAATTAGGTGTGCTTGCATTGCTGGTCTGAATGCCTCTGCCTGAAGCAGGACTCCTTGAGAGTCAGGGTGTCTGAGTTTCCAAGTCTTAGCACAATGCCTGCTAAAGAGTCAGAGCTCAGTAGCTGCTTATTAAATGAATGAATGCATAAATGAATAAGAGGACTAAGGAACGATTGAATAAAACACTGGCTGGGAAGCCTTTGGTGCCGTGGGGTTCCCCTAGGTGAGCCTCTCTGTGCCCCCCTTCCACCTCTCCACAGCTTTTCTACCTGGAAGATCAGAGGCGCCTACGAATCCAGCAGCTGGCCACACTCATACAGAAGACGTACCGAGGCTGGCGCTGCCGCATCCACTACCAGCTGATGCGCAAGAGTCAGATCCTCATTTCCTCTTGGTTTCGGGGCAACATGGTACCTGTTATCCCCAAAGTCCTATCCCCCTTACTCTAATAGGAGAGTGGGAAGTGGAGAGGTGGTTCAGGAGGTGGAGTTTTTCTAACAGGCCCACTGTTTTCTACAGCAAAAGAAACGCTATGGGAAGATGAAGGCATCAGCATTGTTGATCCAGGCTTTTGTGAGAGGTTGGAAGGTAATGGGGAAGGGAGAGGGGTTTCCTCCCCTCACGTGGCTCCTCCGGGTCATGCCAGCTGCTGCTGGTGGGGAAGAGGAGCAGAGAGAAGGTCCTGCCCACACCCAGGACACATCTCTGTGTGATGGTATGTCTGTGTCTTGGTGTGTTTCTGGGTATGCTCTGTGTGTGTCTGGGAGTGTGGATGCCTCTTGGGGAGATCTGAATATATGCTTGGGTGTGTTTCTGACTTAGCAGCAGAGCTCTGCCTTCTGCTTTGAGTGTCCTCCTGATTGCCAGCTTGTCTGACTTTACTCTCTCCCTCCAGGTATAGTCTCAGCTCTTTATCTTACTCTGTTCTTTGTGTGGTTGAAAAATAGTAGAACCTCTTCTAGGCCTGTCTTCTGTCTTCCAGGTATAACTCTCTATCTTTACTTTGGCCCTTTTCTTGTATGTCCCTGCCAGGCCCGCAAGAATTATCGAAAGTACTTCCGGTCAGGGGCTGCCCTCACCTTGTCAAATTTCATCTACAAGAGCATAGTAAGTGGTGGGGATTGAGGGTGGAAACGGGGCATTGAGGAGGGAGGGACAGGTTGTGAAGAGGAAGTATGTGGGGTTTGAGAGGAGGTGACTCAAAGCTTTTCCCCAAGAGCCTCCTCTATCTGATGTACTTAAACCCTGGGAGCAGAGGGGACGGGGCAGCAACCTGCACGGGGAGGGCCCCAGCGCCTAGGGGCCTCGGGGCAGAATCAGAGCACATTTTGGCATGAATAGACACTGCAGGCAACCTTGTGGCAGGAAGGGGTCCCAGCACACCCACCAACTAGTCCATGGTGAGTAGGCTGGAGAAGAGACTGGGGAGGGGGGGGCTAGGTGGTTAACAACAGTTGAAGAGGCTGCGCCTCATTGAAGAGCAGAGAGAGGACACACATGGGGTTAAGTAACCCAACCTCCCGAGATTCATTTTAGGGTTGGGGATGAAGGTGGAGGAATCATATCTTCCTTCTATCTCTTCTGACACTGTAGCAGGCCAGGCTGAAACTGAATCTCAGGAAGGACCTTAATTCTGGAGGACTTGGGTCAGGGTGGGCAGGAAGAAGCCAAGAGCATACTTGGACGTTCAAACTATGGACAGTTTCCAGTGAGAGGAAAACAGGGACAGAGAGGGGTGATTTCCAGAGACATATATCCGATAGCAATAGTGCTTCTGAGAAGTATTGGAGGGAAACCAGATGGAGGAGAGCAGCACTCCATTGAAACCTTGGGAAAGACCAGAGAGAAGAGTGGGAGATCTTGGACAGAGGGCTGGAGTGAATTAGAACTGACCTTGGCTGATGTGATTTTTGATGGTTGTTAGGACTCTTACTGACTTTGCTCGTAAAGACACGAGATGTATTGGAGCTCCTCTCTGTTCCCTTGGCTAAGTTGAGGAATGGAGGCTCTGGGCCTCTTTCCCACCTCCCTGAGTCTTCCCTGTGTCCTCCTCCCCCTCCCCGGGGAAGCTCCATTGTCCTAGGCCTCTTCCATTGCCAGGGCTCTCCTCAGGCAGGCTCCAGGGTGTCTGCCTTACCGGAGTACGTGCTCTCTTGCTGCACACCTGAGACCTGTAATCTGATTTTGCTCTTATCTCCTGAATGACCTCTAGTCTGCCTTCTCTTTCACCTGTATATCATCAGGCATCTGCTGAATGTCACCGCAGGAGCTGTTGCCTTTAAACCAGTATTTCAATAAATCAAACCCACTCTGGAAGTCTGCGTATAGGGGACCACAGGGCATTGATTGCCCCAGTGTTTCTGACTAGTCCATATTTTGCCATTGCCTTGCCTATAACTCACTTACGATGTGCTAAGCCCTTTACATGCATTAACTCTAATGCTTTCAACAACCCTCTGAGGTAGGCCCTTATATTTCTCATTTTATTTTATAATTAATTAATTAATTGAACTTTTTTTTTTTTTTTTTGGCCGCTTTGGGTCTTCGTCGCTGCACATGGGCTTTTCTCTAGTTGTGGCGAGCAGGGGCTACTCTTCGTTGCGGTGCGCTGGCTTCTCATTGTGGTGGCTTCTCTTGTTGCAGAGCACGGGGCTCCAGGCTTGTGGGATTCAATAACTGTGGCAAGCGGGCTCAGTAGTTGTGGTGCATGGGCTTAGTTGCTCCGCAGCATGTGGGATCTTCCTGGACCAGGGATCGAACCTGTGTCACCTGCATTGGCAGGTGGATTCTTAACCACTGCACCACCAGGGAAGTCCCGACCTTTTTTTTTTTAAAGCACAAAACCCTATATACTAAAATTGTACACATCAAGTATTGGTCCAATCTTCTATCAATCTATTTACAGTCAATTAAACAGCACCATGGTTTTCTTACCTAGGTTAGTTAAACATGCCCAGAAAATTGTTATTCAAAGTATATGTTTTTTTAAAATAAAATATACTCTTTCCCTCATTTTATTGGTAAAAACTAAGGCCCAGAGAGGTTGAATAACTTGTAGGAGTTCCATAGCTGGTATGTGGTAGAGCTGGGATACAGGCTATTTGACTCTAGTTTTAACCACCACCTATGACTGTTCCCCTCCCCTTCCTGCCTCACCACTCCCAACACACTCACAGAGGCCTGGGCAACCCAGGTACCCATGGCTCTGGGTAGACCTGCACGCAGGAGGGCTGCATAGGGAAAAGCAGAACTTTCTAGATCTAAAAAAAACAAACAAAAAAGAAAAACCTCAGAATCTCCACATCAACTGGAACACGGGGGATTATGGGACATGCTAAGGAATGTTTATTGAATTAAATCAAACCAGGCCAAGGACTGGGGACTCCAGGGTGATTAGACCAAGCCCACTAGATCTTTGTTGGGGAAGATACAAAGAGCTTGGATAGTTCCTGGAGAGTTACAGCAATACACTGTGTGTTCTGCCTTTTTCTATTTTAGTTTTTTAACCTAATATCTCAGTAAAAAGTTTTCACAAAAATTCCAAAAATTTGGAAGTGTTCAAGGTCAAGTTATTTTCTATACCTTCAGTAATTCTATCCCATAAATAAACAGGGTGCTAGGTGCTCCCTGAGATATAAAGACTTAAGAGTCCTTGTTCTAGATTGGGGGAGACTGAACAGTCAGATGCCATGGGTGAAACTTGATTGGATCCTGGATCAAGAAAAATAAAAACAAAGTCAAAGAGTACATTTTTAAAGTCTATAAAGGACATTAGAAGAGATTTGCATATACATTACTCTTGGGTGAGTGTGTCCAATTAATGTTAATTTTCTTAGGTATGGTGATAGAATCATGATTGTGTAGGAAAATATCCTGGTTCTTGGGCAGTGCGTGCTTAAGCTTTAGAGGAAAATGTTATGATAACTGTAACCTACTTTAGGATGCTATAGTAGCCAAGATTTGTACATATGCGTGTATTTATATACTTACATGCATTTGTATTTATGTGTGCGTGTGTTAGAAAGAGCACAAAGATAGGGTAAGATGTTAACATTATCAGCTGGTGAATTTAGGTGAGAAGTATATGTTATTCAGATGTTCATTGCAATGTTGTTTCAACTTTCACTCAAATTAAAAAAATTTCAAAATAAGTTGTATTACATTTTAAAAATTAAAAAGTAAAACCTTAAGTCAGATTATGTCACTCTTCCCCTAAGACCCTCTAAAGGTGTTCCATTTCACTCCACATAAAGCCGAATGTCCTTACCACAGCCTACAAGTCCCTTCATGATCTCTCATTCGCTAACCTACTCTCTGATCTTTTCTTCTCTTGCTCAATTTAGGCCAGTCACACTGGCTTTCCTTCTTGTCTGGAATATGCTACCACTCATTCCTGTCTCAGTTCTGCTTTTTTTTGCATCATAGCATATATAATTATTGGAAGCTACAGTCTATGTTTATTTGCTTGTGGGCTGTCTCCTTCTCCACCCACAGTAGAATGTAAACTCAGTGAGAAGAGACTTTGTTTACTCTGTTCACTGCTGTGTCCCCATACCTAGAACAGTGCCAGGCACAGAACAGATGCTCAATGATGTTGAATGGTGAAAAAGCTCAGGACCTAGCATCCTGACTCCCAAAGACTCACCCTGTAGAAGAGGGAGATTTCCATGCAAATAACGGTAGTACGAAAACAAATGTATAGACAAAGTGCTATGGGGCTTCAAAGAAAGGAGAGACAGCACTGGCCCAGGGAATCTGGGAGGGCTTTGAGCTGCATCTCAAAGGATAGGTCGAGTCTGGGTTGGAAGGGTTGAGCTGAGAGCAGCGTGAGCTGAGGCACAGAGTGATAATGAATGGGCTGGGCAGAGGGCAAGTCAGGGAGTCCAGTCTGGTTGGTGTGCCAGGGTGAGATAATGCAGGGGATCCTGTGACATGAGGTTGGGCTCTAAGTAGAAGACTCTGAATGCCAGGTTGAGGTGTTGGCCTTGACTGAGCAGAGAGGAGGGAAGATTTGGTACCTGTCCAATAGCTAACACAGACAGTGGGGCAGCCATCTGTAGGCAATTATGAGCCTCGAGAATAGGAAGCTACAGAAGCAAAATATTAAGGCCAGTTTTCATATTGCTCCTCCCACCTCACTACCCTGTGTAGAAGGTATCTGCTTGGAACTACTCCTTCTCTCCCCTCCATCTCCCGTTCACGCTCTTATTGCCCAACCTCAAGTCTACATTCACACTGAAAGAGATCAGGAGGGGACTCCCTTCCATCTCCTCAGCGCCACTTGTTGCTTCTCCCTGTGGGTGGCCTTCTCCCTGAAAGTGGTGGGATCTGGGTGCCAGTTTGCCTGTCAGGAGGTCTTCTCGTCATCCCACTCCCAACCCCCCTGCTCCCAACCCAGGCACGGAAATTCCTACTGGGGCTGAAGAACAATTTGCCGTCTACCAATGTCTTGGACAAAAGGTGGCCAGCTGCCCCTTACAAGTACTTCAACGCAGCTAACCAGGAGCTTCAGAAGCTCTTCTACCAATGGAAGGTGAGCGGGGCCTGGGCAGCCTCTCCTGGTGCTCAGGCAACTCCTCTCTCATTTGTCTTCTTTTTTTTTTCTCCTCCTCCTGATTTTCCTCTTCTGCCTCCCTCTGCCACTTAAATTTTTTTTTTTATTGTGGTAATACATAAAATTTACCATTTAAACCTTTTTTTTTTTGCGTTACACGGGCCTCTCACTGTTGTGGCCTCTCCCGTTGCGGAGCACAGGCTCCGGACGCACAGGCTCAGCGGCCATGGCTCACGGGCCCAGCCGCTCCGCGGCATGTGGGATCTTCCCAGACCAGGGCACGAACCCGTGTCCCCTGCATCGGCAGGCGGACTCTCAACCACTGCACCACCAGGGAAGTCCATTTTAACCATTTTTAAGTAAACAGTTCAGTGGCATTAAGCACATTCGCATTGTTGTGCAACCATCACCGCCATCTGTCTCCATACTATTTTTCATCATCCCAAACTGAAACTCTGTACACATTAAGCAATAACTCCCCATTCCTCTGTCCCTCAGCCCCCAGAAAGTATGATCTACTTTCTGCCTCTACGAATTTAACTATTCTAGGTACCTCATATAAGTGAACTCATGCCACATTTGTCCTTTTATCTGGCTTATTTCACTTAGCACAGAGTTCTTCTACTCAAGAAATACTTTTGAGCACCTGTCTGGGAGTAGGCCTTGTGCTGTGCTGTGGGCACACAGCCCTCCTGGGGCTTGTATTTGACTGCTTCCATCCCCCTCCTCCAGCATCCCTCAGTCCCCCTTCCCCTCCCCAGTGCTCCTCCAGCCCCTGCCCTCTCTGAAGTGTCCTCCTTCCCCTCCCCTGTCACAGTGCAAGAGATTCCGGGATCAGCTGTCCCCGAAGCAGGTAGAGGTCCTAAGGGAGAAGCTCTGTGCCAGCGAACTGTTCAAGGGCAAGAAGGCTTCATACCCCCAGAGGTGAGTGCCTCCCAGACCCTGTGCAGTTTCATCAGTAGCAAAGAGAAGATTCCCCAGGTGGAACAGAGCTGTGGTTCTCAAACTTTAGTGTGCCTCAGAATCACCTGGCAGGCTGGATAACAGCCAGGTTGCTGCATGCCCTCCTCAGAGTTTCTGTTTTAGGAGGTCTGGGGTGGGGCCAAAGAATTTGCCTTTCTAACAAGGTCCTAGGGGATGCTGATGTTGGTCCTGGACCATGCTCTGAGAACCGCTGAGACACAGGGTATGGCGGAGGATGGGGGATGGAGCACGGGAGGACCAAGATGGGAGCTCAGGTGGGGAGGTACAAGGACCTTGGAGGTCGGAGGTAAGGACCTTATCTCCACTGCGTACCTCCCGTGTGTCCTCAGTGTCCCTATTCCATTCCACGGTGACTACATTGGGCTGCAAGGAAACCCCAAGCTACAGAAGCTGAAGGGCAGGGAGGAAGGGCCTGTTCTGGTGGCTGAGACTGTGATGAAGGTCAACCGTGGCAATGGCAAGGTGAAGGCCCATATCCTGAACTCCTCCCCCAGCCTGATCCAGAGCCTCGGCTGGTAGCTGGAAGGGTGGGGATGCATCACAACCCTTCCTCACCCTTTCCTGTTCTGTCTTTAGACTTCCTCTCGAATTCTCCTTCTGACCAAGGGGCATGTGATTATCTCAGACACCAAGAATTACCAGGCCAAGGCTGTCGTGGCACTGAGCAGTGTGGCCGGGGTGTCAGTCACCAGCTTCAAGGATGGGCTTTTTAGCTTGCATCTGAGTGAGGTATCAGAGCTGGGTGGGGACAGGGCCCCAGACTGGAGAAGGTGGTGGGCATCACAGGGCTGGGGCGAGCTGGAGGCCATGGAGAGCAGACCTCTCACTCTGGGCCTTTGATATCTCCCAGGGTGCTCCTGAGGAGAAAAAAATGAATCCCTTCCCTGCTGTTTCTCTCCTTCCTAAGATATCATCAGTGGGCTCCAAGGGGGACTTTCTGCTGGTCAGCGAGCATGTGATTGAACTGCTGACCAAAATGTACCGGGCTGTGCTGGATGCCACGCAGAGGCAGCTTCCAGTCACCGTGACTGAGGAGTAAGGCCATGAGCTGGGGGTGAGGGATGGCTTGGGGCAGATGACCAAGCTGGCGGTCATTGTGACCGGGAAAATTTGTCCTGTCAGAAAGTGAAGCATACTGTGTCAGGTCAGGGCCACCCAAGTTCTCTGCGGCCTTGAGTCTTCTGACATAGGGGGCTGGTGGGGGGATGTACTTGCCTTAAGAAGGGGAGGGGAAGCCACCATGAAAATACAGGAGTAGGGGTGAGGGGATGAGGGCACTAGCTTTGTCTTTCTGTCTGTTCCCCCTCCAGGTTCTCAGTGAGGTTCAAGGAGAGCAGCTTGGCTGTCAAGGTCATCCAGGGCCCTGGGGGTGGTGGGAATGGCAAGCTGAGCTGCAAGAAGAAGGGGAGTCGTTGCCTGCAGGTGACTGTACCATGAGGAGGTGCAGCAGTTTCTTCCTCCTGGACCAGCACCAGCCCGACTCCCACCCACCCACCTTCGTGGGAGGCTCCCGTGCCTGAACCTTCTGATGGGAGGTGGGGCTCAGAGAGTGCAGAACCCTTGAAGAGGACCTTGCTTCTCCCAATCCTTTCCAATCCTCTCTCCAAACTTAGCTTCCTCCCGCCCTCAGCCTCTTTGCCCACTAATAAAACACGAGGCTTTGCAAACGTTTGGTCATGTGGGTGGGTCCCTGTTCCCCCATCCTTTCACTGGCTTGTACTTAGACCCTCTGCCCCCCTCCCTTTCCTCTCCTCGGGCTCCTTGGAGCCAGCTAATGCAGATAATAAGAATGAAAAAGAAGGGAAATTGTCTCCGGGCTCCTTGACCGGCTGAGCTCTGGCGGGGTTTGGAGAGACTGGGGTGGGGGTGGGGCAGTCGGGGATGGGGCTCAGGTCGCAGGTGGCCAATGAGCTGATTCATTAAGTGTGTCCCTGGAGGGAAGAAGTGAGGATCCCTGTCTTGGCAGAAACTGGGATTCTTTGGAGATTTAGCCCGGAAAGAGGCCCAAGGCTGGAGGGCTCATGCGAGCTGAGGTGAGCTGGGGAATGCAGGGTCCCCGGCTCCATAGCCCCCTCCACCCCAAGCTCAGCACTGGGCTTTGTCACACCTGCCCCCTGGCACCCCTTTCCTTTCCATACACCAGAGATGCCAGGCTGCTGCCAACAGTTATCTTACTAATCACTGCCCCACAGCTGAGGCCTGCAGCTGGTGGCACTTGACAGGGGGACACGCCCCCCACCCAGACTCTCCCATCTCTATGACTGACCTCTTCCCTCTCACCTTCATTTATTTTCCATGTGTCATCGTCATTATTTCTTTCTTGGTTTCCAACTGTCTCACACCATCTCGTTGTCCCCGTTGCTGTGGGCTCTGACTAATGTTAACACGTAAGAGTTTGTGTAATGCTTTAAATATCACCCTCCCCCACTTCCTTCATGGCTACTTCCTCATAGATTCTGTCTTGTCTAAGCCTCTCCCACTCTGCTCTCTACCTTTGGGGAACAAGCAGCTCCTGGGTTTGCAGTAAACTGTAGACTGCGCTCTGTGCGAGCATACAAATGGCTGCCTTTGGTTTCTGTCTGGACGCCTCTGCCTCCTTTCGGACCTCTACCTTCCCTGCCTCTTCCCTGTCCCTGCTGAGTTCACTGTGCCTTGAGGCTGGGGTCTCCCTCCACCTCAGCTTCCACTGGCAGGCAGCTCAATCCCCAGGTAATCATGCTGGCGGGAGACCTGATGAGCTCATCCTCTTGCCTGCAGATTAATCTAGCCCTCAGAGCACAAGCCAGGCCCGTGTTCTGGCACACCCTGCTCTGAGCTGAGATGGGGCCCAGGGAGGCAGCTCTTCCCAGTGGGTGAGGGGCTAGAGCTGTTGTGGGGAGCCATGTCCAGAGTTCGGGCTCTTGCCACCCTGCCGCCACCCCCAACAGTTCCCCCGTCCTTTACTTCTCAGAACCAGGCCCAGAGGGGGGTGGTGACCGGAGCCTGACCGCCCCCGCTCTCGCCTCATCTCCTGCTCCCAGGGCCCAAATTGTCGTCACTTTCGCAGTGAAGTGTCTGGTCATTTTCAGAAGCAATTTCAGGAGAATATGCAGCTGCTGCTCCCTAGCCTGCTTTTCCTTTCCCAGGGCTGAAGGCACTGTCAGCTTTCCGGGCTGGGAATGGTAGGAGGGCGGAGGGCTGGGGCCCCTGCTCTCTTTCCTGTCCTCCCCCCCACCCGTCAGTCATGTGGATAGATGCTAGGCTGAGGGAGGTGTGTGTGTGGGGTCCTCTCTTCTTTACTCTCCCATCTCTCTCCCCCTCCTCCTCTTTCCTGTCTCTGCTTCTCTTCTCTTCTGGAGCTCAGGAGTGTGTGTTTTTTGTCCCCTGAAGCCTATAGGAGCTCAGTTTCCCCACCTGTGTTATAGGGCTTGAACTGGCTCCATCATGATGGGAAAAGCTGAAGTTCTGCTGCCCACCCCTGCTCACAGTCCAGCTCTCTCAAAGTCTAGGCTGTTTGAGCCTCTGAGGGGCACAAGCCATCCTGGAGTCCCCTAACCCCCAAGAGGGGCCATTCGAGCATCTCACAGCACAAACCAGCTCTAGCTCAGCCCTCTTGGCTCAGCCCATTTCTTCCCCAGGCTCTGAGGGACTCTTCTCCTTGTGCCGTGGCTTGTCTCCCGGCTGTGTCCTGGCCACAGGATTCGGCATCCTTCCATTCCTCACTGGTATCTCCACCCAGTGTCACATATGGCCCAACCCCTCCCCCAGGAGCCCGCGGCACCCCTCCAGGATGTCGAAGGGGTCCACATGTTGCGCCCAAGCTGTGCATGTGGTGGACATAACGCAGGCCAGCTCGCGTGCACAGGCACGTGCCCCACCTTGACCCCTGGGAATGGCCGATTAAAGCATCTCAGCTCAGTGTTTTACTGGCTTCACCCCCAACCTGCACCAGCAATAAAGAGGGTGGGCTCCAGATGGATGATCTGCTAGGGATCCTGCTCCGCTAGGCCAGGGACAGTTAGTGTCTGAGGTGTGGCTCAAAGAGTAAGTGTTCAAAGGAAAAACACCTAGGTTCTCTGTAGCTGCAGTACCTGCTTTACATGCCGTTAGCATATGATTTGTGGGCAAAGTGAAGCCCAGCCTGCCCTAGCCCTCTGAAGCCTCCCTCCTTCATCACCTCTCTGACTTAGCATCAGCTCTTTCAAGTCTTTGCTAATCCCAGAGATCAAGAGGTGATCAATTCTCCCTGCCATTCCCTTGCTCCCCCCATCCTTGGCTCCTGCCATCCTCTGTGAGATGCCTCATCATCAAAGGACATTATTCATGACGGACCTTTGCTGAATCCTTGCTTCCCTAGTCCCAGGGCTGGGGGCAGGGATGGATGGGTTGGTGGGGGAGGGAGGCTGATATAGAGATGGGACCCAGGAGGCTTTTGTTCTTAGCCCTCAGTCTAACACATTCTTCCTACTGCACCCCCAATTTCCTCCAGCCTGCCCAGCTTGGACCTCCTTTTCCAGATTGGTGAGGGAGAAGAGGAGGCGGTGGGCGATGGCCTGGTCCAATTAGGAATAGCATCTGAGCTTCTCAAAGGCATGAACCAGTCATGCCATTAACATGTAAACAGCCTTCCACTTCTACCTTTTATTCCACTAAAGGCTCCCAGCCCTGAGTCCTGGGCCATGGTTGCCCCACAGAGCCCTGTAATTAGCTGGGTAATGGGAAGCCTTTAATGAGGCCCCATTGGCCTCTCACATAATTAAGGGGCCTTGAGACCTAGCTGCTGCCCTCACTCGGGGATAAACATGGGGCCCCGTGAAGCCGGAATGACTTCTCAGTATGGCCCAAACCCCAGGGTGGGTAGGTTGGGGAGAGAAACATTTCAGGACCCTAGCAGTGCTTGAGAGGCTCTGTGGAGGATCCACATTGTGGGCCGCAATGCAAGAAGCTGGACTCAGACTTGCTTTTTTGTTTTATAAATAAGTTTTTATTGAGCACCTATTATATGCCAAGCACTATAGAGCTAGGAATCCAACAGTAAAGCAACGGAAGTCCTTGCCCTTATAATGCTGACATTCTGGTGAGATGTGGGGTAGACAGACTATAAGTTAAATTGTAGTATGTTTAATGTAATGTATGAAAAGAAATGAAGGGATATGGAGAATGGAGTGGTAGTAATTTTAAATAGGGTGATTGGGGAAGGTGCTGGTGAGCGGAAGTCTTTGTAGTAAATATGCAACAGAGCTATGATTCTCTTCCCAATCCCAAGATGTAGAAGAGTACAAGGTCCCAAATTTCCAGGTCTTTTGGAGAGGTGGACCCCCACCTCCCTCTGGGAGACTTAACTGTTCCCTTACTGGTCAAAGTACAGACCAGTGCAGTAAAATGAAGGGGAGGTTTGGAGTGAGAAAAACCTGAATTTGAGGCTGTTCTCCAATAGCTATATGTCCTAGAGCATGTGACTGAATTTTTTGAGCCTCAGTTCTCTCATCTGAAAAATAGGAGTATTTCCTACTCACACGGTGGAGGTGATGAAAATCAGTTGGATTGCTCTCTGCCGAAGCGTCTTGCAAATGTTCAAATTCTGCACCCGTTATAAACGCTAAGAGTGATGATTGCTCTGGAGCCGGCTTTCACTTTCCCTCCCCTCATCTCCTACAGCAGTACGTTTCTCTCTCTGGGTCTTTTCTCTCTGGATCTGGGTCAGATCCTGACTCTGCCGCTCCCCTGGGATTCTCTTACCTTGGGTGTGAAGTGAGCAGAATAAGGCCCCTCGACTGTGGGGCGTGAACTAGAGGCTTGAAAGTTCAGAGGAGAAGATGCCTGAGCTGTCGGGAGACAGATTAGAGTGGAAAAAAATGCAACTGTGAGGAGAAAAAGAAACAGTTAAGAGATCAATGCTGGAGCGGGGGTGAGGATAGGGGAACAGCCCAGCTGTGGTGCTCCATCCCTCCTTTCAGAGATGACAGCGGGAAGGATAGAAGTCAGAACCCTGGAAGGATGCCACGTCAGGCTGATTCAGGGGTCAAGAGTGGGGTGGGAGGCCATGGGGAGAGGCTCTGGCACTGGGGAGGTGGAGGGGGGCAGACCCTGGAGTTGTCTGCATTCACTAGTGGGGAGAAGTACAAAGCCTACTGGTCTGAGGACCAACGTGATGGGTCAGCTCCAGCTGGGAGGACAGAGGGAGAACTGAGGACTGGAGGGTGTGCCAGACTCACCTCCCAATCGTCAGGGACCTGAGCCTGCTCATCCTGGTGGTGGAAGGGCCAGAGCAGCACCTGGCGGAAATTGTTTTGGCCAGGCAGTTGAGGCTGGAAGTTTAAAGGGCAAAGAGCTGGTGTGTGGACAAGGAGGAGAAAGAGCCCAGGGACTGCACCTGTTGAGGTGGCTCCGGCATGGAAATTTTGTGACAAACCGTACGCAACATCATCCCTTAGCATGCACAGCTCAGGGGCTATTGGACTGTGGGCTGCTGGATAACCCCCGCTCACTGCTGGGTTTGTGCTCTGTGTGTGTGTGTGTGTGTGGCTGCAGCCTATATCCCTCTTCCCCCCACCAGCCTCCCCCTCCCCTCCAGCCACCCTGGGATTGGTGATTCTCAGCCCCTCCCCCGGCTCCCCCAGACCCTCCCAGAGCCTTTATCTGGGAGCTGGGCCGGAGCTCCTGCCACATTCCCCAAGCCCCTCCACTCCCTGTTTCTCTCTTCACGGCAGCACCAGCAGCGTGTGTGGGGAGTGGACAGTGCTCCCGGCCAGCTCCCCGATCCTGCCAGACCATCTGCCCCAGGCTCAGAGCTGCTCCACAGGTAGGCACAAGCGGCAGAATGTTGGATGGACAGGAGCTGGCACCAAAGGACAGGGGCCGAGTCAGGAGGGAATAAAGGTGGCAGCCTTTGATCGGGGAGCAGGATGCTGGGAAGGTGAACAGAAGGAGTCAGTGGGGGTTGATGTAGTGTTTGGAGCCTGTGGGTACAGACTGATTCTTCCTATATTAGAAAGTTTTTGCCTAAGTCTTGGGGTACCTAGGGCTGGAAAATAGCATCCAGGATCCCTCCTCAAGCTGACTAAGGAAATAGACCCATGCACGTCCTATAAATCTATTATCTTCCCTGGGAGGCTAGAGTCCCCCACATTATTGCGCCATTGCTCATTGTCAGGTGCATATCCTGGGGAAATACGTGATGGGGAAGCAGGGACACTGAGCGCCTCCCAGCTCGAGACTCTCCCAGACTAAGGCTTGGGCGGGAGGGTTGGGGGCTGGGGAAGCAGAGTCAAGCCAGGCTGCTAGTCATGAATGTCTCCCGTGTTTGCACCTGTGTTGTGTCCTCCTCCTCCTTGCCTTCCCTCTGTCCTGTCTGCACTCCTAGGCATCATGAGTGCCCTGCTGTTTGCAGTTATCCTGACCCTCAGCTTGGCTCGGAGCTTTGGGGCGGTCTGTGAGGAGTCACAGGAACAGGTGGTGCCTGGTGGGAGCCTTGGCAAGGTAAGGCACCCCCTCTGGCTCACCCAGCCTGGCAGAGTACTGGGCAGCATCATAAGGCTGCACTCTGCCTGTCCCACCGTGGTAGGGAGGAAGGTGGGACGGGCGGGTTGGGAGTTACCCATCAGAGGGTTGGACAGCCCAGCCTCTCCAGTGGCCTCATGTTCTCCCAGTATGTCCGTCAGTGTCTCTGTCCCTCTGCATGCCTTTGACACCTTGTACATGAAATGTGTGGCACTAATATGTTGTTTGGTTGGTTGATTGTCCGGTGACCTGGTGATTGGATGGTACTGTGAGGGGTAGGGTAGTGTGGTCTCAGGTTCCCTATGGTCCAGCTCAGGTTCTGTCCCTTTGCAGGGGGGCAGATCCTCCCCACTTCCTGGATGGTATGAAACACAGTCAAAACTTCTCTCCCCAATAGTCATTTGTGTGCTCTTTTACCTATCAGCTATATATATTATTTTTTTTCAAAATTCAAAGAAATTCCCGTATCCCCTGCTCATCCACCTCCAATAACCTCAGGTGCTCCTAACATTCCAACCCTTTCTTCCCTCCTCTCCCATGTCCCCCTCTAGCCTCTGCTTAGTCAGGATAGGAAAAAACCCCACAAAACAGGTTGGGCCCCAATTTCCAAAGTTCATCTAAGAAAAAGAGTAGGAGTTATCAGGGTAGTGGTACTGGGGGAGAGCAGGGAGGAAGTCTTCTCAAGGCTTTGAAAAGACAGCAGTTACATTGGTACGAATACTTTTAAGATGATTACAGGTGGAACTTACTTCATATTCAGTGTGTGAAGTCTAACTGCCTCTCCAGCTCAGATCTGTTTAGCATCTCATTACAGGAGGTGCGCAGAGTATTTGAACAATTTGGGGAAGTGGCTGTGTGGGAAGTTGTGGGCTGGGCAAAGACAGAGATTACCAGCCTTCATCCAGCTGGTGAGGTGTCCCAAGGTATGATAGGTTGGCATCCTTGCAGTAGTTGCACCAGCTCCAAAAGACCAGAACCAGTTCAAAAAACACACAGCGAGTGCCAGATATGGGCTGGACACTGTGTTTGGAGCCCAAAGTTCCAGCTGGAGACAGTCAGAATATCTGGATCTGTTCCTCTGAGACAAACTTGCTTTGAGACCTTGCCCCTCTTGGTCAATAAAATAGAGATTGCCATCCTGCCCCTTCTCCCTGCAGGTCCAAGAGGATGAGGGAAATTGGGACGGAACAGGAGTAGGATGTATGTGTGCCTGGGCAGCCAGGTTGGCATGTGTGTGGGGGCATCCTGGGTAAATGCCCATCTGCGTGTGCTCAGCCGCCCAAGGACCCCTAGGCTCTGGAGAGAGAGGCACCGCTGAGATTCAAGGTGAAAATCTCCAAACATGATCAATTGGCATTATCTCTTGGCAGCTGCAATAAACTGGGTGTATGATGTGTGCCCACCAACCATCCTGCTGTGCCCAAGTTGCTAAAAAGGAAACCACCAAGATGAGAAAGAACCCCTGTTTGGCAGCAGGTCTAGAATGGGGTTCATCTGTGGAGGGGAAGAAGAGGCTTCATTCTGAGCATGCTGCCTTCGTGAAATTCTAAATCCAGGGGAGAGAGGAGAGAGGGAGAGAAAACCAGAGGCAGAGAGCTGATGGAGAAGAAAAGAGAGGGCGAGGTGGTGGGAAACGCAGGGAGAGGAACATCCACGGACACAGTGCAGAGGGGGGGCAATTTCAGGATTGCTGGTGGCCCGGACTGCCTACCCCCACCTGTCCCCAGGACCGAGTCCTGTCTGTGACTCAATCATGGAGCACAGACCAGAGGACACTAGCTCTGTCTGATGAGCCTTTCTTGGGAGTGCGGGAATTCCTGGCTCATTCACTTAGTGGGGCAGCCACATTGTTGGTCAAACCGGTTCTGGGTATGCCAGGGAGAAAAGAACCAATGACCCTTCTCACTGAGAGGTGGCAGGAGCTGCGAGGGGGCCCCAAGGGTCAGTCCCCTTTGAGCTTGGGATATAGCATGACCAACTCCCAGCTTTCCTGGGACTGTCCCAGCTTGAACACTGAAAGCCCCACATACCTGGGCAAACTGGGACAGTTGGTCGGCCTACAGGGATGCCCAATGTGTTCCCTTTACACGTGCTTCCCAAACCCTGCTGTGCCTATGAATCACCTGGGGGCCTGGTTAAGATGCAGATTCTGTCTCAGTAGGTCTGGAGTAGGACCAAGATTATGTATTTTTAACAAGCTCCCAGCGGCGATGCTGCTGGTCCATGGACCACACTTTGAGAGCTTACTTCTCTTCTAGTGTAAACCAGAGGAAATCCTGAAAGAAATAGGATGTTAAGTTCAGCTGTGATGAGCTCAAGAAGAGGCCATTTCTTGTGGGGAAAGAGTGAGTGGATTGGGTGTGAGCCTCCTCCTCAGCCCTCTTTGTTTCTCTCCCCAGAAGGACTCGAATCTCTACCAGCTGCCCCCGTCGTTGCTCCGGAGACTCTATGACAGCCGCTCAGTCTCCCTGGATGGATTGCTCAAAATGCTGAGCAAGGCTAGCGTGGGTAGGAAGCAGGCCCGGGCAGAGGGGCGTGTGGGGCAGGATTCTGAAGATTAAATAGACCTGGGAGACCCCCTTCGAGTGGGAAGGAGACTGGAGATGGCTTAGTGAATTATTGAGGGCTGTGATCTGAACCCCCTCTAATCATCACTTTGCAGATTCCTTTCCCCAGTTACATGCCTGTTCTTGCTTCACAGGTCCTAAGGAGTCGTCACTTCCCCAGAAACGTGAGTAGCCTCTTCTCCCTCCCGATCTCTGCTGACCACTTGCCTAGAGCTCCATGGGCACAGGGCCCAGTGACTATTTCGGCTGGCCCCGGCTCAGCTGGCGCAAACAACATGCCAGCTGCAACTGCTCAGCCAGCCTTTCCTGAATGGGAGAGGCCACTGAGAGCCAGAGGAAGCAGGTGTGCGGGGCATGGTGGAGTCTCCCTCCACTGGTAGGTTAGTGGAAACCAAGAGGGTCTCCTGGTGGCTGTGAAGATCCTAAGCCAGGCACCTGCTGGGTGGGAGAATTTTAGAGAGTTCTCGAAATGCGGGGGAGGGAGAGGTAGACAGAGAGGGTGGGCCTAGGGGACAGCCTGCTAACTGCGGGGAGTAAGCTGTGGTGAGACACCGAAACAGAGACCAGAAGCCCAACCTCAGAAGTCTTGACACATGTCTGGGGAAAAGTATCAGCCCCTCACTATCACTGCTGAAAATGTTGGCCCTGTTTCTGCAGGTGACATGCATGACTTCTTTGTGGGTCTCATGGGCAAGAGGAACATCCAGCCAGGTAGGAACATATGGAGGTCGGTGGAAGGGCTAGGGTGCTGGCAAAGATGTAGCAGAAGTCAACTGCTTCATATTTGTCACCAGAGGGAAAGACAGGACTTTTCTTAGCTACAGTGAGGGTTCCTCCGCCCCTTCTACCCGATCGGCTTGGGTCCACAGTCCAGCCCTCTCCGGGAGCACAGGACGGAGACCTTTATAAGATAGTCCTGCTGCAGCTGGGAGGGGGTCAGGCAAGCTCTGCTTCTCCCCCGCCCCCCGCCCCCATCTCCCAAACAGAGCATCCCTCTACTTCCCAACTCTGTCTTCCAATGCTGTCCTTCATAGCCAGCCCTTTGCTATTGGGTCAGGGTGAAGGTCATATGCAGAAAATTCCCTCCTAACTACACTGTTTACTTCACCCCAGACACTCCTGTTGATATGAACCAAGAGAACGTCCCCAGCTTTGGAACCTTCAAGTATCCCTCCAATGTGGAATGAGGTAAGGACTTAGGGAGAGGAGAGGGGACTGTGTGTGTGTATGTGTGTGGGGGGGTAGGTTGCCAGAGGAGCACTGGAGCATTTCCTCTGATGCTATGTGTATTAATGCTCATAATTAATGGCCTAAATACAGTGCCTGACACTTAGAAGTATGTGCTTGCCTGTGATCACACACACACACACACACACACACAGTTTCTCATCTCTTTCCAGTCTCATGGACCCCCGCTTATGACTGAGTGGTAGGAAATGGCAAGGGAGGGGTTTCCCCTGGGGTTTCTTTTTTTTTAATTATTCTTTTTTTTTTTTTGCGGTACGCGGGCCTCTCACTGTAGTGGTCTCTCCCGTTGTGGAGCACAGGCTCTGGACGCACGGGCTCAGCGGCCATGGCTCACGGGCCCAGCCGCTCCACGGCATGTGGGATCTTCCCGGACCGGGGCACGAACCCGTGTCCCCTGCATCAGCAGGCGGGCTCTCAACCACTGCGCCACCAGGGAAGCCCTCCCCTGGGGTTTCTTTGATGAGCAGCTTCTCTTGTTTGGACTCCATTCTTGCGATTTGTGCAAAAGGTGGAGAGATCATCATCTGATAATTACAGGTACCACATCTATTCACAGGTGAAGCATTTTGCTTCCCAGGCAGGCTGAAACCATTCAGATCATTCAGAATCTCGGGTTACTGGGTCCGCTATATAGTTATTTGCAAGGGTGATTTAGGAAGAAATGCAACAAACTCTGAAATCTAATGAGGAGTAGCTGGAAACTATATCTTAATTGCTCTGTGCAGTGTAATGAATATGAGCACGGCCTGAGTTTGAATCCTGGATCTGCCACTCACTAGCTGTGTCCCTTGGCCAGGTTACAAAACCCTTCTGTGCCTCAATTTCCTCATCTGAACAACAGGGGTCACAGTATTATCTTGCAGGGCTGTGGTTTTGAGTCTAGGTAAAGTGTTCAGAACAGTGCCTGGCACACAGTGCTGTGTGTTGGCTTTATTGTGATTGTTGCAGTCTGGGATGTGTGGGGAAGGTCCCAGTGTTGCCCCTGGCGGGCTCTGGTCTGTCTGCGTGGAGCTGTCTGGGCTGGACCCTGGGCCCGAGTGGGCTGACAGCTCTTCCACTTGGTATGCAAGTGTGAGTCCCCCGGGGAAGTGTCTTGTCAAAACACGGAACCGTCCGCCTCGACACCATCTTCCCACACACAGCAATAGCAGCTCACTGATGGCTTTCTTTGCACTGGCTTCCACTGAAGGTGTCAGAGGAGGAAAGGAGAGGGATCAGGAAGGCTCAGTCTTCACAGAGACTCCTGCCCCTCTCTCTGTGGCCCTGTTACCCACACTCATTGGTCTCAAGGGAGCCCCAAGGACCAGGAGCAGGCTCTCAATGAAACTGCCTGTGTGTGACTCCTCGGGCCCAGAGACTGGGTCTGGCCCCCCATTCAGTGTTGGGCGAGAGGGTACAAAAAGCCGTAATAACCATAACTCACTGATTACATGGTGCTTACTGTATCATTTTGCTCTCATTTGATTGTTATTTCAGTCCCGCTGAGGGTCAGATAATTATACGGGCAGCTATATCTGGATGACATACACTCCTCAACGTTATGCATCGGCCATAAAGATAATTACAGTGCAATTTTGCCATAGTATTTTATACAAATGGCAGAAACAAGTGCATTGTGGAAATCTACTTTTAATGCTTTCTGATGAACCTAGGCTCTTTCAGAGGTACCAGGCCCATAATTGCAGCCCTCATAATCTCACCACTGATGGTGCATTCTCAACCTGTTAGGTGCCGGAAAGAATAGACACTAGGTCCCTGGGGGCTGACATTTAAAGGAGGTTAGATGAGATGGATCAACATAGATCATTGTGCCATCTTATCTCATTCATGTGAAACTGCTGAAAAAGGAAGTGATCCCTGGGCCTGTCCTTCCTCTGGGAGGTTTCTGGAAAGAGGAGGAGGGACTGGGTGAGGGCAGGGGAGCATTAGTGCCAGGGTGCATTGGACAGGGCGGTGGGTATGCCTGGCTCATAGGGATGCCAGGACGCTATGAACTTTGCCAGTACTTCTTTCTGCATGGGCCCCTCAGACCATAGCGTGATAAACATGGAAGCTGGGAAGACGCATGCACCTGTGGCTAGGAGAGTTCAGTCCTCTAGTTCAAAGGCTACAGGGATAGCTGAGGGTTAAGACTTCCATTCTCTCTACTTCTCCCTTACAGATGCTCCTCCCTTTCTCCCCCGCCTCCCCAGTGGGTGGTTGGTGGGAGTTTTACAGGACAGAGATGTGATTTCTTCTTTTTTTGGTCCTCAGCACTCCACTTCTGGACTCCTGGGCTGCATCATGAAGACACCTGTCACCCTCTCCCAATCCCCAGGTGCACGCACTCCTATTTCCCTTCCTCTCCCACATCCTTGTAACACTCCTGTGCTTTGACCCCTTCTCCAACCCTCTACCCCACCCGCTGTAGAAACTGCCTAGTGAGTCTCCCCAGTCCCTGCAGCCACTGACTATAGATTGCCCTGGAGTTTCTGTAGCATCCTAAAAATATGATGTCTCTCTCCACGCCTCAACAATAAAGGATTTTTACATATTATGACCTAGAGTGATGTATTTGGTTGGTGGGTTGGTGGGTGGGTTTTCCTTTCTTGACTCTTGCAGCTACATCACACACACATACACACACACATATATATATGATACACACACATATATCATATACAAATGGAAGTATCTTTATTTTGTACACATATCGGTTTCCCCAACAGTGTCTTACTCCTTGCTTCATACAATTAGTATCAGGAGATTTATTTAGTGATTAAAAGAAGAAATGAATTTGGAAGATGGTTTCTAGCACTCAAAGACTTTCGCAGACCAGATTTAGATAAAGAAATACAGATATTCTGAATGGCTTGTCTGTATTTCCAGGATGGGCCTGGGAGACATCAGTCCCTGAATCCTACTCAAAGAAGAGAAGTGGGGATCAAGGCTGTGCGAAGATCCAGCCCAGAGGAGGGTGCATCCAAGCACTGTACTATTTTTCTGTCCCCGAATATTGAACTTGGGTCCTGCAACAGGTCGTGTGGATAAGATGGTGATCCATAAACAGAGTTTACATTGTAGCAGGGCTTTAGACAAGCAAACAGCACTTGATCTTGCTAGGTGGGGCATAGACAGGGAAGTTACTATAGGGGCTGAGAAAGAGGAGAGCAGATCTTTTTAGTGTTAACTGGCCACCTTAGTGGCCAGTTGTAAAGGGAAAACATTTATTTCCTACTCTTCTGTAGTGCAACTCTTACCAGCCCCTGTAATGCTGGTCTAGTAGTCTGCAGTGTACATAAGGCACTTAAATGAGGTGTGTGGGGGTGTCTTTTATTAATCTGATGTGCTAACTATCACAGCCCACTGATCCCAAGGGGAGTTCTGTACCCTAATGGAACAGCCTGGGAAGTCCTCAGGCTCCGTCTTACCCCGGTGCAGGGGACTTGGCCATGCCCCTGAACCACCCTGATACAAAGTCGACACTCAGTTCTCCCAAGGCTGTGTAAAGACAGGGCCATGGAGCCAGAGACCACTTACTGCAGGTCCTTCACCCCAGTGAAAGTGCTCTCTTCCCAGAACCTGACTGGGGCAACTTTGGACCCACAGCTCTATGGTGCGGGCACTCACCTCAGTATCTCTGGTGTCAGGTTTATTGCTAGAGGTCAAAGAATACCCTCACCCCAAATCCTCAAGCCTTTCTCCAACGCGTTATCTTGTTGGCTTTTCAAAATGATCTACCTAGACGGTTTAAAAGTGGGGTAATTTTGCAGAGTCTAGGGAATTTATTTGGGTCATGAAAGCTTCACCAGGTGGTTCTGTTCTTGCCAAGTAGGAGCAGAAGTGTAGAAAGGTTGCTCTCTGGTGGGACTAATGAAAATTGCAGTACTGGGCATTCCAGGCAAAATGAAGACAAACTAAATCGGATATCTGTTTTTGTGCTTGGAGAATGTGTGAAGGAATCCTGGCCTTCCCTCCTCTTCCTGTTGTAAAGAGGTTGATGCCTAAGGGGACCTGGTCAAAAAGACCTTGGGCTGAATTCCTGGCCCTTCTCCATTTAGCTTTGCATATGTGTGTTATTGTTATTACATGATGATTTATTTTAAAGACTTCGGTATTAAAGGTTCTAGACCCAATTCAGTGTGTGTGGAGGGGGAGATTTCCCACACCAACAAGCAGTGCTCCGACATTATCTACCTGGAGATAGTATCAGATTCCACAGGTTGAGGGCTCAGTCCTACAAGACGTCCCCCACCCCCACCCCCCCTTCAGATGCCAATCTTAAACCCAGGTTGTTAACTCTCTACAGACTGGAGGTTCCCACAACCCTCTCCTTGAGTTCCATTAATTTGCTAGTGTGGTTCACAGAACTCAGAAAACCTGTTTACTCACTAGATCATCAGTTTATTATAAAAGGATATAACTTAGGAACACCAGATGGAAGAGATGCATAAGGCAAGGCATGGGGAAAGGGGTGTGGAGCTTCCATGCTCTCTCTGAGCATGCCACCCTCCTCTCCCTGAACCTCTACATTTTCACCAACCTGGAAGCTCTCCAAACCCAGTTCTTTTAGGATTTTATGGAAGCTTTATTACATAGGTATGATTGAGTAAACCATTGACCAACGATAATTGATTCAACCTCCAGGCCCTCTTCCCTCCCTGGAGGTCAGGGGCTTAGGACTGAAAGTTCCAACCTTTTAATCATAAAGTTGGTTCTCCTGGCGACCAGTCCCCATCTTTAGGTGCAGTCTCAAAGTCACTCGGTAGCATAACAAAAGACATCTTTATGGCTCTCATCACTTAGGAAATTCCAAGAGTTTTAGAAGTTCTGTGCTAGAAATGGGGGTAATGACCATATATATATATATTTTTTATTATAAACCACAATATCACAAGTATAAACAGTATAAACTTTAATCTATACCTTTAGGGGGTTTGTTAACAACTCAACGGGAAACGTAGGCATGGTCCCTGAAAACCCTTTTGAGTTCTCTGTCTCTCTCATTGTTTCCAAGGGCCATGAGTAAGTTCCTCTCAGCTCTGAGCTCCACTCTCTGTGTCAAGCTCCTGATCTAATTGACTTTCCAATCTGGGGCAGGTCAGCTTGAGCTACCAGATGATTCCATCCAGAACCCAATCCCCTAGCCCTTGGTTCAGACCACAGTTCCCCCACTTGAGCAGAAAACCCCAGCTGTTGGTTTGTACCCAGATTCCACACAGGGAACTGCTGGTGGTTTGGTCTGCAGTTTCATATTTGTTTGGAATCCTTCCCCAGATTCCATGTTGGGAACTGCTGGTGGCAGCTGCAGCTCCTCATTTGTTTGGAATCAGTCTGCACAATCCCCATTGTTTGGGGTCTGCTGGTTCAATCTTTTTCCAGTCCCCAGTTCCATGGGAATTGTTGGTGGTGCACACAGGGACTTTTCTTGGCCAAGCTGCAGTAACATCTCTTGGTTACTGCTGGTGTGTTAAGATGCACATGTTTGTTTGTCTCGCTTAGTGTAGATAAAGGCTATTGTTAATGGGAATCTTGGAAGCCATAAAGTTACAAAAATTGATGAGCACTTAAAAGCTGTTAGAAAAAAATAAAACAAAACAACAAAAAAAACCTGTTAGAGTGCTCACCTAACCGAAAGACTCCCATGTTAGGATAATTTGGTCATAGAATGGGTTAGATTGATGCCAACCTCAATAAAACTTCCATGCAATGAGGTACACTTGTAAAACACCACACAATCTCCAACCCAGTGGCACATCCCTCTTAGGTATTAGTTTGGCTCCAAGAGACCCAAAATCTTAACTAAAAATATAACAGGATCCTTAAGCTCCAAAGAGTCAAGCATGCCACCTTCTGGCATACCTGCCTATTTTATGTCTAAGAACTATGGTTCCAGAAGCTATAAATATCTACAAAAATGGCAAAATCTTACTAAAAACACAAAAGGTATCTAGAACAACACCTTGGCCTCCCCTATTACATCCTCCTAGGTGTCCATCATCAAAATGCTGCCCCAGGGATTGATGTTCAGTTGTAATCAATGGAAACACTAGAAAAGAGATTGTTCTTAAAGGCCTTATGCAAATTCTTCAACATCAGCTGCAAAAGTACTTCATTTTCAAGAAGATTCATGGAAAGGACTTTGGTAAGTACAGGTTTATGATAACTTTAAGAGCATATAACTGAACAAGGTAAGAATTTCCAGAGCTAATGGAAAAACTGGTTTCAAGCAGAACAAGTATTACTTACATGGGACTGAATAACTGAGGAGGAGAATTAAAAATTTTATGACTTTTTTGTTTGCAACATTGCTGGTCCCTTAATGTTTTGTTTTTCTAAATTTAAGAAGACCTTTTTTTTTCTTGGGCTATCTATGATTTACAGCAATTTGGTAACATATACCTTTGTAAACAAAGATGAAACATGTACTTTTTCTCCCTACCTGATCCTGTCAGAATTCAGAAACTCTTGAGTATTCTTCTCATGGCAATATGATTAGTTATTTGCATAAGTCCAATAAAAATCTGCTCTCCTTGTAACAGGACGCAATTGGAAACACTGGCTACATTATCAAGGCTTTGACTGAAATGTCATATTTAAGAGAGATGTGCATAGACTCAGATATGACTAGGTAGCTTTAAGGAACTAAGGTTGACTTTAAAAAGCCAGTAAAGCCCCTTGGAAAAATTGGCTTGGTACTCTACTTACAAGGTTCCTGGCAGCCTTACCACGTAAGTAAGGAAGGTCATTTCCTGGCAGGTCCAGGAACCCCAGGATATTTTCAGGACCTTGAGAAGAGGAGAATTCACCCAAACTATAGGTTTTTCAGGTAAAATCTGATGGCAATCCTTGGCTTGGCTTCCTGGCTTCAGAGGCTTTTAAGAGTTCAATCTGAAACTCCTAGTAAAGCAGTCTTAAAAAAGAGCTTATATGGTCAATCACTACTCTTGTTGCACTTATGTAACTAATCAGGCCAAGTTAAATTAAAACAAATTGTTGTGTTATCTTTGGGGGAAAATGGGGTGATTGTAGACAGAAAAATTATGTTTGCACCTTTGTAAATATTAGATTCTAATTCTGTTAATTATCTTTGAGGTTTTGTAATATACTTGAAAACTAAACTAGATCCTGAATTCTTCTAGTTTCCTCAAATATCTGGCTACAACTCTCCAAACTAATGTTTCCAATTTTCTCCCACCCTTCTAATTTGGAATCACTAATAACCTAATAATCACTAATAGAATGCTCTTGAAACTCCTTGGAAGGGACTATACCAGGTCTTACCCGGATGGCAGCCAAACTTCAGGAACTTGAACGTTGGGTCCACAGCTCCTAATTAAAAAGGACTCCTTCTGATTTTAGGAACTGCACACCAGCTGGAGACCTCAAAATCAAATTGACAAAGAAGAGGGGTAGCTGACATTGATGTAAACTTCTTCCACCCAAGACATCAGATCAAGACTTCCTACTTTAACTAAACTTGAAACCCTTACTTCTTTTCTTTCTTTCCTTTACTCTGCCATTGGTCTGGAAAGATAACACCATCATCCATATGTCCCAGGCCATTGCTAAGGGGGGTAACATTTCAGACTGCTGGTTTTGTCATAAAAACTCTGATCTGTCCATTAATAGTGCCACCTTAGCAGAACTGGTTTGTGCCCTGACAGAATTTATCTTTGTCTGTGGTGGTTGTCATTCTCCTTGGGCCTAGGAATGCCTGGATGGCTAGTGCATAACTGGGCAATGCCTTTTAGGTTATCTAACTGTGTCCCTGACTGTTCACAGACAAACTGAGACACCTCATTGGGTCAACTTCCCTGAATTTACATCATCAAATTAGAAAGGACCTACCAGGAGGCTTTCATGATTCGGGATTTGCTTCCTTTGGCAGGTCCCTCTACTCCTGGTTAGGAGTGAGTACAGATGAGGTTGTGATCAGAAATCTCTCCTTAACTCTTAAAGATTTTCCTGAATGTGCTGCTAAACTAATACCTGCCCAACAAAAATCCTTAGACTCTCCAGCCAAAGTTGTTCTTGATTTTCTTTTAGCTGAACAAGGAGGTATCTGTGCTATGGCCACCACCACCCACTGTACCTAAATTAACACTTCTGGGGAAGTTGAAACTCAGCTGCATAAGATTATTGAACAAGCCACTTGGCTTAAAAAGGTGACTCCTCTAATGGGGTCTTCTTTCTTTGACTTGTTTGATTTTGATTGCTTTGGGTCTTGGGGACCATGGCTCTGAAGTGCACTCTAGACATTGGGAATTGTCCTGCTTATAATCGTTATAGTAGTCTCCTTGTGCCCTGTATTCTCTCTTTCTCTCTCTCTCTCTCTTTTTAAATAAAATAAATTTATTTATTTATGGCTGTGTTGGGTGTTCGTTGCTGCACGCAGGTTTTCTCTAGTTGCGGTGAGCGGGGGCTGCTCTTCCTTGCTGTGCGTGGGTTTTTCATTGCAGTGACTTCTCTTGCTGCAGAGCACGGGCTCTAGGCACGTAGGCTTCAGTAGTTGTGGCATGCGAGCTCAGTAGTTGTGGCTCACGGGCTCTAGAGCACACGCTCAGTAGTTGTGGCTCCCAGGCTTAGTTGCTCTGCAGCATGTGGGATCTTCCCAGACCAGGATTCGAACCCGTATCCCCTGCATTGGCAGGCGGATTCTTAACCACTGCGCCACCAGGGAAGCCTCCTGTATTCTCTTAAAAGCTTTAAATGCATGTCGTCAGTTGCTAACCACCAAGCAAATGATCTCCCTAAGACTGGAACACCAAAAAGGGAATAAAAAATATGACCAACTAAAAAACTGTGAACCTGAAGTTGTGACCTGTGAATACCACAGAGTTTCAGCCAAAAAACCTTCATGACCTGTGAATGTCACAGTAAAAGCTGTGATGAGAACTTCAGACTGATCGCTGGTAATGGTGCCAGTGCCTTAAATTTTGATCACATCTCTCAGTTAAACTCAGGTAGTTTCAGTTTGATAACAATTCTTGGGCAGGAGCATCTGGGGAGAAGATTTGGAGGGTAACTGCTGCACTAAAGGAGAAGCGTGGGTGGAAGCAGAGGAACTGAGCTCTAGAATGAGTTGAGGAAGTAGGGGAGGAAAAATAATTCTCCCCCACCCTTTGAGGTTCCTGGCTGAGTAAATAATAAAAGACAGATTAACAGGAAAAAAGAAACAGAAGTTTAACAACATGTATACTTCCTGTATACATGGGAGATACCCAGGAAAACTAAGAGTTTCTAGACATTTAGCAACCCTTCTCTTCCTGGTACAGAGAGGTACCTTACAAATGGACATTTCCCTTATAAATGTAAATATCTTTTACAAAAGCGTAACTTCTACTCACTTTTCAGAGCTTCTCCCCTGTCTGCTTATTATTAAAATAATCCTTACGCCAAAGAGGCATGTTTTGAGGTGTCAAGTTCTGCTCCCCTCCAGGGAGGACAAGCTGCCGGGAACAGGACAAGCTGCCAAGGTGCAGTGGGATCCTGTGAATTCCTTCATTTGCCCACCTAGCTGGAAGGAGGGTCCACGGTGAACTTCCAGAAGGTGCTCCACCAGGGACCCACAAGTACTTGTTCATTCATTCAAACAGGCTTTGTTAAGCACCTGTCATATGAACCAGAAGCGTGTGGTAAGCGCAGGGACTCGGTAGTGTGCAGAACCACGGCGCCCTGCCTTCAGGAAGGTCACTGCCTGGTGGAGGAGACGTAAATTAATCAAACAGTCTCACAACTTCGTGTAAGACTACAACAGCAAACGTTCTGAGAGTAAAGTTCTGGGAATATGAGGTGTGGAACAGGGAAGACGATTTAAGCTTAGAGCTGGGATAGGGTTTTTCACTTCTCCAGGTACCAGCGCGAGGAGGGAGTGGTCCTGCACCCGGAGGATCAGTGCTTCAGAAAAGACAGGCCTGGGTTGGGGATGGGGGCGTTGGAAACGTCCTCACTGTTGCCCGCGGGGCCCGGCGGCGGCGGTCCCTGGGCTGCGCGGGGGTTGGAGGTGGGGCCGAGGGTCCCAGGTAGCGCGAGGGCCGGGCGGGGAAGCGGAGGGGGCGCGTAGGGTGAGGGCGGCCGGAGGCTCGGCGGCTTTGGCCCGCTGGCCTCGCGCCCGGCCCCGCCTTGAGGGGGCGCTGCCTCCTCCTGGGCGGCTGGGGGCGCTGCGGCCGAGCGGCGGGGGGCGCTGCCTCCTCCGGGACGGCGGGGGGCGCTGCGGGCCGGGCGGTGGGGGCGGCCCGGGCCGGGGCGGCGAGCGGCGCGGCGGATGGAGAGTCTGGCCGCGGCCAGCGGCGCCGCCTCCTCGTCGGGCCAGGCACGGCGGGCCGGGGCCTTTGTGTGAGGCGGCGGCGGCGATGGTACTCGAGCCCCGCGGAGCCGGGTAAGCGCGGCCCGGCCTAGGGCTGCCCCGGCCGAGGTCCGACCCCCGTCCCGGCCTTTCTCTCGCTCTCGCTTGGCTCCCTCCTGCCCGCTCCCCTCGGTCGGACCCATCCTCCCCGGCCGCGCGCCGACCCTGGCCGGCCCCGCCGCCTATCCCCTCGACCCCCATCCGGCCCCGCGCCCCGCCGCCACCCCCCGTCACCCCCCGTCCCCGCCCGAGGTCGCCCTGAGGAATTCCCCCGCTGTTTGGGGAGGGACCGAAGTGCTCGATGCCTCCCAGCTGGAGTGCCCCAGCCGGATCCAACGCCCTTCCTCTCGGATTCGACCCTCCAGAGGGGAGACGGCGGCGCCGCGGGATTGTTGGGGTGCCTTCTCCGAAGTTCCGAATCCGTCCCCTCCCACTGCCCGTTTGGGCTTCCCGGTGTCCGGACCTACTGACCGCTGATGTGTGGCCACCAGGGCCCGAGAGATGCTTGGCTGGTACCCAGCAATGCTCAGAAGCTTCCTGGGCCCCAGAAAAAGTTGGGAGTTAGTCGAATGTGGTGAGGTGAAGAAAGGGTCTGTGTTGCCCAGGGCGAGTCGTGAGGCCGAGAGAGAAGGCAACTAGTTTGTCTTTCTGGCGTGCAGGACTCAAAAAGGGGAAGAAGTGGTACTGAGCAAGCCTTTAGGAGTTACCTGTGTAGTTAGATGCCTTCTTATGGCATCAGGTATATATCTCTTACTTCTGGTCAACATAAGCATAAATCCTGAAAAGGGTGGGAAGAGAATTGAAGCATATTTAGGTAATATTAAATGCCACAGTGGTGTTCTGCTTTGCTTTACTTCTCTGGTGTCTGAGTGTTTTAACTTCATCCACAGCATACAGAGAATGTGATAGAGCAGTATCCGAATGGCTCTGGGCTATGGAGAGACAAGAGGGGAGGCAGGTAGCATAGGTAGGGAGAGATGGGAACTCAAGAATAAGCAAGAGATTTATTTACAGCCTGAACGATCACAGCAATGGTAGGAAACTAAAGGGCAGGGCATCCTTATCTTTTCCCCAACAGCTAATGGAGCTTGATAATTGTGTTCAAGTATGTATATGGCATTTGGCATCATAAGCGAAGAGAATATACTCAGTGAGATAGGAAAGCCTGGATTCAGGAAGAAATTAGGCATTTAATATGAGAAAAATTAGAACCAGTTGCTCTGGTAATGAAGTATAAGATTGTGTCGAGAGAATGCTTCTGGCTTGGCTTTAAGGCACTAGCTTCTGTCCACCCAGGCCTACAGCTTCTCTTACTGACTCTTAAAGACCAACCCATCAGATTTTTTTCAATACTTCTGGATTTTGTTTTGACAACTCTTGTCTTTGGGAGTATGCAGGGAGAGAGGTCACTGCCCCGTCACTTTTGCTGTCCTTGCCCCGAGCAGAATGGAGCAGGTGTCTGTCCATTCACTCTTGCTCTCCGCCCGGGGCTTGGAAACATGCAGACTGGTGGCATTTCGTCCTGCAGAACTCCTCACTGGCAGGGGTGTGTTTGGCCATCCACCATTTCCTTTTGCTGTCCACAGATTAACCGTGCTGATAAGGAGGCAACATCATAGGAGCTGCTAAGATGGGCATGAGGATCAAACTGCAAAGCACCAACCACCCCAACAACCTGCTGAAGGAACTCAACAAGTGCCGGCTCTCCGAGACCATGTGTGATGTCACCATCGTAGTGGGGAGCCGCTCCTTCCCAGCCCACAAAGCCGTGCTGGCCTGCGCAGCTGGCTACTTCCAGAACCTCTTCCTGAACACTGGGCTTGATGCTGCCAGGACCTATGTGGTAGACTTCATCACCCCCGCCAACTTTGAGAAGATTCTGAGCTTTGTCTACACGTCAGAGCTCTTCACGGACCTGATCAACGTTGGGGTCATTTACGAGGTAGCTGAGCGTCTGGGTATGGAGGATCTCCTCCGGGCCTGTCACTCCACCTTTCCTGACCTGGAGAGCACTGCTGTGGCCAAGCCCCTGACCGGCACCAGTGAGAGCCACTCCAGTACCCTGAGTTGTAGCTCAGCAGAACCAGCCCATCCCCTTGGAGAACTCCGGGGTGGGGGGGAGCATTTGGGTCCTGATCGAAACTATGCGTTGCCTAGTGATGCTGGAGGAAACTATAAAGAGGAAGAGAGAAACGTTACCAGTGACACTAACCATAGCCTGCCTCTGCCACAGCAGCCACTGCCGCCAAAGACAGAAGACCATGATGCCCCTGCTCCGTTCACGTCCGTTCCCAGTGTGGTGACCCAGCCAGTCCTCGGCACTGTCAGCATGGGCGTCCAAACCAGTACAAGCTCCTGCCAGCCATACAAAGTCCAGAGCAATGGAGACTTCAGTAAAAACAGTTTCTTCACCCCTGACAATGCAATAGACATCACTACTGGGACCAACTCCTGTCTGAGCAATAGCGACCACTCCAAAGACCCGAGCTGTGGGCAGATGGATGAGCTCCAGCTGGAGGACCTGGGGGACGATGACTTGCCGTTTGAAGACCCCACCGAGGAGATAGGCACAGCTGAGGAGGTGATTGAGTTGAGTGATGACAGTGAGGACGAGCTGACTTTTGGAGAGAGTGACAACCGAGAGAATAAGGCCATGCCCTGCCAGGTATGCAAGAAGGTTCTGGAGCCCAACATTCAACTGATCCGACAGCATGCTCGGGACCACGTGGACCTGCTGACCGGCAACTGCAAGGTCTGTGAGACCCACTTCCAGGACCGAAACTCCCGGGTGACCCATGTTCTGTCCCACATTGGTATTTTCCTCTTCTCCTGCGACATGTGTGAAGCTAAGTTCTTTACCCAGTGGCAGCTGACCCTCCACCGACGGGATGGAATATTTGAGAACAACATCATCGTCCACCCCAACGACCCCCTGCCTGGGAAGCTGGGTCTCTTTTCAGGGGCAGCCTCCGCAGAGCTGCAGTGTGCTGCCTGCGGGAAGGCATTGGCCAAAGATTTCCACGTGGTCCGGGGCCACATCCTTGACCATCTGAACCTGAAGGGCCAGGCCTGCAGCGTCTGTGACCAGCGCCACCTCAACCTCTGCAGCCTCATGTGGCACACCCTCTCCCACCTCGGTATCTCAGTCTTCTCCTGCTCTGTCTGTGCGAACAGCTTTGTGGACTGGCCTCTCCTGGAGAAGCACATGGCTGTGCACCAAAGCCTGGAAGACGCCCTCTTCCACTGCCACTTGTGCAGCCAGAGCTTCAAGTCGGAGGCTGCCTATCGCTACCACGTCAGCCAGCACAAATGCAACAGTGGCCTTGACGCACGGCCTGGTTTTGGGCTACAGCACCCAGCTCTCCAGAAGCGGAAGCTGCCGGCTGAGGAGTTCCTGAATGAGGAGCTGGTGCTGCAGGGCCAACCCGGGAATAGCAAGTATAGCTGCAAGGTGTGTGGCAAAAGGTTTGCCCACACGAGTGAGTTCAACTACCACCGGCGGATCCACACGGGCGAGAAGCCGTACCAATGTAAGGTGTGCCACAAGTTCTTCCGAGGCCGCTCGACCATCAAATGCCACCTGAAGACGCACTCGGGGGCCCTCATGTATCGCTGCACGGTCTGTGGCCATTACAGCTCCACCCTTAACCTCATGAGCAAGCATGTGGGCGTGCACAAAGGCAGCCTCCCGCCTGACTTCACCATTGAGCAGACCTTCATGTACATTATCCATTCCAAAGAGGCCGAAAAGAACCTGGACAGCTGACTGGGTCCCAGCAGAGCCAGGGGGAGCTCCCAGGCGGCAGCCAGGACGTTGGTTTTCTAATGGCTGTTGGTCCCTCCCCAGCCGAAGTTACAGTTTCGCCTTGCTAGGAGTTCTGTTCTATCCTGTGTTGAAAGAAGAAAGAAGAAATAGCACATGAACACTGTTACTGTTTTTGAGAAGCAACGGCCCTATCATGTTTACCTCCTTACCTGTTCTTGCCCATGGAGGGTTGTGTTTTTGATTCTTTTGAGGCTGGTTTTGGGATCTCGTCAGGCAGTTGGTGTCAACTAGATCCCCTTCCCCAGCCGCTTGAGTTTTAGTTTACTGATAGGTTTTATGCTGCTAAGAATCCAACCAACAGCCTCACTGAACAGAGGAGGTGGAGAGAGGTTTTCACCGTGGGTATTACTGCCAGACCTCCAACTGGGACAACCAGCTATGAGAGAGGTTTTGGGAATGTGGTCATTCGGAAAAGACTAGTCAGCAGGGCAGCTCACCTCGGGTGCCAGTCCCAGCCCTCAGCAGGGGAAAGGTGTCAGGGATGGAGGGTCCTGCTTGTTCCATGGCTCTAATCGGCTGATTGGACAGTAAAATCTCTTGGCAGCTAGATCCAAACTGGGGACAAAGCTTTCTATTTAGGTCAGAAGGCTTTGGGATGAACCCTTGCCAGCCAGAAGAGGTGTCCTGCAGTGCTGCCGGAAGTGGCAGCCTGGATAGACAGGAAGGGAGGTTTCTCTTTTCTCCTCAATTCCAAAGAAACACAATTTTATGGAGTGATGGCCCAGGACGTCAGGCCTTCCCTGTGGGCAGAAAGGACAGGGAGCCACTTTGATGTAATCTTCTGTCATCTGGCCACGTCCATCGACCTTGAGTTTCCTGGTGGAGAGGTGGGGATGTCTCTGAAGCAGCAGCCTTGCCTTAATTTACATCCAGTCTCCCACCTAGAAGTGTGCTTGGCCTATAGCATAGATGAGAAGACCCCATGAGGTGGAGTGGTGGACTGTGAGCCCTTCAGGATTAAAGGGACCCGAGTAACTGGTGGTTTGTAGCGGGATGTGTGTCTGTCTGTCCCAGTCAGGTAACCTGTTGTTTACTTTGTGCTAACTGGGCCAGAGCTTTGGCAGCTCACCTTTGACCTGCTGGAATTTATCCTGATCTGTCATTGTGTCGCCACCAGGGGGCGCTATTGACCAGAAGCTGGTTCAGGCCCTCCCTAGGTGACTCGGGAATGGGTCTGCCCAGTCCTGGGGTGCTGGTGGGCTCCGTTCTTAGTTGCCTTTTTGAGGGGTCTTACCCAAAGAAGGCTTGAGGGAGAGGGCCCTCGGATCTCGCATCTCACAAGGTGGCACCTCAGTAACCCATACTACCTCACCTGCTCAGGCGAGCTCTGGGGGTCCCTGGCCTCGGCCCTGATACAGCCCCTCGTGGGACTCAGCAGCGCCCCAGGCTGTTTTACAAGCAAGTGGTTTTAATTAACTCACAAGGCCTTTTTGGACATTAATATTTATTTATTTTGGGTTTTTTTTGTTTTTGTATACATATTACCCAGCATCTCTTGGATAAGAGACTTCAGGAAAATGAGCTTCTCCCCAGCAAGTAGCCATATTCCAGGGGACAATCCTGGCTAGATATTTGGGAAACGGGGGCTAAAACTAGGGGAGAACAGGTCAAGCCTTTAAACAAGCAAATTCTTTTCTTTCTCTCCAGATAGTCTCTTGCAGAATAGACCCAGGGAACCATTTAGGTAATGGATGTACATTCTAGGAAGTTGAGGCCTTCCATCCCCTTTCCATCCTGTGATTGAGTAGGTTGGGCACTGGGTCGAGGGGATCAAGTCGCATGAAGGACCTTGTTGCATAGTTTCTCCTCCTTCCTACGGTTGGGGAGCTATGATGAGACGTACACGTAAACCAAAGCTCCGTCCCGGTTGGACCTGCTGCTTCTCTCCCCAACCCTAAACTGATAAAGCCTCCGAGTTTGTGTGCGTGGCCATCTGGTGGGGTGACCATTACAGGAAGGGACTTGTCCAGTGGCCACCTGTCACCATCTGAATCCAACTAGTAAAATGTTCCCTTGGGACATTCTTGTCAGAAAGCAGTGCTGACCCTTTTCTTCCCTGACTGACTGCTTCCTTTCTTCCCACGCTGACCATTAGACGATTAAGAAGGAAGGTGTGTAAAAGACTACAGTCACCTCTGCTAAGCTTTTCAAGCCTGAGTGGTTTCTCCCATATTGTTGGTGAGGACTTGAGTTTTGAAGGGCTGGATTTGAGAGTGGGGATACTCACCGGGACCCAGCCAGGTAGCTGAGAATGGATCAATATGCTGGAGAAACCCTCTTCCTTAACAGAGGATATCATGGTTGCTGGGTAGTCTGTATACTTAACCTGAAACTGTGAAGTTTTCCCCTTTCGCCAGGAAACCAAAAAGCAAATCCTTGAAACTTTGCCCCTGAAACACTAAACAAGAAACTGCACCCCCTGATCCTCCTGAGGCAAAGTGGTCAGCCAGGGTGGCCCGGCTGGTTGCAGTCAGACATGTAGCAGGTCAGTAGCTCATGAGGCTCACTGACCAAACCCTGTTCCCCTGTGTGTCCCCCATGTTCGCACCTCAACCCTTCCTCTGTTTGGAGTCATGTTTGCTGCCTCTGCCACCAGCTCACCCTTTTCTGCACTGTTTTACTTGAAACACTATATTGTGGCAAAGGGTGCTCTAGGATACCTGGTGGAAGGTATTAATTGTATTTTGAATTTAAAATTTTTTCAACTGTTCTTTGGATTTTGTTGCCCTCTCTGCCCTGGAGCCCAGTTTAGCACTGTCTCCTGCTGTATTGTTCCAAAGTTCTGTTTGATCCTTGAATGTCTTTTCTTATCCCTTTCCCCCCTTTTTCTTGTTCTGTACTCAGGACCAACTACATAATTTACAGAGCCCTTTGTTTAAAAATTATTAAGAATTTCAAGATGGCGACTAGAGCATTAAAGCAAACACGAGGCCATTCCCAACTCTTTTTTTTTTTTTTTTTTTTTTTTTTCTTTTTGCGGTATGCGGGCCTCTCACTGTTGTGGCCTCTCCCGTTGCGGAGCACAGGCTCCGGACGCGCAGGCCCAGCGGCCATGGCTCACGGGCCCAGCCGCTCCGCGGCATATGGGATCCTCCCAGACCGGGGCACGAACCCGTATCCCCTGCATCGGCAGGCAGACTCTCAACCACTGCGCCACCAGGGAGGCCCACAACTCTTTTCCTAAGGGAAAATGGTGATACTCTAATGGCACACTGTAAACAGCTGCTGTGGCCAGAGGAAGGGATCAGTATCCTGGTGCTTCTCTGGCCCATCCACGGCTCACTGATGCCACAGCACCTGCTGGGAAGCTCTGCTGTACCCTGGTATTTGGTCCTAAATTTTAAGACTCCGTGGAGTCTCTCTAGTTCATGGCTAGTTGGGAAGAAAGGAGGTGGGGGTGGGGGTCAGGAAATGGATAAAAATTCTTTCTGACTTTCTTCTGCTCTGTCAGTACCCTTTTTGTCTCTAGGACAACCTTTGAGCTTAAATACCTTCTCCCCAGTCAGGTTTTGCTGCTGGTGGATTTTCTTCCTCTTCTGGCCACCTGCTGTGCCCGAGTCCCCAGACTACTCAACTTTGGAAGTGAATTTAAATTCCGTCATAGATGGGCATGATTTTGGTGGCATGGAAGTGGGCTGTGTGGAGAAATCTGCCCATCTGGGAGTCCCCACGTGTCCTTTTCCTTAAATCCTGCGCTGAATGAATCGGGAAGCAGGGCACACGGCGTTGATTTCAACGTGATAACTCATGGTAAACTTAACATCAGAATGAAAAGGAAACTTTTACCTTGGATGTTTCTTTAACACCCTTCCCCTGTCCAGTCCCCCCTCCCCTCCCACCTCTACTAGCTAAATCTTTTGAAACCAAGAAAAATTGTTGACGTCTTAACTCCTTCCATTAAATTAATAAGTACTGACCTCCTAATATTTAAGTGTTTACTATCTATTGCTGTAAAGTTTTGTATATTTTGTAAACTTTTTTCCCCAAATAGTAGATGTCTAAAATCGTTGTACATCTGATTCTTTTATATTCCATTGTTCGGCACAAAGTGTGGTTTTTATTTAGAATAAAAAAAGGAAATTGGAAATGGCAGTTCTTTTCTTATTTACTGTGAGCATGCTCGTCCCTCAGAGTTCAGAGTATCTGGGCCATCACCCTTTCAGTAGTAGTATTCTGCTCAGCAGGTGCCAGAATCCTTTCAGGTAGCACATTTTCCTTTCCTATAGCTGGAATTCCCCGGGCTTGACTTGGTCTGTTTTTAGTGGAAAATTAACTCAATGGCCCAACCTTTTCAGAGGGACCACCTCTGAGGGGAATCTTCTGTTGGCCCAGAGAGAGCAGTGGGACTCTGCTAATGTCTGGTTGGACCAGAGGTTTGGCGGTAGATTGTCTTGCCAGTGCCATTTAATTCACCATGACGTGATATGTCAGAGTGGAGAGAGGCAGATTCAGAGAGGGGGGCGGAGGTTTGGCATAATTTCATGAGGTTGGTAACAAATGTCCTCCCACAGAGAAGAGACAGGCCTCTAGAAGTTAGGGTGCGATGTGGTCCATTTGGTCTCAGAGCACACTGCTCGGGCCCAGGCCCCCATCACTGCTCTGCAAATGTAGAGCAGAGGGCCTTGCTCTACAAGGGCCTTGTTGCTGTCAGCACATGAGTTCTCCTCTCAGGCCCTAAGGAAGTATTTGTGCTGCCAGGGTGATGACTGGTTGCCAAAATGGAGTCCATGAGAAGGGAAGATGTTGGGAAAGTGGCCTCAGGTAATCGGGGGTGTGACAGAGATGTAAAACTGGGTTTCCCTGAGACAACTTCTGGACCCTGAGTCAGAGGGGTCAGTGATAAGGGCATTGGATCTGGGCTGGGTTTTTAATGTGGGCACAAGTGAGGAAGGTCTTTCTAATACATTCTGTGCATTGTTAGGTTCAGCCCTTACTGCAGCACCAAGTCACAACCCAAACTCCCCTGGCTGAAAAAGGTTTCAGGTCTGTGCCACCAAGCAGCTGTTTGAAGTGTTAAGACTCAAAAAAAAAAAAGAGAGAGAAAAGAAAAGGCCCTTTTTCAGGTTTGGGCCCAATGAGCAGGGGGAGTTAGACACAGATTTCCCTCTGTGCTCTGACAAACGGGTTCATACACCGCTGGAGCACATGTTTAATGCATCTGGTGAATACAGTCTCAGATTTCTAAGTGCAGAGGAGATGGTGCTCTAGGTCAGCGAGTGGTTATTCCAAGTTAAACATTCCTGACATACTGAGCACTTGAGCAGGACAGAAGGTCTCAGTGACTGTGTCCACAAACCTTTCGTTCTCCACAGGCAGGATGGAGAGGCGGAGGGCTCAGGACTGGTGGACTGGGACCTGCTCTTAGGCTTTACTTCAGTCAGAGTGCTTCATGGACATGGTCCTAGTTTCCCAAACTGATAAATGAGCCCTTTCCAGAAGACCTCCGTGTTAACAAGAGGACTTCTTTTCCTGTCTATAGGACAAGTGTTAGTAGAAGTTGCTGGACAGGAAAATTATGAGACGACTTGGCCAGGAAGAAAGAAGTCTGAGGGTGAGACCTGACTTAGGAGAACACCAGAACTCTGCCCTGTGACAGAATTGGAAGATTTCCACTTCCCCACCCCGTGCAGGGGCAAAGGCTGAGGGACAGAGCCCTTGTCAGTGACTGCTGCTGCCTGTCCCGAAGTCTGCTCCCAGAATGGATGTCTTGATATTTTCCTGTGATCTGGAGAGAAAGGGAGGGACTGAGGGTAGAAGTCTGGAAACCTGCTAGACCCAGGGCTGGGGGAAGATGGGCTACGAGGAGCGTGGACTCTGGGACAGCTCCTCTGCTTTGGGGGGAGGGGATCAGGATGGGCGAAGGGGAGAGTATCAGCAAGGAAATGGAGCCCTTTCCTGCATGGCGGGGGTGGAGAATCCTCCAGCCGGCCCAGCTGCAGGGTGCCTGTCTCAGACCTCAGCTTCACCCCGCCCCTGCTGTCCCCACCGCCCACCCCCTCCATTTATCATCACACTGAGGATGCACTGCTAGGAAACAGCCTGCTGAGGCCTCCTGGCTCCTTGGCCTCTGGCCTCTTGTCCCTGTAGCCTACATGTGTGCTAGGAGATCAACAAGCACAAACACAAAAGGAAAGTTGTGTGGGGTTCCTGTGGAGCTCACTCTTTCCGGCCAGGGTGGTTTCTGAAACGGGTACGTCTGGTTTCTGCTGAGCATCTCTTTAGCTTCAGCTCCCTTCCCAGTCCCAGCTTGCAGTGCAGACTTTTTCAGAGATCCAGAGTCATGTCTGTCTCTATTCTTTATTTCTCCTTTTCCCCTGTGTGTCTCCCTTCGGCACAGGGACCGTGTTGAATGGTACAACGCCAAGGACCCGTTCCCTCTCCCTCCCTGCCTCCCACCCCATCCCCCGACTTCAATATTTTAAGACATACTCAAAATTGGGCCGTGAGGGCTCTGACCCTCTCCCCGCCGGCCCCGCCCCACCCCCACCCCCCGGATCTCTCACCTACACTTCCAGCTTTCTACTTGGCTGGTAGAGGAGACTGGAATCTTCCTCAGCTGGCTATAAGAGCCCGAGGAGCAGAGGTGGGTGGGGTGTCTGCTGCCTGGAAGGTCAGGCTTGGGTGGTGGTGGGGGCTGGCTGCAGGGGGCTGGCTGCCCTCCTTGGTGATGACGATGGAATGCTGGGTGGAGGAGGAGGAGGAGGAGGAAGCATGTCTGCCCTCCCTGGCCTGGACCTTGGGAAGGTAATGGACCACAGCGTTGAGCAGCCGGCCCCGGAAGCTCGGGCTGAGAAAGTTGTACAGGATGGGGTTGACGACGCAGTGGAGCATGGAGAAGCAGTCAATGATGTCGTAGAAGAAGTAGAGCAGGTGGGCCAGATAGCAGTGGAGGGAGATGTGGGTCCCATGCAGTGTGATCAGCAGCAGGGTCACATGGTAGGGCAGCCAGCAGGTGACAAAGACGGCAATGTAGGCACACACCAGCAGGCAGTGGCGCCGGCCCTCAGGCTGTCCTGCCCGCCGAAGCCGGCAGGCCGTCAGCACGTTGAAGACCGCAATGAGAGGGAAGGGCAGCAGGAAGCCCAGGACGGTGGTGGACAGGGCCACCGCCAGGGCCCACGTGCTGTACGTTTCAAAGGGCGCCATGAAGAGGCACATGGGCTCAAAGCTCTCCACCAGCCGGATGTGGACCACCTCGGGCAGCGGGATGAGGGCCGAGAGGACCCAGACCCCGGCGCACACGGCCCGCCGCCCTCGATGCTGGTGGCGCTGCCAGGAGGGAGAGGCGTTGGTGAGGGTGACGTAGCGGTCGATGCTGAGGCACACCAGGAAGAAGATGCTGCTGTACATGTTGGCAAAGTAGAAGTAGTGAGTGAAGCGGCAGGAGAAGCTGCCCCAGAGCCAGGTGTAGTCCAGCGTGACCTCCAGCATCCACACGGGCAGAGACAGGACGATGCCCAGGTCGGCGATGGCCATGTTGAGGACGTAGAGGCGCAGCAGCCCCGCGCGGGCCGCCCCGCGCCAGTTGGCGCAGATCACCAGAAGATTCTCCACCAGCCCGACCACGAAGACGGCCAGGTAGAGCACGAAGAGGGCCACGCGCTTGGTGCTCTCGCTGAGCTCCATGTGGCACTCGGGCAGGGTGTGGTTGAAGAAGTGGAGCAGTTCCGTCCAGTTGTGGATCTCTCCCGCCTCGCTGGCGGGTGCCACGCTGGGCCCCGTGGCCGACATGAGGACCAGCGAGTGCCTAGTGGGGAGAAGGGAGGGTTGGAAGAGAGAGGAGGCCTCGAAAGCAGCCTGCTGTTCCCAAGGTCGCAGGCCACAGGGGCCAGGAGGCTTCGGGGAAAGATCCTGCGTCTGAAGAGGCAAGAAAGGGAAGTGTAACATTCAAGCCGTGAATAAACAGCACACGACTTTAACCCACGAACAGAAATATTTTGTTAAGGGGTCTCAGTGGTGGGAGAGACCAGAGGCCAAACGCTTTCTCCCCGGCCCGGCCAGTCCGGCCTTCTCCAGCCCAGATGGGCTCAACCTCCACTTCTCTCCTGGCACTTCACCCTTTGGCCCTTTCACACAGGCCTTCCTTAGGGGCTCTTGCTCTGTCTTGCTATTTGGGCCTTGTGTATGGGACACACATACACAGACACAGACACAGACACACACACCTCCAGTTCATCCCTGGGAACATCTGTGGATCATGCAGGAAAGCCAATCATCTCCAAACTCCACTGCCTTCTTCCCTGAGAGAGGGCAACACTCACCTGAGTTTCCCTGTTGGGAGCACCTCCGGTCCTGGAGGGCCGGCAGGTCTGGACTGCTGTGGAGCTGCGGGGAGGCTGGAGGGACAGTGGCCGTGGGGCTGGCTTTGCTGCGGGCTTCAGGGCCGCCCTTCTCATCCGGGAAGCAGTATCACTGGCTGAGGCTCTGTGGGAGAGGGTCGGGGTTTTTCCTGCCTTCCCCCAATCCAGTTAGAGGGGAAGTCACAGCGAAACATCCAGTGTAGCGGTGACAGGGAGGAGTCAGGCTGCAAGCGTTAAATTCCAGACTCCTGTGGCTGTGTGAATTTACCTCTTTAAGCCTCAGTTCTCTCCTCTGAAAAATGGGACAGCAATAGTATCTACTAATACGGGTGTCTGCGAGAATTAAATGAGCCATCAAAGCAACGTGCTAATGTTTTACGTATGTATGTATTTTCCACCTGATAAATGGGATTGGCATCCCACTCTCCCCTGTCTGTCTTGATACCTGCTGAAGCAGAACTGGATGGGGGTGGGAGGGCTAAAATAAACCTGAAAGCTATTCAGACGTAATCACTCTGGCTCTTTTGCTGAATGGCCACCCCTGCCATTCCCCCAGCCTTCACTTTGTGATCTGAGGTGAGAATCTGGAGAGAGAGGTAGAATGAATGTGGGTGGCGAAGGGGCTGTGTTGAGCTTCGGGGAGACTCCTGGATGGGGAGGGGAAGGAGAACAGCATTCTCCCCGCTACAGCTCATACTGCTCTGGCCAAGTGTGGAGGAGAGAGAGAGGGAGAGAGAGAGAAGACAGACAGACACCAGGCTTCTCTCTCCCTCCAAGCCAAGGGGAAGGCTTGGAGCCCCCGGCTTTGTGTTGTTGGTGAGCATCAAGTGTCAGCAGAGCATCCTGCTTCTCAGAGCTCTTTCACCTCAGTTAGTCATTTGATCCCTGAGGTACCCCTGTGGGGAGGAAGGATGGGCTTCCTTATCCAGAGACGTTGCCTGTCTCACACAAGCCACACAGCAGCAGCAAAAAGAGAGCAGAACCACCTGGAGCTGGGCCCATGTTTTGTAGGCTGTAGGGCCAGGGGTGTACTGGCTGGAGGGGATTAAATTTACTTGAGGTGAGATCCCTATGACAATATTAACTATTTTAGAGTTTACAATTTAATGGCATTTTGTATTCACATTGTTGTGCAACCACCACTTCTAACTAATTCCAAAATATTTTCATCACCCCAAAAGAAAACACCACACCCATTAAGCATGCAGCCTCAAGTCCCCTCTCCCCTCAGCCCCTGACAGCCAACTGGTAACCACCCTTCTGCTTTCTGTCTCTGTGGATTTACCTATTAAGGATATTTAATATCAGTCAAATCATGCGTGTGACCTTTGTGTCTGTTTTTTTTTCACTTAGCATAATGTTAAAAAATTTTTTTTATTGAAATATAGTTGATTTACAATGTTGTGTTAGTTTCTGGTGTATAGCAAGGTGGTTCAGTTATATATATATATATATATATATATATATATATATATATATATATATATATATATATATATATATTCTTTTCCTTCATGGTTTATTATAAGATATTGAATATAGTTCCCTATGCTATACAGTAGAACCCTGTTGTTTATCTATTTTATATACAGTGGTTTGTATCTGCTAAGCCCAAACTCCTAATTTATCCCTCCCCCACTGCCTTTCCCCTTTGGTAACCATACATTTGTTTTCTATGTCTGTGAGTCTGTTTCTGTTTTGTAAATAAGTTCATTTGTATCATATTTTAGATTCACATGTGATATCATATGGTATTTATCTTTCTCTGTCTGACTCACTGCACTTAGTATGATAATCTCTAGGTCCATCCATGTTGCTGCAAATGGCATTATTTCTTTCTTTTTTATGGCTGACATATACACACACACACACACACACACACACACACACATATATACCACATCACCTTTATCCATTCATCTGTCAATGGACATTTAGGTTGCTTACATGTCTTGGCTATTGTGAATAGTGCCGCTATGAACATTGGGGTGCATTCATCTTTTTAAATTATAGTTTTATCCGGATATATGCCCAGGAGTGGGATTGGTGGATCATATGGCAACTCTATTTTCAGTTTTTTAAGGAAACTCCATACTGTTTTCCATAGTGGCTGCACCAATTTACATTCCCACCAACAGTGTTTGTAGGAGTGTTCCCTTTTCTCCACATCCTCTCCAGCATTTATTATTTGTAGACTTTTTTTTTCTTAACATCTTTATTGGAGTATAATTGCTTTACAATGGTGTGTTAGTTTCTGCTTTATAACAAAGTGAATCAGTTATACAGATACATATATCCCCATATCTCCTCCCTCTTGCATCTCCCTCCCTCCCACCCTCCCTATCCCACCCCTCTAGGTGGTCACAAAGCACCAAGCTGATCTCCCTGTGCTACGTGGCTGCTTCCCACTAGCTATCTATTTTACATTTGGTAGTGTATATATGTCCATGCCACTCTCTCACTTTATTTGTAGACATTTTAATGATGGCCATTCTGACTGGTGTGAGGTGATACTTCATTGTAGTTTTTTTTTTTTTTTTTTTTGCGGTATGTGGGCCTCTCACCATTGTGGCCTCTCCCGTTGTGGAGCACAGGCTCCGGACATGCAGGCTCAGCGGCCATGGCTCACGGGCCCAGCCGCTCCGCGGCATGTGGGATCTTCCCGGACCGGGGCACGAACCCGTGTCCCTTGCATCGGCAGGCGGACTCCCAACCACTGCGCCACCAGGGAAGCCCCTTCATTGTAGTTTTGATTTGAATTTCTCTGATAATTAGCAATGTTGAGCATTTTTCATGTGCCTATTGGCCATCTGTATGTCTTTTTTTTTTTAAGGATTTTTATTTATTAAAAAAAATGTATTTATTTATTTTTGGCTGCATTGGGTCTTCGTTGCTCTGCGCAGGCTTTCTCTAGTTGAGGCGAGTGGGGGCTACTCTTCGTTGCAGTGTGAGGGCTTCTCATTGCGGTGGTTTCTCTTGTTGCAGAGCATGGGCTCTAGGTGCGCAGGCTTCAGTAGTTGAGGTGCGCGGGCTCGGTAGTTGTGGCTCCCAGGCTCTAGAGCGCAGGCTCAGTAGTTGTGGCACACAGGCTTAGTTGCTCTGCGGCATGTGGGATCTTCCCAGACCAGGGCTCGAACCCATGTCCCCTGCCTTGGCAGGCGGATTCTTAACCACTACACTACCAGGGAAGTCCCTGTATGTCTTCTCTGGAGAAATGTCTCTCTCGGTCTTCTGCCCATTTATTATTATTATTTATTAGCCGTGCCATGCAGCATGTGGGATCTTAATTCCCCCACCAGGGATCGAACCCATGCCCCCTGCATTGGAAGCACAGAGTCTTAACCACTGGACCACCAGGGAAGTCCCCTTCTGCCCATTTTTTGATTGGGTTTTTGTTGTTGTTGTTATTGAGTTGTATGAGCTGTTGGTATATTTTGGAAATTAAGCCTTTGTTGGTTGCATCATTTGCAAATATTTTCTCCCATTCCGTAGGTTGTCTTTTCATCTTGTTTATGCTTTCCTTTGCTGTGCAAAAGCTTGTAAGTTTGATTAGGTCCCATTTGTTTATTTTTGCTTTTATTTCTATTGCCTTAAGAGACTGACCTAAGAAAGCATTGCTACAATTTATGTCAGAGAATGTTTTGCCTGTGTTCTCTTCTAGGAGTTTTATGGTGTCATGTCTTAACATTTGTCTTTAAGCCATTTTGAGTTTGTGTGTGTGTGTGTCTGTGTGTGTGTGTGGTGTGAGGGAGTGTTCTAACTTCATTGATTTACATCACTTAGCATAACATTTTTGAGGTTCATCTGTGTTGTAGCCTGTATCTGTGCTTCATTCCTTTTTGTGGCTGGGTAATACTCCATTGCATGGATATACCACATTTTGTTTATCCATTCAAGGAGGGGATTTTTTTAAAGTCTGCTAATTGACTTTTTAAATTGTGGTAAAATAAACATAACATCAAATTTACCATTGTGGCTATTTTAAAGTATACAGTTCAGTAGCATTAAGTGCATTTACGTTGTTGAGCAACCATCACCACCAACCATCTCCATGGAAGGGGATATTTTTAATTTTCAGTTTTCTTAAAGCCTCCTCTAGAAAAACTGTTTCTCTACTCATGACACTTCTGACACCAAATGTGTAGAGTTTTCTCCCCAAAACCAACCAGTTTTCCAACTCACCAGACATCAATTGAGTGTTCTGTAGTTTAATTCAATTCTGACACCAACCACCTGGAGTTAACGTCCAATGCCACAGGTTTAAGGGCTCAGTCTCACAAGATTTTCCTTACTTTAGATGCAATCAGTGGGTTCCCCTAGATACCCACACTTCTGTCCAATGTGACTGCAAAGACAGGTGTTCCCACAACCCCCCTCCTGGCAATTTTGATAGTTTGCTTCTGCTTATGTTTACTGTTTTATTATAAAGGATACAAATGAACAACCAGATAAAGAGGTACATAGGGTAAGGTCTGTCCTTGTGGAGTTGGAATGCACCACCCTCCTGGCACTTGGATGCGTTCACCAACCCAGAAGTTCTCTGAACCTCATAGTTTAGGAATTTTAATGGAGGCTTTATCACATAGGCATGATCAATTATTAATTTAATCTCCAACGCCACTCTTCTTTCCAGAGGATGGTGGGAGTGAGGCTGAAAGTTCTAAGCTTCTAATCAAGGCTTAGTCTTTCTGGTGACCAGCCCCCCATCCTGAAGCCATCCTGGAGCCCACCAAGAGTCATCTCATTAGAACAAAAGACATTCCTATCACTCAGGAATTTCCAAGGGGTTTAGGAATTCTGTGTAAGATGCTCCTATCACTTGCATCACTCAGGAAATTACAAGGATTTTAGGAGCTCTGTGTGAGGAACTGGGAGGCAGAGACCAAATATTTATTATGTCACACTTCTACTCACACACCAGATAACTCCTAGGTCAAGAAATCTGTCATGATGAGCTGTGACGATGTAAAATGTGTGTGTGTGTGTGTGTGTGTGTGTGTGTGTGTTTTGCCATGCCTTGCGGCCTGTGGGATCTTAGTTGCCCGACCAGGGATCGAACCCAGGCCCCCGGCAGTGAAAGCACCGAGTCCTAATCACTGGACCACCAGGGAATCCTTAAAATGTGGTTTACTTTGGTTTTTCAGACAGTTCTACTCTCTCTGTTTAGGATCTCAGTTTCTATCCTATGGCTATCTCTTTTCAGTCAGGAGCCTTCTGAGAATTTTCACTTCCTTCTCCATGCCTTTGACCCATGCAGATGGAGGCTCTACTGGACCAAGCACCCTCCAGAAAAACCCTAGTTCTGGCTTCTATTCTCTCCACAGGGACCACACATTCTGACCCATGGTCATTTCCCTTCCTCTCAAGACTGCATTTTAGTGGCTCAGTCCTGGGTCTCTGAATCTTCTACCCAGGACCTTTTCCCTCCCACGTGGAGACATCACCCCCTGCCGCATTACCTCCACCTGCTCCCCAGCCCTCCCCCCACCCGCCCCCGCCTCCCAATGTGTATTTGCAGCAAGAGGAAGTGATGGTGGCTCCTTCTGGCAGAGGCACAGAGGGAAAGCTGCTCCCTCAGGAAGGAATGAGTGATAGCTCTGCAGTTTTCATGTGGGTGTTTTTCTTTGGAGGGAGGAGGGAGGCAGCTGGAAAGAGAGACTGGAAGGAAGGGAAAGAGGGAGGGGCGGGAGGCCAGGCTCCTTGCCAGCCTGGGCAGGAGGAGGGGGGCAAACAGCTTTGCTCCAAGCAACAGGGGCGGCAGCAGCAAAACAATTCCTGGAAATTTACTCTTTTTCCTTCCTCCCCCTCCCCCCACCATTTTCCCCCCCAAAAATATAGACAAGACATTGTAATCACAATCAGAAAGGAAGGAAGGTACCAGGAAGGAGTTATTGGAAGGCACAGATAAAGGGAGGCAGCTTCCCAGGGTTGAGAGGGCCAAGAGCTTGTGTCTGGACCCTGGAGGAAGGGGTGGGGTGGGCTGTTCCAGGAGTTGCCCCACTTGCCTGGCTTGTGTGGCAAAGGACCCTACTTTGTGTGCGAGGGCAGGTGGATTGTGGACAGGTCAAGGCTGAGGAGTTTGGCAACCATTGCACTTCCTTCCCCAGCCTGAGCTTCCAGAAGCTCACTGAGTGCAGAAGGCAAGTCCAACCTCGGAAGTTGCTCTGCCCTCCTGCCGTGGCTTTGCCCCACACCAGGGATGCAGCCTTGTCTACCCAAGAACACCAGATCGGGAGCTCCCCAGGCTCCCCAGAGATGGATGTGGCCCAGTGACCCTATCCTTGCTCTGCTCGGCTCTTCCCTGCTCCCTCACTCATCCTGGAGACAGTAAAGAGAACACTAGCTTGGGAACCAGACCTGGCTTTGACACCTTGTCCTACCACCTAGTAGCTGTGTGACTTTGGGCAGGTCACTTTATCTTCCTGAGCCTCACTTTCTTTATATGTAAAATGAGGATAATGGTGCTTCCTTGCAGGATTACTGTATGAGATACATGACATTGTATATGTAAAGTGCTTGGCATAAACATGCCCCCTTTTCCACTTCTTGGAGATAAGGAGGGAGAAATCCCTTTTTTTGGGAATTGACCTTGAGATCCTCTCCCTAGTCCCACCAACACTAACCATTTTTTTTTCCTCTCTGAGCTGGATCAACACCAGCTTCCTCTTTTTATTTTCTTTGCGGTACACAGGCCTCTCACTGTTGTGGACTCTCCCGTTGCGGAGCACAGGCTCCGGACACGCAGGCTCAGCGGCCATGGCTCACGGGCCCAGCCGCTCTGCGGCATGTGGGATCTTCCCGGACCGGGGCACGAACCCGTGTCCCCTGCATCGGCAGGCAGACTCTCAACCACTGCGCCACCAGGGAAGCCCCAGTTTCCTCTTTTATTTAGTATCTGACGTTGTGTTTCTTACACAGAAGGTCAAGAACCACAAATGCCCCTATGAATCACCACAGAAGAGATGGAGTAACAGTGACAGCTCACAGCTATTACTGTTACATTTGCCAGGCATGACTGCAATGTGCTTTCCAAGTATCACCTCATTTAATCCTTGCAACAACTCAATGAGGTGTGGGTTCTATTGTAGACAAGGAAACTGAGGCACAGAGAGATTCAGCAACTTGCCTGAATCTCTCTGCTAGTAGTTCAGTAAACTCTTATTGCAGGGATTCTTGACCTGGATGCTGGCACCTAATGGCTGTAGGTGGTCTGTGAACTCACCAAAAAGTATGTACAAAATCCTGCTTGTTGTGTTGTCGTTTTTATGGGGCTTCGAGCCTTCCTTGGGTGCTCAAAGGGGTTCATGTTGGGGCTTCCCTGGTGGCACAGTGGTTAAGAATCCACCTGCCAATGCAGGGGACACGGGTTCGATCCCTGGCCCGGGAAGATCCCACAACTTAGTTGCCACAGAGCAACTAAGCCCGTGCACCACAACTACTGAGCCTGCGCTCTAGAGCCCATGCTCTGCAACAAGAGAAGCCATGGCATTGAGAAGCCCGCGCACAGCAACGAAGAGTAGCCCCCGCTTGCCTCAACTAGAGAAAGCCCATGCACAGCAACGAAGACCCAACACAGCCCAAAATAAAAACAAATAAATAAATTTATTAAAAAGAAAAGGGGGTCCATGATGTCCAAAAGGTTAAAAATGACCACCCTAGTAGAAGAGCTTCTCATAGATAGGGGCTAGGATAAGAAAATGGGGTAGGACCTACACTTCCATGAAGGGGACTCAGCCCTGGGAGTTCTGGGATATTTTTTGGTTGGGGGAGAAGCCCCCTTTATGGAGGCTGAGAGATGTGTGGGATGATCTAGGGAAGGGCTTGAGAAAGGGAAGATGAGTTGCCTTTGCTCCCAGCCCTTAGCCTTCCACAAGATGAAGGACAACTGTTTCCTCTCATGGTTTCCCTCTTGGGAAAGTGTGTGTGGGGACGTGTACAATAGTCTGAGGAAGAGGAAGCTTGGAGAGACTGAGAGAGACTGGAAGGGCCCTGGGTACCATTACCCCAGGGAAAATCGGCCCCACCAAGCAGCCTCCTGGAATGCCTCAGTATTCCGCCCCACCCCGTCACTTTTCCATCCTTCCCCTTTCTTCTGTTCCTCACTCAGATTCCCCCACCTCCTGACCCGAAGCACCTTCCCTGGGTCTCTGTAGATGTGCTAACATTCCCTTTCTGATTCCAGATTTATTGTTTCTACTAACTCGTCTTGAGCACCTAATGTGTGCTGGACAGAAATTCCCCTTGAATTTTCCAGTGCTTCCTGAGGCCCCAACTTCCTAAAGTTTCACTATTTTGATGACAACATATGGATTCTTAGACTCCTGGAGAGCTGGAGTTGAGAGGACTCACTGAAGTCATCTGGGTTCCCCTCCCCCATTATAAAGATGAGGGAGATGGAGGCTTCGGGGAATTTCATCTTGTCAGACAAGGTAAGAAATGCAGGGGAGGGACTTCCCTGGTGGCGCAGTGGTTAAGAATCTGCCTGCCAATGCGGGGGACACGGGTTCGAGCCCTGGCCTGGGAAGATCCCACATGCCGCGGAGCAGCTAAGCCCGTGTGCCACAACTGCTGAGCAACCCCTGCTCGCCACAACTAGAGAAAGCCCGCACACAGCAACGAAGACCCAATGCAGCCAAAAATAAATAAATAAAAATAAATTTAAAAAAAAAAAGAAACGCAGGGGAAAAGGAGAGTGGAAGAGGATGTTGCGGTGATCGTTCATTCATCTCTGTCAGATGCTAGGCACTGCCAGGTCCTGGAAATACAAGAAGATGAGACTCAACCCTTGCCCTCGGGGGGATCTGAGGCAGCAATTCTCTAGAATTCAGCACACACAGCACAGTCCGTGTGGCTTCATTAACATGAAACCATTGCTTCAGGCTTAACCTGGAACTTCTGGATTTCACTAAATCCATAAGTCACTAAAGAGGGTGAACAGGAAAATCTTGAGGACTCCATGCCAGAGAGCCTGGAGGCTGGTTGGCCAACCAACATCATGTGTGTTCTTTAGTCCTCCAGTTTGAACACTAGCCTGACTCAAGTTTCACCCCAGCCTGCCTGTGTCTGTCCCCTGCAAAGCCATGTGGCTGTACCTGGCAGTCCTCGTGGGCCTGTACTACCTCCTGCGCTGGTACCGGGAGAGGCAGGTGGTGAGCCACCTCCAGGACAAGTTCGTCTTCATCACGGGCTGTGACTCGGACTTCGGGAAGCTGCTGGCCAGGCAGCTGGACCTGCGAGGCTTGAGGGTCCTGGATGCATGTCTGATGGTGCAGGGGGCCCAGCAGCTGAAGGGCCAGACGTCAGACAGGCTGGAGACAGTGATGCTGGACGTCACCAAGACTGAGAGCATCGCTGTGGCCACTGAGTGGGTGAAGGAGCATGTGGGGGACAGAGGTACCACCCACATTTCTCAAGTCTAACTCCTCTCTGTGAAGTGGAGACCCCTTGACAGCTGCCTGGAGAAGATTCCCAAGGTGTTTTCCAGGACTTGAAGTCCTCCCTGTGTTCTTCTCCTCACCTAGCTTACCAGCCAAGCCTCTTCCATCCCGCACCCACCTTGCAACCTTGAGGCTCTGCAGCCTGGGGCAGAGTTTTCCCTGATGAGAATGTGTCCTTGCAGACTTCCTGTCTGGTGTCCCCTCCACTGTCGGTAGGAGGTCTGGGTTTCTTTTTGTGTGTGTGTGTGTGGTACGCGGGCGTCTCACTGTTGTGGTCTCTCCCATTGCGGAGCACAGGCTCCTGACGCGCAGGCTCAGCGGCCATGGCTCACGGGCCCAGCCGCTCTGCGGCATGTGGGATCCTCCCGGACTGGGGCATGAACCTGTGTCCCCTACATCGGCAGGCGGACTCTCAACCACTGAGCCACCAGGGAAGCCCGAGGTCTGGGTTTCTTGATGCTGAGTGACCAGGGGAATCAGGGCGCAGATGCTGGAGGAGGGGTGGAGATGGGCACTCTGGCTGGAAAGCTGCATGGGGGGCTGGGGGGCAGCACTGGAGCTGAGCTGAGTTCTCAGCACTTGATCATGTTCTTGCTGGTGACCCCTAGTCATCCGACTTGTGTTTAAATGTCACGCATTTTTCAGATGTCGACACTGAGCTGTCAGGACTTGTCTAAGGAAGGTCAGAAAACTACTATGGGGTCACTTTCTCTTTTTCTTTTTTGTTTACTACAGTTCTGTCTTTTTTTAATTGGTGAGGGAAAGAACATTAATTTCTTTTATCTTAGTATAAATGTAAAACATGATCATTGTGGAAATGGAAAAGTACAGGGATGAAAACCAAACTCACCCAAAATCTCACCACCCAGAGATAAGTACTGATAATATTTTGACATACATGTTATTATATTTTGCATATAGTGGTATCTTAATTCTTCTCATTAAAAGAAGTTAATAAATTTTACAATATAATAGAAAAATTTCAAAAACATAATTTTTAATAATGGAATATTGTATCCTTTAGAGTAACATTACTTACTAAAGCAGTACATCATGATATAATATGTAATGGTTTCCTAGATTTTATTCATTGTGTTGAACGTAAATGACGTCTTGGTAAAACTTATTTACCAAATTTTCTAGTCTATAACCATGTATATTTTTGTTTGGTTGGTTGGTTTTTTGGTTTGTTTTTGCCTTAAAAAATTTTTTTTACAATTTTTAAAGGTTACATTCCATTTACAGTTATTACAAAATATTGGCTACCTATCTCATGTTGTACAGTAATATAACCCTGTATGTTGATTGGGTCTTTGGTGTCAAATATGGTGGGAGAATATACATTCCTACAAGGGCTGACTTGGTACAGAGCAGGGGAGGGACTAACTCTGTGTATTAATAATTCCAAACCCTGCACCCAAGTCCTCTGACCCTGCTTTTCTGCTCTGAGTTCTGTTAGTTGGTTAAGTCTTTAAATTCTTGGTACATGTCTCTGAGTCTTGCAGAGAGGTTTCCAGGAAGCTGGGTGACCTGTGAATAGAGGGGCTTAGGGCCAGAGTGGACTCCTTGGGTGGGAGGAGAGGGTGTATTTTTCTGGGGCAAAGTGTAAATTCCGACTTGGGGGAGGGTGGTTAATAGAGGCAGCCCTGCCTCCCCCTGAAAGCCTACCCCATGGAATTCCCCAGATTCCTGCAGGAACATTGCTCAGTACTGATGCGGGTATTTCAAGGCCAGGCCCTAGAGGTCAATACCAGGCCTGTCAACATGTTCTCCCAAACCTGGGATTTCAGGTCTGTTTTACCCAGCCAATCTTCACCCACATATTACTCATCTTTTTGTTTTTGTCTTTTATCCATTGTCTTTTAATCCTCTCTTCCCCTCCCTTCCTCATGGTCTATCTGTGTGTCTCTCTTTCTTTCATACTAGCTGTTGGGCACTCAGTCCTGCAGCTGTCAGAAAATCTGAAAATGTAGGTGAATATTGATAATGTCTGCAAGGACAACATGGACTGTGAAAACCCAAAACTTCAGCCTCCGAGTTCCAGACTATGGACCCACTAGATTTCCTCAGCCTCAGTCCCCGCCTTCATCCAACCTGGGGTGCTTGCCGCTTGTCACCAGGCAGTGGGCTGAGCGTGAAGACTGAGTCAGGGGGGCGGCGCACCTTCTGTCCTCCAACCGCTTACAGGGTCTGGTCTCCCCAGACCCGCAGGCAGCATGTTGGTCTCTGTTCCAGCCGTTCCCCCTGCAGCCTCTCTCCTAAAGTCCTCACTGGGTGGAAGGTGACTTGGAACCTCAGCTGGGTCCTCACTTATGGGCCCAGCACGGTGTTGCCCTCTCACCCTCACAGTTCCCGGGACTCTGGGGCCTGGTGAATAAAGCCGGCATCTCCATGCCCACCGCACCCAATGAGTGGCTGACCAAACAGAGCTTCATGAAGATACTGGACAGGAACCTGTTGGGGGTGGTCAAGGTGACCCTGAGTCTGCTGCCCCTAGTGCGGAAGGCGAGGGGCCGTGACATCAATATCTCCAGTGTTGGGCCGGGTGTCTCTCTTTGGTGGGAGCTTCTCCATGTCCAAGTACAGACCCCCTCAGTTATTAGCCTGGGATGGATGCACTTCCTCTGTCCTCCTGCTTCTGTGCTCTGGGGAAGACATTTACAGGGGTTTCCTGTCACCAGAGAATTAGAGGCCCTTCCTTCCAGGTCCCTCTCTCCTGCTCTGTGTAGGTCTTTCACTGGGAAGAACCCTTTTATCTTTTGGATGTCCAGGTGGGTGCGAGGCCTAAGGAGTTTGATTCAACATATTCCTGCCTTGCGTGAGGGTCCACAGTCACCAAGTGTCGGAGACAGAATTGGAACTGATATTATTTGGATGTGAAGCCCATCCATGTGCTCAACTGCTGTGGTATTTAGGTTCTGGGAGCCCTGTGGGGAGTGTACCCCATGAAGCCATTTATCCAGGGAGCTACTTAATCATATCTGTGGGAGAGACTCCACGGGCTGCAGGGAGAGGGCGCTTTTAATTGTGTGGAGCTGTGTCCACAGGCAAGGTGATGTTCCTTAGAGGAACGATGTCCAGGGGGTTACGCAGGTGGGAGAGGGGAGAGAAGGGACTGAGGAATATGGGAAAGGTAAATTGTGCCTAGTTTGGTGTTTGATTAGAGGTGAGGGGAAGAAGAGGAGATAGCATTTAAGTGGTGCCTTGCCTCGTAATTGGTAGGATTTAGTGCTAAGAATTATAAGTTTGTAAAATATTTGGAAATATATTCAAATTTTACACAGAAGTAATACCATCATCATAACATTTCTTCTCCTGGCTTCTATACTTTACAACTTTCCAGAGGTTTCCATTTACCCAACACAGTTTAATTTGGTGACTTTGTTTTTTGGTGCATTTTTGTGTTTTGTTTTGCAAGACCTCTGAAGTCCTTGCCCCTCTCCCTGTGTCCCTTGCAGGAGAGAGCGCTCTACTTTGGGGTGAAAATAACTATGATCAAGCCTGGTCAAGACAGCTATGTCCAGTACTGAGGTGCTTTCTCGAAGTTTCCAGGCTGCATAGGATCAGGCCATCCCAGAGGTCAAGGTACTCTATGGAGAGACATTCCTGTCCTTAGATGAGTGAGCTGTGGACCTTGGGGAGTGAAGCAAACTCTTCTCTGGAAGCCTGGGTCCATCATTAGCACCTCTTCCAGTCTCAGGTCCATCCTTCGGGCTCTGACTCACCCACACAATGGGAACATGAACTCCATCCCCACAGTCTCATGTGGTCAACTTGTAACATAAGGAAAGTATCCAGGCTTGGTAGACGTGGGGACCAGTGTCTCATTGGAACCCCTTGTTATCTGGAGAGAAAACTGAAGCCAAAAATAGAAGATATCCGTATACTCATGGCAAGTTGATTTTCAGGTGTGTATATTTCTAGAGTTTGTAGAGACCTTCAGTTTATGCAGTGCGCATATTCTCAGGAATAGAGCAAGAGGGGGTTTAGTCTGGAGTGTGACCCTGGGGTAAGAGGTGGGACACACTGCTTGAATGATTTGTAACATGATTTGGCAGGACCAAGAACCTTTTAGAAACTTTTTCCTGAAGTTGATCTAAAAGTGGGAGGGTTGGGAAGTGAGGATATATTTGTATGGCATCTCCTTCTGGATAGTCATGAAGTCAATTGAAATACTGAAGCCAAGATGACCTGAGAATATCTCCTCATGTGGGACTGCATGGATCATGCCCTGACACCTGCCACCCCCAGATCCAATACTCACCTGGCTGTGATGGCATGGTCATCTATCTCCCCATGAGCTACTTGCCCGCCTTCCTGACTGATTCAGCGATCTACTGGAGATCCCCAAGGCCTGCTAAGGCCCTGAAACCATCAACTAGAAAAAAAAAAAAAAAACCACAGTGTAAGAGCTGTGAGTTGAGTTGATTTAGTGTCTTCCTGAGTACTATGGCCCAGGGTAAAGCCTCTCAGATACCTCTGAGGACCTGCCCCGAAGAGGCAGAAGGAGAAACCAGCACCTCTGTGATTTTGGTCGAGGGGTATGTGCAATCAAGCATACATCTAGGTAGAAGGTTTCTCCTAGTCACAAGGAACAGATAACTCAGTTAATGATTTTAGTGCTTTCTTAAGTATGGAAACATGCAAGATTCCATGGTAATAAAGAATTTCTCCAGAAATGTTTCTATCTAAGGGCCTGTTCACTATTTTCCCAGAGCAGAGCTCCTCATCCTGATCTTTGTTCTGAATTCCTTTCAAGGTATATTGTAGGTCAGCAATGTAGTGACTAATGACTTAATACTTGTAGAACCAGATGATGAGTGACATTCCTTGTTTTTTATAACCAAAGACTGGGGTGCATGGTAAGGGGGAGTTGGGGACTGTGTGGGGAGGTGATGCATCAGGGGCAGGGAAATAAAGTGGAGAGAGGGGTTCTCATGTCACTGGGAACACCCATCCCACCTCAGTCCCCACCTCCTCCTCAGGCTTCTCTTGGGACATTACTTAGGATTCTGGGGATATTAGGAAGAAAGGAACAAGTTTTGTGGCTGAGGAACAGGGGTCAATAGCTCACGTATGTGTCCTGTTCCTTGAGTGGCCTCTCAGTGCCTCATGACCCACATGCAGCTGTGATAAGTCCACACTTTGAGGAGGGTGTGAGGAGCTGGCAGTGTCTCGGCCCCCCACCCTCTGCCCCTGTCCACCTCTTCTGGGTGTGCCTTGGCCCTGGCCAGTCTCGCCCTCCCACGGGATAAAAGTGGTCTGGGGGAGGTAAAGGTCCCTCCCCCCCGAAGATACCTGTAGACAGGGGTGTGTGTGGAGGGTGACCACCAGCCTGACACATCAGCCTAGGTGCCAACTCAGCAGACCTTGGCTGGAAAGGGCTGTCCTCAATAGGGGTCCTGACAGAGGACACAGAAACCAATTTTTGTTTTGTCTTGAAACCATGCATTTCCATTGATTATATTTTCCTGAAAATAAAAGTTGAAAAGTTTACGCAGGCCCAGTGATTGGGACTGATGCCCTGGGCAGCAGTGGGTGTGTGCCTACGAGAGGAAGAGTCAGGTGACCTCACAGAGGAGAAGGGCTGAGTGGGGTGACCTGAGGAGGGATTGGAAGAGGGAAGTGAGGTCATCCACAGAAGTGAGGGGCTAATGTGTCTTTCTGGGGCTTCTCAAGTGACCTGGGTTCCCAGGATTACACAGGATGGACAAACAAGGAGAGGTGTCTAAGGGACAGGCAGGGCCCAGACCCTTCCCTGGGGCATCTAGTCTCTCTCTCACCAGAAACCTCTCTCTGTGGTCCTCCCTCTGTCCCCTCCTTTAGAGTCACCACCGTCCATCCTCTGCCAACTTCCGGGTCCCCTGGTGCAGATCCCCTCCCCCGACCCTCCAGTGGAGGAGAGTGGGAGTCACTTCTGGACCCCAGTCTTATGTTTTCTGCTAATCTTTACTGAGCACCTACTGTGTGCAGGGCAGGAATTCCCTTGATGTCCCAGTGCTTCCTGAGACCCCGACTCTTTATGTGTCCACTCTTCTCATGATGGTCTGAGTATGGACTCAGTGGAGAAGGCATCTGTTCACAATCATACAGATTTCTGGGCTGAGTACAAACTGGAGTGGGAGGGACCTCTCCAAGTGTCAACTAAAAAACTTGAACTTTTTTCTCCTTTTGTTCAAAGTCGAGGGTATGGAGTCTTTAGGGGAACCTTATGTTATAGAACAGTATCACCATTTTTGAGCAGAGAGTGAGTTCGAAAGTTGCAAGGCCACTGAAACTCAAGCCTGTAGTGAGCACTTGGTGTCAGACAGGGGGCTGCTGAAGAGATAAAGATGGCTAGGAGTTTCCTCAAGGATCTCTGAGTCCTTCAAGGCTGTCATATCAGCCCCTCAAGGTCTATCATGTCTACCTCTTTTTTTTTTTTTTTTTTTTTGTGGTGCGCGGGCCTCTCACTGTTGTGGCCTCTCCCATTGAGGAGCACAGGCTCCAGACGCGCAGGCTCAGCGGCCATGACTCATGGGCCCAGCCGCTCCACGGCATGTGGGATCCTCCCAGACCGGGGCACGAACCCATGTCCCCTGCATCGGCAGGCGGACTCTCAACGACTGCGCCACCAGGGAAGCCCCTATCATGTCTACCACTTAAATGCAAAGCTAGAGCTTCATACTTGATCTGAAGACCCCAGATGTTCATATTTTTATTTATACACACACAGAGAGAAACACCCAGAGCCAGATTCCAAACACACTGAAATCAAATAAAGCATCATTGATTCACTTTACGCCTTGGGGGTATGTGTTCAGGAGGTTTGGACTCACCTCCAGGAATCCTCTCCAGAATGTCAGAGAACTTGTGAGATTAAAACCCCTGGCCCTCCTTGCTGGTCCTACACAGGGGTGGGGAGGCAAGGGTTACACTGAGATGGGTTCCATGGCCCACAGTGTGGACTGTGACTCAAGGGCCCCAATTCAGACAAGATGGAACAACAAATGCATTGAAAAAGAAGTGCAATGCACACCAGCCCATGTCCTCAGCCTAGACCCTCAGCAGAACCCCATTTCTCCTCCTTCCAGGCTGCCTTCCTTGGAGAGGGAGCCAGGTCTTGTCTGCTGGACCTGTGCAGGGACTGGAACCCGTGCTATGAGGGTCCAGGGGAGTGCCACAAGGAAGCTGCCGTCACTCTTTCCCTCGGCTGTCCTGGCCCTCTGTGAGTCACATGGGGTCAGTGACTCCCCACCCGTAACCCTCATCCCCTCTGAGCACCAGATCTTCAACACCTGAAGGCCCTGGTCTGTTTCTACGTTTTTGGGTCTCCACTCCAGACAGTGGAACTGCGTACATGTAGAGACGGAAACAAGCTTGCACAGTTAGCCCTTACTCTCTACCCCTTCCAGCTCCCCCAGTTGTTACCTACACCTCCCCCTGTTCAGAGGACTCGTCCTGGGTGGAGAAGAGGGAGTGGGTGGGAGATGGCCTTAAGCTTGACAGTGGTCCCCACTGAGATGCTGTTGGGCTACGCCGGGGGGTGTGTACGTCAGCTCCAGCTCACATGAGGGTCACAGGTGTTGTCCTGGAATCTGGCCCAACTGCCCTTCCCAGGACATAAGGTGCAGAGATTTTTGTCAGTGAGTCTCCCTGACAAGGTAGCCTCTGAAGGATTTCTTCTTCTGATCCCTGCAGCTCCCAGGTGAGTGAGTGTCACCCCAGGCTCCTTTCTCTTACTGCTCTCTCCTGACCTTCCTGTGGTTGTTTCCACCTGGAATGTAGTCTGAAGCTCCTAAGACCCCCGCAAACCATCATATTACTTTCAGGATTCACAAAAAGGAAGCAGGTGGCATAAGGGCTGGGACATGTCTTCTGCATGGCCCCTTGGGAGTTTATGGTTGAAGGAATTCGTGGTCACTGAGGAAAAAACTCTCTTGTTTCTTCCAAGTAAAGAAACCACGACCTTCTCCCATAGCAGGGTTTGTGTTTGCCTAGGATTTGCATGCCGCCCCGGCTTCCTGACACCGTTTCCACACAGCTTCCAGGGCACCATCCTTCAGCCTTGCCTTCTTCATCCTCACCCTTTGGGAAGCCCCTGTAGGAGGGTCCTGGTGGTCACCCAGGAAGCAGGCACAGGCTGGTTTCTGCAAGACGAGCCTTTCTATTACTGCTGCCAACTCCCACCTGAGGGGCAAACACTTGCAGGACGACAGTCAGCTCCCCGCACTTGACAGTTACCGCTAACGGCTGAATCTGTGCCCCTGTCTGTCTTTGTTGGCTGCTGGGGTGGGTTCCAGGGGCACTGGAGCCTCTGTTTGCTTGGGGAAGCCTCTCCTTCCCTCCCACTGCCTCTCGTATTTCCTTACTTACCAGTCGGAGCTGTGGTAAATGTGGACGGTCAGGAGGTGCCCAGCGCACTGAACCCGGCTCCTTCTGTCTCTGTCCCACTCACCAGCTCTGTGCCCCTGATGGGTCCACGCCCGTTACTGAATAGTATCCTCCACCTCACGGTGAAAGTCCCTGCATGCACAGCTGTTCTGGGGTCCAGCCTCTGGTCATTTCTGACACCTCCTGAGGGGGCAGCTCCCTCCTCTTCTCCATCGTCACCCTGATACAACTGACCTGATTCTTTCCAATTATTGGGCTTTACAGCACTCCCTGATCGGGGGAGGTTCGCACACCCCACCCCATGATCCCTGCTCAAATCAGTCTTTTCTCAGGGTCTGAATGGTCTGGATTCCGGGTGTGGTGCCGGGCAGGGCAGGGCCTCACTCAGCACAGGAGGGGCAGAGGGCAATGTAGCCGGGCACCCAGGGCTGTGGGCAGGGCATCTTCACAGAGTGAAAGGGGAACAACCGTTAGACCAGCTTTGTGTGAGTCCTTCCAACAACTGGCCCAGCATCTGGGAGATGTCTCACCATTACCTGTGTCGCCCCCATTCCCTTCTTGTCCCCTCTCCTTGCCTCTGAGATCAGACACCCCCGCTGTTCTCCTGAACACCTTTCCGGCCCAGGGAACCACTTCATCAGGAGAGACCTTATTCTCGTTTGCTTTCCCCTTCTAATCCTAGAGAGGCTGAGAGGGACTTAGTCTTTCGAGAGTGAATTCTGTGAGCTGAGCCAGCGGAGGAGACCAGGCTCAGAGGCTAAGCCAGCTGCCCAAGGTCACACAGCTTGTTGACAGCAGAGGTGGGTTTTGAAGCCACTTGTGTCTTGATTCCACGTGTATTCCCCTTGTAAGAATCTCCAGTAGGTAAGGGAGACCCTGGTCCCAGGCTGAGCAGGAAAAAAGGAAGAAGACAGTTGTGAACCATGAAACCTGGGATATAGGGGTTACAACGTTTGGAGGTGGGGTGGAGAGGGGAGACGTGGATAGAGGGAAACAGGGAGGAGTGGGAGCACCAGGAAGAGGTGGCTGGGAAAAGTATTGTCATCCTTAAGAAGTTGTGTTGGAGACGCAATGACATGTATTAGAAATGCTGTGAGCGTACCAAATAGCATGCATTTGGGATTAGAATCAATAATACTCACCAAAGAGGGTGAACAGGAAAATCTTGAGGACTCCATGCCAGAGAGCCTGGAGGCTGGTTGGCCAACCAACATCGTGTGTGTGCTTAAGTCCTCCTGTCTCAACACTAGCCTGACTCAAGTTTCACCCCAGCCTGCCTGTGTCTGTCCCCTGCAAAGCCATGTGGCTGTACCTGGCGGTCCTTGTGGGCCTGTACTACCTCCTGCGCTGGTACCGGGAGAGGCAGGTGGTGAGCCACCTCCAGGACAAGTTCGTCTTCATCACGGGCTGTGACTCGGGCTTTGGGAAGCTGCTGGCCAGGCAGCTGGACCTGCGAGGCTTGAGGGTGCTGGCTGCGTGTCTGACGGAGCAGGGGGCCGAGCAGCTGAAGGACCAGACATCAGACAGGTTGGAGACGGTGATCCTGGACGTCACCAAGACTGAGAGCATCACTGCGGCCACTGAGTGGCTGAAGGAGCGTGTCGGGGACAGAGGTACCACCCAGATTTCTTTTTTCTGTTTATTCTTCTCTCTCTGTGAAGGGGAGACCCATTGACAGCTACCTGAGGAGATTCCCAAGGTGTTTTCCAGGACTTGAAGTCCTCCCTGCATTCTTTACATCACCCAGCTGACCAGCAAACCCTCTTCCATCCCACTTCCACCTCCCAAACTTGAGGCTCTGCAGTTTGGGGGAGAGTTTTCCCTGATGAGAATGTGTCCTTGCAGACTTTCTGTCTGGTGTCCCCTCCTCCCTCAGCAGGAGGTGTGGGTTCCTTGATGCTGAGTGACCAGGGTGATCTGGGTGCACTTTTTGGAGGACGGGTGGAGACGGGCGCTCTGGCTGGAAGGCTGCATGGGGGGCTGGGGGGCAGCACTGGAGCTGGGCTGTGTTCTCAGCACTGGATTATGTTCTTGCTGGTGACCCGTAGTCGTCCTACTTGGGTTTAAATGTCACCAATTTTCTGATGACAACATTGAGCTGTCAGGACTTGTTTAAGGAAGGCCAGAAAACCAGTTAAGGGTTACTTTTTCTCTCTCTCTCTTTGTTTTCTGTTTTTCTTCTTTTCTTTCCCTTCTTTGTTTTTTTTTTTTTTTTTTTTTTTTAAATTACTACAGTTGTGCCTTTGTTTTGCAGGGGAAGGAGAGAACTTGAATTTCTTTTTTTTTTTTTTTTTTTTTTGCGGTACACGGGCCTCTCACTGCTGTGGCCTCTCCCGCTGCGGAGCACAGGCTCCAGACGCGCAGGCTCAGCGGCCATGGCTCACAGGCCCAGCCGCTCTGCGGCCATGTGGGATCTTCCTGGACCGGGGCACGAACCCGTATCCCCTGCATCGGCAGGCGGACTCTCAACCACTGCACCACCAGGGAAGCCTTGAATTTCTTTCATCTGAGTATAATTTAAAACATGATCATTGTGGAAACTCAGAAAAGTGCAGGGATTAAAACCAAACACTCTCAAAATCTCACCACCCAGAGATAAGTACTGATAATATTTTGACATACATAGTATTATATTTTGCACATATTAGTATCATTTTCTTTCCACTAAAGAAAGATGTACAGATTTACAACATAATAAAAATTTCTTCCAAAAATTAATAAATTATGATTGAGAATATAATACCTTTTAGAATAGCAGTACTTACTAAAAAGTACCTCATGGTATGATACATAATTATTTCCTACCTTTTATTCATCATATGCAACATAAATGATATCTTGGAAACTTCTTTCTACCCAGTTCCCTACACTATAACCATGTATGTTGACTGTGCCTTTGATGACAATGGTTGGAGAATATTCTTCCTACAAGGCACACGTGTTACTGAGTAGGGGAGGAACTCATCTCTCTGTGTGGATACTTCTGGCAGCCCTACCCCATCCCTCAATAGCCTGCTCCTGCCACCCTGAGGCCTATGGTTACCAAGTCTTTAAAACCTTGGGATTGTGTCTTTGATACTTGCAGAGAGGTCTCCATTAAGTTGGGTGAATCTGCACCAAGGAGATGGGACTAGAGTGGACTCCTGTGTGGGTGGGAGGAGAATATGGAATCTTCTGGGGTAGGGGGTGAACTCTGTGCTCTGGGGGTGATGGGTAAACAGAAACATCCCTGCTTCCCCCTGAAAGCCTACCACCATGGAATTCCCCAGATTCCTTCAGGAACATTGTTCAGTATTGATGCGGGTGTTTTAAGGCCAGGCCCTAGAGGTCAATACCAGGCCTGTCAACATGTTCTCCCAAACCTGGGATTTCAGGTCTGTTTTACCCAGCCAATGTCCACCCAGATATTACTCATCTTTTTTTGCCTTTTGCCTTTTGTCTCTTTTATTCCTCTCTTCCCCTCCCTTCCTCCTTGTCTCTCTATATTTCCCTCTCTTTCCCTCATACTAGCTGTCGAGCACTCAGTCCTGCAGCTGTCAGAAAATCTGAAAATGTAGGTGAATATTGATAATGTCTGCAAGGACAACATGGACTGTGAAAACCCAAAACTTCAGCCTCCGAGTTCCAGACTATGGACCCATTAGATTTCTTCAACCTCAGTCCCGGCCTTCATCCAACCTGGGGTGCTTGCCCCTTGTCACCAGGCAGTGGGCTGGGCATGAAGACTGAGTCAGGGGGGCGGCGCACCTTCTGTCCTCCAACCGCTTACAGGGTCTGGTCTCCCCAAACCCGCAGGCAGCATGTTGGTCTCTGTTCCAGCCGTTCCCCCTGCAGCCTCTCTCCTAAAGTCCTCACTGGGTGGAAGGTGACTTGGAACCACAGCTGGGTCCTCACTCATGGGCCCAGCATGGTGTTGCCCTCTCACCCTCACTGTTCCCAGGACTCTGGGGCCTGGTGAATAATGCCGGCATTTGCACGCCCATGGCACCCAGTGAGTGGCTGACCAAACAGGACTTCGTAAAGATGCTCGACGTGAACCTCTTGGGGATGATTGAGGTGACCCTGAGTCTGCTGCCCCTAGTGAGGAAGGTGAGGGGCCGTGTGGTCAACGTCTCCAGTGTCATGGGCCGCGTGTCCCTCTTTGGTGGAGGCTACTGCATGTCCAAGTACGGCGTGGAGGCTTTCTCAGACTCCCTCAGGTAATGGCCTGGAATGGAGATCCTTCCTCTGTCCTCCTGCTTCTATGCTTCTGGGGGGCCCTTCTACAGGGGTTTTCTTTCTTTAGAGACCTAATGGCCCTTCCTTCTAGATCCCTCTCTCTTGCTCTGTGTAGGTCTTTCACTGGGAAGCACCCTTTTATCTTTTGGGTGTCCAGGTGGGTGCGAGGCCTAATATGATTCAACGTATTCCTGCCTTGTGTGAGGGTCCACAGTCACCAAGTGTCAGAGGCAGAATTGGAACTGATATTATTTGGCTGTGCAGCCCTTCCATGTGCTCAACTGCTGCGGTATTTAGGTTCTGGGTGCCCTGTGGGGAGTGTACCCCCATGAAGCCACTTAATCAAATCAGTGTGGAGACTCCACGGGCTACAGGGAGAGGGTGGCTCTGATGTGGGGGATCTGATACCGCCGGCAGAGAGATGCTCCCTAGAGGACATGTGGCCGGGGGTTAGCAGGGTAGGAGAGGGGAGAGAGGGGACTGGGGAGTATGGGAAAGATAAAACGTGCAAAGTGTGGTGATTGATTGGAGGTGAGAGGAATAGGAGGAGATAACATTTAAATGATGCCTTGTAGCACAATTGGTAGGATTTAGAGCTGATAGGCACAGGTATGTAAAATAATTGGAAAAATATTCACACTCTATACAGAAGCAATACCATCATCCTGAGTTTTCTCCCCCTGGCTTCTGTACCTCACAACCTCTGAGGAATTCCAGCGTATCCCACCCCAATCCTATGTTGGTGTCTTACTGTTGTTTCGTGTTTTGTTTTGCAAGAGGATCTCTGAAGTCCTTGCCCCTCTGCCTGTCTCCCTTGCAGGAGGGAGCTCTCCTACTTCGGAGTGAAGGTGATGATGGTTGAGCCCGGTTACTTCATGACCAATATGACCAGCCCTGAGGTGTTTAATGGAAGCCTCCAGGCATCATGGGATCAGGCCAGCCCAGAGATCAAGGAACTCTATGGAGAGAAGTTCGTGGCTGACTGTGAGTGAGACCTTGGGGAGAGAAGCAAACCCTTGTCTGGTAGCCTGGGTCCATCATTAGCACCTCATCCAGTCTCAGGCCCATCCTCCAGTCTCTGAGTCACCCACATAGCGGGGACATGACCTCCATCCCCAGGGTCCCATGTGGTCAATTGGTGACCCAAGGAAAGGATTCAGGCTTGATAGACCTGGGGACCATTTTCTCTTCCAAAAGTCTTTTAATTTGGTAAGGAAACTGAAGCCAGAGAGGGAAGACACCCGTGGAATCATGGTAAGCTGGTGTTAGAACCAGCTTTTTTCAGGTGCCTCAATTTCTAGTGTTTGCAAAGACCTCCAGTTTATGTAGCACACATATTCCCAGGAATAGATCCAGAGGGGGCTTAGTGTGGATAGAGATCCTGGGTTAAGTGTTAGGACACACTCCAATGAAATCCATGGATTTGCTTTGGAGTATGATTTTGGAAGAGAAAGGAATTTTTAGAAACTGTCAGGTTGATCTGAAAGTGGAAGCATTGGGAAATGAGAATATTTTGGATGATGTCTCCTTCTGGACAGTCATGAAGACATCTAATTTAATGAAGCCATCATGGTCTGGGAATCTGTCCTTGGTGACCGACTGCATGGAGCATGCCCTGACCGCCTGCCACCCCCGCACCCGGTACTCCGCTGGCTGGGACGCCAAGCTCTTCTACCTCCCCATAAGCTACATGCCCACCTTCCTGGTGGATCTCATGATGTATTGGGGTGCCCCACGGCCTGCTAAAGCCCTGTAACCCAAGACTGGGGTGCATGGTGCGGGGAGCTGGGGACCGTGTGGGAAGGGGATGCATCAGGGAGAGGGAAATAGAGTGGAGAAAGGGGTTCTCATGTCACCAGGGACACCCATCCCACCTCAGTCCCCAGGCTTCTCCTGGGACATTACTTAGTTCTCTGGGGATATTAGGAAGAAAGCAACAAGTCTTATGGCTGAGGAACAGGGCTCATTATCTCACGTCTGTGTCCTGTTCCTTGAGTGGCCTTTCTGTGCCTTCTGACCCACATGCAGCTGTGAAAAACCCACACTTTGGGGAGGGTGTGGGCAGCTGGGAGTTTTCAGTCCCCCACGCTCTGCCTCTGTCCACCTGTTCAGATGTATCTTTCCCGTGTCCAGTCTCCCTCTCCCCCAGGATAGAAATGGACAGGGGAGATAAAGGCCCCTCTTGCCTGAAGGTATGTGTTGACAGTGGAGGGTGACTACCAGCCTGACTCATGAGTCTAAGTGCCAACTCAGTAGACCTTGGCTGGAATGGGATCCTGTCAGAGAACAAAGAAACTGGGCTTTGATTTATCTTGGAAACAAGAATTTCCATTGATTATTTTTTCCTTAAAATTATAGTTGAAAAGTTCACCTGCTTGAATGCATGCTAGAGCTTCATGCTTAATTTGAAGACTCCTGTTTTTCAAATTATTATTTATACACATAAACACTCACATACACTCACAGACACCCAGCCAGTCACACCAAACAAACTGAAATCAAATAAAGTATCATTGATTCACTTTATGCCTTGGGGGTATGTGTTCAGGAGGTTTGGACTCAGCCCCAGGAATCCTCTCCAGAATGTCAGAGAGCTTGTGAGATTGCAAAGCCCTGGCCCTCCTTGCTGGTTGTACAGGGGGGTGCAGGGCTGCACTGAGATGGGTTCCATGGCCCACAGTGTGGACTGTGACTCAAGGACCCCAATTTAGACAAGGCAGAGCAACAAAAGCACTGAAAAAAGAAGTGCAATGCACACCATCCCACGTCCTTACCCTAGACCTTCCGTAGATCCCTATTCCTCCTCCTTCCAGGCTGCCTTTCTTAGGGAGGAAACCATGAGGGTCCTTGCGGCTGTCACAAGGAAGTTTCCCTAATCCTCCCCTTGGCTGTCCCGGTGGTTTTTGACAAAGGATCAGTGATTCCCCACTGAAAATCTCATCTCCTCCAAGTATCAGATATTCAGCCCCTGAAGGCGGGATTTGTCTCTCCATTTTGGGAGCTCACTCCAGTAGGGGGACTGCATACATGTAGGGCTGGAAAAGAGCTTGCACAATTAGCCCTCACTCCTGGCACCTTCTAGCCCCCTTTGGTTACCTACGCCTCTCCCCTCTTCAGGGAACCCAACGTGGGATGAGTAGAGGGGATGGTGTGGGATGCCCTGTCTTGGCCAGTGGTCCTACTGAGACTGGGCAGAGCGACACCAGGTGGTGGCAGCCCCTGCTCCAGCACAAACAGGCTCACAGGTGCGGCCTCGGAATCTGGGCCAGCTGCAACTCCCTGGACCATAGATGCAGAGATCCTTGTCAGAGAGTCTCCCTGACAGGGTTGCCTCTGAAAGATTTCTTCTTCTGGCCCCTGCAGCTCCCAGGTGAGTGAGTGTCACCCCAGGCTCCTTTCTCTTACTGCTCTCTCCTGACCTTCCTGTGGTTGTTTCCACCTGGAATGTAGTCTGAAACAGCTGAGACCGCCGCAAGCAGTCATATTACTTTCAGGGTTCACAAGAGGGAAGCAGATGGCATGACGGCTGGGACGTGGCTGCTGCATGGCCCCTTGGGAATTTATGGGTGAAGGAATTCGTGGTCACTGAGGAAAAAAAAATCTCCTGTTTCTTCCAAGTAAAGAAACCAAACCTTCTCCCTTAACAGGGTTTGTGTTTGCCTAGGATTTGCATGCCGCCCCGGCTTCCTGACACCGTTTCCACACAGCTTCCAGGGCACCATCCTTCAGCCTTGCCTTCTTCATCCTCACCCTTTGGGAAGCCCCTGTAGGAGGGTCCTGGTGGTCACCCAGGAAGCAGGCACAGGCTGGTTTCTGCAAGACGAGCCTTTCTATTACTGCTGCCAACTCCCACCTGAGGGGCAAACACTTGCAGGACGACAGTCAGCTCCCCGCACTTGACAGTTACCGCCAACGGCTGAATCTGTGCCCCTGTCTGTCTTTGTTGGCTGCTGGGGTGGGTTCCAGGGGCACTGGAGCCTCTGTTTGCTTGGGGAAGCCTCTCCTTCCCTCCCACTGCCTCTCGTATTTCCTTACTTACCAGTCGGAGCTGTGGTAAATGTGGACGGTCAGGAGATGCCCAGCGCACTGAACCCGGCTCCTTCTGTCTCTGTCCCACTCACCAGCTCTGTGCCCCTGATGGGTCCACGCCCGTTACTGAATAGTATCCTCCACCTCACGGTGAAAGTCCCTGCATGCACAGCTGTTCTGGGGTCCAGCCTCTGGTCATTTCTGACACCTCCTGAGGGGGCAGCTCCCTCCTCTTCTCCATCGTCACCCTGATACAACTGACCTGATTCTTTCCAATTATTGGGCTTTACAGCACTCCCTGATCGGGGGAGGTTCGCACACCCCACCCCATGATCCCTGCTCAAATCAGTCTTTTCTCAGGGTCTGAATGGTCTGGATTCCGGGTGTGGTGCCGGGCAGGGCAGGGCCTCACTCAGCACAGGAGGGGCAGAGGGCAATGTAGCCGGGCACCCAGGGCTGTGGGCAGGGCATCTTCACAGAGTGAAAGGGGAACAACCGTTAGACCAGCTTTGTGTGAGTCCTTCCAACAACTGGCCCAGCATCTGGGAGATGTCTCACCATTACCTGTGTCGCCCCCATTCCCTTCTTGTCCCCTCTCCTTGCCTCTGAGATCAGACACCCCCGCTGTTCTCCTGAACACCTTTCCGGCCCAGGGAACCACTTCATCAGGAGAGACCTTATTCTCGTTTGCTTTCCCCTTCTAATCCTAGAGAGGCTGAGAGGGACTTAGTCTTTCGAGAGTGAATTCTGTGAGCTGAGCCAGCGGAGGAGACCAGGCTCAGAGGCTAAGCCAGCTGCCCAAGGTCACACAGCTTGTTGGCAGCAGAGGTGGGTTTTGAAGCCACTTGTGTCTTGATTCCACATGTATTCCCCTTGTAAGAATCTCCAGTAGGTAAGGGAGACCCCAGTCCCAGGCTGAGCAGGAAAAAGGGAAGAAGATAGCTGTGAACCATGAGACCAAGGACATAAAGGTCCAATGTGGAGAGTGGAGAGGGAAGAGGTAAGCAGGGGAAACAGTGAGGTGTGGGAGGACCTGGAAATGGTGGTTGTAAAAGATCCTCAAGGGGTTGTGTTGGAAATACAATGACATCTATTAGAAATGGTGTAAATGTACTAAAGAGCATTAACACTGGGGCCATAATCAGTATTACTCACCAAAGAGGGTGAAGAGGAAAATCTTGAGGACTCCATGCCAGAGAGCCTGGAGGCTGGTTGACCAATCAACATTGTATGTGTTCTTAAGTCTTCCTGTCTCAATACTAGCCAGACTCGAGTTTCACCCCAGCCTGCCTGTGTCTGTCCCTTGCAAAGCCATGTGGCTGTGCCTGGCGGTCCTCGTGGGCCTGTACTACCTCTTGCGCTGTTACCGGCAGAGGCAGGTGGTGAGCCACCTCCAGGACAAGTTCGTCTTCATCACGGGATGTGCCTCGGGCTTTGGGAACCCACTGGCCAGGCAGCTGGACCTGCGAGGCTTGAGGGTGCTGGCTGCGTGTCTGACGGAGCAGGGGGCCAAGCAGCTGAGGAATCAGACGTCAGACAGGCTGGAAACGGTGATCCTGGACGTCACGAAGACAGAGAGCATCACTGCGGCCAAGTGGGTAAAGGGACATGTGAGGGACAGAGGTACCACCCAGATTTCTCAAGTCTAACTCCTCTCTGTGAAGTGGAGACCCCTTGACAGCTGCCTGGGGAGATTCCCAAGGTGTTTTCCAGGACTTGAAGTCCTCCCTGTGTTCTACTCACCCAGCTTACCAGCCAAGCCTCTTCCATCCCACACCTACCTCGGAACCTTGAGGCTCTGCAGCCTGGGGGAGAGTTTTCCCTGATGAGAATGTGTCCTTGCAGACTTCCTGTTTGGTGTCCCCTCCTCTCTCAGCAAAAGGTCTGGGTTTCTTGATGCTGAGTGACCAGGGGGATCGGGGTGCACTTTTTGGAGGACGGGTGGAGACGGGCGCTCTGGCTGGAAGGCTGCATGGGGGGCTGGGGGGCAGCGCTGGAACTGAGCTGAGTTCTCAGCACTTGATCATGTTTTGCTGGTGACCCCTAGTCATCTGACTTGTGTTTAAATGTCACGCTTTTTTAAGATGTCGACACTGAGCTGTCAGGACTTTTCTAAGGAAGGTCAGAAAACTACTATGGAGTTACTTTCTCTCTCTTTTATTTTTCATTTGTGTGTGTGTGTGTGTGTGTGTGTGTGTGTTTTCCTATACTTCTGCCTGTGTTTTATGGTAGAAGGAAAGAACTTTAATTTCTTTTATCTAAGTATAGATTTAAAACATGATCATTGTGAAAAACGGGAAAAATACATGGATAAAAACCAAAGTTACCCCAAATCATGCCACCCGCACATAAGTACTGATAACATTTTTACGTACATGGTATTACATTTTGTACATAATTTGTATCCTAATTTTCCACTGAAACAAGTTGAACACATTTACACATAACAAAAATTTCTTCAAAAACATAATAAATAATGATTGAGAATGTTCTATACTTTAGAATAGCACTACTTAGTAAAAAGTACCTCATGGCATGAATGTAATTGTTTCCCACATTTTATTCATTGGATTCAACATAAATGATGTCTTGGTAAACCTCTTTCTACCCAATTCCCTACGTTGTAACCATGTATATTAATTGGGTCTTTGGTGTCAAATACGGTGGGAGAATATACATTCCTACAAGGGCAGGCTTGGTACTGAGCAGGGGAGGGACTAACTCTGTGTGTTAATAATTCCAACACCCTGCACCCAACTCCCCTGACCCTGCTCTTCTGCCCTGAGTTCTATTAGTTGGTAAGTGTTTAAGTATTTGGTATGTGTCTTTGAGTCTTGCAGAGAGGTTTCCATGAAGCTGGGTGAACTGTGAACTAAGAGTCAGGGGTCAGAGTCGCCTCCTGTGTGGGTGGGAGGAGAGGGTGGGTTTTTCTGGGGCAAAGTGTAAATTCCGACTTGGGGGAGGGTGGTTAATAGAGGCAGCCCTGCCTCCCCCTGAAAGCCTACCCCATGGAATTCCCCAGATTCCTGCAGGAACATTGCTCAGTATTGATGCGGGTATTTCAAGGCCAGGCCCTAGAGGTCAATACCAGGCCTGTCAACATGTTCTCCCAAACCTGGGATTTCAGGTCTGTTTTACCCAGCCAATCTCCACCCAGATATTACTCATCTTTTTGTTTTTGTCTTTTATACCTTATCTTTTAATCCTCTCTTCCCCTCCCTTCCTCATGGTCTATCTGTGTGTCTCTCTTTCTTTCATACTAGCTGTTGGGCACTCAGTCCTGCAGCTGTCAGAAAATCTGAAAATGTAGGTGAATATTGATAATGTCTGCAAGGACAACATGGACTGTGAAAACCCAAAACTTCAGCCTCCGAGTTCCAGACTATGGACCCACTAGATTTCCTCAGCCTCAGTCCCCGCCTTCATCCAACCTGGGGTGCTTGCCCCTTGTCACCAGGCAGTGGGCTGAGCGTGAAGACTGAGTCAGGGGGGCGGCGCACCTTCTGTCCTCCAACCGCTTACAGGGTCTGGTCTCCCCAGACCCGCAGGCAGCATGTTGGTCTCTGTTCCAGCCGTTCCCCCTGCAGCCTCTCTCCTAAAGTCCTCACTGGGTGGAAGGTGACTTGGAACCACAGCTGGGTCCTCACTCACAGGCCCAGCACGGTGTTGCCCTCTCGCCCTCACTGTTCCCAGGACTCTGGGGCCTGGTGAATAACACCGGCATCTCCATGTCCACTGCACCCAGTGTGTGGCTGACCAACCAGGACTTCATGAAGATACTGGACGTGTACCTGTTGGGGGTGATCGAGGTGACCCTGAGTCTGCTGTACCTAGTGCGGAAGGCGAGGGGCCGTTTGGTCAACATCTCCAGTGTCATGGGCCGCATGTCCCTCTGGGGTGAAGGTTACTGCATTTCCAATATGGCATGGAGGACTTCTTGGACTCCCTCAGGTTATGGCCTGGGACAGAGACCCTCCCCCTACCTTGGTCCTTCTGCTTCTGTGCTTCTGAGGGAGCCTTTTACAGGGGGTTCCTTTCATCACAGACTTAGAGTTCTTTTTTCCAGAACTTTCTCTCTTGCTTTTGCCAGGCGTTCATTGGGAAGCTCCTTTCTAAGTTCTTGGTGTCAGGATGGACTTGACGACTGTAGAGTTTGAATGAATTTACTCTGCCCTGGAAGATGGCCCACAATCAGAAAGTGAGGTAGAATTGTCATCAATATAATTTGGCTACAGTGTGCTCCACCTACATTACTGCTATGATATTAGGTTGGGGGAGTCTTGTTTGCAGTGTAACCCCATGGAAGCAATTAATCAAGGAAAGTAATTAATCATATCAGCAGTAGAGACCCTACTGGCTGCAGGGCTGAGGATGGCTCTGAATATGGGGCAGGGGAGTGATCCCAGGTAGGGAGATGCATTTTAGGGTCCAGTTACACCAGCCCAGCTGATAAATGGCCAGGGGGTAGACTGGTTAGCATAGGGGAGAGAGGAAATTGAGTATGGAGGGGATAAAATACAAAAAGCCTGGTGATCAATTGGATGTGAGGGGAATATGAGGAGATAGTCCTTAAGTGGTACCTTGCAACTCAACGGGTAGGATTTAGAAGCATAAGCACGTGTATATAAAATATTTGGAAAAATATTCAAACTCTATACAGAATAACATCATCATAAGATTTCTCCTTCTGGCTTTTCTGTACTTCACAACCTCCCAGAGTTTCCTGCTTATCGCACTGCAATCCTGTGTCGGTGTCTTATTTTGTGTGTGTGTGTGTTTGTGTCTTGGTTTATAAAAACTCTGAAGTCTTTGCCCCTCTGCCTGCCTCCCTTGCAGGAAGGAGCTCTCCTACTTTGGGGTGAAGGGCGGGGGCGATGATCGAGCCTGGTTACTTCAAGACCTTTGTGACCAGCCCTGAGGCAATTTCTCGGGGCCTCCAGGCAGCATGGGATCAGGCCAGCCCAGAGGTCAAGGAACTCTATGCGGAGACATTCCTGGCCTCAGGTGAGTGAGCTGTGGACCTTGGAGAGAGAAGCAAACCCTTGTCTGGAAGCCTGGGTCCATCATTAGCACCTCCTACAGTCTCAGGTCCATCCTCCAGACTTTGACTCACCCACACAGCGGGCACATGAGCTCCATCCCCAGGGTCCCATGTGGTCAACTTGTAACCTAAGGAAAGGATCCAGGCTTGGTAGACCTGGAGCCACTGTCTCATCTGAACTTCTAGTTATTTGGGGAGAACCTGAGGCCAAATATGGAAGATAACCGTGTACTCATGGCAAGCTGGCATTAGAACAGCTGGTTTTCATGTCCTTAGATTCATGGTTTGTAGATACCTGCAGTTTATGTAATCCAGACATTCTCAGAAATGGAGTTAAAGGTGCCTTGGTGTGGAACCACGTGTTCCTGGGGTAAGAGTTGGGGCACTCATTTGGGAATTTAGGTGGATTCAATTTAGGGGGTCTAGGGATTCTTAGAAACATTGCTCCATAAGTTGATTCCAGAGTGAGAGTGGATGGAGGGGGGAATATATCTAGATTCTTCCTCATTCTGGACAGGCATGAAGTCAGTTGGCTTGTGGGAGACAAAGTGCAGCCAGGATCTGTCCTTGGTGACCGACTGCATGGAGCATGCCCTGACCGCCGGCCACCCCCGCACCCGATACTCCCCTGGCTGGGACGCCAAGCTCTTCTACCTCCCCGTGAGCTACACGCTCACCTTCCTGGTGGATCTCATGATGTATTGGGGTGCCTCACGGCCTGCTAAGGCCCTGTAACCCAAGACTGGGGTGCAGGGTAGGGGGGGAGTTGGGGACTGTGTGGGGAGGTGATGCATCAGGGGCAGGGAAATAAAGTGGAGAGAGGGGTTCTCATGTCACTGGGAACACCCATCCCACCTCAGTCCCCACCTCCTCCTCAGGCTTCTCTTGGGACATTACTTAGGATTCTGGGGATATTAGGAAGAAAGGAACAAGTTTTGTGGCTGAGGAACAGGGGTCAATAGCTCACGTATGTGTCCTGTTCCTTGAGTGGCCTCTCAGTGCCTCATGACCCACATGCAGCTGTGATAAGTCCACACCTTGGGGAGGGTGTGAGGAGCTGGCAGTGTCTCGGCCCCCCACCCTCTGCCCCTGTCCACCTCTTCCGGGTGTGCCTTGGCCCTGGCCAGTCTCGCCCTCCCACGGGATAAAACTGGTCTGGGGGAGGTAAAGGTCCCTCCCCCCTGAAGATACCTGTAGACAGGGGTGTGTGTGGAGGGTGACCACCAGCTTGACACATCAGCCTAGGTGCCAACTCAGCAGACCTTGGCTGGAAAGGGCTGTCCTCAATAGGGGTCCTGACAGAGGACACAGAAACCAATTTTTGTTTTGTCTTGAAACCATGCATTTCCATTGATTATATTTTCCTGAAAATAAAAGTTGAAAAGTTTACGCAGGCCCAGTGATTGGGACCGAGGCCTTGGGCAGCAGTGGGTGTGTGCCTACGAGAGGAAGAGTCAGGTGACCTCACAGAGGAGAAGGGGTGAGTGGGGTGACCTGAGGAGGGATTGGAAGAGGGAAGTGGGGTCATCCCTTAATCCACAGAAGTGAGGGGCTAATGTGTCTTTCTGGGGCTTCTCAAGTGACCTGGGTTCCCAGGATTAGACACAGGATGGACAAACAAGGAGAGGTGTCTAAGGGACAGGCAGGGCCCAGACCCTTCCCTGGGGGCATCTAGTCTCTCTCTCACCAGAAACCTCTCTCTGTGGTCCTCCCTCTGTCCCCTCCTTTAGAGTCACCACCGTCCATCCTCTGCCAACCTCCGGGTCCCCTGGTGCAGATCCCCTCCCCCAACCCTCCAGTGGAGGAGAGTGGGAGTCACTTCTGGACCCCAGTCTTATGTTTTCTGCTAATCTTTACTGAGCACCTACTGTGTGCAGGGCAGGAATTCCCTTGATGTCCCAGTGCTTCCTGAGACCCCGACTCTTTATGTGTCCACTCTTCTCATGATGGTTTGAGTATGGACTCAGTGGAGAAGGCATCTGTTCAAAGTCATGCAGATTTCTGGGCTGAGTATAAATTGGAGTGGGAGGTATCTCCCGGTCATCTTACTTCACCTTCCTCATTATGAAAATGAGGTTATAGAGACTTCAGGGAATGTTATGCCATTGAACAGTATGTTTTAATGTTATATACCTTAAAAAGCGTTGACTTATTGAATCATTTGGAATGTCACAGAAGTAAACATTTACTGAGTGGGATTGACATAAGCACAGATAGTTTCAACTATAAGATCTAGATCAGAGGGAACTCCAGTGTGAACAGGAAGATACCTGAGGACTCCAAGGCAGAGAGCTCTGGAACTCTAGTACGACTATAGCCTTCTGGCTCTGTTCTCTGCCAAGCCATGTGACTGTGCCTGGCAGTTCTCTTGGGCCTGTACTACCTCCTGGGCTTGTACCTGGAGAGGCAGGTGGTGAGCCACCTCTGGGACAAGTTCGTCTACATCACGGGCTGTGACTCGGGCTTTGGGAAACTGCTGGCCAGGCAGCTGCACATGCGAGGCTTGAGGGTCCTGGCTGCATGTCTGATGGAGCAGGGGGCCAAGCAGCTGATGGGCCAGACGTCAGACAGGCTGGAGACAGTGATCCTGGACGTCACCAAGACAGAGAGCATCGCTGCAGCCACCGAGTGGCTGAAGGAGCATTGGGGGCAGAGATACCACCCAGATTTCTTTTGTGTTTATTTACTGAGAAGACTCCCCAAATGTTTTGATTTTCAAAACCTTGATGTTGCCTTGGAATTGATGCAGGTTGTTTCAAAGCTTGTTCCCTGATGTCCAATGCAACCCTGTTCTCTAAATTCTCCTACCCTGGGTTTTCAAGTGTGTCTTTCTCAACCAGCTTGCGGAAAGTGATTATTCATGGTTTTTTTTTTCTTTTTGGTATTTCTTTTCTTTTTTCATTCATTTCCCTTTTCCTTTCTTTTCTCTAGTTTTCCCTTTGTTTCTGTTTCTTATCATACCTCTCTACCTGTTTCTGTCTCTCTCCTATATGATATTTGTGAATAGCGCTTTATTTTCCCAAACTCTGTCTATGCACTTAATAAAGATGGGTTTATTGCCTACTGAGTGCCAGGCACTGAGGAGCAGAGAAATGAGAAGGACCATCTCTGCCTTCCAATAGCTCAAAGAATATCCAAACCCTGACACCCTACAGACACCACGCCCACATTTCCTCTCCTGAACTCTTCTCCCTTAGACCTTGTGGCACATTGTTGTTGACTCAATTACAAAACTCAGTTGGAAGGTGACTTGGAACCACAGCTGGGTCCTCACTCATGGGCCCAGCACGGTGCTGCCCTCTCACCCTCACTGTTCCCAGGTCTCTGGGGCCTGGTGAATAACGCTGGCATCTCAACACCCACAGCACACAATGCGTGGCTGGCCAAAGAGGACTCCATGAAGTTACTGGATGTGAACCTGTTGGGGGTGATCAAGGTGACCTTGAGTCTGCTGTCCCTAGTTTGGAAGGCGAGGGGCCATGTGGTCAATGTCTTCAGCGTCATGGGCCTGTTGAGTCTTTTGGGTGGGGGCTACTGCATGTCCAAGTATGGTGTGGAGGCCTTCTCAGACTCCCTCAGGTATTGGCCTGGCACAGAGGCCCTCCCTTGTTCCTCCTGCTTCTGTGCTTCTTGTGGTGGTGGTGGGGGACTTTTATAGGGGGTTCCTTTCTTCACAGACCTAGAGGCCCTTCCTTCCAGCCCCTCTCTCTGTCTAGGTCTTTCATTGGGAAGCACCCTTCTAAGTTTTGGGTGTCAGGATGGGCCCCAGTACTAGAGAGTTTGCTTCAGTCTATCCCTGCCTTGGATGAGGGCCCACAATCAGAAAGTATCTGAAGCAGAATTGGAACCTGGATTATTTGGCCACAGAGCCCATGTCCATAACCCCTGTGATATTCAACTTCAGGGAGCCCTTGAGTTGGGGGCAGAACATTTGGCTCAAATCAACAGATACTTCTTGGGCACTTCTGTGAGTGTTCAATAAATGTGTTTGGGTTCAAGAAGATTTGGTCCTTTACCTAAAAAGTCTGACAGCTGAGAAAGGGATAAAAGATACAGAAATGCCATGGCTATCATTTTTGATGCTTGTGACTAAGTTAGCCATGGTAGCCTTGGCAGTCAGCAGAATGAGGGGAGTGTCCGGGAGATAAGGGTCTGAGCTGAGGATTGAAGAACTGAACTTGGGAACATGGCAACCTGGCAAAGTAAGGCAGGAAGGCTTTCTGGATGAGGGAATAGTGTCAGCCTAGGCCCAGGGTGAGTAATTGTTGACGGCCTATGCTGTGGGGTCCACCAGGGGCAGGTGGGCATGGGTGGGCTTATGGAGGAATGTGGGCCCTGGGCAGGTTGGGGACCATCTTGCTGTTGGCAATGGAACCCCATGGAAGGGATTTAATCAGGGGAGCTAAAATAGTCAAAGCAGCCTCTAGAGAACCCACTGGCTACAGAGCAGAGAATGGCTCTGAATGTTGGGGAGCTGAGACCACAGGCAGGGAGATGCTCCTTAGAGTACAGTTACAATAACCCAGCTGACAGATGGCCAGGTTGTTGGCTAGAGCAGGAGAGGGGAGGGAGGGGACTGAGGAGTATGGAGGAAGTAAGATGGGCAAACCCTGGTGACTGAATACATGTGAGGGGAATAGGAGGAGATACCATATAAGTGGTGCCCTACAGCACAGTTGGTAGGATTTAGAGCTGATAAGCCCATATATGTAAACTCTTTAGAAAAATATTCAAACTCTATGCAGAAGCAATACCATCTTCATGAGTTTTCTACCCCTGGCTGCTGCACTTCACAACTCCTCAAGTTTTCAAGCTTATTCCACCCCAATCTGTGTTGAGATTTTATTGTTTTTTGTTTGTCTCCTGAGGTTCTGAATGTCTTGTCCCTCTGCCTCTTGGCCTTGAGAAGGGAGCTCTCCTACTTTGGGGTAAAGGTGGCTATGATCAAGCCCGGTTACTTCAAGACCATCATGAGTAACCCTGAGATGTTTTCTGGGGCTTCCAGGAGGCATGGATTGGGCCATCCCAGAGGTCAAGGAACTCTATGGGAAGACATTCCTGGCCTCATGTGAGTGAGCTATGGACCTTGGGGAGAGAAGCAAACCCTTGTCTGGAAGCCTGGGTCCATCATTAGCACCTCCTCCAGTCTCAGGTCCATCCTTCAGGCTCTGACTCACCCACACAGTTGGCACATGAGCTCCATCCCCAGGATCCCATGTGGTCAACTGGTGACCTAAGGAAAGGACCCAGGCTTGGTAAACCTGGGAACCACTGTCTCATCTGAACCCCTTGTTATTTTGGGAGGAAACTGAAGCCAGAGAGGATAGACACCTGTGGACTCATGGCAAACTGACTTTAGAGCAGCCGGTTTTCATGTGTTTAGATTTCTAGTGTTTATAGAAAGATCCAATTTATGTATTGGATATTCTCAGAAGTAGAGCCAGAGGTCGCTTAGTGTGGGACAGTTGTTCCTGGGGTAAGAATTTGGGCGCTTCTTGGAGAATTTGAATGGATTAGTTTGGGACATGGGTTTGTGGGGGTGGGGCAGGGGGAGGGCAGGATTTCTTAGAATGTTTCTTCCCATATTAGAGCTGTGAATTGGAAAGGAGGGATATGGAAGTATATAAGGAAACTTTCTCATCTTGAACAGACATCAAAATAACAGAAAATATTTTGAAAAAATGCAAGTTGAATCTCTGTCCTTGGTCATGAACTGTGTGGACGTGATCTGACCACCTGCAACCCACACACCTGATGACACTCACCTGACGATACTCACCTGACTGGGATGTCAAGCTCATCTACTTCCCAAGAGCTACATACCTTCCTTCCTGATGGATGCCATGGTCTACTGGAGCTCCTCAAGGGCCAGTGTCCCGTGAAGTCAAGATTGGGGTGTATGGGAGGTCTAGGTGGGTTGCTGTGTGAGGGATGATGCTTCAAGAGGAGGGGAAAAAGGTGGAGGGAGGGAGCTCTCCAGTCTCTAAGGTCATGTAGCTCATCCTCCTCCTCATCTCTGCTCCAGGCTTCTTCTGAGGCTCTGGGGATATTAGGAAGAAAGGACCAAGTTTTGCAGCTGAGGAACAGGGATCCAATAGCACACATCTGTGCCCTGGTCCTTGAGCAGCCTCTCAAGGCTCTGAGGCTCATGGCCCTCCTGCCACCCTGAGGAATCTGCACTGTTTGGAGGGTGTGTGCTGCTGGGAGGGGGCTCAGGCCCGCCTGCTCTGCCTCTGGTCACCTCCTCAGAGTGTGCCTTTGTTTCCTCATCCCACAGGATGGAAGTGGCCTGGAGGAGGCAAAGGGTCCTCTCTCCACTGAAAATACCTGTGAGCAGGGGTTGGGGATGCACAAGGCAGCCACCAGCCTGACCGATCAGCCTCATGTGCCAGCTGAATAGGAAGGCCACTAATCAGAGTGGGCAGCATTCTCAGTCCTAGGAGAAGAGCCCTCTGTGTGGTCCTGCAGCCCTCCCAACCCCCATTCCATGACCTGCAATTTTCTGATGCTGGGAGTTTGAGTCCAGGGAAGTGCTGCTTGAGCCAGCAGTCAGCAGACAGGCCCATGAGATGGTGAGTCAGGCCCAGGCCTGCGCTGGGACAGTTCCAAGTCATTCTTTTTCAGGTCTAGAGACAAACCCCTGGATCTCACCAACTGGGACTGTCTGAAGAATTGGGACACTCCTGGGTCTGCTCAGCCCTTGAGTGACATTGTCTGACTTCTTCCAGCCAAGAGGTGGACAGACTTCTGAGATGCCTCCCAGATCCACTGTAGGCAGTGCTGTGTCTTGGGGTGGGTATGAAGTAGGTGAGGTTTGCCTCCACCTCCCACCTCCTACCTCCATACCCTTGCAGGCTTTGGGTCTGCTCCCCAGGGCTGGGTCCATGAACTGACCCCCACCCCCCCTACCCCCACCACCCTTGGTATAGAATGGCCAGACTCTCTGAGATTTGTGGTGACATTCTGGAGCTGACTAACCTTGGTAGATAGATAGCATAGAGCAGAGAGACGCATCCTTGTCCCTTCACTCTAGAGAACTTTGTGGCCCCATTTCTGTGTCAGACCCTCTAGATGGGGAAGGTGTAGGCAGTTGGTCCCGGGTCCCTCAGGATGAGCCTGGGCTCTTTTCTCAGGCCTATCCTGAGAAATGGTGACCCTAGAGGTTTATCCAAAGAACCACCACAAACTCCAGCATAATTCTGTCCCCATATTTTATGCAGCCCTGGGCATGGCCCCTCACTACTCATACCTCTGTCTTATATCCTTGCTCCCTTTTCTTTACTGGCTTCCCTTCTACCTTTCTGTGTGTTCTTTGCCCCATTGCCTGGAATCTCTCCCTTCCCTCCAAGTCCTGACCCTGAGAGTTTTCTAAGTCCCTGACCCCAGTCCTCTGCTCTTCCCATATGTCATCCCCTCTCAGGGCCAAGGAGTTGGCCCCAGGCCCTTCCCACAGCTGCCCAGGGAATTCATGGGCCATCTTCATCATCTGGCTGGACCTCAGTCTCAATGATGCTTATCATCTAGCTCGGCCTCAGTCTCAGTAATGCTCATATCAGAACTCTTTGTTCTCCTGCCTTCTCTCCTTATGCCCAAAGTGTCTCCTCCTGACTTTTCTTGACACCTGTTGTTCTACCTGTTATCAGGATCATTTTGACTCCTGGCCTCCCTTCCCTCTACGCTTTCCATTAGCCACTGTGTCAGTTGACTTTACAGTCCCTTCCTTTCACTGACATCACCCCCCTTCAGGCTCCTCAGCTCAGCCTAGCGTGTATCTGGTCCTGGGGGTAGACGAAAAATGCTCCCTGGGGGCCCTGCCTGGGGGAGCTTATGTGTCCTTGGTCCTTGACTCCCTCCATTTGCCTGGTTGCTGGGTGAGGGGGGTGCTGGGCCTGCTTGGAGTGCAGTGGGGACTCCTCATTGGTGACCTGAGCATCACCTCCCCAGGACCCAGGCCCTGCGCCCCTCAGGGGTTTCTGCTTTCTGGGAGCTGGAGCCTCAGGAACCAGTTTCCCTTAACTGGGGGTCTGCTGCCTCTGACCTCAGGACACTGGAGGCACATCCACCCCGGGGCAGACCCTGTATTTCTCATCATCTCTCGTAATGGAGACTCACCTAAGGACAGAGAATTCCGAAGAGCTGATAACCTGGAATTCATTTCTCTTGGGGTTTGGAGGACACAAAACCAGTTTTGTTTGTTTTGCATTAGTGAGTTTGTCTTAATTTTTCGACCGAAAATAACAGTTACATTTCTTCACATGCCCGCATTCATGACAAATGATTTTGATCCCTGGGCTGGAAGTGGGGGATTTCCAGGAGGGTCCTCTGGGCTGAGTCCTCCTTCCTTCTTTCCTCTGCTCAGACCGCCCAGGTGAGCCACTTCTCAGCACTAACATCCCCACTGTGGTTTTTCCCATCCTTGGCATCTTCACCCATTAGGGCTGGGGGAGAGAGAGAGGGAGCCACCAGGGCTGTCTGAAGTGACAAAGCTTCAGGTTGAACTTGAATTTCTTGCATCTAGGCAAATTGGCATGGTGATCCATCCATCCACCTATACAAGTTATAGAGTGTCTCACCCAGGGGCTGTGCATCTGTCACTGGCAGCAGAAGGGAGGAGAGCTCTTCTCAACAGGCTCCAGCAGACTGGGGCTCAGAGGACCATCCTCTCCTGCTATCTCCTGAGCCCAATTCTTCTTGGCCATCACCTCTCCCCTCCACTATGGCGGCTATCATGGACCTCTCCTTTAGGTACTTGTATGTTCAAGAACTGCAATCTGGTCCGCAACCTCTCAGACAAGTACATCTTCATCATGGGCTGTGACTCGGGATTTGGGAACCTCCTGGCCATGCAGCTGGTTGATCAGGGCATGCGGGTGCTGGCTGCTTGCTTCACTGAGGAGGGGGCCCAGAAGCTTCAGCAGGATACCTCCTACCAGCTGCAGACCACCTTATTAGATGTCACCAAGACTGAGAGCATCAAAGCAGCAGCCCAGTGGGTGAGGGACCAAGTGGGCGAGCAAGGTGGGACGAATTGCATTCTTTGGCTTTCTCAGTTTATCCTTCTTTTTCTCTCTTTCTCCCACAGGTATCTGAGAGTTATCAGGGACCCTGTTGTTCAGATGGGATGGGAGAGGTGATGTAGAGAAAGGGGCCAGGCCTGTAGCTCAGTGGGATTGGACCTGTTGCAGGGTTTGGACTGTCCACATGAAGAGGTGATTTCCCAAGGAAGTTTTCTTTCCCAGAAACTCAGAGGGTTAGCAGGGTTTGGGGGAGGTTGCACTAGAAGTTCAGGGAGGGAATATGCATTCCGTCTGTCCAAATGTGTAAAGATAGAGTTGCCTCACTGGGACTTTGGTAGTCCTAACTATCAGCTCCTGTAAAAATGTGAGCACATTTCTTGTTGGGATCAGGCTGGGGGAGGAGAGAGGGAACATGAGGTTGGACTCCCTGAGTGGGGGCATTTGTTCTCCTTGACTGTGTCAGGCTAGACTGCAGGATGGGGAGCGAGATCTCTCCTCTTCCACATATCATGATGGATACCGGGTTGACCTAAGGGTAAGTGCCTATGTCAGGGTGGCTGCTCCTATTGGGAAAGGAGGCTGTGGGCTAGGGATGGACTAGGGCTGAATGGGGACCCAGCCAGGGATCTTCCCACACACAAGATGACGGTGTAGGAATGGAGGAACCGGGTGGCTCAGTTGTAGAAGGAGCAGCCTGGGGGAAGTCCTGACTCCTGAGGGAACTAATCTGGGGTCTGTGCACACGAGTCAGGGCAGGAGAGCTCTGGGGCCCAGGAGGGGCAGACAATAACTCTTGCTTTATTCTCCTCCTTGGCATTTACCACTATCCAACATTCAATATATTTTACTTATTTTTCTTATTTATTCTCTATTTCTCCTGCTAGAATAAAGCTTCTAGAGGGGGAGGTGTTTTTTCCTTTTATTTATTATATATCCTTAGTGCTTAGAACAGTGTCTGGCATCTTAAGGTGCTCAATAAATATTTGTCAAATGAACTAAGCTATGAATAATTCAGCAAGAGTCAGTTTCTTTCTTCAACAGGGTGCCTCTGCCCAGTGCCCTACATTCAGCTTTGAGCCACTTGTGTTAATGACTCACTGGGTATATTAGTTTCCTATTGCTGCTGTAATAAATGCATACAAAGTCAGTGGCTTAAAAGAGCACAAATTTATTATCTTATAGTTCTGGAAGTCAGAAGTCCAAAATGAGTCTCACTGGACTAAAATCAAAGTGTTAACAGAGCTCTAGGGAAGATTTCATTTCACTGCCTTTTCCAGCTTCTAAAGGCCGCCTGCATTCCTTGGCTCATGACCTTCTTCATCTTCAAGGCCAGCAAGGTTGGGCTGAGTCCTTTTCAGGCTGCCATATCTCTGGTTCTCTGTCTTCTGACTCCCTCTCCACTTAGAAGGACCTTTGTGATTATATTGGGCTTGCCAAGCTAATCCACAATAATTTCCCCATTTTAAGGTCAGTTAAGCAATTTAAATTTCATCTGCTACCTTAATTCCCCTTTCCCACTTAATCCACCATATTTACAGGTTCCAGGGATTAGTATGCGGACATCTCCGGGGAGCCATTGGGCAACATCTTTGGTCTAAGAAGCACTGGGAAACGGGAGGAAGGGATACTAGCATGCTTTCTTTTTGCCCCTCAGAGTCTCTGGACATGACAAGTTGGCATGACCCTAAAGCTGTTCACACTGCTTTGAAAGTTCTCTAGCTCTTTTTGCAGAAAAAAAAAAAAAAAAATTAAGGTTGTCCTGGTTTGCCAGCAGTCAGAGTTATTTACCAGGGATGATCAGAGGTAGCAGCGAGTGTGTGTCTCTTCTCCACAGGCAGAGACCACTCGGGTTTTACAGTCTTTGGGTCTCAGGAGCTCATTTCTTCCACTGTAAGACAAGAGTCTCCCCTAGCTGGGAAGGCTCTGAGTCCTGCCAGCCAGTTGGTCTCCTGGGGTCTCTACTTGGAGGAAGGCAGGAAGATAGGATGGGGACACAGCTTGTGTGGGGACCCCAGGCCTAGGGGAAGGGGTGAACCATGATTGTTGTTTACATCCAGACCTGCCCATGTGTGTGTGGAAGAGTATCTTGAGGCTACAGAGGCCAAGGTGGGGCAGTGAGATAAGAGGAGGGAAAGGGAAGGAACCCCAAGCCCCTCCCCCAAGTGGAATTTTACTTGGAACCTCAGTATGTAAGACAAATGAAAATTGAAGTTCTCCTGCATCTCCCTTCCTTATCAGGTTCTGGGGTTCAGCCTGAAAGCTCTCAGGACTGCAAACCACAGGCTGGAAACAACTGTCCTAATCCAGTCAACAATGAACCTGAGGCCCAGGGAAAGGAAGTGACTTGTCCAAGGCTGGAGGTAGAACCAGGACTAGAACTTGAGGCTCTTTAAGCCTGGCCCCTGCAGAGCTGAATGACAATACCTAGCAATATTTCTCTCCATTTATACCAACTCAATTTAAATATCTCAAAGGGAGCCCTTTTTACATTCTTCCAAAATTATTTTATTTAAATGTCTTCTGTATTTGTTTATAAGTCTTATTTATTTCTTCTCTGGTTTCTGAGATCATTGAGGAATAAGACCATGTTTTGTTCATTTAATGTCTCTAGCACCTTCCTCTGTAACTGACAGATGCATGAAATGAATGAATGTGTGAATGGATGAATGAATGAATGAATGAATGAACAGAGTAATTTTGGTAATGTGTGAAATGGAGTTGCTTTCTTACACTCAGGTGAACAGAGAGGGGGAAGCATGATGGGGGAAGGAATTGAAACATTAATTCATTGGTATGAAAATGAGGTCTCTTCTCCCAGAGCCAGTAGCTTAGATGCTATTAGCTAAAGCCTTGATTGTAGCTGGTACAGTGTCCAGCTAGCTGGCAGACTGTGTGAATCAGAAAAACTGCCCCTTTAGGGAAAACCCATTAGTAAAAGGCCCATGTTCCTTTGGGCTGTCATAGCTCCCCACCCCACGCTGCCAGACTGGCTGTCTTGTGCCTTGTGACATGCTCAACCATCCTCAGCAACCCTGAGCTGGGGGGTCGTGGACCCTGGTGCTTTTCCAGAGACACTGCTGATTTTTGTCTGGTTCTCCTTCCCTCCACTGCACCCCCAGGCCTCTGAGCCCTGGTGAACAACGTTGGTGTAGGCCTGCCCAATGGTCCCAATGAATGGCTGACCAAGGAAGACTCTGTGAAGGTGATCACCGTGAACCTGGTGGGACTGATCGAAGTGACTCTCCATATGCTGCCCATGGTCAAGAAAGCCCGGGGCAGGGTCGTCAACATGTCCAGCTCTGGTGGCCGTGTGGCTATCACTGGTGGCAGCTACTGTGTCTCTAAGTTTGGCGTCGAGGCCTTCTCTGACAGCATCAGGTGACTGGGCCCAGGTGCCAAACCACTCAGGGTAGGAGTTCTGGGGGTTTCACCTCAGGAAGAGAGGGCTGGGTGGGGGCACCCTGTGGGCAGGGGAGGTCTGGAGAGAAGATGCTAAAATAGTAGCAGGAGGAAGGTTAGACCTCCAAGGACCTTCCTCAGGGACCCAGAGAAGAGGGATGAGAAGAGGTGGGGTGGTGATGAGCAGCCTTCCCTTGAGCCATCTCAGAATAAGCAACACGCTGCTTGGGCCTGTGCGAGTAGGAGGGAGAGTGCCCCAAGCAGACAGAGAGGTCTGGGGGCAGGTTTGCTGTGGGCAACCCTCCGAGAAGGATGCAAGCCTTGCGTAGATCCCTTCAGTCCTTTGCCACCTAGGCATTGGGGGTGGGGCTGAGTGGGAGGGACCTGGTCAGAGCAAGGATTTGGTCTAGATTCCTCGTGGCTAGGCTGGCCTAATGTGAATTGTCCAGAGACAGGCTTGGGAAAGGACTTATTTGCATGAAAGCAGTGCTGGGCCTGGTGCAGGGGTGGGGGGCACACCTTCAGGTTCCTGATCTCTGGAGATCAGCTCCTCTACAGGTGCCAGAGGTGACTTTCCCTGATGATCCTTTGTCATCGTGGAGTCCCAGACTGAGTCCAGCTCTTCTTTCCCAGGCGTGAGCTCCACTACTTCGGGGTGAAAGTCAGCATCATGGAGCCGGGGAACTACCGGACATCCATTCTGGGCAAGAAGGACCTGGAGGGCATGGAGAAGAGCATGTGCAAGCTGTGGGAGCGGCTGCCTCAGGAGACCTGCGAGAGCTGTGGAGAGGAGTACTTCCATATCTGTGAGTTCCCCAGGAGAGAAAGGGATCTCTGAGAGGGATGGAAAGGTCTTGGGGGTCACTGACCCACTTTCATTTTACAGATGATGGGATGGAGGCTCAGAGGGGTTATGAGCCCAAGGCCACACAGCTGGTGGCAGAGCTGGGATTTGAGAACTGCTGGGGGAGTGACAAAACCATAGCTGCGGGGAGATGGGGGTGTTAGGAGAGATGCTGCCCACTCACCCCTGGCACCTGCCTTCCCCCCAAACATCCGTATGCAGATGAATCAGGTGAAAATGCACTGCCATGAGTACAGAGAAGCTATTAAGAGCACAGCTACTTGAGCCAGACTGCCTGGGTTTGAAGCCTGGCTCTGCCGCTGACAGGCTAGGAGGAGACTTTGAGAATGTTACCTAGTCGCCTTAAGCCTCAGTCTCCCATCTATAAAATGGAGTTAATGATAGTGCCTACCTCACAGGGCTGCTGTGAGGATTAACATCTGTGAAGCATCTCTCATGCACTAAGTGCCTGTCAATTCAGTAAAGAGGAAAATCACACGAATGTTTAAAAGGAAGGGGCTCTGGGAGCTCTCTTTCTCCCTGGCCTAAGGGTCTCCTGTGAATCTCAGGTGTTTCTGGAGAGTAGAGGCGGGACATCACAGCTGTTTACTATTTTGTCCCAAACTCACAGTTTGGGGAATTCTTCCAGTTTGAGGGATGCACAGAGACCCCACCATTGGGGAACAAGAGGAGGGGTGGCCTGCAGGTGCAGCGGAGGAGGGATTGGCCAAAAGACCTGGTGGAGTACCTCGTGGTAGGAGAGAGAGGCCTACTCTGAGGACCAGGAGGCCCCACATTCACTCGGAGCATCTAATGCCAAAGCCAAGCCAGTTGGTTTCAGGAGAGGATCATCCACAAGATTTCCTGCTTCTCTCCATTTCTCCCCTCCAAGTGCCTGGAGGGGGAACAGCCCCTCAGGGCCACCCTTGGAGCTGCCCTTGTGTGGGACAGAAAGGTGGGGCTGGCATTTTGCTGGCTCAGGAGGTTCCCTTGGTCCAGAGTGAAGCAGCCGGCTCTCAGCCCCGTCCTGCTCCATTTGGGCCTCAGTGCCCTAGTCATATATTCCCCTAACCCAGATTTTTTTCCCTCTCTTTTACTTGACTTCCATGAACATCCCTGAGAGGCACTTTCCTGTTGTGGTTAAGCTCTTAGACTCTGAAACTAGGCTGCCTGAGTGTAAATTTCATCTCTCCTGCTTGCCTTGGGCCAGTTACTCAGTTTTCTCATCTGTAATGGGTTATAAAAATTAAATGAGTTAATATATAAAGAGTGCTTAGAATATTATCTGCTTCCTGGTAGGAACAATCTGATTTAAAAGTTTGTTGTTTTTATCTATTACCAGTGTAATAGAGAAAAAGAGCATGGCCTCCTTTTCTCTATTACACTGGTACGTGCGAGCTGTAAGTTCTTGTGTTGCAAAGAGATATTCTTAACTAGCAATCATCCAAAATCCAAAGTGATGAATTTTAAACATATACCCAGAAACTCTGAATGGGCTAAATATAATCACTCAATCAAATTAGTGGCAGGTATCTAACTGGGGGGCAGGGGTGGTTATTTTAGTGACATGTTCTCCTGGACCACATACATCCACAGAGTAAAAAGCCAAGACACCATAACTTAAAAACCATAACAGCCATTTATTCACTTAATGCACATTTTATTGAGAGCCTACCACATGCCAGGCACGGGGTAGGGCCGGGGGTGAGAGTGGACAAAGCAGCAGGGCACACAGCTGGCTGCCTGCAGCTTAAGGCCCAGTGGAGGAGATAGATCTTAATAACAACACACACATTTAGTGACAAATGTGGATAATTACCATGGGGAGAAACACAAAGCCATGAAAAAAAAAATAGGGTTGGGAGTGGGGCCCCAGTTTAGATTATGGTGTAGGGAGGGCTTCTCTGAGTTGACTTTGGGGAAGAATAGTTAGGCATTGTTGGAAAGTGGATAGGCAAGAAAGTTTTTTCAGGAAGGCCCTGAGGCAGGAAACTCTTTAGAGGAATTTTAAAGATACCAGAGGGTGGGGAGCAGTGCGGGGGGAGCAGAAAAGACCCAGGATAAATTAGAGCATCAAAGCACACTGAGGATTAAGGATGTGACCTGATTTGTGATTGGGAAAGACTGCTGTGGTTGCTGCAGTATTCCAGGCTAGACATGTCGGTGGTTTGGGCTACAGAGAAGTGGAGGAGATGGGAAGAAGTTGATAGATGCCCGGTGTGTATTAGACCTCCTGGTACTGGGAGGGAGAGAAAGCCATCCAGGACGAGTGCTAGGTTTAGTTCAAGAAACCTGATGGGTGGAGGCATCATTCATTCATTGATTTAGGGAAAAGTCAGGGAGAAATATTTGGAGAAGTATTCCTTGGGGAAAGTAACCTTTCAGTTCTGGACATATTAGAATTCTGTGAGGAGGAAAAAAAAAGTCCTGAGGATCAGTTAGGGCTTTCTCAGTTACAAGTGACAGAAAATCCAACCCAAATCATTTAAGCAGAAAAGGAATTTCTTAACGCTTCTTACTAAAAAGTATAAGGATATGGGCTTCAGGCACTGCCTGATCCAGTCCGCAAATGATGTTCTTAGGACCTGCTTTCACCCTATTTCTTTTTTTTTCTTCCAGTACTTATAGATTTATTCAGGCCTGTTAGAGGTCTTAAAGTAACCAGGAATTGCAATAAATATTTGAACAGAGGGCTGGATGTTTCAAATGCTAAATAAATCGATAGAATTAGAGTTAATACAGCAGCTGTGCTAATCCATGTGACTGCCCTTTGTCTTGTGCTCACTCAGCTGACACTTGTCCTTTACAATCCAGCCGTGGTAAACCCTTCACTAGCTGAGGAAAGCTCTATTTTCATTTCAAATCACCCTATTTCTTGGCTCTGCTTCTTCTGTACTGGCTTCAGGCTTACAGCTCTCTCCCCTGTTGGTGGGGTCACATGGCTGCAGCATCTCCTCATCTCCTCCCAGGATAGTCCTTTCCAGTAGCTCCCCCAAACGGTCTAAGATTTACTCTGACTTGGTGGGCCAATGATGGCAGGAACAGAGGGAATTGCAGGATGTATTCAACCCTGAGCCCATCACTGTGCCCAGGGAAATGTGAAGCTCTGATTGGCTCAGGCTGGGTCATGCACTCTACCTAGACCAAAGGACTCAGAATGGAAGAGGCATGGATTCCCAGAGAGAAGTCTGTAGCTGTTGCTATAAACAAGGGGAATAGCTGTTTGGGGGTTGGGGGGAGGATAATATATATTCCCTGTGAGTTTCCCCTAAAACTCTCCGTTAGCAAAGAATGATCCAAATTATTTATGGGGTCACTATGAGGCTGGTGTGAAACACAGATTCAGCCAGCATCTGGAAACCTCACAAAGGCGTTTTCTAAGTAGCTCGATGCAGGCAGAAGCTGTAGAGTCTTCAGTGAGGTCCATAAAAGAATGTGTAGAAAGGCGAACTTCCTCTGAAAACCACTGTTGAAGAGCTGATGTCCTTCAGAAGAAAAGTAAGGGTTGGGTTATAAAATACTATAGGCTGATTCATCTGTAGTTCTCTCCATGATTTCAGAGGAAAATTTTTACGCAGGCATATGACTACTTTTAGATTAAAAATTTTCCGAGTGATCATACTCTAATTTTTACTTCAGTTTTACTAGTGTTTACTGGGATGCACAGATGAGACAAAATCTCTAGGAATCTAGAAGGGGAGGTCTGAAAGCAAGTATAACGCCACACAAATTGTGCAACAATGGACATGCATACAAAACAAAGCAACAACTGAGCCTGCGCATCTGGAGCTTGTGCTCCGCAACAGGAGAGGCTGCGACAGTGAGAGACCCGTGCACCGCGTTGAAGAGTGGCCCCCGCTCACCGCAACTGGAGAAAGCTCTCGCACAGAAACGAAGACCCAACACAGCCATAAACAAACAAACAAACAAACAAATAAAATGACATAAATTATAAAAAACAAAGCAACAGTACAGGGACTTAATTCTGTTGTCACAAAGGTCTTCACAGAGGTGACCATTGGTGTCCTAGTGAGTTTTGAAGAATAAATAGGAGTTCACCAATAGGGAAGAAGATGGCAAATGTTTCACAGAGGGAAGAGCACGAGCAACACTTTGGAGACCTGGCATAGCACTTGTGTGCTTTCGAAGGTGGTGTGGATGCAAGGTATAGACGACAGTAGTCCCTCTAACCGTGTTACCCAACTCTCTAAACTTCAGTCTCTCCACGATAAAGTATTATAATTCCTCTCCCCTGGGTTGTTAGGAGAGTTAAACAAGAATGTAAAGTACTCAGCTCAGCCATATGATAAGGGCTCAACAATCTTAGCCATCGTTGTTATTTAGGACTAGTCTGGCTTGAGTGTAAAGTGTAAAGAGGTGGGGATGGGGATGAAGCCGGGAGACATTATGAGTCGGATAGTAGAAGACTTTGATGGCTCCAATAAGAAGTGTGGCTCTAAAAACAAACAAACAAACAAACAAAAGAAGTGTGACTCTCATCCTGAAGGACTTTGGAGAGCCTTTTATTAAATGGCTCTGAAATGACCTGATCAGATTTGTGTGCCGTGGGAAGGATGAGGGTGGAGATGTGAGACCAGCTGGGAGGCCACCTCAGAAACCCAGTGAAGGACCGACAAAGGCATGAAGTGAAAGGTCTTGGTCATTGTGGGAAGTATGTATGTATGTGGGGTAGTGTTTGCGGGGTGGGGGCGCTGGTGCTGTGGAGACAGACTGAAGAAATATTTAGGAGTGGTCACAAGCACCACTGGACACGAACTCCAGCAAGCTGTTATGGCCAATCAAACAGGCCCCTGGCTTGTGAATCCGGGAACAGGCCAGGCATCTTGGAGTGGTTTTTAGCTATCCCCAAAATAGAACCATATTGGAAATGGCTAGTTAATAGCAACCTAACCTAGGCACATTCCCGAAGAAGCAGCACACAGAGTCACTGGGATAAGCATGTGAACAGGACACAGTGTTCTGGTCCTCACAGAGCACAGCCTGGCTTGTTAGCATACTTCGCAGCAACACAGCCACCTGCCAAGTTTCTTTCTTTATCTTAACCCTGCCAGGGAAGCCACCAAAAATTCCCCTTTTAGTCCCCTTTCTTCCTAGGGAGGGACTAGGACCATTAGGTCCATACTGAGTGCCAAAGCCTAGTGCCTGCTATTTTATAGACTTTAATTTGCTAAATTCTCACAATAGCACAAACGTTTCCTGGATGCCCAAATGCAAAGCCTGAGTTCTTCCTCACTGTTCAGGAGACTGACAGGGGATAAAGGGTACCCCTCTCTCCCTCAATCCATGTCTAGCTGGGTGCCCAGCACAAAGCAGGAGCGCAATAAATATTTGAGAGAACATGGAAAGGATGTGCCTTAGACTATTTCAGAGTCTCAGGCAGCTTCTTCCACCCCACTGCCTGTGTGGGTCCTCCCATCCTTCAGAGCCTAGTTCCAAAGCCATCTCATCCCATCAGCTTGCCTCATCCTCATCAGCCCACACAGCCTTCCCTGCCTCTGAGGGAGTCGTAACCCTGAGCTTCATGAATGAGTCCTTTGACACTCGCCTCCCTGCCTGGAACCTGCTGGTGGTGGACTCTGTGTCAGACCCGAGGACGGAGCACAGAGTGTCAGATTCCTAAGACATTTTTGCTCTATAGACAGCCTGGCTTTAAGTCAGTGTGGCTCTTTTTGGGACCCCTAATATGTAGTTTGCCTCTTTTCACTGCAGTAGTTTTCTCTTTATGAAACAGAAAGGGAGTTCCTTGGAGTCGGAGAGGGGGGTAAAGCATACATGAACGACACTGTTCTGCCCTCATCAACTGCCCACCAGTGTCCTGCACAGAAGGAATGACTTCTCTGCCTTCCTGGACCACCCCCAAAGTCAGGCTAGCTTTCGCTCCCTCTTTGTTTTCAAGTTCTAATCCCTTATCATGAAGTCTGACTCTCAGGCACCACTTCCTCCTGAGTCCTTGTGGTGCTCAGTGAAGTATGAGTCCCACTGAGCTGCCCCCTTCCCAGAGTCCTGGGGTGAGGGTGCAGATCAGGGCTCCCTAAGCGTACCGTGTGGCTTGTCTCCTGTGTTGTAAGCTACAGCAGACTTGGACCCATCTCCACACCCGTGTGTACGATGCTAACGGAACAGCCCCTCACATTTGCTAGAACCTTACAGGGTACTGGTCTGTGCCTTAGCTCATCTGAGCCCCATAATGACCTTATGACTAAAGCAAAGGCAGTGTTACTATTTTTTAATAACATCTTTTCCCTGCATGCTTTTGTAGAAAATTTGGAAACTCTAGGAAGTCCACAGGAGGAAATAAAACCCTCTGGCGACTAGGAATTTCACCAGACAGACAGTATTCTTCCTTATTTCCTTCCAATTTTTCTGTGCACTTATATTCACCTGTTTTCTATCCTCTTTCCTCCACTGTCTACCCTGCTATTATTCATCTTTATTATTCTCTAGGGCAGGTATTATTATCCCCATTTTACAGATGATGATAGTTTAAGTTCAAAGTCACACAACTAATAAGTGGCAGAACTGGACACAGTTCTTCTCATTGCTAGTCGAATGCAATAGTAGGAATTCAGTTCACAACTATTGAATTTGCGAAGAGAACTAAGATTATTTATAGGGTGTTTGTTTAAGGGGCAACCTGGAGCTTGTGAGATCTGCCTGAAATGTTAGATCAGTGGTCTGGTGAAAAAGGAGCTTGGATGGAATTCAGAAGAAACAATTTTTAATGAAGAATAATGGAGCCTTTGATTTTTCCCCCTCTTGTACCCTCAAACAGATACTGACAAGTTAAAGAACACGATGTAGCTGGCAGAGCCAAGGATCAGTGAGGTCACTAACAGCATGGAGCCTGCTATTGTTTCCAGGAACCCCCCCGCATCCACTACAACCCTGGCCTGGATGTCAAACTCCTCTACCTCCCCTTGGCTAAGTTTCCCACCCCTGTGACAGATTTCATCCTGAGGCGATACCTTCCAAGGCCAGCAGACAGTGTCTGAGCTGGGGAAGCCCAAGGGGTGGTCAGTGGAGTATATGGAGGAGGGGGGTGGGAGAAGGCACAGTAGGGTCACATGAGGGGGTATCAGATGTTCTGGGGACACCTGGCTTGGCTGACACTCTACCTGCTGTTGGTGAATTTATGGATAACTTCTAACAGAAGGTGAATGCCTCTTCCCACTCACTGGGGCCTCACAGAAACCTGAGGTGGCCTTTACAGGTTCAAAGACCTGCAGCCTGGCCCCAAGAACATCTGTCACCCAATCAGGATATGGCTTTTTCTTGACCTGGAGGAGTCAAGGAGAGGAAAACTAGTTCCTGCTGAATCATGAGCCTCCCTCAGTTATCACCACCACTGGGAAATTGTGTGGGATAATGTAGCCCCCAGGAGAACTCAACCACTTTCCTCTTGTGTCCCTAAATATGCATTAACCTTATTCACATAAACCATTATTTGAAGTATGTAGTAGGACAAACAGGGAGTGCAAGATTATATCACGCAAAAGTTTATCATAGTATTTTCTCTCTCTTTTATGGATTTCTGTATTCATAGGTGATTGGGACTCACATGAAGTAACATTCATTTGTTTAATCACTATTGATTAATTCTTCAAATATTACCTGAATGCCTACTATAGACAAGGTACTGTGTAGGTGCTGGAAGCATACAAATATGATTAAATCATGGTCTTGGTTTTTCACTCTTTATTTTGTGGGGTTTTTTTGTGTTTTAGCACAATATCTAGTAGCAGAGACAGGATAGCGATAGAAGAAACAGAAATCAGAAAATCAAATTTTTGGAGCTACGAGGAACACTAGAGTTTATCTAATTCAGTAGTTCCCCAACTTGGCTGTATATCATAATCACCTGGTTAATTAAAATACAGACTCCTGGGCCTTGGTGTTAGAAAATCTGATTCATTAGGCTTGGGTGGGGCCCAGAAATCTGTATTTGTAAAAAAGACCTAGATGATTCTGATGCATCTGGGCACTTGGAAACTGCTGATAGTTCCATAGGAGTAACTAATGCTCAGAGGAGGAAGTGACTTATGGGAGGTCCCCTAGCATCATAGCCTTGACAGAACTCAGGTGTTTAGATTCCCAGACTAGGATTTTAATTACAGGAGAATAAATTCCCGAAATTAGTAACGTTGTCAAAAAAGTCATGAAATGATGGGCTTCCCTGGTGGCGTAGTGGTTGAGAGTCCGCCTGCCGATGCAGGGGACACGAGTTCGTGTCCCGGTCCGGGAAGATCCCACATGCCGTGGAGCGGCTGGGCCCGTGAGCCATGGCTGCTGAGCCTGCACGTCCGGAGCCTGTGCTCCGCAACGGGAGAGGCCACAACAGTGAGAGACCTGCATACCGCAAAAAATTAAAAAATTAAAAAATAAAGTTAGAAATAATGTCCCTCTCTAAATGTGAGGGGAGTCATTTTAGAAGTAACTCTACCCAAGAAATGGTTTGCTAGTGTCACGCTGAAGTGTCATGAGAAACTCCTGAGTTTTATTTGGGCGAGACAGGTCCCCAAGAAAGCAAACCTGACATGTGATGTGTGTACATTACATGCATGCACTTACACTGCAACAAGTGTGAGTATGGGAGGGTTCTGACAGAGGGGTGATAGGTAACATGGAGCCTAGGAAAAGGTAGCCAAAGAGGAGAGCCATGCCAGATGGTCTGCTGCCCTACCCAGCAGAGAGGCTGTTCTAGCCCTAAGGGCTGCTGCTGATCCTCAGGACCCCATAGTTCTAGTGTGGAGACAGAGAAGTTCACTCAGGGTACTAATTTGTTGGAAATATTCTTTAAAATCATCTCCTTCCTTTGTCTCTAAACCTGTCCTCACTAAACAACACTCTGATCAATAATAGGGACTCCAGGTGTTCTTGGTCTCATCCAGAGTAAGTGCTATGAAAATGCCCTCGATAGCTTTCATACCCAGAAGTAGTTTCTCCTGTAAATTGGGTTCTTGGTTTGTAGATCAGCCTCCACCCAGAGTTTTATCTTCTTGGGTAATAATGGCTGGAATTAGATGTAAGGACCAGCAAAGCTGAAATACAGAATTGGCTGAGGGATCCTTTACCATCAGAACCCACCAGTGGGGTTCAGCCTGAGGCAAGTGGCCAATTGACCTCCCTGCTGACTTTTCTTTAGCTATACTTTGACTACGAATCTGGTGAATGTAGAATTCAGGATCTGTAGGTTCTGATCTTTCAGTGGAATAAAACTAGTTTTTATGGTAGTGGAAAGAAAAGTTCAGATAGGAAAGAAGTTGGTGATTGTATGGAAAATGGAAAAGCTATCATATAGGGAAAAGGTGAGTCTTGTTGAGGCTTTGGGAATAACTGGTTTCTGTTCATAGCAGAGACAAAAAGAAGATCAGTAGCGTTTAAAGTTGCATGTTGGGACTTCCCTGGTGGTCCAGTGGTTAAGAATCCACCTTCCAATGCAGGGGATGTGGGTTTGATCCCTGGTCGGGGAACTAAGATCCCACACGCTGGGGGGCAACTAAGCCTGCGCGCCACAGCTACTGAGCCCGTGCACCTCAACGAGAGAGCCCGCGAGCCACAAACTGCAGAGCCCACGTGCTCCGGAGCCCGCATGCCACAGCTAGAGAGAGAAAATCCACACGCCACAGCTAGAGAGAAGCCTGCATGCCTCAACGAAGATCTCGCATGCCACAACTGAGACCTGACGCAGCATAAATAAATAAATAAATAAAAATAAAGTTGCATGTTATTCCTAACAGAGCTTGCTCTTTGTGGGGTAGCCCACTGTCGTGGTGAAGCGCATGGTCCCTGGAGCCAGCTTGTCTAGGATTGAATCCTGGCTCCAACACTTACCAACTGTGTAACCTTGGGCAAGTAATTTAACTTCTCTGGGCCTTGGTTTCCTTAACTCTAAAATGAGTTGATGTGAAGATTAAATGAGATGGTGTACATGAAATGATTAAAATTGCATCTGACATATAGTAAGATATGTTTTTATCATCTAATAATAATTGTGGAGTAGCTTCTTTCTCATGAATTAGATGGGAAAGAAAGCCAACCAGCAGCTTGTTAAGAAGCTGGCATAAAGAATGGAAGAAATGGTTAGCTAACTCTTAAGTCTGTAATCTTTTGTGAATAGTAAAGGGCACAGACTTTTGAGCCATTCAAACAGGATTTATTGATATTTCCTTTAACCAGGAAATGCTTACATAGCACTTGTTAGGTACCAGACACTGGTCTGTCTATGTGCCTTACAAATACTGACTCATTTAACCTTCCTTAAAAAAACTTGCTGTTATTAACAGGCCCATTCTACAGATGAGGAACCCAATGTGAGGAGAGAAGGGTTTCAACCCCGACTGTCAGGCTCCGGAGACATGTGGGATGCTGCCCATCTCCCCTCTTCAGACAGGATTGCAACTGCAGAGTAAGCGGACCAAAGAGGCTGGAGCCCAGCACTAACAAACAGTTCTAGTGCAAAACATTTTCTCACTTGTTTGCCTTGTTTAATTTTTTTCCTTCATCAGATTGGGATAAGAGAAGTTATAGCTTTCTTGACATGAATTGGGTTTAAAGTGTGCAGAATTTAATCTTCTTATTAGGATTATAAAGCTGGGAAACATAAACACCTGGGGTCACCAGGTCACTGCACTGCCCCAGCTTTGTAGCAAAACTGTTACCGACCCTCTCGAGTCAGTCGGCGCAACAAGGGTCCTTCTCCTCAGTGTCTTTCGAGCCAATAAAACGAGACAGTTCAGTTCAGAAGCAAAGGAAAGCTTAATCTTTGATCAAAGAATGGTCAGGTGCGAGCCCTTCCTGTAGAGTGAGGTTCTCCCCCGCAGGTCGTGGGTGGGGCTGCTCTTTAGGGATCTTAGTAGCTGGGAGGGGGCAGAGTTGTTTTTGTTTTGCTTTTTAATGGTTGTGTTGGGTCTTCGCTGCTGCGCGGGCTTTTCTCTGGTTGTGGCGAGCGGGGGCTACTCTTCATTGTGGTGCGCCGGCTTCTCATTGCGGTGGCTTCTCTTGTTGCGGAGCACGGGCTCTAGGCACGCGGGCTTTAGTAGTTGTGGTGCACAGGCTCAGTAGTTGTGGCTCACGGGCTCTACAGTGCAGGCTCCGTAGCTGTGGCGCACGGGCTTAGTTGCTCCGCGGCATGTGGGATCTTCCCAGACCAGGGATTGAACATGTGTCCCCTGCATTGGCAGGCGGATTCTTAACCACTGAGCCACCAGGGAAGTCCAGGGGCAGAGTTTTTGCTTGACGGCACAGCTGTGCTGCTCATGCTCCAGATCACTGTGCCTGGGGCAGCATCTCTGCACACGGTGCACGGCTGCCATCTTGAATTGCAGTGTCCTGTGCAGCGCTTCTCCACACGGTCTACCGAGCTGAGGTGTCAGGCGCAGCCATTACGCACTAGGAACTCTGGTCTGAAGTGCTGGCTGCAAGGCCTCTGCACGCGGCACCCTATGAGCGAGTAAAACAAGACGCACTCAAAGGAAAAGAAAAAAAAAAGTTAGACTTTATTTTGTTACCCAAATTCTTTATTTCCTGAGAATTGTTAATGGGCTTTGCTGGTGACAAAACCACAGTGAAGATAAGTGATTACTCTTAGTTATGTCAGGCAAAGTAAGGGCTGCAAGCACTTACTACACTTGACATTTTGTGCTGGTAGTGAGTATATAAGAATTAAATTTGGTAAATTCCTGATTAGTCTGTAGTGTGTTTCATTTTGAAGGTATATTACTGGCCTTGGCAAAGTTTATTCTCCTTTTAGAACTTTTGGAGCCACAGAGATTGTTTAATAAGTTCAGTGTTGGTTTGTTAATAAGAAATTAAAGAGGGGGACTTCTTGAGGCAATGAAAACTCCATGTTCCTTTTACCTCTAAGTCTAACCTGTAACAGAATTAAAGGACAGGGACTGTGTATCTTTGTCTCTATGTTCTTAGCACCTAACACAATACCTGGCACATAGTAGGTGCTCAGCTCATGCTTGTTCCATTCAATTGAATCTTGGGGTGCAACAGAAATGTGCTAGGTTAAATGCTTGGTTCGGAGAAAATACACTGAATTTTAGCTGAAATCCTAACAGCAATTATCTTTGGGTAGTGAGATTCTTGTGCTTTTTATTTCCTTCCTTATCCTTTTGATATTTCTCCAAAACCACAGCTCTAGTCTTTGCAACAGATGACTGCTTACAGAAATGAGTGCCCTTCTCCTTATCTTGTTCCTTTTTAAATTGTGGTTTTTAACTTTACAAAACTGGTAATTTTACAAAAATTATATGGGCACAGCAGTCAAATAGTTGCTATGAAGAGGAAATGAGGACACCCTTTAGATTCTTCCAGTCAATTATTTTGGTATTTACCTCTATATATCTAAATAACATGCTTATGTTGCTTTTTTTTTTTGCAGTATGCGGGCCTCTCACTGTTGTGGCCTCTCCCATTGTGGAGCACAGGCTGCGGACGCACAGGCTCAGCGGCCATGGCTCACGGGCCCGGCCGCTCCACGGCATGTGGGATCTTCCCAGACTGGGGCACGAACCCGTGTCCCCTGCATCAGCAGGCAGACTCTCAACCACTGCACCACCAGGGAAGCCCTGTTGCTTGTTTCTGATTTGTGTATTTTCCATTGATTTCTCTATGGGGAGATAAGACTTTAACCTGTTTCACCACTCCCATCCCACCCCCAGGTACATTCCAATCACCCTCATCCTTGCAGAAATTTGGCCAGATTGTTACTCAGTGTTGGCATTATGCTGACTTTGTAAATAATTGTTTTTGATTCCCTGCACAATATTTTATTTTCTCTAGAGTTAATAATTATCTTTATTGGCTTACTTTTTGATCTTTTACCACTAAATTGACCTTCTTCCCTTCTCCCTTCCCCCATCATCATTCATATTTAATTGATATTGTCTGGGTGTGGAACCCCAGAACGGAAAGCCCTTTCTTTCTGAAATTTTAAGGCATAGCTCCCTTCTCTTCTAGCTTTCATCATTGCTACTGAGGAATCTGATGCCATTCTGACTCCTGACCCTTTACAAGAATCATGTTTCCCTCTCTGGATGTCTGTAGGATCTTCTCTGTAGGATCATATGGTAGCTCGACCTGAGGTGGGGAGGGAGGGTGGAGAAGTGAAAGATTTGAAGGCTGAGAGTAGAGGAAGAGGGAGTGGTGGATCAAGGGTAAGAATAAAGATTTAGCAAAAAAATCAATGAGAGTGGAAATAGTTGATGGGGCAAGGTGATTGCGAAGAGTGAAAGGAAATAGGATCCATAGCCTGAGTTGGAAGAAAGGAAAATCTGTTCTTTGTACTATGGGCAAAATGATAAGGATTAACTGGGATGTGGATAAATTGGCGGAGTGGAATGGGGCAGGGCACTGAAAGAGCTTAACCTGAGGTCTCTAATTTCTCATATAAGTAAAAGGCAAGGTCATCTCCTGAGAGAAAAGGAAATATGAGTGGATAAATGCAATTAAGGGAGGTGAAGAGAGACTAGAGGTTGGGGAGCATGAGGGGAAATTGATTAGTGACCATGTAGTGGCACCAACCTTCACAAAAGCTGTGGAATTGGTTAACTGTAGTGCTCAGCAGTAGGGATGTAAGAGCAGAGAGGTGGCCATTGGTTTACCCATATTTGAGGGTTTGCTTCATTGGGTAGGGGAGCAAAATCTGTCACCCCAATGTGTCTTTTGGGCATGAGGATTATTTTAGGCTAATTATATTTAAGAAACAGAAGACTCAGGAAGTCCTTCTTTTTACCTCCTCCTTAACTGCCTACAGAATTTGGATACAGGGCCTAGTCCAGGGAGAGCACTATCACCAGAGATACCCACAAAGAATGTGGGCTAGGTATGGTAGGGGGAACTCTGCAGGGCCTGGAGACCAAAGTCCTCTCTGTCCTATTGTCTCTCCATGGCATAGCAAATATTTGTTTACCAAACATTTGCTCTTTTTCATCTTCCTGTGAATTGCCTTCCTTCCCTTTGAAGTCCCAGACCCCTACCCACTTCTCCTTACTCCTGAATGACATATATACCTCATTTTGCCTGTCTTTGGAATCTCCCATGTTTGCCTGGAGTCCTCGTATATAATTAATTTAATTTTTTTTCTTCTGTTAATCTGTCTTATGTCATTTAAATTATTCAACCAGTCAAAAGAACTAAGGGAGAAGAGGGGAGAATTTTTCCCTCCTAACAGTTGGTAGGGTCAAAGGAACTGGGGACAGAGTGGAGGACATAACATCATATTGTTGGATTTAGGTTAATCCTGGGGTGGGGGTGGGTGGTGGAGAAAGCAAAGGGGCAGGGTGATATATTGCAAGAATATGAAGGGCTCTAAACACTTATCTTTAATTTAGAAAATACATAAAAAGCTCATATATATCAATACGAAAATAACTGAACACAAAAATCATGAACAAGAAATAACAAAGAAATGAAATGTTCTGCCTCACTAGTGAACGAAGAAATGTGAATTTAAATACTGAAATAACATTTTTCATTTTTTGTAGTAACAAATACAAACTTTTTAGAAAGACAAATTCTAAATGCTGGTAAGTTTGGGGAAAATGAACATGTTCAAACACTGCTGAGGGTAAAGATAACTACAATACTTGTAGAGAATAATTTTCAAATTTATCAAGGGTCTTCAAAAATTTATATCCTTTGAATTAGCAATTCCACTTCTTGGCACCTACACTAAGGAAAAAAAACAAATGCAGAAAAACTCTCACACAAAGACATTTGTAGCAGCAAAATTTACAAAATTGAAAAGTTAGAACTTAACTAAATGTTTCATAATATAGGAATCCTTAAACAAACTTTGCTGCTGAAAGATGTGCTACTACATAACCATTATAATGACATTTTGAAGAAGTTTAACGGCATAAGAGAAAGGTTTCGGTTAAATTAAAAAGGCAGGATACAAAGCTGCATATTCAGTATAATCTGAAAGATGTATATACAAACATTATTTAAAAACTAGAAGGAAACACATCAACATTTAATCATGATTATCTCTAATTGATAGAATTATGGATAACTTTTTTCATGTTTTTCTATATATTCATATTCCCTGTATATCATTTCATAATTAATAAAGTAAATAAAATGCACACATTTTATTTTTATTTATTTTTATTGTAGTAAAACATATATAACATAAAGTTTACCATTTAAATCATTTTAAGTGAGCATTAAGTATATTCACATTGTTGTGCAACCATCACCCCCATCCATCTCCAGAACTTTTTCATTTTCCCCACCTGAAACTCTGTACCCATTAAACACGAACTTTCCATTTCCCCCTCCTCCAGGCCCTGGTAACCACTATTCTACTTTCTGTCTCTATGAATTTGCGTATTTTAGGTACCTCATATAGGTGGAGTCATACGATCTTTGTCCTTTTGTGACTGGCTCATTTCACTTAGCACAGTGTCTTTGAGGTTCATCCACATTATAGCATATATCAGAGTTTCATCCCTTTTTGAGACTGAATAATATTCCATGGTATGTATGTACCACATTTGTTTATCCATTCATCCATCTATGGATATTTAGGTTGTTTCTGCCTTTTGGCTATCGTGAGTAATGCTGCTATGAACATGAGTGAACAAACAGCTATTTGAGTCCTGGCTTTCAATTCTTTTGGGTGTATACCTAGAAGTGGAATTGCTGGATCATATGGTGATTTTGTTTAATTTTTTGAGCCATACTGTTTTCCACAGTGGCTGCACCATTTTACCACACATTAAATATTTTTTTAAGGAATTATATTTTTCTTAAGCACCTAGACAGGAAGGCTGATATTGTAAATCTATCCAAGTTAACAAATGAATTTAATGTAAACCAATTGGATTTGACAAATTGGTAATGAAGTACACCTGGAAGAAAAATGCTTGGGAATATCATAAAAATATTTGAAAAAGAATAATGAGGGGAAACGTGCCTTACCGAGTGTCAAAACTTGTTTTGCCATAGTGATAAAACTGCGTGGTCTTAACACAGAGACTTACAAATAGTTTTGTAGAATACAGAATCCCCAAACAGAATCATGAATATATGAAAATATAAGGATGATGTTTTATTTTATTTTATTAAACATTTTTATTGGAGTATAGTTGCTTTCCAATATTGTGTTAGTTTCTACTGTACAGCAAAGTGAATCAGCAATACGTATACATATATCCCCTCTTTTTTGGATTTCCTTCCTTTTTAGGTCACCACAGAGCATTGAGTAGAGTTCCCCGTGTTATACAGTAGGTTCTCATTAGTTATCTATTTTATACATAGTATCAATAGTGTATGTATGTCAATCCCAATCTCCCAATTCATCCCACCTCCCCCTTTCCCCCTTGGTATCCATATGTTTGTTCTCTACATCTGTGTCTCTATTTCTGCTTTGTAAATAAGATCGTCTATACCAATTTTTTCAGATTCCACATATATGCGTTAATATATGATATTTGTTTTTCTCTTTCTGACTTACTCCACTCTGTATGACAGTCTCTAGGTCCATCCATGTCTCTACAAATGACCCAATTTCATTCCCTTTTATGGCTGAGTAATATTCCATTGTATATATGTACCACAAGGGATGATGTTTTAAATTACTTAGAAAAGAATGGATTTTCACTAACTGGTATTGGAACAATTGACCATCTGTGCCAATTATCAATTTGTCTCTTAGCTCCAAATTCATTCTTCAGAACCTGCTCTGTGACAATGGACTGGACTGTTCAAGCAGTTCCATTTTTTAAAAATGTTTATTTATTTATTTATTTAGGTTGCTCCAGGTCTTTTTTTTTTTTTACATCTTTATTGGAGTATAATTGCTTTATAATGTTGTTAGTTTCCGCTGTATAACAAAGTGAATCAGCTATATGTATGCATATATCCCCATATCCCCTCCCTCTTGAGCCTCCCTCCCACCCTCCCTATTCCACCCCTCTAGGTGGTCACAAAGCACCAAGCTGATCTCCCTGTGCTGTGCAGCTGCTTCCCACTAGCTATCTATTTTACATTTGGTAGTGTATATATGTCCATGCCACTCTCTCACTTTGTCCCAGCTTACCCTTCCTCACCCACCGTGTCCTCAAGTCCATTCTCTATGTCTGTGTCTTTATTCCTGTCATGCCACTAGGTCCATCAGTACCATTTTTCTTTTCTTTTTTTTTTTTTTTGCGGTACGCGGGCCTCTCATTGTGTTGGCTTCTCCCATTGTGGAGCACAGCCTCCGGACATGCAGGCTCAGCGGCCATGGCTCACGGGCCCAGCCGCTCTGCGGCATGTGGGATCTTCCCGGACCGGGGCACGAACCCGTGTCCCCTGCATCGGCAGGCAGACTCTCAACCACTGCGCCACCAGGGAAGCCCCATCAGTACCATTTTTCTAGATTTCATATAGATGCGTTAGCATGCGGTATTTGTTTTTCTACTTCACTCGGTATGACAGACTCTAGGTCCATCCACCTCACTACAAATAACTCAGTTTCGTTTCTTTTTATGGCTGAGTAATATTCCATTGTATGTATGTGCCACATCTTCTTTATCCATTCACCTGTCGATGGACATTTAGGTTGCTTCCATGTCCTGGCTATTGTAAATAGTGCTGCAATGAATATTGTGGTACATGTCTCTTTTTGAATTATGGTTTTCTCAGGGTATATGCCCAGTAGTGGGATTGCTGGGTCATATGGTAGTTCTATTTGTAGTTTTTTAAGGAACCTCCATACTGTTCTCCATAGTGGCTGTATCAATTTACATTCCCAACAACAGTGCAAGAGGGTTCCCTTTTCTCCACACCCTCTCCAGCATTGCTCTGGGTCTTAGTTGTGGCACATGGGACCTTCATTAAAGCATGAGGACTCTTAGTTGTGGCATGTGGACTGCTTATTTGCGGCATGCGGACTGTTAGTTGCAGCATGCATGCGGGATCTAGTTCCCCAACCAGGGATCAAACCCGGGCCCCCTGCAGTGGAAGCATGGAGTCCTAACCACTGGACCACCACGGAAGTCCCTCAAGAAGTTTCTTAAATTAAGTACTGTCAATAGAGGCTAGTAGAGGGTGTTGGAGGGACATTACAGGAGGAAGGGTGTCCTTCCTGGTGTGTGTGTGTGTGTGTGTGTGTGTGTGTGTGTGTGTTCCATGGCCCTTAGAGACCTCACAGTCTGAGTCTAGGCCTGACGATCACCTTACTTTGGCCCTCTCAATGCAGACAAGTTTTTTTAATTTCTTTTTTTATTGAGATATAGTTGATAGACAATATTATATAAGTTGCAGAAGCACAGCATACTGATTCACAATTTTTAAAGGTTATATTCCATTTATAGTTATTATAAAATATTGGCTATATTCCCTGTGTTGTACAATATATTCTTTTTTTATTATGTTTTTTATTTTGGCTATATCAGGTGTTCATTGTGGCATGTGGGATCTTCGTTGCAGCATGCAGGAGCTTTTTGTTGCTGCATGTGGGTTTTCTCTCTCTAGTTGTGGCGCATGGGCTCCAGAGTTCATGGGCTCTGTAATTTGTGGCACGCGGGCTCTCTAGTTGAGGCGTGCGGGCTCAGTAGTTGTGGTACGCGGGCTTAGTTGCCCCATGGCATGTGGGATCTTAGTTCCCCGACCAAGGATTGAACCCACGTCCCCTGCATTGGAAGACAGATTCTTTACCACTGGACCACCAGGGAAGTCCTTATACGATATATTCTTGTAGTTTATTTATTTTATATCAATACACAGTAGTTTGTACCTCCTCATCACTTACCCCTATTCTGCCCCTCCCCCTCCACTCTCCCCACTGGTAACCACTAGTTTGTTCTCTATATCTGTGAGTCTGTTTCCTTTCTGTTATATTTACTAGTTTGTTTTATTTTTTAGATCCACATATAAGTGATATCATACAGTATTTGTCTTTCTCTGTCTTATTTCACTTAGCATAATACCCTCCAAGTCCATCCATGTTGTTGCAAATGGAAAAATTTCATTCCTTTTTACAGCTGAGTAGTATTCCCTTGTGTGTGTGTGTGTGTGTGTGTGTGTGTGTGTCTAAAGCTACCTCTCTGCAAAATAAGATTTTAAGATTTACAGAGGCAAACAAATGATTAGAGAAAGATAAAATGAGTCCTGAAGGCTAAGGCTCTTCTTTGGCTACTTTGTCTCAGACTCTGCCTCTGGCACCATCTTCCTCCTTCCTTTCTATGTTGCCTATGCCTCCTCTATACTCTCAAATCTCCCATACTAATTCTCTTGCCAAACTTCCCCTTTTCTCTGAAACTCTCCCCACTCCCTTTTCCTCTGAACTTGTCAGAACCTGTCCCTTTAAAATTAAGCCTTCTGGGTCTTCCTTGGTGGTCCAGTGGTTAAGAATCCACCTTCCAATGCAGGGGATGTGGGTTCGATCCCTGGTCGGCGAACTAAGATCCCACATGCTGTGGGGCAACTAAGCCCGCGTGCCTCGACCACTGAGTCTGTGTGCTCTAGAGCTCATGTGCCACAACTAGAGAGCCTGCATGCCGCAGCTACTGAGCCCTTGCGCTCTGGAGCCCGCATGACAACAACTAGAGAGAAGCCTGTGCGCCACAAGGAAGAGCCTGTGAGCCGTAATGAAAGATCCCACATACCACAACGAAGATCCCACATGCTGCAAATAAGACCTGACGCAGCCAAATGATTAATTAATTAATTAAATTAAGCCTTCTGAGGATCCAGAGGGTAAACCATTAATTTCTTATATTCCCTGAACTAAAGCTGAACCGTAAACCATAGTCAAAGATTTTCCCAAAGTAACTGAAAATCCTCACAGATTTGCTGAGGAATTTAATATAGTCATTCAACCATATCAGCTTGGTTTCTCTGACTTACATCAACTAGTTCATATGCTTGTCGGTGAAGGCCAGGCCCACCATTAGATGAAAACTAACTGGGAAAGTCCTGTAAGTTCTCTAGAATTACATCTAGGAGACCAGCCTGTTTTTTATATGGTCAGGCTCAGGCAATCACTAGGTGACTTCATCAAGAAATTCCTAGGGATTTTCCAAAGCCTGTTGATTGGAACCAAATTCAGGCTTGCACACAAAAATCTGATGAACCTGTTCATAACTATTGTAATCAACTTCAGATTGTTTTTGAAGAAAATTCTGGTCTTCCTTCAGATGTTGATAATACCCAGGTAGCTTTTAACTCTATGTTTATTAATGGGATGAACCGGGAGCTTTCCCTTTTAGTAAAAAGGACCAGGATGGAATCAGAAATTATCTCCACTCCAGATTTAGTTAATCTGTCAAACCAGCTCCCTTATACTCTCTAGATGAGTCATCTCTAAGGAAGACCACCAAAATTCTTCATTTACAATTCTGGAAAATGAAGGCTCCTAAATGAAACCAACACCCTCCTAGTTTCTGCTATTATTGCGAAGATCCAGGACACTGGGAAAGAGATTGCTCCAAAATTAAGTACTTTAGGTGCCTTCAGTCATCTAACCAGCCTTTCCAACTTCCTCCCAACTCTTAATCATGGGGCTCCAAGGAACTGTAGTTGGGACTCTCCCCAATCCTCCCACCTAATCAACTTTGAGAAACATTTCTCCAGATTGGGGATGAATCTTTTCCAGTTCTAACTGACACTGGAGCCGCTCTTGGTGCTCAGCCCCACTACTATAAAGCAGCCCCTGCCTCAGAGAGCTAAAACAGTTCAAATAGTGAAGATCTCCAATGAATAGGCTAAGAGGTTCCTTTTATTTGTTCCATCTCTGTTGTTACTAGAGCTGATTCTGGAAAAACTGATTGTTTGTTCCTATTGAATTAGCTACCATCCTTCTTATAGACAAAATCTCCAAATGATGCTGGCAAAATTTATAGTGCATCTCCCATGAAAATTCAAATAGGTCCCTCAAAATCTCTTCCCAATATTAATCAATACCCTGTAAGTAAAGAAAGCCCTTCAAGGCATAAAGCCCATAATAGAAGATTACACAGCTCAAGGCCTCATTATCCCTTCTACTAGCCCCTGTAACACCCCCATTTTACCAGTAAGAAAATCTAAGGGCCGCTGGTGGAGGTTTGTCCAGGACCTCCGAGCAATAAACAACATTGTTATCCCTTGACACCCTGTTGTTCCTAATGTTCTTATGTTACTAGCATCCATTCCCACCGAAAGTAAATTCTTTTCTGTAAATTATTTATGCAGTGCATTCTTCAGTATTCCAGTTGATGAAGGTAGCCAATACCTTTTCCCCTTCATTTGGGAAGAAAAACAATTCACTTGGACAGGAATGCCTTAGGGTTTTACTGTGAGTCCTTATTTCTTCCAAATCCTGAAAGCTGATCTGGATGATATAAAATTCCCTGGAGGTTCTACTTTGTTGCAATACGTGGAGGATTTGATTTCTTTGCTCACCTTCTCAAGCTTCCTCACAGGATGAAAGTATCTACTTGCTAAAGCTTTTAACTTTAAAAAACCATAAGATCATCAAAGAAATTTTTCTGTTTGCCCAAACCCTGGTTTGATAGGGCAACAGTCCACAACCTTTTTGGCACCAGGGACTGGTTTCATGGAAGGCAATTTTTCCACGGACGGGGTGGGGGCGTGGGGAGGGGATGGTTCAGGCAGTGATACGAGCGACGGGGGGGTGATGGGGAGCAGCACAAGAAGCTTCGCTCGCTTGCCCATCACTCACCTCCTGCTGTGCAGCCCGGTTCCTAACAGGCCACGGACAGGTACCAGTCCATGGCCCAGGGCTTGGAAACCCCTGCAATAGGTCATCTGATATCAGAACAAGGGCTACACCTAGATCCAGATAGACTTTGTGGTGTCCTAAATTTCCCCAAACCCAAAACTGAGTGAGGTTTTCTCTAGCTAGTTGGTTATTGCCAAAATTGGATTCCAAATTTCTCTTTTATGGTCAAACCTCTGTATGTTTTACTAAACAATAACAACTCTGACCCAATTTTATGGACAACATAGTTTTCAAGTCCTTAAAGGAGTTTGATGAACCCAGTGCCCTTAGTCCTACCAATGATCAGATTCTTTTTTTCCTTTTTGTATTTGAAAAGGAGGGAAATGCCCTTGAGGTACTCACCCAAAAACATTGGACCACCATTGACCCACTAGTGTATTATAGCCAGAAACTGAACCCTGCGGCACAGAGATTCCCCCCTACCCCCTTGCCCTAGAGCCACTACAGTCACTGCCCTTTTGGTTAAGACTATCAGAAAAATCATTATGGGATCCCCTTTAACCATTTTTGTACCTAATACAGTAGAAGCTCTCCTGAATTCTCATCACGCACAACATTTCTAAGTCAGCCACCACAACTCTTATGAAGTCTTTTTGTTAACCGCCCCTCACATTACTCTTTTATGTTGTAGTAATCTTAACCCTGCTACTCATTTTATTGTTGTTTCAATAAAAATTATATAAATTTAATGACTCTCAGGGAAGAATTAAAAACATCCCCATGTCCACATATCAGCAGAACTCAATTTATACTTGTTATTCTTTTTTTTTTAAATTGAGGTATAATTGACATACAACATTATAATAGTTTCAGTTGTACAACATACATAATGATTCCATATTTGTATATATTGTGAAATGATCACCACAATAAGTCTAGTTAACATCCATCACCACACAGTTACAGAATTTTTCTCTCGTCATGAGAACTTTGAAGATTTACTCTTAGCAATTTTCAATAGGCAATACAGTATTAATATAGTTGCCATGCTGTGTATTATATCCCCATGACTTACGTATTTTAGAATTGGAAGTTTGTATGTTTTCATCCCCCTTCACCCATTAACCCTGCTACTCTTCTTCCCTCCATTGCCAACAAAGTCCCTCACAATTTCTTTTTTTTTTAAATTTATCTATTTATTTATATTTTATTTTTGGCTGCCTTGGGTCTTCGTTGCTGGGCGTTAGTTGCAGCGAGCAGGGGCTACTCTTCGTTGCGGTGTGCGGGCTTCTCATTGCGGTGGCTTCTCTTGTTGCAGAGCATGGGCTCTAGGCACGCGGGCTTCAGCAGTTGCGGCACGTGGGCTGTAGAGCGCAGGATCAGTAGTTGTGGTGCACGGGCTTAGTTGCTCCGCGGCATGTGGGATCTTTCTGGACCAGGGCTTGAACCCTTGTCCCCTGCATTGGTAGGTGGATTCTTAACCACTGGGCCACCAGGGAAGTCCCTCTCACAATTTCTTAATGCTGACAGATCATCTTCTCACTCTTTGTGATGATCTAAAGGAAGTTCCTTTAGGTAACACTGACTTCTTGCGGTTCACTGCTGGTTCTTATTTAAAAGGTGACAATGGCAAATATTGTGCTAGGTATGCTACTGTAACTTCTTTTGATGGATTTTCCTACATTTGTAGGCAAATGGATTTCCTACAACTTCCTGTGTCTATGGATATAAATATGTTTTAGTCATGATCTGTATGTTTTCACCCTGCACTGAAGCCTTCCCTTGCAAGCAGGCTACTGCCTCTTCTGTGGCTAAATTCCATTTGGAAAAGATTACCCCGACCTGGGGAACTCCTCTCAAACTTGATTGAGGAACCTATTTTACTGGGCAGATACTTTGACAAGTTTGCACTCTTTGGCCAGTTTTACAACATTTTTACTGTGTTTACCACCCTCAATCCTCTGGTTTAGTTGAATGCACCAACAACATTATTAAGACTTATTTGGCAAAATTTGTAGAGGTCCTCCAAATACCTTAGCCAAAAGCATTGACACTGGTCCTTCTTATTTCAAATCCACCACTTTTGGAACTCATAAAGTCTCACCCTTTGAGATAGTACAGGATGCCCAACACACTTGGCTCCTGCTTCTCTCTTTTTTTTTTTTTTTTTTGCGGTACGCGGGCCTCTCACTGTTGTGGCCTCTCCCGTTGCGGAGCACAGGCTCCGGACGCGCAGGCTCAGCGGCCATGGCTCCCGGGCCCAGCTGCTCCACGGCACGTGGGATCTTCCCGGACTGGGGCACGAACCTGTGTCCCCTGCATCAGCAGGCGGACTCTCAATCACTGCGCCACCAGGGAGGGAGGCCCGGCTCCTGCTTCTTTTGACCCACAACTGATAAAAGGGGAGAAACTCCAGTATTGCAAATGCCTAATTGTTTCTATTAAAAATAGCCATGTTGGGCCTCCCTGGTGGCGCAGTGGTTGAGAGTCCGCCTGCCGATGCAGGGGATACGGGTTCGTGCCCCGGTCTGGGAGGATCCCATATGCCGTGGAGCGGCTGGGCCCGTGAGCCATGGCCGCTGGGCCTGCGCATCCGGAGCCTGTGCTCCGCAACGGGAGAGGCCACAACAGTGAGAGGCCCGCATACCGCAAAAAGAAAAAAAAAAAAAAAAAAAAAAAAAAAAATAGCCATGTTTTGTTAGAGGAGTCTTTTCACAGTGGACTCTCAGGAGATGAAGACCTTAAGCATCACAAGTTGCAAAATGGAGATTTCATCTATAACAAAAGACATCTCCAGAAGAACTCTCTTCAACCTTGTTGGAGAGGCCCCTATCAGGTACTGCTAACCAACCCTTCTGCCACTGAACCCCAAGGAAAAGACTCTTGGATTCATGTGACACACTTAAAGAAAGCACCGACTAATGAGAACCTACTGTATAGCACAGGGAACTCTACTCAGTGCTCTGTGGTGACCTAAATGGGAAGGAAATCCAAAAAAGAGGGGATGTATGTATACGTACAGCTGATTCACTTTGCTATATAGCAGAAACTAACATAACATTGTAAAGCAACTATACTCCAATAAAAATTTATTTTAAAAAAAGAAAGAAAGAAAGCACCAAACACTGACTGGACCTGTACATCATCCGGTGACCTAAAAGTAAAGATTTCCTGGAATCGAAGCAGATGACATCTGATGAGACAGCTTTTCCAAGATATTTGGGTCAGGCCTATTGGAAGTTTGTCACCAAAACTTTGATGGTGACACTATGCTTCAGATGATCTCCAATGTCTATTTTCTTGATAACGTATGGACTTTAGATAAAAAGAAGTGCCTGGGCTTCCCTGGTGGCGCAGTGGTTGAGAGTTCGCCTGCCGATGCAGGGGATGCGGGTTCATGCCCCGATCTGGGAGGATCCCACATGCCACAGAGTGGCTGGGCCCATGAGCCATGGCTGCTGAGCCTGCGCGTCCGGAGCCTGTGCTCCGCAATGGGAGAGGCCATAACAGTGAGAGGCCCATGTACCACAAACAAACAAAAAAAAGAAGTGCCTGAGTGGGGCTTCCCTGGTGGTGCAGTAGTTAAGAACCCACGTGCTGACGCAGGGGACATGGGTTCAAGCCCTGGTCCAGGAAGATCCCACATGCCACGGAGCAACTAATCCCGTGCACCACAACTACTAAGCCTGCACTCTAGAGCCTGCGAGCCACAACTACTGAAGCCCACGCACCTAGAGCCTGTGCTCCGCAACAAGAGAAGCCACCGCTATGAAAAGCCCGTGCACCACAACAAAGAGTAGCCCCCGTTCGCCACAACTAGAGAAAGCCCGCATGCAGCAATGAAGACCCAACGCAGCCAAAAATAAAATAAATAAATTTATTTTTTTAAAAAAAGAACAAAGCTGGAGGCATAACCCTCCCAGACTTCAGACAATACTACAAAGCTACAGTAATCAAAATAGCATGGTATTGGCACAAAAACAGACATATGGATCAATGGAACAAAATAGAGATCCCAGAAATAAACCCACACACCTATGGTCAATTAATCTCCGACAAGGTAGCAAGAATATACAATGGAGAAAAGACAGTCTCTTCAGCAAGTAGTGATGGGAAAGTTGGACAGCTGCATGTAAATCAATGAAGTTCGAACACTGCCTCACACCATATGCAAAAACAAACTCAAAATAGCTTCAAGACTTAAATATAGGACTATAAGGACTTCCCTGGTGGCGCAGTTGTTAAAAATCCGCCTGCCAACGCAGGGGAGACAGGTTTGAGCCCTGGTCCGGGAAGATCCCACATGCTGCAGAGCAACTAGGCCCGTGAGCCACAACTACTGAGCCTGCGCTCTAGAGCCCACGAGCCACAACAACTGAGCCCACATGCTACAACTACTGAAGCCCACACGCCTAGAGCTCATGCTCTGCAATGGCACCGAGGAGCCACTGCAATGGCAAGACTGCACACTGTGACTAAGAGTAGCCCCCGCTCGCTGCAACTAGAGAAAGCCCCTGTGCAACAAAGAAGACCCAATGCAGCCAAAAATAAAAATAAATTTTAAAGTAATTTTAAAAAAAAGACTATAAATGATACCATAAAACTCCTAGAAGAGAACATAGGCAAAACATTCTCTGACATAAATCATAGCAACGTTTTCTTAGGTAAGTCTCCCAGGCAATAGAAATAAAAGCAAAAATAAACAAATGGAACCTAATCAAATTTACAAGCTTTTACACAGCAAAGGAAACCAGGGGGGAAGGGTTGGGGGAAGGGATAGTTAGGGAGTTTGGGATCGATATGTAAACACTGCTATATTTAAAATGGATAACCAACGAGGACCTACTGTATGGCACAGGGAACTCTGCTCAATGTTATGTGGCAGCCTGGATGGGAGGGGAGTTTGGGGGAGAATGGATACATGTATAAGTATGGCTGAGTCACTTTGCTGTGCACCTGAAACTATCATAACATTGTTAATCAGCTATACTCCAATATAAAATAAAAAGTTTTTAAAAAACATTAAGAAACTATTATAAATTAGAGTACAGGGACATGAAAATTAAATCAAAGTGTGATCCTGTATTGGATCAGTTGAAATGGAATGGATAATTCTGTGATCTATTTAACTATCTAAAGAATACTACTGAAAGTATTCTGAAATCAGAGAAAACAGGCAAAAAAAATTAAAGTGAATAAAAAATTATGCAAATAAAAAAGCAAGGTAGGGAGTTCTCTGGTGGTTAGGATTCCAGGCTTTCACTGCCGTGGCTTGGGTTCAATCCCTGGTCAGGGAACTTAGATCCCACAAGCCTCAGCATGGCTCAAAAAAAAAAAAAAAAAAAGAAAGAAAAAGAAAGGTAATAATTAACTCCAAGAAAAACAAAAAAATTCACATGCTAATAATGCAAACACTATTAATTTAACTGAAATGTGATAAAAATTATATTAGAAATATGGGGATAAAGGAAATGGTCAGGAAAGTGGTGTAAAAAGCTAAATTCTCATTTACCCTAACAGGAAGTTAACTGAGAATATCTAAAATTAATAAATCATGAAAAACAGTATGAAGTATATTATTCAGAAATATAGCAGTAAATACCAGAAAAAATAGCTAAAAGTCAAAAGCATTCACCTCTGAGGAACAGCAATGAAGGTGGCAAACTGTTTGTTGTGTTTTCATTTTTAAGCTTTTGAGTATTAACTGAATTTTTAACTATGTATGTGTATATTATTTTGATTTAAAAATTAAAAATCATTTCTTTTTAAATAAGGAAGAAATATATCCCAAAACAGTTGGCAAATAGGGAGGAGAAAACAAAATTAAACATTTATTAAAAGTACCAAAGTATAGGGCTTCCCTGGTGGCACAGTGGTTGAGAGTCCACCTGCCAATGCAGGGGACGTGGGTTCGTGCCCTGGTCTGGGAAGATCCCACATGCCGCGGAGCGGCTGGGCCCGTGAGCCATGGCCGCTGAGCCTGAGCGTCCGGAGCCTGTGCGTCCGGAGCCTGTGTGTCTGGAGCCTGTGCTCCGCAACGGGAGAGGCCACAACAGTGAGAGGCCCGCGTACCGCAAAAAAAAAAAAAAAAAAAGTACCAAAGTATAGACCCATTTCAAGTTAAGGATAAACAGACCCACATTTATCAACAGTCCCTGAGCAATAGTTTATCACAGCACAGAACAGCTATTCATTTACATTAAAAAATAACATCAAAACAAGCTAAATTGTTTCCGGTCTACTCTGTTTAATAGGGCAAGGAAGATTGATGCATTTTGGAAATACTATCATCAAAAAATGGTTAAAATAGTAAAGATTCATCACCTAAAGGAGTAAGCTTTGGATATCTGGAATAAAAACCTATTGGTTCTCTGATGGTGCCAGATAAATGAGTTTAGGCAAAAAAGCTTATTGTTACAGAAAGTATAGATGATACATAAAGATTATTGGGACACTAACAATCAATTTCAGATTTTTGTCTTCTTCATTTCAAGATCCACCAACCAGTTTTCTTTAGACTGCCTGGGCTGGTTTGGGCCAAGATCTAGTCAATATGTAGTCTGCCAGTGATGTAGGTAAATAAGATAGAGGGATGAAGAAAAATTGAGCATCCCAGCCAGCTGAGTATCGAGTGCGGGGATGCACAGATGTCACGGCATGTTCCATACAGTCAGTAACCAGGTTCAGGTTTGTGCTACAACTCAACAACCCTTGTTTCAGGAGATCGTGATCTGTATACAAAAAGAAAAATGGTGGTCAGCAATCTTATTGCTTATATTTTTAAGATCCTGTTGCATGCAGTCACAGAAGTCTAACTACATTTAATTGCCACAAGGATTAGGCCAGTCAGACCTGTGCTTCCCAATATAACAGCCACTAGCCACATGTAGCTAATGAGCACTTAAAATACAGCTAGCATGACTAAAAACTGAATTTTTGGGCAGGTGGGAGGTGTTGCCGCGCAGCACAGCTTGCAGTATCTTAGTTCCCCAACCAGCGACTGAAGCCGGGCCCCAGCAGTGAAAGCGCCAAGTCCTAACCACTGGACTGCCAGGGAATTCCCTGAAAACCGAATTTTTAAATTTAATTAATTTTAATTTTAAAACTCAATTCTGTTATTGGAAAACTTTTAAATATGTTTGGAATGATATAGGTATGTGAATCTACTTTTTCAACTGGAAATTTTTTAACATCTTTATTGAGATAATTCACATTCATAAAAACCATCCATTTAAAGTATACAAATCAATGACTTTTAGTATATCCAGAGTTGTGCAACCATCATCACAATCTAAGTTTAGGACATTTTCATCATCCCAAAAAGAAACCCCATACCCATTAGCAATCACTCCCATTTCCTGCCAACCCACCCAGCCCTAGGCAACCACCAATCTACTTTCTGTCTCTATGGCTTGCCTTTTCTGGACACTTCATGTAAATAGAATCATACATTGTGGTCTTTTGTGACTGGCTTCTTTCAGGGGCAAAATGTTCTCAAGGTTCATCCTGTCATAGCATGGATCAGTACTTCATTTCTCTTAATTGCCAAGTAATATTCCATTGTAGGGCTATACCACATTTTGTTTACCCGTTCAACAGTCGATGGACATTTGAATTGTTTTCACCCTGGGGCTCTTATGAATAATGCTGCTGGTAACCATAAATTGTATTAATCCAAATACAGAAGAAGTACCTCCTAGGAAAATTTAGCATGCAAGTTGAGATGTGCTATAAGTGTAAAATACACACCAATTTTCAAAGACTAATAGGAAAAAGAATATAAAATATCTTATTAATAGCTTTTATATTGATAATAAATGTTGACATGATAGTATTTTGGATATATTGGTCTTAAATAAAATGTATTATTAAAATTTATTTAACCTGTTTCTTTTCCTTTTTTAAAAAGTAGCTACTAAAAAACTTAAGATTACATATGTAGCTCTCATATATCTGTTGGACAGCACTGATCTAGATTATTCTGATCCATGGACAAGTATATGAACAATTTCAACTCCTTAAATCATGAAATACATATATCCCTCCTTTTACATATGGTCACTTCTTAGTAAATTCTATTTTCCTTTGATTTCTATTGCCAAACTACATGTACTCGCAAGGGGAAACGAATTCCCTAATAGTTTAAAACTTTAGGTGGAGAAGAGCTTAGAACAATGGCTGTGCCCCTGACATGTTAGGAACTGTAGTTCTCTAGCTTGAGTTCTGAGAGGCTGAGGAAGTTTTCTGTCAGCTTTTCCTTGTTCCAATTTCTCTCCCCTCTGTTGATGGTGACCCTCTTAGGGCTGATGCACCCAGAAGACAGGGTTGTAGGTCGGGACTCTTCTGTCTGCACATCCCCCTTCTTCTTTTCCCTGTACCGCAATATCACCCAAAGCCAGGGACAGGGCTACTGCTACCCACCACGGGGCCTTTTTGTGAAAGGGAAAAGAGAGCTGCTCACACTTCTCTGTGTGAAGAAAAAGCATCCCTTCCCCCTAGGAAGGTGCAGGTCCACACAGTGTGCATGACTTAATTCTACTTAGAGGACTGCCTTCCTTGTTCCCCCAAAACTGCCTCCTCCTCCAGATCATCAGAATGACATTCTTACACGAAATTAAACCATCTCACTCCTACAAGGCTCCCAGGGCCTGCACATGAGGTCTAGCCTCTGGGAATGGCCAATAGGGCCCTGCAAATCCGGTCCTAACTCACTTACCTCTCCCCACCTATATATACCCTCCCTCCCCTCACAATAAAATGTGGAGTTTGTGGCTAGGCTGTTACCCAAAGGGTAGATAATATTGAAGGCTGAACTTTAGTTAAGCAGGCCCCCCACACCAGTCCTGACAAACTGTGGAGGAGCATCCCCTCCCAAGACCCAGAGGCTCCATGCCTCTAACCATGTAATACCTCCCTGGTGCTCAGGTGGCCAGGCTCACAGGTGACAAGGCAGGGCAGGCCCTGGCCCTAGGCTGCCTATATGGCCTCTTCCTCAGCTACAACAGCCATCACCAAGCCAACCATGAAGGCACTGGGACCTTCCTGAACCCCTCTTGTCTTGGGAAGGCTTTGTTTAAGGAGCTTTTTTCTCAGAAGATCTACCAATCACTCTCCACCAACCCTCTTTGTCCTTCTCATGCAAGGTTATCCATTATACCATCAAAAGAAAAGCTCACAGGTATCAAAAAACTTCTGTCCATAGGACTCCTTAATATGCACAGGGACTTCTTTCCAGACTTGTTTCATTGCCTCTGAGGACTTCTGCATATCTGTCATTCCTGTTCTGAAGTAGCCAGGTTCAACTATGCTGATTTTCACCCCAAAATGTTGAAGCTCACGCCTAGGAAAAAAAAATCCTCAAGTTAACTCCTCTGATTGAAAGATACCACAATTTCAATGTTCTCAGGGAAAAAACAAAACAAAACAAAAAATAGTTGTAAAAACACCTTTACTGAATATTTTAAAGAATAAAGAAATGGAAAGGAAAAAATTAAAATTTTAAACATCCCTAGATGCAACAATTGGGACATGATTATACAAACTACCATAACCATTCAATCCCACACCCACTCATTTAACAGAGTTATTAAGTTTCTACCATGTGCTATACACTGGAAATATGAAAAATACAAGGAATAATAAAGAAAATTAGCATTTTTATGGCATCTACTGTGCTAAGTGTTTTACATGCACAATCTCAGTAAATTAAGACTCTGTTCACCACCCCAAAAAGCTCACAGTGGGTGAGTCTGACAAGTAAGCAAATAATTGCAATACAATTCAAAAGAATTTAAAGGAGAGGTATTCAAGGAGCTACGTAAGTAGAGAGGAGGATGTAGATTTTCTGAGGGAGTCAGAGAAGGCTTCAGTGAGGAGAAAATGTTTCAGTTGAGCCTCGAAGGATAAAGAGGAAATTTCCCAGTGAGGAAAGAGGTGGAATGGAATACCAGGCAGCAGAAACTGCACACACAGAGCAGGGGGCTGTGCAAAATTACAGTGTGTTCAAAGATTGCAAGAGACCGTTAGTGGAATATGATGTGGGCACTAAAATTACAGGCCATTGGTCATTCCAGAATATTTGGGTTAGTTCAAAAAACAGTTCCAAAAATACTTATCAGGAGCTGTGTATGTACCAGGCACTGTGCTAAGTGCTGCCTTCACCACGTAAAGTAAGATGACATGGTGCACCATGTGAGAGGTATTCTCTCAGTACTCCAGGGACAGTGATGAGGGGTGCTCCCTGATCTAGAGGTTCAAGCAGCCTTACTCGAGAAGATGAAGTCCAAGCTGATGTCAAGGAGAAATGTTTGGAACCATGGTCCATAAGAAAGTAAAACATAAAGCATCATGAGCCTCTAAAGCCATGAGTGGTTCTCAAAGTGTAGACCCCAGATCAACAGCATCAGCATCTGGGAGCTTGTTGGAAATGCAGATTATTGAGCCCCAGTCCAAACTTACAGTCAGAAACTCTGGGGGTGAGAACCAATAATCTGTCTGAACAAGCCCTTCAGGTGGCTCTGAGGCATGCTAAAAGTTAAGAACCATGGCTCTAAAGGAGAAGCCTCCCTTATCAAACCAAAACCTAAAACTTTCCAAGTCAGAGCTTCAGAAAATGATTCTCCAGGTGCCTGTGTGTGCTGGGGAAGAAGGAGGGGCTACGCAAGCCAGGGGTGCTTCAGCCCTCTACATTGCACTTCCCTTTGCAGCTTTCTCACAGATTCCCAACACACCACAGTATCTCGAGCCCCTCTAAAACTCCAGTTCAAGTGTGGGACAAAACTTCCTTTTCCTGTTTAATCCTTAGCACAATTAAGGCAAACTGGAATTTTCTAAAGGAATTAGTGATTTAAAGGTTGGAAGGGCATATCTTTGTTCTTGGTCTGGGAATGAGTCAAGGAGTCCAAGAGTCATGAGTGGTAGTAAATCAGCAGCAGCAGCCCTGTGGAAATAGACAGGATGTTGGGTAGGCAGAAAGCCAGGCAAGGTGCCTGCCACATAGTAACAATTCATGTAGTGTCCACTGTTATTTCCCTATTCCCTTCCTAAGCAGATAATATATGCACAGTGTATTAGATATATACCAGTCATGGCATGTGGTAGGCTAAATAATGGCCCCCAAAGATATCAGGTCCTAATCCCTGGAACCTGTAAATGTTACCTTATGTGGCAAAGATTTTGCAAGTTTGATTGAGTTAAGGATCTTGAGATAGGAAAGCTGTGCCAGATTATCTGGGTGCATCCTAAATGCAATCACAACTATCCTTATAAGAGAGGCAGAGGTGGATTTGAAGACCAACAGAGGAAGAGAAGGCAGCGTGATCATGAAAGCAGAGATTGGAGTGATGTGGCCACAAGCCAAGGAATGCTGGCGGCCACCAGAAGCTGGAAGAGGCAAGTAATGAGTTCGCTCCTAGAGCCTCCGGAAGGAACATGGCCCTGTCAACAACTGATTTTAGCCCAGTGATACTGATTTCAGACGTCTATACTCCAGAACTGTGAGGGAATAAACATGTGTTGTTGTAGGACACCACACACCATAAATTACTTGTGGTAATTTATTACAGCAGCCATAGGAAGCTAATACATGGTGCCTATAATATTTATAGCTCATTTCCAAGTGAAACTGCCCTAGAGTCAGCCCCTGCTAAAGGAGAGTCTGTGCAGCACTATTTTGTACCATGTGACTGCACCCTCATGTCTATAGCTGACTGGATCAGGAATGGTACTTGATGGGAGGAGAGCCCCTCTCAGGACTAGACAGTGACTCTGCCTGTTATTACCTATATGGCCTTGGCAAACTACTGAACTTCTGTGCCTCAGTTTCCATAGATATAGTCAATACAATAAAGATAAAATAATTCCTTCCTGGGCTTCCCTGGTGGCGCAGTGGTTGAGAGTCCGCTTGCCGATGCAGGGGACGCGGGTTGGTGCCCCGGTCCGGGAAGATCCCACATGCCACGGAGCGGCAGGGCCCGTGAGCCATGGCCGCTGGGCCTGTGCGTCTGGAGCCTGGGCTCCACAACAGGAGAGGCCACAACAGTGAGAGGCCCGCATACCGCAAAATAAATAAATAAATAAATAAAAATAATTCCTTCCTCATTGGGTTGCCATGAAAATTAAATGATTTATTAGATGGAAAGTACTCACAACAGTGCCTGACACATAATAAGTGCAAAAAATATCACATGATGCGGTGTCACCCGGCACACAAAAAATGAACTCAGCCAGTAGGAATCTCTGTCTCAGAAATTAAAATATAAGGGGGACTATAAAAAGAAGGAGCAACTGATAGAGGGGCATGAAGCTGAAATGATGTATTTTAAAAAACCAGGAGGTAGAGGCAGGGCGATTAGGGATTGTGGCAAACTGAAGCTATAAGAAAGAAAAGAAGCTATTAAATAAAGAAAAGATATACAGAGTAAAGGGATGGAAAAAGTTAGTTAGAAGCAGATGAGCACCAGAAAGAGTCACTGTGAAGAAACGAGGACAGGTTTACTTTAAGGAGGAAAGAAGACAGTCATCCTCTCTCCAGAAATGAAATTTTCTTAAGGATAAGTCTTGAGAGTTAAAATGTGATGTGGTGACAGTAGACAGAGACTCAGGGTCAAAACACAGGTCTGCCAAATCATGGTCGTTGCAGCTGAACTTTGAGAAAGATACCAAAATCTGAGCCTCAGTTTCCTGTATAAAACAGACTAGTAATAATACCTACACATCAGATTTTGGAAGTGATGAAATAAGATAATGCAGATGAGGGCTTCCCTGGTGGCACAGTGGTTAAGAATCCGCCTGCCAATGCAGGGGACACGGGTTCGAGCCCTGGTCCGGGAAAATACCACATGCCACAGAGCAACTAAGCCCGTGCGCCACAACTATTGAGCCTGCGCTCTAGAGCCCGCAAGCCACAACTACTGAGCCCATGTGCCACAACTACTGAGCCCACATGCCACAACTACTGAAGCCTGTGTGCCTAGAGCCTGTGCTCCGCAGCAAGAGAAGCCCTGGTAATGAGAAGCCCGCGCACCACAATGAAGAGTAGCCCCCACTCGCCGCAACTAGAGAAAGCCTGTGCGCAGCAACGAAGACCCAACGCAGCCAAAAATAAAAATTTTTTTAATTTTAAAAATTAAAAAAAAAAGATAATGTAGGTGAAATTGACTAGCATGGTGTCTAAGACATATTTAAGTGCTCAGTAGTTGCTTTTGTTTTAACTTGAGAGTTACCTCAGAATATCTGAAAAGGCTTCCACTCCATACTTGGTGGAACTGTAGACTCCTCCAAAGAAAGCAATTCTTCCCAGAATGCTGGAGACATTGACAATCCTCCCCTGTGCTCTCCTTACCAAGGGAAGCATGCTCAAGGTCACCTCTATCAAACCAATGAGGTTCACTTTGAGGGTATTCATACAGGCCTCAATCTTCAGCCACTCAGTGTAGCCATGTGGGTGAAAAGTGCCTGCGTTGTTGACCAGACCCCAGAGCCCTGAAACAATAAAAATCAAAGCAGGAGTTCAGTTTCACACAAAAACGACAGACTTCTACCTTGATCAATCTTCCTGCTGAAGACAACTAAAAATGCTAGACAAAACATATTTTTTCAATCTTCTTAAACACATCTATCACTAAGAAGGTAAAGGAAATTCAGGCCAAAAACTAAGAGAAGGCACAAATCCAGAGGATAAACAGAACCCTGATGCTAGCTTTTGATTCGAGGGAATTTGCCAACCAGTGTGAATTTGAACTTTAGTATTTATAGCATCAAAAAACATATACAGGGCTTCCCTGGTGGCGCAAGTGGTTGAAAGTCTGCCTGCCGATGCAGGGGACACGGGTTCGTGCCCCGGTCTGGGAAGATCCCACATGCCGCGGAGCAGCTGGGCCCGTGAGCCATGGCCGCTGAGCCTGCGCGTCCGGAGCCTGTGTTCCGCAACGGGAGAGGCCACAAGAGTGAGAGGCCCGCGTACCACAAAAAAACAACAAAAAAAACATATACAGGGCTTCCCTGGTGGTGCAGTGGTTGAGAATCTGCCTGCCGATGCAGGGGACACGGGTTCGTTCCCTGGTCCGCGAGGATCCCACATGCCGTGGAGCGGCTGGGCCCAAGAGCCATGGCCGCTGAGCCTGCGCGTCCGGAGCCTGTGCTCCACAACGGGAGAGGACCCAACAGTGAGAGGCCCGCGTACGACAAAAAAATTTTAAAAATTAAAAATAATAATAATAAAATTAAAAACATATACAATAAGAAGACATGAAGTCCAGAGCGCACCTAAGGTAGGGAGTCTAATAAAAGACACTTTCTGCATTAAACTGGAATCCTAAATGGCTACACTATCACTTTAGGGATAGAGATAGAAAGGACTTCCAAAGGACTGAAAGTAAAACTGCCTATCTTGAGCTCTGGTGTTGGGGGGAGGAGGGAAGAATTGGACCCAAGGACCAAAAAGAAAAGAAGATTTGGTGGAGATGAGATAATAAGAGTCCTTCCTCCTTTAGATTTGGTGAGTTTGAGGTTCCAGCAGAATTTCCAGATGAGAAAGCCAGCAAGTAGTTGGGAATTCAGGGAAGAAATAATTTAGAAATCAAGGACAAAAAGGTAATAGGTTAAACTATGGGTAACTAGGGTCCATTCAACATTTGTTGAGCCCTTAACATGTACCAGACAATATGTCGGAAACTGGAAATACAATAATGGGTAAGAGAGGTCCATGTCCTCAAGGAGCACACTCTCTAACAGATGGGAAAACAATAAAAATAATAATAACAATACAGTAGAAATAAACCACTGTGCACAGCACAGAGGCTATAACTACCCATAACTCCTGACTAGAGTCAAGAACATCCTCAGGTAGGAATAATATTTTAAAGTCAATTTTCTAATTTAAAGTAAATTTTAAAAAAATAAACATTCTTCAATCCAAACAAAACAATTTTATTACTAGTTTGCAACTCCTAGGATGAATATATATTTAAGAGGTCCAATTATCAGGATCTATTGAATCATAAAACAAGTGGAGGAAAAAGAAGGGGATCAAAGGGGATTTGTATAATATCCAGAGAAAATGAAACTTAGAAAAGAGGATTTATCCATAATTGCCAAAAATTAAAACCAACAATGATGTCCTTCAGTAAGTGAATGGATAAACTGTGGTACATACAATGGAATATTATTCAGTGATAAAATGAAATGAGCTATCAAGCCACAGAAAAACATGGAGGGACATTAAATGCATATTGTTAAATGAAAGAAGCCAGTCTAAAAGACTTCATACAATATGATTCCAAATACATGACATTTGGAAAAAGGCAAAACTATGGAAACAGTAAAAAGCTGTGTAGTTGCAGGGTTTGGGGGGAGGTGGGGAGAGCAGAGGAGATGAATAGGTGGAACACAGAGGATTTTTAGGGCACTGAAATTATTCTACCTTGTATTGTACTATAACGGTAGACACGGGATATTTTACACTTGGCAAAACCCATAGGACCGTACAACACAAAGTGGATCCTAATGTAAACTAAGGACTTTAGTTAATGATAATGTATCAATATTGGTTTATCAATGTAATAAATGCACTACACCAACGCAAGATATTAATAACAGGAGAAACTGTAAGAGGGGGGTTGTATATGGGAACTCTGTACTTTGCAACTTTTCTATAAACCTATAACTGCTCTAAGAAATACAGTCTATTAATTACAAAAAGTAAAATAGGGCTTCCCTGGTGGCGCAGTGGTTGAGAGTCTGCCTGCCGATGCAGGGGACACGGGTTCGTGCCCCGGTCTGGGAAGATCCCACATGCCGCGGAGCGGCTGGGCCTGTGAGCCATGGCCGCTGAGCCTGTGCGTCCAGAGCCTGTGCTCCACAACGGGAGAGGCCACAACAGTGAGAGGCCCACATACCGCAAAAAAAAAAAGAAGAAGAAGACCAAAGGCTGACTTCCAGGGATGTCTATATTTTAGATAGTAGCCAAGGGAAGAAGAATCAGATTCTTAAGAACACCTTGAAAATTCTTCAGACATAAAGAATTGCGGTTATAATACTCCACTTGCGGGGCTTCCCTGGTGGCGCAGTGGTTGAGAATCTGCCTGCTAATGCAGGGGACACGGGTTCGAGCCCTGGTCTGGGAGGATCCCACATGCCGCGGAGCAACTAGGCCCGTGAGCCACGACTACTGAGCCTGCGCGTCTGGAGCCTGTGCTCCGCAACAAGAGGCCGCGATAGTGAGAGGCCCGCGCACCGCGATGAAGAGTGGCCCCTGCTTGCCACAACTAGAGAAAGCCCTCGCACAGAAACGAAGACGCAACACAGCAAAAATAAATAAATTAATTAATTAAAAAAAAAATACTCCACTTGCAAGGTGAGATAACAGCCTCAAATCTACTGGGTTCATTTTTCAGTGCAACATTGTTAAGGAAATGAAACACTGCAGAAGATAACAACTGTCCTTCAAATGACAAAGCCAGCTTTTCAAGCCCTGCTTTTGAGATTATATATATATAATATATATATACACATAAAACTTTAACATCTCCATTCCTAAGTAAATGAAAGAAGAAAATACTTCTCCATACCTCTGTCCCCAACACGCTCCTTCACCCACTCAGTGGCCGCAGCGACGCTCTCAGTCTTGGTGACGTCCAGGATCACCGTCTCCAACCTGTCTGATGTCTGGTTCCTCAGCTGCTCGGCCCCCTGCTCCGTCAAACACGCAGCCAGCACCCTCAAGCCTCGCAGGTCCAGCTGCCTGGCCAGCAGGTTCCCAAAGCCCGAGTCACAGCCCGTGATGAAGATGAACTTGTCCTGGAGGTGGCTCACCACCTGCCTCTCCCGGTACCAGCGCAGGAGGTAGTACAGGCCCACAAGGACCGCCAGGTACAGCCACATGGTGAGGGGACCTCCTTCGAAAGAAAAAGAAGAGGGACTTCCCTGGTGGTGCAGTGGCTAAGAATCCGCCTGCCAATGCAGGGACACGGGTTCAAGCCCTGGTCCAGGAAGATCCCACATGCTGCGGAGCAACTAAGCCCGTGCGCCACAACTACTGAGCCTGCGTGCCACAACTACTGAAGCCTGCACGCCTAGAGCCCGTGCTCCGCAACAAGAGAAGCCGCTGCAATGAGAAGCCTGCGCACTGCAATCAAGAGTAGCCCTCTCTTGCCGCAACTAGAGAAAGCCCACGCGCAGAAATGAAGACCCAACACAGCCAAAAATAAATAATTTTTTTAAAAAAGAAAAGAAAAAGAAGAGCTTTCATTTTATTCCTTCCTTTTTTCTTTAACTAGTATTTACTGAGTATTGACTATGTGCCAGGCATTGCACTAAGTGCTGGGACTCAGTATTAACTAATACTTGGTCCTACTCTCTAGCCACAGTCTAGAGGGGGGAGTCAGGGAAGTAACCAAACAAATGCACTGCAATGTGGTAGGTGCCAAACAGAAGTATATACAGTCTAATGAGACTATAAAGGAGGGTGACCCACTGCCTGCAAAGTTATAAACAGATTCACAGAGGCAGTGATTTTGGAGCTACTTCCAACAAAATAGTTAGTTCAAAAAGTGGACAAGGTGGGTGGCGGGGGTGGGGTGGTGTGATGAATTGAGGGATTGGGATTGACATATATACACTAATATGTATAAAATGGATAACTAATAAGAACCTGCTGTATAAAAAAATAAATAAAATTCTAAAAAAAAAAAAAGTGGACAAGGATAAAAGGACATTCCAGGCAGCAATAGTGTGTGCATGAATGGAGTGGTGAGCAGCATAAAACTTCCTGATACCTATGAGAAGTTCAGGTGATGCAGAGAGCACACGGAGGAAGAAATGGAAGATGAGGTAGTGAAGGGCCAGGCTAGGAAGGGTCCTGTGGGTCACACTAAGGAATCTGGAGGTTATCTTATAGGCAACAAGGGTGTGCCATTAGAAGGTATTAAACTGAAGACTAAGATGTCCAGATTTAGCTTTAGAAAGATCTGTCTCACAGTGGGAGAGGAAGATGGATTAAACAGGGAGGGGTGTGATGAAGGCAAAGAGATTAGTTAAGAGACCCAGCAGTTTGGGTGAGACATTGCAGCCAAAGCAGTTTGTAAATATAGACCAATCAGATGCATTATTGAAATGAGTGTTCAGAGATGCCTACCTTTCTATATGTAGTTCTAGAGAAACATCCACCATTTGGGGCAATCTATAGTTGTTGGCTGAACTAACATATGACTCATAAAGTCATAGGTAGAGGTCAAAGATGGGTGTGGGCCCACTAGGACATCATAAGGCCTACACAATGCCTACCTTAGCTTGGCTTTAAGGTCTTCCCAGTGCTCTGGCCCTTGATTTCCTTCTTAGCTTTCTCTTTTACCACACCTCTTTTGCACCCTACTCTTATAGTCATAACAAGCCCCTTGCAGTACTCTACACAGTACAGGCTTTTCATGCCTCAGTATACAACTCTCTCTACAATTCCTTCTTTCCCAGCTCTCATCCACTTGACAAATAATACTCATCTGTTAAGCCTCCACTGAACCATCATTTTCATTCAACAAACATCAATTCAACATCTACTATGAGTCAGACATGATGTTAGGCACTGATACACATAAGTGGACAAAACAAGGTTCCATTATTCATTGAATTCACACTCTAAGTGTAAAGACTGACAAGAAAACAATGCAATATACAGTCGTCCCTTGGTATCCACAGAGGACTGGTTACAGGACCCTTCACAGATACCAAAATCTGAAGATGTTTACATCCCTTATGTAAAATGGCATAGTATTTGCATATAACCTATGAACATCCTCCCGTACACTTTAAATCATCTCTAGATTACTTATAATACTTAATTCAATCTAAGTGCTATGGAATAGTTGTAAACACAATGTAAATGCTATGTAATGATAATTAGTTATAAAAACAATGTAAATGCTATGTAAATAGTTGCTGGCATGCAGCAAATTCAAGTTTTGCCTTTTGGAACTTTCTGGAAATTTTTTTTTCTAATATTTTTGATCTGTGGATAGTTGAATCTGCAGGTGCAAAACTTGTAGATATGGAGGGCCAACCACAATAGAAGTAAGGGCAGGATGCTGTTGGAGCATTCAGGAGAGGCTTCCAAGCCAGTCCAGGGAGATCTGAGAAGTTTCCTAGTGAGAGTAAAATATAACTTGAGATCTAAAGCATAATAAAATAAAAACAAAAGCAGCTAATGCTTGCATAGCACTTGCTGTGTATCAGGCCCTGTTCTAAGCATTTCACATATATTAACTTATTGAATTCTCACAACAGCCCCATAAGGCAGGTCCTGTCAATATCCCTGCGTGCCGGTTCAGATGCCAAGACAGAACTAGACATGCAAGGGACTCATTGAGGGAAACAACTTATAGAGAATAAAGGGGGAAAGTGCAGGAATAGGTGCCAATACATGTCTGACACCTCTGAAAGAAGGGAGAGAAGAAAGAAGGAATTAAAAGGAAGAAACTTTAACTACAGTTCAGCCCTGAGAAAGTCTCAGCTAGGCTGATGAGGGTCCTTGAGCAAAGACTGCCAGTAGAGTCCCACATTGGGCCGAACTGGTTAGAACTTTCAGTCCCACCTCCAGGGAGAGGAGAGGGGCTGGAGATTGAGTTTAATCACTAATGGCTAATGATTTAAATTGATTATGCCTAAGTAATGAAGCCTCATCAAAACCTAAAAGAACAGGGTCCAGAGAGCTTCCAGGTGAACATATGGAGATTCAGGGAAAGTGGTGTACTTGGAGAGGGCATGGAAGCTCTGCGCCCTTTCCCAGTAACTTGCCCTAAGCATCTCTTCCATCTGGCTGTTCCTGAGTTGTATGCTTTTTTAATAAACTAGTAATCAGATAAGTAAAATGTTTCTGTGAGTTCTGTTAGTCACTCTAGCAAATTAATCGAAACCAAGGATGGGGCTGTTGGATCCTCCAATCTATAGCCAGTCCATCAGAAGCACAGATGATAATCTGGGCTTGCCACTGGTGTCTGAAGTGAGGGGTGAAGAGGGTAGTTTGTAGGACTGAACACTTGACCTGTGGAATCTGATGTTGTCTCCTGGTAGTTAGTGTCAGAACTGAGTTGAATTGTGGGACACCTAGCTGGTGTTGCAGAGAATTGCTTGTTGTAATTGGGTCCAGAACTGTTAAGGGTATAGGGGAATAAAATCAGAGGAGGCAGTGAAGGGGAGAAAACAGTGGATAGAGACATTTAATACTCCCTCCCTCCTCTTCTCTTTCTCTCCTTTTCCCCCTCCCCCCACCTCCCTATTATCTCCCCTCCCCCAAGCTTTCTGCTCTCTCCAATCTGAGAGCTCTGTGTTCTCTAGCCAGCTGCCTCTGTTCTGCCCAACTGTCATTCTCTGGTGCACTGTAGTAACAGAGCTTCATCCTGCTTGTTTACTGACTAAAAGGGTAATTTCCTGATGCCAGTCAAAGATGAAAATCCATTTCCCCCATTAGGAAGAAGCTTGGAACCCACAGCCTCTCTAGGTATTACTATTCAACCATCACAGAGCAAGAAGACTAAACCTGCAGAAGAAATATGCCAGGCCAGGCAGAATCCCAAAACGTGAGCCAAAAATGAACATTAATCAAATACCTGCAGATGCCTTGACTATTTCAAATATCTACATCCCTTGACCTGACCATTTTCTGAGGTTCTGTCCTGTATTTCTAATTTCCTTAAGTACTCTCCAGCCACCTGTGTAGCCAGAAACTCAATATATCCGAGATAGAACACATCATATTTTCTCCTAAAACTGTCTCCTCCAGTATTCCCAATTTCTATTTGCATTACTTTTTAGTCTTAAGGATCTGACACTTCCTCTTCCTTGCCCCATGCATTCCCTCAGGAGACGAGGCTGTAGAGTCTAGCTCTCTAGTATCTGGGGCACCTGTCCCCTCCCCTTCATTCCTATGGCCACATCCATTGTTCAAGCCTTCAACATTCAGTACCTCTTGCTTGGCCTATCATAGAAGCCTTCTCACCATCATCCCCAGTGTCAGTCCCTTCCCCTCTCCTCCACATGGTGCTGTCTGGTTAATTTGCCTAAAGCACAGCTCTGGTGATGTCACTACCTGAAAAGCATCCAACCTACTAAATAAAATGTAAATCATCTTAATCCATGATTGGGCCTCAACCTTATCTCCCGCTCCTCCCACTCACATGGCCTGTGTTCCATCCAAACCAAACAGCCTGCTGCTCTCCATTTATTCATGTTCTGCTCTTTCCATGCTTCAGATCTGTGGTCTCACCATTCCCTTTGCCTGAAATGCCCTTCTTGCTCATCTATGCATGTCAGTATACTACCTGTCCTGCAAGACTCAGCAAATCACACTTCCTCCACATAAAGCCATCTCTGAATTATCAACAGCAGGTCTGCTCTCCCATAACAATCTATTCATACCTCTCCTGTGTAGCTCATCTCTCCAACTGGACTGGTACTCCTGGGGTTGTTCTGTGATCAATTCATCTTTATACACAGCACCTACTTCAGGGCTTTGGTCCAGTATATAAGTGAACTAAATAAACAGTTACCACTTCTGGAAGAGCCTGTTTGTTTTTAATATATATTCAGAAAACAGTGCCACTGTACCCAATTGATCAACTATGGTTGTGCATCACCATTTTATTTGCTGCATTATTTTTCTTTTTCTTGAAAGTAGCAACTATAATATAATACATAGTAAGTGTTTCTACAAATTTTTTCCTGCTCTATAGATATTTAGAAAGTGTCTAACGTCATGAAGACACAGAGAAGCAAGTGTAAGCCAAGACTGTGCTTCCTCACCCTGACCATTCTGCCTGGCACCTGGTACAAAGCCTTTGACTACTCTTTGGCTCCTCCATCTTCCTCACTCTTCATATTCAGTCACTTTCCAAACCCTAGAGATTCTTTAATATTATCTCTTGCATCTCTGCCCTTCCTTACATTCTACCTTGGTTTTTACCTTCACTCTTCTTACCTGGCCTAAAGCCTCCTAAATTATCTCCCCATTTCCAGTTCATTCTACACACCACTGCTGGATGAATTTTTCTCAAGCCCTGTCATGCCATTCCCTTTCAGCAGTCCCCAGTGGTCCACCATATACAGGATAAACTCCTCACCAGATGATTCTAGGCCCTCCACTATAGTCCATCTCACAAATGTCAGCTTGCAGTCTAGTTAGAAAACTCACTGTTTCTCAAACCTGCCAGTGTATTTTGGCCTCTAGAGCTTTGCTCTTGCTATTTCCTCTGCTCGTTCACTGAAACAAGCAGTTATGAAATATCAAATCTGCACCAAGTTCTGGGTTAAGTGCTGAGAATACAGAGATGAGCGTAACCTAGTGCCTACCCTTAAGGAGCACACAGAACTGCTGGGGGATATAAAAACAGAAATAAATTATTAAGAAAATGTGGAAAGGACAACAAGAGAAAGTGCTTATTTTTGCCTAAGGTGTCATGGAAGAGGTAGCGTTAGAGGTGAACAGAAGCTCAGTGCACTAAGCAGAATGAAGAGAAGCATACCTCAGGCAGCAGGAACAGGATGGGAGACGGCACAGAGGTTTATAAGGCTATATGCCATGGAGTAGCAAAAGGTGATGCTGCTGGAAAGACAGGTAGGGGCCTGATCATGAAAGCCCTTGGTTGGCATACTAAAGAATGTAGGACTTCCCTGGTGGCACAGTGGTTGAGAGTCCGCATGCCAATGCAGGGAACACGGGTTCGATCCCTGGTCCGGGAAGATCCCACATGCCATGGAGCAACTAAGCCCGTGTGCCACAAGTACTGAGTCTGCGCTCTAGAGCCCACGAGCCACAACTACTGAGCCCATGTGCTGCAACTAGTGAAGCTCACGTGCCTAGAGCCCGTGCTCCGCAACAAGAGAAGCCACCGCAATGAGAAGTCCATGCATTGTAACGAAGAGTAGCCCCTGCTCTCCGCAACTAGAGAAAGCCTGCGTGCAGCAATGAAGACCCAACACAGCCAAAAATAAAAAATAAAAAAGAATGTAGATTGTGTCCTGAATTTTATCATTTATGCATTCAATTAACATTTTTTGAGCACCCACTACGTGCCAGGCACTGTTAAGTGCTGACCACTCACATACTGCTGATGGCAACGTAAAATGGTATAGCTGCACTGGAATCTTGAAAACATTATGCTTAGTTGAAAAAGATCACATATTGTATGATTCAATTTATATGAAATTTCCAGCATAGGCAAACCTATAGAAACAGAAAGTAGGTGAGTGGTTGCCTAGGACTGGATTGGGGGAGTTGGGGGAAAATAGGGAGGGTGACTGCTAAAGTGTAAGGGAATTCTTTTGGGAGTAATGAAAATGTTCTAAAATTGATTGTAGTGATGGTCACACAATTCTGTGAATATACAAAGAGCTAATGAATTGTATACTGTAAATGGGTGAATTGTATGTGTGAATTATACCTCAATAAAGTTTTTAAATAAATAAAATAGACATAATAAATATGTTATAAGAGGGTATGCACTTTGGAAAAAAGAAAAAAAGCAGGGACTTCCCTGGCGGTCCAGTGGTTAAGACTCCACGCTTCCACTTCAGGGGGCATGGGTTCGATCCCAGGTCGGGGAACTAAGATCCCACATGCCACACCTCACAACCAAAAAAAAAAAGAAAAACAGCAGAGTAAGGGGGATCAAGAGGGCTGAAGGGGGGCAGTTTGCAGCATTAAATATGGTGATCAGAGTAGGCCTCACTGAGAAAGCAACATCTGAGCAAAGACAGACAGGAGGCAGAAGAGTTGAACATGAAACAGGTATTTGAAATATGCAAGAGGCAGATGTCCTAGGATCTAGTAATTAGATGGGATAGTCCTAGGAAAATTCCCAGTTTAAAATCCCTGAGATGCAAGGATGGTTGAATATACACAAGAATGTATCAATAAATGTGATATAGCACATTAACAGAATGAAAGATTAAAATCATATGATCATCTCAATAGATGGAGAAAAGCATTTGACAAAATTCAACATCCTTGCAGGATGAAAACTCTCAACAAATTGGGTATAGAAGGAACATGCTTCAACATAATAAAGGCCATATATGACAAGCCCACAGCTAACATCATACTCAATGGTTAAAGACTGAAGGCTTTTACCTCTAAGATCAGGAACAAGACAAGGTGCCCACTCTCACCACTCCTATTCAATGTAGTACTAGAAGCCCTAGCTAGAGCAATCAGGAATGAGAAAGAATAAAAGGCATCCAAATCAGAAAGGAAGAAGTAAAATTCTCTCCATTTGCAGATAATATAGTCTTGTATATAGAAAATGCTAAACACTCCACAAAAATCTGTTAGAACTAATGAGAAAATTCAGTAAAGTTTCAGGATTAAAAAAAAGGAACACAGAAAAAATCAGTTGCATTTCTATACACTAACAATGAACTATCTGAAAAAGAAAAAGAAAAATTCTATTTACCATAGTATCAAAAACAATAAAATACTTAGGAATAATTTAACCAAGGAGGTGAAAGAACTATACAATGAAAACTACAAGACTTGACTAAAGAAACTGTAGAAGACACAAACAAATGGAAAGATATCCCATATTCATAAATCAGAACAATTCATATTATTTTTTTGGTTTTTTTCTTTTAATTTTATTTATTTATTTGTTTGTTTATTTATTTATTTATGGCTGTGTTGGATCTTCATTGCTGCACGTGGGCTTTCTCAAGTTGCAGTGAGTGGGGGCTACTCTTCATTGTGGTGCGAGGGCTTCTCATTACAGTGGCTTCTCTTGTTGTGGAGCACAGGCTCTAGGAGCGCGGGCTTCAGTAGTTGTGGCTCACGGGCTCTAGAGCACAGGCTCAGTAGTTGTGGCACACGGGCTTAGTTACTCTGTGGCATGTGGGATCTTTCCGGACCAGGGCTGAGACTATCTACAATGAACTATAGAGGTCATCTGGCCATCCCCCAGCCTGAGATTCCCTTTCTGCTCTCCCCACTTAGCAGAGTGAGCTCTTCTCCAAGGGAAGGGTATTTATTTTTGTGGATGGGGCAATGTAAGTATGGGAGAAAAAGTAGAGTCTAGGGGAAGAGGAAAGAAAGGTATAAAAAGGTGTGGAGAAGTAGGAAGTGTCCAGGGGCTCCAGGAGGAAGCAGAGATGGCTTAATCTCTGCCTAAGCACCCACCAGGGTGTCCCTTCTTTGTTCCTCCCTCCCCATCATCAGTCTCCAGATCCCATCCTCACCAGCCCAGGTCTTGGTCAGTGACAGGGCCCCAGGGAGGAAGCAGGAAGGTTTGGGGCCCCATGAATTGACCTCTCTGGTTGTCTTGGAATCTGGAGTGAACATAGGGTCACGAGCCATTGGTACAGATATTAGAAATGTTAATATTGACTACTGCCCCTGATTGGTTTCTCTACAACCTGGAAACCCAACAGAAACTAGCCATGATACTATGTCAGCTGTCTCTCAGTAGAGCAACCAAAAAGACCTGACACAGGTGTGAAAATGAAAGGGAAAACCAAGGGAAGGTCCTAGGGAGATTGGCAATCCTCAGTGCTTTAGGCTCTCTGCTAAACTGGGCTTCCCCACCTAGTCATTGTGCTTGGGGTGTGCTGAAGACTCTCATATCCAAACCTGGAGGTGTTTCAGGCTTCCATGATTTTCCTCTTCAGCAACATTGCAGAACATATTCCATTTCTCAGAACACTTTTTCTGGAGTCTGTTATGATACCAATGAGACTACTTGGCTAATTCCCTGCTTACTTTTCCTTTTATTCCTTTCCAAGGATCTCTCTGCATGAGTTCCCCTACCCCCAACCCTGACTTTGTGGATAACATAGAAATATGAGCATGGATTCTGAAGCCAGATTACTTGGGTTCAAATCAGGCTTTACCATTTACTTGTTGTGTGGCCTTGGGCAAGTGAATTAACCTCTCTACCTGTGTGCTCATCTTCAAAATGGGAAAAGAACCCTTCAGTGATTTGTTGGGAGAGTTAAATGAGTTAATGTGTGTAAAGCACTATGTAATTTTTAGATATTATTAGTATTATTTTGGTGGTTGTTGTTTTATTATTGCCATTCTGGGCCTTTCTCCCTGAGCCCTACCACATCCATTTTTTCTTTTTTTTTTTTTTTTTTTGGCTGTATGTGGGCCTCTCACTGTTGTGGCCTCTCCCGTTGCGGAGCACAGGCTCCGGACGCACGGGCTCAGCGGCCATGGCTCACGGGCCCAGCCGCTCCACGGCATGTGGGATCTTCCCAGACCGGGGCACGAACCCGTGTCCCCTGCATCGGCAGGCGGACTCTCAACCACTGCGCCACCAGGGAAGCCCCACTTTTTCACAATATGTGCAACTCCAGGTATAGCAACATCCTTAGTCATTTCTATCTGCTTTTTATCACAACATTGGGCCATACTGGTTCACCCTGACTTTCTTCAGTCTCAAGCAGAGGGCTTCTCTCTCCGCACTATAGCACATGGCAAAGTAAAGAATAGCTTTTATTCCCTTCTTTTAAATCTTCAGACCTGGGCTTGTCTATAAGCTCCAAACAGTCTAGTCACTGATCCTAAGAGTGAGTCTATAAAGAGCACATGGATTCATGGACCGATAGATCCATCGTGACATTCTTTGTTCTCACATTGGGCATACAGACTAGGTGTTACTTTAAAACAAAGAATGTTGCCCACCATCCAGTTCTACAAGGATCAAGTCATTAGCCTCTGCAGTCACTGACCAGCAGTATACTCTGAAAAGAATTCAGGATGAAAAATGTGATAAGGCACTCTATGCTTTGGAAAAACAGATGCCTTAGATAGAGATATCTCAGGGGGAAAATTTTAATGAACCCAGATTCTTGCATCTTCTCATACAGAGAAAAGCACTAAAATCATTAACTAAGATATCTGATCCTCATGATTAGTAGTAACCTTTTACCAAGATGTATGCTTGACTGCACACATTCCCTAGCCAAAATCATACATATACTGGCTTCTCCCCCTACCCCATTGGAACAGTTCCTCAGAGCTCTCTGAGAGGCTGTCTCTCAGGCTATAGTCTTCAGTAAGACCTTGAATAAATTCAACTCACAGCTCTTACACTGTGTGGTTTTCTTTCAGTTGACATACTCAAGCCAACAATTGTTTATCACAGTTAGATGCCACTATGCACCAACCATAATGTTTTAACTGAAAAAGGCTGACAATGTCAAGTGTTGGCAAGAACAATCAAGCACTGCTATTGAAAGAGTAAGTTTATTCAATCAATTTGAAAAAAACAGTTTGTCATTATCTGCTGAAGATAAAGATCCACCTTCCCTATACCCATAGATTCCATTTTAGGTATTTAACAACAACAAAATATGTGCACCATAAGAAGGGTTTGCAGCAGCAATATTTGTGATAGCCAAAAGCTGGAAACAACCCAAACATGCACAAAGAGTAGAATGGATAAATAAGTTGAGATATGTTCATGTAATGGAATGCTATACGGTGACAAAAACAAACTATAGCTACACACAATTACATGAATGAATCTCATAAACATAATATTGTGATACAAAAGAACACATACTATATTATTCCATCTACACAAAGTTTTAAAGAGACAAAACTAATCTAGGTTGCTACAAAAGATTACTGGTTGGGCTTCCCTGGTGGCGCAGTGGTTGAGAGTCCGCCTGCCGATGCAGGGGACACGGGTTCGTGCCCCGGTCCGGGAAGATCCCACATGCCGCGGAGCGGCTGGGCCCGTGAGCCATGGCCGCTGAGCCTGCGCGTCCGGAGCCTGTGCTCCGCAACGGGAGAGGCCACAGCAGTGAGAGGCCCGCGTACCGCAAAAAAAAAAAAAAAAAAAAAAAGATTACTGGTTGCCTTTAGGGAGGAGGAAGGGGTCCACGATTGAGAAAGGTATTAGTGGGTTGTTTACAGTGCTCATAATGTTCTATTACTTGACCTGTGTGGCTGTTAACAGAAGTATTAATTTTGTGAAAATTCATTGAACCATCCACCTATGTGTTCTCAACTCAAATTAGAAAAATAAAAATACTGCTTTTATTAAAAAGAGAAGAAAAGAAACAGTGTGAAGAAAATCACTTCTGTGTTTGTTATAAAATTCTTATCAAGAACACTGTGCATCTATACACTGTACAAGATCCCACATGATAAATCCTGTGATGCATTTAGTACCAGGAAAGATTTTGTCTTTTCTAAGTAAATAGTATACCATTGATTATTTTTAAATTATATAGTTCTGCATATTACCTTAGAAGTTTAAGGCCAAATTTAATGTTCAATCATAGTATTTCTATTAGTCCTTGTAGACAGCACTTTTTTCTTCTCTCCTCTCTTTCATCACTTTGATTTTCTATTTCTTTTTATGTTTCCATTTGCATTTTAATAACTTTTTTGTATATATGTCTTTTACGGTAAGTTACCTCAAACTCTTTTTGAAGATGCTACATTGTCCAAGCATAAAACTTAACAGATTTCCCAACCTCAGTCTCATCCCAAAAGCTGACTCAATCCCTCTGCCAAGTGGGAAAAAATTAGCAAATACTCCAGCAGCTGACGCCTTGTAATGGCATAAATATATTTATATTTATATTTATATTTATATATATACACACATATATGAAATATGATATATATGAAATATAGTAAAAGTATATATACACACATATATATATCATACTTCATTTCATATCAGTATATGAGATTTCACAAAGAGAAAGGAAAAATGTTACCTGAGGAATTCTTGTTTGGGAATGTACATCAGATTTCACCTACCTTTGGAATTTTATTTCTTCTCTGTTCTCCACAGGATTAGAAATGTAACAAGTGAGAAGGAATAATGGGACTATTAAACCCTTGTTTACTGGTCACGTGGGTAAAAAAAAGAAAGAAAAAACAATTTCGCCACTCCCACTGCAAAGAGCTTGCTCGCAGTAGGAGATGGGGGTAGGGTTAGGGCAGGACACAAACTAGACCACAGAGCTTCAGCAACACAGTTCCCAGGACTTAATTATATAAGGCCACTCTTGCTTACGCAACAGTTCACAAACTTACCCCACAGCTCCCAGCATTATAATAAAAGAGCTGGTTTTCCACATTGCCAAGAATTCCAATTTACAGAGCATACCCAGGGGGCTCCTATTTATAAGTATAAAATCACTCTCAACTTCTAAACAATACTTTCTCAAACTCCAAAAGAATAAAGATCAGAAAAGCAGAGAACACAATGGCAATGAAATTTCTTTCAGAAATCAAAGTTGAAGGGTCTTTTAAGAAAATTAAAAACCATAATCAAGATCTTCAAAAAAAATTTTTTTTTAACTTAAAAAAATTTTTTTAAAAACATCTTTCTCAGGACTTCCCTGGTGGTGCAGTGGTTAAGAATCTGCCTGCCAATGCAGGGGACATGGGTTCAAGCCCTGGTCCGGGAAGATCCCACATGCTGCGGAGCAACTAAGCCCGTGCGCCGCAACTACTGAAGCCCGCACGCCTAGAGCCCGTGCCCTGCAACAAGAGAAGCCACCGCTCGCCACACACACACACACACACACACACACACACACACACACACACACACACACACACACACACACACACACACACACACACACACACACACACACACACACACACACACACACACACACACACACACACACACACACACACACACACACACACACCCCCCATTTGCTCAGGAAGAGTCCCGTCCTGGAGACTTCAGAGGACTTCATGAATCCCCACTGGGCAGGGTTCCTTTCCTTTCCCCCACGCTGCCCACCCCCCGCTTCCTCACCTCCTTCACAACACCGCCCTCTTGTGGTCAGAGTCCAGGCTGCTCCACTCCTCTGTGCCAAGCCCACAGTTCTCACCAGTGTCATTCTTGCTCAACTGGAGAATCAGATCTGTTACAGCCAAAATTAAAAGTAGAAAGCCCCCATCCTCTGAGTAAGTTGGAGCCTCTGCTGGAGTCAGGGAGCGGGGAAACAGAGTCCCCTTTTAGATTGCCAACCTGAGATCAGCTTCTGCAAACTGGGGCTCTCAGCCTTAATGCTGTGAGACACCTTTCCAAAAGAGCTGCAGCTGGACAGGAATAAAGATGCAGACGTAGAGAATGGACTTGACGACACAGGGAGGGGGAAGGGGAAGCTGGGACGAAGTGAGAGAGTGGCATGGACATATATACACTACCAAATGTAAAATAGATAGCTAGTGGGAAGCAGCCGCATAGCACAAGGAGATCAGCTCCGTGCTTTGTGTCCAACTAGGGGGGTGGGATAGGGAGGGTGGGAGGGAGATGCAAGAGGGAGGAGATGTGGGGATATATGTATATGTATAGCTGATTCACTTTGTTGTACAGCAGAAACTAACACACCATTGTAAAGCAATTATACTCCAATAAAGATGTTAAAAAAAAAAAAAAGAGCTGCAGCTGCTTCGTGTCCTAATCCACTCTAGCAAATTAATCAAACCCAAGGAGGGAGTTGTGGGAACCTTCGATTTAAAGCCAGTCAGTCAGAAGCACAGGTAACAACCTGGGCTTGCAAGTGGCACCTGAAGTGGGCGGGGGAGTCTTGTGGGACTGAACCCTTAACCTGTGGAATCTGACACTATCTCTGGATAGATAGTGTCAGAATTGAGTTGAACTATAGGACACCTAGGCTGGAATCCAAAGAGTTGGTTTGGATGTGTGGGGAAACACACCCATGCCCCACAATGGAACTGGTATCAGAATTCTTCGGCACCCTTTCACAACTCTCTCCTCTCTTGGCTCCTATGAAATCACACTCTCCTAGCTCTCCTGCTTCTATTCCTATTTGTTCTCATTGTCCTTTGCTGGTTTCTCTTCCTCTACCCAATTTTTAAAGTCAATATCTTTAAGAGTTCTATCCTGTCCCTTCCTCTCTTCTCACTGTACACACCCTCCTTGTTTGGGGACCTCAGTCATCATCAGCTTCAACCCTGATCCGAGTTCTAATGACTTGCAAATCTCTGCCTTCGGTCAAGACCTCTCCTGACATCTAGCTCCTCATATCCAACTACCTGCTGGGCATCTTCCACTTGAATTCATCCATTCATTCCATAAACATAGAGTCCCTACTATGTGCTAGGTCCAATGCTAGTTACTGGAGATAAAAGAGGTGAGTAAAATAGACATGAGATTTGAAATCTTAGAACTTATTATTTTAGTAGGAAAAAGACATTAAATATAATATTCTCACAAATAAATACATAATTACACACTGTGATGAGGGCTATGAAAGAAAAGCATAGAGAGCTTAGGGAGTATCACAGTAGCAACTCAAACTCAACTTTTCAAAACTGAAATAATGATGATTCAGTGCAATCTGATCCTCCTCCTTATTTTCACATTATTTCCTATCCCTACATGTATTCAACAAATACTCAACACATTTAATGATTGCCCACTAGGTGCCAAACAATCCCTTCCAACCAGTTGCCCAATCCTGAAACCTGGGAAATCATCCTAGACCACTTCCTCATCCCCCACATCCAATCAATACTAATTCTTAGTAATATCTCTTAAGTCACTTACGTCCACACAATCACATCCATCTCTACTTTACTGCCTTACTTCAGGCCACAAGTATTTGTGCCCTGGATTCCAGCAACAGTTTCTTGGGATTGCTCTGCCTCTGTTTGCTCTTTCCCCTTCTATTTGCCCTTTATAGGGCTCCAGAGTTTATTTCTAAAACACAATTCTGATTATGTTTCTCCCCTGCTTAAAAGCCTTCCAAGACTCCCCACTGTCTTCAGACAAATCCAAATTCCTGTGGAGGAACAAGGTTTGACACTGTGTTTTGATCTGAATCTGCCATCCTTTATTTTAAGCAGTCTACAAGGAGGAAGCTAGGTCCCAACAGTATATAGCTTTATGATTAACAAGAATACCTATACAATATGTATATTGGCAGGTTATTTATCAAAAATCTGCTAGGTTCATTTATAGCTTAGGTGAAAAATTCAATTTCATATATTATATCCATCATATAGATTAAAAAACAATTGCAATATCCTATAACACATGTTTTATCAGCTTTGAAGTCATCATTTGCTTTGTGGTTAAAAGAATCATTCCTGTGAGATTAAACTAAAACTTTGTCATTTAAATAAATATGAGGGTACTCTTTATTACTTTTCAGTAGTTGATGATAACAAGTGATAAAACCTATCATAAACTGAAATATGACCTTGGCTCCACCTAGATAGTCTCCCTTTGTTTATGATGCTCTTCTGTCAACAGAACATTAATCTTCTTTTATTTTATTGAGGAGGAAAATAACTAGCACAGGAGTACTTCAAATTTTCAATTTGTTTCAACAATATTATTCACTCCCAAGGCTTCTCATCAAATACAAATATGATCAATATTTTATTATAATTTTAACCAAAACTGAATTAAAATGGAAGATGAGTAACTTTTTTCTTTTCTTTTTTTTTTTTTTGGCCACACCTCATGGCATACAGAATTTCCCTGACCAGGGGGAAGATGAATAACTTTTATTTCCACACTCTTTAGCTTGGCATGCAATGCTCTGGCCATAGCTTAACTCTTAGTCCCATTTCTCACTATGCCTTCCCTTGAAGTCTGAGTTCTGACCATATGGAACTATTACTGGCAGGTTCCTGAAAGCACCATGCCATTTCTGCTTCTGTGCCTTTGCTGCCTGTACCAATATTGTCCAAGTCTTTAAAAAAATGCTGATGCCACATTAAAAGGATCATACACCATGATCAGGTGGGGTTTATCCCAGGAATGCAAGGATTCTTCAATATACGCAAATCAATCAATGTGATACACCATATTAACAAACTGAAGGATAAAAACCATATGATAATCTCAATAGATGCAGAAAAAGCTTTTGACAAAATTCAACACCCATTTATGATAAAAACACTCCAGAAAGGAGGCACAGAGGGAACTTACTTTAAAATAATAAAGGCTATATATGACAATCTCACAGCCAACATCGTTCTCCATGGTGAAAAACTGAAACCATTTCCACTAAGATCAGGAACAAGACAAGGTTGCCCACTCTCACCATTATTATTCAACATAGTTTTGGAAGTTTTAGCCACAGCAATCAGAGAAGAAATAAAAGGGGGCTTCCCTGGTGGCGCAGTGGTTGAGAGTCCGCCTGCCAATACAGGGGACACGGGTTCGTGCCCCGGTCCGGGAGGATCCCACATGCTGCGGGGCGGCTGGGCCCGTGAGCCATGGTCGCTGAGCCTGCACATCCAGAACCTGTGCTCCACAACGGGAGAGGCCACAACAGTGAGAGGCCCGCCTATCGCAAAAAAAAAAAAAAAAAAAAAGAAATAAAAGGAATCCAAATCAGAAAGAAGAAGTAAAACTGTCACTGTTTGCAGATGACATGATACTATACATAGAGAATCCTAAAGATGCTACCAGAAAACTACTAGAGCTAATCAATGAATTTGGTAAAGTAGCAGGATACAAAATTAATGCATGGAAATCTCCTGCATTCCTATACACTAATGATGAAAAATCTGCAAGAGAAATTAAGGAAACACTCCCATTTACCACTGCAACAAAAAGAATAAAATACCTAGGAATAAACCTACCTAAGGAGACAAAAGACCTGTATGCAGAAAACTATAAGACACTGATGAAAGAAATTAAAGACGATACAAACAGATGGAGAGATGTACCATGTTCTTGGATTGGAAGAATCAACATTGTGAAAATGACTATACTACCCAAAGCAATCTACAGATTCAATGCAATCCCTAATCAAACTACCAATGGCATTTTTCACAGAACTAGAACAAAAAATTTCACAATTTGTATGGAAACACAAAAGACCCCGAATAGCCAAAACAATCTTGAGAAAGAAAAACGGAGCTGGAGGAATCAGGTGCCCTGGCTTCAGACTATACTACAAAGCTACAATAATCAAGACAGTATGGTACTGGCACAAAAACAGAAATATAGATCAATGGAACAGGATAGAAAACCCAGAGATAAACCCATGCACATATGGTCACCTTATCTTTGATAAAGGAGGCAAGAATATACAATGGAGAAAAGACAGCCTCTTCAATAAGTGGTGCTGGGAAAACTGGACAGCTACATGTAAAAGAATGAAATTAGAACACTCCCTAACACCATACACGAAAATAAACTTCAGATGGATTAAAGACCTAAATGTAAGACCAAACACTATAAAACTCTTAGAGGAAAACATAGGCAGAACACCCTATGACATAAATCACAACAAGATCCTTTTCAACCCACCTCCTAGAGAAATGGAAATAAAAACAAAAATAGGGGCTTCCCTGGTGGCACAGTGGTTGAGAGTCCGCCTGTCAATGCAGGGGACACGGGTTCGTGCCCTGGTCCAGGAGGATCCCACATGCCGTGGAGCGGCAGGGCCCGTGAGCCATGGCCACTGAACCTGCGCGTCCGGAGCCTGTGCTCTGCAACGGGAGAGGCCACAACAGTGAGAGGCCCACGTACCGCAAAAAAAATAAAAATAAAAAAATAAACAAATGGGACCTAATGAAACTTAAAAGCTTTTGCACAACAAAGGAAACCATAAACAAGACAAAAAGACAACCCTCAGAATGGGAGAAAATATTTGCAAACGAAGCAGCTGACAAAGGATTAATCTCCAAAATATACCAGCAGCTCATGTAGCTCAATATCAAAAAAACAAAGAACCCAATCCAAAAATGGGCAGAAGACCTAAATAGACATTTCTCCAAAGAAGATATACAGATTGCCAACAAACACATGAAAAGATGCTCAACATCACTAATCATTAGAGAAATGCAAATCAAAACTACAATGAGGGCTTCCCTGGTGGCGCAGTGGTTGGGAGTTCGCCTGCCGATGCAGGGGACACGGGTTCGTGCCCCGGTCCGGGAAGATCCCACATGCCGCGGAGCGGCTGGGTCCGTGAGCCATGGCCGCTGAGCCCGCGCGTCCGGAGACTGTGCTCCGCGGCGGGAGAAGCCGCGGCAGTGAGAGGCCCGCGTACCGCAAAAAAAAAAAAAAAAAAAACTACAATGAGGTATCAACTCACACAGGTCAGAACGGCCATCATCAAAAAATCTACAAACAATAAATGGTGGAGAGGGTGTGGAGAAAAGGGAACCCTCTTGCACTGTTGGTGGGAATGTAAATTGATACAGCCACTATGGAGAACAGTATGGAGGTTCCTTAAAAAACTAAAAATAGAACTACCATACAACTCAGCAATCCCACTACTGGGCATATACCCTGAGAAAACCATAATTCAAAAAGAGGCATATACCACAATGCTCACTGCAGCATTATTTACAATAGCCAGGACATGGAACCAACCTAAATGTCCATCGACAGACGAATGGATAAAGAAGATATGGTACATATATACAATGGAATATTACTCAGCCATAAAAGGGAACAAAATTGGGTCATTTGTAGAGGCGTAGAGGATCTAGAGACTGTCATACAGAGTGAAGTAAGTCAGAAAGAGAAAAACAAATATCGTATATTAATGCATATATGTGGAACCCAGAAAAATGATACAGATGAACCAGTTTGCAGGGCAGAAATAGAGACACAGATGCAGAGAACAAACGTATGGACACTAAGGGGGAAAGTGGTAAGGGTGGGGGGTGGTGTGATGAATTGGGAGATTGGGATTGACATGTATACACTAATATGTATAAAATGGATAACTAATAAGAGCCTACTGTATAAAAAAATAAATAAAATAAAATTCAACAATAAAAAAAAAAAGAGAGAGATGTACCACAATGTTCATTGCAGCACTATTTACAAGAGCCAGGACATGGAACCATCCTAAACGTCCATCAACAGATGAATGGATAAAGAAGATGTGGCACATGTATACAATGGAATATTACTCAGCCATAAAAAGAAATGAAATTGAGTTATTTGAAGTGAGATGGATGGATCTAGCGTCTGTCATATAGAGTGAAGTAAGTCAGAAAGAGAAAAACAAATACCATATGCTAACACATATATATGGAATCTAAAAAAAAAATGGTTCTGAAGAACCTAAGGGCAGGACAGGGATAAAGATGCAGACGTAGAGAATGGACTTGAGGACACGGGGAGGGGGAAGGGTAAGCTGGGACGGAGTGAGAGAGTGGCATGGACATATATACACTACCAAATGTAAAATAGATAGCTAGTGGGAAGCAGCTGCATAGCACAGGGAGATCATCTCCGTGCTTTGTGACCACCTAGAGGAGTGGGATAGGGAGCGTGGGAGGGAGGCTCAAGAGGGAGGTGATATGGGGATATATGTATATGTATAGCTGATTCACTTTGTTATATAGCAGAAACTAACACAACATTGTAAAGTAATTATGTTCCAATAAAGATGTTTAAAAAAAATGCTGATGCCAATAGACAGCTTGGTTTATAAATTCATCTATAACATGTCATTATACTTCTTGATTTGGGTTCATTGCCCCTACTAGACTATAACTTTCTCGGACGTAGAACCCATATCCCTTTTTCTCCACAGAGCCTAGCTAAATGTCCAACACAAATTTTCAATAACTCTTTGTGGAATAAATGAATAAGTTAAAGAATGACTGAATGAACTATATCTTTCCCAAACAGATCATCCTTTTACATGCTGAAAACATCCAGAATAACAACAGGAGCTGGACTGCAAGTCCATGAAGTAGGTTCTACATCTGCAAAGAACTTGAAGAGAGAGACCTAGGGCTGACAGATTACCCAAAGAGGTTGATAGTAGACATAAATAGTAAATGTAAAGGGGATGGTAGATAGCATAAGCCTTGAAGGACAAAGGGGTTTTGCACCTATGAGGATGAAAGCACAAGGGGAAACCAACTGAATGGCAATACTGCCTCCCCGTGGCCCTTGGGATAAAAGCCTCTATACCAGAGCACTTTCACAAAATAATAGCTTTCTCACTTTGAGTGGTTCTGGGCTATGAGATGGGCCAGGCACCTCTTACTTTATCTCATTTAACCCTTACAACAATCCCTTGTAGACACATAGCTTGTAGATTAGGAGTTAATCACACAGACTCTGGAGTCAGGATGTCTGGCTCTCCTACTTACTAGGTTCGTGACCTGGGACAAATTACTTTAATTCTCAGCATATGTCCCCATCTGTAAAATAGGGATAATATTAGTACCTATCACATACATCCTTGACAGCATAGCAAATGCTATATAAACGTTAGCTATTATTATGCCCTTTTGCTTGGTGAGGAAAACTTATGTTAAATAAATCAAGCATACAATAGGAACTCAATAAATAAACTTCCTTTGCTTTCTCCCCTTATGTCTTAGCTCCTTACAGTGTGCCCTCCTTAATGGTCCTGAAATTTAAATCGGGGACTCCCAAATAGCTCAAAGAAGTCAGTTCCTAAAGGGAGCAATAAGGAATCTCCAGTAAAGAAACTGAGAAACCTCCATTAAAAAGCCCAGGGCATGTAGTTCTGGAAAAGAGAACTCTACTGGCACTCTTGTTACTGTTATTATAGTGAAGACCTTCCCAGCAATGAAATTCACTCTACTCAAAACAGGATGCACGGAGATTGTGAAAATCAAATAAGATTTGTGCAGGATGTCACATTTCTAGAAATATTCAAATAAATATGATCTGTCCAGAGCCTATTTTTTACCACTTTGCCCACAGAAGCTAAGGGACCATGATCACTTTCAAGATTGGGCTAATAATAACCTACTAGAGAGTCTATTCCCTCATTGCTTTCCTACTATTATTGTAAAAATAAAATTCATGAAAATGATAGTTTTCAAGTGACACAACACTGATGTGATTATCAGACTGCCCACCCCAGTCCACCTTTGAAATGAGATGTATCTTTACCTGGTAAGACTTATTGGCAGAACTGCACATCGATAGCAAACAGGCTCCTTTCATACTTGTAAAGCTCTCCATGCTTCTGCAAGCTTCCTCTGATTCAGATTTTAGTATTCCTGGGTGTTCTATTTGAGAGACTGAATATACAAACAAACAATGACCAGACCATATTTAAAAACAGAACTCTGACCCACAACCTGCCCGAAGCCTACCCAGGAAACCAACCCCCTTATCTATAATAAACAGCCCAGGAAGCCAGACTGCTTTAAGTCAGACTTGTAGGAAGTCAGACTGCGGTGTCTAGTGATAGTCCAGGAAGCCAAATAAACCATATAACAATCCGCTCAAAATAGCCAGGACTTGATTAACACTTAGGACCAACCAGAGAAAGCCACATATGCACCCCTAACCAATCACATAGGATGCCCCTCTCTTGAGTTAGCCCACCTACAACTTACCCATGAAAACAGGCTTTAATCAGGACATACCTGAAACCTTCCCTTTTTTCACTATTAAGCTTTCCCACTCCTCTGCCTGCCTATGGGTCTCTGCCAAAATACAAGTGATGGTGGCTGACTCCCTTTCTAAATATAGCAAGCTCTTGAATAAAAGCTTTTGCTTTTCTCATTTGGTTGGTCATCATTTATTTCCACATATTGGACCTAGTAATTCTACAAAGAACTAATTTCCAAACCCTCTTTAAAAGATATTGGTTGGGGCTTCCCTGGTGGCGCAGTGGTTGAGAGTCCACCTGCCGATGCAGGGGACACAGGTTCGTGCCCCAGTCTGGGAAGATCCCACATGCCGCGGAGCAACTAAGCCCGTGCGCCACAACTACTGAGCCCATGTACCACAACTACTGAAGCCTGCACGCGTAGAGACCATGCTCCACAACAAGAGAAGCCGCTGCAATGAGAAGCCCGCGCACCGCAACGAAGAGTAGCCCCCATTCTCACAACTAGAGAAAGCCCATGCGCAGCAACGAACACCCAAGTCAGCCAAAGATAAATAAAAATTTTTTTAATCTTAAAAAAGATATTGGTTAACATTGTTTAAATGTGTTGTTTCTAAAACAGTCATAAAGTTAGCAGAGAACATCTCTTTTACTCCATCTTAATAACCTAAATCTATATGCTCCAAGGCTCACCTTTCAGCAGAAAATATCCCTGGAATGGGCGCAGCCTCCTTCTGCCCACGTGAGCAGTGGACATAGTGTCGAAGCGGGCGGGCGGAGACCGCGGGAGCGCCTCCCACGCTCAGTCAGACCTCCAAATGGGAACTACAATTCCCAGTGGCCCCTGCAGAACGCCGGCCGCGGCCACGATGCGCCTGCGCAGTGGCGGGAGCTCCGGCTGTGTGGTTCCCGCCATTTCTCGCGGCAGCCCTCCCTGGGTTCAGTTCCGCGCTTCATGGAGGCCTTTGACCCCGCCGAGCTGCCCGAGCTGCTTAAGCTTTATTACCGGAGGCTCTTTCCCTACGCCCAGTACTATCGTTGGCTCAACTATGGCGGAGGTGATGGAGGCGGGGAGCGGGGTGGGTAGTGGGTTGGGAGGGGAACGTGAGGAGGTTTCAGGAGGGTACCTTGGAATGACAATATGAAGTGCCTCCTGTGCGCCAGGCGTTGTGCCGGGCACCGTCGTGCGTTATCTTGAGCCCTCCCCCTCACCTCTGAGGTGTAAATGGGCCGAGAGAGGTTGTAATGACCAGCCTACGCTACGCATTGTAAGGCAGAGCCGCTGCTCCTATCACTCCTTGGTCAGACTCAAGTGGTCGGACTCACTTTCGGTTTGGTGTTTAGCCAAGGGGGGTTACCGGGTCATAGCATGAAGCTGCAGAGGCGTGATCTGCTCAGGGACAGAGGGGCATCTCCTAAAAGAGGAGAGGTACTTAACTCTTCCCAGGAATTTACTAGTGCCCACCGAGGAAAGAGAGGTGGTATTATATATTGGAAATATTTCTGCATCTTTTTCCTCATTTTTACTTTTCCCTGTTAGATGCGGGATGGTAAACCCCTTCAAATTAGGAACTAGTTCTTGTCTTTTTTTTTTTTTTTTAACATGTAGGACAGTGCTGAGCACAGAGGACTCATTAAAAATATCTTATCATTGGTTAATGTTTTAATGCTCTGAGCTGGGTAATGTACCAAATTAACTTTTAAAGTGTACATTTATTTTGCAGTGGTAAAGAATTACTTTCAACACCGTGAATTTTCCTTCACATTGAAAGATGATATTTACATTCGTTACCAATCCTTCAACAACCAGAGTGATCTGGAAAAGGAGATGCAGAAAATGAATCCGTACAAGATTGATATAGGCGCGGTATATTCCCACAGAGTAAGAAATCGATTTTTTATGTAGAATGGATTGGTGCCCCTAGCATTTTGAGATAAATTTTTAGAGCTTATTTTAGTTGAAGAGCCACAAATTGTCCTTTGATGCTTTACATTACTGACTGGAAATTGTTTGGAAGTGAATTGGTTGTATTCTCACTAGGACAAAAAAAAAGAGTATCTGGCTAAAAGACTAGGAAGTCAGCGTGGTTGAGCACAGAGGGCATTGGAGAGAATAATTCTTGATTTCTCTATTTCTCTCACACCTGTATCTGTTTCACTAGGAAATCTCTTTAGCTCTACCATAATAATATCTAAAATCCAACCACTGCTACTAGTGGTGCTACCATCATCATCACCATCTCTAATCTAAATTACTGTAAAAACTTTCTAACACTTTGCTCCTGTAGACTCTAGACTCTATTCTCAACACAGCAGCCAGAAGGATCCTTTTAAAACAAGTAAGATTGTCATGATTCCTCTGCTCAAAACCATTCTCCAGTGGCTCCCCATTTCACTCCAAGTAAGAGCCCCTCTCTCCAGCTCAGTCACTCCTCACCTGCCACACTGGCCCGTGCTCAAGCAGTTTCCACTGCCTAGAACCCATTTCCCCAAATATCTTCTTGGTTCATTCCCTCACCTCCTTCAAGTCCTTACTCAGTGAGGCCTCTGCAGCCTGCCGTTCTTCCTACCCGCTCACCTCACTGATACATTCTAAGTGCCTAGAATACTGCTAGGCAGACAGTACACAGTAATTATCTGTTGAATGAATGAACATACCAAAATTTCCCTTCTTTCTCTCCTTAAAAATACACACATGGTGGGGAAAATATACACATGAAATAATAGCTTTTGTATGGAGCTTTTTCATGTGTTGTATAACTTGTTTTTCATAGCAATCCTCATTATTCTTTTTACAAAGGAGAACTTCGATAATTTGCCTTAGGTCACACAACTTCTAAATGAGGGAGGTGGGACCTGAATCCAGGTTTTCTGACTCTAAATCCCAGGGGAAGGGGAGAAGAAGAGGTAAGAGAAGGCAGGCAGGGAAAACGCTTTGGAACAGTTGACTCCTCTTCAGAGGTGGAGGTTAAAGCTGTAGGCTCTGTAGAAGGGTCAAGTTGTCACTCTGCTCCTTCTCCCTTGCACAGAAAGGGGGGGATAGTGTCATTTTTTTAATTGGACCAAGACAGAGGCATCTATACACCTTTTTTTTTTTTTTTTTGCAGTACGCGGGCCTCTCACTGTTGTGGCCTCTCCCATTGCAGAGCACAGGCTCTGGACGTGCAGGCTCAGCAGCCATGGCTCACGGGCCCAGCCGCTCCGCGGCATGTGGGATCTTCCCAGACCGGGGCAAGAACCCGTGTCCCCTGCATCAGCAGGCGGACTCCCAACCACTGCGCCACCAGGGAAGCCCCTATACACCTTTTTTGTGTGTTTTGTTTGTGATTTTTATCAGTTATATATGCATGTAGTTTACAGAATCAACTACTATTAATTAGGCTTTTTCTTTTTTAAGGTCTCCTACTTTTCCCCCTAGTTTTTGCTCCCCAGAGACAAGCATTTTCTTTTTGCTGATTGTTAAGGTATTTGCCTCCTTGTCTCTAAATAACATGATTATATTTCTTCTGTTTTTCCATTCTAAGCATTATCTACTGACCTTCCACTCTGGCAGATGAGAGTTTAGGGTTTTTTTAGTCTCACCCCCTACCCTCACCACACAGAGAACCTTCCTATTACCACATGCTCTTAGTATGTTTGTTAAAAATTAGGATTAGATCACTAATTCAACCCCAAACTGCTAATTATATAAATCTCCCAATGTACTCAGATCCATCAAGTATTTTGTCAGTTTCATCCTGAAGAAATTTCTCCTGCAGGCTTCTTAACTCCAATCTGGATTGATTCCTCTCTAAGCCTGACGGGTAAATATGATTTTTTTTTTTTTTTTTTTTTTGCTGTACGTGGGCCTCTCACTGTTGTGGCCTCTCCCGTTGCAGAGCACAGGCTCCAGATGCACAGGCTCAGCGGCCGTGGCTCATGGGCCCAGCCGCTCCGTGGCATGTGAGATCTTCCCAGACCGGGGCACAAACCGGTGTCCGCTGCATTGGCAGGCGGACTCTCAACCACTGTGCCACCAGGGAAGCCCCTAAATATGATCTTGTAATCACCCTGGTTTCCTTTCACCTCTCTCCTGTGATCCTTGTTGCCTAGATCCTATGTTCTCTTTTTGGTTTACTCCCTTGTTTTGGTGGAGCACATCCTCCAGGAGCTTCCAAAGAAAAGGTGCATGGAAGACAAAATATTTCATACCTTCAGTATCTGGAAAATGTCTTCATTCTATCTTTATGCTTAACTAATGATTGAGTTTGTAAATCATTTTCCCTCAGAATTTTGAAGACATTGCTACATTATCTTCCAGCTTCCATGTTAAGAAGACTAATGCCATTCTGATTCCTGTTCCATTGTGTTGGACCTGGAAGCTCTTAGGATTTTCTTTTTAAAAAAAAAAAAAAAAAAACATTTTTTATTTCTTTAAAGTTGTATCTATTTTATTTATTTTTGGCTGCATTGGGTCTTCGTTGCTGTGTGCGGGCTTTCTCTAGTTGTGGCAAGCGGGGTCTACTCTTCGTTGCGGGGCGCCGGCTTCTCATTGAGGTGGCTTCTCTTGTTGCAGAGCACGGGCTCTAGGCACATGGGCTTCAGTAGTTGTGGCTCGCGAGCTCTGGAGCGCAGGCTCAGTAGTTGTGACGCACGGGCTTAGTTGCTCCACGGCATGTGGGATCTTCCCGTACCAGGGCTGGAACACGTGTCCCCTGCATTGGCTGGCGGATTCTTAACCACTGCGCCACCAGGGAAGCCCCACTCTTAGGATTTTCTATCTATGCCCTCTGTCCCTAATGGTGTACCTTGGTGTACATCTTTTTTCATCTATTGTGCTAGATACCTGATGGACCCATATGATCATGAGCTCGTATCCTTCAATCCTGGGAAATTTTCCTTTTTTTTTTTTTTCTTTAATAGATCTTTATTGGAGTATAATTGCTTCACAATACTGTGTTAGTTTCTGTTGTACAAGAAAGTAAATCAGCCATATGCATACATATGTCCCCATATCCCCTCCCTCTTGAGCCTCCCTCTCCCACCCCTCTAGGTCATCGCAAAGCACCGAGCTGATCTCTCTGTGCTATGCTGCTGCTTCCCACTAGCTAACTATTTTACATTCGGTAGTGTATATATGTCAGTGCTACTCTCACTTTGCCCCAGCTTCCCCCTCCCACCCTGTGTCCTCAACTCCATTCTCTATGTCTGCATCTTTATTCCTGCCCTACAACTAGGTTCATCAGCACCATTTTTTTTTTTTTAGATTCCATATATATGCGTTAGCATATGGTATTTGTTTTTCTCTTTCTGACTTACTTCACTCTGTATGACAGACTCTAGGTCCATCCACCTGACTACAAATAACTCAATTTTGTTTCTTTTTATGACTGAGTAATATTCCATTTTGTATATGTGCCACATCTTCTTTATCCATTCATCTGTCGATGGACATTTAGGTTGGTTCCAAGTCCTGGCTATTGTAAACAGTGCTGCAGTGAACATTGTGGTACATGTCTCTTTTTTTTTTTTTTTTTTTTTTTGAGGTACGCAGGCCTCTCACTGTTGTGGCCTCCCCCATTGTGGAACACAGGCTCCGGATGCACAGGCTCAGCAGCCATGGCTCACAGGCCCAGCCGCTCTGCGGCACGTGGGATCTTCCCGGACCGGGGCACGAACCCGTGTCCCCTGCATCAGCAGGGAGACTCTCAACCACTGCGCCACCAGGGAAGCCCTTTCTTCCTATTTTTTAGTCTCCTTTTTCTCTACTTTCTGGGCAATTTCCTTAAAAGTTTTTAATTTCTGCTATTATATTTTCATTTCCAAGAACTTTTTTTAGTACATCCTGTACTTTTTTCATTGATACATCTTCTCTCACTGAGGATATCAATGATAGTTTTTAAAAATTTTTTCTGTTCCACAGGCTCTTTTCTCTAAAAGTGCATTTTTTCTGTTTTTTTCCACTCTTTCATATCAGAGGTTTTCCTCATATGTCTGGTAATTTCTTGCTTGTTGCTTCTATTTAAGAATAGAGTACTAAAAAGCTGATTGGAGACTCTATACATGGCTGAGATTTCTTTACTACAGAGTGATCTGGCTGGGCTGTTTTATTGGGGTGAATCTCTGATGTCAATTTCTCTAGATCTTTGCTAGAATGAAAACTCCAGTTGATCACTAATCTATTCCTAGAGCCTAATAACAGTGCCTGACACACTTGGACAGAGTTTTCAGAAAGGAATCTTCCCGTTTCCTGCCTGGGGTGTTAGTGGAAGGGTACAGAGGAGAGGGCTGCATCTCAGCATTCCCCATGTAAAGGTCTAATTAATCCTCTGAATATCTGTACAACACATCCTTCTTCAACTGTGCCTGTTGTCCCCTCCCCAGCCCAGAGACGCTCTGTTTTATGCTCTGCAGATAATAATTCAGGTATCTGGGCCTCCCTGGTGGCGCAGTGGTTGAGAGTCCGCCTGCCGATGCAGGGGATACGGGTTCGTGCCCCGGTCCGGGAGGATCCCATATGCCGCGGAGCGGCTGGGCCCGTGGGCCATGGCCGCTGAGCCTGCGCATCCGGAGCCTGTGCTCCGCAACGGGAGAGGCCACGGCAGTGAGAGGCCCGCGTATCGCAAAAAAAAAAATAATAATAATAATTCAGGTATCTTTGCCAGGGAAATGGAAGCACAGTCACCTAGCTCCACAGAGTAAGTGTAGCACTATGGGGAACTAACTGCTTCATAAGTAGATTTTAAATCAATCCTCTTGTTTTTAATCTCACCTCCAGAGATACCTGTTGTCACCTATTCCTGAGACTTTTGGGGATACTGAGGTGTAAATTGGGTTCCTTCTTATCCTTTACTGAGAGCTGAAGATTCAGTTTTTTGGTTCTCCTTATAAAAATTGTGGTATTGTCTCCTCTCTGGTTCTTTTTTTTTTTTCCCCCAGGACACCTCTTTATTGTGTTAGAAGAGGTTGGTTACAACAGTTTCTCTAGACATGGAAGGCAACACTGTCCCCAGACCCAGGGGGACCAGAAAATTTATAGCATCAGAGGGAAGCCAGGGCAGGAAGCCAGAGCCTACTGAGGACAGAGCTGGCCTTAAGACCAGAATATTTTCTTCCCCCTGCTCCTTACCTGAGCCCAGGGTTCTTGCCCCAGCTTCAGCTGCCAAGACATCATCCTTCACCCCAAGATCCTCCTAGCTACCACAATTCAACAAAGGTGCAGTTGGGGAACTTAAGGGTGGGAGTACAGGCTGTGCCCCTAGCCCTGAGGTATCCAGTGCCCATCCCTCAGCCAGCTGTGCCTCCTGGGGAGGGGCCTGGTCATGCAGGTCAGGCAGGGAAAGGGGCTGCTCGGGTCAGCACCAGGCCCCTCTCTGGTTCTTTTTTAAAAGACTTACACCAATGAACGTACTTACAAAACAGAAATACAGTCACAGGGACTTCACTGGCAGTCCAGTTGTTAAGACTCTGCACTTCCAACGCAGGGGATGAGGGTTTGATCCCTGGTCGGGGAACTAAGATTCCATATGCTGTGGGGCGCAGCCAGAAAAAAAAAGGAAATAGAGTCATAGATGTAGAAAACAAACTTACGGTTACCAGGGGGGAAAGGAGCGTGGAGGGATAAATTGGGAGATTGGAATTGACATATACGCACTACTACATATAAAATAGATAACTAATAAGGACCTACTATATAGCACAGGGAACTCTACTCAATACTCTGTAATGACCTATATAGGAAAAGAATCTAAAGAGTGGATAGGGACTTCCCTGGCGGCCCAGTGGTTAAGACTCTGCACTTCCACTGCAGGGGGCTCAAGTTCCATCCCTGGTCGGGGAACTAAGACCCCACATGCCAAAAAAAAGATAAAAAAGAGTGGATAGGGGCTTCCATGGTACGCAGTGGTTGAAAATCCACCTGACAGTGCAGGGGACACGGGTTCAATCCCTGGTCCGGGAAGATCCCACATGCCGTGGAGCAACTAAGCCTGTGTGCCACAACTACTGAGCCTGTGCTCTAGAGCCTGTGAGCCACAACTACTGAGCCCGCGAGCCGCAACTACTGAAGCCCACGCGCCTAGAGCCTGTGCTCCACAACTAGAGAAGCCACCACGATAAGAAGCCTGTGCACTGCAACGAAGAGTAGCCCCCGCTCACCACAGCTAGAGAAAGCCCTCACGCAGCAACGAAGACCCAACACAGCCAAAAATAAATAAATTAAATAAATAAAAATTTTTTTTAAAGTGGATATATGTATATGTAAAACTGATTGACTTTGCTGTACAGCAGAAACTAACACATTTTAAATCAACTATACTTCAGTAAGAATTAAAAAGTAAGTGAATGAATAAAAGACTTGTGCCTTTCTTTAAAAAAAAAAAAAACTTTTATTTGTGCACAGGTTTAGAGGAAGCCAAATTAGTATTTGTATTCAGTCCACCTTCTTTACCAGGTAGTCCATCGCCTCAAAGGAGATTACTTACAGCTTGAACCAGACTAATTGAGAGATCTTTTTGAATTATTGAAAATTTTCAAATACATTTCTATTACTTATATGTCCAGTAACAATTAAAGGTCCTTAAAATACCTTGCAGTAGGGCATTAATTATTTGTATGTACTTTTCCTTATCAGAAACCTAAAAACTCATTGTTATGATTTCTATTGATCAACAAATGTTTATTATACAATGTCATATATATCAATTATATCTCAATAGAACTAGAAAAAAATATGGTAATATGTATTTATCTCATCTTGTTTTAAGTAGATGAAAGTTACACTGTCATCAGTTCTGGATGTACAGGATCGAGTCAGTGAGCTTCAGCTGACATAGACTTGGCATTATATGGTTTCTTTACTTCTCTTTGGCCACTTTTACTGTGTAGGTAGAAAATAAGCATATCTGGCAGCATGGCAGCTCTTATAGAAACTGATTGTTATTCTGTACTTGTAGCCCAATCAACACAATACAGTGAAGCTGGGAGCTTTCCAGGCTCAGGAAAAAGAACTGGTGTTTGACATTGACATGACAGACTACGATGATGTGAGGAGATGTTGTAGGTGAGTTCCACATGTTTTGATGGTAGGTGGGTGGTATCACTGACAATGAGTAATGATGATTCTACTCCAGTTCTGCAGACATATGTTCTAAGTGCTGGACCCTCATGACGATGGCCATACACATCATTGACCGAGCATTGAAGGGCAAGTATTAACAGTATCTGAGTGGGGTCAAACGCGAGAATCTGTTTTCCTCTGAATATTAACCTATCTACACCATTTTATAGTCAAATGTCATAAATTCCTAACATGTTTCTTTGAAACATATGGTAGGGAAAATAAAAGATTAGAATAAAGTTGTAGTTAAAACTTTGATAAAGCTATTGATCAAATCATTTAATTTTTTTCCCAATTCAATCATCTATTGAGCAACTCTTGCAAGCTAGGTACTGTGCTAGATGAGGGAACTATGAAAGATAATAATTCTTACCTCAGGTAGGTTATGCAGTCTAAGGAGGAAACAAGAAAATTCAGGATTACATATGCATTAATATGCACGGGATGCTATGGGGATATGGAACAGCAGGAGTGCATACAGGAATGGGAAGAGATTAGATGAGAAAAGGCTTCCTAGAAGAGGTGATGATGAGGATGATAATGATAATAATAATAGCTAACTCTTATATAGGGGGCTTATGATGTACCAGGCACTATTCCAAACACTTTAAATTTATTAACTCTCTTAATATCCCTAGACTGGGTCTTTAGAGATAAATGGCAGTTGGTCAGGGAGAGAAATGGAAGTACTGGGGCATGAAGACATTCTTAGCAGAGAGACCAGGATAGGTAAAGAACTGAAGGCAAGAGCATGGGGGGCATGGGAAACTATTGGGTTGGCCAAAAAGTTCATTCAGAGTTTTCTGTAAGAGGTTACAAACGACCCGAACGAACTTTTTGGCCAACCCAATACAAATAACGTACAGTTGACCCTTGAACAACATGGGTTTGAACAGCGCATGTCCACTTATACAGATTTTTTTTCAATAGTAAATTCTACAGTACTATATGATCTGTAGTTGGTTAAATCTGCAGATGTAGAACCGTAAACACAGAGGAACTGATGCAGAGGAACTGTTTCTATGGAGGGCCCACTATAAGTTATACATGGATTTTCAACTGGGGAGCGCTGGCTCCCCAATCCCCACTTTGTTCAAGGGTCAGCTGTAATATAGTTAAGATGAGTACCTGTGGGTAAGAGGTTAAAAAAATGATGCTAAAGAAGTAAGCAAGAACCAGGAATTCATAGATTTGTTTTAAAACCTATTTTTTCTCCCCTCCTCAGAGGACTTTGGATTTAAACATCGTCTCTGGGTATATTCTGGAAGGAGAGGTGTTCATTGCTGGGTCTGTGATGAATCAGTTAGAAAACTGTCCTCTGCAGTACGTTCTGGGATAGTTGAATATTTGAGTGTTGTAAAGGTAAGGTCTTCTTAATGATATTTACATTTCTTTGTTTGCTAGATATTACCAAGCCTGGTATGTTTAGTAACAAAATTAAACTATCTTTTAAGAATTTGTATTTCAGAGTAGATGATTTTACCAGTAGATCAATTAAAGTCATAGTAGCTATGGGCTTCCCTGGTGGCGCAGTGGTTGAGAGTCTGCCTGCCGATACAGGGGACACGGGTTCGTGCCCCGGTCCAGGAAGATCCCACATGCCGCAGAGCGGCTGGGCCCGTGAGCCATGGCCACTGAGCCTGCGCGTCCGGAGCCTGTGCTCCGCAACGGGAGAGGCCACAACAGTGAGAGGCCCACGTACCGGAAAAAAAAAAAATCATTGTAGCTACATTTTTTAAGATGATTCATATTTTGCTGTTAAGCATCCTCCTTTGTGGCATAAGGAAGATTAGTTTACTTTTCTGGTTCAAGTATGTCAAGTAAAGTTAACCCAGAAAGTTACATGTATTGAGACTATATAAAATGGCATCCAAGGTTCTATACTTTGACAGAATTTACTCAATATCTTTAGAACACGTTAAAGAAAGTTTTAATTATTTATGTTACATAATATACACAAAGTGTTTTTTTGATGGTTTGTTTTTCAGGGTGGTCAAGATGTTAAAAAGAAAGTTCACCTAAGTGAAAAAATTCATCCTTTTGTCAGGTCTGTTGGAAAAGACTCCATAAAGTTTAAGTTGTGTCTGATTTACCTGCATGTGCTTTTAGAATTACCTGATTAATTTTCTCTGCTGGGGTAGCATTTTACAATAATAATAGCTAGAGTTAATTGAGTGTCTATTTTATATGCTCCAGTATTCATGATAGGTGCTTCACAAATATTCTCATTGGTCTTCACAACGACCTCATTAGATACATGATGGTATCTCCATTTACAGATGAGAGAAGTGAGATTTGGAGAGATTGTATAATTTGCTTGGCTTCACACAAGTAATTATTAAATTCAGGATTCATGTCCTGGTCTGCTTGATTCCACTGAATTCACTACTTCTCCAAGATAATGGAAAGAGGATTTGCATTAGGAGTAAGAATCCCTATTCTACCAGTTTAATACAACCTTGATAAATATTAGAGCCTCTGTTTCTTATCAGTATAGGGAGAACAATGTCTGCTCCATCTATCTCACAGAGTTGTGGCAAAGATAAAATGAAACAGTAGAGGGACTTCTCTGGCGGTCCAGTGGTTAAGACTCTGCGCTTCCACTGCAGGGGGCGCAGGTAAATAAATAAACAGTATATGTGAAGTCTGTTTTCAAACTGCTAAGCACTATATAAGTGTTGAGATGTTAAAGCAAGCAATTCAGAGTAGAAACTATAGACTGTGTCCCACATCCTACTACTGATGTATTATTATGCTGTCCTAACTTGGTTGCTTTCCACCCTTGTTACATACTAATGATGCTATTACCTTCTAAATTGTGGAGTTTAAAAAGTAAACATTTCTTGAATATCTAGTCTAAACCAAGTACTATGCTAGGTTCTTTCCCCTCAGAGTGTCTCATTTAACTCTTATAATCCTGTGAAGAGATGTAATTCCAGTTTTACCTAGTTAAGTTTTAGAAGTTCAGTGAAAATAAGTACTAGCCTTCCAAGTGGACAAAAGCCATGTGGCATATGTGTTGCTAATAGTGTTGGGCTTTGTTATTGTTACTCCTACAGAAAATCTATAAACATAATAAAAAAATACTTTGAAGACTATGCCTTGGTCGATCAAGATGTTCTTGAGAATAAAGAAAGCTGGGATAAGATTTTAGCCCTTGTTCCTGAAAATATCCTTTCCCAAGACCATTTCTATGTGAGCTACTTGTATTGATGTATGATATTATAAATGTGTTCTGCCTACATATTCTCATATGCTTATAAGTCTAATGTTTTTACACAAAACATCTCCTGTGTTTCTGCGTTTTTTAATTTCTAGTCTGGAATACAATAAGAAGAGAGGCTGTTTTGTAAATAAATTTCCTCATTTTGGAAGTTGATCCTCCTAAAATTAATGACTACTTAAAGGATGTGGGATCATCCTCAAAATATGTACAGACCAGGGACCAGTTTTACCTTAAACTTTACAGTTATTTTGGCATTCTTTTTTATATCTAATGTAGTTTAACAGGGGAATTTCTCTAAGGATATGTGTTTAATATTTGCATTTTAGAAAACAATAATTACTTTCTATGTGAACTTTAGATATCCTTGTGGTAATACATACTGAAAATAAGTTGTTCATTGATGTGCCCTAAATGAGTGTGTTCCTTAATGACCCATCACCAATGCATGATGAACTTCAACAAAGCTTCCAAAAGCATCACAATTCACTTCAGCGCTGGGAGCATTTGAAGAAAGCAGCCAGCAGATGTCAGGTATATTCCATTGAAATCTGTATTACAAATACAATAATGCAGTTTTTAATTAAATTCTGATTGTTTTGCCTACTAAGTTAAAGATGGTTGAAGATCACTTTTTAACCACTTTAAAGAAATCCTCAAAAATTCCTACTGATCCTCATGCTGGATTTGCATCTGCTTTTAGAATAACAGCAAAAATGACAAATGTGGACCCTGGCTGGAGTGGGAGATCATGCTCCAGTACTGTTTTCCACGACTGGATATCAATGTTAGCAAAGGAATCAATCATTTACTGAAGAGCCCTTTTAGTGTTCATCCTAAAACAGGTACTATGTAAAGAAAGTAAGGAAAATAAAAGAAAAATCAAAGTTATTTTTTGTTTTAGAAAGCATATCACTGGGTGTGAATATCTGAAATAGTAAAGGTTGAAGAATTGTTCTGTCAGCTAATGCCCGCGTTCACTGACTTTTCAATTGTTGATTAGTAGCTGCCTGATGAGTTTCCACTATGTAAATAATTTTTAGTTGGGTTTCTGAGGTTTATTGTTAGAAGTAGAGTTGGAGAGGAACTTAGAAATCACAGAACAGTAGCTCTCATTGTACAGATGAGAAAACAATGGCCCAAGAGGTTAAAGTGACTTGTCCACAGTCTTAAAACAAATTGTGGGGAATACCCTGGTGGTCCAGTGGTTAGGACTTGTTGCTGTCACTCATGGGGCCTGGGTTCGATCCCTGGTCAGGGAACTAAGATCCTGCAAGCCTCGCAGCGCAGCCAGCAACAGACGTATTGTGTCAGAGCTAGTAATAGAGTTCAGTTCTTAAAACTCAAAGTTCCATGCTTTTTCCACTATGCTGCCTCCCTCAGTTCTTTTTCAATAGATTTAGCTTTCCTCTTTCACATTTCTCTTAGATAAGATTTGATGGACTGAAACTGACTTTAAAATAAATATGGCAGTGGCTATATTGGAATAAACTTTGCCCCATCCAAACGGGACACAATTAAAGAAGTATCTAGTCCTTTTTAGTGTCAACAATCCAACTCTGCCATTTGCTATGGGATGTTAAGCAAATTACTCTTGGTTTTAGCATTTGTAAAATGGAGATAATAATAGTACCTACCTCAGTGGGTTATGGTGAAGATCTAAAATACAAAGTGCTTAGAAAAGCATCTGTTGGGGCTTCCCTGGTGGCGCAGTGGTTGAGAGTCTGCCTGCTAATGCAGGGGACACGGGTTCGTGCCCCAGTCCGGGAAGATCCCACATGCCGCGGAGCGACTAGGCCCGTGAGCCACAACTACTGAGCCTGCGCGTCTGGAGCCTTTGCTCCGCAACGAGAGAGGCCGCGATAGTGAGAGGCCCGCGCACCGCGATGAAGAGTGGCCCCCGCTTGCCACAACTAGAGAAAGCCCTCGCACAGAAATGAAGACCCAACACAGCCATAAATAAATAAATAGATAGATACATAGATAGATAGATAGTCAAGCATTTGAAGCCCTTAAAAAAAAAGAAAAGTGTCTGTCGTATATTCAGTACTCCCAAATTGGGACTTCCCTGGTGGTCCAGTGGCTAAGACTCCACGCTCCCAATGTAGGGGACCTGGGTTTGATCCCTGGTCAGGGAACTAGATCCCACATGCCACAACTAAGAGTCCACATACTGCAACTAAAGATCCCGCATGCCATAACGAAGATCGAAGATCCCACGTGCTGCAACTAAGACCCGGTGCAGCCAAATAAATAAATGATTTTTAAAATTAATTAATTTATTATTTTTTTAACATCTTTATTGGAGTATAATTGCTTTACAATGGTGTGTTAGTTTCTGCTTTATAACAAAGTGAATCAGCTATACATATACATATATCCCCATATCTCCTCCCTCTTGCATCTCCCTCCCATCCTCCCTATCCCACCCCTCTAGGTGGTCACAAAGCACGAGCTGATCTCCCTGTGCTATGTGGCTACTTCCCACTAGCTATCTATTTTACCTTTGGTAGTGTATGTATGTCCTGGCCACTCTCACTTCATCCTAGCTTACCCTTCCCCCTCCCCGTGTCCTCAAGTCCATTCTCTACATCTGCGTCTAAAAATATGGAACGCTTCACGAATTTGCGTATCATCCTTGTGCAGGGGCTATGCTAATCTCTCTATCGTTCCAATTTTAGTATATGTGCTGCCAAAGCACGCACTAAATTTACTTACTTTATTTATTTTTGGTTGCATTGGGTCTTCGTTGCTGCACGTGGCTTTCTCTAGTTGCGGCGAGCAGAGGCTACTCTTCGGTGCATGGGCTTCTCATTGCGGTGGCTTCCCTTGCAGACCATGGGCTCTAGGTGCGGGGGCTTTAGTAGTTGTGGCACACAGGCTCAGTAGTTGTGGCTCGTGGGCTCTAGAGCGCAGGCTCAGTAGTTGTGGCACATGGGCTTAGTTGCTCCACGGCATATGGGATCTTCCTGGAGCAGGGCTCGAACCCGTGTCCCCTGCACTGACAGGAGGATTCTTAACCACTGTGCCACCAGGGAAGTCCCATAAATAATTTTTTTTAAATACTCCCAAGTTGCCTTGTTTCCTTTAATAATCTACAGTGACTCTGTAGTGTATACATTTATACAGCCCCTTTTCAGACCTGCCAACACATAGGTGTCTTTTCAATTTCAGCAAATAACTCAAGGTAATGAAATGAACTATTTCCATCTATTCTATTCCATTTTGAGGACTCTAAATTTGAGACTGTTGTACTTAAATATAGGAGGATTTAGGGAAGAGGAAGATAGAAATAAAAGTAGAAATAACAGCAACTAGGTAATAGCTCAACAGTCTTTCACATCTATTTTTTGGTGTTTTGTTAAGAGAAATATAAGGCACACCTAATGTGCCTAAATACTGTTCTTAACAGATGAGTCTAACCCTCTTTCTAAGTCTTAGATTAAAATTTTAGCCAAAAATAACTCATAGGAGACAGTTTATAATGATCTGTATTCCAAAGTCTTCAGTTTATAACTTTTGGTTCTCACAGGTCGCATTTCTGTGCCTATTGATTTACAGAAAGTGGATCAGTTTGATCCATTTACTGTTCCAACCATAAGGTATGTTCCAGATCACTGATCACTCCTTTTTTGTTTCTAATTGTTGTTCTAAATGTGACGTATGTTGGATTAGATCCCTTCAAGAGAGGCAGCTTCTCTGAGGCTGTATGATGATGCCCTAGCAGAGCAACATTTCCTAATGAGTTCCATAGAACACAAGTTTTTCAGCTGCTATTATGCAAAAAAGGAGTTCAAATAAGTTTGGGAAATGCTGACTTAAGCAGATTAAAAGTTCTTTACTGCAAAATTTCCTGGTCTTTAATATGCTAATGTGCTTGGAAAACTCCAAGAAGAGATTATGGTTTTTAGAATATCCCAAATTTAGTTGGCCACATAATTTTTTCACAGAAAATCTTGTGAGATTCATGTGCTTTCATACACTGGGTAATGTTGACCAAGAACCAACTTTAAAAATCTTATTCTACTATCTGTAGTTCCATTTGCCATGAATTGGATGTTATTTCTACTAAAGAAGAAGAAAAAGAGAACGGAGCTGAATCTGATATCAAACATAGAACCAGAGGTAGGTTAATATATTGAAGTCTCACTTTAACATAATCTTTCTATATAGACATCTTTCTATGACTCCAGTAATTAACTCGCCTTGGATTCAGACCAGAATAGATCAATGTTTATCCTGAAACCAGCTCAGTAACAAATAATATTATAGCAATGTTTCTGCCCCTCATCAATTGCCCAAATGGTGCTGTTGAATCCAATTTGAGTCAACAAATATTCACAAGTAACATCTGAATGCTAGGATCTGTATTGTAAGATTAAATTGTCAGTTGGTTTTGATAGTTGTTTGACTCTCACAGTCTTTTTTTTTTTTTTAAACAGCAGGTTCTTATTAGTTATTCATTTTATACATATTAGTGTATATATGTTAATCCCAATCTCCCAATTCATCCCACCACCACCACCACCCCCCGCCACTTCCCCCGCTTGGTGTCCATACGTTTGTTCTCTACATCTGTGTCTCTGTTTCTGCCCTGCACACCAGTTCATCTGTACCATTTTTCTAGGTTCCACATATATGCATTAATATACGATATTTGTTTTTCTCTTTCTGACTTACTTCACTCTGTATGAGAGTCTTTAGATCCATCCACGTCTCTACAAATGACCCAATTCCGTTTCTTTTATGGCTGAGTAATATTCCATTGTATATATGTACCATGTCTTTATTCATTCATCTGTCGATGGGCATTTAGGTTGCTTCCATGACCTGGCTATTGTAAATAGTGCTGCAATGAACATTGGGGTGCATGTGTCTTTTTGAATTATGGTTTTCTCTGGGTATATGCCCAGTAGTGAATCTCACAGTCTTATATTCAACAACTATTTATTTAACAACTACTATATATGCAATATTTTGTTCTCTACTTTGTTTTTATATCTAGATGAGTGTTCTGTTAAATACATATCTAAACTGTGATTGAATTGTATATTCAAGAATTTGAAGGAGCTGGGAATATAAAACTTCCTGTTAGTGAAAGTCATATATTCTTATACCAATACCCAAGAGACACTATAGCAGTAGAGTCCAAGAGCACTTTCTGTGATGATGCAAATGTTATGCATGGCCCAAATGGTAATCACTAGCCATATGTGGCTTTTGAGCACTTGAAATGTGAGAAACTGGATTTTTAATTTCATTTAACTTTAATTTAAATAGCCTCATGTGGCTGGTGACTACTGTAATGGGCAGTGCAGATCTCTCATCTCTGACCTTTTTAGTCAAATGTTGCTACCCTTCTTTCAGAATCCAAGTTCGAATATCACTTCATATATTCTAGCTCTAACATAATACGTAAACAGGTACCTTCCACCATCATTATTTGTAAATGGTTACAAGCATTCTGTTTAAAATATTGGAAAAAAGTCTCCAACATAAATAAACTGGATAATAATAAACTGGAAAAAAGAACTCAGGGAAAATAGACAATGCAAGGAACAAAGTAAACCTTTTTTAAAAAAACCAATATCTGGTCTTCCCTAGTGGAGTGGTGGTTAAGAATCCTCCTGCCAGTGCAGGGGACGTGGGTTCGAGCCCTGGTCCGGGAAGATCCCACATGCCACGGAGCAACTAAGCCCCTGCACCACAGCTACTGAGCCTGTGCTCTAGAGCCTGCAGGCCATGGCTGCTGAGCCTGCGGGCCACATCTATTGAAACCTGCACACCTAGGGCCCTGCGCACCTAGGGCCCATGCACAACAACAAAGACCCAACACAACCAAAAACAAAAATAAATAAAATAAATAAATTTATATTAAAAAGAAAAAAGATATCCTCAGAGAATAAGAGAAGATAGTGTATCCATGAAACAAGACCAGAATGCTATGAAAAAGAAACACTCAGAGAACAAGAAAGAGGTCTTAAAAATCAAAAAAATCACCATTTGAATAAAAAATTCAATGGAAGAGCTGGAAGAGAAAAGTTGAGATTTCCCAGAAAGTAATACAAAAAAGACAAGTCAGCTTTTTTAAGGAGGAAAAAGATAAAATTAAAGACTGGTTCAGGAGGTCTAATATCTGACAGAAAAAGAATAAATAAAACAGGGAGGAAAAAATTGTCAAAATTATATAGGACAACATCCCAGAAATGAGCCCTTTGTTGAAAGGGCTCAGCATAATAAGAATGATGTGCCTACACCAAGGCACATCATCTTGAAATTTAACACTGAGAATTAGGAGAAGATCTTAAGAGCTTTCAGACCCCTTCCTACTATCCCTCCCCAACAAAAAAGCCATAAAGCTAGGAAGAATGGCCTTAGATTTCTAAATAACAATGGAAGTATTCATTTTTAGAAGTGAATGCTAGGAAAGAAAAAAGTAGTTGCTATTCAAGAAGATGGGGAGGTCAGAATTAGGGCAGGAGGCTGCTATTTTTTCCACTGTAAACCTGTTAGGACTATTTTACTTTTTTTAACCAAGTGCATATATTCCGTAACACAACTTTTTAAATTTAATATTATCTCTTTGTGGACGTCTTTCTCCTTTGTTCAGAGGTTTTAAGCAAGCAAGTTTTGGCTCCCTATAACGAGAAGCTTTGTAATAAATACAAGTGTTCAAACATAAACTGCACTGCCTATCATTTCAAGTATTCATAAAGTATTCAGTAAATCAGGGATGCTCTAGAGGTAGTGGGAGGCTGGAATAGGTGATATGTAAGTTCCTTATTTTTTCTTTAGTTTCTGTGATTCTAAGCTTTGTCCATTTTCAGATTAGTACCATTTGCTCCTTCCCTTCTACTTCGCAAATCCTGGAATGTTCTCCACTCTCCTCTCTATCTAATTAAATCTTTTTTCTGAGACCTAGTTCATAGCCACCTCAGTCAACTTTGATTGGTCAACTCTTTTTTTCTTTTTTTTTTTAAATTTATTTATTTATTTATTTTTGGCTGTGTTGGGTCTTCGTTGCTGCGTGTGGTGTTTCTCTAGCTGCGGCGAGCAGGGGCTACTCTTCGTAGGGGTGCACAGGCTTCTCATTGCGGTGGTTTCTCTTGTTGCGGAGCACAGGCTCTAGGCGCGTGGGCTTCAGTAGTTGTGGCACGCGGGTTCAGTAGTTGTGGCGCACAGGCTTTGTTGCTCCGCAGCATGAGGGATGTTCCTGGACCAGGGCTTGAACCCATGTCCCCTGCATTGGCAGGTGGATTCTCAACCACTGCGCCCCCAGGGAAGCCCTGGTCAATTCTTTGGACTCATAATTATCCATATGCCTGTTTGGCCTTTAATTATATATTGTTTTCTATCACAACATATAGGAGTTATTTTTCCAGTTCATTCCAAAACTTCTTGAGGGAATTTCCTGGCAGTCCAGTGGTTAGGACTCCGAGCCTCCACTGGGCCCTGGGTTCCATCCCTGGTCGGGGAACTAAGATCCTGCAAGCCACACCGCATGGCCCAAATAAATAAATAAATAAAAATTTAAAAATAAAAACTTCTTGAGACCAAGTAGTATGGCTTATACTTTTTTATAATTTAGCATAGTACTCAATATATTGTATAATAGGCAGTTGTAAATATTTGTTTAATTTGTGAGTATTTGTTTAATAATTATATGGAGAGCTTATATATTCCACAATGGTGAAACAAATATAGAGGTCTTCATCCAAGGAGCTTACAATCTTGAATTAAAGTTTCAAAGTACAATGTGGTTGAACCCAAACTAAATTGTTTCTTTGGTATAAGTTTATTTATCTTAAGAAAATTTATATATTAAAAATTTAGAACAAAATTATAATTTACTTTCATAATTGCCACAAGTATTCATCCTTAATACTCTCATCAAGATTCCTTTTCCAGGGGCTTCCCTGGTGGCGCAGTGGTTGGGAGCCTGCCTGCCGATGCAGGGGATGCGGGTTCGTGCCCCGGTCTGGGAAGATCCCACATGCCGCTGAGCGGCTGGGCCCGTGAGCCATGGTCGCTGAGCCTGCACGTCCGGAGCCTGTGCTCCGCAACGGGAGAGGCCACAACAGTGAGAGGCCCGCGTACCACAAAAATAAATAAATTAATTTAAATTAAAAAAAAGGGCTTCCCTGGTGGCGCAGTGGTTGAGAGTCCGCCTGCCGATGCAGGGGACACGGGTTCGTGCCCCAGTCTGGGAAGATCCCACATGCTGCGGAGTGGCTGGGCCCGTGAGCCATGGCCGCTGAGCCTGCGCGTCCGGAGCCTGTGCTCCGCTACGGGAGAGGCCACAACAGTGAGAGGCCCGCACACCGCAAAAAAAAAAAAAAAAAAAAAAAAGATTCCTTTTCCAGTCCCAAGTAAGTCAGATAACATTTACTAAAAAAATTTTTAAGTATAGTTTCTTTTTTTTGTTTTAAGATTTTTTGTTTGTTTGTTTAATTTTTTGGCCACATGCCATGCGGGATCTTAGTTCCCCGACCAGGCATCGAACCTACACTACCTGCAGTGGAAGCGTGGAGTCTTAACCACTGGACCAAGGGTGAAGTCCCTAGTTTCTTTTTTTTACTCTTTCCAGTAAACTATTATGAGGACTCTTAATTCCATGCAGACAAAATCCAAATCTCATTTTGACCTCTATTAGATTTTTGCCTCCTTTGGGTATTAATTATAGATTGTTTAATTAAATGGATGATTAAGATTCTGTATTCAAAATTTTATGTACATTTTTAAGACTGTTTTATAGATCAAAGAATACCTGTACCTAATGCATGTGACTATCAACTTCTGATTGCTTTCAGAAGGCATGGCCCTGACTTCACATTTTTAATGTTTTGCTCTGTTGGTAAAGCTATTTATTATTGAAGCCACAATTTCTAAAGAAAGGAATGTTTGATGGGACTTAACACATAGCAGTAGATGATGCTATGACTGCTAGAGTAGATGTGTACACGTGGTTTGGATGTTTTAGAGCAGCACTGTCTAATACATTAGCCACATGTGGCTATTAGCCACAGATTTTTTTTAATTTTAATTAATTTAAACTTAAAAACTGATCATCGATTCAATTGGAGAACTTTTAAGTATGTTTGGAAAAACTAGTTATATGAGTTTTTTATCTATATATTTTATAATTTAAATCTAGATCAAGTATTTCCAATGATAATATAGTATCTAAATTGAGATGTGGGCTTCCCTGGTGGTGCAGTGGTTGAGAATCTGCCTGCCAATGCAGGGGACATGGGTTCGAGCCCTGGTCTGGGAAGATCCCACATGCCGCGGAGCAGCTAGCCCCGTGAGCCACAATTACTGAGCCTGCGCGTCTGGAGCCTGTGCTCCGCAACTAGAGAGGCCGCGATAGTGAGAGGCCCGCACACCGCGATGAGGAGTGGTCCCCACTTGCCGCAACTAGAGAAAGCCCTCGCACATAAATGAAGACCCAACACAGCCATAAATAAATAAATAAAATTAAAAAAAAAAAAAGCAAAAGAAATCTGAATGAAGTATGGTCTTAAATTGAGATGTACTTTAAGTACAAAATACTAGATTTCAAAGACAGTGTGAAAGAATGTAAAATATTTCAATCTATATCACATGTTGAAATGATATTTTAGATATAATGGGTTAAATAAAATATATTATTAAAATTAATTTCACCTTTTAATATGGCTACTAGAATGTTTTAAATTACACATTTCTACATTTCTTATTATATTTCTTTTTCTTTTTTTTTTTTTTTTTTTTGTGGTACGCGGGCCTCTCACTGTTGTGGCCTCTCCCGTTGCGGAGCACAGGCTCCGGACGCACATGCTCAGCGGCCATGGCTCATGGGCCCAGCCGCTCTGCGGCATGTGGGATCTTCCCGGACCGGGGCACGAACCCGTGTCCCCTGCATCGGCAGGCGGACTCTCAATCACTGTGCCACCAGGGAAGCCCTCTTATTATATTTCTATTGGACAGCGCTATTCTACAGAATTTTTACAAGAGACTTATACCTTCATGTTATTCTTGCTGCCAAAATGCTAATTATAATTCATGGTCTTCATAATTTAGATTACAAGAAGACCAGTCTAGCTCCTTTTGTAAAAGTTTTTGAGCAGTTTCTTGAAAACCTGGATAAATCTCGAAAAGGAGAACTTCTCAAGAAGAGTGGTAAGATTCTATACCTTTCCCTTATGGCTATTTAGGTCTTAGTACAGGTAGTTTAAAACATCCAGCAAGTGAACAATTTTTAGAGCTGTAATCTTTCCCCTCTCAAAAAAATTTACTAGTTTATCTCACTATCCTTAGTGTTTTGAAAACTGAGGTCCCTTAATTCAATTCAGCACATACTCATTTTAACACCTTCTATGTGTCAGGTACTATGAGGGAAAAAAAAATGAATTATACAAAGATGAATTCCACATCATGGCTCCCCTGCCCTTAAGGAGTACTAACTGGTACAAAACAAAGAAGTACAAAATGCTAAGAGATCTCATCTGACTGAGAGAACTTGAGAAGATTTTATATGAAAATGGTGGTTTTTGAACTCTTTTTCAGTGAGCTGCTGTACGAATTCTAATCCCCAATGCTAATATATCATACCTTGAGGTATGAGTAGGATTTCCACAAGCAGAGATTTGATGAGGTAAAGGTACAGGAGTGGAGAAAGGAGACAGGTTGTTCATTCTTGAAGGAACAGCAGGAACAAAGGCATAGAAGCAGGAAGGCATCAAGTCACTCTAGAGGCCATCAAGTAGTACAGCTTATCTGGTAAAAGATGCGTCAGGAAGTGATGGGAGAGAAATCCAAAGAAGCAGACTGAAGCCAGAGTATAGATGGCCTCTAATTCCAGTCTTGGGAGTTTGAGCTTAATTCAGATGGGACAGGGAAGCTATTAAAGGTTTTTGAGAAAGGGAGTGCCATGATTTGTAGTTTTATCTATAATAGAAAGATAAATCTAGCAACAGTATATTTGGGGAGAAGCAGGGGATAGACTAGAGCCCAAGAGATCGATTGAGCTATTAGTATTAGGACAGTAGAATTGGAGATCTCCAAAAAGTACAAATACTGGAGCCATCCTTGAAACTTGGTAATGATTTTTTGGAAGTTGAAAGATCTAAGTAAAAGTGTCACAGAAGCCAAGGGAAAGGAGAGTTTCAAGGAGGTTATCAAGCGTCAAATGCAGTAGGGAACTGATAAACTCCTGTTGGATATAAGAGCGAGAAGGAGGTGCTAGGAGGATAGCAGTGTCAAAGGAAGAATTCTTTGAATAGGAGACGCCTGAGCATATGTGTAAGCCAAAAGGAAAAAAACCAACAGTGAATATTCAAGAGATTGATGGATACCATAGAAAACTGGCAGTGTTATAAAAATACAAACTCCCTTTCCACTTCATTTTTTAATAAAATGTGTGGTGGTTAAAAAGTAGTGCCTACGATAATGCTCTACTCATAGTAGCCACTCAAATATGTGCTTGTTGAATGAACAGTGATGACTCTGAACTTGGAAAGCCTCAATGAAGCTGCCATTCCAACTGGTCATATTAAGTCCTTTGTATTCTTGTTCTGTACTAGCTCAGCCTATAATGTGGGCTTCAGCAAATGTGAAAGCAAATCTTTATGCATGATGTGAATTTAATGGAAGTATTAAGCAAATCAGGATGTGAAATAAATGGGCTTTGTTTTGTTTTCCTTTACTATCCTTGATAAAAATTTGTTCTATTTTAGATTTACAAAAAGACTTCTGAAGATAACAACTCCCTTTTTACCAATGTGGATATCTTCTCCCTTCAACCAAGAATCAAATACTTCAAGAGCCATTTAATAAATATAGCAGAACTGTGTATGTGTCTTAATGCTCAAAGCAAAATTTTCTTTTCTTGAAAAATAATTATGTTGAAAAGATTCCTGAGACCACCAAAGGAGAATATTCAGGTTCCTGGAAGGAGCAGTAATGGGAGGATATAAGTGGATTGCAGATTAATTTGTAAAATTTAATATTATAATTCTAAGATTTCTGATATAGGTACTCACTTCTACCAGTTGCCATATATAGAGGTAAGTGAGCAGTAATATGCCCAAGACTTTGATGTCAGTTCACTAGATTCAGCCTCCATATTTCTAGGTGAATGAGCGTTTTGTTCTTAAGTCTTAGACACTTAAGTCAATTATACCTGGAGTGTGTATTCAGTCACTCCCTAATTTTGCTTACTGATATTTTTATTGGTCAGGCCACACCCCGCTGCTTGTCTTTTAAAGAATCATTTTAAAATGAGTATCTACACCTACTAAAACTTTAGTTTTAGTTTTTAGAAAAAATAACCAACTTCACCAGCATAAAACCTTTTGTACTTGTCAAAACACTTGGACTCTCTATATCTCCAGACACTTAAATTTAATTTTAAAGGTTTCATTTCTTCTGTATTTGATTTTGTGTGATAGATTCTGAAGTGTCAGATTTCTTTTGCCTGGTTTTACAACCAACCTAACAAAACAGTCATTCTGGTTTACATTCTGTCTTTTGAGAAACACTGAGAAGCAAGCTATCAGGCTGGTGCTTTCCGTGAGTTATGAAAAATTTCCTTCCTTTGCACTACCTATAACATTGTTTTCTCCATTGCCACAGTCCTTTTTTTTTCTGATTCATATAAAACAGATTCTATAATACAGTTAACACACTGAAATGCCTTTCTTTCTCTTTTCTAATTTTTTAAGAAAAAATATTAAAGACTTGTGTAAAATTCCTCATCTGAGCTTCTGTTTACTATGTGTTGTTCAGTCTTTTTGGAAAACAGTGACTGGTCCAATTAAAACTCCTGAATACAAAATTACTAAAGACTTGGGACTCCTCTGGTGGTCCAGTGGCTGACTCTGCGCTCCCAATGTAGGGGACCCTAGTTCGATCCCTGTTCAGGGAACTGGATGCCACATACTGCAACTACGAGTTCGCAGACCCAGCGCAGCCAAGTAAATAAAATTTTTTTTTCAATTACTAAAGACTCATTAATCCATCTTAGAATGAGTAGAAAGACTGATATTATGCTTTCAGCAAGAGATGTTTTAGGCTTCCAATATGTCTAGCATTAAAACATTTTAATGCTTTAATATTAGAGCCCTTGATAAAAGCCGGTATAATTGCCCATAAAATAAATTATAGAATATATTGTGCTTGTGTAAAAGAGCGTTTGGTTCTTGAAGACGACAGATATAAAGACTTGACTTCCCTAGCTGATTTGCCTTCTCATCCATATATGAGAATTGTAGAAACAAAGAGCACAGAACTGGTTTCCATCTGCAAACTTGCCCAGTTTATAAAGAAACCCAAAGAAAGAAAATATGTCCTTCCTTAGCTAATCATTAACAGAGTTAGAAAAGTCAGTGGGCTTGCTGGGAAAGAAAGGGGAATGGTCAAAATGTAGTTTTGTTTGTCTAAGGAGATGGTTGGCTATTGCTGGCCCTTCTGAAGGTAAATGGACTGCATTGACAAGTCTCCCAGATCACTATTAGGTAGAAATTCTATTAACAATTTTAACACTTTTTAAGTAATGTACGTAATTTAATCTTCCTAACGATCCTATGAAGCAGCTACTATTATCCCCATTTCATAGATAAGGAAACTGAGGCATATATGTGTTAATTAAATTGCCGAAGGCCGCCATTAGGTAACCTAGCTGAGATTCAAACAAAGGAGTCTGGCTTCAAAATCCATGTTCTTATTCACTCCATAATATTGCCACTCCTATCTAAAGACAATTTCAGAAATTTTCATTCCTGGTAAACTCCACTATCTCATTTAATCCTAATTCACTAATCCTAATCCTCACTTCACTATGGTAAAATATCAGAAATTTTAAAGTAGCTTTCAAAGCATTGCTTATCTTAAAAGGCAGCCAACCATTGTCTTAAAGCCACTAGCTCAAATAGTGTTAGCTGGTTTAGGTAATGTATGTGTTGAGTCCTTTTGGAGAAAGGATATGGGAGCCAGGATCCCTAGCCTTTTCATTAACAAAACACTGTTACATTCTACTTTTCAAAAATCCTACTGTATAAAGCGTGGGATCCTGGGCCTCTAGAACGGATGAGTTTCAGGATATAATGTCCAAAACAGAAGCAAAAAGAATTGTATATGTGCCTATGTTCTTTTTTCTGAATAGGGGAATTTACACCTTTATAATAATGTCTAAATTATGTATTCCAAAAATAAAATTGAGGATTAACCTAGGCCACAGCTATCTTCCAATGGTGTGAATACAATCTCTGTGGCATTCAGCATTACTTAACACCATATTTTCCTGAATTATCTGAGAAAAGGAAGTCAGAAAGTAGCAGTAATACTGCTGTGGCTACTTTGCCGACGGGGGAGCAGAGTTTGCTTCTCCTACAATTGCCCTTCGCGTATCAAAAATGCCTCGACTTGGGGGACGGGAAGGGGTCGGCTATCTTAGGACTGCATGGCTCAGAGAAGAAAGTTCCTGCCAGGCCAGCGTGTCCTGTTCTAAATTCATACCCTTATTTAGACCTCGTCACCACCCCACACTGGAAACACCCGGACAGCTCACTGGTTAAAGGAAGTGACTGCCGGCAGCTCCTGACCCGGAATCGGATCCTGGTCCCGCCCCCTCCGCCAGGCTTCGTTCTGCAACAGGCGTGGGTCACGCTCTCGCTAGCTCTCTTTCTGCCGCCATCTTGGTTCCGCGTTCCCCGCACAGTAAGTGCTGTCTTCGTCACGACTTTTTATCCGTAGCCATCCGCCTTTCTTGCGGGCTGAGCCTCCCCGAGGACTGGGAACTAAGGAGAATTGGAGGTTTTATGGGGCCACCGGGTTCCTGCTCAGCCCTGGGCAGTGTGGCCTTGGGGCCTCCGGACAAAATGGGGTCTGCTGTTGGTGTCCTGGCGAAAGCAGGGCAGAAAGGCCGTAGGCCGCGAGTCCAGGGCTGGGGAGATGGGAGCCGTTGCGGCGTCGGGTTTGGAAGTGGGTTGCGTCTGGTGTTGGGAACCGCTTCAGGAGAACCTAGAGTAGGTTAAGGGGTCATAGCCTTGGAACAGCCCCCCCCCCGCACGCGCGCGCGCACACACACACCCACACCCACACCCTTATTGTGACAAGCGAGTGTTGGGACCTAGGACACCCTGTTTCCCCTCTTGGGTCCCGAAAGTCGGCAAACGGCAGTCCTTGAGGTCCTAGTCCTGGAAGCGGGGCGGGGGGGGGGGGACGGCTGTTCAAGGTAGCGTCTGAAGTCTCCCATCCCGTGCTTAGGAGCCAGACCGCGAGCCTCTCCCTCGGGTGGAGAACGCAGTGGTAATTGCTTCTGTGTGGGATTTGGAATGTGGAATAAAACGAATCCCTGGGCACTGGGAAATCCGCTCTCTGCAGAGTGAAGAGGACCGGTAAAAGGTGGTGGTTCTGCTGATCAAAAATGTGAGGGTTACGTCGTGTTTTTCACGTATTCCAGCAGCTTTGGGGAGGGTTGTCCCACGCTTATGGTTTTCTAACAGTCCTCCGCAGTTTGAAGCTTGACTCTGGGTTAGGCAGCAGAACGGATCCGAGTCATTTCAGGCCTCCTTTTTATTCCCTTCAGAAATGCCCGGTGAAGCCACAGAAACCGTCCCTGCTACAGAGCAGGAGTTGCCACAGCCCCAGGCTGAGACAGGTAGGTTCCCTAGACCCCTTGCCCTTGATTAAGATTGTAAGATCGACCCTAAAACCATTTGGTGGGTTAAGGGACAAATAGAATATACTTGTGTTTTTCAGTGTTGACTCTCATTAAAGAAGATGGGGCTGTAGCTTTACCAGGGAGCAGAGTCCATAATAGTAGTTTTCCTGAAAGAACTTGCTGAGAGAGTGGAATAAAAACCGTATATTTAAGATTCGGGAACATTAAAAGCTCCATGGCTTGCTTTGTAGGTTATGACAGCTGCCTCAAAGGTAGCTCTGTTGTGGAACCCTCCCCTCACACAGGAAAACTGAGCAGGAAAGGGACTCTGATTCTTACCTGTTGGAACTAGGTGACACACTGGCAGGTCCAGGAGACCTGAGCTTTTGTGAAGTTCCAGCCAGCAGGTTGCATCAAGGTTTTAGATGGCAGTGCTTGGCATTGTGCCATCATCACATGCCTGGATAAGTTGTTTGCTGATGGTAAATGTGTCCTACTGGGCCCCAGGGCCCTCCTAGATTGGTTAACTTGGTTTATGGATTGGTGCTGAGATGTTTCTAGCGTGCTGGAACAGTGCCTGCATCAACAGCTTATCTGGAACCCAGAATTGAAATAGAGCCTTCCTTTGACTGCTCTTCAGCTTTGGAATTAATGAATGTAGAACATAGTGTAAGGCAGGTTTTGAATTCTGATTAAAATACATTTCTATAAAACTTGAGAAGGGGTAGGGAAAAAAACTTTTTTATGGTAGTCTTCTTGCTGATTAGTTGTGCAGAACTAAAAGGAATTTTCAGGCTGTGACCTCCATCCTCATCTTTTTTTTTCCCCCTTTATGGTAAATTCATTATTTTTTTTTAAACTCCACCTGTGACTTAACGGCAATTTTTATATCCTTCTGGAATTAAAAGAGTTGTTTATAGTTGAAAGCATTAAGGTTCTCCCTCCCCACCTGTCTGACTTTAGCAGCTGAAGGGATTAATACAGCTGCTAGCAAAGAAAAAGGAGGGGGCCTCTGAGCTGGGAAGTAAGCTGTATGAAATCCTTGAACTGCAAGGGACTTAAGGAAGGTAAAAATAAAGGACTGGTCTCTAAAAGATTCAGTGCTAACAAAACTTTAGAGAATCTCAACTTGATTTTACAAATGTGGAGACTGAAATTCAGATGAATTTAGAATAATCTAGATCAAGCTTCAAAACTAATGCTGTTTGCTTCTGAAGCAATCCTTAGTGCTGTTAAACTTATTCCTGAATATTTTGAGATTGCACAGTAGGTTAGATGATAATATTAAGTAAGCGCCAGTGATGAACACTTGGAGTTTTTTTTACTACATAACTATAATTAAATAATTATTAGAATGAATGAGGAAACTGACTCGGGATTCATTATGGTGTCTAAAGCAAGTAATTTGGGCCTTAATCCCATCTTGAGGTCCAGTGAGATGAAAACATTCTAAGTTTCAAATTCTAATTAATATGTTTGAGAACATTTGCACTGTAATCATAAGAATTTGACCTACCAACGCTTGAGGAAAAACTGCTTGAGCCATCTGTCTTTTCTGTAGTTGGGATACTTTTGGTTGAGTGAATTTGGATGCTATAAGCTTTTTTTTTTTTTTTTTTTTTTTTAAATAATACTCCCTTCTAGGTGTTGAGCATTTGTTGGTCTAATCCTGTGTTACCTCCTGATTAGTAAGCATGGTATTTTTTCATCATTTAGAAAATCTTTTGCTTAGGTTTACTCTAGTGCAAATAGTGCCTATTTTGGCAGAATGGCATACTCATCCGGATTAAGGGGTGGGGATCCAATGCATTTTCTCCACTCCAGTTCTCTACTTTCAAAATAGAACCACAGTCTGGTTTATCAAGTTGGGTTACAGTTTCATAATACAGTTCCTACCCTTGTGACTAAGCTGTCTCTCATGGTCTAATTCATCTTAGATTGATGTTTGGAGACCTAACATTACTTAGAGACTGTAGAGTCCACCCATTTGTGGTTGGTTTTTTGTTTGACTTGGATAAGTAAAATGAGGTATAGGGAGGCTAAGTGAAGTAGTATTTAATACATAGTGTTAAGAGTCAGATTTTTCCTGACTTAGTGGAAGCCTCAGCATTAAAAGGCCCGTTTTTTATCATCCAGCTCTGGTTCCCCATCATTATTGCCACTATACTCCTTGTTCCAGTTTTCAGTATTTGTTTCAGTTAGTTCATGCTCCTTGGGTAGACAGGGTAGACCTGTTCCAGTGGTGATTCTATGGCCTGTGAGAAAGACTTAGGGTTTGTTTGAGGAGGGAAGGGAAGAGCACAACTGGGAAAGGGTAGAAAGCATGCTGTTCCCAACTTACTCCTGGGCCTGTGCTCCCCATTTAGAGACTAATAGGCTGCTCTTAGACTGTTCTTCACCCTAAAATATTTCACTTACTTTAGTAGAACTTGGGAAATGTGGGAGATGAGGAGAGGGATGTATTCTTACTTTACCACTGAAGTATGTTTGGGGAAGGTTGCTGTTGCTTGTCACCTTTGTCTAATCCTGTATGGTGACTTTCATTCTCAGATTTAAAATTCCAATGTTTTCTGTGAGGCATGTTGTACCAAGTTGGGCTGTATAACTCACCTTTGTTTTTTTCCTTCCCTTTCCTCCTTTATCCCCCCCACCTTTTTTTTTTTTTTTTTTTTTTTTTTGCTTTTCTCCTCCAGCTTTGCTTCCTGTGTCTTCAGCCTTGAGTGTCACTGCTGCTGCTTTAGGGCAGCCTAAACCTACCCCTACCCCTACCCCTCCTTGTTCCCTGGCCTCCCAACAATGCCCTCTGGCAACCCCTAACCAGCTTTCCTCATTCCTTTCTCCCTCTACTATTGCCTCAACCCCTCTTGAAGCTCCTTTTCCTGAGTCATCCACTGGGACAGCCCTGCCTTTGGGAGCTGCCCCTCCCCCTGCTGGCACCCCAGCTTTCCTAATAGGGCCTCCCATCTCCCCAGCTGCCTTAGCTCTGGCCTCTCCCATAATAGCTCCAACTCTGAAAGGTGTTCATTCCTCTTCAGCTCCCTTGGCTCTGGTGGCCTTGGCTCCCCACTCAGTTCAGAAGAGCTCTGGCTATCCACCTAACCCTCTTAGTTCACCTCCTTCAGTTGCTGTGATTGAGTCAGGGTCAGTGACATCTCTGTCAGCTCCAGTTGCTTCCTCAGAACCAAAGCCCTCTCCTCTTCAAGCTCCCTCTCAAGTAGTCCCTAATCCAAAAGGTACCCCCAGCCCTCCAGGTATAGTCAGTGCTGTTCCTTCCCATCTTGTAACTCCTTTGGCTTCTCTTCAGTCTGGACTAGCCTCATGTCCTCAGACGCCACCTGCCACTCCCCTAGCCATCCCTTCCCCTCAGGTCAAAGGCATCCCTATTTCCTCAGCTCTGACTTCTCCACAAAACCCTGCAAGCCTCAGCCTAAAGGGACCCCTTAGTCCACCTGCTGCTTTATCTCTTTCAACTCAGTCTGTTCCTGTGGCTCCTCATGCCCCCCCCGTTTTCCTCACTTCTCTTGGTTCTCCTGTTCAACCTTCAGGTTCTAATATTCTGTCAGATCCCATAGAGGATACTGTTTCTGTAGCTCATTCTTCCACGGGTACCTCTTACCCTTCTCAGAGATCTCTAATTCCTCCCCTTCTTTCCAAAAATGAGGTGGTTCCTACTGCTGTGGCTGCTTTTCCGGTGGGGGCTCCAACTTCCCCTCTGGCTCTGTCTGCTGACAAAGGCCTCTCTACTATCACTGACATAGCCTCTTCCAATGTAGCTACCTCTTCTCTGTTATCTCCTACAGCCTCTCTGATTCTCAAAGACTCTCCTAGTGCTGCTCATCAACCTTTGGTGGCCCAGATTCTTGGTTCTTCTCCAGAGGGGCCAGGCTTGAAAGAAGCTCCTGTTTCTTCTGTTGGAACCACCCCACTTGGGATGGCTAACTCCTCTACAGTTTCTGCAGCACCTGTTACCTTTGAGGTAGCTACTTGTTTCTCTATTCCAGTTTCATCAGGTCCCATGAGCAGTAAGGACTCAGTTTCCCAGACTGCCTTGGTTATGGCGCCTGTGGCTCCCAAAGAGCTTCCTACTCCTCAGGTAACCACCACTCTGGGGATACCAGTCTCTCAACCTCTGCCAGCCCCTGAGGACCCCAAAAGTCTCCCTGTTGCACCAGCCCTGGCCGCCCCTAAAAATCTCCCTTCTCTCCAAAGTACAGCATCTTCTCTGGAGATAGCTCTTTCTCCTGAAGCCACCTTGGCAAAGAAAAGCTTCCTAGAGCCTCTCCCTCTAGTTAAGCCAGCCAGTACTACTACCTCATCTCTGGGGGTCAACTCCCCAACCTCTATAATCAAGACAGATTCTTATGCAAGCCCAGATCCAACTAGTCTGCTTCTCAAAAGTTCTCTCACTACCCCAGCTGTAACTACATTTCCTTTGGAAAGCACTGCCGTTGATGGGATGGCTCCTACAACTGCCAAAGGTACCTCCACTCCTATACCTGTAGCCAGTCCTTTTCTAGAAGGAGCTGTCTCTTTAGATTCTAAAAGCCACCCTGCCAAGAAGAGTACTTCCACTCTTACTACTTTACCTTTGGTCCCTCCAACCTCTGAAAGTTGCCCTGTGGCTCCAGCTGTGACTTTATCTCCCCAGAATGTTTCTGCTTCTCCAGCTACTGTGGCACAGGTCCCTGAAATTCCCAAGTCTGAGTCTTTTCCCCCTCTTCCTCCAGCTGGTACTCCTCAAGGTGCAAAGAAAGTTCATGGTATTTCTCAGACTTCAGCATTGGCACCTGTGGCTTCCTCTCCTGAAGGGTACCCAACTGAGGACTCTGGTGCTTCTGTTACTGCATCTTCCAAAGGAACTTACCTAACTGACTCCCCATCTCCTTTAGGGACTAGTGTGTCTCCTCAAACAAAAAGAACTCCAACCAAGAAGGGTTCAGCTACTACTACCTTAAGTCTTGCTCCTGTTTCTAAAAGTGTACCTGCTGTCCCTGATACTCCTGCTGGAAATCTGTCATTCACTATTTCTCCAGTTGAAGCTTCCTCTCTTCCAGAGGCCAATCTTTCTTTTCATGTCCATAAAGGATCACTAGCCAAGAAGCATTCCCCTACTCCCCCATCCCCCAAAGAGGCTCCCATTCCCCTACCTATGTCTCCCCCTTCCCCCAAAGCGGGGCCAGCAACCCCATCCCCTAAAGAAACCCTAACTCCTCCAGCTGTGACTCCTTCCTCCCCCAAAGGAGCCCCAGCAACTCCATCTCCCAAAGAGGCCCCCACTCCCTCAGTTGTGGCTCCTCCTTCCCCCAAAGGGGGACCAGCAACCTCATTACCTAAAGAGACCCCCACTCCTCCAGCTGTGACTCCTTCCTCCCCCAAAGGAGCCCTTACTTCCCCCAAAGGGGGCCCAGCAACCCCATCTCCCAAAGAGCCCCTCACTCTGTCAGCTGCGGCTCCTCCCTCTCCCGAAGGGGGCCCAGCAACCCCATCTCCCAAAGAGCCCCTCAGTCCGTCAGCTGCAACTCCTCCCTCTCCCAAAGGGGGCCCAGCAACCACATCTCCCAAAAGAGCCCCAGCTACCCCACCTCCAAAGGGGGGCTCCACTCCCCCAGCTGTGGCTCCTCCTTCCCCCAAAGGAGATCCAGCAACTCCATCTCCCAAAGAGGCTCCTGTTCCCTCAGCTCTGACTCCTTCCTCCCCCAAAGGGACTCCAGCCCCCATAAGAGCTCCAGCTATCTCACCTCCCAAAGGGGATTCCACTCCCCCAGCTGTGGCTCCTCCCTCCCCCAAAGGAGACCCAGCAACTCCATCTCCCAAAAGAGCCTCAGCTACCCCAACTCCCAAAGGGGATTCCACTCCCCCAGCTGTGGCTCCTCCCTCCCCCAAAGGAGGCCCAACAACTCCATCTCCCAAAAGAGCCTCAGCTTCCCCACCTCCCAAAGGGGATTCCACTCCCCCAGCTGTGACTCCTCCCTCCCCCAAAGGAGGCCCAGCAACTCCATCTCCCAAAAGAGCCTCAGCTACCCCACCTCCCAAAGGGGATTCCACTCCCCCAGCTGTGGCTCCTCCCTCCCCCAAAGGAGGCCCAGCAACTCCATCTCCCAAAAGAGCCTCAGCTTCCCCACCTCCCAAAAGAGATTCCACTCCCCCAGCTATGGCTCCTCACACCCCCGAAGAGGCCCCAGCAACTCCACTCAAAGGAGCCTCCACTCCCTCGGCTGCGGCTCCTCCCTCTCCAAAAAAGGCCCCAGCAACTCCATCACTCAAAGGAATTCCCACTCCCTCAGCTGTGGCTCCTCCCTCCCCCAAAGGGGGCCCAGCAACTCCATCCCTCAAAAGAGCCCCACCTACTTCACCTCTCAAAGGAGACCCTACTCCCCCATCTGTGGCTCCTCCCTCCCCCAAAAGAGCCTCAGCAACTCTGGTCCCCAAAGAGTCTCCAGCAACCCCAGACCCCAAAGAAGTCCCCACTTCCCCAGCCATGGCTCCTTCCTCCCCCAAAGGGGGCCCAGCAACTCCATCTCCCAGAAGAGCCCCAGCTGCCCCACCTCTCAGAGGAGACCCTACTCCGCCATCTGTGACTCCTTCCTCCCCAAAAAGAGCCTCAGCAACTCCAGCCCTCAAAGAGGTCCCTACTCCCTCAGCTGTAACTCCTTCCTCCCCCCAAAAGTCTCTAGCCCCCAAAGGGGGGCCAGCAACCTCATCCTCCAAAGGGGCTCCCACTCCCCCAGCTGTGATTCCTCCCTCCCCCAAAGAGGCCTGTACTTCCCCAGTTTCAGTCACGTGTCCCTTGGGGTCCATTGCACCTCAGGCATCTAAAGAGCCCCCAATAAAGAAAGGCCCCACAGCTCTCAAAGCAGTGCTTGATGCTCCAGCTCTAGAAAGTGCACCAGTCGTCACAGCTCCCACTCAGAAGAAGAGTTCTATTTCACCTCCTGTGTGCCCAGATCCCTCAGCTCAGAATGGTACTAAAGGATCCCTTCCTACAGTGGCTCCAGCTCCTCTGCTGACAGTCTGCACTCAGAAAGGTTCTTCTCCAAAGGCTCCAAAAGCCCTCCCTATTTCTCTCTTAAAGGGCAAAGACTCTTTCCATTCCCCAAAGGGCCCCTTGGCTCCTCCTGAGTCTGAGACGTCTACCCCTTCAGCAGCAGCTGCCCCAGAGAAGGTCCTTCCTAAAGCTGGATCTGCATCTGTCTCTCCAGCACCTACCCCATCAGTCTCTCTGCCTCTTGCTCCCTCCCCAGTTCCCCCTCTGCTCCCTAAACAGCAATCTCTGCCGTCCTCACCTGGGCTGGTGCTGGAATCACCCCGTAAGCCCTCAGCCCCTGCTGATGAGGATGAGCTGCCGCCTCTGATTCCCCCGGAACCAATCTCGGGGGGAGTGCCTTTCCAGCCGGTCCTCGTCAACATGCCCACCCCCAAACCTGCTGGGATCCCTGCCCCAACCCCCTCTGCCAAGCAGCCTGTTCTGAAGAATAATAAGGGTATTTGCCTTGGTTTGCCGTGTGCATGGTGTGTTGCCCACAACCCTCCGGGGCTACCCACCGATACTAACCGTAGGATGCGCCGCTTTCTCCAGTATATCTGCTTGTGTTTGGACGTAGAAAGATAAGTTTAAATGCAAAAGCTCTAGGAATGTGAAACAGAATCTTGGTTTTCACCTCAGATAGTCTGTTGTATACCATCCTGTGTAATGTGGTTCAGACTAACTCTGGATCTGTCATCTTTTTTACCTAACTGATCTGACATTGAAAACCAAGACCTTCTAGACCTTTAATTTGCTCTATACTATGTCACTAACTTTGTCCCTGGGCCTGGGATTTGCTAAAATATTGGGAAATCTAGAACTACTTGAATTTCTTTTCACATCTTAGACTTAGTAATAACCAGTGCCCAGGGACTCCCTTTTCTTAAAAGACCTATTTTTCCTAGCCTGGGAATGGTGCAGGTGTATGCTTTTTCCCTTAGTAGTCTGTTGATGCTTGGCCTTTGAATTGAGGGAAACTTAAATATGTGAATTATTTTTGGAAGAAACGGAAGAGGTCACAGGACAGTATCTAGTAGAGGTGGCTACGGAATTGTAGATCAGCATTTTTGAGAATCTTCAAGCTGTGTTGATTAGATCAAACTGCTAGGGTGAGTGGTTTGAAAATAAGGCTAAATGTGTGTACACAACTGCTTTTGGCCTCCCCCAACCCAGTTTAAAGGATGAGGGGAAATCATCCCCCTCCCCCCCGCCCCCAGTCTGCCTCCACAATGTGATCTTACTTTTTTTTCACTTAAGTATATCTGGAGGCACCTTGTTTACCAGAACCTTTCTAAGACGGTTGGGCTCTTGGGTAGAATTTAGCGTTACATAAGTCATTGGTGTTTACCTGGGCCAAGAAGTGAAGACCTTGAGGGAAAGGAAGCAGTTACATAAACTACTCGGCTGTATCTAGTAATTACCTCTCATTTCTGGGGCTGGGTCTTTAATAGATGTGTACACACTAGTTTATTGACTGAGTTGGGGGCTGTCGTGTCAGTACGACCTGGCTTCATAGAAGTCAGTTGGTTTACATTTAATTTTGCGAGGTCTAGCATAAGCCAGTGACCTCTAGTCTGGGGAGGCCATGGTGAGGTGCCTCTTCCTTGTAATCTTTACTATAAAATAGTAAAAGTTACTTGTCTTCTTAGGGTCTGGAACAGAATCTGATAGTGATGAATCAGTACCAGAGCTTGAGGAACAGGATTCTACACAGGCAACCACACAACAAGCCCAGGTAGGTATTCTCTTTTTTTTTTTTAAATAAATTTACTTATTTACTTATTTATTTATTTATTTTTGGCTATATTGGGTCTTCATTGCTGCACGTGGGCTTTCTCTAGTTGCAGCAAGCGAGGGTTACTCTTTGTTGCGGTGTGTGGGCCCCTCATTGCGGTGGCTTCTCTTGTGGAGCGTGGGCTCTAGGCGCACGGGCTTCAGTAGTTGTGGCACGTGGGCTCAGTAGTTGTGGCTCACAGGCTCTAGAGCGCAGGCTCAGTAGTTGTGGCGCACGGGCTTAGTTGCTCCGCGGCATGTGGGATCTTGCCAGACCAGGGCTCAAACCTGTGTCCCCTGCATTGGCGGGCGGATTCTTAACTACTGCGCCAGGTGGGTATTCTCTTAACTTACTAGTGTAAGTACTTGGGTCAAGGAAGCATTGGAGAACCAGTGTTGATCAGAGAAGCTGACTTATGTATTTGGAGCTGTGAACCTTCATAAAGGGAAAACCACATGGGGATTGTGGTATCCAGGTCTTACATTCCAGTTTACTCATAGCTGTTTGATCTTCTTAGCTGGCAGCGGCAGCTGAAATCGATGAAGAACCAGTCAGTAAAGCAAAACAGAGCCGGAGTGAAAAGAAGGCACGGAAGGTAAGAGTTTAAGTTATAAAGAAGGATTAAAGGTGCTGATGAAGCACCTTTCGAGAGGGGAAACTGTAGTGGAACTCTTGGTAGTGGTAGAATCAGGTTTAGTTGAACTAACAGAAGTTAACTGGCAGAAAGCCCAGGAGGCCTGGAAATCAATTCTGTATTGCTATATAAACTTTTCTTAGCCCACAGAAAGTCTTTGCTTAGAATGTAGTTTTATTATGTTCCTTACTTCCTGAAGCTGCTTCTAAAGAAGTTGAAAACCTGATGTTCTTTTTTATTCTTTAGGCTATGTCCAAACTGGGTCTTCGACAGGTTACAGGGGTTACTAGAGTCACTATCCGGAAATCTAAGAATATCCTTTTTGTCATCACAAAACCAGATGTATACAAGAGCCCAGCTTCAGATACCTACATAGTTTTTGGGGAAGCCAAGGTAAGGAAAGTTTTCTTGGGAGTTGCTCTAGACCAGGGTTTCTCAACCTCAGCGCTATTGACATTTTGGGTCAAATAATTCTTTGTTGTGGAAGGGCTGTCTTTAGCAATATCACTTGCAGTTGTGATGACCAACGAAATCTCCAGACTTTTGACACATGTCCCCTGGGGAACAAAATCACCCCCCGGTGGAGAACCACTGCTTTAGACCTAAGTTATTTCTTTATCTGCAGTAATATATAATCCAGGTGAGGCCACGTGATTTAAAGCTACGTAGTAAGTTAATGTGAAGTGGGTTTAAGAGCGGGAGTTTGGAAAAGATATAAATGATTTCTTTGATTTGCTGCTGATCAGTCTACTCACATGAATCTATTTTCTGCCCTATAGATTGAGGATTTATCTCAGCAAGCACAGTTAGCAGCTGCTGAGAAATTCAAAGTTCAAGGTGAAGCTGTCTCAAACATTCAAGAAAACACACAGACTCCAACTGTACAAGAGGAGAGTGAAGAGGAAGAGGTATATAAGGAAATCTTTTGTGCTTTTAATCCTCACAAGATAGTATGTTTGTGTTGATGGGTGGATTCTATATTATTTTAGGCTCTTGAACTCCATTGAGTTAAGTAGCTTTTGAATTATATTAAGAACTAGATTCAGGAGATGCCGGACAGAACTACTGAAGTTGTTCTTGCCTTTAGTTTATTAAGTGTTTTTTCTCTCTCTTTTAGGTTGATGAAACAGGTGTGGAAGTTAAGGACATAGAATTGGTCATGTCACAAGCAAATGTGTCGAGAGCAAAGGCAGTCCGAGCCCTGAAAAACAACAGTAATGATATTGTAAATGCTATTATGGTAAGTGTCCAAGCCTTTATTCCTTGACTCCCTCTGCCCTAACCAATCGTGGGTGACTTTATTTTCTGTGCTTAATATCAGCCAATTAGGAAGCCTCTTTCCAAAGCCTTTTCTGAGTTGCCTCAGGTTTTAGTGACCTGAATTCTCTCAATTTGCCTATAACCACCTCTGATGGATCTCTTTTCTCTTACAGGAGTTAACAATGTAACCATCTTGAAAAGAGGACCTTTTTTTGGTGTTTCAAAAGAGTAACTGCAGCTGGGTTTGAAATTTGTACTGTTTCTATCATTAATAAAGTTATGGCTTCTTGTTGGATGAACTCAGTGGGTGCTTGATCTCTTCCCCCCAAAAAACATGAAAGCTCTAGAAATGAAAAGGTTTAGTACTGCAGGTTCCCCTCTTAAAACCTCAGCCTTTTCACCTCTTGTGAGAAGATAACTGTTGAGGCTACCTATTAGGAACTTCTTGTTCTCAGAGACAGCTGTAAGTTTCTCATTTCTTTCCCAGATGTTAACTGGTAGCAAATCCTGATTCTTCTTCTTCATTTTTTTAAATAAATTTATGTATTTTTTATTATTTATTTTTGGCTGCGTTGGGTCTTCGTTGCGGTGCGCAGGCTTCTCATCGTGGTGGCTTCTCGTTGCAGAGCATGGAGGCACGTGGGCTTAGTTGCTCCGCGGCATGTGGGATCTTCCCAGACCAGGGCTCAAGCCTGTGTCCCCTGTGTTGGCAGGCGGATTCTTAACCACTGCGCCACCAGGGAAGTCCCTGATTCTTCTTTATTTAATAATTATCCCCTTCTCTGACCTGCAATCTTTCTGAATACATATTGGGCCTCGTCTGGCCTCTGTGGCAAGCGTTTCATGTTGGTTATATCTTGTCGTGTAAGAGCTTGGGACAGAGTTGGAGAGAATGCATAATGGATGGGGGTGAAATGACAGTACTTTGTAGCAAATGAAAAGGTACCTCATGAAGGAGAGATTTTGACTATTGATACACAGTACAAGCACTCTGCTCTTAGACATACACTGTACAGGCATATGTTAATCTACAAAGTAAATTATGATTAGGGTAGCCATAGTTATGCTAGGATAATAAATGAAAAACAGAACTGTACCAGGCAAACTGGTACATACAATTAGCCAGTTTGTGATAAATATAGATAGCTCTATAGGAGTCCTAAGAAGAATAAAATTTCTGCATTTAGGTTGTTAGGAAATGGTTTGGGGGAAGTGGAGGGCTTAAAATTTGGAAATAGGAAGCCTACAAGTAAATGTAGAGTCAAGAATCCTAAAATGAATAAGTGGTAAGACACTTAGAACGAATATTAGAATAAGAATAAATTAGACTAACATTGCCGAAGGCTTTTGGAACTAAAGTTTAGATCTTTTTATTATTGATTATTTTCTCAATCTCTGAGAAAGTAGGCATTATTTTAGCAGTTGTGATTAAAAGCTGAGGACCAAAGAGGTTAAATGACTTCCACAAAGACCAGAGCCCTTTCGCTGTGGTAGGCTACCCTGGAGAAGCACAGATGGGTGTCTGGGGGAGGATGGTGATCTGCTTACATTTCACTGGAGTAGAACAAATTAGATCATTAAATGAACAAAGTCTCATGAGGCTAAAGTCTGCCAAGTCTGAGTCAGCCTAGTAATTCTCATTTCAGGAAGAAATTAGGGATATTAACTCATTTCCTCACCCTTCCCTCTACAGGTTAACAAACTGCCAATTCTTGGTTACATTTTTAGAGAAGTATCTTGTTGAAGGCTGTTACTGCCACTGGTAACTGTAATGCTCTATTCCCACCTCAAAGACTTGCTATTGCTACCCCTTCTACCATGTATTACTGGCAAACCTCAGAGATGTGGGTTCGGTTGCAGACCACCACAATAAACAAATATCACAATACAGTGAGTCATGAATTTTTTTTGGTTTTCCAGTGCATATAGAAGTTATGTATACACTACATTGTAGTCTATTAGTGTGTGATACCATGTCTAAAAAAACAGTGTACAGCAAGTCCCCTACATATGAACGAGTTCTGTTCTGAGAGCACATTTATAAGTCCAATTTGTTCGTAAGTCCAGTAATTAGCCTAGGTATCCAACTAACAATCGGCTATGTAGTCCTGTACTGTAACAGGTTTATAATATTTTTCACAATACATAAAATATTTTTAATCTTACAGTACAGTACCTTGAAAAGTACAGTAGCACAGTACAATAGCTGGCATACAGGGGCTGGCATCGAGTGAACAGGCAGGAAGAGTTACTAAAGGACGGAGAGGAGGTGGGAGATGGTAGAGCTGAAGGACCGTCAGCAGTAGGAGGGCAAGCTGCAGTTTCACGCACCTGACATTGATGGCACAGGTTCTGGTTCCTTGCTGGTTTCAATTCCATCTATCCCCTTGAAAAAAAATCCAGTGGTGTCTGGGTAATAGCTCTTTTTTTCTAGTCATAGATGACACGGTAGCACTGGATTGCTTTCTGAACGGCTGCTGCAGCCTTCATGTACCGTTCTACGTTCAGGTCCTGTGCCTCAAAAACTAACAGTGCTGCCTCAAGTAAAGAAAATCCCCTTGCCATTTCCTGTGTCATGAATCTCCGGTTCTTCAGTTACTTCTTCCTCTTGTCTCTTGGTCTTTCTCTGGGCCTCCAATTCCGTTGTTATCACTTGGCGCTTGTTAGCAGTACCAGCTACATCACCACTGCTTTTACGCTTGCTTCTTCACATCCTGGGCTTGGTAAAGATACTGTACTACTGCACTGTATACAGTACTGTACAGTAAAGTACACAGAAGCACAACCACTTTTGGATGAACGCACGTGACAACGTATATCAGACACATGAACTAACACGTGACTGGACAAGTGAACGCATGTTTGCATCTTTGAAAGTTCTCAACTTGAAGGTTTATATGTAGGGGACTTACTGTACAGGAACTTCCCCAGCAGGCCAGTGGTTAAGACTCCACGCTTCCACTGCAGGGGGCACAGGTTCGATCCCTGGTCAGGGAAATAAGATCCCACGTGCCGTGCAGCATGGACAAAAAATAAATAATTAAATTAGTGTACATACATTACTTGAAGAATACTTCATTGCTAAAAAATTCTAACTATCATCTGAGCCTTCAAGCAAGTCATAATTTTTACTGGGGGAGGGTGTTGATGTTGAAGGCTACTGACTGATCAGGCGGGGATTTCTGAAGGTTGGGGTAACTTTTTGGCCACACCACACGGCTTGCAGGATCTTAGTTCCCTGACCAGGGATAGAACCCCGGTCCTCAGCAGTGAGAGTGTGGAGTCCTAACCACTGGACCACCAGGGAACTCCCTGGGGTAACTTTCTTAAATAAGACAACAATGAAGTTTGCCACATCAATTGACTTTTCCCTTTACAAACAATTTCTCTGCAATGCTGTTTTGATAGCATTTTCACCCACAGAACTTATGTCAAAATTGGAGTCAATCTTCTCAAACGCTGCTGCTGCTGTATCAACTAAGTTTATGTAGTATTCTAAATTCTTTGTTGTCATTTCAAAATCTTCACAGTGTCTTCAGCAAGAGTAGATTCCATCTCAAGAAACTACTTTGCTCATCCATAAGAAGCAACTCATCCATTCACGTTCTATCGTGAGATTGCAGCAATTCAGGTACATCTTCAGGCTCCATTTCTTATTCTAGTTCTCTTGCTGTTTCCACATCTGCAGTTACTTCCTCCACTGAAATCTTGAACCCCTTAAAGTCATTCATGAGTGTTGGAATGAACTTCCAAACTCTTGTTAATATTGATGTTTTGACCTCTTCTCATGAATCACTAATGTTCTTCGTGGCATCTGGAATGGTGAACCTTTTCCAGAAGGTTTTCAATTTACTTTGCCCAGATCCACCAGAGGAATCACTATGGCAGCTATAAGCCTTACAAAATGTATTTCTTAAGTCATAAGACTTGAAATTACTCCTTGATGCCTGGACTGCAGAATGGATGTGTTAGGTGTGAAAACAACATTAACTTCACTGTACATCTGTCAGAGCTCTTGGGTGACCAGGTGCATTGTCAATGAGCAGTAGTATTTTGAAAGGAATCTTTTTTTCTGGCAGTAAGTCTCAACAGTGGGCTTAAAATATTCAGTAAACCATGTTGTAAGCAGATGTGCTGTCATCCAGGCTCTGTTGTCCCAGTTACAGAGCACAGGCAGAGTAGACTTAGCATAATTTTTAAGAGCCCTAGGATTTCTGGAATGGATGATAAATGAGCATTGGCTTCAACTTAAAAGTCACCAGCTGCATTATCCCCTAACAAGAGAGTCAGCCTGTCCTTTGAAACTTTGAAGCCAGGCATTGACTTCTCTCTACCTATGAAAGTCCTGCATGGTATCTTTTTCCATTATAAAGCTGTTTTGTCTACACTGAAAATCTGTTTAGTATAGCCGCCTTCATTAATTACCTGAGCTAGATCTTTGGATAACTTTCTGCAGCTTCTACATCAGCACATGCTGCTTCACCTTGCCCTTTTATGTCATGGAGATGGCTTGCTTCCTTAAACCTCATGAACCAACCTCCACCAACGTCACATTTTTCTTCTGCAGCTTCTTCACCTCTGCACCTTCATCAAATCTAAGAGAGTTGGGGCCTTGCTCTGGATTAGGCTTTGGTTTAAAGGAATGTTGTGGCTGGTTTGGTCTTCTGTCCAAGCCACTAAAAATTCTCCATATCAGCAATAAGATAGTTTCGCTTTCTTTTGTGTGTTACTGGAGCAGCACTAATTTACTTTAAGAACTTTTTCATTGCATTCACAACTTGGCCAACTGTTTAGTGTAATTTAGGCCTAGCTTTTGATCTATCTCTGCTTTTGACATGGCTTCCTCACTAAGTTTAATCATTTCTAGCTCTTGATTTAAAAAGAGAGATGTGGGCTTCCATGGTGGCACGGTGGTTAAGAATCCGCCTGCCAGTGCAGGGGACATGGGTTCGATCCCTGGTCCAGGAAGATCCCACATGCCGCAGAGCAACTAAGCTTGTGCGCCACAACTACTGAGCCTGCACTCTAGAGCCCATGAGCCACAACTACTGAAGCCCACGCGCCTAGAGCCCGTTCTCCACAACAAGAGAAGCCACCGCAATGAGAAGCCCGCGCACAGCAATGAAGACACAACGCAGCCAAAAATTAAATTTTAAAAAATAAATAAATAGAGGTGTGGGACTCTTCCTTTCACTTGAACATTTAGAGGCCATTGTTTGGTTATTTATTAGCCCTAAGTTCAGTATTGTTGTGCCTCAGGAAATAGGGAGCCCTGAGGGGAGAGCGAGAGAAAGAAAAAGAGAGATGGCTGGTTGGTAAAGCAGTCAACACATTTATCAATTAAGTTCACCGTCTTATATGGCCATGGTTCATGGTGCCCTGAAACAACTACAATAGTAACATCAGAGATCACAGAACACCATAACAAATACAATAATAATTTAAAAGTTTGAAATATTGTGAGAATTACCAAAATGTGACACAGACATGAAGGGAGCAAATGCTGTTGGAAAAATGGCACCAATAGACTTACTCCACGCAGGGTTGCCACAAACCTTCAATTTGTAAAAAAACAGTGTCTACAAAGAGCAATAAAACGAAGTATGCCTGTAATTCCTTTCTTTCAACCATTTTTTATCCACCACACTTAAAATGTACAACTAACTTCCTCTGCCACAGAAAGATTAAATTTTTAGTTCTCAAATTAGGGAATGTATAGTTTGAATTAACCTTTTAAAGAGGAATTACTCCTTCCTAGTTCTCAAACTGATTAAATATGTGTGTTCAAATACTCAATAGGCCACATAAAAATATCTCAAGTAACCTCTGTCTCCATCTGTAACAATAGACCTAATACTCCCCAAACACATGTAGGATGGTTAGAAGCATTTGATAAGAATTTGAAATGGGCATAGGTTATTTGCTAAATGACCCTTCTGATTTAAAAGAAAAAAAATAAAAGCCTTCTAAAGGGCCAGTTTAGTTACTTAGCTAAACTTTCACGTTTCTACCATTCGCTTAAAAAGTGATTATTGATTATTGGGAGTTTTTTTGGTTTGTTTTGGCTTTGATTTTTGGAGTTTTTGGTTTGTTTTTTTTTTAGGCACACGGGATCTTAGTTCCCCAAACTGGGACCGAACCCATGCCCCCTGCATTGGGAGCTCAGAGTCTTAACCACTGGACTGACAGGGAAGTCCCCAAAATTGATTTTTTTAATTGGGAAATACATAAAACATGCAGATGAAAGGTCATGTGTACCTACTACACAGCTGTTTCCTTTTTAAGAAACATTACAGTTGGGGGCCCCTGTATATTCTTCCTCAGTCCTATTTCCCTCCCTTAAAGGTAAACACTATCAAGAACTGGTGGTGCAGTGGTTGGGAATCCACCTGCCAATGCAGGGGACACGGGTTCGAGCCCTGGTCCAGGAAGATCCCACATGCTGTGGAGCAACTAAGCCCGTGCACCACAACTACTGAAGCCCACGCGCCTAGAGCCCGTGCTCCACAAGAGAAGCCACCGCAATGAGAAGCCCACGCACCACAACAAAGAAGTCCCCACTCGCCGCAACTAGAGAAAAGCCCGCGCGCAGCAACGAAGACCCAACACAGCCAATAATTAATTAATTTTTTAAAAACGGATATTTTATAATTCCTGTACATGAGTTCCTACTCTTAATACATATTTATAATATACCCAAAAAGTTAGTGTTCTGCTAGTTTTAAAACTTTAAATAAAATTATATTGTGCAGGGCTTCCCTGGTGGTGCAGTGGTTGAGAGTCCGCCTGCCGATGCAGGGGACGCGGGTTCGTGCCCCGGTCTGGGAAGATCCCACATGCCGCGGAGCGGCTGGGCCCGTGAGCCATGGCCGCTGAGCCTGCGCGTCCGGAGCCTGTGCTCCGCAACAGGAGAGGCCACAACAGTGAGAGGCCCGCGTACCGAAAAAAAAAAAAAATTATATTGTGCATTACATATCTTCATGCAAATTGCCTTTCATTTCAACTTACTTTCCAAGATTTATCTCTGATGATAGATGTAGTTCTATTCTTTCTCTTCCTGGTCCGTTGTAGTCTTCCTTTTTTTTTTAATATTTCCTATTTTTCTTTTTTTTTAAGGATTTTATTTTTATTTATTTATTTATTTGGCCACGTTGGGTCTTCGTTGCTGCACGTGGGCTTTCTCTAGTTGCAGTGAGCAGGGGCTGCTCTTCATTGCGGTGTGCAGGCTTCTCATTGCAGTGGCTTCTGTTGTTGTGGAGCACAGGCTCTAGGCACACGGGCTTCAGTAGTTGTGGCATATGGGCTCAGTTGTTGTGGCTCACAGGCTCTAGATCGCAGGCTCAGTAGTTGTGGCTCATGGGCTTAGTTGCTCCGCAGCACGTGGGATCTTCCCGGACCAGGGCTCGAACCCATTTCCCCTGCATTGGCAGGTGGATTCTTAACCACTGTGCCACCCGGGAAGTCCCTGTAGTCTGCTGTTTAACTCTACCTCTCCAGCAAATGTGTCTTGTCCAGTTCACCTAGTTGCTAATTCCAGTGGATACTCTTCATGCATGGCCGCATTTGTCTTTCTTCAAATTAGTTTTCTGACTTAGCAAGTTCATTTTCAGTTTCAAGATACCCAAAATTAGTTCTATTATCTATCCTGTCAAAAATTTCCCATATGTATTTCCTGCTAACACAGCTAATGAACGACACAGCTATCCATTCAGTCACATTAAAAAAAAAAAAAAGGAATTCCCTGGGTCCAGAGGTTAGGACTCTGCACCCTCACTGCCGAGAGCCCGGGTTCAATCCCTGGCTAGGGAACTAACATCCTGCAAGCCACGTGGTACAGCCAAAAATAAATATATAGGGATTTTCCTGGTGGTCCAGTGGTTAAGAGTCCACACTCCCAATGCTGGGGGCCCGGGTTCGATCCCTGGTCAGGGAACTGGATCCCATAGGCCGCAACTAAGACCCAGAACAGCCAAATAAATAAATAAATATTTTTTAAAATTATAAATAAATATAAATAAAATATTTAAAAATTTTTTTAAAAAAAGGAACTTGGTCTTTGCAACAAATTGTGTTGGGAAAACTAAATATCCACATGCAAAAAATGAAGTTGTACCCTTATCTTACACCATATACAGTAAGTCCCCTATGTACAAACTTTCAAAGAGGCAAACGTGTTCCATCAGCGTCAGGCATGAGTGAAATTGTAGCTTGCCCTCCGTCTCCTATTGCTGACGATCCTTCAGCTCTACCATCTCCCACCTCCTCTCCCTCCTCCAGTCAGTAACCCTTCTTTCCTGTTCACTTGATGCCAGCCCCTGTATGCCAGCTGTTGTCCAAGGTAATGTACTGTAAGATTAAAAATGTTTTCTTTGGTTTTTGTGTTTGTTCATTTTTTATGTATTATGTGTGTGAAAAGTATTATAAATCTATTACAGTACAGTACTATATAGCAGATTGTGTTAGTTGGGTACCTAGACTAACTTTGTTGGACTTATGAACGCACTCTCAGAACAGAACTCATTCGTATGTAGGGGACTTACTGTACAAAAATTAACTACAGGGAATTCCCTGGCAGTCCAGTGGTTAAGACTCGATGCTTTCACTGCTGTGGACCTAGGTTCGACCCCTGGTCGGGGAACTAAGTTCCCACAAGCCTCGCAGTGCAGCCAAAAAATAAATAAATAAAAAATAAAAAACTACAAATGGATCAAAGACCTACATGTAAGACCTAAAATCATAAAACTCTCATAAGAAAACATAGGGGGAAATCTTCATGTCCTTGGATTTGACAATGATTTATATAACAACAAAAGCACAGGCAACAAAAGAAATAGATAAATTAGATTTCATCACAATTTAAGATGTCTCTGCATCAAAGGACACAAATCAACAGAGTAAAAAGGCACCTCACAAATTGGGAAAAAGGATTTGCAAATGACAATTTTGGGGTTAATAATGGGTTAATATCCAGAATATATAAATACAGTAACTTCAACTCAATGAACAAAGGACTTGAATGGACATTTCTCCAAAGAGGTTATTCAAATAGCCAATAGCACATGAAAAGATGCTCAACATCACTAATCATTAAGGAAATGCAAATCAAAACTGTGAGAGACCACCTCACAAGCATTAGAATGTCTACTATCAAAAAAAAAAAATGAGTGTTGGTGAGAATGCGAGGAAATTGGAACCCCTGTGCACTGTTGACAGGAATATAAAGTAGTGCAGCTGCTATAGAAAATGGTATGACAATTCTCAAAAAAATCAAAAATGGAATTACTATGTGATCTAGCAATTCCACTCTGGGTATATACTCCAGTCGAAATCAGGACCTCAGAGACATCTGTACATCCATGCAGCATTATGCCCAATAGCCAACATGTACAAACAACCAAAGTGTCCCTCGGAGATGAATGAATAAACAAGATGTGGTATATACATATAATGGACTATTATTCAGCCTTAAAAGGAAGGAAAGTCTGGCACATGCTATATGAGTAAACCTTGAGGACATTAAGCTAAGTGAAATAAGCCAGTTACAAAAAGACAAATATGTATGATTTCACTTATATGAGGTACCTAGATTAGTCAAATTCATAAAAACAAAATAAAACTGGTTGTCAAAGGTCGGGGGAGAAGGGGAGGGAGAATTAGTGTTTAATGTGTACAGAATTTTAGCTGGAGAATATGAAAAAGTTCTGGAGATGGATGGTGGTGATGGATGCACAATGACAAGAATATAATACCACTGAACTGTACATTTAAAAAATGGTTAAGATGGTAAATTTTATGTTAAGAGTATTTTTTAAGAAAGAAATCTTAATATCATCCTAATCGTGTCACAGTTTCCCTTCTTCAAAGCCATTCCCCACTAGTTTTACTTTATAATTATTTTCAGTTCATCCCCCTCCCTTCATTCCCAATGCCATTGCCTTAATTGAAAATTACGTGGGTCTCAGGACTTCCCTGATGGTCTAGTGGGTAAGACTCCAAGCTCCCAGTGCAGAGGGCCCCGGTTTGATCCCTGATCGGGAAACTAGATCCCGCATGCATGCCACAACTAAGACCCGGAGCAGCCAAAATAAATAAGTATTAAAAAAAAAAAAAACGACCTGGGTCTCAATACATAATAGCCTTATTGAGACTCCTGACTGTTATTCTATCCTCCCCACCGAATCCCTCCACACTTGCCTCCAGAAAGTGGGTTGGTTCTAAAATCTTCTCCCACTTAAAGCACTATTGAATAAAGCAGCAACTTTCTGTTATTGTTGTTGTTTTAAGAAACTATATTTTTTAATTGAAGTATAGTTAATTTACAATATTGTGGTAATTTCAGGTATACAGCAAAGTGATTTAGTTATACATATTTTTTTCAGATTCTTCCATTATAGATTATTATAAGATATTGAATATAGTTCCCTGTGCTATACAGTAAATCCTTGTTGTTTATTCTTATATATAGTGGTGTGTATCTATTAATCCCATACTCCTAATTTATCCCTCCCCCTCTTCTCTGTTGGTAACCGTAAGTTTTTTTTCTATGTCTGTGAGTCTGTTTCTGTTTTGTAAATAAATTCATTTGTACTGTTTTTTAGATTCCACATGTAAGTGACAATGTATAATATTTGTCTTTTTCTGTCTGGCTTACTTCACTCAGTATGATAATCTCCAAGTCCATCCATGTTGCTGCAAATGGCAATATTTCATTCTTTTTTGTGGCTGAGTAATATTCCATTGTGTGTATATATATGTGTATATATATATATATATATATATATATATATATACCACATCTTCTTTATCCATTCATTGCCAACGGACATTTAGGTTGCTTCCATGTCTTAGCTATTGCAAATAGTGCTGCTATGAACACTGGGGTGCATGTATCTTTTTGAATTAGAGTTTTCATCTTTTCTGGATATGTGCCCAGGAGTGGGATTGCCAGATCATATGGTGACTCTATTTTTAGTTTTTTAAGGAACCTCCATACTGTTTTCCATAGTGGCTGCACCAATTTACGTTCCCACCAACAGTGTAGGAGGGTTCCCTTTTCTCCACACCCTCTCCAGCATTTATTTGTACTTTTTCTTTTTAATAAATAAATTATTTATTTCTGGCTGTGTTGGGTCTTCGTTGCTGCACACGCGCTTTCTCTAGTTGTGAGCGGGGGTTCGCTGCAGTGCGTGGGCTTCTCATTGCGGTGGCTTCTCTTGTTGCGGAGCACGGGCTCTAGGGGCGCAGGCTCAGTAGTTGTAGCACACGGGCTTAGTTGCTCTGCGGCATGTGGGATCTTCCTGGACCAGGGACTGAACCCGTGTCCCCTGCATTGGCAGGTGGATTCTTTAACCACTGCACCATCAGGGAAGTCCCTATTTATACATTTTGATGGTGGCCATTCTGACCTGTGTGAGGTGATATCTCATTGTAGATTTGCATTTCTCTTATAATTAGCGATGTTGAGCATCTTTTCATGTGCCTATTGGTCATCTGTATGTCTTCTTTGGGGAGTGTCTGTTTAGGTCTTCTGCCCATTGTTTTGACTGTTGTTTTTTTTTTATATTGAGTTGTATGAGCTGTTTGTATATTTTGGAAATTAACCCCTTGTTGGTCGCATTGTTTGCAAATATTTTCTCCCAGTCCATAGGTTGTTTCTTTGTTTCGTTTATGGTTTTCTTTCCTGTGCAAAAGCTTTTAAGTTTGATTATATCCCATTTGTGAATAAAACAGCAACTTTCAAACTTTAGTCATGATTTTTTTTTGTTCAAAGTAAGTCTTTTTTTTTTTTTTTTTTTTTGTGGTCCGCTGGCCTCTCACTGTTGTGGCCTCTCCCGTTGCGGAGCACAGGCTCCGGATGCGCAGCCTCAGCAGCCATGGCTCACGGGCCCAGCCGCTCTGCGTCATGTGGGATCTTCCCGGACCGGGGCACGAACCCGTGTCCCCTGCATCGGCAGGCGGACTCTCAACCACTGCACCACCAGGGAAGCCCCCAAAGTAAGTCTTAATTAGCATCCTAACATAAAACTCTGGTTGAAGAAACTAGGCCTTTACTACTCAGCCTTATAATATCCCTGTAATTGGACTAGAGTACGAAAAGAAGTGGGAGCACACGGCTTGCAGGGATCTTAGTCCCCCCGACCAGGGACCAAAGCTGTGCCCTCGGCAGTGAAAACTCGGAGTCCTAACCACTGGATCGCCAGGGAATTAATCTCCATCTTGGTAAAAGTGCTATGTGCACCTAGAAAGTGTGTGTTCTGGTGGAGGTAGGTGGAATGTCCTATAAATGTAAATTAGTTTAAGTTGGTTTGTAATGTTCAAGTCTTGTTTTTTTTTTTATTTTTTAAATTTATTTATTTATGGCCGCGTTGGGTCCTCGTTGCTGCGGGCGGGCTTTCTCTAATTGTGGCAAGCGTGGGTGTGCGGGCTTCTCACTGCGGTGGCTTATTTTGTTGTGGAGCACGGGCTCTAGAGCGCAGGCTCAGTAGTTGCGGCACACGGACTTAGTTGCTCGGCAGCATGTGGGATCTTCCCAGACCAGGGCTCGAATAACCACTGAGCCACCAGGGAAGTCCCAAGTCTTCTTTATCTGTACTAGTTTGTTGCCTATTTATTCTATCAATTATTGAGAGAAGGGCATTAAAATCTCCTATTTTAACTGTAGGTTTATCTATTTCTCATCATATTCTATCAATTTTTTTTTTTTGGTACGTGGGCCTCTCACTGTTGCAGCCTGTTGCACTGTTGCACAGGCTCCAGAAGCACAGGCTCAGTGGCCATGGCTCACGGGCCCAGCCGCTCCGCGGCATGTGGGATCTTCCCAGACCAGGGCACAAACCCATGTCCCCTGCATCGGCAGGCGGACTCTCAACCACTGCGCCACCAGGGAAGCCCGGTGCCCATTTTTTAATTAAATTATTTGTGTTTTGAATGTTGACTTGTATTAGTTCTTTACATATTCTGGTTGCTAGACCCTTATCAGATATATGATTTGCAAATATTTTCTCCCATTCTGTCTTACTTTCTGGATAGTATCCTTTGAAGCATAAGATTTTTAAATTTTACTGAAGTCTATCTACTTTTTTCCTTTGGTTGCTTATGCATTTAGTGTCAAATCCAAAAAACCATTGCCTAATCCAATGTCACCAAGATTTACACCTATGTTTTCTTCTAAGGGTTTTATAGTGTTAGGTCTTACATGATAAGTCTTTGATCCATAGAAGTCCAAATTCATTCTCTGTGGCAAGATCAGCCTAGGTGTAAACTTAAGGTTTTCTCAAGACTTTTCTGGGCCTGTACCTTTCTCTGAGCATGTGCGGTCACTTTTTAGTTTTCCCCATATAGGCAGTTACCTTTGAACGTTCTTGTCTTTACTTGGTTTCCAAAAAGGGAAAAGAGAAAAATGACAGGAGGTGCAACAACAATGGTCACCCATGTCTTTGTCTGCACCTCTGTGATCAGAAACAGCAATCAGAGAGCACAGATCACCAACATTTGGGGGAGGGGGCCCTTTTTGCCCACTCTGGATCCCACAAGCTGCCTGTAAGCTGCTCCTTGAACGTGTGCACAGCTGCCTGCCATGGGACTGGGAGTGGAAGATGGGTAGCTGCTACCGTGTTAAGAGCTAAAATGACCAAAATTAACTACAATTTACTCTCTAAGCCTTCAGTAGACTCCAGAATTCCAAAATAGTTACATCAGACAGATGCTGCCAATGCAATTGTTGTCTAGAAGGAGAGACAGATCTCTGTTCCTTCCTACTCCACCATCTTCCCAGAATTCTCTCTAGCTTCTTGAACATATGGAATAAAGTTATAATAAGTGTTTTAATATCCTTGTCTACTAATTCTAACGTCTATATACTTTTTTCATTTTTCTGCAAAAAGCTTTATTGTTTCCATTTGGTCCAAGACTTGGAAGAGAGCTCCAGGATGGTTAAAAGGCTGCCTAGTGGCTGCAGAGAGAGGCTTCAGGCAGAAGCCCTGATACCAGAGGGGCTCCTCAAAGGCCACTGGGCTCCAGAGGCTCATAGTCACGCTTGATGGTGAGCCTTTCGAAGAGATACTCACCCAGCCAGCCTGGGGACCAGCCCACTTGTGGAGGTTAATCAGGTGGTCAGGTGTCGCCCATCTTCTTGATGAGTTTCATCTGCTCATCTAGGCAGTGGCTCTCCAGGAAGTCACAGAGGTGGGGGTCTATGTGGACAGAACCCAGGGTATGCAGATCCAAAAGGGCCTGGTTCAGGGCTTCCCTGGTGGCGCAGTGGTGAGAGTCCGCCTGCCGATGCACGGGACACGAGTTCGTGCCCGGGAAGATCCCACATGTTGCAGAGCGGCTAGGCCTGTGAGCCATGGCGGCTGAGCCTGAGCGTCCGGAGCCTGTGCTCCGCAACGGGAGAGGCCACAACAGTGAGAGGCCTGCGTACCGCAAAAAAAAAAAAAAAAAAAAAAGGTCCTGGTTCATATTCTTCTCCATGAGAATGTCAGCTTCCATAGCATCCTGTTTTTTTGAGATGGTTTCTGCACATCCTGGAAGAGGGTGCAGCTGCAGGACTGGTTTCTCATTTTTGCGCCCTCGCAGTGCTTCTCCCGGGCCAGCGCCCTCCACAGCTACATCCTCTTGATCGAAATAGAAGCCCAGGGAGAGGTAGGTGTAGGAGGCCCGCCGATGCATTTGACTAGGCTGTGAATGGCGGCCTCCATATCAGTGGAATAATTCTGACAAATCTGGGAGTTCATGATTGATCAGCAATAAGGAGCTAAGCTCAAAAAATTGTGTTGGCTGGTCCTGGAGGCTGAGGACAGCTGAGTGGTTGGTTCTGAAGGTTGGGACTGGAAAAAAATGTTGGAGGGTGGTTGGAGGCTGGAGGAAGGGGCATCCCTGGGTCTGTTCCATTCAAACACAGTTGAAGCAAGAGACAGATCCTACCCTGCCCCCCAACCATTGAGGGTACTGCCTAACACCTGAATACTTTCTGAGTTAGTTTCAATTGATTGAATTTTCTTCTCATAATGGGTCCTATCTTCCTACTTCTTTCCATTCATGTTAATTTTTGATTGAGTGCCCAGACATGAATATTACTTTGTTGGGTTCTGGATATTTTTGTATTTCTATAAATATTCTTGAGATTTGTTCTGAGGTGCAGTTAAATTACTTGGTAATAGTTTGATTCTTTCAGGTCTTGCTTTTAAGCTTTGTTAGATGGAGCCAGAGCAGAGTTTGGTCTAGGGCTAATTTTTTCCCACTACTTAGGCTTCTAAGGACTACCCAGTCATTTACAAGATTTTCTACCCTGGCTGGTGGGAGTAGGCACTATTCCTGGTCTTATGTGAGATTCAGAGATTGCTTTCTTTAATTGTTTCAGGCGGTTCTTTCCCCACTCTAAGTGGTTTCCTCACGTATATGCACTAAACAATACTCAGGAAAACACCTAAGGGGAACCTCTAAAGATCTCTAGAAATCTCTCAGTGGGTAGCTGTCTCCTTTCTGATACTTTGCCCTGTACTCCCTAGCTACCTTGGCCTCCATCTCCTTAACTCAGGGTAACGGCCAGTCTCCTCCTAGGTTCTTCCTCCTTGTGCCTTAACCTGGAAATTGTCTCTGGGCAGTAAGCTGAAACAATCATAGGGTTCACCTCATTCGTCATTCCTTTTTTTTTAAATTTTTATTTATTTTTATTTGGTTGTTCTGGGTCTTAGTTGTGGCAGGTGGGTTCCTTAGTTGTGGCTTGTGGGCTCCTTTGTTGTGGTATGCGAACTCAGTTGTGGCATGCATGTGGGATCTAGTTCCCTGACCAGGGATCGAACCCAGGCCCCCTGCATGGGGAGCGCAGAGTCTTAACCACTGCGCCACAAGGTAAGTCCCTCATTTGTCATTCTTAAGTAATCACTGTCCTTTTTTACCTGATATTCAATGTCTTGAAAACAATCGTTTCATATATTGTCTAGTTTGATTAGATCAGATCCCTGTTACTCTATCTTGGCCAGAGCAGTAGTTCTGGCATTTTTCCTGCATAGCTCTTTCTTCATCAGCAACCTACCCTGGTTTTCCAGGTGCCTACTGCTAAAACAGAGAAAAGGTATTGATTTCTGTATGTTTTCCTTAATAAGAGATTGTCTCTGAATGGAAATGGGGAGTGAGACTGTTGGGACTGGTTATTTTTTCATAACATATATTATAGAGTTGAATGACTCTTTTTAAACCATGTGCTTGTGTAATTTTGATAAAAATAAAGATTGGTGCAATATTAGTATGCTCTTCTTAAGATATGGTGTTTAAAAACTGAAATAGTTGAAATTAAATATCACTTCAGGATCATTTCTCAAATGTGGGGAATTAAACATATGAAGCTTGGATGGGAATATAGCTGATAAGACGAAAATCAATCTAGATATAGAAATAATTTAGCAATTATCATATCTGTCCCTACTCTTTCCTCATATTGATGAATGCAATAAATATGTTAGTACTTAATCAGTGTTCTATTCATGAGCATCAGGCAATAAGCCACACATGCTGAACAGAGGATCAAAAAACATAAGGGCTTCTTTGGCATTTTCCTGAGGATTTCAAAGCCCTTAAAGTTACCCATATAGAAATATATCTTAGATATTGTGTGGGAGTTAGATATTAGTTTTATTTCCATGTTGCAAATCTGGAAACACAGAACTCAAGTGATCTGAGGTCCTCTGAGGTAAAAGATGATTTCTATCACAGATCTGGCACCTGATGCACTCCTTCAACAAATTATTTATTGAGCAGGAATCAAGAGAAAGCTGCTAGAAATAGGGACTTCCCTGGTGGTCCAGTGGTTAGGACTCCGCGCTTCCACTGCAGGCAGCATGGATTTGATCCCTGATTGGGGAACTAAGATCCCACTTGCTGCTCGGTGTGGCAAAAAAAAAAGAAAAGAAAAAAGAAAAGAAAAGAAAAAAAAGCTACTAGAAATGAAACCAGTCCTGTAAAGACTGCCGTTGGCATCTGCAGGGGTCAAGAGAGTAACCCATGGAGACTTCCCTGGTGGTGCAGTGGTTAAGACTCCCTGCTTCCATGCAGGGGGCACAGGTTTGATCCCTCATCAGGGATCTAAGATCCCTCATGCCAGGATCTTAAAATTTTAAATAAATTTGTTAAAATTAAAAATAAAATAAAAGAGAGTGACCCATGGGCTAGGAATTAAGAATGTTCCTCTATAAGCCTGGAGTGGAGGTTCCTGAGAAGTCAAGGTGGACTCAGATTTGTACACTTTAATTTTTTTTTTTTTTTGCCGTGCGGTGTGGCTTGCAGGATGTCAGTTCCCTGACCAGGGACTGAACCAGGGCCACAGCAGTGAAAGCCTGGAAGCCTAACCACTAGGTCACCAGGGAATTCCCAAATTCTTATTTTTAAAAAAGTGAGGGAGTCAGTATCCTCAGGGTGAGAACAGCCCTTCTGCATGTCTCCCTACTGACCTCTATCAGCAGAGGTCAAGTGGGAACACCAGAACTCTTCATGTTCTGGCAAGATTCCCCACTGTGGGACTTCCCTGGTGGTCCAGTGGGTAAGACTCCATGCTCCCAATGGAGGGGGCCTGGGTTCTATCCCTGGTCGGGGAACTAGATCCTGCATTCATGCCACAACTAAGAGCCCAAATGCCGCAACTAAAAGATCCTGCATGCCACAAATAAAAGATACTGCATGCTGCAACTAAAAGATCCTGCACGCTCCAACTAAGACCCGGCACAGCTTTAATTAATTAATTTTTTAAAAAAGATTCCCCACTGTACTCAATATTCACAGCCTCCTACCACCATCTCCCTTGAGATCATTAAGCCCTTTATCCCTGTTCAGTCAGTTATCATTAGAATCCAGGAGTCCCTAGCCATGCCTTATATCCCGGACTCTAAAATTCCTACAGTCTGTATATCATTGCTTCTAACTCCATTTTACATGCCTTCCCACATTTTGAAATCCTTTCACAACTGAACTCAAGATCAAATATCTGCAAAATCCCTTATATCCTCAATCTCTTCTCTGAACATTTCCTTCACCTTCTTGCTCTAAGTGTAACCTGGCTCTCCTTTGATGGCAATGTTTCCCCTGCAGCCCTCTTGAATGTAGCTATTCTCCTACACTCTGTTACTATTGGGCCTAGAGGTGGGGTAAGTGTCCTCTTTAAATCATAAGTTATCAGACTACAGACAGCCCCCAACTTAGAATTGTTTGACATGGTGATTTTTCAACTTTACAATGGTGCAAAAGTGATATGCATATAGGAGAAACCATACTTTCAAATTTTGAATTTTGATCTTTTCCTGGGCTAGCAATATGTGGTACAATACTCTCTTGTGATGCGGGGCAGTGCAGTGACCCACAGCTCCCAGTCAGCCACTCGATCACAAGGGTAAACAATCCATACACTGACAACAATTCTGTACCCATACAACTATTCTGTTTTTCACTTTTAGTACAGTACAGGCATACCTGTTTTATTGTGCTTCACTTTACATTTTTTACAAATTAAAGGTTTATAGCAACCCTGCATCTAGCATGTCTATTGGTGCCATTTTTTCCTACAGCACTTTGTTTCCGTGTCACATTTTGGTAATTCTTGCGATATTTCAAACTTTTTCATTATTATCGTATTTGTTATAGTGATCTGTGATCAGTGATTTTTAATGCTACTACTGCAAAAAGATTATGATTCACTAAAGGCTCAGATGATGGTTAGCATTTTTTAGCAATAAAGTTTTGTTGTTCTTGTTGTTTTGGTTTGGTTTGGGTTTTTTTGGCCATGCCATGCAGCATGCAGGATCTTAGATCCCCAACCAGGGATCGAACCTGTGCCCCCTGCAGTGGAAGGACAGAGTCCTAACCACTGGACCGCCAGGGAGTTACCAATAAAGTATTTTTTAATTAAGGTATGTACATTGTTTTTTTTAGACATAATGCTGCTGCACACTTAGGCTATAGTATAGTGTAACCATTACTTTTATATGCACTGGGAAACCAAAAAATTTTTGTGACTCACTTTATTTTGACATTTGCTTTATTGTGGTTGTCTGGAACCAAACCTGTAATATCTCCAAGGCATGCCTGTATTCAGTAAGTTACATGAGATGTTCAACACTTTACTACATTTATTTATTTAAAGTTTTGCTTTGTTTGATTTTTGGCCATGCCATGTGGCTTCTGGGATCTTAATTCCCCGACCAGAGATCCAGAGATTGAACCCGGGGCCACGGCAGTGAAAGCACTGAGTCCTAATCACTGGACTGCCAGGGAACTCCCTTATTTATTCGTTTATTTTTACATTCTTTTAAAAATATTTTTTCCATTATGGTTTATCCCAGGAGATTGGATATAGTTCCCTGTGCTATACAGTAAGACCTTGTTACTTATCCATTCTAAGTGTAATAGTTTACATCTACTAATCCTAAACTCACAGTCCATCCCTCTCCCTCTTCCCTTCCCCTTGGCAACCACAAGTCTGTTCTCTACATCAGTGAGTCTGTTTCTGTTTTGTGGATAGGTTCATTTGTGCCATATTTTAGATTCCACATATAAATGACATCATATGGTATTTTGCCTTTTTTTCTGATTTATTTCAGTTAGTACGATAATCTCTAGTTACATCCATGTTGCTGCAAATGGCATTATTTTGTTCTTTTTTATGGCTGAGTAGTATTCCATTGTATATTATGTCCCACATCTTCTTTATCCATTCATCTGTCGATGGACATTTAGGTTGTTTCCATGTCTTGGCTATTGTGAATAGTACTGCTATGAACATAGGGGTGCATGTATCTTTTTGAATTATAGTTTTGTCTGGGTATATGCCCAGGAGTGGGATTGCTAGATCATATGGTAGTTCTATTTTTAGTTTTCTGAGGAACCTCCATACTGTTTTTTTTGTTGTTTTTTTTGTTTTTTTGGCTGCATTGGGTCTTTGCTGCTGCATGCGGGCTTTCTCTAGTTGTGGCGAGTGGTGGCTACTCTTCGTTGTGGTGTGCTGGCCTTTCATTACGGCGGCTTCTCTTGCTGCGGAGCACAGGTTCTAGGCCTGCGGGCTGCAGTAGTTGTGGCTTGTGGGCTCCAGAGCGCAGGCTCAGCAGTTGTGGTGCACGGGCTTAGTTGCTCTGCGGCATGTGGGATCTTCCCAGACCAGGGCTCAAAACCATGTGTCCTCTGCATTGGCAGGCGGATTCTCAACCACTGTGCCACCAGGGAAGTCCTAACTTACAGTATTTTCAACTTACGATGGGTTTGACGTAACCCCATCGTAAGTTGAGGAAGATCTGTATACTACACACTAGCTCTTCTTGTAATTTATTGCCTCTTTCCCTAGGTTACTTCTACTCATTCCTTTAAGGTTTTAGATCCTGGCTCTCTATCACCCTCTCCAGGGACAGCCATCAGAATTATTGGTGATATCAATATCCCTTCAGTACTTTGGCGTTTCAAGTTCCTTGACCTCTTCTCCTCCAATGATATTCTCCTTCACCATACCTGAGCCACCATTTCAATGACCATATGACTTCGTCATCACCAAATAACTGCATCACCAATAACTGCAACCTTGTCATCACCAATTCATTTCCTTGCAACCTTCTTTGGCCACATACTTGAGAATGTGTAATTTTAATATATATTAGATAATTTGGAGGTGATTGTAATTTCTTAAATCTTTTTGTAAAAGACATTGAATAATGCATCTCAGCATATTTCTTGCTTCTTTATTGTCTCCCTTATTAAAATGTAAGCTGTATGAGGGTAAGGACTTTTGTTTTGTTCATTGTTATATCTTCAGCATCTACAACAACACCTGGGCCATAGTAGGTGCTCAATAAATATGTGTTGAATAAATGGAGGAAATGCCTATTACATATCAGGCCCTAGGAATACAACAAACAAAACAAAATCTCTGACTTTATGGAAACTACAATTTTTAAATATTTATTTGGTTGCGCTGGGTCTTAGTTGCGGCTCGCGGGCTCCTTAGTTGTGGCATGTGAACTCTTAGTTGTGGCATGCATGTGGGATCTAGCTCCCTGACCAGGGATCAAACCCGGGCCCCCTGCATTGGGAGTATGGAGTCTTATCCACTGCACCACCAGGGAAGTCCCAAGGAAACTACAATTTTATAGTGAAAATAAAAATATTAAAGTGGTAAAACTTCACTATTTAGATAAGAAAGTACCTTTTTAAATTATTTTTATTGAGATATAATTGACACATAACATTATATTAGTTTCAGTACAAAATCTTTTTTTTTAAATTATTCGGCCATCACGCAAAGGTTTGTTTCTGGGCTCTCTGTTCTGTTCCATTGGTCTACATGTCTGCCTTTAAGCCGGTACCACACTATATATATATTTTTTAATATTTATTTAGCTGTGTCGGGTCTTAGTTGTGGGCTCTCTAATTGTGGCGTGTGGGCTCAGTAGTTGCAGCACGTAGGCTTAGTTGCCCGGTGGCATGTGGGATCTTAGTTCCCTGAGCAAAATCGAACCCACATCCCCTGCATTGGAAGGCAGATTCTCAACCACTGGACCACCAGGGAAGTCCAGTACAAAATATTCTTGTGTCTGTGTCTGGACTCTATCAAGAATACCCCATTCCTGTTATTGGTTATCATTAATGTTTATACGGAGGTGATCCGATCTGTATGAAATCATCACTTTGATATATGCTTGATCGTCTTTGGCAAATTGTCTTAGGTTAAGCTGCTCTAACAAAGTACCATATACTAGGTAGCTTATAAACAATTGAACTTTATTTCTCACAGTTTTGGAGGCTAGAAGTTTGAGATCAGGGAACTAGCACGGTTGGGTTCTGCTGAAAGCTCTCTTCCCAGTTGCAGACTGTGACTTTTCATTGTATCCTCACATGGTGGAAAGACGGGAGGAGAGAGGTCTCTGGGGTCCCTTCTAAAAGGGCACTAATCCCATTTATGATGGCTCACTCTCATGACCTAATTACCTCTCAAAGTCCCCACCTCCTAATACCATCACACTGGAGGTTAGGATTTCAACCAATGAATTTTGCGGGGGACACAAGCATTCAGTCTGTCACACAAAGCCAAAACTTTAACATTCCAGGATTAGAGTACCAAAATAGTTCTATCTATATACACTACATAAGAGATCCTCCTTACAAGCCAATCCTTGAGTTTTTGTATGTGAAAGAGTTTAGAACCTGTTTACATACTAGTTTAAAAGCCCTTAGACTTTCATCTCCTTCCATCTTTCCTCTGTGTTTCATGCTCTCCTGCCTCATACCAGACCTTGTTCTCTCACTTATCCTGTCTTCAACCCCTCCCTTTCGACTAGCTTCTTCTCTTACTCTTCAAACATGATAAAAACAAACAAAAACCACTCCTCATTCCTAAACAAGCCACAAAAATTAAAATCCTTCCCTCAAGTACTAAATAGATACAATATTAAACTATCTCTTTTTACTCCTCCATCTGTCCCTTTCAGTCTCAGCTAATGGTGTCACATTTCACCCCCTCTCCCAAACTAGAAGCCTCTTTATCTCTTCCCCACTTCTCTAACTGGTCTTCAAGGGCAGAAATTTATCAGAATTCTGGGTGAGCATTTCTCTTCAGCCCTTCAGCAACTGCTTTAGTTCTGGCTCTACTCTCTTGCCTAAACTACTGTAGCTGGCCTGTCTGCAGTCTTTTTACAGCAAATTATATTCCACAAATTTTTGAGCATCTATTATGTGTCTGGAACTGGAAACAAACAAATATGACACCAGTACCTATACGCAAGAAGTTTGTCCACTCACGCTATTGCATCATTCCTATTAAAAACTTCTGTTGCCAGTAGAATTAAGTACAAACTTTTAAGCAGACATATAGGGCCCTTTACCATCTGGCCTGAACCCACTGAACTTCCTGCCTTCTCTCTCATCACTCTCCTTTACCTATAGTCTCTCTTAGGCTCTGGCCACACTGAACCTTGCACAGATTCCTGAAAATTCCATTGCCTCTGCTTTACATATGCTATATTCTCCACCCGGAATACCCTCTTCTGCCTCTCACCATTGGCCTGGGAGAAATTCATTCAGCCTTTGAAACTCAGCTTTGATCATTATCCCTCTTTGATGCTTTCCCAAATGCCCCTACTTAGTTCTTTGGGTTGCTGTTCCCACAGTACTCTGTTTACAGCTCTAATATAGTACTTGTCACATGCATTATAATTTATCTATTTACTTATTTACCTTTTCTAAAATTCCTGGAGGTCAGGAACAATATTGCTTTGCTGTATCAGGCATATGGTAGGCTCTAAGTTCCAAATTTTAAAAAAATTAAAAAAAATTTTTTTTTGCCACACTGGGTTGGCTTGTGGGATCTTAGTTCCCCGACCAGGGATTGAACCCTGGCCCACAGCAGTGAAAGCATGGAGTCCTAACCACTGGACTCCCAGGGAATTCCCTCCAAATATTTTTTAAATGAAATCTCTTAGCACTTGGTCTTCTCTTATTTTCCCCCAAATGGAATTACCTAGCCCTTATTTCCTAGAAAAGGGAGCATTAAAAAAATTTCAGGTGAATAACTAAAAAATCAGAAAAAAAGAAGCCTCCCTTAACCTTGAAAGTAATCCTATTTCTCTATCATCCCATTATATACTCAGTTATCCTGCAAGGTGCTGAACAAAATGATGTTAATATTCCACCAAAATCTAATGTCTGAATGTATATGTAACCTTTTTCTAGTCACTTCCTACCTTACACAATGGAAAGAGCACAATGAAGTATTTGCTTATGGCAAACAGTTACCCGAGAACTGTAATACATTCTCTCTCATGAAAACCATGAAATTAAAAACTATTATCCGATTTTTTCTGATCCCAGAGAGTATTGCTAATTTACATAGAAATAAGCATATATCACTCTATTTATTGTCTTATTTTCTACAACATGAACTGCTGTAAGGTGATGTTTGGGGTAGAAGACCATTTTTAGAACATTTCAATGTATTTTATTTAAAAATGAGTTAGCTTTTTAAAGCTGCTTCCTACACTGAGAGCTGTTCATGCTTTTGTCATCCTACAGTGAGAGACTAGCAGCAAAACTCAGAATATGAAAAAGCTCAACACAAGACACAGTCATTTCTTAACCCTTTCTATTACTGCCAAACCAGACTGGTAAGGTGTGCTTCTAAATTGTAGGAAGATAATGATGGTGTCAGAGAACATAAAGTAATTTAAGTTGGTATATGTGATGTTTACATTTAGCTAGGTCATGATGTCTCCCTTAAACTTTATGACCAATTTCTTATTTCCTATACCTAGAACAGGTTACTACTTTGCCCCCTTTCCTTTTATTTACCTTACAAATACAAAAGTAACAACCTCTAAGTTCTTATCGTTTTAGAAAACCCCCTCATAAAACTGGACTTTTCTCACCTGTTATAATTTTTTTTTTAATTTTAAAAATTTCTCATATCAGCCTATAAAGTTCTCTTTTGCTATTAGTGGCTGTGGACACATTTAAATTCAGTCCTCAGTAAAATATCAGGGAGAAGGTGGATGCTACAATTAAAACTGACAAATTCTGTGTTCCTTTTTACTAGTGTTTTAAATTGGCCTGGGAATTTCTTTTCTCTTAGGAGACTGTTAAGATCAAACTTGTGAAATGGCATCTAATACCAAGTATTTTCTAGTTTTTGCCAATTTGGGTTGCATATTTCTCTCCCCAAAGCCCTGACACTATTAACTATACATCTTTGAATCTAGATTTTGCCCCCTACTAGATACATAAGTTTTCAGTGAATTTGAAAAAGAGATCTGATACAACTTGGGTCCCCATCAGCTAATGGATAAGATAAAACGTAAAGGCATGGATAAACCTGATTATAAGCTATTTGTGAAACATCTGGGTGAGATGCCATTTCCAGAGCTACACTAACATGAAATCCTTTGAAATATGTCCAGTGGGGGTAGTAAATAAACTATCAATTACAATGCAATGGATTTGAATTTTCAAAAATTTGTGTGATGGTTTTTCCCACAGCACTTCTTTGATAAGGGAAAATGCCAGTTATTTTGGGTTGCAGACTTCTAAATGCTATCTTCAATTCAGTTCCTCCATTTTCAGTTCATCTTATATGTTGTTGCCAAATTAATCTTTCTAGAACATAAGAGTGTTACTCTCCTTCAAAAAAACTTCAATAGCTTCCCACTGTCAGAGAAATAAGTTGAAAACAATTAGCCTGATACTCAGTGTGACCTACCTTCTCCCTGCACTCTGGATTTCCTAGGCCAGGGATTGGCAAACTACAGCCTGCAGGCTGCTAATTTTTTGTATGGCCTTCAAGGTAAGAATGATTTTTACATTTTTAAAGGTTGGAAAAGAAAATCATATGACATGCAGACATAAAAAATTCAAATTTCAGCATTCTTAGTTTTTTTTTCCAACACACTCTCCTTTGCTTACACGTTATCTATGGTTGCTTTCATGCTACAATAGCAGAGTTCAAAAGCTGCAGTAGAGACCTTGTGGCCTTATCTGACACTTTACAGAAGGTTTGCCAACTCCCCCTAGATATACTTGTCCCTATCTCTTCACCTATCAAGATCCTTGGCCTGGAATGTACTGTTCCCACTCATTCCTGCTGTCCCCTCTGAGGCTATCAAAGTAAATTTTTCAAAAAATTTCAAAACACGATTCTCCCACCAGTATAAAATTAACGTGAGCCAAGCATTCATTTATTTAACTCACTGAGGGAACCAGTAAGACGGTAAAGCTGGTTCCAGGAGCATTTAAAGAACTAGATATTTACAGGCATAAAAATAAGAATTAGAATAAGGTTGCAGGTTAAACAAAACTGGTTAGCGTCCTACAGAGCAATAAAACCATAAACTTTTGAGTTAGCTTTTCTATCAGTCAGCAATCTGCAACTCAAGTAACTTCACAATGTTTGAGCTCTAATCATATAACAAATAGCAGGTCAAACACAGGTACCTTCTCCTAGAGAATCATCCTTGGGCAGACAGGTTAAACCATGTCCCAGCGTGAACTGAAAGGTCATCCCTCCACTCCTTGCCTTATTTCCATGTTTTGGGTAATTTTTCTTAACAAGGCCTCTCTTAATCCTTCCAGTCAATATCGACCTCTCCTTTTATGCTCCCGTTATTTTTTGTACTGCCATTATAGGACTCAAATATCTGGATTTGTGTGCTTTATTTTGTTTTCCCCAACAAGCACTAAGCTCCTTAGAATCACGGTATTGAGAGCTGGGGTTTAACCTCCCCTTTCAAAGGGATTTGAGCATTGGGTCCAATGTCCGTAGTTCCCAACATCTGCCTTGCACAGTATAGATACCAAGTCCTCAATGCTTAATATGAAGCCCCCAAACACTTCCCAAAATGTTTTACCGCACTTCCTTAAACCTTCTGTCTTCTAACGAGCGGCGCATTGGTGTATTTCTCCCTTACTGCACGGTTAAGTGACCTTCTACAGTAGACAGGTACTGTTTTGATTCTCTTGGTTACCAACCCCCAAGAGCCTAACCCAGTGCCTTGCACAAAGCGGCAGTTCGACCGCAGAAAAAAGATGGGGGACCTCCACCCCCAACTGATGTGCCTGGAGACACGAAAGTCCTAGTCTCTCCATTCCCACAAACTTAGACCCTTACAGCATTCCTGTCTCACCTACAGCACTAATATCTCAAAGCAGGTGCAAACGCCGGCCCCCAAGGGTAAACGTTCCTCCTCAGCCAAAGACCTCAAATTTCCGCTGCCCCTGTACAGGGTCTCCAACTCTCATAAAAATGGCGAGGTGGACCAAGGCCCTGCATTCGGAAGTTAGCCCTTCTCCGCAAATATATCACCAGCAGAGGCTTTTCCCCTCCTTCTGCGGTGGAATGTTTCCTCAGTGGGCCGCGTTACGCTCTTAAAAGTAACTGAACCCTCATTTCACTTTTCAAGCCTCCGGACTCTGCGTCCCTCCGCCTCCGCCTTCCTGCCGGGGTCAACGCGGCCGTTTCTCGGGGAGATCGCCCGAGGCGGGTGGCCGGGAGGTTAGGCGGCCAACGATTTTCCACCACAAGGGGGGAGGGCGGGAGGAGCGGCGGGAACCAGACGGGCCCGAGGCAGCGGACGTAGGGCGGGGCCAGCGCTAGGAAGGATCGCGAAGGAGCTGGGAGGCCCCGCCCTTTCCGTAGATATCTCTAGAAAGCCGCGCAGGAGCCCGAAAACAAAGAGTGCGCACGCGCGGCGGCTAGGCCCGGGCATTTTGCTGCGTCACCAGCCGCCGCCCGGCCTCACCACCCCTCGCTCGCACGCACGCACGTTCGTTCTCCGTTCTCGCGCCCCTTTTCCTACACTTTCCTCTTCTCCCCGACCGGAGGAGTCGCTCTCCCCGCGCGGTGCATTCTGGGGACCCAGGTCGAGCCCGCCGCCGCCGCCGCCGTCGCTTGAGGGAAGCGAGAAGAGGCCGCTACCGGGGAGAAGACGCCGGAGTCGCCACCGGAGAGGAGTCGCCTGCCCAGGAGCTGCCGTCGGAGACGCCCGCCACACGTTCGCCCGTCCCCCTGCCCCGTTCACGATGTGAGTGCGACACCCAGCCGAGGGAAGGTCGCCCGTGAGGGAGGCCGAGGCCGCGCGGGGGGCTGCCGGGAAGCCGTCCCTTCCCCTCCCCCGCTTTAGGCCCCCTCGGCTTTTCCCCCTCGGTAGAAATCGTTCTTGCCTGGGGGTGGGAGGTTCAGTATCCTTGTTACGATTACCGTTGGCGGGTGGAGGACATGTTTCCTCCGATGTCCGCTTCCCCCACCTCTAAACCGGCCCTCGGCTTCCCCGTGCCGGAAATCCCACCTTGCCCCTTAGGCAGTGCCGGCTGCTCCTAACTCTCCGTAACTTAGCCGTAGGCCTTAGTCTCCCGTGAGCTTTTCGTTGTCTGGGCGCCCTGGAGGCGTGGACCCTCGTGGGCTACCGCTCCGCTCCTGGGGTGGTCTGCTCCTGTCGCTCTCTGATGGTGCGGCCAGGCCCGGGGCCAAGTGCACCTGCGGTGGGTGCTACCACAAGGCTGTTGGTGCTCGTAGAGCACCACGCGGCCGTGCGCCGCGAGCGACAGGTACTGCTAGGCGACTGGAGGGAGGCCATACCGTCGCCGCAACTTAACTTCCCTCTCAGGTGTCGTGATTGCTTGAGTATGATCTTTCCAGGCTTCCTCCTAACTCCAGTCTCGCTGAGGGAGTGAAAGTTGCCAAAACTCAGCTGTGTCCCTGGCAGCGAGGAATTACCATTGAGCAGGGCGTTCTGCACGTGTTGGAGTCGAAAGATACTTGTGGGCATTTTCAGTGTTCTATATTAAACTTGAGGCGAGGTTTCATCATCCTATCTTAGTTTAAGGATGAAACAGGTATGTCGTTACCTTTTTGTTTCCTTAGCTTAATTTTCTTTACGTGAAGTGACTACAGATTGTTTAGAAGCTTTATGATACAGGAAAACCTTGGTGATTTTAACCGAATGAGAATTCTTGGCATCGCCACTTTCAGCCTTTTGATTTTTCTCAGGGAAACCTTTACATTTTCAGATACGAGAACTGCCGGTTTAGTAGTTTTTTGGTTCTAATCACTCCCTAAAAATTATGTATGGAGAGCAATTGAGGGGAACAATTTTTATTCCTGTAAAAAGTAATGCACTTGCAAGGGTTTAAAATAATAAAATAATGACCTTTGCGGTGAGTATTCAGCTAGACGTCTAAATAGATAAGTACAGAAAACACTACAGTCACTTGATGGAAAAGAAGCCTTGAGAAGAATGCATGTATTATTGTAAAGTGACATACTAGAATTTTGGAAGGATTCCTCTACCCCCAAAAGTGGTATGTAATAGAAGATTTTAGATTCCTCCACCCCCAAAAGTGGTATGTAATAGAAGATTTTAATCTGTGAAAAATAGCTTGTGCTTTTTCTCTTTGACATCTATTCCAAATAATGTAGCAGGATTGTCAGTCTTAAAACATCTGTGAGGAGAAAATTAATCCTCAGATAAGGCATTACCAACTTTTAATAGATTAATGTAGCCAAGCAAATTTTTTCGTGAAGAAATAGTATGTTTAATATGGTTTGAGATAGAAACACTTTCGGAGGTCACATAAAATAGTTAAATAGGTAAGAAATATTAAATTATGTAAATAGGTTAAAAACTCGGATGATAAGTGTAGCAGTATTCCAAAAAGCAGTCAGAAGAATGCTGTTTTCAAAATGAGTGTTTTGAAGGGACCAGGTAAATTTCATTGTCTTTAAGGTATTCAGTATATGCCATCTTGCAAATTCTTTAGGGGATCTTATTAATGACTGAATTTATAAGATGAATATTATGAGTCAGTTATTTGGGTTGGAAGAGACTTTTAATGAGTCCTAGGAAGAATCTGGCTGATGAGCCTTCATTTTGTTGATGTGTGCTGTAGACCTTTTTTTTTTAGCCGTAGAGAGAGACATTTTACGCTGGACATCTCAAGGGTTTTACGGTCTGTTTTTTAATCATTTGATTGCTCTTCAGTCGTCATTTCCTAGACAAATTTTTTCTAATCAAGTTTTGTCTAGTAGTTTGCATAAAAGCTCTCAATCTCTCACCTACCTTGGAGGAGGCTGGGAGTTTTAGGACCTCTCTGTCCTCCATTTAAGACCTGCACAGATCCCCTGCAGGGGGCGCTACTTTACTTTTTTTTTTTAAGCTGTTGTAGTTGGTTCTAGGTTTTAAGTTGGACGTATTAACAATAGATATGAAGTAAAACGTTTAATTTAGTTTTGAGCAGTTTCAAATCATTCTTTCCAATGTCTTGTAGTTAAATTAATAAATTGTCCAGAAGATACTGTGACCATTGCTAGCATTAGTTAAAATCTTAACCTTGCCATCGTTCGGCTTTGTAAGATTGAGTCCACAAAATAAAATCATCTGTCTTTAACCTCCAAAACAAATGGTAATAGTGACAATACAGCATATGGTTAATTTCTATAAGTTAAGGAAGAGTAACTGATGATGGGTTTTGTTCAGTGTTGATTTCCTAAGCACTGTAACCTAGCAACTGGATTTTCTTTTTTTCTGTGCTTAGTTAGACTTTAACTGGAAGGCAGTAGAAACGAAGTGACAAATCACTTGAGGCAGACCAGGATGTATTGTTAATATTCTCCTGTTTAATTGTGTTTTCTCAGTTTTAAGATCTTCTAGAAGCTGTATCATTTTAGAGTCATAGGTGGTTAGTGATGATTGCTTTTCAGGAAAAAATATCTTCGTAATAAACTGTTTAGAATCAGTCTAGCTCTGAAACATTAATAATCATATTTTATCTGGGTTATTAAGAATTGCTGCATCTAGTGTATTTTACTACAGAAATACAAAGTGCGTTTTAGTAAACTTTATTATTTACTGTGTAGGTTAGGGATAGATTTTTTTTTTTTTTTTTTTTTTTTTTTTTTGGTGGTCCGCTGGCCTCTCACTGTTGTGGCCTCTCCCGTTGCGGAGCACAGGCTCCGGACGCGCAGGCTCAGCGGCCATGGCTCACGGGCCCAGCCGCTCCGCGGCATGTGGGATCTTCCCAGACCGGGGCACGAACCCGTGTCCCCTGCATCGGCAGGTGGACTCTCAACCACTGCGCCACCAGGGAAGCCCTAGGGATAGATTTTAAATTGAGGCTGAGTTCCACAGGACACCTTAGAACTTTTAGTTTTCCAGGAAGATGCCAATTACTTTAAATCTTATCTTGAGTAATATGCCCTCACCCGTGTTGTACTCCAAAACCAAATAAAATGTGCTGTTGTGGATTTTCTATGCCGTAGTTGATCTTCTCGTGTAGCCGTACTTTATTGCTGAAAAGTGTTTGTATCAGGGCTCTTTCCAACTCAGCATGCTTAATTATCTTTGTGTACTGAAAGGATCAAAGCCACAGAGGTGTTTTTTTAACTTTTAATTTTATTACATTACAGGATTTAGTTCTTCAGATATCGATTCACAACACTGATGATTAGTATAAACAACTGTCCCAAATAGGACTGGAACCCAGAATTTCTCACAAAGACATTTTTTCCACTTTACAAAAAGGGAGAATAATTTTCTAGGTGGTCTTTTTTTTTTTTTTTGCGGTACCCGGGCCTCTCACTGTTGTGGCCTCTCCCGCTGCGGAGCACAGGCTCCGGACACGCAGGCTCAGCGGCTGTGGCTCACAGGCCCAGCCGCTCCGCGGCATGTGGGATCTTCCCAGACCGGGGCACGAACCCGTGTCCCCTGCATCGGCAGGTGGACTCTCAACCACTGCGCCACCAGGGAAGCCCACAGGTGGTCCTTTTATTTCCATTAAATAACCATGCCTGTAGTACAGTTTTTCTTTTTTCCCCTGAAATATTTATTTATTTGGTTGTGTTCGGTCTTAGTTGTGGCTCAAGGGCTCCTTAGTTGTGGCTCGAGGGCTCCTTAGTTGTGGCATGCAAACTTAGTTGCAGCATCCATGTGGGATCTAGTTCCTGGACCAGGAATGGAACCGGGGCCCCCTGCATTGGGAGTGTGGAGTCTTTACTGGACCACCAGGGAAGTCCCACACTTTTATATTTTAGAGTGGGAATTACCAAAGAAAGGAAGTAGCACAAAGGTTCACAAACTTTCTTGATTCACCCCTTGGTGTCTTAGTAGTATTTTTGTTGTTACTATTTTGTATTTTTTTATTTGTTGGTTGGTTGGTTTTTTAATGGTGCTGCTAGGCCAAAAGGAGTAACCTAGAAGTTCTGTTTATTAGATAGTTGGCTCCAAACAACTTACATATTTTGTCCTTATAGCCTGTTAGCTTTTCGGAAAGCTAACACATAAATTGAAAGAAAAATGTAGTTTCTTGTATAACCACAGTTACTAATGAAAGGTGTATGCCTTTTGGGAACAGTATAACTTGTTATACCTTGAAATAGGATTGGATACTTCCATCTTCCATCTCAATTCCTGTTCCCTGTTGATTTTTTTGTAGGTCTTTTTTTTTTTAATCGTAACCACCAAAAACCCAGCTTTGCAAAGATGAAACTTAGTGGAGAGGGATACAGTGCAGTCTGCTGTTGAAACTGAACCACTTAGTGTCTTGACTGAAGTTGAGTATCACTGAATTGCTCTTAAATTTGAAATATCCTGTGGCAGCCCTGTAAATTCTTCCATAGTGCCTTGATGCACCTTGTTTTGTAATTTGGGGATCATTGGACTTGCATGTATATTCAGATTAACTTTCCAGGAAGTTTTACATAGTAGTACAACTGGCATACAGAAGATCTGAAAATATGAGAAGTATATCAGGGTTTCTCTGAGCAAAGAATACGTGTGAGAGAGTTTTGGTTTTAGATGTTTACAGGCAGGGCTTTTGATAATACTTAACAAGGAAAAACTGCTCAGTCTGTGAAACTGGAACTGCCTTTTTTTTTTTTTTAGCAGAATTTTCATGTTGCCATTATCATTCCTCACTTAGTACAAACTGAAATAGGTTTACCAGTTTCTCGATTCTCTTTTGCAAATAATAGACCAGTTGATAGACTTGGTTTTAAATCAGTTATTCTGAACTTTGTAACATCTTTTAAACTTTTTTTTTTTTCTCCCTTGGTTATAATGAGGTTGTTTTCTTCCGTAACCCCCTTTTTTTTTCCTTGGCTGCGTTGGATCTTCATTGCTGTGTGCAGGCTTTCTCTAGTTGCAGTGAGCAGGGGCTACTCTTCATTGCAGTGTGTGGGCTTCTCTTGTGGAGCACAGGCTCTAGGCACGCGGGCTTCAGTAGTTGCAGCACGTGGGCTCACTAGTTGTGGCACGTGGGCCCTAGAACGCTCGGGCTTCAGTAGTTGCGGTGCACAGGCTCAGTAGTTGTGGTGCACAGGCCCAGCTGCACTGCGGCATGTGGGATCCTCCTGGACTGGGGATCGAACCCCTGTCCCCTGCACTGGCAGGTGGACTCCCAACCACTGTGCCACCAGGGAAGTCCCTGTAACCCTTCTTGATGTTTAAAAATACTCTGGGATACATAGAAGATGAGTGAATTTAGTTTTTAAGAAGCTTTTCATTTACCGGAAATGTTTAGTTTATGGAGGATAAACATAGAGGATACTTTCTCCATTATCAAGTTCTAATAAAAAGCTAGTCTTCTGATTATTATTGTTTTATCTTAGAATTCAAAGTGATGTTTTAAATCAGGCAAACATGTTCCATTAAAAATAAATTTATATGGGGATTATCATTAATTACTTCTGAATAAACTATGTGAGGTTACAGATTGTGATGTAATGTATCTTACAAATGTAATTAAATATACAGATGAGTTACTTTTCAGAGTACAAACAAAAAACATTGTCTTATAGTGTATCACTTATTTATACTTTAAGAAAGGTAAACCATAGCTAGTAATGGATCTGATCCCTCTACCCCCATGTTTCTTAGAAGAATTTTGGGCTAAATTTCATCCAACTTGAACGTGAGCTTCTTAAGGGCAGAGATTTCTGTCTGCTTTGCTGACAGCTGTATCTCTGGAACAATTCCCGGTATCATGTTTAATAAATATTTGTTTATTGAATAATATTTATGGACTCTAAATCTCTTTCAGCTATAAGACTGGCTATATGAGGTGCTTGACAGTGATGTTTGGAACTAACTGGGATCTTTTACAGTTGGTCCTTTATTCTGTTGTATCGCATCTTCAGTCAAATTCAGCTATATGTCAACATAGATAGGCTTCTTTTTTTTTTTTGGCCGCACTGCACACCATGTGGGATCTTAGTTCCCCAAACACCAGTCGAACCCATGTCCCCTGCATTGGAAGCACGGAGTCTTAACCACTGGACCACAAGGGAAGTCCCTATCTCATGCAGAGTGGGCAAGTAGTTAGGTGGTCAGTAGGTGAAAGATAGAGTTGGTGAGAGTCATTTATACCTTTAGAGTCTATTAATTGAGGCTTTGCTATATTTTGGAAAATCTGGAAAAGAAGGACCACCAAATCAGTATATACTCTCAAAGTACATTTGCCTTGTTTGTGAGCCCTTTATTTTGAGAATGTTTATTTTGGGACTGTTTAGCTTATTAGTTATGATTTGGTCAGCTTGATTTTTTCTCTTAATTAACTGGGTGATTACCATAAATTCTCCTTTAAGAGATTCTACCCTTCTTTCTTTTCCCCCTCCATTTTTTTTTAAATCTAAAGAAATTGGCCTTCCAATCAAAAACTAATACTTACACTTTTTCTGCTTGATTAATTCCTGTATGAGGCCATTAGTTGAAGATAAAACCTAATAGATTTTAAAATATTTGTTTTATCATAAAGATTGTCATTTAGTGCATCCTTGTATCACATTTTGCAGTCTTAAATATTTTTACAGAAGTAGAGCATTTTTTATGTTTAGTTTTTTGGCTGTGCTGTGCGGCATGCAGGACCTTAGTTCCTCGACCAGGGATTGAACCCGTGTCCCCTGCATTGGGAGTGTGGAGTGTTAACCACTGGACCACCAGGGAAGTCCCAAAAGTAGAGCATTTTTATTAAAAGGTTGTTATTGCTATTTTCCCCAGTATATATATCTGTTTTTTGGGGTTTTTAAAAAAATTTCTTTATTTTTGGCTGCATTGGGTCTTCGGTGCTATGCGCGGGCTTTCTCTAATTGCAGCAAGTGGGGGTTTCTCTTCATTGCAGTGCGCGGGCTTCTCATTGCAGTGGCTTCTCTTGTTGTGGAGCACGGGCTCTAGGCATGCAGGCTTCAGTAGTTGTGGCTCACAGGCTCAGTAGTTGCGGCACACAGGCTTAGTTTCTCCACGGCACGTGGGATCTTCCCAGACCAGGGATCGAACCCGTCCTCTGCATTGGCAGGCAGATTATTAACCACTGAGCCACCAGGGAATTCCCTATCTGTATATGTTGAAGAGCCTAATGTTTAGTGACCAAATAATAGTATTCTAATTTTTTCTCAATGATTCAGAGTAAGAATTGAGATATTGACCATATGTCTCATTTGTGTATGTTAAAACTTTTTTATAAAAAAACTAATTTGATTGAACAGTCCCATGACAGTTCTTAATGATTTCTGGGGGGAAAACACCAAAATGATGTGGAATCCTGTGTGATTCTATGGGACGAGCATGTAATGTATACGTATCCCGTGAGGTTGAGCTAAACTGTGCATTTCAGGAAGCCAAATTTGAATTATTATGGTATTAACTAAGATTTGTAGGCCTCACACTTGAATAGTAAAAATTTTTTCTTTCACTAAATTCTCACAGAGCTCACAAATTTTTTTTAAGTTTTAATATAAATTTATTTATTTTTGGCTGCATTGGGTCTTTGTTGCTGCCCATGGGCTTTCTCTAGTTGCGGCGAGCAGGGGCTACTCTTCACTGCAGTGCAGGGGCTTCTCGTGGAGCACGGGCTCTAGGCGCGTGGCCTTCAGTAGTTGTGGCATGCAGGCTTCAGTAGTTGTGTCACACAGACCTCACAGTTTTTCATGTTTACTGTATGATGGTCCAGAGTACTTGCTTACAAAAACTTTTATTGGCTGATTGGCTGTGCTCTGCAGCATGTGGGGATCTTAGTTCCCTGACCAGGGATCCAACTCTTGCCCCCTGCAGTGGAAGCGCAGAGTCTTAACCACTGGACCACCAGGGGAATTCCCCTTACAAAAACTTCTGAACATTGGAAATTCTGAGAGACAAAGAAAATAAAGATGTTGGAGCTTTGATGGTAGTATTGGTTATAGAGACAAGTCATATGCTGTAGAATTCTATTAGATACAGAATTTTTTCTCTCTCAAGGTATTCAGACTTCTAAAGTGATGATAGCTATAATTAATGTTTTTTTTTTAACTACACAGATACAGAATAAACTCCTTTCCATGGTCCCCAGGGACGTCTGTGACCTTGGTTTTCAACCTTAAGCTTTATGAACTTATCTGGAGTTATCTATGATATGTTTGTCCTACCAGTTCATAAAAGGCTTGATGTGTCCTAATTATCTTTTAATAATTTAATTTGTCCTGCACATAGTAAACTATCAGAAGAACTGCAATAACCTGGAAATGTTCTTTAGCAAGTTTTTTCCATGTAGCTTTGCTGGTTGTTTTAGTCTGGGCTGCTGTAACAGAATACCACAGACTAGGTAGTTCATCAACAGCAGAAACTTATTGTCTACTATTCTGCAGTCTGGAAGTTCAAGATTTAGGCACCAATATGGTCACCTTCTGGTGAAGGGGCCCACTTTCTGGTTCATAGCTTCTTGCTGTGTCCTCATAGTAGTGGAAGGGGCGAGGGGCCCCTCTGGAGCAGTGAAAGGGCTAAGGGCTTCTCTGGAGCTTCTTTATATATAAGGCATGACCTTATTTATTTTTTAAATAAATTTATTTTATTTATTTATTTTGGCTGCGTTGGGTTTTCGATGCTGCGCACGGGCTTTTTCTAGTTGCAGCGAGCGGGGGCTACTCTTTGTTGCGGTGCGGTGGCTTCTCTTCTTGCAGAACACGGTCTTTAGGCACGCGGGCTTTAGTAGTTGTGGCGCACGGGCTTAGCTGCTCCGCGGCATGTGGGATCTTCCTGGACCAGGGCTTGAACCCGTGTCCCCTGCATTGGCAGGCGGATTCTTAACCATTGCGCCACCAGGGAAGCCCCTAAGGCATGACTTTAATTTATGAGGGTTCTACCCTCATGATCTAGTAGTAAGCACCTCTCAGAGGTCCCACCTTCGAATATCATCCCGTAGAGCATTAGGATTTCAATGTATGAATTTGGAGGGCATGCATTAAGGTCATTGCACTGGTGCATCCTTTCTTGGGGTGGGGGGGTGCACGCCTCACAGCATGTGGAACTTCCCTCGATCAGGGATCAAACCCGTGCCACCTGCAGTGGAAGTACGGAGTCTTAACTGCTGGACCAACAGGGAAGTCCATGGTGCATCCATTTTTTTTTAAGGGAGAGGTGCTTGTAATTTTCTACAAATGAGAATAAAAATGCGCGAGATTCTAGTATATTAAAAATGGTATTTGGGAACAAATGTGGTTTCCACTCTGTCATCTTAAGACAAACTAAGAAATTTTAGTCAGAACTACAGGGGAGAATTTTAGGTTATGCAAAGTTTAGTTGCTTGAATTGACATAGCCCTAACATTGAGCTTGGAAGAACTTGTCAGAACTTGGAATGTCCCACTTCGGAGCATTTGGGTATTATTTTGTTATAAGTAGTGGCTTATTCACATAATATATGCAGAGGTGAAAAAGTTTTTGCATTTATAGGTATGTTACTATTAAAATGAATTAACAGACTTGAACAGTAGTTTGGGATTTTGCCAGTGTTTGTATAAGACGGGACACGAATCCAACATAGTTTAGGAGCTAGAGTTTAAAATCACTCTTTCTCTGGGTTAATCGGAGAAAAGAGTTGTGATTTCATAAACACTTGGTTTTCCTTTCAAATGAGTAAATATGTGTGTTTATTACTGTTTAGGTTAAGTGTAGGATTCCCTCCCCGCCTTGTATTTTCAGACGGTTTAGATCGGGGCACTTGGTAAATATTAGGCTTTACAGGCCACAAGTATCTGTCTCACATTTTTTTTTTTTTTGTGGTACACGGGCCTCTCACTGTTGGGGCCTCTCCTGTTGCGGAGCACAGGCTCCGGACACGCAGGCTCAGCAGCCATGGCTCACGGGCCCAGTCGCCCCGCGGCATGTGGGATCTTCCCAGACCGGAGCACGAACCCGTGTCCCCTGCATCGGCAGGCGGACTCTCAACCACTGTGCCACCAGGGAAGCCCCTGTCTCACATTTTTGTTTTCACAACTTTAAAAATATAAAAACCATTTTTGGCTCCAGGTTAGGATCATTTAATTTTCTGTTTATTGTCTGGTAAATGATTTTATTAGTTGGCTAGGGCTACCATAGCAAAGTACCAGAGACTGGGTGATTTAAACAGTAGAAATTTATTTCCTCACAATTCTGGAGGGTGTTAGTCCAAGATCAAGGTGTCAGAAGGGTTGGTTTCTTCTGAGGCCTCTCTGCTTGGCTTGCAGATGGCTGGCTTCTGTCTTCTTCACAGGATCTTCCCTCTGTAACTGTCCTAATCTCTCTCTCTTTTTAATTAATTAATTTTTTAAATTAATTTTTATTGGATTATAGTTTCTGTGCAACGTGTTAGTTTCTGCTCTACAGCAGATTGAATCAGTTATACATATACAGTTTATCCACTCTTTTAGATTTCTTATTTAGGTTACCACAGAACACTGAGTAGAGTTCCGTGTACTATACAGTAGGTTCTCATTTGTTATCTATTTTATACATAGTAGTGTATATATGTCAATCCCAGTTTCCCAATTCGTCCCATCTCCTCTTCCCCTCTTGGTAACCATAAGTTTTTGTTCACTACATCTGTGAGTATATTTCTGCCTTGCAAATAAGTTCATCTGTACCGTTTTTCAAGATTCCACATACAAGCGATATTGTATGATATTTTTCTCTTTGATTTCATTTTGTATGACAGTCTGTAGGTCCATCCACATCTCTGCAAATAGCAGCGTTTCGTTCCTTTTTATGGCTGAGTAATATTTCATTGTATATATGTACCATATCTTTATCCATTCCCGTCGATGGACCTTTTTTTTCCCCAAGAGGGTATTAAATCATTTATTGAATACACATGATAATGGATGGTACACAAGCTTCATTCCCATCTATAACTTTATCTGGTACCATAATTCAATTTAGATATATTGCATAGGGTGTGCCAACAATCATATTAATAACCAAAAAACTCCATCACTTGGCTTGGGTGACCCTTTTCACGGTGAACTCCAGGTCACAATGCAATAACTGTCAGTTCAACTACACCAAGGTTTCTGAAGGCAGTAGCTTTTCCACCAAAGCAGGTTGTAAATAAATTTTGAACGGAACCTGGCATCACCCTGAAGGAACTCTAACTTCACACTGTTGGGGTAGTTTACCAAAATGGTTTCAGAGTAGACTAACTTTACACAGCACATTTTTTTAAAAGACACATTTATTCAGCATCGTGATCAGACTATTAAATTTAGCAATCAACAGCATGGGTGCAAAAAAAAAGAAATCTACATTAAAACCCTTTGTTGGAATGCTTTACACTTTCCACAGAACAGAAACTGAAATAACTTGTTATACAGGTAGCCACAAATACAGTCCTCGAGTTTTTTTGCCCATACACATGAGTATCGTCTAAAACATGTGTTCTTTGTAGCAGCTAGGCCCTGCCACCACTGTGCTTGGCTGAGTTCACAAATCTGTTGTAACCTGTAGCTTCCCTGTCACTTCTCTTGCTCTCCTCTCCTGCTGAGCTTTGTTTCCTAGCAGTAATTAAAACCTTCTGCCACTGCCGTAGCTACTGCTGCTGTTGGAACCACCATAGCTACCTTGCTTTCGTGGTTTGGCAACGTATTAGCCTCCACCACCATAAGAGCCAGAACTTCTGCCTCCAAAGTTTCCTCCTTTCATGGGCCCAAAATCTGAAGATTGATTGTTGTAATTTCCAAAATCATTGTAGCTTCCACCACCTCCACAGTTGCTTCCATCATTACCAAATCCATTATAGCCATCCCCACTGCCACCATATCCACTACTACCATGGCTGCCACCAAAGCCACCTCGACCACTGAAGTTTCCTCCACGACCAAAGTTGTGATTCCCACCAGAACCACCACCACGACCACCACGAAAGTTTCTAGAACCACTTCGACCTCTTTGGCTGGGTGAAGCACTAGCCATCTCTTGCTTGGATGGGGCTTTCCTTACTTCACGTTTGTGGCCATTCACAGTGTGGTATTTCTGAATGACAGTCTTGTCTACGGAGTCATGGTCATCAAAGGTTACGAAAGCAAAACCTCTCTTTGCCACTGCCTTGGTCAGTCATGATTTCAACCACTTCAATTTTCCCATACTGTTCAAAATAATCTCTTAGGTGATGTTCTTCAGTGTCGTCTTTAATGCCAGCAACAAAAATCTTTTGACAGTTAAGTGGGCACCAGGTCTTTGAGAATCTTCTCTTGAGATGGCCCTCTTTGGTTCCACCACTCTTCCAACCACCTTGTGTGGCCTTGCATTCATGGCTGCATCCACCCCCTCCACAGTGGCATATGTGACAAACCTGAAGCCTCTGGAGCGCTTGGTGTTTGGATCCCTCATTACCACACAATCTGTGAGCGTTCCCCACTGCTCAGAATGGCTCCTCAGACTCTCATTGGTTGTTTCAAAGCTGAAACCTCCAGTGAAGAGCTTCTGCAGCTGTTGGGGCTCTTTGGGTAACTCTGACGTAGACTTGGCTGCAGTGGAGGGAGGAGATGTCAATGGTGCTTACTTGGCGGCGTCCACGGGCAGAAAGTCAGTGGACATTTAGGTTGCTTCCGTGTAACTGTCCTAATCTCTTACGAGGACACCAGTCATATTGGATTATAGCCTACCCTAAGATCTCAGTTTACCTTACTTTTTTTTTTTTTTTTTTTTTTTTTTTTTTTTTTTCTTTTTGCGGTATGTGGGCCTCTCACTGCTGTGGCCTCTCCCGTTGCGGAGCACAGGCTCTGGACGCGCAGGCCCAGCGGCCATGGCTCACGGGCCCAGCCGCTCCGCGGCATGTGGGATCCTCCCAGACCGGGGCACGAACCCGTATCCCCTGCATCGGCAGGCGGACTCTCAACCACTGCGCCACCAGGGAGGCCCTACCTTACTTTTTTAAAGATCCTCTCCACAAATACAGTCACATCCTGAGGTACTGGCGGTTTAGGACTTCAGCGTATGAATTTAGGATGTGATTTCAGGCCATAACAATGATATAAATCTAGATTACTTAATGTGAATTCAAGGAAAGGAAAGATTCTCCGCTGGTTCCAATGTCCTTGATACGAATGGAAACTAAAGAGCTTATATACCAGATCGCCATTAATGTGCTCCTTCTCCGTTACTATAGGTTCTTTTTTTTTTAATTTATTTATTTTATTTATTTTACTTTTGGCTGCTTTGGGTCTTCGTTGCTGCGCGTGAGCTTTTCTCTGGTTGCGGTGAGCAGAGGCTACTCTTTGTTGTGGTGCGTGGGCTTCTCATTGCGGTGGCTTCTCTGGTTGTGGAGCGCGGGCTCTAGGCACGTGGGCTTCAGTAGTTGTGGCATGTGGGCTCAGTAGTTGTGGCGCACGGGTTTAGTTGCTCCGCAGCGTGTGGGATCCTCCCGGACCAGGGCTCGAACTTTGTCCCCTGCATTGGCAAGCTGATTCTTAACCACTGCGCCACCAGGGAAGCCCTACTATAGGTTCTTAATGTGTAACTTGACTTTAACGAGGTAAACAGTACTATCAATTATGTACTATCAGATTATGTTGTTAAATTAGGCTAGAAAAGCATTTTTACCAGAGTTCATTGAAATAGCCATTTGTAAACATAGTGAGAGAAGAATCTGCTCACTATAATCAGGTTAATTCAACATTGTAAGTCAACTGTACTCCAATAAAAATTAACTTGAAAAAAATCAGGGTAATTGTTTTCAGCTTTATTACCTTTTTTGTTCAAACAGGAAAGGTAGAATACTACAATGAATTCCTCATGTACCCATTATTCAGTCACAACCATTATCAGTACAGGGTCATTCTTATTTTATCTACTCCCCTCCTCTTCTGCCCAGTGGATTTTTAAAAAAATATTTATTTGGCTGCACCAGATCTTTAGTTGCGGCATGTGGGATCTAGTTCCCTGACCAGGGATAGAACCCGGGCTCCCTGCATTGGGAGCACGGAGTCTTAACCCCTGGACCACCAGGGAAGTCCCTCTTTTTAAATTTTTAAATAACACAATTTCACAGTTAGACTGGGTTGCTCTAAAGGAAGAAAGCATTCCATGCCGAAACCATTTAATACCATTTTTTAAAAAGTATTATGAATGTAATAAATCCCCATCTACCCATCCACCAGATTCAACAGGCCTTTGCCACACTGCTTTCTCTCTCCCTTTTTCCTTAGTTATTTTAAAGCAGACTCCATGTACTTCCCTTTTAATCTTGAATGGACATTTGTTTTCCATAAAACAGTGCTTTTCACACCTAGCAAAACTAATGGTTTTCACATCATCTAATACTCTGTCCATATCTAGGTCTCCACGGTTTCAGTAATCTTTTTTATGTTTAGTTTGTTTGATTTACAAATTGCACTTGTTTGATAACTCTTAGGTCTCTCTTAATCTAGAGCAGTTCCCCCTCTTTTCTGCCATTGATTTAAGAAACAGTATTTTGGGGGCCTCCCTGGTGGCGCAATGGTTGAGAGTCCGCCTGCCGATGCAGGGGATACGGGTTCGTGCCCCGGTCTGGGAGGATCCCATATGCCGCGGAGCGGCTGGGCCCGTGAGCCATGGCCGCTGGGCCTGCGCGTCCGGAGCCTGTGCTCCGCAACGGGAGAGGCCACAACAGTGAGAGGCCCGCATACTGCCAAAAAGAAAAAAAAAAAAAAAAGAAACAGTATTTTGAATTTTTCACTTCTTGTGATATCATTTAACTTGTTTCTTTTCCTCATATTTCTTATAGACTGGAATTAAGTTTACTGTGGAATATATCATGTTGATCAAATCAGGAGGTGAATGTCTTGTCCCACTTTTAGTGATGCTAAGATAAGTTCTTTATCTGCTGTTCATCAAATCATTGTTAATGGTCCCATTCATTGATGAACACTGCCAAATCAGCTTAAAGGTTGCAAAATGGTGATTTTTTTTTTTCCTTCCTCACGTTTTATTCCACACAAAGCTGGAATTCTGTAAAGATGTTTCCTTCATGAACTGGCCCTATTCGGGTATCATGAATAAAGATTCATAAAGGGAAAGAAGGATAAATGCCTATTCTTTCTCTTTAATTGCCTTTTTGTAAAAAATTGGAGCTGTAGCATCTTCTGGTGATCTGGAATTGTAGGTAGTTTGTTTTACATTTCTTTAATCAATATAAACTGGAGTATTTATATTTTGTGTATTTGGATCAGTTTGCAGTCATCCTTTCAAATTGCCGTTGGCCAAGGAGAGAGAGACTAATTGTTTCCTCCTGTTTTGACTGATCTCGTTTTTTTGTTTTTTGGCTGTGTTGGGTCTTTGTTGCTGCGCTGGCTTTCTCTAGTTGCGGTGAGCGGGGGCTACTCTTCGTTGTGGTGCATGGGCTTCTCATTGTGGTGGCTTCTCTTGTTGCGGAGCACGGGCTTTAGGCGTGTGGGCTCAGTAGCAGCGGCACGCGGGCCCTAGACCGTGCAGGCTCAGTAGTTGTGGCACACGGGCTTAGTTGTTCTGTGGCATGTGGGATCTTTCCGGACCAGGGATCGAACCCGTGTCCCCTGCATTGGCAGGAGGATTCTTAACCACTGTGCCACCAGGGAAATCCCGACATAATTGTTTTTATTCTTATTGTTTTTTTATTCTTTGACCACAGCACGCGGCCTGTGGGATCTTAGTTCCCCAACCAGGGATCAAACCCGGGCCCCCTGCATTGGAAGTGCGGAGTGTTAACCACTGGACCACCAGGGAAGTCCCTGATCTCATTGTTTTTAATAGCTTGATTTGCACTATGAGATGTCCCAAGCTCATTTATATTTCCCACCTCGGAGCTGGGGTCAACCATTTCTCTATAGGGACTTATTTCTTTTTGTTGGGAATAAGTAGTAGTTTGACACTGGGGGTGTTCATTGCCCCAGATTGTTATTATTAGTGCTTTTTAAAGATAGGACTGTCTGGTTACTTCAAGTTGAAAATCTATGAACTTGGTCATTTAAAGTTTTAAGTATCTATTAAGTTAGCAAATATTTTCAGTTAAAGACCAAAGATGGGGGAATTTCCTGGTGGTCCAAGGGTTAGGACTCAGCGCTTTCATTGCTGAGGGCCTGGGTTCGCTCCTTGGTTGGGGAACTAAGCTCCCACAAGCTGCGGGGAAAAGACCCAAACATGTTACCACATATTGAGAATGCTGTTTTGGCAAGAAAATAAGCTAGAAATAATGTATGGCCTATTGGGACCTAATCATAAAACTCCTAAATTGTTTGTTAGCTCTATTAATACGGAAGTTTGGTTAGATGTCTTTTTCACAGGCATTTAAAAACGTGCGCCCCCCACCCCCCTTTTAATCTGCCAATAGATGCCTGAAAAAATAGCTTTTACCCTTGCTGATTTGTTGGTATTTAGACTTTGGAAATTGCCATCTGTAATTTTTTTTTTTTTTTTTGCGGAACACGGGCCTCTCACTGTAGTGGCCTCTCCCGATGCGGAGCACAGGCTCCGGACGCGCAGGCTCAGCGGCCATGGCTCACGAGCCCAGCCGCTCCGCAGCATGTGGGAATCTTCCTGGACCAGGGCACGAACCCGTGTCCCCTGCATCGGCAGGCGGACTCAAACACTGCGCCACCAGGGAAGCCCCATCTGTAATTTTTAATTTCAGATCTGATATCAGTGTTTTGGAGTAGAGTATGACTAGTCAGGTTTAACAGTTGTGTGAAAATGTTGATGAGCAGTTGGCTGTAACTTTAGAACTTTATTAAACTGCTACTGATCAGGGTTGGGAAGTTCAGAGGTTGGAAGCAAAACAGTTCCTTTAAGTTGAGTTGATTTATGAGTAGTGTTTGAACATATAATAACTAATTGGTTTTAAATTTTATTTTGAAGTTTTAGGTTTACAGAAAAGTTTCAAAGAATTCCTGTAACTTTGATTTTTAGATTATCAAAGCAGCACATGCTTATTTTTTAAAAAAATAATTGAAACAGTTGAGAATGAGGTTCCTCTACTTTGTCTCATCTTTCTGGTTCATTCTTTAGAGGCAAATGCTGTTCATTTGTGTGCGTGTGAATTCTTGGAATTTTCATGCATATGTAAATACTTATCTAAGTAACTTGTTTTAAAGATGACAAAGGAAATTTTTCAAAGCATTTACCACATATAATCTTTATTGCCTGTTAATTAACCACATTTGACTGTATTTGCTTCTAGATTTTTAGCTATATTCTAAAACATAATTTTAATGGATGAGTAGAGCTTTAGGCAGCTAACATTGAAGAAGACAGGAGTCTATTGCAAGGGACAGGAGCTGGTGAATAATAAAGAAAAAGCAAATATTCTAAGTTGTTTCTAGTATAAGTATGTATTGGATACAGATACAGATTAACACTTGGGACTATAAAGTTTAATTTTTTATCTAATGTCATTATTTAGAATCATAACGGTTTGTAAGGAAGATTTTTTTGCCCAGGAAAAAAAAAAACGGTTGCTTTGCTTTATATAGTCAGCTGCAAAGAGAACTTTCTTTTTTTTTTTTTTTTTTTGGCTGTGCTGCACAGCATGTGGGATCTTAGTTCCCCAGTTAGGGATTGAACCCCTGCCCCTTGCAGTGGAAGCTTGGAGTCTTAACCACTGGACTGCCAGGACAGTCCAAATGAGAACTTTTTTGAGGACAAATACTGTCATTTCTCATACTTAAAAAAAATTCCCCCCACAGTTCCTAACATGGTAAGTAGAAATGTTGAATACTGTATTTGAGTTGACAATGGATTAGTTCAGATTTTTATTTTTTAAAAATATGTGTTTATTTATTTTAGTTGCACTGGGTCTTAGTTGCAGCAGGCGGGCTCCTTAGTTGTGGCATGCATGTGGGATCTAGTTCCCTGACCTTAGTTGTGGCAGGTGGGCTCCTTAGTTGTGGTGTGCATGTGGGATCTAGTTCCCTGACCAGGGATAGAACCCGGGGCCCCTGCACTGGGAACACGGAGTCTTAACCACTGCGCCCCCAGGGAAGTCCTCTAGTTCTGGTTTTTAAAATTCTGTGAAGTTGAATTCTTAAGAGCAGGGCTATAAAGGAGTAGTACAAATTTTGACAGGGCTACCTAAATGCTTAACTCCAGTGAGCATTTTGTTTCATTTGTTAAATCCTTTCTAAGATGAAATTTGTATCATTGCATTTTGTTTGTTTGTTTGTTTTTAGTTTATTTTTGGCTATGCTGGGTCTTCGTGGGTGTGCAGGCTCCTCATTGTGGTACCTTCTCTTGTTGCAGAGCATGGGCTCTAGGTGCGCTGGCTTCAGTAGCTGTGGCTCACGGGCTCTAGAGCGCAGGCTCAGTAGTTGTGGAGCACGAGCTTAGTTGCTCCACAGCATGTGGGATCTTCCTGGACCAGGGATCGAACTGGTGTGTCCTGCATTGGCAGGAGGATTCTTAACCACTGCGCCACCAGGGGAGTCCATATCATTACGTTTTAACTTGTACTGCAGCTGTTAGGGAAAAAGATGTAGTTCATGTTTGAAATTGCGATAAACTGCCTTAAAATAATGCTCTGATGGAGAACAGAAGTATGTTACTTACATGCTAAGCTTTGGAGTTTATGTAAATAGTGAATTTCAGCTTAACTTTGTCTAATTTTATCTTTTTGTAGGCAGCCTGCTTCTGCAAAGTGGTACGATCGAAGGGACTATGTCTTCATTGAATTTTGTGTTGAAGACAGTAAAGATGTTAATGTAAATTTTGAAAAATCCAAACTTACATTCAGGTAAATTACCATTTTACATCATTGGGTAAAAGGCTTGTTTCAGGCAGCTTGAATAACTTTGGCTTGATTGTTTCGTGTTTTCATTGAAGATACTACTAATCCTTACCTCTTTGAAGAGACTCATTTTTTTTCCTTTTTCTTTTTTGGTACAGTTGTCTTGGAGGAAGTGATAATTTTAAACATTTAAATGAAATTGATCTTTTTCACTGTATTGATCCAAATGTAAGTAGTCTTGATGCTTCAATCCCAATTTAAACTGTAAGAAAATGGACATACTTTAAGTACTCATTTTAGAGATAAGCAGTAATTCTTAACAGTTCAGAGGCTAATAAGAATATATTTTGCATTATTTTCCTTCTTGTAACTACTTTTCTGGATACTCTTTTTTGTTCTTGTTATTGTTTGGACTCAGGGCAATACTTTTTTTTTAATTTTTATTATCTTTTTAAAATTAAATTGTGTAGTTGATGTAAGGGCCGTACTCTTAAGGCTTGTCTTATTTAAGCATAGATACATCTAAGCATGTTCTATGATTGTACCATATTTAGTTAATTTTTTTAAGGTTTTATTCTATTCACCTTGTGCAGGGGAGGAAAAATGTTTTTTGCAATTAGATAGCTTATGAAATCTTCAGTAGTCTAGGGGTTGTTTCAGGGTTTAGAGAAACTGTAGAGAAAGAAATTAGGAGAAATGACAAATAACCAGCTACTTTGTGTCCTGTAGTAATACCAGAGAGATAAACGGTGTGATAGCGCTTATTTTTGTTTTTAGGATTCGAAGCATAAAAGAACGGACAGATCAATTTTATGTTGTTTACGAAAAGGAGAGTCTGGCCAGTCATGGCCAAGGTTAACAAAAGAAAGGGCAAAGGTAGGTTCCTTCTTCTTTTTTTCAAAGTTTGGTATTTTTAAGTAATTAAAGATACATTGACATCAGACTAAAAAGTATCTGCCCAGCAAAGGAAACCATCAACAAAATGAAAAGACAGCCTACTTAATGGGAAAATATGTTTGTAAGTCATGTATCTGATAAGAGGTTAATATCCAAAATATATGAAGAACTCACACAACTCAACAACAAAAACCTGATTTAAAAATGGGCAGAGCAGTTTCCTGGTGGCCTAGTGGTTAGGATTCCAGGCTTTCACTGCCATGGCCCAAGTTCATCACTAATTATCAGAGAAATGCCTATCAAAACCACAGTGAGGGACTTCCCTGGTGGCGCAGTGGTTAAGAATCTGCCTGCCAATTCAGGAGACATGGGTTTGAGCCCTGGTCCAGGAAGATCCCACATGCCTCAGAGCAACTAAGCCCGTGCACCACAACTACTGAGCCTGTGCTCTAGAGCCGTGAGCCACAACTACTGAGCCCACGTGCCACAGCTACTAAAGCCCACATGCCTAGAGCCTGTACTCCGCAACAAGAGAAGCCACTGCAATGAGAAGCCTGTGCACCACAACAAAGAATAGCCCCCGCTCGCCACAACTAGAGAAAGCCCGCATGCAGCAACGAAGACCCTACGCAGCCAAAAATAAATAAATTTATTTAAAAAAACAAAACACAATGAGATAATCATGTCCTAACTGGTAGAATGGCTAATATGAAAAATAGAAATAACAAATGCTGAAGAAGATACAGAGAAAAGGGAGCTCTTGTACACTATTGCTGGGATTATAAATTGGTGTAGCCACTATGGAAAACAGTATGGAGATTTCTCAAAAAATTAAGGGTATAACTACCATATGATCCAGCTATTCCACTTCTGGATATTTATTTGAAGAATATGAAAACACTAATTGGAAAGGATGTATGCCACCCCTGCGTTCATTGCAGCATTATTTACAGTAACCAAAACATGGAAGCAACCAAAGTATCCATTGATGGATGATTGGATAAAATGTGGTGTGTGTGTATTCAGTGGATTACTACTCAGCCATTAAAAAAGAATGAAGGGCTTCCCTGGTGGCGCAGCGGTTGAGAGTCCGCCTGCCGATGCAGGGGACACGGGTTCGTGCCCCAGTCCGAGAAGATCCCACATGCTGCGGAGCGGCTGGGCCCGTGAGCCATGGCCACTGAGCCTGCATGTCCAGAGCCTGTGCTCCGCAACAGGAGAGGCTACAACAGTGAGAGGCCCGAGTACAGCAAAAAAAAAAAAGAAATCTTGCCATTTGCAGCAACATGGATGGACCTTGAGGGTAATAAACTAAGTGAAATGAATCAGAAGGAAAAAGACAAACCTAATTTTAAAAAGCATAACAAAACGAAAACTCACAGATACAGAGAACAGATTCATGGTTACCAGTAGGGAAAGGGTTGGAGGGGTGGGTGAAAGGGGTACAAGGAGTCAATTGTATAGTGATAGACGATAAGTGGACTTGGAGGGTGATCACTTTGTAGTTGTATACAGATGTTAAGTTACAGTGTTATACACCGGAAACTTACATTTTTTAAAAAAAAATTGGTACGAGGAATATAGTGTTTTTGTTTCATAGCTAGGTACTATTAATATTAAGGCCTTGTGTTCTATATATTTTCCTCTACTTTGAGGTTTATTAGCTTTAACTTAATACCAAGTGTGGTCAGAATAAGATAGCAGATAGTCTCTAATAGATGCAGACTATTCTGCATTGAAGAGGCAGACTTTACTTAGAAGTATAAATTACTCAGATGCTGCATCGGAGCATATCATGGTGACATTTAAAAAATAATAAATTAATCAAGTATCTGAATTTGAATAGTTTCTACCAGTGAATTTTTGTTTTAAAAAGTAGGTTTGTTCTTTTATTCTTTTTGTTTTTTTTTTGGCTGCGTTGGGTCTTTATTGCAGTGCACGGGCATCTCGTTGCGGTGGCTTCTCTTGTTGGGGAGCATGGGCTCTAGGCCCACCAGCTTCAATAGTTGTGGCACATGGGCTCAGTAGTTGTGGCTTACGGGCCCTGGAGCTTGCGGGCTTCAGTAGTTGTGGCGCATGGGCTTAGTTGCTCTGCGGCATGTGGGATCTTCCCAGGCCAGGGCTCGAACCTGTGTCCCCTGCAGTGGCAGGCGGATTCTTAATTCTAACCACTGCGCCACCAGGGAAGTCCCAAAAGTAGGTTTGTTTCTTACAACTGTGAAAGCAGCTTCATGAAACTATATTAACCATTATTACATTTTTCTAGGTTTTTTTTGTGTGTGTGTGCTGATTCCTTGCCTCACTGGTATGAACTCACAGGTCAAAAAATGTAGTTTTTAGGTACACACTAAAAGAGTACAAAATAACCTAATCATAGGGTGTTATTTGTATTGATCTATAGCTTAATTGGCTTAGTGTGGACTTCAATAATTGGAAAGACTGGGAAGATGATTCAGATGAAGACATGTCTAATTTTGATCGTTTCTCTGAGGTAAGTTCTTTTAAATGCATTCTTCCATCTCCCTCCCAGTGTATTTCTGTGTAGTCAATTTTATTTGGTTTTAAAGACATAGTGATATTTAGGACATGCATTATTTTACTTTCAAGACTGTTCTGCAGAAAACCAAATAATATTTTAACAATGGTCCTTTAACCTTCTTTTATGAATTTTTAAAAATTAGTGTTAAGTTCTAAAGTTGATGTATAACGACAAAAAAATAAACTGTACAATCAGTGCAGCACAGTTAATTTTTATTCCAGCATTGGAACACATTTTTTTTTTTTTTAAGGAGCATGAATGTAGTAATTGGCTTGCATTTTGGAGCCATGTAATATGAATATAAACCTTTAAACACAAGAATCACGATGAGATATGTACAATGAGTGGTGTGTAGGGATATTTTAATTGCAAAATCAGGGAAAGGATTTTAAGTAAGCCTGTTTTTCCAGGATGTCACTGAAATACATATTGCCATGGCCAAAGGGAAAAAATCATTGAGATTCTCTTAGGTAGACTAGACCTTATTAAATGTGTTGCAGTGAAGCTGATCAGAAAAGAAAACGTTAGATTGTAAGTTGAAGATATTCTCATTGTGATTTGAAATCTTGACTATACTTTTATGTTTCTTCTTTGACAACAAAGCGTTAAAAGGAGTAAGTGCCCAGCTTCATGTATGCAACTGCTTATTTAACATCTCTCCTCATATGGCTCTGGCACCTTGATTTCAAAACAGAGAAGGGAGATAATGGTATTCATGTGATTCTCCTAAACTATGCTACTCCTTACCTTTAGTAATTGATGCCACCATTTACCCAGCTGTGCAAGTCATAACTTCTTAACAGTGTTCTCTTTCACTGATTCTCTCTAGCCAGTATAACATTAACTGCTGTCTTTGCTGTCTGTATTTTGTTTTTGTTTCCTAAGTAGCTCTCAAATGTATTCAGTTCTGTGTCTATTGCCATTGCATCTCGGTACCTAGCATTGTACTTGGCACCTTTTGAGCATTTTTCCTGCTCAAAGAAACTTAACCAGTATTTAGTGCTTTCAGATGTAGGAAAACTCTTTACTACTTGCTCATATTATTTGAGAGTTGATGCCCAGAATTTTTATACTGAGAGATTTGAGTAGGTATCATTTTAAGGCCCCTTCTAACTCTGAAGTCCAGGTAAGCATGTATTTTTGAAGTCCCCATCTCATATTATTTAGTCTGCTTATTTGTTCCTCTTTAAATAATATACTGCTTGCTTTATGATCAGAAAGAACTAAATTTGGGAAATTAGTACTTTATGTATAAGTATGCTCTTTTGTTCCAGTTTATTGTAAGTATACAAGGGTGTTTTCCACAGTGTGTATCTTTTCTTTCAAGGTTTATGTTTCTTTTCTGTTTGTAACTTAGTTACTGGTGTTTAGCCTTTGATTCAGTATTCAGGCCTTTTATGCAAGCTAATCAGCCTAGAGGACTTTATTTTAAATTATTTATTGGTTCTTCACAGTATTTTAAAACTACAATGAGAATACCCTAATACACATGCCACTTAGTTGAAGATACAAAAATTTACAACTATTCAGTACAAATAATCTCATTCTTAGCCACCAGAGGTGACTGCTATTCAGGATTGTGGTGTTTAATAATTTTTCTTCAATGAGAACTTACTCTTAACTTCCTACAAGGTTTCAGGATTTTATGTAATTACCTATAATCTACCTTTTCCAGAAAGGAAGGTACCTAATATATAGTTTGATTTTTTTTTCTTTTTCTTTTTTTAAATTGGTTGAAATCTATGACAGACTTAAGGTTTATTCTGGAGCGTGCAACCTAATACTTAGGGCTTAATTTAACATCATTTTTAAAACTAATTTTTACACTTCAAATAGATGATGAACAACATGGGTGGTGATGAGGATGTAGATTTACCAGAAGTAGATGGAGCAGATGATGTAAGTCTATAAGTTCTTTTCTGTGTTTACTTAAATACTAAGAAACAATGTATTTTCAGGTTGTTTTATGTAGATTCAAAATTGCTCTTTTTTTTTTTGCCACTTTTAATGGTCTAAAAAATATTACAGGGAAAACCAGTTTTTTAAATGTGCTCATTTTTGAGGGATGGATACCTACTAGGAAACAGGTATCCCCTGGATCATTCTTCAAGGCACCAGATTTATAATTCAAAATTACTATTTTATAGAGACATATGCCTTACTCAGTTAACAGTTTAGGATGATTTTGACAAAGAAATATGAACAAGTTGTAACAGCAGGATTGGTCAGAGAGACGTATAATAAACAGATGGATGTTGTGAATCTATAAGGATATACTAGACCACTCTTCTCAACATTTCCCCACCTGGCATCCTGTTAACATCTTTAAGAAAGTTGTTCAGTGTAGTTTGGAAGATACTTAGACAATTCACCAGCTAGGATTAGAGTTCATTGTCTTCTGTCATTCCAGTGGTCTTCATATTGAGCCATTTTCCTCTTCCCATTGAATGCCAAGAGAGAAGAGAAACCATTTTATACCAGGATTCAGTCTGGTTGATAGGAAGGGATTTAAAGGGTGGGCTCAATTCCCACGAAAAGGCATATATCTTATAGGAAGATAGGTCCTCAGCTGTATGTCTGTTTGTCTTAAGTAAACCTGTTCTTAAGTCCATTGACAAGTTCAAAGATTGATATAACCACCAAACCAAAGATTATATCTAACCAAAGATTGATATATCTGCTACCTTAGTCAAAAGTACAGTGCTTCAGCTTTTTAAGGCGCAAACTGTTCAGTTAGCAGAGGAATGTTTGATCAACTTGGTAACTTTTAAAATTTTCCTTTCTGCAGGATTCACAAGACAGTGATGATGAAAGTAAGTATCTTTGTAAAAAGTATGTTTACACAGTGATATTTCACATCAGAGACCAAACTCTCAAAATAGAGAAGTTAACCTGTTTAAAATTCTTGGAAGATACATGATTGTTTCTTTATGGCCTCTAAAAAATAGCTAAAGCAGAAATTTGAATGATTTGAGATTCAAATTTAAAAAAAACAATTCTCTAGGAAACAACTCTTGGTGGCTGCTTTTTCCTATTGTAAAACTTTGAAGTTGTTAGGTTATTCCCTTGTAATTTATACTAATCTTTTAAAAATCCTTTCAGAAATGCCAGATCTGGAGTAAGGAATGTTGTCATCGCGGGATTTTGAGAAAGAAAAATAACTTCTGCAAGATTTCATGATTGAGAGAATTCCTAAGTTGATAGCTCTAAAGGCAGATTCTGTATTTGCCTCCTTTAACCCATTTTTCAACCTGTTTGTTTTTTTAAAGGCTTCACTAAGGGTTGATATGTACCATTGTATGGGGCAATTTTAAGTCAGCTAAGGCAATAACCTTATGCATGAACATTTCCCAGATTTCCATGATGCTGTTGAGGTCCTAGGCAATTGATAAAGCAGTTGTGATTAAAAAAAAAACATTTCACCTAAGTCTCCTTTACTTCATAACATAGATACTGACATGATCGGAAGCTTTCGGCTTAGGGAAAGTAAATTTTAGATTTTAGAACATGGACTCAAAGTGGCTGAAACAAATTGGTTGATACTTTAAACTGGTAACATGTTGTTCCTCTGGTATATCCTTCAGGATTGTTCCACTAAAGTTTTATTTTTCAAAAAATTTACTTCACATTATTGTACGTAAGTGATCACTTGTCAGTGTTCCAGATGTATCTTAGCTAAAACTAGTGAATGCCCTAACTTAGATGGTTTTGAAGCCTGTACATTTGGTATTGTTTGACCCTTAAACTTTTACATCTCTTAGCATGGAGGACGAAGAAAGGCTGTACATTGTTGCTTGAGTCTGTACATTTAGACCAAATTTGTATTTGCACTGTCAGTATGGCAAATGAGTGAAAAAAATGTTAATACACTATTGGATTTTTTATTTTATTATTTTTTTTTTTTTGATTCAGCTTGTACCTGGGCTGAAAACCTCAATTTATGTTCATGACAGTGGGGAGTTTTTTTAATGTCTACATTCTTTCTAATAAACTGTTGGAAGACTTCTTGGCTATCCTTTCAAGTGTCTGGCTTACTGTAATTTCATGTATTGCCATTTACTGGAATGGAGTTTTTATTTTTGCTTGAGGAAGAATTTGGGAATATTCCTCTGTTTGGGAAAAAAAAAAAGAGGCTTGCTGTAATGTCACAGAAAACCTTTTAAAAGTGGATCTGTAACAGAAAATTGTAGATGCACTTTGCAACAGTTGGAAAAGAAAGTGTTGTGATTTGATTGAAATAAAACTAAATGTGTTGTCCTCCTCTAAATCTTTGATCTTCCGCATTTTGGCACTTTTTATTCCTTCCAGCTTCTGCGTATTTGTCATAGCATAGAACTTCATATTTCAGTACTTCCTTATGTCAGTCATTCAGGACCTCTGTTACAGGCAGTGTTAAAGTGCTGGGGGGATACAAAGATTAATCCTTCAGGTAATTGTGTACTCAGGGAGCTCACATCATAGGCTAGGCCTCGGGACAAATAGTGAACAAAAACTTGGGAGATGGGAAGTGTAGTAATAGATATGGATAGAGTATTTAGATTTAGAAGGGGAAACACAACCTTTTTTCTTCCCTTGTTAAGTATATGAGTGTTCCAAATAATATTCAAGACCATTTTCTTGAAATGCCACAACTAGGAAAATCTTACTTTGTGGGGGCTGTGGGCATAATAACACTTGGCAGTCAACTCTGTGTTGTTGTGTTACAGAAGTATAACTTGGGTTCTGGTCCTGTTAAGGAAATGCAGTTTCCTCAGAGCCTTAGGTTTTTCCACATTTGGAGGTGTGTTTGGACTTACGTACTTCTAAAAAATTGCTTTAAGCTTGGTCTCCTTTCTCAGGAGCATACCAAAGGTATCAGTATGCCTGATAGTGTGCTGCTTAGCTTCAGGGAAAAACTTAAAAATTTTAAAAACCCTTCTATTTTTAGTTTTATTCTCTCAAAGAACTATATTTTTGTATGTCAGTTCTGGAAATTAAAAGATTGATTAAGGATTGGCTTAATGCCAGCCATTAGGCTATAGCATTAAGAAAGTATAGCATGATGGGTTTCTGATTTCATCCTGTTTCTTAAGATTCTTACAATTTTTAAAACCTATTTTGTGCTCAGACACTTGAATGGGATTTCATTAACCCTTATTGCTGTCAGGTACAAAGTCTTATGAATGGTGTCTGGTCCCTCTAAGTTAAAGTACTTCATGCCAGAAAGTGAGTTGACAGGCCAAAACTGAAGGAGAACGATTTATTTGGCCTTGTATCGAAAATCTAAACTAATTACTTTTGCTTTAAAGAGAGTCACTGGGGAGAGGATCATTTGCTGAGTATTTAAGTTTGAGTGAGAGACAGCATCTATTCTTACAGTTTATCTATTTTGACATGTGGTGATAAAGATGCTATATTCAACTTCCTGAACTGTTAAATTACCTCCAAGGAAGAGGGGAAGGTGATGAGTTGTTACAAGTAGCATGGTTTTATTTACCCATTCAGTTTTGTGCAAGTTTTCATTTTTTCTATTTAGCAAGAATTCTTCTGACAAGAAATGAGTGATAATGAACTTCATTTGTATTCTAACATCAAATGCTGTTCTGCATGGCTCACCCAGCATTATACCAACCTTGAGAACATAAAGGCTGGGAAGGAGCGGGGAGGCAGGTACCTTGTCTAAGGCCTACTCTAACTCCTAAATTATTTATTTTATCCTGGTAGGCTTGTAAGGGCTGTGGACTTAATTGAAACATTAAGTACACTTGATTATTAGTTGGTAGTTTCCTCTACTAGGAGAGTGAAAGATGTATAACTAAATCTCCAGCCTGATGACAGTGTTGAACACTCGGTACATACGTTACTACATTTTGCATGGGTAATGTTTTGCAGGTGGGCCTGGACATAAGGAAACAAGTTAGTGCAGTAATTCAAATGGTAAAATGTAAAAGGGTAAATTTAGGCTCTGGCATTGAGAATTGGAGAGAGGTTCCAGAGATATGTCAAATAGGATTTGGTGATAACTTGTATATATACTGCCTGTCATGCTTTGCTCTGAACACTTAATATTTTCTAAACTGGAAGCCAAATATTAGCTTACAAGTTATAGTGTCAGCCTGCATAACTTCATTGTTTATGTGAAGAACCTATCCAGAACTCTAGCTTACATTTCTTAGCCTCAAATCCAGTGACCTTGACTTCCATACTCTCCTTAGCACCCCATTCCTGTGGCTGTATCTCATCACAAGTTTAGGGGTGATAGCTGTAAAGCTGCTTCCAATACAGTTAACACCCTCCATGAGGAGTATACCTCCCTCCCTCAACCATTGGTTTTTTTTTTGTTCTCACAACTAATTAGCCTCATAGCTCTAGTTTTTTCCAGAGAACTAGACCTTGGTGTTTCTCAGACAATCAAAATCATGGAACTATGGATTCATCAGTCCCAACCCTCAGGCTTTCGTATAGTAGGTGATGTGGGGCCCAGGAATTTGCAATTTAACTGATACTTGACAACGATTGAAGTGTGATCCCGGCTACCAGCATGAGTCTCCCCTAGGAACCTGTTAGATATATAAATTTCGGGCACCCGCACAGACCTCCTAAATCAGAACTGAGACGGTAGAGTCCAGTGATCTGCCGTAAGCCCTCCAGGTGATTCTGATGTGCTGAAGTTTGACATCATCTCTTTCAGATCTAAAAGACAAATTCTGAATTAGTCCTGCTGCGGTATCAGCTCCATCCAGTGTGACTTTTTGTGATGGAATGTTCTGTATCTCTCCATTGACTGATAAAGTAGCTGCCAGCCGCATAGAGCTGTTAGGGATCTGGAATGTGGCTAGTGTGACTGAAAACTGAATATTTAATTTTATACTAAATTTAATCCCGTATAGCTAGTGATTACCATAGATAAAGCAGAGCTAGGTGATTCTGATGCTGGTGGTTCCTGGCCCACTCACTGAAAAAAAATTTCAAATTCTTATTGATAGGGGGAAATCCTCCAAGAACGATACAGAATGTAAAAGCTACAAAGGAAAGTTAAAAAAAAAAAATCTTAACATTAAAAGTAACATGGGTCAGGAGTTCCCCTGGCTGTCCAAGTGGTTAGGACTCCGCATGCTCACTGCTTAGGGCCCAGGTTCAATCCCTGGTCGGGGTACTAAGATCCCATAAGCCGCGTGGTGTGGCCAAAAAAAAAAAAAAAAAAACATCAAAAGATAACTTAGGTTAAAAGGTAAGTGATACACTTGAATAAAATATTTACAACATTGAACAAAGCATTTGAAGAGCACTAATCATGACAAGCCAATAGAAAAGAATGGGCATAAGGTAGAGAGGTAATTCACTGGAGAAATAAAAATGACCAATAAAGTATTGTCTTAGAAATTAGGGAAATGCAACTTCAGTCAACGAAGTAATTTCATACATTTAGTATTAGGCACATTTTTTAAAAAAGTTTTGGCAAGGATTCTGGGAACCTGGTAAATTAGCATAATGTTTTAGAAGGCATTTGGCAGAATCTCATTTAAATGAACATAATTTTAGGAAATTCCGTGGCGGTCCTGTGGTTAGGATTCTGAACTCTCACTGCATAGGTACCGGGTTAGATCCCTGGTTGAAGAACTAAATCGCACATCCCACAGGACTTGTGGCACGGCCCAAAAATAAATAAAAAACGAACGTAATTTTATGCCAACATTTTATTTCTAGGAATCTAAAGGTAGTAGTAGATGGTGTACTCAAATATTTACAACATACCCTTTTTTTCATTCAGTACTGCATGTAATAGCCATTTGAAACAATCCAAATAACCATTAATGGAGTAAATAAGTTACTATACATTTTTATGGCATGAGGTGTAGCTGCAGTCAATAAAGTTAAATGTACTGACACAAAGTTCTCCAAAACATAAAGATCAGAAAACTTAAGTTTTCTGTAGTGTGCTTCCACTGAAGTTTTTAAAAATTGGGACTGCACATGTTTTATGTACATGGAATGGATAGAAAGTAATGGATATATGCAAAACGTTTTTAGTGGTTATTTCTGGGAATGAGATATGGGTTGTGGTGAAAGGATTTTTTCTAATCCTGTATACTTAGAATTTGTTCATGTATTACTTGTGTTAAAAAAAAAAACACCAAAATTGTGGTTTGACAAAAGAACATTGAAATTTTGAGGTAGAACTTGAGTAGGATACTTACATGAAATGTCAGTGTTAAACTAGTTGGAATTGAAGAGATTAAAGGACTCTGAAGCTAGGGTATTGATTGGATTATTTTCCTGGAATTTGAAATCACCCAAGATGATTGTCAAGAAATACGGTAGAGACAAAGACATTTTACTATTTCCCAGAGTACTGAAAGAATGTGTGACATGACCATTATGGATGGCAGTAAAATAAAGAGTTGGTAGGGAATTCCCTGGCGGTCCAGTGGTTAGGACTCTGTGCTTTCACTGCCGAGGGTTCAATCCCTGGTCAGGGAACTACGATCCCATAAGCCATGTGGCGCAGCCAAAAAGAGTTGGTGAAAAATGCAATCTTCACCTTAAGATAAAATTCATAAGGTTTTCAGTCATGAATTGTGGGGTCAGTCATTTGGAATTAACTTCAGGTAAGAAACCAGATTAGGTCTTTGTGGTCTGTTGTCCCATGGAAAGTAACTTGTATTTTACAAGAAATAAAAAGTAGGACCAAAACATGTCAGAACTCTAAAATAGGTGACATTATTTGTTCAGAAATACTGTTAAGGCCTATCTCAACCCAAGCTAATCAAGTTTATTTACGTTTATTTTAGACAGTATTACTTATAAATTTAGCAGGTTATCTGATTTCAGAAGAGGATATGAGGTTGCTGGGGCCAAACGTTGACAGCAAAGAAGTTAGAAAAATCAAAAATTTACAAAGTTGAGCATAGTGGAGAAATATGCCTCGGTAACATTGAAAGCATTTAGCATTGCATTTTGATATAAAGATTTAATTATAACCCAGCTGCCCAAAGAACAGTTAAATTTCCTGATAATATGCTAAAAAGCAAATGTGTAAATAACATTTCAAAAAGTGATGAGCCTCAGTTAACGGAAATTTAGGTCGGAATCTTCACTTTGAAACTTCGATTGAGTGTCAGTTTAAATGTTTGACGGTTAATAAAATTTTGGCCACGACCAAAATTGGTGATACAAAACCAAAGGATCTTAACACTATGTCAATAGTAAGTAAAAATACTAGCCAACACAAATACAGTGCTAACTATGTGCCAGACGCCAGACATTGTTCTAAATGCTTCTTTTCACATTTTAATCTACTTAATTTTTGAGACGCCCCTATGAGATTATCTCATAATGAGGAAGGTGATATACAGAGATTTTAAACTTAGTGACAATATAGTAAGCGGCAAAAACAAGATTTTAAACCCAGTCTGGGACTTCCCTGGTGGTCCAGTGGCTAAGGCTCTGTGATCCCAATGCCGGGGGCCTGGGTTTGATCCCTGGTCAGGGAACTAGATCCCACGTGCCACAACTAAGTGCTCACATGCTGTAAATCCCACATTCTGCAACCAAAAAACTCCCGCGTGCTGCAATTAAGGCCCAGCACAGCGAAATAAATATTTTTTAAAATTAATAAACACAATATGGCTCCAGTAGCAATACTCTTAATTATCTTATCTATAGAAACTTCAACTCTAATAGTTGAGGGAGGCAAGTGAAATATATAGGTCCCTATTAACTGGGATGATGCCCAGCATAACGGGAAGAACACAAATTGCAAAAAAAAATGTATGTCCTGCACCCATTGAAATTACCTTTGACCCTACATCACCATGGAATGAATTCCTAGTTGCCAAACCCAGTTCTTTACAGCCCTTATTTTATAGAATGGTTATGTGATTTATACTATTGACCACTTTCTCTTTAACATTCTCTATTTTTGATTTTTACACTATGTTCTTTGGTCTTTTCCTTATTCCTCTGCTGCTTCCTTACATAGTTTATTTTTTTCTACCTGCCCCATACATGTTGCTGTTTTCTTGGGTTCTTTCCCTCTTACTAGGCAAGATTACCAAAGACACTTCAAATTTAACATTCTCTTCTATTCCTGCTTTCTCCTTTGAATTCTTTGATAGTTCTTGCTACCAAATAGGAAACTTTCACTATCACGCAGAAAAATGAGAACTAATGTGTGCTGGTCGGAAAAAGTCTGGGGAACTAGCTTCATGTTGAACTACTCCATTTAGCCATGTTTGTTCTAATAGATTAAGGGTCTCCCCCACCCTGCCCCCAAATACCTTGAATAAAGTCAATACTACAGAAAAGGATGTCCTGTTTATTTTACCATTTTTCATGCTCAAGGACCACACACCTACCACTGCCCAGCCTCCGCTCCCAACCAAAACCCTGAGAACTGGTTCCGGCTTCTCTCTATACTCATCTCTTTACTATCCTCTCTTTTTCTTCCCCTTCCTCACCTCTAACCTTCCTCACCTGCAGTTCCACAAAAGGAACATGCTGTTTAATGCAAATGTGTGCTTGGAATATTCTTCCTTCCTACTTTACCCTAGGAATTCTACTGATGTTTTGCGACCAGTCTATCAGCCTCCTCCACTTAGAGACAATTCCTCCTACATTTCTAGATGACCCAAATTTATCCCCTCCTTCTTCCTCCATACATTTTACCCTATACTAACCAGGACCCATCACATTTGATTGCATTTTTTACTCATCTGTCTTTCCTTAAAAGTGAGGTCCTAAGTCTTATTTATCTTTGCCTCCTCAATGCCTAGCACACATTTGTTAAGCGACTAGTTACATGAGTTTCTTTGTAGCTTTAATTCTGTCTGGATTCCTGACCGGAATTATCTGAAAGCTTCCAATCTCGCTAATGAGAAAGAAAAACCGTTTGACTCTAGAGAAGGATCCTGACTTAGCCAAGGTCAGCCAGTGGTGCTTCACGACACTACCACTTCCCTAACCCCGCCCTTGAGACTGTCACCTAGCTCAAGGTCCTGTCTAAGGAGAGAGCTCAAGGACAGCCAGATACAGCCTAAGTGCTTCCCCACAGGAACTCGGTCCCTTTCCTAAACGCAGTTCCGCCAAGTACTCTCTCCAATTGACATCCCTGTTGTCCAATTATGTTTCGAGGCTCTGAGGGTTGCACCTAACCAGACAGTGTCCAATAAAAAAAAAGCAATTCAGATTAGCACCAATTTTGGCCAATGGTTGAGAAGATGAGAGGTAATTAGCCTATAGGAGCAGTGCTGAGAGTGATGAGCAACAAGATCATCCAGTGGCCATGCCCACTGTAGAGTAGGCCTCGCCCCCCAACTGTGGGGAGTTGGAGGCCAGACTGCTGCAGCGCTCAGTCGCCACCCGGGCTCCGCCATGTTGGGACTCGTGGGTCGTGTGGCAGCCTCTGGGGCCTTGCGGGGACTCAGCCCTTCAGCGCCGCTACCTCAAGTCCAGCTCTTACTGCGGGCCGCTCCGGCAGCGCTGCAGCCTGGTAAGTGCCTTGCTCTAGGGGCTGGGTTCGTTTCTGCCGTCCCATGACCTTGAGCCTGGGGCCGATAGTCGCTTGGGCCTAAGGGATCTGTGGTGCTAGAAGGACGCCAGGGCCAGCGCCGTGCCCTCTAACGGCGGGAAAACAAGAACAGGACCGATCTAATTCCGTCTCATTTTGGAAGAGGGGCGCTGTGTGACGGAAAAGTGCAGGCAGGTGCATTGACCTTCCCGTAGCATGGGGGCACCGAGCTCTCGAATAATGGGGTTTTGTGCAGGAGGATGGGAAGATGGTGCAGGCTCTTTCTCCGCTTCCAGTGCGGCCCTCCCTCTGGACCCGCCTTCCGTGCAAGCGGAAGGAGGTCGGGCCTGGGCTGTATTCACCAGTGCTTGTGAGTTAAGTCGGGGTTTCCGATGACCTTTAACTGTCCTAACCCCAGCTTCTTCCATATCTTTTTTGTCTGTTAGCCAGAGACTATGCCGCTCAAACATCTCCGTCGCCAAAGGCAGGCGCCGCCACTGGGCGCATCGTGGCAGTCATCGGTGCAGTGGTGGACGTCCAATTTGATGAGGGACTGCCACCCATCCTAAATGCCCTGGAGGTGCAAGGCAGGGAGACCAGGCTGGTTTTGGAGGTGGCCCAGCATTTGGGTAAGTAGAATTTGTTAGGAATAGTAAAGATCTTGTTTGACTGAAGTATCCCCCAAAACTAAGCTGTCTTCCTTCTATGATGATTTTATCAAAATGACTTTCGTTCTTCTGAGTTTGCTGAAGCCACATTTACATACTGAGAAGGAGTCTTGGTTGACTTAGGTGTTCAATGCCAGTTACACTTCATTAAATATCATGAAGCCATGAAGTTTGTCCTGTATAACCCTGCAATGCCTTATCTGACAGGTGAGAGCACAGTAAGGACCATTGCCATGGATGGTACAGAAGGCTTGGTTAGAGGCCAGAAAGTCCTGGATTCTGGTGCACCAATCAAAATTCCTGTTGGCCCTGAGACCTTGGGTAGAATCATGAACGTCATTGGAGAACCTATTGATGAGAGAGGTCCCATAAAAACCAAACAGTAAGTATCCCCCTCTTGTTGCATCTACACAGAAAGGAACTGTTTTTCCTAGCAGTTTTATATATTAAGGTGACAGCCTCTACTATAGCAGAATTTTCTTGCAGAGCATACTTAAAATGTCGATATATTCATTTATTAAAACCACACAATGCAGCTTCTTCTGAAGAAAATTAATGATGCAGAAGTTCTGATGGTAAAAAAAAGAGAGAAAAAATCAAACTGCTACTTAGGGCCCAAGTTGATTATTTCAGTTCATTTTAATACCAGTGGCCTTTGTATTTCATGTTGGTATGTGAAGAAGTGCTATTAAGTTAGGGCTTTGTAAAAGGAAAACCTTATGACAGTTAAAGTTGTCAGGGGATGGGATTATTGCTTCCTGAGGTGATGAAATCCCCTTTATTGCAGAATATTTGGGCTTGATGGTGGGTGACAGTTTTGTCTAGAGTGTTACATAAGAGATGAGATTATGAGTAAAGGGTTAGGCTTGAGAATTGAGAGGAACTGTTTAATAAGATGAATAGACACTGATCTTCTACCTTTACAGATTTGCTGCTATTCATGCTGAGGCTCCTGAATTCGTGGAGATGAGTGTTGAGCAGGAAATTCTGGTTACCGGTATCAAGGTTGTGGATCTGCTGGCTCCCTATGCCAAGGGTGGCAAAATTGGTATGTTAGTGGTGGGCAGATATTTTCCAAACCTAATGTGTGGGGAAAAATCTTACCGTGTTATGAGTGGGTACTGAGATCTATCCCTCACTGATGAGTAGCTTCTGACTTTCGTTCTTCTGAGTTTGCTGATGCCAGATGCCATTTCTGAGAAGGGAAAAGATGGAAAGAAACAAAAATTTTTTTTGAAGTTTGCTTATTTGGAAACAGAACTCTTATTCTTTTTTTCTCAACCTCTCCTAGGGCTCTTTGGTGGTGCTGGAGTTGGCAAGACAGTACTGATCATGGAGTTAATCAACAACGTTGCCAAAGCCCATGGTGGTTACTCTGTGTTTGCTGGTGTTGGTGAGAGGACTCGTGAGGGCAATGACTTATACCATGAAATGATTGAGTCTGGTGTTATCAACTTAAAAGATGCCACCTCCAAGGTGAGCACTGAGCTGATTGATGTCCACAAATTAGTGCCAGGAAACTGCTGCAGTTGATTGACTGCATTGCTAGGTGAAACCATGTTCTGTATTTCCATTTTATTGTCCCAGGACCTACAAACGAAATTTGTCAATGTTTTTCCCCCAGCTTCTAATACACTAATGTACATTTTGTTTTTTTCTTTGATATTTCTAGTCTTTGTTTTTGGTACATAGACCCATCATTTGAAAGCTAACTTTGGGGGGAGTTGAAGGTGGTTCTTATATCTCAGATTACCCTATTTTGTGCCTTTCACTTATTTACAATTTATTTCCTTCCTACTGTAAGAATATTGCCTCAGTAATTATAAGAAATTACCTTTCATGTTGTTTTGAACTACATCTCTAAAAGGGAAAATTGTGAACAAAAACATAGACATCTGAGGAGGGTTCTTTGGTAGTTTCTCTGATTTGGGGACCTTGGGTATATGGCTTTCCCACTCCTCTGCCACAATTTCTGAATTTGTATAATTACTGCAGGTAGCGCTGGTATACGGTCAAATGAATGAACCGCCTGGTGCTCGGGCCCGGGTAGCTCTGACTGGACTGACTGTAGCTGAATACTTCAGAGACCAAGAAGGTCAAGATGTATTACTGTTTATTGATAACATCTTTCGATTCACCCAGGCTGGCTCAGAGGTAAGAGAGAAAGCTTGAGAGAACTGGTTCATTTGACCTTTCTGTGGAGTGATGCAGATAAGGCCAAAGTTGTTGTTTTTTTTTTAAAGGTGTCTGCTTTATTGGGCAGAATCCCTTCTGCTGTGGGTTATCAGCCTACCCTGGCCACTGACATGGGTACCATGCAGGAAAGAATCACTACCACCAAAAAGGGATCTATCACCTCTGTACAGGTGAGAACAGTTAAATGGATGAAGGTCTAATTTGTATAAAGGCATGTACAGAAAGGTACAAAATCTAGTTACTTATGTCTCAAAAGGCTTTTAAGTAGGTACCTGAGCTCCCTGAAATAATGTGTAAAATTCTGCGTGTGCATGTTAAAGACCCTAAAAGATTAAGAGACCACTCATCTAAACTAATTGGAGGTGTACATGTAAATGTAGATCACAAAGTAGTGGTTTCCATCCTGAAGGGGAGTTTGAAGCTGCATGGAAACTGAGCGTTAAATATGGACTACACTAACTACTACAAATTTTCAAATGTATGTAGATGGTATATAGTAAAAATTATCTAGAAATTTATCTAAATTTTATTAACTTTAATGGTTCATTTTCCTGATGAACTAGTATAATAGTGCAAGGGTTTTTGTTTTTGTTTTTTACTGTTAAAGTGGGTATCACTACAATAGAGTTAAAAAGTAGGATGAAGAACAAAAGGAATAACAATGAAAATTCTTTCATCACATCTTGGAGGGACTAGATAATCTATAAGCTTACTCAGTCACTATTAGGGGTGGTAAGAATCCACATTTTTTGAGGTGGACTCTTGAATGCTGAGAAGATAAGAGTGACATAATGAGGAGAGGTCAGAAAAGGGGACGGCTTAAGTAGAATTACTTGGCTTCCTGCTCCTCTTCATGGGTTCTTGACTTTAGGCTATCTACGTGCCTGCTGATGACTTGACTGACCCTGCCCCTGCCACTACCTTTGCCCATTTGGATGCCACCACTGTGCTGTCCCGTGCTATTGCTGAGCTGGGCATCTATCCAGCTGTGGATCCTCTGGACTCCACCTCTCGCATCATGGATCCCAACATTGTTGGCAGTGAGCATTATGATGTTGCCCGTGGGGTACAAAAGATCCTACAGGTGAGTACTGCAGGTGAGATCAGTGGCCATAAAGTCGTAGAGGGAATTTGGGGACTGTATTAGGACCGTATCTCTCCTGGTGATTTGTGATTTGCTTTAGAGCAAGGAAAGATGAGACCAGCAGTTCCTAGTGAGTGTTAATGAGGTCTCTTGAGTTTCCAGGTACTCCATGTTTGGAATCCAATATTTTCTAACACCACCTAATAGACTCGGAGTAGGGGAAACAAGACACTGATCTTAGCTGAGGGCCCTCATGACCCCCAAGTAACTAATTTGTTTCAGTTAAGAAGTGCAGTAAAGTGCTAAAATGCTGTATACAGAGCTCATTGTGAATATAAAGTTGTGTTAATCCTTAGGTTTTTGTCCAAATTAGAGGAATGTAAATGTTTACTAGGCCTCTCTTAATCTTGTTTTCTCATAGGACTACAAATCCCTCCAGGACATCATTGCCATCCTGGGTATGGATGAACTTTCTGAGGAAGACAAATTAACTGTGTCCCGTGCACGGAAAATACAGCGTTTCTTGTCTCAGCCATTCCAGGTGGCTGAGGTCTTTACCGGTCATATGGGGAAGCTGGTACCCCTGAAGGAGACCATCAAAGGATTCCAGCAGATTTTGGCAGGTGAGATTTCAAGTATAAGGCTGAACATAAAATGGCAAAGAAACTGAAATCCCTTGAATGTTTGCTGTGCTGTGTTCCCATTCCAGGAACCCTCAAGCAGTATATAAATATACTGTGCCTAATTTTTATATAAAAGTAAGTTATTTCTTTGGAAATACTCCATGTCTGAGAGTAGGACTTGGACTTAGCGAGTGCTTTCATGCTAGCTCCTCTTCTGAGTGAATTACAGCACCCTTATAAGGAAGGCGTTCTTGCCCTGTTTTACAAATGAGGAAACGTGAAGCATGGAAAGTTTAAAATAACCAGTCCCAATATCATACAGCCAAAGTAGCAAGAATTTGAACCCGAGTCATATGACTATGGACCATTTGTTCTTAAGCTGTACTGTAGCATCATGTCTTGTAAATTGGATTTGTGAGGGAAGTTTAAGAAAAGATACCTAAGATGACACGATTTCATCACATTCTGACTGGTGGCCTCAAGTGGTGAGGTATGTACCCACTGCAGAAAGTTGATAATATCCTTCACTTCTCACCAGTTGGATTTTTTTCCATGTAGGTGAATATGACCATCTCCCAGAACAGGCCTTCTATATGGTGGGACCCATTGAAGAAGCTGTGGCAAAAGCTGATAAGCTGGCTGAAGAGCACTCGTGAGAGGGTCTTTTTGGCAAACTAAGCACTCATCCTCCGTGCTGTCCCTCTCCTTGCTCCTAATCCAGAAATTGCAGTTTTCTCTGTAGGCCACATTCCTGAGAGCCTTGATTGAAGACCTTGTGTTCTGTCTGAAGAGTATTTAAGGTTTCCAATAAAAAGTACATCCCTGAGCATCTGTCTGTTTTTCTTGGTCTTGACAACACAGCCAACACTGATGTTTTTAATAGTAATTTTAGAATAGCCACACACAAGAAACAGCACAGAGTAGGCCATATATATTTGAAATGGGGTCATCAAAAAAGAAAAGCCATTGTCTTGGATTGATGAACAGCTGTGAGTCTTGTGAAGGGGTTTCCTGGGGATGATGTGATCTTAATAGTAGGGCCGCATCTTTTGCCCTTTTATGTCATTGTTCAAAGCAAGTTGATTTTTTGCCTCTTGTATATAGTGCATTTCTGCTTTTTAAAAAGCCAAAGGACTTTTTAGGAGAGCATTTTGGGAAAAATGGGTTGGGTTTAGAAATAACTGCTATTGTAAGAGAAGGCAGGGGTTAATCAGTGAATGACATTTTTTTGGAAATAATAACTGTTCTGAAGGATTAAACTTGAGTCAGAACAGCCCTCTCTTCTACTGCCTGCCTTTGTTCAGAAGGTGTTCCTAACTACTGGCTCATAACATAGTTTGGGCAAGACTAGTATGTTTGTGACTCCTTGAGGCAATGCAGAATATAAAGTACCATGGGGCCTATTCTGAGGTCTGCTAAAAGCCCTTAAGAAAATTGGGGAAAGAATCTGTTACAGGAGAATAGTAATTTTCAGTGGTGTTGGGCTTGGGTTTCTGAACTAAATAATGGAATTAGACAATTTTCCCTTCATCTTAGCCCACTAAAACATGCAGGATTGCAAGGATTACTCAAAAGTACACCCGCCTTTTCAAACAAGTGCAGGGTTGGATTTGATGCCCCTTAAACGTTCTTTTCTGGGCCCAGACCCATCTCCTACTGCCCTCTGGTGGTGGTAGGACTGGAGGCTCTGCAAGAACTCTGATCTCACCATTTTGAAATCCATGAAGGCCATTTGCTGGGATGTGGTTCTTTGCTAATGACTGTTTACAAACCAGCTGGGGCTTTTGTCCTAAGGAGGAGCCTGAATCTATAAGCTCCACCCTGAGGCATTCAAGTGGGGTAGAAGCAGGGCAGGACAAACAGATCCCAATTCAGAGGCCCCTGGGGGCTGAAGGCTGGGGAGGAGCCTTGGGAGAGGTGCCAGGGGTGGAGTAGGGGCCTCTGAGTTTCCCCCCATCTGCCTCTGAAGTCCTTGGCACCAGTCTCTCCTGTGTCATGATCTGGACGTTAGGTGGAGCCCCTGAGCCACCTATGTCCAGTAGTTTGCTCCTAGAAAAGCCTGGATTTGGGGAAATGCTGAGTTACGGGGGTTGGGGGCACATCCTCTAGGTCCTTACTCTGGAGTGGGTAAGAAGCTGGTGCAGAAGCCCCCGGGGTATGGGTCCGCCCTTTCTGCTCTGTTTTCCCATGTTATCCAGATGCAGACCTAGGAACTGAACCTGAAGGTGGTTTCTATCATACCTCCACCCTTCCCCCCCCCACATTTATGTCTCTTAGCATTCATCGAGAACCTTCTCCCTCTCACTAGCTGCAACTATTTATTTCCTTCCCCCTTCACCGCTCTCTTCTTGTACCACGCCACTGGGGTGTCAACACAGATCTAACCTTCCTCCATATTTCTCCTGGTTCTGCCCTGTCCTCACCGCCTCCTCCCTCTCCACCCAGAGAAAGCCACGCCCTTCCCTCCTCCCTCCCCACCCTAGTCTGTCACACAGGGACATCACCCTACAGCAGTTCAGGCTGTGGTTCGCAGGAAGCACACATTGGCTTTTTGATTCGTGCTAGTTCCCAGCTCACAGTTTGGGAGGATCTAACACCAGCCTGCACGTGAAGGGGGAACCAAGGACAGTGAGGAGCTGGGTGGTCCCAGCCCTGGAGCCCTGCCAGCCCGACATGGGTAAGTATGAGGACCAGCCCCCGGGAAGGCCTGAGGGATGCCTACCTCCCTCCCTGGCTGACTCAGCAGGGGTGGGGCCTAACCTTTGCTCTTTTGGGGGGTGAAGGAGGGGAAACCAGACTATAGGGGCACAGGGGCTCAGCTGGTGAGGCTGCCGACCAAGGGGTCATGAGCACTGGCAAGCTCCAGCTCTGGGGAAGAGCCTAAGAGTGCACCTTAGGTTGGGGCTTTCCCCCCCTCACCACCCCCGCCTCAGCCCCTTGCGCCTCCCACTTAAGCTGCTGAGATTCAAGAAATATTTCACAGCACTCACTGCTGGCCTTACCCCCACAAAAGTAAAGCCCACTTTTGGTCGCACTGGATGATTTTTAAGTGCTTCTCCCCGTGTTTTCTCCCCGGCCTTTCAAGTCCCTGCCCTCTTCCCTCCCTGACCCTGACCCACCACCAGGTGGGGGGCTGCACCGAGCAGCTGCTTCCTGTTGCCCCAGAGGTTGCCGCAAGGGTGGTGGCGGCTGGGGGAGAACTGAACTAGAAGAAAGCCGATTCTCACGGCCCCACACCAGCCTCACTAGGGCTGCTACTGGCGACCCCCATGCTTCAGTCACTGAGAAGACAGAGAGAGGCAGGACTGAGGTTGAAAGGCCTGGGGGGTCTTTGCCCTCCTGGCTTCCTGATTGCAGAAGTTTTTAAACTTGGGTCGTGCTGGGGGAAGGAGGCTGCGTCTCTCCACGGCTGTAGGGCTTGAGCCCCTGAGGAGCTGAAACACAGGGAACCTGTTCATCTAGTAGGGCTGCTGTGTGTTACCCCCAGCACCCTCGGCCTTGAGTTCCCTCTCCGACACCTCCATTCCTCCGGAGTCCTTGCGACTCTCACTGCCTTCCTGGCCCTCCTTTGTGAAGAGATCTTTGCCGGTGCCTCCGGAGAGCGGGTGGAGCTCTCCCAGGTCCTCCAGTTCGGACCCACCACCATCCCCCACTTCACCGCAGAAGTTTCTGTCTCTTCTTCCTGGGATCTGTTCTCTTCCTCCATCTGGGATCCTTCCTGGTTCAGGCCTCTAGGAGACGCCACCCGCTTCCCCCTCCCTCAGCGGATTCTTCGCGACAGCCCTACCCGAGCGCTCGTCCCTACCCCAGTAGCTCCTGTCCCTTTAAGTGCTACCTCCCCCCCACACCACCCCGCCACCGCCGCCGCCGGCCCAGGGCTGGGGGGAGGAGGCGCCGCCGCCGCCGCCCGGCTCGGCCACCTGCGCCGCCGCCGCCGCCCGGCCCTGCTCCAGGTGAGGCCCGGCACCCACGTCTGGTCCCAGAGCCCCCGGGCGGGCCGCCCCTGCGGTCCCCTGCCCCGGGATCCCCGTTGCCCTGGACTCGGGATCTGACCTCCCCTTGCGGGAGCTGCCCTTCCTCTCTCCCCCGCACTATCTACTCGTCCATTTCTCCCCTGTCCTCTGCGACCGGAATCCGGAGGCTTCTCACGCCTCTCGGCCAACCTCTCCCGGGTACCCCTCCTATTCCGGACCCAGGATCTCCCCCTCCCCCGCTCCTTCCTCGCCAGAAAAATCTCCCGCGGTCCGGGTTTCGCCTCCTCCCCTCTGGAACCATCGCTTTCCCACGCCATCCTAACCTCCAGTGGGAGGGGGAATAACCGCCACCCCAACTACTCTCCTTCCCCGTAGTAAGGGGGGTTGGGGGCTATCATAGACTAGAGTCACTTTCAGGCCCTGCTCCGTTTAGTTCAAGTTCAACTAACTCCCATCTAAAGCTTTTCTGTAGCCCTCACCCCCCTCCATCTCTCCCGGACTTTGGGGGTGCGACCTCAGCACCAGCCCAGGTGGGAACGACCCTCTTGGACTTGGGGTGGGCCGGTCCAGCCTAAGAACGCTCCTACCCCAGAGTCAGGGAATGGGGGAGGGCGCATCCAGAATCTTGTGATTCTGGGCTTAAGGGGCTGTTGGGGGACAGTGGATGAGGTTCTGGGACTAAGTCTCTAAGGGCAGTGGGGTGGTGGGGAAAGCCTGGGAAGCCCAGCCTTCTCTATTCAGATGCAAAGGGAGTCCTAAGGAAATTAGGTCTTTCTCCATCCTCTTCTGAGACCAGCATGGAGAAGCTCATTGGAGAGTTTAAAAAAAGACTGTGCTGAATCTGAGGGGACACATACCAATTTGGAGAGAAGAGGGATGAGTTGTGGTCCTTTTGATGTGTTATAGGAGAATCTGGCCTCCCCAGAATACGGAGGGGGAGGAGACTGTCTTCCATTAACCTGGACAGGGAAGGGGGACAAGTTGGAATGGTTACAAGGTTGAGGGCCATCTCCCTACTAGACCCTATTAACACTGTGAACCCTTCAGCCAGTGAGCACAAGGGAGGTCTTTAATAATTACCCCACCTCCACTGGGGAATTCCCCCTCCCTGCAAATCCAGCTGCGACCCTAGCCCTGCCCCTTCCCTTCTTGCGCTCGCATTCCCTGCTACACCCAACACAACACACTCCAGAATGAGGGGACAGGGTGTCTGGATTTGCTTCAGACTCTTCTGAGTCATGTTTCACAGGCTGGGAGGGAGCTGGCGGGAGGAGAGGGTGGTCAGCAGTGGTGTTTGGGGTTGAATTCCAGTAGTACCTGGACTGGGAGAGGGAGAGAGGCAGAGGGATGCAAATGAATGCCCTCTCTCTCCCTTTCTGTCTCTTCCCCCTCCCAGCCCCAGCCATCTGGCTCCTGCGTGGAGCCACGCACTGTGGCAGCTGACCCCAGTCAGGGTGGTGCAGCAGGAGCACAGGGAGGGTGAGAAAGGGGGAGCAGGTGCTAATTTCTCCCTCCCCATTCTCTTTATTACCCGCCCACTGGCCTGGCTTGTGAGAGGTTCAGAGTATTCCCTAGGTACCCTTCTCACAAGTTGCTGGAAAAAAGACCATTTGCCCCTTCCTCTTTCTAGTAGCTTCCTAAAGGGAGACGGTGTGGGTGGGTGATTGGCCACATCTGATGGGATTGAGGAATGTTTGGGGACAGAAAGGGTCAGTCTGCCCTCTGTCATCTGGATGGGGGGCAGAAGCACAGCTGCTGCTTGGGGTGGCTTCTGGCAAGAAGTAAACACCCAGCTGTTGGCATATTGACAGCCCACCCTCATCCTTCTTCAAAGAGCAAGGAAGACCTCTGATTAGATGGGATGAGAGGGGGTCTCATTCAAGGAGGAAGGTGATTGTAGTCTTTCTGCACCAGATGGGAAAGAATGGATCCTGCCCCACTTTCTTTTCTAATCCCAGGTGGCCCTCTCTTATCCAACACCCCTCTTCCCAATCGCTCCTGGCCGGGATAGTCCTAGGGGTTGCCCTGGAGACAAGGCCTGGGGCTCGGAAGGGGTGGGAGCAGTCAGTGGGGCACAGGAGTAACCGGCTCTTCCGGAGCGGAGTGGAGCCAGCGGGTGGGTGTGTGTGGGTGTGTGGTGGGGGGGGGAAGGGGCGTGGCTACACCCGTCTGACTGGCGCAGGCTCCTCCCCTGCCGCCCGCCTCCGACTGGCCAGCCCTATGATTGGGGGCGGGAGGTAGGAAGATTCTCCCTCATCTGCCCTGGAAAAAGAAAGAGGAAAAGGAAAATTTAAAAAAAGATACCTAGCTCTCTTCCTCGGCCCTTTAGGAAGCCAGTTCCATGCCCTGAGCTCTCTTCTTCACCTGTCTTTATTTTGGGAATGGGGGAAGCCTTCCTTAGCAGAAGTTTGCTGGATCCCTGCTTTCTCCAGAAAGAAGGACCCCCTCTACCCTGAGTGTGGCCTCTATTTACCCAGGGGTCCTTATTTTTTATGCAAGGTGACCCTATAAATCTGTTACTGAGTCATGGGGGAGAAAAGGATTTTGATTTTGATTTCTGTCTACTCCTTCCCACTCACAGTCTACTTTTTTCAGGAGAGGGACAGAAACCCTCCCAACCCTCTTAGCCCCTCTCTCTCTGGCCCACACACTTTGAGGCTGTGCTGAAGCTCACTTCCTTCTTAGCTTCTCTGAGCCATTTGTAGTGGGGAGTGAAGTCTGTCCCCCAAATTTAGGAAAAACTCACTCCCCTGTGGAGTAAGGAAATCCAATCTAGACTAATGTATTTGATCCTGTCTTACTCTGGCGCCACCCAGTTTTCAGATCTCCTTCCTCCCCAGGCTCCCAAAGGAAAAAGTATTTGTTGACCCCCCAACCTGCCAGAGTTTCATCATCCCCACTCTGTCTGTTCCTCTTCCAGAATATTCAGCTTGAGTTTTGCAGTTAGGCAACTGTTTGTACAACTGCATTGCAATGAATTGAATGGGAATTATCTTGAAGCCTGCAAAGTCTGTTGAGTTGCAAGGAAAAGAAACTTGGTTTCTAGTCACATTTTATCCACAGTTTGACCTTGAACAAGTCGGTTAACCTCTTCAGGCCATAATTTCTTCATCTACCAAACAAGAGAATGTTGAACTAGAAATTCTCTAAATTCTAACATCATGTATGACACTTTTCTTCATTCTGGGTCCCTGCAATAGACGTTTTAGGTGATAGCTAAACTCTAGTCCTCTGATAGATTTTTCTTTCCTCTTCTCAGAAGGTTTCACTTAGTTATATAGCCCTATCAGAAAAAGTATACTGGAACTATAGAATAGGTGGACATTTGGGGCACCTTATTTGCTGGTCAGTTTTCCTGCTTCTTCCCTGTCCCTCTGACCAGGTTTAGGCTAGACTCAGGCCTTCCCTATCTGGTCTCTGAGCCAAGCTTCCTTTTCCTACCCACAGGGATCTTCCCGACCCTCAGAGCCTTGCAGATGTCGCCGGGAAAGTGGTGATCCAGGCAGGACCAGGCTGCCACCCACGGGACAGAGGTGAGTGGGCAGCAGATGGAGCAGGAGCTTGCCTTTTTCCACCCCTTCACCAGGACTGAATTTTCCTGACTAACCTTTCTGCTTCTACACTTCCACTTTTCCACTACCCAGCCTGGGAAATAACTGCCCCCGAAATGATCTTAGGGGAGTGGCACATGCCTCGGTCCTAGAAATTTGGTTTAGTCTTTTAGGTTAACCTTGGGATCAGGGCACGCCTTTCAGTTTGCTCAGTGTGATGCAGGACTACCGCCCACAATGAGGCACAGTGCAGAGGGAGCTTCCCGGTAGGCTAGGGAGACACCGCGGCGCTAGGACCCAGATCCGGGTCGGGGAGCCGGGATGGTCGGCGCTAGGACCCGGCGGCGGAGGCCGCGGAGGGCGGCTCTCTCTCGGCCGCAGCTTCCCCGCCCCCTCCGGCTCCGGCTCACTCCTCCCCCGCCGGCCATGTTGGCTCCGCTCGGGCCCCGCGGTTGAGCCGCGTCCCCCTCCCCCCTCCCGGACCCCAGACCCCCTCCCCCGCGTTCCCCTCCCCTCCTGGCGCCCGGAGCGAGGCCATGTGAACCGCCCGTCCCCCGGGGAGAGACAAGCCCCGAGCCTGGCTGGACGCCGCCGCCTCAGGTCTGTTGGGTCTGTGGCTGGGGGCCTGAGGGGAGGGAGCCCCGCTTTCATCCGAGGCTTCCCTCAGGGAACCGAAGCTCTGGAGCCGCCTAGAGCCTTGCCGGGGGGTGGGGGGAGGAGACGCCGACTCGAGCTTATTTCCATTTAGAATCCAGCCCCGGGCGGGGGTCTTCCTGCACTGGGTGGGGGGGGGGGGTGGGAGGAGAAGGGGGCTGGTCGGTCTGCAGAAGATCGGGATGGGGCGGCGGGGGCGGGAGCGGGAGGAGCTGTGGAGGTTCCCGGCGACGGCGGCGGCTGCGAGGAGGAGGCGGAGAAGCCGCCTGGCTGGTGGAGATGACTCCTGTGGGGGACTCGGGGTGGAATCCCCGGGAGGGGCTCCACCTCTTCAGATTGGGTGGGGATTGCCCGAGTGCGAAGGGTAGGTGAGGGGGTTCCCTGGACGGGTTAAACACTCCGTTTATGGGGATTGGGGCGTTTTGGCAACGGTGAGTGGAGGTCAGAGGGGTTTCCAGGGGTCCCGGGGTGTCCGCTCGGAGGAGTGGGGAGGTGGGGTGCACGTTCTCTTGAGCTTGGCGAGCAGGAGAGGGCCTTGCTGGAGTGGAGCTGTGCTTGGCCTGGGGCCCCCGAGTCCCGGGAGAATCCGCCACTCCAGGGATGGGGGTTGATAGGGCCGGTGCTGAGGCGTAAGGATTTGAGCCGGCCTTAGGGGCCGGAAAGAAGAATGAAGAGGGAGCCCTTTCCAAGGGGGATCCCTCACTAAGGGGATCCCCGTTTCCGTGGCAGAAAAGATGATCCCGCATCATCCCTTTCTTTCCTGGTGTTCCCAATTTTCAGGGGAAGGCAATGCCAACAGCAGTCATCCTTTGTAGGATTTATTGGAGTGGGAGATTTGCATCCTTCGGGGGGCGATGCTGGGGGATAGCTTCCACCTCCATCTGTACACAAACAGCCCCTCCCCCAAGCCTCCCGCAGGAAGTGGCCGGGAAATGGCAGCTGTGCGTTTGCTGCTGCGTCTCTCGTTGTTTTGAAATGTCCATTTTAATCAGATTTGGTTTCATTTTCTGAGGCCTTCGGGCAAGCTTGGATCCTGCCAACCATGTGGTCTGAGAGTCCTTCGTTCGACTTTTTTTTTTTTTTTTTTGTAAACTTAATTTGTCAACTGGAAGTAGTCACTGCAGTTGACTCCCTGATCCCAATCCCCCCTCCAAAGCATCTCTGTCTCCCTGTCTGGATTTTTTCCCCCTGAGCTAGAGGTCATAGAAAAATCAAACTCACTCATCCACCAGCAGGGCTACACAAGTGATGCAAATTCCCTCGGTGTAGAGAGCTGTCAGGAAGACGGGATCTTTTGTGTCATGAGAGTGGCTTTTTGGGATCCTGCTTAATATATATTCTTATATACATACGAATATTAAATATATTCTTAAGTATGACAGTTTCTGTATTGCAGAGCACTTGAGTAAGTGAGCGTGTGACGTGATGAAGTTGATTCTGAGAGGTGGAAGAAGAGGGGGGAATGGGGAAGATTAAACTGAGTGGGGTTTGTGGGGGGCGATAGGGACTGATTTTCAGAGTGAGTGTGGTGGGCTTGTTCCTCACTGGTGATTCTAGCCTAAGGATAAGTCCCTGTGGGAAGCCTGTTAGTTGACATAGGGGAGGGTTTACCTTCTGCTGTACCAAGTAATTAGGAGAATTAGTTATCATATGACTTATGCTTCAGTCCATAAAAGACATCTTCTCTCTTATTACCATTCGTGGAGAGGGCTAAGCTTTTCCCTTGTTCTGTGCAAAGTCATGTGTCCAGATTTTCTCTTTTTCCCACCTGATAACTCCAGGAGATTTCTACTATAGCATATAGTGATGACTGTGTGTACTGTGCCCCAGGCACTTGGTTAGACCCTGGGTTTGGTTTGAGGTGAGTTGGCCACAGAATTTTCTGTTTTGAGAGGTGAGATCATTTGGACTATCCTGAAAACTGCTTAAGCCTAACATTTAAATAATCTTTTCAGTATTTTCTACCTGAATTGTAGATTCTTAGATTAAAGGTCCAGGATAGGACCAGATAGACATATATGATTATGTGGCACTGTTAAGATAGCATCATTGCTCAACCTTTTACTGGGGCTGTTGGGGTTGATAGTCTGGAAACAGTAAAAACGAGTTCAGTGTCACTGTCCTTTTTCTTGCCCTTCTGCTTGACTGATTGGTTCCTTTGAGTTGCTTTCTTGACAGTGATTTTAAGTTCCCCATTCTTCAACCTTTGTTTACCTAGACTGGGGCCTGACAGAATAGTAAATTGATTTTCCCTGGTGGAAGTTAAAAGAATGAAGGAAGGAGAAAGACTACTCTTATTTCTTTGGGCTCTTTAAGAGAAATAAAAGTTGATTTTGAGAAAGTAGATAGCTATGGCTTCATTTGATACACGACTGATCAGAAAGCTGAATGAAGTAAACCTTTCATGGCCTTTTTGTAAAGTGGATGCATATTTCTCTCAGAGAAGTGGATTTCTTAATATTGACTTTTTTTTTTTTTTTTTAAGCCTCTCCGTAAAGGTAAAAATTTGAGGTGTAGGGAGAACTATGTGCGCCGACCTCAGAGCCAGTCAGAAATCTAGAACGCCCTGAGAGGCTCATCTTGCAGTCTTGTGGTTCTGGAATCAGGTGTTGCCGAGAGAGAAGCAAAGCTTGTTAGGGTTACTGTGTCTTGCTGATGTTGACCTTTCTTATCACCTCTGAAGAGGTCTGCTATATTCTTTTACTAAAAGAATAAAATACAGTTAAAATAGTGTGGAAGTTAGTCCAATAACCGGTAGGATGTTTGACCTTGTGTGAGATGTGTACAGTGAGGCAGTAATGCCAAAGTTTTTATTTCCTAGGACATAGAGTGAAGTATAAAACTCTTGAGGATTTCCTGGGGCAGATAATCTTCCTGATTTGTTTCTTAGGATATGGATGTCCTCATATACCTCATAGCCTAAGATTAATACTTTCTCAGCATTGCTGCACATTGGTCAGAGGGACCATTTTTCACCAACTTTTTGGTCTTCATAATTTTGAGATTTATAAAATTGTGCAAAACAAAAAACCTGTCTTCTTTGAAGAGTCCTGGAGATTGTTCTTGGATTGGGTCACTGGCAGTAGAAGTAGCATTGTGTTATCGTTACGTGGTGTTCTGTCCTTCTCCTAGTTAAAGAGAATAATTAAAGGGGAATTTTACATAATGAAAATATTACCAAACAGTTTAGCAAAGTTTAGTTTCATTAAAAACTAAAGCATGAGGGTTCTTGGGAATTCCCAGGCGGCCCAGTGGTTAGGACTCCACGTTCTCACTGCCAAGGCCCTGGGTTTGATCCCTGGTCGGGGAACTAAAATCCCACAAGCTGCGAGGTGCGGCCAGAAAAAAACAAAAACCGTGAGGGTTCTTAAGAGACAAGTGGTACTGCTACTTTTGGTCTCTTGGGCTTGGGCACTGTATAACCTGCCTTCTCAGCTCAGTTTTTTTTTAGGGGGGAGGGGGATAGATTTTTAAAGGAAGGGGTGAAGTCATTAACTGTTAGAGCTGAAATTCTGAGAAACAGTCAGAGCTTGAAAGGGAAATAACCTTGTTACAACCTCTGGAGTGTGGTTTTTAGTGTCCTGTAATTTAAAGGCATTTCCAGTCCTCTGACAGTGAAGTGACCAGAGCTGTGGCAGAAAACCTAGCCTAGATTGTTAGTGTATGGTTCCTTTATAAAGTCACCAAGTACTTTAAAACCTGCTATATACCTTGAGTGTTCAGTTAAATCATGCTTCCCTGTTTCCAGGCCTTATTTTCTGCATGAGACATCTGTCTAAAATGTCAAGATTTGGGGCCTTTCTTCCCTCTAGAAATTATCTCTGTGAAGAATGAAGCTGAATTTTTTGGTTCTCTTGAGAATAGTGGGAGCAAAAATCACAAACTTTATTGGATGAATAAGTTGGTAGTGACAGAAAAGACAGATTTACTCATTCATTTACTCAATCTATGAGTTCAACGAGTATTTCCTTTCATTTTTTTAATGTACTTAGCACTAAATTAAGTGCTGGAGATATAATGGTAGAACTTAATTTCTGGTTGATGCTGTAGAACCTACATAGTATAGAAGAAATAAGGACAAAGAACAATCATATTTGTGTTCTTCTGTGCAGCCTGGACATGGCAGTTGTCTTTGAGTAGCCTCCCTTAGGATAATAACCTTCCTTCTTACATCATCTTCCTTCTGCCTCACTGTCCTGACTAGGAAAAGGGGGTTAATTAAGGAAAGGACATTTTGAGAGAATGAGCCTCAGTCAGTATGGCTGTAGTCTGAGTCTGGGTTCCAAGGGAAGATTGTTACCAGGGCTGTCTGAATGGGCTGTCCTTACTGGGGAAGAAGGCATGTTGATTTTGTGGCTTGGCACTTGGAACTCTTTTGGTGGAGGAAGACAGCTTAGCCAGGAAGGAGTTTTTAGATTTGAAAGTGAAGGCATGCTTGTTTGCAGCATCAGGAATTGGGAGTAGTGAAAACTTTGGGATCTTCCCCAGGGTATGGCGTAGAAATGGGAAATGAAGCAGCTTTTGTGGTAGAGCAGGGTTTTCAACCTTGCTCTTGATTGAGCAAGAACCAAATAATCCTTTGTTGTAGTGGGCTGTCTCGTGTATTACAAGATTAGGAGCATCCCCAGCTTTGATTTCCTAAATGCCAGTAGCATCTACCTTTCTAAATAACTAAATGTCCCCTGGGGGCAGAATCACCCTGGGTGGGAACCACTGTATTAGAGTATGGTGGATGATTCCAGAGATGTGTAGAGTTCAGAAGTATCCTTCATAACATTCACAATTACAAATCTAAAATGTAGTAGTATGATTTATTTACTCTACTGCAAGATTTACATTCACTGTTTAGTAAAGATAGACATTTGAAATCTCTCCCCACCCCACAAAATTAGAAACCTCTCTATTTGTGGAATTTTAGTATTCTATATGGGAAGAATGAACCAAGGAGCTGCAGGGACTGCTCAAGTGTCCAGCTAGATGGTGTTAATGTGTCTTGTCTTTCTGGGGATAGCCTCAGAGGTCTGAGTGTTAGGGTTGGTCAGGGCACCTGCAACAGTGTTGAAATTTGTAACATTTATTTCAACACTGTGCATTGTCAGCCCTTTTCTGTCAAAACCATGTCACATGTCCACAGAATAGTAACTCTTCAATAGCAACTGAGAGAAAGAGCAGCCTATTTGGCCATGTGGCAAGAGCTTTACTGCCTCAAGCTTAAGGGGCAATGTCCCTTAACTCTTATAAATGAAGCTTAGAGGTCCTTAAGAGATCCATTTACATACTACTGGGACTGGGCTGGGTGCTGGCCTGATTGTACTTCCTGGTCAGGAGAGCTGTCTACTATTCTGGGGGTTGGGCACTGACTGATTTCTCTTTTCATTTGGCCAAAATCCCATTAGTTCAAAGGGAGACACTCTCCTTTGCTTTACTGTTCTTACTAGCTCTAGATGGGAAGACATAATTTACCTTCAGGCTTTATTGTGAAAAGCATCTTGGGTAGGAAGGTTAAAATAAAATAACCCTGGTTTTATTGCTGAGAGGAGCTGCCCACATTTTCTTTGTGTTCCTATAATGTGATCCCATATTTAAGTGACATCTGAAATCAAGAGTGTAGGGACTTCCCTAGACATCCAATGGTTAAGACTCCTTGCTACCAATGCAGGGGGCTTGGGTTCGATCCCTGATCCGGGAACTAAGATTCCACATGCAAAACTTCTCTTGAAATCAAGAGTCTAGTTGCATACAAGGAAGTCTGGCTGGGAGGATCATCCCTGGTTTTGTAGTATCTCCCATGCTAGTAAAAATAGTAATGGTTTTAAATTATATTTTGATCCTTTGGACATGATTATCTTTTTAAAAACTAAAAACAAAAAATAGTTTTTACTCTTTTTTGTCTAATAATAATAGCTCAAATTTATTGAGTGCTTGCTGGGTGACAGATGCTGTGCCAGGTCCTTTATATAGATTTTCTTATTTAATCCTCACAAGCCCTGGAGGTGAGTACTAAAATTTTTACTAATGATGAAGTAGAGGCTCAGCAACATTAAGTAACTTGTTCAGGGTCACACAGCTAGTGGTAGTAGAGCTGGGATTTGCACCTAGAGCTCACTGTTGTTGCACTGATCTCACTGCACAGCACAGAGTATTTTATGTTTCTAGGAAGCTTCTTTTTTTTTTTTTTTTTTAATTTTAAATTTATTTATTTATTTTATTTTTGGCTGTGTTGGGTCTTCGTTGCTGCGCGGGCTTTCTCTAGTTGTGGTGAGCGGGGGCTACTCTTCATTGCAGTGCGTGGGCTTCTCACTGCGGTGGCTTCTCTTGTGGAGCACGGGCTCTAGGCATGCAGGCTTCAGTAGTTGTGGCACGTGGGCTTCAGTAGTTGTGGCTCACGGGCTCTAGAGCACAGGCTCAGTAGTTGTGGCGCACGGGCTTAGTTGCTCCACAGCATGTGGGATCTTCCCGGTCCAGGGATTGAACTCGTGTCCCCTGCATTCGCAGGCGGATTCTTAACCACTGCGCCACCAGGGAAGTCCCTCTAGGGAGCTTCTAATAAATGAAATGATTGTGGTCCTGATGACCCCTCCGTAGAGGCTCCTGGGGAAACAGACCTCAGGCACTAGATAACTTCCCATTCCTTTTACTTATCTAATTTCTGTAAGCCATCCATTTATGCTTATTAGTATGTAATTTATGAGACAGGAGATGCTATGCTGTTCCAGAGTAGCAGAGATGAGAAGGTCACTAGTTTCCTCATGGATTCAAACAGAAAAAGGAAAAACGAACTGTGGCCTATCATTGAGTGGGAGAATATAGTCCAGCGCACAGCAGAGGTGTGGCTGTGCATAAAACTGGGGGAGAGGAGATGTGGGGATCAGATGAGATTGGCTCTCCAGGCGTAGCATTTCTAGACTTGCGAAATGAATCCCTGAATGTCCTCTTTTTTTTTTTTTTTTTTTTTTTTTTTGGCGGCATGTAGTTTCCCCACCAGGGATCGAACCTGGGCCCTGGCAGCGAAAGCACCAAGTCCTAACCACTGGCCTGCCAGGGAATTCCCTGTGATGTAAACTTTGTTTTGTTTTGTTTTTTAAAGATTTTTTTTTTTGATGTGGACCATTTTTAAAGTCTTTATTGAGTTTGTTACAGTACTGCTCCTGTTTTGTTTTTTTTTTTGCGTTACATGGGCCTCTCACTGTTGTGGCCTCTCCCGTTGCGGAGCACAGGCTCCGGACGCACAGGCTCAACAGCCATGGCTCACGGGCCCAGCTGCTCCGCGGCATGTGGGATCTTCCCAGACCGGGGCACGAACCCGTGTCCCCTGCATCGGCAGGCGGACTCTCAACCACTGCGCCACCAGGGAAGCCCTGCTCCTGTTTTATATTTTGGTTTTTTGGCCGAGAGGCAAGTGGGATCTTAGCTCCCCCAGCAGGGATCGAACTCGCACCTCATGCATTGGAAGGTGAAATCTTAACCACTGGACCTCCAGGGAAGTCCTCCCTGTGATGTAAGCTTTGGAAGGAACCTAACCTAGAGTATAGGGAATGAACTTTCCACCTTGGTGTCTTTCATTTTGGAAGGGTCACTAATCTCATGATGCTTATTTTTCAGATCCCTTAGTGCTGAGGATGGTCTTTAACTATAAGGAAATCCTGGGGGCCCCTGAGGTCTTCTGTAGAGACCGAGTTTCTTCATTGATGCATAGCAAGTCTGGGTCTGCTGCTTATTTTAGAGTGAAGATGGGAAATCCTGTATGGGAAATGAGTTTATCCTAAAAACTTTTCCCCCCTTAAATTGACAAAATGCAAATCGCTTTTATTATTTATTTATTTATTTATTTATTTTAATTTATTTACTTTACTTATTTATTTTTGGCTGCGTTGGGTCTTCTTTGCTGCACTCGGGCTTTCTCTTGTGGCGAGCAGGGGCTACCCTTTCTTGCGGCACACGTCCTTCTCATTGCAGTGGCTTCTCTTGTGTGGAGCACGGGCTCTAGCTGCGTGGGCTTCAGTAGCTGTGGCACGCAGGCTCAGTAGTTGTGGTGCACGGGCTTAGTTGCTCCACAGCATGTGGGATCTTCCTGGACCAGGGCTCGAACCCATGTCCCCTACACTGGCAGGCAGATTCTTTAACCACTGGGCCACCAGGGAAGCCCCTGCTTTTATTTTTTAAATTCCAGTTAAAATTGATAAAGGTAGAGACAATTATGGTATTAAGCATGGAAAATCTTTTTTAATTTTTTATATTTATTTATTTTTGACTGCGTTGGGTCTTTGTTGCTGCACATGGGCTTTCTGTAGTTGCGAGCGGGGCGGGGGGGTGGTGTACTGTTCCTTGCAGTGCGCAGACTTCTCATTGCGGTGGCTTCTCTTGTTGTGGAGCACGGGCTCTAGAGCGCATGGGCTTAGTTGCTCCGCGGCATGGTGGGATCTTCCCGGACCAGGTATCAAACCTGTGTCCCATGCACTGGCAGGTGGATTCTTAACCACTGCCACCAGGGAAGTCCCAAGCATGGCAAATCTTATAGCTATCATGCCATATACTGTACAGGGTTTATATTTCATGCTCAGAATTATGTTAGATTCACCTAATGGTGGCTAATTTGCATTATCTAGCATGTTCAAGAATATGATTCTTGCAAACCTTGGGCAGTGGTCTTATGTGTTCTTAACTGATTTATTCATCCTTTTAAAAGCTTTACTTATAGTTTGTTTGTTTTTTAAAGAGGTTATTTAAAACATCACCTAGGTCTGCTTATTATCTCATCTTGGGAGCTTGATAAAGAAATCTTAATACCTGAACTCTTCTGTCCTTTACTCTTCTGTGGTAACCAAAGGAGTTGCTTTTTCTGTATCAAGACAGATCATGTCTCTCACATAACAAATTAGTGTGCTCTAGTACATCATAAGTATCTGATTGATGTATCAGACTTTGCCAGTAATTCTAGCTTCTGCTTTCTGTCTTCTTCCTTCTTCTCTTTGCTCTATCGAAGGTAAATTTATTCTCATCATCATTCCTAGTAGTATATCACCTCATCATATTCAGGAGAGGGTAAAGAGCTTTTTGACCATACTACTCCCCAGTGAGCCACTGCACTTTACAACTTTAAGTACCTAGCTATTCTCTCAGTGACCATTTACATTTAAGCCACAAAACCAAAACATGGGGAAGTAATCACAGTAGACATAACAGAATACTGTTCCTTGGGACACTCTCTTATTGAATCAGTTTTCCAGCTCTGACACTTTTGTGAGCTATGTTCTTAGAGAGCATGGTATTTCCCATGAAAAAGGAGTAGACGTGTTACTGGATGATTTGACTTTTGCTATTATGGTCACCTTTCCTGAAATGTATTCTTTTCAAATTCCTTTACTCAGTTAACAATACTATCTTCTTCAGATGTCTAGGGCTATGGATAGGATAACGTGGTAATTGCTTAACTCAACTATAATAATAAAACAGTATATGTATTAAACATGCTTTTTCTGCCAACAGGTCCATGCTTTTCTGTCAAAAAGACGGCTTTGAGAACCTTCTGTATACCCTGAGAGTGGGACTCTGGCCTTACCTTGGCGGGGCGGGGGGTGGGGGCGGGCGGGAAGGATGGAGAATGTTAAATGTTGCAGTTGAGGGCTAATATCTAACATAGAGGGGTAACCTGGGCTGGGAGTTAAGAGGGTGGGGCTTATACAGGGGGAAGACTCCTCTAGGTGTGTATCTTGGTTTTCTTCCTAACTCTTTTTATCTCTACAATTCTGACTTTTTAAAACACTGTTTCTATAAGGTCATTGCCCAGGTTAGGAGTATATTTCCACTTCCTCTTCTCTTCTCTCCTTCCCCACTCCCCCAACAACTCCCCTCCCTCCCAATCCAGTACCTGGGTAGGAGAAGGGTAAGTAAAGTAGAGGGAGGGGAGGGGGCATTCCCTCTAGAAGATTCCAGGTGACATAACCTTGTTTAACCGCCAGTATTTTTTTTCCCCTCTCTCTCCCGTCCTACAGAAATGGAGGCAAACGACCATTTTAACTTTACTGGCCTTCCCCCTGCACCTGCTGCCTCAGGACTGAAACCCTCTCCCTCCTCAGGGGAGGGGCTCTACACTAACGGGTCTCCCATGAACTTCCCCCAGCAAGGGAAAAGTGAGTGTGAGGGCCACATGGCCTGGGAGGGAGTGGGCATCGCTCCTTTAGAGCAGGTTGATGGGATAAGGTTTGGCTCTGGACTAGCTACTTCACAACAGCTCTCTTTTATGCCAGGTGGGAAGGGAAGAAGTGAATCCTCAGAACTCCAGCTGCTGGAGAGAAGTCAAACTTCTAAGAACAAGTTCTAGGGGTTTATGGAAACAACACGCATTTTCATTTTAAGGCTGGAAGGGATTAGAAAAACATACTGGCCTTTTCATCTTAGCTTGCTCTTCTGTCAGCCCTGTTCCCTGGCTGCTGCTTCTGATAACCAGGTTGGACCCGTGAGAAAGAGATAAAGGGCCAGCCCTCTGAGAAGCTGTTTTTAGAGGCTGGAGTAGCCCTCCCTTAGGACTGGGGGTGGAGGAGTTCGGTGAAGGTTGGGATGTGTTTGCCTTTTAGTTTGTGCAGCAGAGAAGAGAGCAGATGCTTGAAGTGCTTGTGCCACCTCCTGTCCTTGTGGATAGAAGATAGGGACAGGGAGAGTTTTAATTCTTACCTAGTTCCCCAGAGAGAAACATCTATAATTCCAGACGGAAGTGTTGCTGCCAGGATCAGGGCTTTTTCTGGATTTGGCTTATCAGTTGCTCTGTACCATGGCCCTGCCAAGTACCTCTCTAATCTTGCCTTGGTTTCAGGTACTTTATGCTTGGAAGCAGAGTGAGGCACCAATGCTTGCCTCCTTCCTTTTGTAGCAGAAAAATACTGCCACAGGCTTATACTTAACCACCACTCCCTCCTGCCTTTCACAAGGGTGTTGCAGATAGATAGAAACTCCCTTATTTCGCTGGAGGACTGCTCCCCACCACGTCCCCTGAAGCTTCCTTAGTATTTTGGTTCCTTTTATTTGATTGCTCTCCAATCCAGAGGTTGCCATTGGTGTTGAGAACTGAAGTCTGCATACTGCTCGTGCAGAGTCTCCCCACCCCCCCCACCCCGCCCCCGGCGTATTCCCCTCCAGTGCCTATGGGGAGGGGCCAAGCCCAGCCTTCCGAGCTGGGTATCTTTCTGCTGTGGTGACTGCAAATTCTATTCTTAGCCCAGCACAAAGTGCTGGATCTGCATGTGCCAGTGAGGTGGAGGCTGTCCCTTCTGGTGCCACTGTGGGGCAAACAGGCACTGGGGAAGGCGGCGGGGGGTGGGGGGGCAGAGAGTTCAGTCATGCCACTCCAAGGGAAGAATTCCTCCAGGGAATGAGGGTGGGGAAGAATGCAAGTCACTGTAGGGCGTCTGCGAACAGTTTCATTAAAAAAAAAAAATTTGAAAAGCCCTGAGCATCAAGAGCAGCCAGCTCTCTGCTGGTTGCTCTTGTGGTAGGCTGGGAGAGTTCCCCAGCCCCCTACTCAGCAGCCTCAGCAGCAATTGCTAAGCTTCCACCCAGGAGCATCTGGGTTTGGTGTTCCCTGGAGACCAAAAAACTATAAATACAGTAGAGGGGGAATCCCCCACCCCTTCACCTTCCCTTTTTCTAGTCAGTGCTGTTCCTTGAGTAGAATTTATAGTGTTGCTCGCATACATAGCTGTAACTGACCCTTTTCCCTCCTTCTCTGCCAGGTTTGAATGGGGATGTGAATGTTAATGGCTTATCTACTGTATCTCACACTACTTCAGGGATTTTGAACTCTGCTCCCCACTCCTCCAGCACCTCACACCTCCATCACCCCAACGTGGCCTATGACTGTCTCTGGAACTACTCACAGTACCCACCTGCCAATCCTGGCAGCAACCTCAAGGACCCACCCCTTCTCTCCCAGTTCTCGGGGGGACAGTACCCACTCAACGGCATCCTTGGGGGCAGCCGGCAACCTTCATCCCCAAGTCACAACACTAACCTTCGGGCTGGGAGCCAAGAGTTCTGGGCCAACGGTACCCAGAGTCCCATGGGGCTTAACTTCGATTCACAGGAACTATATGATTCCTTTCCTGACCAGAATTTTGAGGTGATGCCCAATGGACCCCCTAGTTTTTTCACCTCCCCACAGACTTCTCCTATGTTGGCATCCAGCGTCCAGACCTTTGCACCCTCCCAGGAGGTGGGCAGTGGTATCCATCCTGCTGAGGCAGCAGAGAAGGCGCTGACTTCCGCTGTGGCTGTGGCGGAGAACGGCGCCGGCTTGGTGGGCAGCCTGGAGCTGGAGGAGGAGCAGCCAGGTAGAACTGGGGGTCTGGGAGCTGGGCTGGGGGAGGGAAACTGGGGCTCTGGGGGGCGCAGTGGCTTTTTGAGGTGAGGAAAACTTGTCTTTCCAGCTCTCTGCAGTGGAGGCTGATTTGCATGTTGGTGATTAGCAGAGCCAAGTGGCTGGTGTCTTTGTGGCAGCAGCAGCAGCTCGAGCGGGAGTGGAAATTATTTCAGCTCCTGCAGAGCTGCCGGCCTGGAGAGGGCAGGTGGGCGAGCCCGGGACAGCCCCAGCAGACACCCTGCGACAAGAAAGCCTTCTTCTAAGTTATAGGAAGGGGGTGGGGCATCAGCAGGAGGCAAAGAGGCCAATTTGATTGGACTGTGGCAGGGCCAGACTGGCGGCTAAAGTGGGCTGAGCCCTAAGTCGTGATTGGCACGTGCAGGAGGGAAGGAACAGGCAGAGCACACCATTGCTTGTCTACTCACAGTTTCCTTTCTTTTTTTTTTTTTTTTTGCGGTACGCGGGCCTCTCACTGTTTTGGCCTCTCCCGATGCGGAGCACAGGCTCCGGACGCGCAGGCCCAGCGGCCATGGCTCACGGGCCCAGCCGCTCCGCGGCATGTGGGATCCTCCCGGACCGGGGCACGAACCCGTGTACCCTGCATTGGCAGGCGGACTCTCAACCACTGCGCCACCAGGGAAGCCCCCACAGTTTCCTTTCTTGTTTGTTGTTGTTAGCATAGGTACATGTGCAGTCCCTCTCATCTTTCCCTCAGAATAGATAAATGCTTAGCTTGCTATTGATTCCAAATATAAGGGTGACCACCCTGTAAAATCACAGGATGTTTTCTCTGTTTAACTGGATGGGGGAAACAGCCGAGAACATGATGGGGTTCTTGTCTCAGACCCCACTCTTCTTTCCCCTCTTTACCTGCTGCAGGATCTTCCTCGCACATCTTTGCATACTCAAAAGTACTCGGTATGATCGGTACCCAACATAGAACTGGGACCCATAAATGTTGAAAGAATGAACATCCATCCCTCTAGCAAAGATTGCCACTAATAGCTAACTGAACCCGTTGACGGCACTGATTTTGACTTTTGCCCTCTCCTGGGATTTCCTAGAACTAAAGATGTGTGGTTACAACGGCTCTGTCCCTTCTGTGGAATCATTACACCAAGAGGTCTCAGTCTTGGTCCCTGATCCCACAGTGAGCTGCTTAGATGATCCTTCACATCTTCCTGATCAACTGGAAGACACTCCAATCCTCAGTGAAGTCTCTCTGGAGCCCTTCAACACTTTGGCACCGGGTAGGCTTGGAGATTGGCTCCCTTCAACATATCCATGCAGAGGGTAGCCAGCTTATACCACCTGGAAGAGTTAGTAAGCCAGGGAAAGTATTTGGGAATCTGGGGCACTGGGGTCTCTAGATGATCCTGTGCAGACCACAGTTTCATGCCACAGGCCTGACTGGGCCAACTGCACTCTGAGCTGAATTGGTTCATTTCCCAGGTTCTCTCCCAGTGTTCCTTTTGGCCAAGAGCCCTGGATAGGGACTTATTACCACACAGATGGGCTATTTGGGTTCTCACTAACTTGCCATTGAACGATTACCTTTTACCCCGCTGAAATATAAGAAAGGCCTATTTTATGGTAGATGCTAGAATTTTGTGTTGATCTGTGGGTAGAAACCATTGCCTTGCCTTTCCCTAATATTAGAAGGAAGCTTCACACCATAGGAACTAAAACTGGATATATTCAGACTAGTATTTCTTAACTCTTGCTTTCTGATTTTTCCACCCCTGAAGAGCCAGTGACTGGAGGACTCTATGGTATAGATGACACGGAGCTGATGGGTGCAGAGGACAAGCTGCCTCTTGAGGACAGCCCTGTGATCTCTGCCCTCGATTGTCCTTCCCTCAATAATGCCACTGCCTTCAGTCTCCTGGCAGATGACAGTCAAACGTCAGCCTCTATCTTTGCCAGCCCCACCTCTCCACCTGTCCTTGGGGAGTCTGTTCTGCAAGGTAAGTGAGGAGAGCTAGGACAGAGGAAGTCCTTGACCTGGGCAAAGGTGAGAGAACAGGCCTTAGGAGTGGGAAATCTGTGAGAGCACCTTCCTGGGAGCTGAAGAGGCCATGGAACAGTGTATGGTGGGACTTCAAAAGGCACTCTGACTTCTGCCCTGTGCCCAAAGGAACTTGTGGGGTGAGACTTGGAGTTTGCAGGGAACAGGAGGCCAGAGGCCTTTACTGGCTCCAGGTGGAAGGTATTTCTTCACACAGTGACAGCAGCAGTTTTGCCCTTTAACCTTCGTGGATGGTGGGGAAGAGAGCCAGAGGCTATTTCTCTTCTTCCAACACTAGGGGAAAGCCCTTGAAGTAACCTTGTTTAGCTTCATCTAGGTTTGTCTGAGTAGATTCTCTTGTTTTATATGATCATTCTTCCTTTAGCCATCCTGTCCCTTTGGATTCTAGATACTAGCTTTGACCTGAATAATGGCAGTGATGCAGAACAGGAAGAGATGGAGACTCAGGCTTCAGACTTCCCACCATCTCTGACCCAGCCAGCCCCTGACCAGTCATCCACTCTTCAGCTCCGTACAGCAGCCTCGCCAGCGGTCTCACCAACAGCCTCGCCAGCAGTCTCCCTGGCGGTTTCTCCAGCAGCCTCCCCGGAAATCTCTCCAGAAGTCTCTCCAACAGCCTCCCCAGAAATTTCCCCAGCCATCTCCCCGGCAGCCTTCCCAACAGTCTCTCCAACTTCCTCAGCAGCCCTCCCACCCGTCTCCTCAGAAGTCTCCTTGACGGCCTCCCCAGTGGCCTCCCCAATGACCTCCCCAAAAGCCTCCCCCGTACCTTCCCCAGCAGCTGTCTTCCCAGCAGCCTCCCCAGCAGATAAGAATGTCAGCAGCTTCCTTGAGACAACTGCTGACCTGGAAGAGATCACTGGAGAAGGAGTCACTCCCTCTGGTAGTGGTGAGTGCCTAGATTCTGGTTCCAGGAAAAGTTTCTGTCTCGTGGCATTTAGCCCTTCCTCACTGGCCTGTCATCTCAGTATTTTGCTTGAACTCTTAACTTGGGTATCCCCTATCTTCCTCCCCAAGGTGATGTCCTGAGGAGACGTATTGCTACCCCAGAAGAAGTCCGTCTTCCCCTCCAACATGGGTAAATGCTTTAGTTTGCTACATGCATCGACCTTTGACACATTTAATGAATGACTCTAGGAAAAAGGGAAGAGAGCTCCTCTCATCTGAGATGGGGAGGAATGGGCTAGACAAGAATGGGTTAAAGGATAGTTACCTGCAGTGATAATGTTTCTGGGCATGAGATTCTTAGGCTTCCTTTCTTCCCCTCGCATGGTCTTCCTCCCCTCACCCATTCTTTCCTCATTTTGTGACCACTCAGTTTTTTCCTCAAGGGGCTACTGCTGTTATCTTTTCCAAATTCAGCTGGTGGGTCTAGGGTTCAGATGTCCAAATGAGTTACCTTGTCCTATATGCTTAAAGAAGGAATAGCAGTGAATGGGGAGTGGCTTAGTCCCCATGAATTGGGTTTTTTTTTTTTTTTTTTTAATGCACTTTAAGGGCAGGAACAGTATGAGACCAGAATGAACAAGCCAGCACACCAAGGGCTTTATAGGAATAACTGCCTTCCTGATCTTCCCCACCTCCGCCCCTGTAGGCTACTTGTGATCACCAAGTCTGAGTTCTGCTTTAAGTTTTGAAAGATAAGGCTTAGTCTTAGCATAATCTGTTGCTCAGAACACAGAGTTCCTTACTAAACCCTGGCCTCTACGGAGTCATTTCATGGAGTCAGCAGTGAGTTTACTCTTCTGCTTGCCTCCCCACCCTCTGTCTCTTCTGCCTTTATTCTCTTAGGTCTTTCATCCTCTTTAGTGGAAACCCAGTAATTTGCCCTGAATGGCATTAGGGAGGGGGTTTCTGGCTGCTCATCTCACTGACTTTGTGAAGGGAGGGGTGGAGGTCTTTCTGGGCTTGTGCAGTTTGGTGTGTTGCTTTCCCCTGTGGTGCTGAGGGGCTTGTGGCCCAGGCCTGCCTTCTGGCCAAGCTTGTATCTCAGGAACCTCTGCATCTACATGCAGTTCTAGTGAGACAGGTGTGGGGTGGGCCATCTGCTCACTGGGCTTGGCTTCTGGGTGGCTTGAGAGTGGGTAGGGGTGTGACCTGGCGGCAGGGCCCGTGTGCTTCTCTGGCAGGTGGCGGAGAGAGGTGCGCATCAAGAAGGGCAGCCACCGATGGCAGGGGGAGACCTGGTATTATGGCCCCTGTGGGAAGAGGATGAAACAGTTCCCGGAAGTGATCAAGGTAATGTAGCTTTCGTGGACTTTTTTAGGAAAGCACAGACTCCTTTTTTGGGCCCAGTGGCAACAGGCTGGCGTTGTCTGCTCTGGGGCTTGTTCTGCTTGTGCTATTGCTGGCCAAAGGTGTGGTAGGGCTGTAACTTCACTGATGCCACTGTACCTCCTCCTCACAGTACCTGAGCCGCAATGTGGTACACAACGTCCGCCGTGAGCACTTCAGCTTCAGTCCCCGTATGCCTGTTGGTGATTTCTTTGAAGAGAGAGACACACCAGAGGTGCACACCCAAGGGTTAAATATGCTTTTGTGTCTGAGAAAGGGTTGATGGACAAGCTGCAGCTTCCTCTCATGGGGTTTGGAGATTCTTGGGCATTGAATGGTTCAGAGGGCCTGGTGGCTTGCACAGACTCCCTCCCATTGCAACAGAGTCTTCCTTATTACCTCAGGGCTTGCAGTGGGTACAGCTCTCAGCAGAGGAGATCCCATCCAGGATTCAGGCAATTACTGGGAAACGGGGCCGACCTCGAAACACTGAGAAGGCCAAGACCAAGGACGTCCCCAAGGTGAAACGGGGCCGAGGTCGGCCACCCAAGGTCAAAATCACTGAGCTGTTGAATAAGACAGACAACCGCCTCCTAAAGAAACTGGAGGCCCAAGGTACGATTGGGGATTCTGCTCACTCTCTGAGGTATCTGAAATGTTGATGAATTGCTAATGCCTGGGTTTCCCAGGAGTGTGACTGACATCTGGAAGAAATGAATCTGAATCACCTTCCCCTCTCTGGAAAGCAGCATCAGGGTCCCAGCACTTTTGTGGTACTTCTTTTACAACCAGCTTCTTTCCTGAGTTACTCTCTTACTAGCGGAGCCCGAGCGGTTCCCAAAAATAGTTATGAGAGGGCTTTCATGTCCTTTCTTTCCATCTTTCAGCTTCTTACTTATCTTACTGGTTTTGGCTGTCTCGTACATATACTCTTACCTTACTCATTGCCACCATCATGGAGGTTCAGAATTCACATCTGAATCCAAAAGATAATTGGCACTGTTTTAGTGGAATGGACAGATTGGAAATGTCTAATTTTTCAGTAAATATTGCACTTGCCCTGATACAGTATAAATTTGAAAAAATTTGGAGTCATCGGTCTCCTATTCAGAGTTCCAGCTCTGCCAGATTCTGACTGTATGACCTGGAGCAAGTCACTTATATTTTAATAAAAGCCTATAGTGGTTCATCTGCAGGTAGTACCTGTCTGACTTAGAGGGTTGCTGTACAGATGTGGGGTACTGTCTCTATGCCAGATAGGATAGGTACTGCCATATCAAAAACACCAATTCTGAAACACTGTTGTTTGCAGAATCACACTTCAATATTGTCTTCCAAAAAGGAAGAAATTCAGACCTTTTAGTAGAGGAAGACATAGGAGCTGAGCATACGCAATAGCTATGTCAATTTGATATGATTCTGCTAAAGTGTCCATTATCTGGGCCCTTGCTTTCTGGCACATTCTTGCTTAATTGGTGCTTCCCACTCAAGACCACCTGCTTTCCCTGGCAGTTTTTCTGTTTCCTTTCTTTGTTCTAAAATCAATCTGTCAGATAGCCTGGGGGAGAGACAGGCTATAAGGCTACTTTGCTGTTTTGGCCTCTAGGACCCCTTCTAAAGCAGTCTAGTGTTCCAGGGGCTGGTGCTTCTGGGCAGGAGATACCATTTGAGTTCTTTGTGCTATCTCTATAGCAGGTGCCTCTCCTACATTTTGTCTCCAACATTTTATGTATACTTAAAACAAACAAACAAAAAAAACAAAAAAACCCCACAAACTTTTGGATTCTTCAAGGAGCTGCTTCGGAGGCCAGCTTTGTGACAGGCATGTGCTGCCCTGGATGCTGGAGATTGGCCTGCCTGCCTCACTCTTCATTTTTCTTTCTGCCCTCACAGAAACACTGAATGAGGAAGATAAAGCAAAGATGAGTAAAATCAAGAAGAAGATGAAGCAGAAGGTACAACGGGGAGAGTGTCAGACTACTAACCAAGGGCAGGTGAGGGACATCAGAGAGATTACACAGTAGGTTAACTTTTCCTACAGCTGCTCTGTCTTCTCTTCCTTCTCCCACGTCTGCCACTCGCCATTTAGAGAATTGGGCTTATTCAGGAATAATATGAGCATCTCCAGGGTGAGAGAATTGATCCATTGCCAACCTTTCATCCCATGTCTCACCTCTCCTCCCCAGTACCCTTGTCTGTTTTTGAATGCTAGTCAAAGCAGTGATGCTTTCAGAGTTTGAGGAGAAATGACTTCCCTTATGGTTTACAGGCCAAGAGCAAGAGGAAACAAGAGACCAAGAGCTTAAAGCAGAAGGAGGCCAAGAAGAAATCGAAGGTAGGTGCATGTACCCACAAGCATAACTTTGAAGTCACCAAACTGATTTTGCAAGACGTGTGAGTTGGTCTCGTTTTATAGTCATGTTTCTGGGTGTAAGGTGGGGAGGACGGGGACCTGGAAAGGGTGGTGACTTGAATCTTTATGGCACTCTTGATTCCTCTCTCCCTTGGGTGGCTAGGCTGAGAAGGAGAAAGTAAAAACAAAGCAGGAAAAACTGAAGGAAAAAGTCAAGAGGGAGAAGAAGGAGAAGGTAAAAATGAAGGAAAAGGAGGAGGTGGCCAAAGCCAAGCCAGCCTGTAAAGCAGATAAAGCGCTGGCCACACAGAGGCGCTTGGAGGAGCGGCAGAGGCAGCAGATGATCTTGGAGGAGATGAAGAAGCCCACAGAGGACATGTGTCTGACTGACCACCAGGTAGTGAGGGGAGAGTAACAGGTCCTGGAGGGGCCATCTGTGAAGACACTTCTGTGAAAGGAAGAGTCTCCTAGATATCCAGACTGTTGCCTTCCCATATGTTTGACAGAACACCCTACCTCTTTTTATCTCTACAGCCCCTGCCTGACTTCTCACGCATCCCTGGTCTGATCCTGCCTAGTGGGGCCTTCTCAGACTGCTTGACCATTGTGGAGTTCCTGCACAGCTTCGGCAAGGTGCTGGGCTTTGACCCTGCCAAAGATGTACCTAGCCTGGGGGTCCTGCAGGAGGGACTCCTGTGTCAAGGCGACAGCTTGGGCGAGGTGCAAGATCTGCTGGTGCGGCTCCTGAAAGCTGCGCTCTATGATCCTGGCTTGCCTTCCTACTGTCAGGTGAGGTCCTTTCCTGGGCGGGTTCAGAGGGCCTGGAATCCGTGCTTTTCTCGGTTTTGCTTTCTCTTTAAGTTAAACACGTGAAAGCCCCTTCCCAAAATGATCAGGACAAGTGAAGGGAGATATACAAATGGTCTCCAATTTACAGTGGTTTGACTTATGATTTTTCGACTTTACAATGGTTCAAAAGTGATACTCATTCAGTGGAAACTGTACTTCACATTTTGATTTTGATCTTTTCCTGGGCTAGAGAAACACAGTACGATACTCTCTCATGATGCTGGGCAGCAGCAGCAAGGCACACCTCCCAGTCAGCCATGTGTTCACTGATACACTTACAACCATTTTGTACCCATGCAGCCATTCTGTTTCTCACTTTCAGTACAGTATTCAGTAGATTACATGAGATAGTCGACATTTTATTATAAAATGGCTTTGCATTAGATGATTTTGCCCAACTCTAGGCTAATTTAAATGTTCTGAGCGTGCTTAAGGTAGGGTTGGCTAAGCTGTCATGTTCTGTAGATTAGGTGTATTAAATGCATTTTCTTTTTTTTTTTTTAATTTTTTTATTTGCGGTACGCGGGCCTCTCACTGCTGTGGCCTCTCCCGTTGCGGAGCACGGGCTCCGGACGCGCAGGCTCAGCAGCCAAGGCTCACGGGCCCAGCCGTTCCGCGGCATGTGGGATCTTCCCAGACCAGGGCACGAACCCGTGTCCCCTGCATCAGCAGGCGGACTCTCAACCACTGCGCCACCAGGGAAGCCCTAAGTGCATTTTCAACTTACAACATTTTCAATTTATGATAGATTTATTGGGACATGACCTCATCATAAGTTGAGGAAGATCTGTATACTACATGCTAGCCCTTCTGGTAATTTATTGCGTCTTCTCCTGGGTTACTTCTACTCACTGCTTTAAGGTTTTAGGTCCTGACTCTCGTCATTCTCTCCAGGGACAAGTGGAGGAAGATCTGTAGTTTCTTCCTGTTTCTGTTTTCCATATATTTTTTCTCTTCTATTTCTTTTTCTTTCTGACCTCCCTCTGCTTACTTTGTTCATTTTCCTTTAATTTACTCCTTTTCTTTTACACCTGTCCTTTTCCTTCTCTCATCTGTCCTATCAACTTTCATTCTTTTCTTCTTTTCCTATCTTAACCCCGTAGTTCTATTGTATTTTCCTGCTCCAGATTCACCAACTTGAGTTGTTCCTCTTTTTCTCTTAACTCCTATCATGCTCTCCTCCAAACAGTCCTTAAAGATCTTGGGGGAGAAGGTGTCCGAGATCCCACTAACAAGAGACAATGCGTCTGAGATCCTGCGCTGCTTCCTCATGGCGTATGGAGTGGAGCCAGCCCTCTGCGACAGCCTGCGCACCCAGCCTTTTCAAGCCCAGCCGCCCCAGCAGAAGGCTGCTGTCCTGGCCTTCCTTGTGCATGAGCTCAATGGCTCCACCCTCATCATCAAGTGAGGGGCAGGGGTGGGGATGGTTATTGTGTGCCTTGGTCAGAATGGGATGGGGGAGGGGGTTAGCCATTTAGAAATCCTCGGCGATGTGTGTCCACTGCCGTGCTCTGGACATGCTGGTGTGACTTACGACTGAATCTAATTTTCTTCCCTGGGAGAATCCAAGCCTTCCTCTGCCGTTCATCCAATCTAGCCTCTAGGATGAAACTCCCTTTACCCTTGAGCCTCCCTTCTTTTGTGTATGTGCTGCCACTTCTCCCTCAAAATCCCATTCCCTGTTCCCCTGCAGTGAGATTGACAAGACTCTGGAGAGTATGTCCAGCTACAGGAAAAACAAGTGGATTGTTGAAGGCCGGCTCCGGAGGTAGGGACAGGACAGAGGAGAGAAGGGGGAAAGAGTGAAGCATAGCCAGGACTTTTGCTTGGAACTCAGTGTCCTTAGCCCCTCCCCTGGGGTTGGGACCTTACCCCAGGGCCTGGGATTGCGTAGCTTCACGGTGTTTCTTTTGTGGTGGTATCATGTTCCTCACCACGGTTTCCCTTAATCTGTCTACATCAAGATTGAAAACTGCTTTGGCCAAGCGAACTGGGCGACCTGAGGTAGAGCTGCAGGGGCCGGAGGAAGGCCTGGGGCGGAGGCGCAGTTCTCGGATCATGGAGGAGACCAGTGGCATGGAAGAGGAGGAAGAGGAGGAGACTACAGCTGCTGTCCATGGCCGTAGGGGTCGAAGAGATGGAGAGGTACTAGCCCAGACCAAGGAAAGTGGGAGTTGGAAAACAGATTATTTCTTTTTCTTGAATCTGATGATTCCCTTTCTCTTGGTGTCCACTTGTTTCTTCTCCAGGTTGATGTCATAGCATCTAGCATCCCAGAGCTAGAGCGCCAGATAGAAAAACTCAGCAAGGTATTGTGCTTCTAACCTCCCAGGAGCTGGAGATAGGGGCTGGGTGAGGATTGATTCCTTATGAGTTGGGCCCAGATGGTATCAATTCTATAGGGAAGCTGAGAGCCATTGCCCTTCTCCCATATACTGGATGAAGTCACCACTGTCACCCTGGAAGTGTGTTTTTCATTCATCTTCCTTTTCCACTGCCTACACAGCGTCAGCTCTTCTTTCGCAAAAAGCTGCTTCACTCATCCCAGATGCTTCGGGCAGTCTCCTTGGGTCAGGACCGCTACAGACGCAACTACTGGGTGTTGCCCTATTTGACTGGTATCTTTGTGGAAGGAACAGAGGGGAGCTTAGGTAGGTGTGTCGTAGGACCCTGAATTGAGTCCTAACCAAAGTTAAATGATTCCTTTTCCTCTACCTAGTTTCTTGGGCTTCTTTCATTGTATGAGAATCAGTATAGCACAGTGTGGTTAAGAGCACAGGCCCTGGAGTAGGACTGCCTACCTACCTGCTCTGCCATTTACCAGCTGTATGCTTCAGTTTTTTCATTTGTAAAATGGAGTTAATAATAGAATGTATACGTCATAGGGCTATTGAGAGGATTAAAATGAGTTAATGCTCTTAGAATAATGCTTAACTTATAGCTGGTTCTCAATAAATGTTAGCTTATGATTATGCTGATGATGATTACTTGGGAGCATAGTGTTTCTTTTCCAGATAACTGTGCTCATTGGCATATAAGCTTTTCCCAGTGCAGTCTCCAAAGGGGGGGTATGAAGTCCAAGAGAAAAAGAAAGTATATGTCCTGTGTTTGTACACCCTCTTTCTTTCCCCTTATATCTGTGTGTTATGCTCTTCACTTTTCTTTACAGTTCCTGAGGATGTGATAAAGCAGGAAACTGACTCCTTAAAAGTGGCAACCCATTCAACACCCAGTCCAGCCTCCTTCTCTCTGAAGAGGGAGTTAGCTGGCTCCAGCACCTCTGCCAGTTCTCCTGCCCGGGCCCGAGGCCGACCTCGGAAAACTAAACCTGGGTCTGTGCAACCTAGGCACTTGAAATCTCCTGTCAAGAGTCAAGGTTCAGAACAGCTGCAGGTCCAGCTTCAGCCCGAGACTCAGCCCCATCCTCAGCTTCAGGCTCATGCCCAGCCCCAGCCCCAGCTTCAGTCCCATCCTCACTCCCATAATGGGTTCCTAGAGCCAGAGGGCTCCCCTTTGTCTCTGGGTCAGAGCCAGCACGACCTCAGCCAGTCAGCCTTCCTGTCTTGGCTGAGCCAGACTCAGAGCCATGGCTCTCTGCTCAGTAGCTCAGTCCTCACACCCGATAGCAGCCCCGGAAAACTGGACCCGATGCCATCACGGCCCCTGGAGGAGCCAGAACCTGACGAGACAGAAGCCAGCCCCGATTCTCAAGCTCCCTGGTTTAACTTCTCAGCCCAGATGCCCTGCAGTGCTGCCCCTACACCACCCCCTGCAGTTTCTGAGGACCAGCCCACTCCTTCCCCTCAGCTACCTGCCTCCTCCAAGCCAGTGAGTAGCCAGAATTAGTGGTATGCACTTACCTTCATCTTGCCACAGGCTCTGTTGCCTGGCTGTGGGCTGTTGCTGAAGTTGGGGGGAAGGGATGGGGCCACTGGGGTCCTGTCAACATGAAAACACCCTCATCACGTTATGTTTCATCATTCACAGGTGAATAGACCCAGTGCTGCCAACCCCTATTCTCCAGTGCAGCTCTCTTCCACCCCCTTGCTGGGCGTGGCTCCTAAAAGGCGAGCAGGAGACCCTAGAGAAACATCACAGAGCCCCACAGGGATGGGACAGCCAAAACGGAGAGGGAGACCTCCCAGTAAGTTCTTCAAACAGATGGAGCAGCGTTACCTAACCCAGCTGACAGCCCAGCCCGTCCCCCCTGGTGAGTGACTTTGGGGTGGAATGGGGTGAGATATAGGTAGGAGTGGCATCAGATGTGGACCATGTGATTCATAGCTGGTTCCCACTCCCCACCCCACACACATAAACCGTCTTCACAGAGATGCGCTCGGGCTGGTGGTGGATCCGAGATCCTGAGACATTGGATGCCATGCTCAAGGCCCTGCACCCCCGAGGCATCCGAGAGAAGGCACTTCACAAACACCTAAACAAGCACAGGGACTTCTTACAGGAAGTCTGCCTACGGCCCTCAACTGGTAAGGTAGATGCGTAACCAGCCTGAGCTGCAGAGCCCAGGTAAACGTTGAGCTGCTGCTGTGGACAACGAAATAGCCTGATGGGCTTTTCCCTCTGCCTTCTGTCTTCTCAGACCCTATCTTTGAGCCTAGTCAGCTACTTGCCTTTCAAGAAGGGATCATGAGCTGGTCCCCCAAAGAGAAGACATATGAGACAGACTTGGCTGTGCTTCAGTGGGTGGAGGAGCTGGAACAGCGGGTTATCCTGTCTGATCTGCAGATTCGGGTACACTTGGGCTGGCGCTGGGTCGGGGGTTGTTGACAAGAGGGTGTTAATCTCCTGTACCCTGTTAGGGAAAACGTGGGGTTCCCACTTCACAAGTGACCTCCCATGACCCTAAACGGGTCACATCATTTTCTATGCTTAATGTTCTTTCTTTATAATGAGTTTTATTCCTCTCTCCCACCTGCAGGGCTGGACACGTCCCAGCCCAGACTCCACTCGTGAAGACTTGGCCTACTGTGAGCATCTACCTGACTCCCAGGAGGATATCACCTGGCGGGGTCGAGGCAAGGAAGGACTGGCACCCCAGCGTAAAACTACCAACCCCCTGGACCTGGCAGTGATGCGACTCGCTGCCCTGGAGCAGAATGTGGAGCGGCGGTACCTGCGGGAGCCCCTGTGGCCCGCTCATGAGGTTGTGCTGGAGAAGGCCCTGCTCAGCACGCCCAGTAGTGCCCCACAGTGCACCACTACAGAGATGTGAGTGGCTCCCCACTTCTTGGTCTTGCGGAGGAGGAATAAATTTAATGGATCCTGCTCCTCATCCCCAAATCACCACTTTCTCCCACCAGATCATATGAGATCACCCCTCGCATTCGAGCCTGGCGCCAAACGCTAGAGCGGTGCTGGAGCGCGGCCCAGGTCTGCTTGTGCCTGGGCCAGCTGGAGAGGTCCATTGCCTGGGAGAAGTCTGTCAACAAAGTGGTAAGAGGCCTGGAGAGCCTGGGGGCGCTGACAAGATGGCCAGCTGGCGTGGGTGGGGTCAGTGGCAGGCAGAGGCTTGAGGGCTCACCCTGCCTCCTCAAAACCTTGGTCCAGACCTGTCTAGTCTGCCGGAAGGGTGACAACGATGAGTTTCTTCTACTTTGTGATGGGTGTGACCGTGGCTGCCATATTTACTGCCTTCGGCCCAAGATGGAGGCTGTCCCAGAAGGAGACTGGTTCTGTGCTGTCTGTTTGGCCCAGGTAAGTCCTCTGCTCTCTCTCACTCCACTCCCAAGCAAAAGTCAGAGATTTTCTTTCTCATCCCATTTACCACTAGTCCTACAAATATCATTCTTACCATGCCTCAGTCTCTCCTGGGAAAGGGCTCCAGACTAAGTGCTAGGAGACCTGAGTTCTGATCCTTCTTTGGACAAGTCACTTAAATTCTATAACCTTACTTGCTTTTACTTTCCTTATAAAATGGGAATGATTATACTTTCCCTTTCACCTACCTTATTGGGTTATGTGAATAAATTCACATGCTGGCTTATGCATGAAAGTTTTTTGAAGCCTCAGTCACACTTAGACAAGTAGGGATTGTAATAAAGTGAAGGGCAAGCAGAGTACATCTCCAGCTGTTGCTGATCTCACCTTTTTCTTATCTTCAGCAGGTAGAGGGAGAATTGACTCAGAGGCCAGGTTTCCCAAAACGAGGCCAGAAGCGGAAAAGTAGTTATGTGCTGAACTTCCCAGAGGGTGACAGCTGCCGGCGCCGGCTGCTGTCGAGGGGCCGAGAAAGCCCGGCAGTGCCTCGGTGCTCAGAAGGAGGACAGTCCCCCTCCAAGCGGCGGCGGCTCTCCATGCGGAACCACCACAGTGATCTCACATTTTGCGAGTGAGTTGAGTGAATTCTGGGGACAACTGGCTCTACCTTTGCCGGAGTAAAGGGCTGGGAGGGGTCCGTGTGTTTGCTTCCTGAGAGTGCAGTCATCACTCTTTTGTAATAGGATTATCTTGATGGAGATGGAGTCCCATGATGCAGCCTGGCCTTTCCTGGAGCCTGTGAACCCACGATTGGTGAGTGGGTACCGGCGCATCATCAAAAACCCTATGGATTTTTCGACCATGCGGGAGCGGCTGCTTCGGGGAGGGTAAGTAGACATCAGTAACTGTCCTGGCTCTTCTGTTACTGCCGTTAACTTGCACCCAGCTCACAGGTCTGTCTCCACCCCTGCCCAGGTACACCAGCTCAGAGGAGTTTGCGGCTGATGCACTTCTGGTCTTTGACAACTGCCAGACATTCAATGAGGATGACTCTGAAGTGGGCAAGGCTGGGCACATCATGCGTCGCTTCTTCGAGAGCCGCTGGGAGGAGTTTTATCAGGGAAAACAGGCCACTCTGTGAGGCAAGGGAGGTGGGGAGTCACCTTGTGGCATTGCTCCCTGCCCTCCAAACAAACAGACCCTGCCATTCTCACCTGCTGATGCTGCCCTGGGTCCAGACTCGAGTCAGAGGTAGAACCCTGATTTTTGACCCTACCTTTGGCAGCGCCCTACATCTTCTTATCCCTACACCCCTTTCTTCCTTTCCTCCTCTTGTTCCTCACATAAGAGGGGCAGAGATGAGGTCCTTCTGGACTGAAAGCCAAAAAAAAAAAAAGAAAAAATAATTTTTCCTTTCTGTTTTATTTCCTAATTAAAAAAGAGGAGGAGGATGAAAGAAGCCCCTACCTTCCTCCTCCCAGCTTTCTCACCTTCCCTGTTCGTGCCCCAGCATTCTGGGGCTATTTAACAATAGCAATAGTTCTAGTGAATGTGTGAAACCAAGAAACACTCTGTACTGTGTGTGGACCCGCAGTGACGGCCAGTAAAGTGGACTTAACTCCCAAGTGTGTCGAGCCGGACACCGGGCCCTGAACATGCTGCTTCCATGTTCAGTCCCTCCCCCGCTTTTCACTTTCTCTCTCTCAATCCCTCCCCCCGCCCCCTTTTCAGATTTTCTCTCATCCAATAATGTAAAACTGTTGTGTACGGGTTCCTCCATCCTTTTCCCCCAAATCTTTTTTCCCTTCAAAGGAAAAAGAAGTTCAGAGGTCCCTGTCTTTCTCTCTGTCCTTATCTTCCTGCCAATAGCTAGTCCCTCTATAATGTTGGATACTCCTCAAATGCTGAGTTTCTAGCCTTTTCTGAAACTTAGCAAACTGGGGAGAAGGCAGGGAGGCACCCTGAACCCTGGGCCTTCCAGCCTCCTTCCCCACCTCTTACCCAAACCTCCTTCTTGGGAACTCCTCAGGGACAACTACTGCTGAGTTTGGGCACACCCCCAAGATGGAGGCCAGGTAGCAATCGACTGGCCTGAGAGAGAGAGAGGTGTGTGTGTGAGAGTGAGTGAGTGAGAGGATGCTGTGATTGTGCCCCTGTTTTGTTTGGTGGCATCCATTCAGTTTTTCCCCCAAGTATGTGTTTCCCATTGTTTCCAACCATTGAAACACCTTTCCCATTGTTTCACACCATCACTTTGTCTTTGGGAAACCACAGGAACAGTTTTTCTGGGTACAAGGCTGTGTCTCTCCCCTCTCTCCCAGTCATTTCTGTTCCAGCCTCTTCAAACTGTGCAATCTTTCAGCAGGAACTCCCTCTCCTTTCAGTAGCTCTGAGTCTTAAGCTTTTGCAGGGAGAGGGGTAGAACTGGATCTCTTCCTAATCCCATGAGCTTCTGTGGGTTTAGTAGTGCTTTCCTTCCCTTATCTACTTCATATCCTGGGACCCCCTTCCCCAGTAGCAGAGACCCCAGAACACAGGAGAGTAGGGAGGAGAGGTTCTGGGTCCACCACTGCCCTACATGTGACTGTGCCCAAGTAAAGCCCCAACCTGTGAGAGGAAAGCTGCTAACTCCCAGCTATAGCCATGGGCCCCTGGCCCCTGCTTTCCTGCTCAGCAGAGCCCCTCCCGTCAGAGATTACGGGTACTTGCACTGGGGAGGTGGCTGCTGGCTGGCCCAAGCAGAGAGCTGAGGCATCCAAGAAGTGTTCCATTGGTGGGAGAGGGGTGCCAGGTGAGGGGAGCATTCCTTGTGCTTCTGGCAGCACTGAATAGCCACTGAAGGGGGTGAGGGGGCAGTACAGGCCCGGGGCAGCCCCTTTCTTATTCCTTTATGCCCCTTCTCCCCCATAGCCTATTTCTAAAGTCGCCTTTTCTGTCAGATAAACCTCAGAACTTTTAATTTTATTTGAGATTTTTTTTTGCTTTTAAATAAGAGGTGGATTGAAGAATATTTGAATTGACTTTATATTATGCATAAATATTTATATTTTATCTAAATAACTGCGCTGTAACAAACTTTGTGTTAGTCAGACATTTGGAACTGTTGTAGTTGGGGGCTCTTCTTTTCCCCATGGCAGTCTTACCCTGCTATAAAATGTTTCAGATTAATTCTACTATTGGAGGTTAGGTGGACAGGGGAGTGAAATATTGATTGTTCCTGTTCTGTGTCCCTCTCCCAGCTCCATCTCTTCCCCTAGGGACCAGGCACTCTTAAGGTGGGGTGGGTGGAGTCCTAGCCTCAATTTGAAGTGAGGGTTGATGGGGGGGCGGGGGGAGGGCATGACCAAAGGGGCCGTTTCTCACTTTTCTTTCCTCATCTTCACTGCCCCTTGAGCTAGGTGGATTTTCTCTTTTTGACAAATAAGAGTATTTGATAGGGAAGGCAAGTTAAAGAAGTAAATAAAACCCACCCCTACCCCTTTGTTTCCCCTCCCCTATCAGTCTGGTAACAGGAAGAAACCACACCATCAACACCAACAAATTTCCATGTTCCTTTTACAACAAAAGGGACTTGACTTTTTATATAACCAAATGTGGTGTTTTAGTGACTTTTTGATAATGTACAGTTTTTTGTGAATTTAAATTTATTTCTTTCTATATTTTTAGGACCAATCTCATTTTTAATAAGGTAAAAAAAGGAAAAAAAAGTCTAGAGAAAAAAACTCCTGTTTTTGCCATGTGATGTTCCACAAGTGCAGCTGTAGAAAAGTGCTTGTCAGTTGAATAAAAACCACATTTGATAGAGATTCAAAAGAGTCTGTATTTATCTTCCTTCAACATAGGTTTTCGTACTTGCCTAAAGGTGAAGGCTGGGTGTTAGGGTGAGTACGACTGGTTTGATGTAGGAGACCACAGGCTGGGGAGAAATATGCCCCTGAACTTCAAAGTTTATCTCTGAACCAACAAGCTTGGCCCTTCCTGTGCAAGAGGCATCCAAGGCAGAATTTGTGCTTATGTGGGTGGAACAGGTGCTCCTGGCTGAGGTGCTACAACAAAGGATTCAAGTGTCCCTAGTTCCTGCCTTGTGAGACATGGCCTTGGCTTCCTAAGCTGCCACCTGTGTTCCCATTATAGCAAATATATGTGCTCATCACCACCTTCCCAGCTTCCAATCATGGATAAGACACCACGAGGTAGACTTTTGTGTTTTATTTCAAAAGTTGAAATAAGACAAAGTTCTACCCAATTGTAGGGAAGGAACAAGTGAATACCAAGAGTCAGAAAAAGAAGAATGGGTAGCATTGGCACAGATGTGGCAAGAGTATAAAACTGGAAACCTCTGGATAAAGAAAAAATGTACAAAACGTGTTTTGAGTATAAATTAAACTTATTTCCTGTCCAAGGTGATAAGTGCATGCTAGAGAGCACTTGCCACCCAAAAAAAAATGTGTGTGTTGGGGGATGTGGACACCAGTAATGGGGCAAGAACTTTTCTTTACTCAGGCCAGGAAAGCTTATCACACTCCAGGCTGCAAGTTTTGTTTTGGTGACCCTGTAAACTAACTGGAATAGGTGGAGAAGGAACATCTCTGCTTTCGGCCCTATAAAAATCCCAGATGCCCTCTTTGGTGCATGTTTACCTTCTCAGCTAATGGCAGCCACGGGCAAACTCTTAGCCTCTCGAGTTCTGAGCTCTGCTCCCATGTTGGTGTTCCTGGGGGTGGCTCCCAAGCAGTAATTAATATTCTAAGCAGTCATTACTCAGCCTGTCCTCCTGGCATACCACAGCAAGACCTAACTGAAGAGTTCACACTATTCTAGGGTGATACATGAGGTAAAAATCTCAAAGAAGACATTCCAGAAACAGAAATAACCAAAAGAGATTTTGCATTTGATCATGAGCCCTTTGTAGCCCCCATCTTCCTAACCCTCATGAAGGGAAGGACAGAGTAAAGGAAGGAAAGAAGTAAACCAGGTGCCCGTGTTGAATTGTGAAACTGTGAGGTAGGTCTTTAACAAAGACAAGAAAGTTCTGGGATACACCTGGAGAATGAAGGTTCATTCAAAACAGATGTGGACATGCCAGGGAGAAGGAGCAGTGGTAACTGGGGTGAGAGGGCACCTAGCTTTCTCATTACTACAGTCATGTGGGGACCACCCCTAGGGAGGTGCAGCAGAATTCAGCAAAGACGAGAAGGGTGATAGAGCTCTCAGTCCCATCTCAGCTGTTGAAGGAAGACCCTCCTACGAAAGGAAGGAGCAAAAGCTGAGTAAACGAGGGCTCTGCTAATGCTTGGAAGGACCTAAAATGCAGGTAGCATAGAAATGGAGTAGTTGGTTTAAGAGGGAATCAGGAAAGATCAGTGTGACAAGGCACAGGGTTTAAGACCTAGCCCTTACAGACTGGCTTTCATAATACCCACCCTCTTCTCTGAAGCTGGTCTAGCAGAGCCTGAGGACAAGTTTAGATCTGATCACTGACCCAAGTGTATTGCCCTAAGAGAACGTGCATAAGAGAACAGCAATGATTTTTTTTTTTCCCTAGAAGATGATTCTGTGGGGATCCCTGCAACATTCCATTCCAGCAAGGCCTCTCACCTCACCTTTGTGGAGCAAAGTAACAACCCACATGTAGGTTCCCCAAACTGTAGACACTGAAGCAGCAGGGAATAAGCAGTGCAGGCAGGCACCAAGGGGCTGAATAAGCTCACTGATCAGTAAGTTAGGAAAGAATGGAACTGGGCTGAGGTGGTGCAATCCAGGGATGGTCAGTAGAGCAGCAAAGTCCTCACACTCAGTGCAAGTTATGTCCCCCTACTACCCCCATCTATTACTGACAAGGGCTATTACCTCTTCAGAGTCACCAGGCTTCCTAGTCTAGGCAACTCTTCAAATCCTTTGGTTAAAAACACACTTTAAAAATAACATCTCTCCCCATCATCATTCCCACATCTTCCCTAACCTCGGCCCACACCCTCCTCCAAAAAGTCTAATCAGCCTCGGGGCTGAGTATCATCTCAGAGCCAGAGAGGAGTAGTAATAACACTGCATGAGATGGGATGGGCAGGCCCTGAGGCTAGTAAAGGATTGTATCATCTGAGAAAGGGATCTAGTATGTTCTATTTGACTGAAAAGAGAAAAATACAAAGTACTAAAATATTTTAAGAATGTTATGAGCATCTGTAAGGAGTGGGGGTGAGATATGAAGTACAGAGATAGTTATGACCTGGCTCCATGAATACAGGATTCAGAAAACACTAGCATAGTGTTTAAAGAGCCCAGCCCTAGGCTGTGAGCTTGAAGTCTCCCCCTACAATTCCTCTGCCACCACTGCCACCAATGGGGCTATTTCATGGGAGAAAAAGTATCCCTCATTCCTTGTCTCCTTTTTCCAATCACTCACCCATGTTATGAACTGTTAGAAATGAACTAACAATTAGGCAAAAAGTATCATGAGTGTAACCCAAAAAGGCCCAAACAAAATTCCACGATGCCATTAACCATTACAAAAACAACTTCAGGCTCTCCGTCACTTCCCATGCCCAAACCTGCCCAAACCAGAAACACCCATTAATAAAATCCATTAAGCAGATTCACATGAGAACATACAAAAGGTAACTTCAGAATTTTAAAACAAAACAAAGCAAAATTACAGCCATTTAAACATTTAAATACAGAGAAAGTAGACAGAACCAGGAATTCTGGGAGGCAGAGGAGGGCAGCAGTGACATCAACAGTTTCTACACATGAAAGGCCCTCATTTCACTAAGCCTCCTAGCAAAGCAAGGCTCCCCCAAAACTACTATTAATTAAACGAACAGGATTCTGGATTTTTCTCCTTTTCTTCAAGGCCACTGACAAGAAATATATGGTGTATTTTCCTTGACTAAGGAGTAGAGACTCAGAAACAAGAGATACCTGCCCAGCCAAAACCTTCTATAAAGTTACTGGGTTTGGGGCTGTTTTACATCAGATAAACCCTTCCTGAGGTTGGAAGTACCCATGAGAAAATTAATAGTGGCAATTTTATCTTTTATACTTTACATCCTACCTATTGTCCCCTACCCCTACTCCCTTAACCCCAGGATGTACAAAAAGACACTCTGTGGGTAGGGAGCATTAGGACTCTCAACTCTGGGATGGGTGGAGGGGAGGGAAAGCTAGGCCCAAGCTCTAGGTACAACAACTGATAATACAGCTTCTTCCCGCCCAGTAGCACCTCCTTCCTCTCCCTACAGCCAGCCTACTGAACACCTGTTTCTCCATTCTCCATCATTTGCCTTTCTGTCTGATTGTCTGGTGGAAAGGCACCTGACCTTGAAGTGAAGGGGAGCAGAACTCTCCTTTCAGTGCAGAAGGGAGTGACTGGGAAGAGGCAGGTGCAGGATCTTATTTCCGAGAAGATGGACAAAGGCTTCCTCCTATCTGTCTCCGTGTGCATAGTCAGGTCTTGCAGAAGGTGATGGAGTTGAAGAGCAAATTATAGCCTTTTTTTGAAGGACTCCTGACCTTGTAAATAGTGAGATGGGGTTTATGGCCCTTTTCTATCCCAGCTCCCTGCTGTCCTTCCACAAGCAGGAAGATTATTTTTGATATCCTGGTTCCCTGGAAAAGGGGCCCAAACACACTAGGGCAGGTTGCTCTGGACAGTTACAAAAGAGCTTTGCCCTTCCTTGCCCCTTCGCAGCACACACACACACACACCAGTCCCCACCTCTATCCCTCTGTGTGTGTGTGCACATGGCACAAGCCTTTCAAGGACAGCTCCTGCTGTACACAGATGTGCCAAAGGTCAAAGCCTGGGGAGAATTCAAGAACCTCAGTTCTGTCCCTCTCAACTAGCTGCCTGAGTGTCAAAAGGCACCGTGTGTCCAGGGTGGGGATGGGAATTTACCAAGTCCCCTGGTACAGGAGGCAGGGATGACACTGTCTACATCCAGGTTTCCTAACCTTGGTACTACTGACATTTTGAGCCAGACAATTCTCTGCTGGGGGAGTTGGGGCTCTGCTGTGCCCTGCACGGTGTTTAGCAGAATCCCTGGTCTCTAGCCACTAGCTGCCAGTAGCACACAGCCCCACCCCCAGGCGCGACAACCAAAAATGTCTCCAGAGATTGCCAAGTGGCCTCTAGGCGACAAAACCACCTCTTTGAGAATCGCTGGTCTAGAGGTAAAGCAGCTGATTGTCCGTGGTGGGGAAGGAACCTAAACGGATTCAGCAAGGTCACAAATGCAAAGGCCCTGAGCACAGCAACAATGTGAGATAGGGAAGAGAGGGGCCCTGGAGACCCAGGGCAGAAAAGATCCTCTAGGAAGCAGAAAAGCAGGTATTCCTGAAAAGCTGTAGCAAGGGAAGACATTTTCTCAGAGGGTGTGGTGTTGGCCTCGGCAGTGAGAAGAGTCAGTCAGAAGTCAGTAGGTCCACTCCTCTGGAATCGCCAGGGAAAACCTAGTCTGCATCCAAATTTGGATCAAGGATGGCTTCCTAAGGCTGTGGGATTGTCTCCTTAGTGAGCCTAGGTCACATCTCTGCTTCCGGAAGGCAAAGTCTAGTCTTTCCTCCTAGGATGTGGCAGGGCAGAGGGAGGAAAAGCCACTTCCACTGCCTGCTTAGTGTTCTACCTTGTTCCTTGCCCAGCCCCACAAAATTCCATATGAAATTTCATTCAAAAAAGAAATTCACAAAATTAAAAACTGTAAAGAGGCAAAGTAGGCCGGTTCTGCTGTATGGAAAAGAGAAAAAGAACACTCTGGATGAGAGAAAGAAGGCATAAAATGTATGTGAAGAAGAGATGGGATGTGTGATCTAAGAGCTTTATAAAACAAGACTTTAAAAGTCTGCATATTTTCTTATACCCCCGCCAAAAGGTCCATAACTAAACTCAGTAAGTAGGGCCCACAGTAGGACTCCATCAGCGTTCTAGCACCACACCTTTTTCTTTTAAGAAAATAATTTGTTTAAAAAGCCTTCCCCAATAAGTCCAACACATCAAAAACTGTTTTTCATAAAGATGAGAACAAGCTCCAGGCACCGTGTCTCTTTGGGGTAGGGAAAGAGTATATTGCAGTTTAAAATAAAACATAAAACTTTCTTCACAAAATAAAAGAAGTCTTTTTGGTCTCCTCGACTGTAGCACACACAAAAAGTGACAGTTCCTCCAGGCTCCACCAGGAGTGGAGGAAGAACAGAGGGCAGGAGTGCAGAGACTTCTTTTTCCAGGCCCAGGCCTGCGAAAACCGATGACCAAGTGTTAGTCCTCAGCTGGGCCCACAGAGGGGCTGTATTCCTGGTCAGCCCTCTGGAGTCTGGAGCATCAGCATCTCCAAGAATTCATTTATACTCAGCAAAGATGGGGAGGGAAATCCTAAAGGAGGCATAGCCAGAGAGGGTAGGGAGGGGGAACGACAAACATGAGAGTCTGATTTCAGGCTGCTCAGCCCACCCCGCCCCTCAGTATGTGATTCTTACCACTGTTACTTGTTGAACTGGAAAGAATAGACCCCATGGTCTGAGGGAGCATCCACCGTCACTTGATTTTGCTGGCTGCTGCTCTCCTGTACCACAGCCAAGGCAGGAGAGTCACCTTGTGCATCCTTTCCTCACCTCCCACTGAAGCAGCCTAGCTTAGTTGCATGTCCTCCCCAACCAACCCATTCCCACACACCTGTGTGAGTGCATATACACACACAAACACACATGCACACTCAGAGCATCACTTCCCCAACATTTAGAGCAACCCATCCTCTTCCCAGGACACACTAGTCAATACAAGCCAGCATCCTGGGATTAACTACCGTCTGCCAAATGAGAGGAAGGGCCTCATTCAAAGATACAAACTAAGTCTTTCCTTCCTACATTCTTCACATCCCTACCAGCTATTTGTGAACACAGAATCAGCATCACTGTGAGAGGAAGATTTTGATCAGGGGAAAATCTGCCTCTGTTCATTTTCCAATCTTCAATCCAAAGAGATTATAAAGCTCTTACCTCAACTGAAACACTGGAAGAAGGCACAGGGGTGTACTGGGAGATGTACGCTCCTTGCATAGCTGCAGCTGTTGGCATATACTGGAATGAGATACATCAATAGGCTTAGAGCAGTGATTCTTGGCTACATTTAAAGCACCTGGGGAGCTGTAAAAAATACGAGTGCCTATTGTTTCGTCCCCAGAGATTCTAATTTAATTGTCCTAATTGTGCTTTTTAAAAGCACTTCAGGTGACTCTAAAGTACACTGGCTTAGAGAGGCTTCTAAGTACATGACTACCTTTTCCTCCTCTTTCCTGTCTTCTGCTTTTTCTCAACACACTGCCTTCTCTGCTTTAAGCCCTCCTGAACAAATCAGAATGCATCCGACCCACAAGAAAACTAATGAGCTTCACCCATTCTTCCTGTTACTACTTTGATAAAGACTTCTACGAAAGTGTATGAACTAGATAAACTAATATGTAGGTAGAAACACCATTTATTTAGTTGCATGAGTAGGAATCAGTTAAAATGAATGAGCTAAAGAGCAGAATGGCTGTATTCCTAGCTCACGGATTATTTTCTTTTTAGTTTATCGCCCTTTCTGAGTGTGCCCTCGATGACACTGAAGTGATTCCCATCCTTATTCAAGAGTATTTAAACCTAAGAGTATTACATAGGTATTCTTTGCTTGGTAGGAGTTTATAATAAAAAAATATCCTGCTTTACTGTGCCCGTGCTGCTGAGCGAGAGGTGGCCCAGTTGCTGGGTAAGAGGTCCCATCATGGAGGCAGGCTGGAGAGAAATAGGATGATCCATTCCTGGTGTCAGAACTGAACCCTAGAAGCAGCAACAAAGGACAGGGTTAGTTGGCAGCATCCTATGAGGCTGCCTGAAACGGTGATTCATGGCTACCAGAACCACTGAAGACAGACATTTAAAAATCCTGGGAAATGATAGGTGAGCTACGACCCAGCTATGCAGCAGAACAGGCACTCTGCCCATCAGTCTGGAGGGATCCTTGTCTAAGAATAGCAAACTCACAGAATTTAAGGTCAAACACCTGGCTTGCACAAGAGACTGAGCTAGACCTCACACCCTTATCTCCTTTCATCAAATCCCACTGTTTTTCTTTACATCAAATTGCCTCTTTGGCTTTTGCCCACTTCTGAACACTCACTGAAGGCTGCATGAGGTATGACTGGTGGTGCATCCAGGACAGGTTAGGTACTTGTAGAGGAGATGTCTGAGTTACTCTCTAATGCAAGCGAAAATAAACAAACAACAATGTTAATTGCCTAGAGACTATTATTTTGCCCAATTATCTGATAATGTTCAGCAAATCCCACATAAGGCTGGAGTGCCCCCCCCCAAAAAACAGTAAATATTAAGAATAAACTGTTTAAAAAATATTAACAACTCTTACACTTCAAGTAATCCAATTTTAAACTGGGCTACAAATTTGAATAGATACTTCTCTAAGAAGATACACAAATGGCCAACATGCACATGAAACAGGTTCAACAACATTAGTCACTAGGGAAATGCAAATCAAAGCCACAATGAGATACCACTTCATACCCACCAGGATGGCTATAATTACAAAAGGACACAATAACAAATGCTAAACACTGCAGGTGGGGATGTAAAATGGGACAGGGGCTTTGGAAAACAGTTTAGCAGTTCCTCAAAAAGTTAAACACAGAGTTACTATGTAACCCAGCAATTTCACTCCTAGGTATATACCCTGGAGAAATGAAAACATATGTCCACACAAAACTGTGCACAATAGTTCAGAGCAGCTTTATTCATAATAGCCAAAAGGTGGAAACAACTCAAATGGCCATCAACTGATAACTGGATAACAAAATGTGGCATATCCATAAAATGGAATGTGATTCAGTCATAAAAAAGAATGAAGTACTGATACATGCTACACATGAATAAACTTTGAAAACATGCTAAGTGAAAGAAGCCAGACGCAAAAGACATATACTGTATGCTTCCATTTATATGCAATGTTCAGAATAGGCAAATCCATAGACGTAGAAAGTATATTGGTCATTGCCACGGGCTAGGGGTAAGGGCAAATGGGGAATAACTACTAATGGGTACACAGTTTCTTTCTGAGGTGATGAAAGTGTTCTGGAATTAGATAATGGGGACAGTTGCATAATTCTATAAATATACTAAAAAATACTGACTTGTACACTTTAAGAGGATGAATTTTATCGTCTGTAAATTATATCTGTATTTTAAAATTAAAATAAGCAACGAGAAGCTAGAAATGCATCTTGATAGACAGGTAGGTTTATTCCACAAATATAAGGATTGTTCAAGATCAGAAGCTCTACAAACATAAGTCAAAATTGAAGTAAAAAAGCCATAGTGTAATATTAGATGCTGAAAAGACATTTTAGAAAATTCAGCAGCCATTTACTTTAAAAAAAAAATCACAAAGTAGGGAATTCCCTGGCGGTCAGTGGTTATGACTCAGCGCTTTCACTGCCGTGGCTGGGGTTCAATCCCTGATCGGGGAGCTAAGATCACACAAGCCCTGAGGTGCGACCAGAAAATAAATTTTTAAAAATACCACAAAGTAAAACAGAGACTAGAAACTACTTACATATATTAAAGGCTATTACCAAAAACTATCTGCAAACCTTAACCCAAACAGAGAAATATTAAAACCATTGCAATTATAGTAACCTATTAGGTAGTGGGGTCAGATAAATACAATTAGATAAGAACACAGTTGGCATAAAATTGAAAAGGAGGAGAGAACTATTATTTTGCATCAATGATATAACTGTATACCTAGAAAACCTAAGAGATTTAAGTAAAAAAAAAAAACTAGTAGTAATAAGAGGATTTGGTGAGCAGTATACAAGATAGACGAACATAAACCAGTGACTTCTCAGTGTATCAATAAGCATCTAGAAATGCTTATAAAAATTACAGAACACTTAGAAGTATATTTAACAAGAAAAACATAAGACCTACATAAATAAAACTAAGATCTTATTGAAGGACATAAAACTTTGAGAACATGAAAAGAAATACCATATTTTAGGTGAAAAAACTTAGTACTTTTTAAGAAGTCAATTCTCTTTAATATATAGATCTAATGTAATTCCAATTAAAATCCTCCCTCACAGATTTTTAAAAATTAGATAAAATGATCATAAACTTATACAGAAGAATAAATGCCAAAACATAGCAAGGAAAAGTATGAAAGAGTGGAGAAGCTTTTGTCTTATCAAATATTAGAACATACTATGAAAGCCACTGTCATCAAATCAATACACTATTGAAATAGGAACAGACACAATGATCACTGGAAGAGAATAAAGGATACAGAAAAAGATTCCAGTGTTTACTCTATGACAAAGGTGGCATTTCAATTCAGTGGGAAAAGGATGGATTATTTAATAATTTGGTGCTAGGATAACTGGTGAACATTTTGAAGGAAATACAGTAGAACCCCTATCTTACGTCATATACAAAAATAAATTCCTGGTTATTATACATTTAAATGTAAAACAATGAAATACATCTTGGGGACTATATGTACAATATAGGGACTGGGAAGACCTTTTAAATTAAGACAAGAAATTCAAAAGCTGTAAGTAAAAAAGCAGACATATTTAGCTATACACAAATTTTAAACTTTTGTATGGCAAAAACTAGTGGTTCCCAAAGTATGGTCCCTGGATCAGCAGCAGAAGCAGGAGCAGCATCTGGGAACTTGTTAGAAAGACAAACTCTTGCCTCTCACCCTAGACTTGCTGAATCAGAAATTCTTGCTGTGGTGCCCAGTAACCTAGGTTTAATAAGTGATTCTGATGCACAGCTGGTTTGAGGACCAGAAAGTCAACAGAAAACAATTAAATTTGGAAAAAAAAAACTTGTAACAAAGATAACATTCAAAAGATTAGTACTTATAATATTGACAGTTTTTTTTTTTTTTTGGCTGCCCCGTGCGGCTTGTGGGATCTTAGTTCCCCGACCAGGGATCAAACCCATGCCCCCTGCTTTGGGAGTGCAGAATCTTAACCACTGGACCACCAGGGAAGTCCCAATAATACTGATAGTTTTTATAAGTTGATGGGAAAAGAACAAATAGTCAAACAGGAAAATGGACCAAGCATATGAAGAGCAAATAAAAATATGACCAAAAAAATGCTTAAACTCAGCTGCAGTCAGGGAAGTGCAAATTAAAGTAACAATGTACTTTACATCTATCAGGATAGAAAAAATTTTAAAAGAGCAATGTCACCTCTGGCTGGAGGGAAATGGGTACTCTCATACGTTCCCAGTGGAATGTGAATTGGCACAGTGTTTGTGGAAAGCAATCTGGTAACATCTATAAAACTGAAAGTCCGTGTATTATTCAACCTAACCACCTCACCCCTCGGACTCTAGCCCCCAGAAACAAAAGCACTCATATATGAGGATACAGGCAAAAGGATGTTTACTAGAGCATTATTTGCACCAGATAAAAACTGAAATCCAAAGAATGCCTTTCACTGGGGTATAGTGGAAGAATTCTGGTATATGTGCAGCATAAAATATAATGTTACTATTAAAAAGGAAATAATTAGAACAGGGCTGCATAAGAACTACCTGGAGGGCTTGTTAAAACTCAGATTGGTAGGACCCGTCCCCAGAGTTCCTGTGAATCTGGGGTGGAGTCCAAGAACTTGTGTTTCTAAAAATCCCCAGGTAGTGCTGATACTGCTGGTTCAGGGACCACACTTTGAGAATCATTGGTTTAAATGAGAAGAGTAAAGTGTAAAAAATATATTTAATATGGAAAAATTTTGTAACATAAACAATGACTTCCAAAACCCTATACTTATGTGTATATGCAGATAACAAAAAATACGGAAACTAGTAGGAAATTAACATGGGTTTGCTTGTGGGAGTGGTGGACAGAGAGTAAAAGGGTGCTTCTACAACAGTCTATATACATGTAGTGTGATCACGTGTTATGCTTTTATGTACAACTATTTGTGTATAGTATGTATAAAGGAAAAAACAAAAGAACAAGTAGTTCCCAGCCTAAAACACAATGGTAGGGAAAACCACCACACCCTTTTCTGGGCATGAACATACCTGATATGAAGACAACATACCTGATATGAAGACACAGGAGATGGAAGATACGGGGACAGTGCAGACTGAGCAAGCATCCTGTTGGGGGTGATATTATAAGGAGCTGGGTAAAACCTGTAGGAAGGGACCTCATCAGTAAGGAGTCACAGGAAACTACAAGGCAAGGGCCCCCACTGATAGACACAGCCACTTCCCACTAACTACTCTTTTTTTTAAAAAATAAATTTATTTATTTAATTTTTGGCTGCGTTGGGTCTTCGTTGCTGTGTGCGGGCTCTAGTTGCTGCGAGCAGGGGCTACTCTTTGTTGCGGTGCATGGGCTTCTCATTGTGGTGGCTTCTCTTTGTTGTGGAGCATGGGTCTGGTCGTGCGGGCTTCAGTTGTTGTGGCACACAGACTCAGCAGTTGTGGCTTGCGGGCTGTAGAGCGCAGGCTCAGTAGTTGTGGCGCATGGGCTTAGTTGCTCCACGGCATATGGGATCTTCCGGGACCAGGGATCGAACCTGTGTCCCCTGCATTGGCAGGTGGATACTTAACCACTGCGCCACCAGGGAACTCCCACCACTGACTACTCTTTAAATATCAAGATGAAACATCCCAGTGCCTGGACACAGGCCGTTGTCATTTTCAGGTGGCCTGTTTATAGAAAACACTCTTACCCATTCTGAAGAGCTGTGGTGGGGTCATAGGTCAAGGCCATACCACCCTATAAAGAAAGAACACAGCATGCACATTGTGAGCCCTTAGGTGAGAACAGGAACAAGCCCAGAATTTCAAGGCTGAGGATGTTTTTGGTTCAACTGATTAAAAATGAAGTCTGAACTAATCCCGCTACAACTGTTCTAGGGTTTTTCTGGTTGTGCAGGATGCAAAATTCCATTCAAGGTCCACACTGAAGAGCATGTTGAGCAGCCAGCATCTCTGTTACATACTGTAGCTCTCAAGTTTACCACAGAAATCAGGCCATGGAAATTTCCATTCCACTTTTTTCTTTTTTTTTTTTTGGCTGCTTTGCTCGGCAGGCAGGATCTTAGTTCCCCAACCAGGGATAGAACCCATGCCCCCTGCAGTGGAAGCACAGAGTCCCAACCACTGGACTGCCAGGGAAGGCCCCATCCATTATATTTTAATGTCCTTAGTATTCCTGTCTCCTAGAGGGCCTCTTACCATGTCTCCATTCCTTGGCCAGGCCCGTCCATTTTGCACAAATTTTCCTTGGTTCTGTCGTTTCTTTGGACCCCCATCAGCAAATTTGCAAAGCAAGGGATCAGATGGGGCTGCCAAGAGAGAAAGCAGACAGGGAGCTGAATCCCACCTCACTTAGTCCACTCACTCATGCAAAAATCCTCCAGAATCTTCACAGGAAGTCATAAACTGCGGCCCTCTCAGCCTGATTCCCAGATGCCTCACCTGGTACTCCAGGGGGTGTCTTAATATATTTTCCATTAAAGTGGGTGATGATGGCTTCACACTTCTCTGTGGACTCCATCCTAAGGAGCACAAGAGGAGTTAGGGTCTACCTTCTCCAGCATCTGTACTCTCCTTATATTCGAAGAGAAAGCTCTAAGTTCCCAGCCCCACAAATGCTCCAAAAGTTGTCACTACAGAAATACAGAGTTTCCTCCACACAAAGTCAAGGTATCTTAAAGAGGCAACCCCAGCTTCTAATGAAGGTTTTCTCAACTGGCTCCTGTAGGGGTCCTGAAAGGAATAATGGATTCATGGTTTCATTCAAACCATGAATATTCCAAAGAAGACACTGATAGATGGGCCTAGTATTGTGTCTGGGTCCCTAAATAAGAATACAATGCTGTTACCATTATTTTTTATTACAAAATTCCTAATGGAAATTGTTCCCTTACTTTTTTTTTTTTTTTTTTTGCCATGCTGTGCAGCTTGTGGAATCTTACTTCCCCAACAAGGGACTGAACCCAGACCACAACAGTGAAAGTGCCGAGTCCTAACCACTGGACCACCAGGGGTTCCCCTCTTCCCTCACTTTGATAAAACTGTACAAGCTAAGAATTTGCCAATATTTATTTTTTGTTTCTGGTTATAATTGTCAAGGTCTAAATAGCTACTGATAACATCATTAAGATTTCATGAGTTGGGGCGGGGAGGGATAAATCAGGAGTTTGGGGTAAGCAGATACAAACTAATATATATAATACAGATAAACAACAATGTCCTACTGTATAGCACAGGTAACTATATTCAATATCCTGTAATAAATCATAGTGGAAAAGAATATGAAAAAGAATATATATGTATATGTATACATATATTATCTATATATACATATAAACACATATGTATACATATATATGAAAAAGGATACATATATAAATCACTTTGCTGTATACAAGAAACTAACACAATACTGTAATTCAACTATACTTCAATTTTTTTTTTAAATGGGAGAAAAAGAAGATTCCATGAGTCTGTGGGAGGAAAGAGTATTAAGACAGGGTTTATGGTCCAGAGTGATAGAAAAAGCAATGTTAGGAACTACTGAGTTAAAGTGTCTTGTTGGGGAAAGAGGACTGAGTAAGAAATCAGAAAATCTAGATTCCAGCACCTGTTCACCGCTCAAAGGCTCTGTGAGTTAGAAAATGCACAAAAACCCTTCGGACTCATTCCTCATTTCTGCTTCAAATCTCCATCTACCTTATTACACAGGGCTGTATAGATCAAATAAGATAATGCATATAAATGTGTTCTAAAATGATAAAGATCTATATAATACAGGGTACAGTATCTTCCCCTCTTTCCATATTTAAAGTAAGTCTCAGTATATTTTCTATGCCAATAACCACTAAAGATATGAACCATTCCTATGAAGGCAGTTACTAAAAAAAGGCCTCAAATGGAAACTTTTAGAGAAAAGAAACTTAGGTGCCCTAGAGCAAAAAGTGTTGAGTTGGGTTACTCCTACTCCTTAGTCTTTCAAAAGGGTGAGCAGGCATGGAGGGTTTTAAGAGAATCACTTTCAGGACCTCAGCTTCCTCATAAACTCTTTCCTAAAACTGATGTGCCTGAGGGAGAGCTTGTGATCACTAATGATCAAGGCTAAAGTCCCCTCTTACAACCACTCTTCTCAATATACTTCGAACTCATCCCAAAGCTCAACACAAGGCATGGAGGACTGAGTTACAAATCTTTTTGTTAAGTCATATGTTTCCAATTCTTCCTTCCCACAAGCTAGAGGACTCAACAAGTTGTCAACTGACACATAAAAAAGTCATTTTGGATGATAGATCACCCTGGTCTTGGCATATAATTCAGAAGGAATTCAAAGAATTCCTATTTTGGCAAAACTTTCCATTCCCATTTACTTATTTATGTGAACAAGGTTCCTCACCATGAAAACAAAACACAGGAACAGAACTGGTACTAAACTCTGTCTTGTTACAGCAATAAACAATATTCACTGATGGCTACATGATCTAATTATATAAATCTAAAAGGAGCATTTCCAATAAAATTTACTTTATACGAAACAATTTTGTATCAACATTTTAATATATTTATATTGTTTGGCGCAACTGTGAACTAATTATAAAGATAATTTTCTTATGGATTAATGCATATAGACTCAGGGCCACAGGAAAAAAAAATTATATACATATTTTCATTGCAGAGAAGTGTAACAATGATCCATACAAAGACTTTCAACTATAAAAAAGTATTTTACACTAGAATACAATTCTGTAGGGAAATACAATGGAAATACAAGATCAAGAAGAAAAACAGAACACTATAAGAAGACTTTTAAAAAAATGCCCTAGGTATTTTTTAAATGATTTTGTGTATCAAATTGCTATGACATTTAGGGCTTCCCTGGAGGCGCAGTGGTTGAGAGTCCGCTTGCCGATGCAGGGGACGCGGGTTCGTGCCCCGGTCCGGGAGGATCCCACATGCCGCGGAGCGGCTGGGCCCGTGAGCCATGGCCGCTGAGCCTGCGCGTCCGGAGCCTGTGCTCCGCAACGGGAGAGGCCACAGCAGTGAGAGGCCCGCGTACCGCAAAAAAAAAAAAAAAAAAATTGCTATGACATTTAGATATCATTTGGATACATTTTAAAATGATATGACAGTTTTATTTAAAATGTCAATATTTATAAATTGCTGGAAATTATATTTTGCAAGAATCTAAATGTATGAAGGATATCTGTAGGTATTAATGTAGAAACATGCAAGAGATTTCATAGTTTTTTAAGTTTTCAAAGCCATATTTCCCAAACTGGGCTCTGAGGCACCCTGGGCCATTGTGATGAGCTCACAGAGGCACAACAAGGAATATTTTAACTTTCTGAAGAAAATACAGCAATACCTATTGGGTATCTATTGTAAAGACGACTAACTCTAAACAGTTCATTTCAACATTAGGTCACCCTACAATCCTTTAGATAACATATTTTTGCAAAGCTGCTTTTTCAGTGGTTGCTATGACAAAAGCAAGTACCATGAGAAAACTAACGTGTAACAGGAAATGAGGGTGTAAGTGTCCAATCTGATTCCGAGGTTCGAGAAGTTGTGTAGTGTCCAACAGGCACACATTCACTAGAAGGTATAGTTATTTAAGAATGAAATAAAAATATTTTCTTTCAATGTTTTTTCAAATAACTACAAAGTTGTTAAGATATTTATTAAACACTTTTTGAATTGTCTAGACCATTTAATTACTTAATAAATTGAATTGTTAAGTATTTCTTTTGTCTAGGGCTAAAAAATTATCGAGACAACTAAGGTGCCATGAACTGGAGCTTTTGCTTTAAGAGAGTATGGAGCAAAAAAGTTTGATGATCACAAACCTTAGAAACTCCCCTTTAGTTATACTTGGGATTGCCAGCAGGTGGTGCCACCAAGATTGAGTTGGCTAGGGAAAAGGTCCTATTCCTTGTTCTCAAGGTCTAAAACACTCTAGAGTAAAGGAATGTTCTTGGACCAGAGAAGATATTATAAAAGAAAAAGGGACTTTTAGATCACTTACTCCAATACTTTTCAAACTTTTTAGAAAGGCAACAGAATCTCCTTTCAAGAAAAATCTTAAATAAAAGCAGAACCATTTCCTAAGTGGGCTAGAAGAGGCTGAAGCCCTCCAATAGTGACCCTAAGCTCAGAAGAAGGTACCCTGAAAAACTGCAGCTCTAGGGAACACCTTAAGAAAAGCACTCATCTAAATCTCTACTTCACAGAGTAAACCAAGGCTCATAAAGATCTGATACCACACGGGCAGTTAGTTGCAGAGCTGGTTCTAGAATCTAAGATTCTCAACAGATCTGAAAAGGCAGACCAGATCCTTCACTTCATCCTGCTGATCCTGAAGCCAGAAGAAGGGTAAGGGCTCTGCTCCTGTGAGACCTTGGGCAAATCACTCCACATTGGGAATTTTGGTTTCCTTTTCTATAAAATGGAGAATTAATATTTATTTCACAGATTAAATGAGATAATAGGATGAGAAATACTCAGTAAACTATAAGAAGATATGGAATTATTTTATTCTGGTTAGGTCTGAATCAAAGAAACAAAGGCTAGAATAGCACGAAGTAATGGGGAAAGGATAAAGATTTGGGAGAAAATAGGTTTGTGAGTATTATGACCTAAAATTAAATGAACTTTTGGGGCTTCCCTGGTGGCGCAGTGGTTGAGAGTCCGCCTGCCCATGCAGGGGACGCAGGTTCGTGCCCCGGTCCGGGAAGATCCCACATGCCGTGGAGCGGCTGGGCCCGTGAGCCATGGCCGCTGAGCCTGCGTGTCGTCACAGAGCCTGTGCTCTGCAACGGGAGAGGCCACAACAGTGAGAGGCCCACGTACCACAAAAAAAAAAAAAAAAAAAAAAAAATTAAATGAACTTTTGATTTACTGTCAAGTACTTTCGACTAATAGTTTGGTCCTGGGGGGAGCAGGGCACAGACTTTTTGGTGACCTTCTAAGTGACATTCCTTATTAACCTCATCATTTCCCATTCTTGGCATCCCTCACCTTGCAAAGCCAACCCCTCTGCTGGTCCCACTGGTGTCTCGAAGGATTCTAGTGGAAATAACCTGGCCAAAGGGCTTCAGCATTCCCTCCAGTTCTTGCTCATCCATTGACAGTGGGAGGTTTGAGATGTATAAATTTGTGGGGTCCTGCTCCTGTTGCTATGGAAATAAAAGTGAAAAAATGAATTTCACATCTCTTAACCCTCTCCTACCCTCAGTGGGCAGCCACAAAATGACATCTCAGAAAAGAGAGAGCAGGAAGGCATGCACATAAACAAAGAGAATCTTAACGATTTGTAACACCTAGTCCCGCTATCATGGGTCATGGGTTATATATTGAGTCTGAGCCAAAAATCCCCACAGATTTAATATTTCTAGTACTGTACTGTACAAGCCCACAATACGAGCCATCAATGAAGTTTTTGACTGTTTCTTTAAGAGCTAGGCAGAGCAGCGCTCTTCTCTCCTATCCGACAGCCCAACGGCCTGTCCCAGAGGCTGGACTCTCTTGAACTGCCTTTGCTTCCCGGGCTGCATTGTTCTGGGTAATCCCCCCACGCCGCTCTTCCAGCCACAGCAGACTCCTCTTAGTAGGAATGCCTGTACACTCCCTGATGGAGGGAAAGCAGGAGGAGGAGAGAAGGGAAAAGGGAAGCCAATGTGCAGGGGGTTGCACTAAGAGCCAGATGTACAGCTCACTGGGTCACCACGGAGCCCTGAAAGTTCTAGTCTCACAGGAAGTCTTAAGTCACTCTAATGTCAGAGGGCTTTTCTCCAGAAAGAAGAGGTAGGAGAGGGCCTCCCTGGTGGCACAGTGGTTAAGAATCCGCCTGCCAATGCAGGGGACACGGGTTCGAGCCCTGGTCGGGGAAGATCCCACATGCCGCAGAGCAATGGAGCCCGTGCGCCACAACTACTGAACCTGTGCTCTAGGGCCCGCAAGCCACAACTACTGAAGCCCGCGTGCCTACAGCCCATGCTCCGCAACAAGAGAAGCCACTGAAATGAGTAGCTCATGCACCGCAACAAACAGCAGCCCCTGCTCAACACAACTTGAGAAAGCCCGCGCAGCAACGAAGACCCAATGCAGCCATAAATAAATAAATAAATAAATAAATAAATAAGCACTGCAGACAGCCCTTGCCCATCAACCGCATGGCTCTTAAACCTCTGGAAGCCTTTGGTGTTAACTACAACCCCTCAGAGGAACAGACACGGGGTAGTACCCTTACCTTTGCCATCTGTGCTTGCACACCACTGGCTTTCAGTGCTGTTACAGCTTTCTGTGCTGCTGAAGGACTGTCAAAGTCCACAAAGCCATAGCCTGGAACAGGGAAACAGCATCACTGGGAGGTGGGGGGTGTGAGGGAGGTAGGAGGCCCAGGCTTTTCAGGAAACAGAGGAGGAGTTATGATCCACGCAATAGAAGTGGTAGGGAGGGAGAGAAATGAAGAGGTTTCAGGTGGTTATCCACGTGCTCCTCAAACCCTGTGAGATTTGGTCTACTTTATAGCTAAGAATGCCAAGGGCAATGAGGTCTTTATGGTATCCTTGCCTTCCTCCCTCTCCCCTAAGAAATCCTAGGTTTCGGGCTTCCCTGGTGGCGCAGTGGTTGAGAGTCCGTCTGCCAATGCAGGGGACATGGGTTCGTGCCCCGGTCCGGGAAGATCCCACATGCTGCAGAGCAGCTGGGCCCGTGAGCCATGGCCGCGGAGCCTGCGCTCCGCAACGGGAGAGGCCACAACAGTGAGAGGCCCGCGTACCACAAAAAAAAAAAAAAAAAAGAAATCCTAGGTTTCAAGAATTAGGCTCCTCTAATAATTCACAGCCCCCCTCTATTTCCAAAAGAACCTCCTTCTCTTTTCTAGGCACACCCCCAGAAATGCTAGGCATGTAGGAAATACAGCCTCTCCACAGCAGATAATCAGGCACCTGCTGATAGAAGCCCCTCCTCACCCCAACGTACAGCCCTTTCCCCTCCTTCCACTCTTCCATCCCCACCTAGAATTGCTCAAAACCCCAACAAACCCAACCCACCTCCACAAACAAAAGGCATTTACAATGCTTGGCTAAGTAGAAATAAACTCACCTACGAATGAACATCTACCATCCAATCCAGGGAAACATGACACCCAAAGTAGGCCCAGGGGACCCAAAGGCACTCTGTGCAGGCTTCTAGCCTTGGGTCCCCAAAACAGCATTTTCAGCTCTAGCTATCTGGTCACAAAGAATCTAAATACCTACTAGTCTTTTAAGCCTGAAAACCCTGAAGACTCCTCCCTGGCACTGGAAACCAGGGACTTGCAGCAATAAAGGGCAAAGGCAAGGGATGGCCTCACTTACAGCTGTTCTCCACCACCAAGAACAGCTGTTCTCCACCACCAAGAACAGCTGTTCTCTTACCTTTGCATTTGTTTGTGGTCTTGTCCAGTATGGCCTTAGTGGAGACAATCTTGCCATATCTAAGGGAGAAGAAAATACAAAGTTATAATCTGGGGACAGGGATTTAGACTAGGACAGAGATTGAGACATCTAGATGAATCCATGCCCTGTCTTCCCTCCCACTAGGAAAACTGTCCCTACTCAAACCTTAGAACAAAGAAGAAATGAATTTAAAAACGTCACACTTATCATATAAACCTATTCCCCAAAGGTACCTACAAGAAATAAGGTAACTGCAGTCCCTACACTATCAACACATTTCTCTCTTCTTCCCCAAATAAGACTCAGATACTAGTTAGAAAAAGACTACTGTCTTTTTTTGGGAAAGAAGCTTGGTGGTGTCCACACAGCAGTGTGTAAGGCCAGAGCTCTGGCTAGAATTCCTTGAGGACTAAAAATAATCCTTGATGTTATTTATCTTCTTTGAACAAACACCATTCCTCCCATGAAAAACTGTTTCTCTTCTCTGACACCCCACTCTTCACCATTCTACTGGCCCCCTGACTGAAGGTCAACTTGAGCCAAACTGCTTTTGTTCAAATCCTGGTTCTGCCACTTTATAGCTATGTGTGATCTTGGACAAGTCATTTAACCTTTCTGTGTCTCAGTCTCACCATCTGTAAAATGGAGATAGGATCGTTGGAAATATGAAATGAGTTCACGAATATGAAGTATTAATGTCTATCAAATGGTAAACACCTGAACACTCTTAACTGCTATTATTATTATTATATGTTATATTATATTATTATTATATTCATGGGACCTCAACATTTAACCAAATGGCTCTTTCCTGCCTTAATCTCTAAGACTTCTATTTCTTTTCTTTTTTTTTTCTGGCTGCACCTCGCAGCTTATGAGATTTTAGTTCCCCAACTAGGGATCAAACCCAGGGCCCCAGCAGTGAAAGCACCGAGTCTTGACCACTGGACTGCCAAGGAATTCCCTGATTTCTATTTCTTATTGTCAAGATTTCAGTGTATTAGGGAGGGGAGTGGGCATAAAAGCAAATGCAACAGCTGTGTTAAGAAAATTATCCAAAACTTGACGATAAAGCAAAATGAGGATTGCACATTCTTTTAATGTCATTCTGAAACACTGTCTACAAGGCCCATTCAAGGTATATTCTGTTATCTAGGGGGATGTTTCTTTGTTTCAGTTACTATTTATTACTGATGAGGGCCCAGATTTTGTGAAGATATATATTAATTTGTAGATTTTTATCTAGTAGAGACACAAATAATTTCTGTCCATTAGAAAAGATGATCCCAAAGGTTACTGTTTTATAGTCCTACAGAGTATGAACCAGTTTTCTCTGTAACCTAGTAATCTTATTCCAACATTCTTTCTTCAGTCCCTATCAATACTCAGTCCCTCAAATGCTCTTTGAACCCATTTTACCATCCTGCTAGTTCCCTCACTAATGAGTAAAATAAATATTTGGCATGCGTTCACCTATATCTGTAGGAGAGTTATGTTTTTCAACTTTCTGAAAATTATACTTTGGCAGCAGAGTCATGTGGAGTTCCCCAAACCTGAGCAGTGGAGTATCTATCACAGGTCCGGGATTGTATTAGAAGTGTTCTACTATAAATAAGTCTCTACATTCCACTCCAGGAGGGTGAAAATATTAGAGAGACAGAACAGAAATTACTAACAAAGTCAGAAGTATAAAATTTAACTGAAAACAGTTGGCAGGGACTGAATTTGAGATGAATACCTGAAACAAGCATTTTTTTCTACTTTTCCTCTCATCCCATCCCTAAAGAACATATGATGATTGATGTATTTGTTTCGCTCCTTGGCAGCCTCTCACTGACTGTTTTAGTGGAGCTCTGTGACCCACTGGATTAGACAGAATAAGCCAAGCGATGCCCTGGAGGCTAGAATGGATGTGGCGAACCTAACCCTTCAGGGCTACATACTTGGATTCTTTCCCAAATTTAGGAGAGGAAGGGATGCAAGAGACTGTAAGCCAGAGGACACACACGCTGCTATCCCTATCGAGGCCCCAGGGTGGAGCTTGCTGTGGTCTGAGCAGCCTGAGACTTTGAGTCAGAATTTCCACTTCAGCTGGCAACAGCTGGATCGTGCAGCTTCCTCCTCCAAAGGAGCCCTTCCAAGAGAACCAGGAGTTCCAGTTCCAGATTCCACGCCTCTCCTTCCTGCCCACCAGGGCTTAGGATCCAGCAACATTTACTTCCTGTACAACCTAGAGAGATAACTGGGACAAAAGCAGGAAGTCCCATGCATGGGAAACACCCTTCACAGAAAGGTGTCCCTCCCAGCTCACACACCCATGAGGATTCCACCTACCAGCTCTTCACAGCTTCCCTTTCATCATAACTCATCTATCACCTATTCTTTCCCTTCCTCATTCCTACTTCTCTATGGTCCCCCACTGGGCTCCTTACTTCCATTTTATTGTACATGCTGACACTGACTATTCTCATCCCTTCAGACACAGAAGGTAAGGCAACTATTGGGAAGGGCAAAATGAAAGTCTAAAAATATAGTGAAGTAGAATTGGGTTTTTTCTCTGTCTTGTGGAGTGAGAGGATTGATTTTTGCAGCACATTATATTTAGTACAAGAAATACAGAGTGCAGAAATCAAGGAACTAGATTGATATGATACTCTTTTCCCTCATAAACCAATATTTTTGCCAATTCCCATTCCCTCAAAAAAATTACTAGTCCTAGACTAAGTTCCCTAAGTTCCATTTAAATACCCTCCTAGCAAGGTAAGCCGAGGTAACAGATTCAGATTTTATACACACATCTAGCCTTTAGAGACTGATTTTGTGCAGCCTGGTGCTAGCAAACTTCCAAAAACCACTACCTCAGTAGAGTAAGGGATTTGTAGAGTACCTCTGATGCCTCATACAACTACATTTTGAGGGGAGAACGTTCTGCCTCTTCAGGATTTGGAACAGCTGCCACATACTCATACTGTTATGGGAGTTTGAGTTACGTTGACCACTTTAGAAAATTGTTTACTAGTATCTACAAAAGCTGAACAAATGTATATCCTATGATTTAGCAATTTTACTCCTAGGTATATACCCAACATAAATGTATATACTTATACACATGCACCAAAAGACATGTACAAGTTCATAGCAGCACTATCCGTATCCATAATAGTCACATACTGGAAACAACTCAAATGTCCAGCAACAGTAGAACAAGTAAATAAACTGTGGTATATTCCTATGATGGAATTCTATAAAGCAATAAGAATGAACAAATTTTTGCTATATGCAACAATGTGGATGAATCTCACAAACAACATTGAACAAAAGAAACCAGACATAAAATGGTATGTGCTATATCATTATATTTATATGAGGTTCAAACAAGCCACATCAATCGTTTAGAAGCCAAACAGTAGATACCTCTGGGGGTGGGGGAGAGACTGTCACTGGGAGGTGGGCTTCTGAAGAGCTGGTAATGTTCTATTTCTTGATCTGGTTACCAGGGACTGTTACAAGGATGTGTTCACCTTGTGAAAATTCACTGTTCTATAAACACTTCTGATTTGTGCACTTTTCTGTATGCTTGTTATACTTCAATAGAGTTTTAAAAGATGGTAAATTTACACAGACTAAGGTTCCTACTTTTATTTCTTTCTAAACTCGATTTCCCCTTCCCCATTAATATTACCATCCCACCAGACTTCTGCCTCTAATCAGTCCTCCATATAAATGATGTGAAACACATATATTTCTGCCAAATGGAATTGAGCTGGCCTCTCTGCATTCTTGCAATTTTTCCAGCTCTCCTAATTGGGCTAATTCCATGGTAGTTGTCTCCACCTCATGACTCAAATCTATGCTGAAGAAACCCCAAAGATCTTTAGGGGGTAGATGCCAAATGACAACTCTTTCTCCATTTTCTTCTTTATCCACTAATTTGAGGGCTCCTCTGGGTCACTGAGAATAACTCTAGCAGCAGAAACTCTCCTAAGTATATAATTCAATTGGCTAGTCCCACTTTCTTCTATCCCTACTGCTGGTTCTCACTATCTACTAATCAATATCTTTAGAGATACTGAGCATTTCTATTCAAGGTGTAAGGACAGGAATCTTTCCACTAAGACCATCAGTTCCGGGTACATGCTAGAAACAAAGTCATATACTAACTAGGCTTCAAAGGTCAGCCCTATCCAGCTTTCCTCAGAGAGACACATAAAAGTTTTATATATTAGTAGTAGGTAGAATTTCTCTAAGAGGGGCTGCTAAGAAACCTTGCAACTATAGGGCTAGAAGCAAAATATTGATAATATTGCATTTCAGGATAAGAGTATCTGGTAAGAAGCCAGTATCACCAAATCTGTAATGTCCCTGGAGACCTACCCCTATGTACCCCAACTTACGACTGACACAACTTGACTAGGTCCTGGTCGGTAGTGCTTGGCTGCAATCCCCGGATGTAGAGGTTGGTTTTACTCAGCTGGTCATTTACAGTGCTCCCACTGCTGCTGTTAGGGGTACTGTTGCTTGGACTAGGTGGTGCCATTGGCTGAGACAATGACACATATGGCTGCAAGGAGACATGAAGAACAGAAGGTCAGAAGAATTATACATTTAGATGCTGAAGAGTGAGGAAGATCTTGGTCCCTTGGAAAGAATGGTTCCAAACTTTAACAGCAATGAAGTCATCAAAAGAGTTAAAAGGGCTTCCCTGGTGGCACAGTGGTTAAGAATCCGCCTGCCAATGCAGGAGACAGGTTCGAGCCCTGGTCCGGGAAGATCCCACATGCTGCGGAGCAACTAAGCCTGTGCACCACAACTACTGAGCCTGCACTCTAGAGCCCATGAGCCACAACTACTGAGCCCGCGTGTCACAACTAATGAAGCCCATGTGCCTAGAGCCCGTGCTCTGCAACGAGCGAAGCCATAGCAATGAGAAGCCTGCACACTGCAACAAAGAGTAGCCCCCGCTCACTGCAACTAGAGAAAAGCCCGCACGCAGCAACAAAGACCCAATGCAGCCCTTAATTAATTAATTAATTAATTAATTTTTAAAAAAGAGAGTTAAAAAAGAAACCTAAAGGAATTCCTCTCTGCCATAAAATAAGAAAATATTTAACTGTCCTACCTAACTTTCAGGGAAAATGAGAGGCCAAAATAAGCTTGTTAAAGGTTTTGAAAAAAGGTACTTTGTTATAGAGGAATGTTTTTTTTTTGTTTTTTTTTTTTTTTTCGGTACGCGGGCCTCTCACTGCTGTGGCCTCTCCCGTTGCGGAGCACAGGCTCCGGACGCGCAGGCTCAGTGGCCATGGCTCACGGGCCCAGCCGCTCCGCGGCATGTGGGATCTTCCCGGACTGGGGCACGAACCTGTGTCCCCTGCATCGGCAGGCGGACTCTCAACCACTGCACCACCAGGGAAGCCCTAGAGGAATGTTTTTATCATACAGATGCTGGAGACACAATTAATGTACGCCTCTTAAGTAAACTGTGTAATGAGACAAGACTAATAAAATCTAGGTTCCATTCAAAAATCACAGAGGAGCTAATAAAAATTTATTAAATGATGAAGGTATAGAAAAGGTGAGCATAGATTATTCATAAAACTGTAGAATATGAGACTGCAAAATACCTGCAGGAGCTTGAAAATTATAAGATTAGACAAACAAAATGAAATACTAATTACCATGCCAGGTAGTAAAAAATGAAATCTGTTACTATGCTGATAGGGGTTTAGTCATAAGTTATTTACAAGTTTTTAAAAGTTTAAATATGAATGAATAATAGATAAAGTATGGTTAAGGAAATCCAGCATTTGGGGTGAAACATCTGTAATCTTTCACTACTGATACCAGGACAGGCAACCAGACTCCGCTACATTTTGGGGCCCCTTCTGTAGGGGGGTACTTCTGTTAGAGAAAAATTACCAGGTTGACTGGAACATGGATCCATTTCTTTCATGGCATATTTTATACCCTTATGCTCTAATTAGGCTTCTAGTGTATATACATATATATGGTTCATAATCCTCTAAATTTGCATAATTACCTATAATATAGTGCATTTTACTATATCACACTCACATTCCAGTTCTCCCTTGGCTTAAAGCACTGTATAGTATAAATCTATTTGGAATTACTTCCCTATAAAATACTAGCTGCATCTCCAGGTTTTCCCCCTCTCTCTTCTTTGGTAGTAGTGGTAAGGGATTTGAGTGGTAACAGAAGAAAAAGGGAAACATGAATATCAAAGAGGGGAAAACTTCCCCCCAAAGAATCTTAATGTGAAATGTGCCTCTTACATTTCATGCCTCTGACCTTTAGCAAACTTTAAAATAAAAACCTTTGCTCAAGCTAAATATGTTGAAGCAAGTATTTACCTATTTTTGTCACTATACACAATCACAAATGTGTACCCACTTGCAAATACACAGTTCATTCCTCAGCTCTATACTGCAGCAAAGAAGAAACCCAGTACCACATTCTGGAATGGCCCAAAGCCTCATGACCTATTGTAGCTCTTGATACACCCTTTATATTTCCTATCCTTGTCCCCCCCTCTTTGCCAGCACTTACACTAGGATTTTCCATACAGAATAATCCATGTGCCAGAAGAATATGAATTATTCCTCTGTGGTGGTAGTGATAATCGACAAGTGCAGGGCAGGGCACATGCATGTTTTGCAGCAACTTTCAGACAACAAGACAAAAACAGGGCAAATAAACCTAAAAGTCATACATCCAGTGCTAGAAAATGGCAGCACATACTTTAAGAATGATGTTGAAATCGCCACTTAATTAGTAGACATGTAATAGTAATCAAATACTAGTGGTCTAGGCCCCCTTCCATTATCACTACTGTTGTAAGTGCACCATCTGATTTAAAGTAGAGGCAACAAGGGACATACTTCCCTTGTGGTCCAGTGGCTAAGACTCTACGCTCCCAATGCAGGGGGCCCAGGTTCAATCCCCAGTCAGGGAACTAGATCCCACATCCCGCAACTAAGAGTTCACACGTCACAACTAAAGATCCCGCATGCCGCAACTAAAAAGATCCCACACGCCGCAACAAAGATCCCGCATGCAGCAACAAAGATCCCACATGCCACAACTAAGACTGGGCGCAGCCAAATAAATAAATAAATATTTTAAAAAATAATAATAAAGTAGAAGCCAAGAAGATTATCAACTATATTCTAATCATGGCTGTTCCTGAGTTCAGAATAAGAAGATCACTGCTGGAGATCATTCACTAAGACATGCCTTTCCTCATCTCTAAGGAATTGCCATTATTGATCCTTAGCTGAGAAAACCAAGCTTCTTCTAATATGAGAGTCTAGGGAATTCCCTGGTGGTCCAGTGGTTAGGACTCGGCGCTTCCGCTGCTGGGGCCTGGGTTCAATCCCTGGTTTTGGGAACTAAGATACTGCGAGCCGCATGGTGTGCCACACCCCCACCCCGCCCCTAAATAAATAAATAAATAAATAAATAAGAGATTCTAGGCCTGGGGGTGATGATGATGCCAACAGTAACAATGATAGCAGAAGCAACTCTAGCAGCATCATATCATGTGCCAAGCAGTGGCAGATGAGATCACCTGCCTCAGCTAGAGTTCATCTATCCCCTTTCCCAATGTGAGAGAATATTCCTAAGAGGAAGTATCAATGATTCTATGACTGTCCAAATAAGAACACAAGGGTTATTGAGGAAAGAAATAAATTGAAAAGAAGCTTTTGGGTTACTACCATGGTTATAACCTTGGTTTTAACAATGTCTTAGCTATAATCTAAAAATATGACTTAGTCAATGATAAACTTGCTGCAAGGCCAGAAAAATTCCTAGAAAAAATGATGTAGTTCAGAAAAAAAAAAAAACCCAAAACTTTTCTCTTTTGCTATTCGCAAACAGCTTCTGAAACTACTATATAGTCTCCAAAGAGAAAAAATAGAAAAATATTCTCTTTTCAAGAGAATTCAAGAAAAAAGGTCAAGAAAGCCTCTAAGTAAAGCTTATCTGGCTTCCCGAAAGAAACTATTTGGAGAGACAATAATAACTAATGTAAACTAATGATCCTTGTTTACCTATGTACGTAAAAGAGAACAGGGCAGTATATATGAGAGTCTAGAGGACTGAGATATTCTTACTGGGCGAGAAGGATGGGGCAGTATTGTCTCTCTTGACTCCTGTGGGTCTGTAATGGTTCTCTGAGGCCACTGGTTCTCTGTCAGAGCCTAAGCTAAAAAATGAAGAGCAAGATTTGAACTCTTTAAAACAAGGCCCTCATATTTGGCCTAGAATCTTAGACACCTGGGATGGTATTAAATTTGCCTTTAGAAATAAAGGATGGTAGCATATTATCATGTAGCAAAGAAATATGTAAAGTTACCCAGTAGAAAAGGTAGGTATGAGTCTTCTTTTTTTTTTTTTTAATATTTACTTATTTATTTGGCTGTGTCGGGTCATAGCTGCAGCACACGGGCTCTTCCTTGCGGCGCTCCGGCTTCTCTAATAGTGGCTCGTGGGCTTCTCTCTAGTTGTGGTGGGCGGGTTCCAGAGCTCGAGGGCTCAGTACTTGCAGCATGGGGGCTTAGCTGCCCCGCGGCATGTGGGATCTTAGCTCCCTGACTGGGATCAAACCCGCGTCCCCTGCATTGGAAGGTGGATTCTTAACCACTGGACCACTAGGGAAGTCCCTAGGTATGAGTCTTCTCATGAAGGAGATTTAATTCTGGAAGTGACTGGGAAACATTAACAGGTTTATAAGCTGAGAAATGACATGATAACATATATTTGAGAAAGCTAACACTAGGTGCATTATCCCAGCTGGTTCAGAGGGGTAGAAGACCAGAGGTGGTAAGACTAGTTAGGAGATATTAGACATGAAGGGAGGTCAGGAAAAAGTATAGAAGTTAAATTCAGACTTGCAGAATTTGAAGTTATCTGCTTGATGGTATATGCTGAATGCTTTTAGAATAAATACTGGTTAATTTATTCAGTTAGTAAACATTTAAATACCTTTAAAATACTATGCAGGGAAGGCGTGAAAAGCCTGGTAGTTAGTGTGGAAGAGCCTGGAAGTTCGATTCCTTAGCTAAAAGTTAACGCGCCACCTTAGAAATATAGGCTTATAGAGGAGGTATTAATGCTTTTAGAAAGTTCTAGTATTGCACTACTTCTTTGGGAAATGGAGTAAATTCAGTTATGATCCCTAAAGGTGGGAAGCAATCTTAGGGCAAGGACTTTTTGGCTTTGGATCTTCCAGTGAAACCCAGATGCCTATGGGCAATGCGTTACCAAGGCAGAACAGGGAACACTGGATTGCAAAGACAAACTGATTGAAAGCAAACGCTAGGGAACACCAAATTTGAGGTTGGTTGGAGACTAGAATCTATCAATAAAAGGTGTGTGAGAACACCAGCATGGGGAGGACTTGGCTGTTTCCTAGAAGGGCCACTCCCCTTGCATAGTAAACAGCCATACATAAAAGCTGAAAGAAGGCAAAGAAAGGTAGGACAAATGAGTTAATGGATATAAAATACTTAACATGGTGTTTGGCATACAGCAAGTATAAACTGTCAGTAACCGTTGTTATTTTAAAATTTGGAGTCTTTTAAAAAATGGAGTTCTCCTATAATTAAAGGACAAAATTCTCCTTCCTTTGCAGAATATGGATAACTCACCCAAGTTGAGCTGTTATTTGTCTGCAGAGACTTGATGCTTCCCCAGCAGTTCTTTTTTTTTTTTTAATTTTTATTTATTTATTTACTGGCTGCATTGGGTCTTCGTTGCTGTGCGTGGGCTTTCTCTAGTTGCAGCAAGCGGGGGCTACTCTTCATCGCGGTGCAGGCTTCTCATTGCGGTGGCTTCTCTTGCTGCAGAGCATGGGCTCTAGGTGTGTGGGCTTCAGTAGCTGTGGCATGTGGGCTCAGTAGTTGTGGCATGTGGGCTCAGTAGTTGCGGCTCGCAGGCTCAGTAGTTGTAGCACACGGGCTCAGTAGTTGTGGCTCGCGGGTCCTAGAGCGCAGGCTCAGTAGTTGCGGCACACGGGCTTAGCTGCTCCACAGCATGTGGGATCTTCCCGGACCAGGGCTCAAACCCGTGTTCCCTACACTGGCAGGCGGATTCTTAACCACTGCGCTGCCAAGGAAGTCCCCCCATCCCCCAGAAGTTCTTAAGGATACAGGAAAACTTTGGAGAGATGTTTTTATGGAAAGCACATGAAGAGATTTGAGCCTATGAGGCAGGCAGCAAGATAACTACTCAGTAAGCAGGCCCTGACCATCTTCAGAACTACCTCTCTCCGACCTCTTCAGAAAGTTACTTATGTCTAGATTATAAAAGAATTCCTTATGTTTTGTTCTTCTTTTACTGTTCAGGGCTGAGGCCTTTTATATAAAATATTGAAGAGACTTTAATTTCCTAAAGATTGGTGGGGTGGTATTTGAAGGATGGTTAGAGAACTGTGCTATAAAATATCCCATAAGAATCTCTGGGATAATAATCTGGGGAAGGGCTTATAGTATGGGGATAGAGAAATATATAACTCCTTCATCTTCATCCAGAAAAAGAAAAATCAAACTCCCCTCTTCCTGTAGCAAGGAACTTTATGTTTCCTGTCTTGCTGAGTTACAGGAATCTAGGAGACAAGAGAGCGTTCTTCCTTTTGCTCTCTTGCAAGAGATCATAATGGTAGAAGCGATACAAGGCCTACTTCCCAATCACTAAGTTTTCATCAGATCTTTAAAAGAATGATCCAGTCAGATGAGCTACTTGCTAATTAAAAACTAACATAACTGAAACACTGTCTTTATTCTGAAAATAAGGTTCTCTGATCAAGTGTTCATTTTGCCTGGTTTAATAAAATTCACAAACCCTGTATCCATTCATTTGCTATCAAAGTTATCCCCATCCTGAGCCCTTAACTCTTATTGTCACCAGAGCAGGAGAAAACTCCATCCCATGTCTAGTGCCCAGTGAAGTTCCTGGCATAGAGTATAAGCATGGATATTTGCTAAAAGGAGTAAATTAAACTTAGGGGATTTGCTAATTGTGTATCATCTTAATAAATGCCTAAGAAAGTCTCACAGATACACAATCCAGTGGCCTGACATCAAAATTCCTATTACAACCTGGATATTGATGATCCACAGAACAAGTTCCTAAAGCCAGTGGTCTCTGGGACATATAACACATCTGAACATTTCTGCCTAAAAATACATTATTTTCTGAGTTCTGTCATAATGTCTCCTAATAAGAGAAAGTCCACTTTCCCTGCAAAGTAACAGACCTCCTAATATTCACTCATGAGACCCTTTGCATTGAATCATTCAATAAATATCTGAATGCAAATATGTCCAAGCCCTGCTTGATGCAGTGGGGACTCACAGATGAGTAAGAGTATAAGTGAAATATTTCATAATAAATTTAAACACACACTCACAAGAAGCCATTAAGTAATTCACAAACCAGAGCGTACAATCTAGATAACTAGCAGAACAAAATACGTGTGCTAATGGGGATCCAAGCAAAATGGTATAAGAACATGAAAGAAGAAACAATTGCTGAGGGAAAAGTTTCTCAAATAAGATGTTTGGATTGTACCTTGAAGGATGAGTAGGATATTAAACCTTTAATAGGGAGCCATAGGGAAATGCAAATTAAAATCATAAGGAGAGGGGCTTCCCTAGTGGTGCAGTGGTTAAGAATCCGTCTGCCAATGCAGGGGACACGGATTCGATCCCTGGTCCGGGAAGATCCCACATGCTGCAGAGCAACTAAGCCCATGCGCCATAACTACTGAGCCTGCACTCTAGAGCCGGTGAGCCACAACTACTGAGTCCACGTGCCACAACTACGGAAGCCCACACGACCAGAGCCTATGCTCCTCAACAAAGAGAAGCCACCGCAATGAGAAGCACACGTACCTCAAGGAAGAGCAGCCCCCGCTCACTGCAACTAGAGAAAGCCCGTGCACAGCAAGGAAGACCCAATGTAGCCAAAAATAAATAAATAAAATAAATAAATTTATTTTAAAAAATCATAATGAGATACCACTTCATATCCACTAGGATGGCTGTAATAAAAAGACTATGACTTTACTCAAAAGTAACTTTGATGGCTATAATAAAAAAGAACAAGTGTTGGTGAGGCTGTGAACAAACTGGAACCCTTGTACACTACTGGTGGGAATGTAAAATGATGCAGCTGCTTAGGAAGACAGTTTGGCAGCTCCTAAAGTGGTTCAACACAGAGTTATCACATGACTCAGCAATTCCACTCCTAGGTATATACCCAAGAGAACTGAAAACATATGTCTGCACAAAACCTGCACACGAATTTCGCAGCAGCATTATAACAGCCCAAAGTGGAAACAACACAAATGTCTATCGACTGATAAATGGATACATAAAATGTGGTATATCCATACATGAGCCTATTATTCAGTCATAAGAAGGAAAGAACTACAGATACATGCTATAATATGAACCTTGAAAATATGCTAAGTGAAAGAAGGCAGTCACAAAGGACCAATGATTACATGATTCCATTTATATGAAATGTGTATAACAGGAAAGTCTTTAGAAACAGGAAGTAGATTAGTGATTACCTCTAGCTGGGAGAGGGGGATAATGAAAGAACTGGCAAGTGACAGCTAAGTGGGTGGAGTTTCTTTGGGGGGTGGGTAATGAAAATGTCCTAAAAGTATGGTAACGGATGCAGGACTCTGTGAATATACAAAAGCCACTGTACCCTTTAAATGGGTGAATTGTACAGTATGTGAATTATATCTCAATAAAGCTGTTATAAAAATTTGATAGAGATAGGTAGCGAGAAAAGGACATTCCAACCATTGAAAACTTCTTGAGATGTTAGGCTATCACAGGCTAGTATGACCTAGCACAGGATTCAGCCTAGGTTGGCATCACCCTACTTCATTTCCAGATAGAAAATTCATAAGATTAATACATTTTATTGAAATTCAAGTGGAAATATGAATTAGACATTAAATCATATCATAGCAAGAAAGGAATATTTTCTGTAATCCCCCTCCCTGAAAAAAAATTTAACATTAAAAACAAAACAAAGGGCCTCCCTGGTGGCGCAGTGGTTAAGAGTCCGCCTGCCGATGCAGGGGACACGAGTTCGTGCCCCGGTCCGGGAAGATCCCACATGCCGCGGAGCGGCTGGGCCCGTGAGCCATGGCCGCTGAGCCTGCGCGTCCAGAGCCTGTGCTCCGCAACGGGAGAGGCCACAACAGTGAGAGGCCCGCATACCGCAAAAAAAAACAAAAACAAAAACAAAAACAGAAAGGTATCTCTGGAACACGCAGCACCTGAGCCAGAGAACCCACACCACGGATCTGCCCACCATACCTGGTTTTATTTAATTAATTTATTTATTTAGGCCACGCAGTGTGGCATGTGGGATCTTAGTTCCCTGACCAGGATCGAACCGGGGCCCCCTGCAGTGGGAGCTCAGGGTCTTAACCCCTGGACCACCAGGGAAGCCCCCATACCTGGTTTTAAAGGCTGACTCTCAGCACTTCTACTACTTCCTCCTAGCTCAAGTAAACCTGACACCATCTCCAGCTCCTCATCTCCTCCCCCCTACTCTTTCATGGCTCTTACCACTACAGTAGCAATCTGTTTTCTACAACCCTTTAATACCAGAGGGAGTTTTTACATTCATACCAGGTGATACTCAAACTAGTTCTCAAGTATAAAATTGACGTTTTTAAACCCTAAGTCAAAATAACTAAAGAATCCTCAGTTAAGCATACAGCCAAACACATTGCTCAGGAATCCATTCACCCTTCCAGATCCACTTGCCACGCTTGTCCACCTTGCTTTATGCCTTGGAAGCTGACCATATAGAGTGTATGAACAGGCTCCCTTGCCCTCTGGCTTCCAGTTGGGTTTGGCTAACCAGATATATACCAGTAGGATATCAAAGGGCAGGAGGAGAATGAGACCAGAGTATTTCTTTTCCTTGCTCCTTTCCCTGCCAGAATACCGTGATTTGGCTGCATACCTCTACTGAAGCCCATAGTTCTCTCCATACACTCTTCGATCCTGGTAATCTCTCTCAGTTCTTTGCCCTTTTAGATATAGAGTACGTAGGCTCTGTAATTGCTGGCCATAGGGTACCCTACTCCCTCTCACCAGTTTCCCTAAGTCCCTTTGTAAATAGTCCCTTTATTACATCTTTCTCAAATTACTCCATTTGGGTATGTATCTGTTTCCTTTTAGGACCCTAAAGGATGAACAAACCATTCTACCTTAAAGATTCAGGTGCAAGAGGATATGTACCAGAAACTCTTGAGAAACTGTGCTTTCTTTAAGATTGGATAAAGAACCTCCTCACTGGGCAAAAATCCTCAAGGCACAGTTTGATGCAGAGTTCTTTTCATCTAACAATTTAACAGTATCTTAAGTTAAACTGTTGATTTAACTTTATGATTTCATCTCATCTTCCAGACAACTTTGTGAAGTAGGGCAGGTGATGTGTTATTTCCCTTCTAAAACTTAGAAACTGAGGTTCAGTTTTATTTCAACATTCCCTCTGTTATGTCGCTTCAATTTTTGTTAAGCAGAACCAAGTAATGGAAACCTTAATACTGACAGTATCCAAACCAAGGCAAACAGCTGAGTAAACATGTAAAGCAGTCCTTTACATGACCCTACATCCTTTCTCTCCCTTCTGGAAAGAAAACAGTTCTAAGTTCTCTGGCAATAGGTAATGTCTAGTCAAAGTAGAACATTTAAGGAACAAAGGCATTTGAATTGTGAACCAAATAAATTAGAGGAAAATATACATAAGACTGGTGCTTACATAGACTTACTAGAGCAAGAGCCCTCAATTGAAATATATGGGCAATTCTATTGGGGGGCATAGCCCTTTTAGGCACAGTGTTTTTAGGCAGCACAAACCCATGCCCCTATCCCAAGGAATAACCGACTATGCCGCCAGTTTGTGGGTACATGTCAGTGTGGCAATATCTCATATGTACCAGGAACCATAAAGCAAAAAGTTTAATTAATTCTCAGGACAGAAAAAGGATCTTTGAAGGTTAAGTAGCTTAAGTCTGAACATGACCACCAACTGCTTGGGGAGAACTTGGGTAGGATACAACTGAGCCCCCATGGAGTGCTACTCTGCATTACACAACTCCTCCACTATTCAGCCTAGCTGGTGGATCATCGTATGGCCTGAGGAGGAGTTGCAAAGTGAAAAAGAATAACGGCATCATTGGAGCTTCAGAGCTTGCAGAGAAGTATATGTGCCTCTCTTCCACAATAAAGTTGCCACAGATAGAGAAAATATATAGGAAAAGATAATGCCTGCCTATAGTTTATTTTGCCCTACCTTGTCACTTACCCTATTTTCATCATCTGACACAATTTTATTGTGGTCAGAAATACAGATATCACAAACCCATAGGAAGTCAGGAAACACCAGCACTCCTCTTCTTCACCCCTATACCACCTATACAAAGAATTCCCAGATTGGTAGATTAGGGATCTGGTTTTATCAAGGCCTAAAATCTCAAAGTCATGAAAAGATTCTGCTCCTGTGATCATTATAGAAATATTTTTGATTCACCAAACAATAAACACTGGCAATACTACACACCTGAAGAAAGTAACCTAACCAAAGAATATGGAAGGTATACATGCCTAGTCTATTTTCAGATCAAAATAAAGTGTATACATGCAACCACCTAGCATTACATTAGGTATATAAAGTTTAATCCTTATTCTAGCCTGCCTCTTTTTGGCCACGCCACAGGGCATGTGGGATCTTAGTTCCCCAACCAGGGATCGAACCCGCATCCCCTCCATTGGAAGCGTGGAGTCTTAACCACTGGACCGCCAGGGAAGTCCCTCTAGTCTGCTTTTTACAAGTCACAAAGAACTGCGGATATAATTTTTCAAGGTCTGATATAATATACATAGAAATACGTCCAGAAAGATTCACAAGAAACGGTTAATAATGTTGGCCGCTAAAAAGACGAACTAGGTATATGAAAGATGGGGTGAAAACAGACTTTTTGAACCTTTTATATTTTATACCAAGTCCATATATCTATTATCTGTTTAAAAACTAAAGAAAAAGTTTCAAGGTCTGACATACTAATTTTTTAAAACTAGGATAGAAGGTTAAAACACTTGAGTCCATACAGCCTGACTCCTGGACCCACGCTCTCATAGTTCCTAACGTACTCTGAATCTCAAAAAAGACAGTGATCGGGCCTCCCTGGTGGCGCAGTGATTGAGAGTCCGCCTGCCGATGCAGGGGATACGGGTTCGTGCCCCGGTCTGGGAGGATCCCATATGCCGCGGAGCGGCTGGGCCCGTGAGCCATGGCCGCTGGGCCTGCGCGTCCGGAGCCTGTGCTCCGCAACGGGAGAGGCCACAACAGTGAGAGGCCCGCATACCGCAAAAAGAAAAAAAAAAAAAAAAAAAAAAAAGACAGTGATCTGAACAGAACTAGTCCTTGGCAAAGTGTTAACCTAGTTTATCAAGCTCATGGTCTTAAACTACAATTGGGAATGGGGCAGAAGTTGGAGGTAAGGGGTGGAGGTGAGGACTGATTGCCAAAGTAAGAACTGAATATCAAAAGCCAACTATAAACAAAGTGATAAGGTCTCCAAAAGAGGAAGAGAAAGTTCTATAAGTTCTATCTAATTCCTGGATAGTAATGTGGAAGGTTATGTAAGAATTTTTGCAAGGTCCAGTACCCATAGCCATATAAAGATATACTATTTACATAATAGCTACAGTATACTTAATCCATAAAGAATATAGAAAAGAGGGAAATCCCTGTTCTTTTAGGCTGATATATTAAAACAAAACAGCGATTTTTCTTTCTCCTTATTACAAAACAGTTTTGACAGAACTTACAGAGCAGAATCTCAGGTTCCTACTTACCTCTAGTATCCTTTGGAGGTGAAATTGGAAGAAAATTTAGAATGAGAATAAGAGACTTATAGCTTAGAGGCAACCCTCTACTACCCCTTTACTTCTTTCCCTTTCTCTAGTCTCCATCCTCTCTCTTACTCTTTTCCATTCTTCCTCCATTTTTTTCCTTCTTCTCTATCTTTGCTTAGGCTTACTCCTCACAGTTGCATTCAGTGATATCCTTAAGTAATAATTAGCCTGGCTGTGGTATTAAAGCTGCTCATATCTTAACCTATTAAAAAAAAAAAAAAAGACAGTCCTGGTTCAGAGGATGGGAAGCAAAGTTTCATAAGAATAACTTTTTCTACTTTTAATTATGGAAAACATACAAAGGCAAAAGAAGAGTATAATGAATCCCTACACATTTATCACTTAGCTTTAACAATTATTCACGGACAAACTTACTTCATTTGTAACTCCACCTATTTCCTTACCTCCCACATTATTTCAAAGCAAATATATAATTTCATTACGAAATATTTCAGCATGTAGCTCTGAAAAATCTCTTTAAAAAAAAAATAAACCCAGGGGTTTCCCTGGTGGCGCAGTGTTTGAGAGTCTGCCTGCCAATGCAGGGGACACGGGTTCGTGCCCCGGTCTGGGAGGATCCCACATGCCACGGAGCGGCTGGGCCCATGAGCCATGGCCGCTGAGCCTGCACGTCCAGAGCCTGTGCTCCGCAACGGGAGAGGCCACAACAGTGAGGGGCCCGCGTACCGCAAAAAAAAAAAAAAAAAAAAAAAAATATATATATATATATATATATATATATAAACCCAAACAACTCTATATCATCTAAAAATTAATAATTCCTTAATTTTATAAAATAGAGTTAACATTTCCAATTGTCTTATATATGTCAGAATTGTTCTGTTTTGTTTTACAGTTTATTTGATTTTTTTTTTTTTTGGCCACACTGTGCAGCTTGTGGGATCTTAGTTCCCTGACCAGGGGTTGAATCCAGGCCCTTGGCAGTGAAAGCATGGAGTGCTGACCACTGGACCTCCAGGGAATTCGCCAGTTTATTTGTTTGAAATAGGATCCAAGTAAGGTCCATATACTGTCACTGGTTGTTATGTCTGACACATCTTTTAATCGACAAGTTCCCTATCCATTCCTATTTCTTGCAGTTTTCTTTAAAAATTTTTTAAATTAATTAATTTATTTATTTATTTAGGCTGTGCTGGATCTTCCTTGTGGTGCACAGGCTCTCTAGTTACGGCGCGCGGGCTCTAGAGTTCATGGGCTCAGTAGCTGCGGCGCGCGGGCTTAGTTGTGGTATGTGGGATCTCAGTTCCCCGACCAGGGATTGAACCCAGGCCCCCTGCATTGGGAGCGTGGAGTCTTAACCACTGAACCACAAGGGAAGTCCCCTATTTCTTGTAATTTATTTGTCAAGGAAATTCTTATGTTTGTACCAGCATAAAAATTAACCCATTCAAAAACCATTTAATTAGAGTTACCATATGATCCAGCAATCCCACTCCTGGGCATATATCCAGAGAAAACTAATTCAAAACGATATGGGGGGGGCTTCCCTGGTGGCACACTGGTTAAGAATCTGCCTGCCAATGCAGGGGACACGGGTTCGAACCCTGGTCCAGGAAGATCCCACATGCTGCAGAGCAACTAAGCCCGTGCGCCACAACTACTGAGCCTGCACTCTAGAGCCTGCAAACCACAACTACTGAGCCCACGTGACACAACTACTGAAGCCCGCACTCCTAGAGCCTGTGCTCCGCAACAAAAGAAGCCACCACAATGAGAAGCCCATGCACTGCAATGAAGAGTAGCCCCCACTCACTGCAACTAGAGAAAGCCCACGCACAGCAACGAAGACCCAACACAGCCAAAAATAAATAAATAAAAATTGTAAACAATGGTTTAGATGGCAAATTTTATTTAAAAAAAAAAGATATAGGGGACTTCCCTGGCAGTCCAGTGGTTAAGACTCCACGCTCCCAATGCAGGGGGCACAGGTTCGATCACTTGTTGGGGAACTAAGATTCTGCATGCCACGCAGCATGGCCAAAAAAAAAAAAATGCACCCCAATGTTCACAGCAGCACTATTTACAATAGCCAAGACATGGAAGCAACCTAAATGTCCATCAACACATGAATGGATAAAGAAGATTCAGTATATATATGCACAATGGAATATTATTCAGCCATAAAACAGAATGAAACAATGCCATTTGCAACCATCTGGATGGACCTGGAGATTATCATACTAAGTGAAGTAAGCCAAACAGAGAAAGACAAATATCATATGATATCATTGATATGTAGAATCTAAAAAAATGATACAAATGAACTTATTTACAAAACAGAAATGGACTCAGAGACATAGAAAACAAACTTACGGTTATCAAAGGGGAAAGGGGGTGGGGGAGGGATAAATTAGGAGTCTGTGATTAACAGATACATGCTACTATATATAAAATAAATCACACTACTATATATAAAATAAAACAACAAGGACCTACTGTATAGCACAGGGAACTATATTCAGTATCATGTAATGACCTATAATGGAAAAGAATCTGAAAAAGAATACATAATATATGTATAACTGAATCACTGTGCTGTACACCTGAAACTAACACATTACAAGTCAACTACATGTCAATAAAAAGTTGTTTGTTTTGAAAAAAATGTATTAAGTAGGTACTATTTGGAGAATAGAAAAAAGAATCTATAACTGAACAATTATTTATTGTATCTAATATGTAGCATGTGGAGACGCTATGAAGAAATGCAAAATGAGAGAAAAGGTTGGCCTTCAAAAGGCACAAGATGGAATGCAAAAACAGAACAATGACATAAAAACATAAAATCAAAACAAAACTTCCTAGTAACAACATAGCTTCTTTAGTGACTATTGATGTTAACCTCAATAGTCAACTGACCTTTTATTTTATTATCTTTTTCTCAGGCAAAGGGAAGGGAAAATAACAAATGTTGGCTATTTACCATATTCCAAGTCCCATAGGATTTTGTTATCTAATATAATCTTTAGAAAGAAGATAATGAGGGCTTCCCTGGTGGCACAATGGTTAAGAATCCACCTGCCAATGCAGGGGACACGGGTTCAAGCCCTGGTCCAGGAAGATCCCACATGCCGCGGAGCAACTGAGCCCGTGTGCCACAACTACTGAGCCTGCACTCTAGAGCCGGCAAGTCACAACTACTGAGCTCACGCGCCTAGAGCCCGTGCTCCACAACAAGAGCAGCCACTGCAATGAGAATCCCACGCACCACAACGAAGAGTAGCCCCCACTTGCCGCAACTAGAGAAAGCCCGCACGCAGCAACGAAGACCCAATGCAGCCAAAAATTTTTAAATTAAAATAAATAAATAAAAGAGACAGTAGAAGAGAAATTTAGAAAGTAGGAAGGTGGAGGTTTGTTTAAAAAAAATGATAATGAGATGAGATAGGTATAATTTCTATTTTCTTTTCTTTTCTCTTTTTTTTTTTGTCCACGCTGCACAGCTTGTGGGATTTTAGTTCCCCGACCAGGGATCAAACTCAGGCCAATGGCAGTGAAAGTGCCACTGAGTCCTAACCACTGGACTGACCGCCAGGGAATTCCTTCCATTTTCATTTTTATTGATATGGAAACTAAGGTTCAGAGGAGTTCTTTCTTTCCCAAGTTTACATAATTAATAAGTAGTAGAATCTTATTTTTGACTGAGGATCATCTGGTTCCCAAGTCCGCACCCTTTCCATTGCTGTTTCTCTAAACACAGGAACAGCAATGGCTTTCACGAACTATAAGCAAGGTCAACAATTAGTTCCAATTATTTTTTTAAGAGATCAATTTCTAAAATGTGTTCAAATCAACAGTCTAAAAAAGAGGGACTTCCGTGGTGGTCCAGTGGTTAAGACTCTGCCCTTCCACGGCAGGGGGCGTGAGTTCCATCCCTGGTCAGGGAACTAAGATCCCACAGGACACTCAGTGTGGTCAAAAAGAAAAAAAACAAAAAAACAGGTAAAGAAACTTAGCTTATCATTTTTCCTCAATAATCAAAGAATCTACTAGATTTAAGTACTGGTCTGATATGTGAAAATGGAACTAAACTGAGGAATCTGATCATCATCTTCCCTGGAGAAAACACTCACTGCCCACTCCACTGCTCCCTTCAGTGTAGAGGGACAGACATCAGCATATCGCTCCTGCTGTGCAGGAAGCTCTAGAAGCAGCAGCACAGCTCTGTCCTCTTTCGCTCTGGGGGTTCAGCTGCCTGAAGGGAGCACACACTCAGCTTTGCTACCTTACATACTGGTGAGGTTTCACAGGGGTTGCCCCACAGGGGAAGTCTGTAGCTTCTGTTTGGTTTGGTTTTGATCACTGCTTGCACCTAGATGGAGAAATCTGTCTAATTCTGGCAGTATTAGAAAATCCACTGGCCCACAGATACAAGCTACCTTCTTGAATATGAGTGTTATCAGTAATAAAGTTGTTGTTTTTATTTCCATTTGTCAAACTTTCTTCTTATTTCTCAACTGGAGTGGAGGAAGAAGGATGCTTCAAACTGAAACCCGCAAACCCCAGCAGTCTTTAAGGGCTAGGCAAGTATTTCCTTTGGTAGTTAAAATGGAGCCCAGGGTAAAATGTTAGTGTGCCTGGCCCTACCAGTTTACAAATCCTGTAATTGTAAAATAATGATTTAGTAATAATTCAATTTGGGACAACAAAGAAAATCATTTTCATTTATAATGTAAGACCTTTATTTCACAAATGAGGAAAAATCAGATTCAGTTTTGATATAAGCACTCAGTTATTCACTATTCATTTAGCAATTGAGTAGGCAATGAATCAATGTTTACTAAATGTTTTTTCAAAAGTATATTTCTTGACTACAGAGCCCATTAACTAGCAGAAAGGGGTTAAAACACAAGGGCTCAAAAATCAAAGACTATAGTTTAATTCTAGTGTTGCCATGTACTAGTCTGTGACTTTGGGTAAGTTGCTTAAACTTACCCGCAGAATGCAGACAGTAACAGCACCTATGTAATAGGATTAGTGTGGGGATTAAAATAAATACATATAAAGCTCTTACAGTGCCTGAAATATAAAAGGAGCTCACATGCATTCATTCAATAAATACTTAATGCCCGATTTAGAGTACCAGGCACTATGTCTGATAGCAAGGACAAAATGCCAAGCTAAAGATGGTCTAAGACAAAGACTAGAGATGGTCTTGGTCCTAACAGAATTCAGCATTTAGTAGAGATATAGCCATTAATCAAATAATCACAAAGTAATTGTATAATTACCCAGTGTGATAAATGGGCTAGGGAAAAAAAAAGAACAGAAGGCTGTGACCTACTTTAGTTAGTATAGTCAGAAAGGTGACATTTAAGTGATACTTCACGTAAGAGCAGAAACTAGCCATTCAGAGAATGAAATAAAAGATCATTCCAGAAAGAGAAATGGGCAAAAGACACAAAGTGAGATTTTCAACTGAATCTGAAAGAAACAGAAGGCCAGTGAAGCTGGAGTGTAATGAAGGATAGAGGGGTAGGCAGAACCTTCCAGGCTGTGTTAAAGTACTTGGCTTTCATTCAACACAATAGACAGTCAGTGAATAATTTTATGCAAGAGAGAAGTTATAAGATCTGATCTATGTTTTGAAAATATTACTCTGGCTACTATAACAAGAATAAATAAAAGCGAGGCAGGGGGTGAAATGGCAAGCTCAATTAGGAGGCCACTGTAATAGTCCAAACAAGAGACAATATAGTCTATAATTGGAGAGATGGCTGTAAAGATGGAGAGAAATGGAACGATCTGAGGTGTAGTTTACAGGTAGGACCAAAGGACTTGCTTATAAATTAGATGCAGGAAAGTATAGTGTCTAGCTTGAGTAACTGGATGGATGATGGTATCATTCACTAATGCTGTAGAGATGGATGGGAGAGCCAATTTGAGGACTGCAAAGCAATCATTACATTTTGAATATGTTAATTTTAATAACCTGTGAGATTTCTAGGAAAAAATATCAATTAAGCAGTTGGATACACAGAGAAGTCTGGTCTAGCAATTATCTGTAAATCTGTTAGCATAGTAATAAGTGAAATCTAGGAATAAAGTATATTTAGAAAGAAGGCAAGAAAACCTGAAGAAATATAAACGCTCAGAAATTGAGTAGAGTAACTGACAAGGAGGTCAAAAGAGGAGGGCAAAAGGGCAAGACCCAAGAAGGTTGTGTTACCGGAGGCAACAAAAGACAGAGTTTCAAGAAATGGGGTATAGTCAACTCCAGCAATGCCACTAAGAGGTTATGTAAGATAAAAACTAAAAAACAAACAAAACACTAGTTGGATTGGGCAACTTAAAAGTACTTTGGACTAGAGCAAGCAGAAGAAAGAATCAGTGAGCCTGAAGAGAGATCATTTGAATTTATCCAGCCAGAAGGAAAACAAAAAAACAAGCAAACAAACAAAAACCAGAATGAAAGGGAATGAAGAAAGCCTATGGGACTTACAGGGCATAATAACAGAAACAATCTATGTACTACTGGAGCTGCAGAAGAAGAGAGAGAGAAAGGGGTAGAAAGTTTATTCAAAGAAATAACGGCTGAAAACTTCCCAAATGTGGGGAGAGATGTGGACATCCAAGTTCATTAAGCTAACAGCTCACTCCAAAGTTTCAATCCAAAATGACCTTCTCCAAGATGCATTATAGGAAAATCATCTAAAATCAAAGACAAAGAGAGAATTTAAAAGTCAGTTAGAAAAAAAAAATGTCTCTCATACAACAGAGCCTCCATAAGGCTATGAGCAGATTTCTCAGCAGAAATCCTGCAGGCAAGGAGAGAATAGGATGATATATTCAAAATGCTGAAAGAAAAAAAATGCAAAACAAGAATACTTTACCCAGCAAAGCTGTCCTTCAGAAGTGAAGGTAAGATAAAGATTTTCCCTAACAAAAGCTGAGAGAGTTCACCACCACTTGACCTGCCTTAACGAGAAATGCCGAAGAGTTCTTCAATCTGACAAGAAAGGATGTTAACTAGTAACACAAAAATATATGAAAATATACAACATACTGGTAAAGGTAAACATATAGTCAGATTCAGAATACTCTAGTACTGTAATGTGGTGATGTTAACCACTTAACTCTAGTATAAAGGTTAAAGGACAAAAGTATTAAAATAGCTATAGCTACAATAATTTGTTAATGGTTACACAATATAAAAAGATGTAAATTGTGACATGAAAAACATAAAATGGGGGTGGGGGTAAAAGGGCAGATTTTGTATGCAATCAAAGCTAAGTTGTTATCAGCTTAAAATAGACTGTTACATCTATAAGATGTTTCAAGTAAGCCTGAGGGTAACCACAAAACAAAAACCTATAACAGATACACATAAGATAAAGAGAAGGGAATCAAAGTATACCACTATCAGAAATCATCAATTCATAAAGCAAGACAGTAAGAGAGGAAGAAAGGAAGAAAGGAACTACAAGACAGCCAGAAAACAATTAACAAGATGGCAATAATAAGTCCTTACCTAGTTATAATTACTTTAAATGTAAATGGATTAAATTCCCCAATCAAAAGGCACAGAGTGCCTGAATGGATAAAAAACAAGGTCTAACGTTTATGCTGTTTGCAGAAGACTCATTTACTACAAAGACACATATAAGAACAAAGTGAAGGGTTGGAAAAAGATATTCCACACAAATGGAAACCAAAAGAAAGCAAGGATAACTATACTTATATCAGAAAAAAGAACTTTAAGTCAAAAACTGTAACAAGAGACAAAGGAAGTCATTATACAATGATAAGAAAGGGTCAATTCATCAAGGGGATGTAACAGTTGTAAATGTGTATATACCCAACATCAGAGCACCTAAAATATTGAGCAAATACTAACAGATCTGATGGCAGAAACAGACAATACAGTAATAGCAGAGGATTTCGATACCCCACTTTCAATGATGAATGGATCACCCAGACAGAAAATCAATACAGAAACAATGGAATTGAACTATATTTTACATCAAATGGACCTAACAGACATATACAGAACCGTCCATCTAAAAACAACATAACACACCTTCTTCTCAAGTGCACCTGGAACATTCTCCAGGACAGAGCACACTAGGTCACAAAACAAGTCTCAGTAAATTTAAAAATACTGTAATCATACCAAGTATCTTTTCTGACCAAAATGATATAAACTAGAAATCAATAACAGAAGGAAAACTGGAAAATTCACGAATATGTGGAAATTAAACAACACATTCCTGAACAACCAATGGGTCAAAGATAAAATCAAAAAATATCTTGAAACAAACAAAAATGGACACACAACATACCAAAACTTATGGCATGCAGCAAAAATAGAGCACAGAGGGAAGTTTAGTGATAACTGCCTACATTAAGAAGAAGAAAAAAAAAAGATCTCAAATAACCTGAAGGAACTGGAAAAAGGACAAATTAAGCCCAAAGTTAGCAGAAAGAAGGAGATAACAAAGATCAGAGCAGAAATAAATGAAATCAGGAATAGAAAAACAATGGAAAACTGTTAGTTTTTTTAAAAAGATTAAATTGACAAAGCTTTAGCTAGATTTACCAAGAAAAAAAGAGAGAAAACTCAAAGAAATAAAACTAAAAATGAAAGAGGAGACATTACAACTGATAGCACAGAAACACAAAGGATCATACGACACTGCTATGGACAGTCATATGCCATCAAATTGGACAACCTAGAAGAAATGAATAAATTCCTAGAAACATACAATCTACCAAGTCTTAATAATAAAAATACAGAAAATCTGAACAGACTAATAAGTAAGGAGATTGATAATCTCCAGGACTAGATGGCTTCACAAGTGAATTCTATCAAACATTTAAAGAAGAACACCAGTTCTTCTCACTCTTCCAAAAAAATGAAGAGGAGGGAACACTTCCAAACTCATTTAACGAGACCAGCATTACCCTGATACCAAAGCCAGATGATGACATTAAAATAAAATAACAGACCAACATCCATGATGAACATAAGTGCAAAAATTCTCAAAAAAATACTAGCAAAACAAATTCAACAGCACATTAAAAGCATCATACACCATGATCAAGTGAGACTTACCCCTGAGATGCAAGGATGGTTCAATATACACAAATCAATAAATGTGATATAGCACATTAACAAAACAACAAAAATCATGATAATCCCAATAGATGCAGAAAAAGCAACTGACAAAATTCAACATCGTTTCATGATAAAAACATTCAATAAATTGGGTACAGAAGGAACATACCTCAACATAATAAAGGCCATATATGACACGTCCACAGCTTATATCATATTCAACAGTGAAAGTCTGAAAGCTTTTCCTTTAAGGTCAAGAACAAGAAAAGGGTGAACATTTTGACCACTCCTATTCAACATAATACTAGAAGTCCTAGCCAGAGCAATTAGGAAAGAAAAAGAAATAAAGGCATCCAAATCAGAAAGGAAGAAGTAAAATTGTCTGTTTGCTGATGACATGATTTTGTATACAGAAAATTCTAAAGACTCCATCAAAAAAGTGTGAGGCCTAATAAACAAGTTCCATAATGTTTCAGGATACAGGGACTTCCCTGGTGGCACAGTGGTTAAGAATCTGCCTGCCAATGCAGGGAACACGGGTTCAAGCCCTGGTCCAGGAAGATCGCACATGCTGCAGAGCAACTAAGCCCGTGTGCCACAACTACTGAGCCTGTGCTCTAGAGCCCATGAGCCACAGCTACTGAAGCCCGTGCACCTAGGACCCGTGCTCTGCAACAAGAGAAGCCACTGCAATGAGAAGCCTGTGCACCTCAACGAAGAGGAGCCCCTGCTCGCCACACTAGAGAAAGTGCACATGCAGCAACAAGCACCCAATGCAGCCAAAAATAAATAAATAAATAAATAAATAAATAAAGACGGTTTCAGGATACAAAATCGAACATACAGGGCTTCCCTGGTGGCGCAGTGGTTGTGAGTCCCCCTGACGGTGCAGGGGACACGGGTTTGTGCCCCGGTATGGGAAGATCCCACATGCCACAGAGTGGCTAGGCCCATGAGCCATGGCTGCTGAGCCTGCGCGTCCGGAGCCTGTGCTCCACAACGGGAGAGGCCACAACAGTGAGAGGCCCGCATACCACAAAAAAAAAAAAAAAAAAAAAAAAAAAAAAAATCGAACATACAAAAATCAGTTCTGTTTCTATACACCAACAATGAAATCAGTTTTATTTCTACACACAAACTATCTGAAAGAGAAATAAAGAAAAATCCATTTACAATAGTATCAAAAATAAAAACCTAGGAATAAAGTAAACAAGGAGGTGATAGATCTATACATTGAAAACCACAAAACACCGCTGAAAGAAATGGAAGGAGACACAAGTAAATGAAAAACAATGTTGTGGGTTTTTTTACGGAAATAAAAAGTTCCATCCTAAAACTCACTTGGAATCTCAACGTACCCTGAATAGCCAAAACTTGAACAAGAAGAACAAAGCTGGAAGTCTCAAACTTTCTCATTTCAAAAATTATTACAAAGCTATAGTAATCAAAACAGTGTGGTACTGGCATAAAGACAGACATACTAACCAATGGGACACAGTAGAGAGTCAGAAATAAACCCTTGCACATATGGTCAAATGATTTGACAAGGGTGCCAAGACCACTCAATGATAAAAGAACAGTCTTTCCAACAAATGGTATTGGAAAAACTGGGTATCTACCTGCAAAAGAATGAAATTGAACCCTTACCTTACACTGTAAGGGTAAAAAATTACCCTTATACAAAAATTAACTCAAAATGGATCAAAGACCTAAACATCTTGGAAGAAAACATAGGGGAAAAGCTTCATGAGATTGGATTTGGCAATTTCTTGGATATGACACCAAGAGCACAGGTAACAAAAGAAAAAAATGGATAAATTGGACTATATCCATATTTAAAACTTCCATGCTTCAAAGGACACAATCAACAGAGTAAAAAGGCAGCCTACAGAATGTAAGAAAATATTTGCAAGCCAAAGCAAATCACAGTCTCTTTGTGGGCAACCTTGAAACAAAAGTCACAGAGGAGCTCCTTTTTGAGCTTTTTCACCAGGCTGGGCCAGTAATAAAAGTGAAAATTCCAAAAGATAAGGATGGTAAAGCAAAGCAGTTTGCGTTTGTGAATTTCGAACATAAAGTATCTGTTCCTTATGCCATGAATCTACTTTATGGAATCAAGCTTTTTGGAAGGCCCATCAAAATTCAGATTAGATCAGGAAGCAACCATGCCTCACAGGAAGTCAGTTTGTCATATCCCCAGCATCGTGTTGGAAATTCAAACCCTACTTCCACATCTCCTAATAGGTATGAAGAGAGCTAAAATGACTCGATCAGCACAGATAATTCAAAGATCTTTCTCTTCTTCAGAAAATTTTCAGAGACAAGCAGTGATGAACAGTGTTTTGAGACAGATGTCACATGGAGGGAAATTTGGTTCTCCATATCTGGATCAATCAGGATTTTCCCCATCAGTTCAGTCATATAATCATACTTTTTTTTTTTTTTTTTGCGGTAGGCGGGCCTCTCACTGTTGTGGCCTCTCCCCTTGCAGAGCACAGGCTCCGGACGCGCAGGCTCAGCAGCCATGGCTCACGGGCCCAGCCGCTCTGCGGCATGTGGGATCTTCCCAGACCGGGGCACGAACCCGTGTCCCCTGCATCGGCAGGCGGACTCTCAACCACTGCGCCACCAGGGAAGCCCATATAATCATACTTTAAAAAAAATTTTTAAATTTATTTTTGTCTGCATTGGGTCTTCATTGCTATGCACGGGCTTTCTCTAGTTGTGGCGACTGGGGGCTACTCTTCCTTGTGGTGTACGTGCTTCTCATTGCAGTGGCTTCTCTTGTTGCAGAGCACAGGCTCTAGGCACACGGTTTTTAGTAGTTGTGGCACGAGGGCTCAGTAGTTGTGGCAGACGGGCTTAGTTGCTCTGTGGCATGTGGGATCTTCCCGGACCAGGGATTGAACCTGTGTCCCCTGTATTGGCAGGTGTATTCTTTTTTTTTTTTTTTTTTTTTTTTTTGGCGGTACGCGGGCCTCTCACTGTTGTGGCCTCTCCCGTTGCGGAGCACAGGCTCCGGACGCGCAGGCTCAGCGGCCATGGCTCACGGGCCCAGCCGCTCCGCGGCATGTGAGATCTTCCCAGACCGGGGCACAAACCCGTGTCCCCTGCATCGGCAGGTGGACTCTCAACCACTGCGCCACCAGGGAAGCCCGGCAGGTGTATTCTTAACCACTGCACCACCAGGGAAGTCCCCCACATAATCGTACTTTTAACCAGTCTTCAAGCTCCCAGTGGCGCCAAGATACACCATTATCACAGAGAAAAGTCAGAATTCTCATTCCTACATAGCGGATAGACATTATAGCCGTAAACAGTGTTACACCACGATCATGGGTCTGACCATCATTACAGAGGAAACAGATGATTTATTCTATGAAGATAGGAATCACGATGGCTGGAGCCATGACTATGATAACAGAAGAGACAGTGGTAGAGAAGGAAAATGGTGCTCATCTCGACACTAACAAGTGATAAAAGGATGTTTTCATAGGGTCATTCTAGGCCCTTCTTGTTAATTTGTCTGGGACTGTTTTCTTAAAAAAACTGTATAGAACAGCTTTACAAGTCACCACATTTCTTTATAAAAATTTTAAAGCCTAACAGCAGTCCAATACAGAAACGAAAAGAATTGTGGTTCTAGTTTTATTACATTAATAACCTTTCACCTCAGGGTTTTAAGAGGAGGAAAGGGTTTTATGCAAACGAAGGTGCCACAATTCCTAATCACTTTAGACAATTGAGGAAGGGATGTATTATATGGATTAGTTGTATTATGGAGCAAATATTTTAATTATCTGTTATCTTTTTGTACTGAAAGAAGTTTCTTGTTAGTGAATCAGATTTTTGGTGTATATAATAGAAAACATTCAAGTTGATAGTCTGAAATGACTCAGTATTTTGTTAATAAATGAGAAAATGTAACTTCAGTGATTCATTTTCCTAACATTTCAGAAAGCTTTTTGGTAAAGTTTCGGGATAAATCATATTATTTAACTTCTTAGAGAACTTAAGTGTAAGTTCTGTGATATAATCTTGAATTTTACTGTAACTGAGCATACAAGTATACATCTACATGTGCTATTTCATTATAAAATTTTAGAATTTGCTCATTAAATTATGTTTGATGTATGACTGAAGCCACTCAGGAAGTTAAATATCTCTAAATGTATTTTTTTACAGTAAAAATACAGTGTTAATGTAAATCCCCTTATTCTGGAAGAATAAAAATGTAAATGCATCGTCAGATAAAATGGTAAAATGTTTTACTGAAAGTATACTTTTTTGGGAAAAAAAAAAGGTTCACAAAACCTTTAAGTGCTGCCTCTATCACTCAAACTTCTAAAATTTTAACATTTTCAAAGTGCCCAAGACAAGTGCACAAGGACACATTTTATTGTTGGAATTGTATAGGTTGCTTTTTGTTTTTATTTGAACATTTGAGAATTTAGTCTTAAACACTTTCTGATTTAAAAATTTTAAAACCTTGTTTAACAAAACTTTTATGTATCAAGATACTGTTTCCGGGACTTCCCTGGTGGCACAGTGATTAAGAATCTACCTGCCAATGCAGGGGACACGGGTTTGAGCCCTGGTGCAGGAAGATCCCACATGCCCCAGAGCAACTAAGCCCATCTGCCACAACTACTGAGCCTGTGCTCTACAGCCCACGAGCCACAACTACTAAGCCCATGTGCCACAACTACTGAAGCCCACACGCCTAGAGCCCATGCTCCACAACAAGAGAAGCCACTGCAATGAGAAGCCTGCGCACCGCAACTAGAGAAAGCCCGCGTGCAACAACAGACCCAACGCAGACAAAAATAAAAATTAATTAATTAGTTAATTTTAAAAAACAGATGCTGTTTCCTTTTCATTGTAGAACTTGTTTATAAAAATTCATTCCTAGAAAAAACCAAAGAAAAAAGAAAACAAAAATTCATTCCTAGGGACTTCCTTGGTGGCATAGTAGTTAAGAATCCGCCTGCCAATGCAGTGGACATGGGTTCAAGCCCTGGTCCAGGAAGATCCCAGATGCCGCAGAGCAACTAAGCCCGTGCACCACAACAACTGAGCCTGCACCCTAGAGCCCACGAGGTACAACTACTGAGCTTACGTGCCACAACTACTGAAGCCTGTGTGCCTAGAGCCTGTGCTCTGCAATAAGACAAGCCACCTCAATGAGAAGCCCACACACCGCAACCAAGAGTAGCCCCTGCTTGCCACAACTAGAGAATGCCCGCACGCAGCAACGAAGACCCAAAGCAGCCAAAAATAAATAAATAAATAATTTTTTAAAAGATTAAAAAAAATTTATTCCTTGAAAAAAAAAATACTTGCAAATCGTATAGCTGATAAGGAGTTAATAGCCAAAATATATAAAGAACTCTACAACTCAGTAACTAGAAACAAACAATCCCATTTTAAAAAATGGGCAAAGGACTTAAATTTTTTCCAAAGAAAATATACAAATGGCCAATAAGCACATGAAAAGATGCTCAACATCACTAATCATTAGACAAATGCAAATCAAAACCATAATGAAATACCCAGTCACACCCATTAGGATGGCTACCATCAAAAAAAAAACAGAAAATAAGTGTTGGCAAGGATTTGGAGAAATCAGAACTTGTGCACTGCCTGGTGGGAATGTAAAATGGTACAGCTGCTAAGGAAAACAATGTGGTAATTCCTCAAAACATTAAAAATAGAATTACCATATGATCCAGCAATTCCACTTCTGGGAATATACCCAAAAGAATTGAAAGCAGAGTCTGAAGAGATATTTATACACCCATGTTCATAGCAACATTATTCGCAACAGCCAAAAGATGGAAGCAACTCAAGTATCTCTCACAGATGAATGGATAAACAAAATGTGGTATATACATTCAATGTGGGAATTCCCTGGCAGTCCAGTGGTTAAGACTCAGGCTCTCACTGCCGTGGACCCGGGTTCAATCCCTCGTTGGGGAACTAAGATCCCATAAGACATGTGGTGCGGCCCCCCCAAAAAAAAAAGTAAATACATTCAATGTAATATTATTCAGCCTTAAAAAGCAAGGAAATTCTGGGGCTTCCCTGGTGGTGCAGTGGTTAAGAATCCGCCTGCCAGGGCTTCCCTGGTGGCGCAGTGGCTGACAGTCCGCCTGCCGATGCAGGGGACGCGGGTTCGTGCCCCGGTCTGGGAGGATCCCACATGCCGCGGAGCAGCTGGGCCCGTGAGCCATGGCCGCTGAGCCTGTGCATCCGGAGCCTGTGCTCCGCAACGGAAGAGGCCACAACAGTGAGAGGCCCGCGTAACGCTAAAAAAAAAAAAAAAAAAAAAAAAAGAATCCGCCTGCCAATGTAGGGGACACGGGTTCGAGCCCTGGTCTGGGAAGATCCCACATGCTGCGGAGCAACTAAGCCTGTGTGCCACAACAACTGAGCCTGCGCTCTAGAGCCCACAAGCCACAACTAGTGAGCCCATGTGCCACAACTACTGAAGTCCACAAACCTAGAGCCCGCGCTCCACAACAAGAGAAGCCACTGCAATGAGAAGCCCCTGCACCGCAAGAAAGAGTAGCCTCCGCTCACCGCAACTAGAGAAAGTCCATGCACAGCAACGAAGATCCAATGCAGCCAAAAATAAATAAATAAAATAATAATTAAAGGGAAAAAAAGCAAGGAAATTCTGACATGTTACAACATGGATGAACCTTGAGGACATTATGCTAAGTGATATAAGCCAATCACAAAAAGACAAATACTGTATGATTACACTTATATGAGGTACTTAGAGAATTCATAAAAACAGAACATAGAATAGTGGTTGCCAAAAGCTGCGGGGAGGGGAGAATGGGAAGTTGTTTAATGGTGTAGATTTTCAGTTTCACAAGATGAAAAGAGTTCTACTAGAGATTGGCTGTACAATGTAAACGTACTTAACACTATTATACTGTATACTTAAAAGTGGATAAGATGGTAAATTTTATGTTATGTATATTTTACAATTAAAAATCAAATACTAATGAGCTTCCCTGGTGGCGCAGTGGTTGAGAATCTGCCTGCCAATGCAGGGGACACGGGTTCGATCCCCGGTCCGGGAAGATCTCACATGACATGGCGCAACTAAGCCCATGCGCCACAACTACGGAGCCTGCGCTCTAGAGCCCGGGAGCCACAACTACTGAGCCTGCATGCTGCAACTACTGAAGCCCGCGTGCCTAGAGCCTGTGCTCTGCAACAAGAGAAGCCATCACAATGAGAAGCCCATGCACTGCAACAAAGACCCAAAGCAGCCAAAAATAAATAAATAAAATAAATTTATTTAAAACAAAAAAACCAAATACTAAGAAAAAGAGAGTAGGATGTAATGAAGTAGAGATTCTATAGGTAGGAACTACTTTTTCAAGAAGGTGGATTATAAAAGGGATCAGAAAAATGGGACAGTAAGTGGCAGGAGACATGGGATCAAGCAGGGCTTCTATCTTCCATTAGATACGGGTGGTATTTCAAGCTACGAGACTAGATAAAATTATGAAGGAAGAAGTGTAGATAGAAAAGAAACAAGGACTGAGTCCTGGGGATCTCCAAGGTTTAGAGATCAGGAAAATTGGGAGGAACCAGCAAAGGAGCCTGAAGAGGAAAGGCCACAGATACTAGAGGAACAGGAGGGTATGGTGGTCTGCAAACCAAATGAAGAAAGTGTTCCAAGGAATTGTGTGATCAAACGTGTCAAGTGTTGACAATAGATTAAAAGTAAGATGAGGGCTACGAACTGACCACTGAAGAACATGAAAGTCACTGCAGACCTTCATAAGAGCAGTTTTGGTGGAGTGGTGGGAGTAAAAGCCTAACTGGATTAGGTTTAGGAAAAAATGAGAGGTATGACACTATCAACAAGTAGAGAGGATGTGAGTCTACAGTAAATTTTACACTGTTGATGGAAACAAATGTGGTATACTTAGAAAGCAATTTAGCATTATCTCTTTTTAAATTAATTAATTTTTTTGGCCATGCTGTGCAGCATGCAGGATCTCAGTTCCCAACCAGGGATCCAACCCGTGCCCCCTAAAGTGGAAGTGCAGAGTCCTAACCACCGGTCCGCCAGGGAATTCCCTAGCATTATCTCTTAAAGGTGAATATTCAGATACCTATACTGCACAATACCACTCCTAGGTATAAACCCACAAGAAATTCTTATACAAATGTACCACATAAATGATAATATTCTGAGCATCAATGTTAGGAATAGCAAAAACAAACAAGCCTGGATTAATCCAAAAGCTCAATGGCAGGAGAATGGATAAATTATGGTATACTCACAAAATGAAATATTATACAACATGAAAAAATGAATAAAACAGCTATATACAACATGAATTAATCATGAAGATGTAATACTGAATGGAAACAAACAGAAGACTGTATTGCAATAAGACAATATAGTAGTGGCTGAGAGCATAGACTAGGAGCCAAACTATCTGGGTTCAAATCCCAGCTGGGCCATTCACTAGCAACGTGATTATTAAACTCTCTGTAGTTCATTTTCTTCTCATCTGTGAAACAGGGAAAATAATAATGAAATTGTCATAAGGATTAAATGATATAATATATATAATTATACATAAAGTGCTTAGAACAATGTAAACAAGCAAATTAAACATGACTTTAAACTATGTTTTAAAAAACAATAGAATAATAAATATAAAATTTAAAAGAGTGGTTACCTCTAGAAGGGAGGGAGGGAGGGGATGGGATGGGGAGAAACTCCTAAATATATGCAATTTACAGGCAGTGATTCTAGTTTTTGAGTTGGAAGACGGGTTTACAGGTGTTTCTCTTATGCTTTAGAGTTACATGTAACCTTTTGTATTATCAAATAATATATTAAAGATAATAAAAGAAAAAGTAATGGAAGGAAATAAGTTGGAGACAGCAAGTATACAACTCTTGAATAAAAAACACTTTCAGATAGTTTATATAAAGGGAAGAAGAGAAATGGGGCAGCAGGTGGAGGAAGAAATGGCATCAAGAAAAAGGGGTTTTTTTGATAAAAGAAATAACAGTCTATTTACATACTGATATATGATTATAAATATTAACAAATATTACCAATCCTCAAAAATAACCCAATAAATTATATCAGTACTTTAAGATGAAGAACTCAAGGTCAGAGAGCCTAAGAAACTTGGAACTAGGTCACACATCTAATAAGTGACAAAAGCCATATTTAAATTCAGATCTAACTCCAAATTTCACAACTTTATTTTATTTTAAAATTTTTATTAGAGTCTAGTTGATTTACAATGTTGTGTTAGTTTCAGGTGTACAGCAAAGTGAATCAGTTATACATATACATATATCCACTCTTTTTTAGATTGTTTTCCCATACAGGTCATTACACAGTATCGAGTAGAGTTCCCTGTGCTATTCAGTAGGTCCTTATTAGTAATCTATTTTATATACAGTGGTGTGTATATGTCAATCCCAATCTTCCAGTTTATCCCTCCCTCCCACCTGCTTCGAAATTTCACAATTTGTAAAGAACAAAATGCTGCTTTCCTTTTCTTAATCTTAATTTAATGCCTAACATTAGTTTAATTACATTTATTAGGATATATATTTTAAGTATCTACTAGATAGGCTTAAGATGCTGTATCAGGTGTTTCAGAGGATAATAAACTGAACAACACTGTCTTTACCTTTACAGAGTTTACACTACAGCAATGAAGATAAGACAATCACCTAAATGACTCCAATACAATGCAAAATTATATAAATACCACATATGAAGTACAAAATATTATGGAGGCTAAGAAAAAAAGTCCCCTTTGGGGTTAGGAGGTAGAGGGATTAGGAGAAGCTTTATAGAAGAGGTAACATTTCAGCTGAACTTCTAAAACGTAGTTAGGGTTTTGAAAGACAGTTTTGACTGTGAGCTCTTGAATGGCCACCATCATGCCTTAGTCCCAGGTCCTAGCATTCTGGAGCTATTTAACGAATGTGGGTAGAGTGAACAAATGAACAGAAAGGCCATTCCAAATGGAAGCAACAACAACAACAAAAGGATCAGAGGCTGAATACTACATGAGGCACAATGACAAAAGAATCAGAGAGTAGGAGGGATATGAATATGAACATATATATTTGGAAAGTAAGTATCAAGTTACTCATCATGATTCTTTTTACATTTTGGTCCCCATATCTCCCATCTTTAAGAAAATTCTCTCAACACTACCACCATCCTCTTCCAGGCTTTATCTCATTTCTCTGCTCCCCATCTTTTTAAAATAACAACTTTATGAGATATAATTTATATACCATGTAATTAACCCATTTAAAGTATAATTCCAATGGTATTTGGATCACAAAGTTGTGCAACTATCACCATAGTCAATTTTAGAACATTTTCATGACCCCAGAAAGAAACCCAATACCCATTACCAGTCACTCCTCTTTTCCCCCCTAACCATCTCCTACTCCATCCCTAGGCAACTACTAATCTGCTTTCTGTCTCTCTGGATTTGCCTATTCTGGATATTTCATATAAATGTAAGCATCAAATACAGTTGACCCTTGACCAACACAGGTTTGAACTGCACAGGTCCACTTATATGTGCATTTTCTTCAATAGTAAATACTACAGTACAGCACGACCTGCTGTTGGTTGAATCCTAGGATGCAGAACCATGGATATAGAGGAGTCACGTATATATGGATGATCGACTACAGCTTACACATTGATTTTCCCAAGCCCCGCACTGTTCAAGGGTCAAATGTATGTGTTCTTTTGTGAGTGGCTTCTTTCACTAACATAATGTTTTCAAGGTTCATCCATTTTGTAGCATGTATCAGTACTCTATTATTATTATTTTTTTTTTGGCTGTGTTGTGTCTTTGTTGCTGAGCGAGCTTTCTCTAGTTGCGGCAAGCAAGGGCTACTCTTCGTTGCTGTGCACAGGCTTCTCATTGCAGTGGCTTCTCCTGTTGCAGAGCACAGGCTCTAGGCACACAGGCTTCAGTAGTTGTGGCACGCGGGCTCAGTAGTTGTGGCTCGCGGGCTCTAGAGCGCAGGCTCAGTAGTTGTAGTGCACAGGCTTAGTTGCTCCGCAGCATGTGGGATCTTCTCGAACCCGTGTCCCCTGCATTGGCAGGTGGATTCTTAACCACTGTGCCACCAGGGAAGTCCCTCTATTACTTTTTATCACTGAATAAAATTCCAAAATTCCATTGTATGGGTATATATAATATTTTATTTATCCTTTCATCAGTTGATGGATATTTGGGTTGTTTCCACCTTTGGGCTATTATGAATAATGCTGCTATGAACAATGATGTACAGGTTTTTGTGTGGACGTGTTTTAATTTCTCTTGGGTATATACCTAGGAGTGTGTTTAACCTTTTAAGGAACTGCCAAACTGTTTTTCAAAGCAGCTGCACCGTTTTATATTCCCATCAGCAGTGTATAAGGGTCCAATTACACCACACATTATTATCTGTGTTTTTGATTACAGCCATCCTTGTGGGTGTGAAGTGGTATCTCACTGTGGTTTTGATTCCTTGATGGCTAATGATGCTGAACATCTTTTCATGGCTATTTGTAGATCTTCTCTGGAGAAATATCTATTCAGACTTTTTGACCATTTTTTAAATTGGGTTCTGCTCTTCATCTTAATCAAAGTTCTTAAAAGATTAGTCTATATATACCATCTATACTTCCTTACCTTCTTTCACTCAACAACCCACTCCAACACTGCTTTTGCTCCCCCGCTCTGAAATTGCATGTCAAAGTCACCAACCACCTCTACACTGACAAAATCAATGACTATTCATCAGCCTTCATCTTCCAGGATTAACTCTATGGTTTGCACATCTGCATTTTAATTCCAGCTGACTTTTTTTTTTTTTTTGGCCGCACCGCGTGGAACGTGGGATCTTAGTACCCCTATCAAGGATAGAACCCACGTCCCCTGCATTGGAAGCACAGAGTCTTAACTGCTGGACCACCAGGGAAGTCCCTGACTTCCTATTCTAATCTATATTTTATTTTCTCCTGTTCTTTTCTATATTTTTCTGTTTTATTATACAGCATATTTTCTTATGGGATGAGAAATGTAAACCAACAACCAAAGGTTATATCCAGAGAACTGCAGGTAACACAACTGGCTACAGCAGAGTCAATGTGATGAAATCATGTAGGGGAGGTGGGGAAGATAAGGAAAGGCTGGATAAACAGTGGGTATTGGGCTAAGGATTTGGACTTTGTTTAGCAGGTAGCCATTAGCCATTAAAGGTTTGTATATAAGAAATGCTCAGCACTAAACTGCTGGAATGTTGGAAGATTATTCTGGTAGCAGGTATAAAATTACTTGGGGTCAAGGGGTAGGGAGTGGAGAAATAGGAGACAAGGAGATCATGCGGAATGTTTATTGCTGTGGTAATGAGGGCATAAATTAGTGTAGTAGAGCTAAAAAAAAAAGGAGGAATCAATGGAAAGACATTACTACTAAACTTTAACCAACTAAGTTAACTTTATTACTGATAACAGAACTATTAGCTGCCCCCAGTCAAGAGATGTTAGACTTTAAAAGTTCTACTAAATTTGATCTGATGGAAACGAGATGAAAATGTAGTAAACACAAAAAATTCTCTCTCCCTGTTAGAAGTATAAACAATTCTACTATTGCTTCCTACTTTCTTCTCTCCTGAGTAAACTCTTCAATTTCAGGTAACTCAAACTTCTTAAAGAGTCAAAGTCTGGCAGTGCCTACCAGTCAGTTCTACTCTCATCATTGCCTCCACTCCCCACAACTCCCAGCCCCAATAGGGTCTTCAATATGTTAAAATCAAGAAGAAATAGAAATTTATGCAAAATAGGTTGGGGAAGGCAAATTATCCCAAGTTAAACATAGTCCCTTTTCTTTTTTTTTCCAAAGGGAATGGTTGCTGATGCTCTGAGGAGTTAACTTATAATAACACATGCCAGGAAGATGATGTCAGGGAAGGCGTGGTTAGGTTCTTTACAAGTCTGAAATTCCTTTAGTCCCAAACACTTCCTCTTTCAATCTCACCTATACTCAAATCTCTCTACTGAGGCAACTCTTTCAAAAGCTGAAGGAAGTGTTGAGACCCTAGAACTCTGATCCTTTTTTTTTTAAGAACAAAGAATAATCGAAGGCCATTAAAATAGATGTTTTTTTCATGTACCATAATTTTGCAGAATCTCTCTTTGAAATCCACATTTTCCCCCTTCTGTGACTATTTTAATTCCAAAGAAAGGAAAGGATATTCAACACTACATCCTGAGAAAGAATGTGCCTTTATCAGGCATTATATATTTGCTGATTGTATGCCTATATTTACAACAGCCAAAAAAGAATAAGAAAACTATAATTGTCCTGGGCTCCTCAGTTAACAACTTCCCTGATAAAGTATACAAATATGTTTCAAAATAAAACAATCCTACTTTTCTTTCTTGCCACATCGCAGGGCCTGCAGGATCTTAGTTCCCTGACCAGGAATTGAATCCCTGGCCATGGCAGTGAAAGCGCCAAGTCCTAACCACTGGACTGCCAGGGAAGTCCCCAGACAATCCTACTTTTTAAAGACAAGTAGGACTTCTCTGGTGGCGCAATGGTTAAGAATCTGTCTGTCAATGCAGGGGACACGGGTTCAAGCCTTGGTCCTGGAAGAGCCCACATGCCGCGGAGCAACTAAACCCGTGTGTCACAACTACTGAGCCCACGTGCCACAACTATTTAAGCCCGCGGGCCTAGAGCCCGTGCTCCACAACAAGAAAAGCCACCGCAATGAGAAGCCCACGCACCGCAAGGAAGAGTAGCCCCCGCTCGCCTCAACTAGAGAAAGCCCATGCGCAACGAAGACCCAGTGCAGACAAAAATAAATAAATAAATAAATAAATAATAAAGACAAGTAAATAAAACTAATAAAGTCACAACAGTAATGTACAAATGTCTTTTCAAACTGAGCTCACTGGAAATTATTTTTATTCCACCAACCAGAAGTGATGACTACAGTAAATTATGATGTAGAAATGTTCCTTAAAGAAGGCAGATCTCTGCAAATCTATTATTTCCAGATTTTGGTATAACAAAATGATGGACAATAAAAGCACATATTTATGCGTACTTTTTCAGAAGTTTAGAATTTTGTTTTTTATTTCAGTTTTTTAAATGTTCCAGACAGGTCTAAGAACTTTTTTACATAGACTCGTCCTACTTGAGAAACTGAGCAAATAAGCCAATGTCAAAATTAAAACTTTACTTTGTCATAGAAAAAAGTCTGGTAGAATAGATAGAGCAAACTGCTACTAGTTATTTCCTTTAAGGAGTGGGATTTAGGTAAGGAACTTCAGGACATGAAGGGAAGACTTGACTTTTTATTTTATATGCCTCTTTATGCTTAAATTTTAAAAATAGACATGTCTTACATTTATTACTAAAAACTAATAAGTTATTTTAAAAATTTAACTTTCAGTATAAAAATGGACAAATTACATGAGCAGATTCACTCAAAACATTCTTCCCCAAAAATGAACACATTAGGCCATACATATAAACGAAAAGACAAAGAGCAGTGTAGTAATCAATTAGTTTAAATATACCCAACACCCACAAACCTATATATACACACAAGGAGTCATCGATATAGTCACAAAGTGATGTCATCATAACAGTGACCTGTAAGAACCCAAAGAATACTTGACAAATACACTAGTAAGTATGTATCTACCTTTACCCCAGGTTTCCTAATGTGTTTCTCAAATCTTACAAGTTATCAGAAAGAGATATGAGATTTGAATCCCAGTCCGCAATCATACCTCTTGTCCCCTACACTATCCTAGATTTAGAAGCTGGTTAAATGTTTCCTATACAACAAGCGGGAAAGGGAGTGGAGAGCTAAGAAAAGAGAATATTTTAGATAGCATCAAATACATGAAGCTGCTAATAGGGAAAAAAACAATTTCTGGAATTCATTTTGCTGTATTTTAATGGGTAACCTGAGAGACTTGGAGGGAAAAAATAGGAAGGAGATTTCACACAGTACTATACAAGATATGAAAAGAATAAAGACAGATTAGATATCTATCAAAATCATATTGATTTATGTGTGTGTGTGTGTATACATATAAAATTGATAACAAATATGAACCCATATTTCTTAAGGATGTAACAGAATGAATACCACATAAACTAACACCCATAAACTAACACCCATAAACTAACACTAGGTGTTTTGGGTCTAAACATTTACCAGTGCCTTGATCAGATACTTTGTTCACCTATAACAGTCTCCTTAGGTGTATAAGAAAGCATCAGGAATTCTTACCCACTGCCCAACAATCCATCAAATGAGCAAAAGATCCTTAAATGTCTAAGGCACCTTTTTTCTTCAAAGAACAGCTATAAAATCAAGAGATGGGGTAAATGGTCTTTCTGCTACAGCATACAGTTCCTCCTAATCAGCACGGTGTGCACTGAAATGCCAAGAAACTGCCCAAGATATTCCCTGGCAATTGTGGGGATGACTGTACACCTCTCCCCAGACTGCCCCTGTACCCAAGCATAGACTCCAGAGATCTCTGCTGAGCCTGGCTATCTGCAGAGCAGGAAGGCCCAGCTCAGCAGCAGACCCCAAAGAATCACAGAACTTTCTGCCTTAATTCCCAAGGTACGTCTTCTCTTAAAACTCCTTCCCTACAGGCTGGGTGGGGTAGGGTCTCTATCTAAGCTAGAAGAGTAGACTCAGTCCTCAGATGAAGCTGTTATGATTTCCCTGACTGTATTCAGCTACCTGATAATGCTGGAGGAATGGTAGGAAGGAAGGTGGGCTGGGGGGAGAATGCAAACAGTTAATCAAAATGATAAAATAACCTTGGAGGTGGTAGGCTGGGGGCCAGGGTTTGAGGTGACATATTTTCCCTGTGAAAATTGGATACATCAGCAGGAAGTCAAACTAACTTCTTTTCACAAAGATACAAACTTGCAAAGCTTAATTTGTTTTTAATTCCACTGCCTTCAGGCCTCACATAAGGGACTATAAATTCCTGAAACTTCAGAACCAGGTGAGAAAAGATGCCAAAAAAAGTGATGGAAAAAGAGAGGCGCTGAGAGGAGAGGAATCCCGTTCCCCTCTTAAGGAGAATGTTAAAGCCAAGGGCACTCCCGATCCCCAGAAAAGGAAGTAGCTGGATTCCAAAAAAGCACTTTTCCCTACCTTCTTGTTGTTCTTGTTATAGCCAAAAGTCGAAATCCCAGGCCTGGAAGTCACTGATAGCAGCATTTTCTCTTTAATGTTAGGAAGCTAAGAGACAGAAGAGGGGAAGAAGGAGAGGGAAAGGGAGAGGAAAGAGAGGGAGAGGGAGGGAAGGAGGGAGGGAGGAAGAGAAGGGAGAGGGAGAAAGGAGGGGGAGGAGAAAGGGGGAGAGAAGGAGGGGGGGAGTAAAGAATGAGCTAGGGCTGCTTGTTTACGTCACTGATAGAACTTAACCCCGAGTCTGAGTGAGGCTCTTCCACTGGGTCCTAATGCCCAAGATATTTTTTTGGTTTTTTGGTTTTTTGTTTTCCCCCACAGGCTTAGCAGTTAAAGCAAAAGAAAAGTTCTTAGGTCTACCCCTTTCAACTCCATCACCTTTCCTATATGAACAAGTTCAGATTCCCATGAAAAAATGAGGATATTTTCTCCTTAGATCTCAGGTATAAGAAGATTCCAATCTTGATTTTAAAGGGGCCACTGGGACACTGCTTTGGAGAACATGTGAAGAAAATCACAGTACTGAAAAAGAATATGTGAGGTGAGCTCAGGACTTACCCCCCACTTTATATTTATAGCGACCTTAACACACAAAGAAAGAACAAACAGAAGAGCTCACCAAAGAGCAGAGACAAGCAAAACAGAGGATGGGAAATAACTAGTTTCAGGCCTTTGGATAGTTTTACTCCTCTTGGGTTATGCTGATGGGCTAATGCCTCTTAATCCTTTTCAGATTCTCCCAGGTATGACTTAATACTTGAGAAGGAATTTTCAAACTGGACTATGTCATGAAACTCGGTGCCTAGTGCTTTCTTTTTTCTTTCCCCCAGCTTTATTGAGATATAATTGCCTAGTGATTTCTTCAATTGTAAGCTCTCTTATTTGAATCTTTATCCCACTATTTCCTAGTCTTCAAGGTCTATGAAGCTGAACAATTAGTTACTCACCCAACCTGAAATTTATGCCCAAGCTGAAGTTCACAGAGTTGGGATGTCTGCTTCAAGCTGTCTGTGAACTGTAGAAAAAAATAAATAAATAACTATTTTAAAAACATATGCTTCACAGAGAAGAAAAATACAAAGTTCTTAAGAAAGAAGAACATTAATTTAGAGTCAAGAATTGAACACAGTTGCAACACTCACCTCTAATACTTTCAAAGGAATGTCCTGTAGAAGGTACCTTAACAATAAAAGAAACTTGTTGGAAAACAAAAATTTAAGAATGATACCCAGTAATTTACCAATCTAGTCCAAGTAGAACAGGGATATAGAATGAAAGCCTTCAAATCACTTCTTAAGGCCCCCTCACAGCCATAGTGGATATTCTAAGTAATAAACTAACCCTGTCTGCTTTGCCACAAAAAACATTAAGCCCAAACCATCCCTTAAATGAAGTCCCAGTCTCTATTCTAGTTTTCCTGTCACCTTTTTGCTATAATAATGGGACAGACAGTACCAACAGTCTGCAGAGTAAATACACACATACCATACCCCCAATCTCTAACTTTCATTTCCAATAGGACAGGAAGTTCCTGCTCAGCTCAAGGGACACAGGAAGGGTGGGAACAGCCTCAATGTGGGAACTGCAACTGAGATTGGAAGCACAGCAGCCAAATGCAGTCAATAAATCAATAAAGGCATCTCTCAGTGATACCATATTTTTTTAAAGTCCCTTTTCTGCCCTCAGAGATGCTCATTCATGATATGCCAAGTTATCACTGCCATTTAGGTCCTTGGTTGATGTCTTCTCCCTTAGCCTAACAATGTGGTAAAAACCCTTCATTTTTAAGGCCTGATTTATAATGGGATTTATAATAGCAGTCAACCTAATTTAATTTTTTAAAACTTCTAATATTCTCAACGTGTTGTGTTCTCTTACTGCATTCCTTAATGCTCAATGATATCTTAGAATTTAAGATAGTTAAAACTGTAAGTTTTAGAGAGAAGCAGACATGAGTTCAAATCCTGACACCACTGTTAGTTACTGTTTATGTAATTTTAGGCCAAGTTACTTCTCTAATTTACTCATTTCCAAAATGGAGATAATACCTACTTCATTTGCCTTTGGAATCAAATCGAAGTTCTGGTTCAGTCCTGTCACTCACAAGCTGAGTGACACTGGGAGAATTACCTCACGTCTGAACCTTACTTCTCTCATCTGTAAAATATAGTAAATAAATAGTCTCTGCTTCCTAAATTGTAGTGAACTGAAATAAGGCAATATATATAAAGCCCTTAGGCAGGTATCTGGCACTTGGCACACACTCAACAGATGTTAGCTCCAGTTTGATTAATTACCCTACTGTCTCCCAGTGTATCCCTCTGGGTACTGTATAACCCAGATTTTATGATCTGAAGTGAACATTTCCCAAAACCAGTATCTTAGTTACATTCAAAAGATCATACTAGGACTAGGCAGGCTAAACTATGTAAGTGGAAATACTGAATAAGAAATTTCAGGAATCACCCAATCCAATTTCACTTCTCTGCCTTCTACAAGCAAACAATCCGATTATTTGGAAATTCTTTTCATAACTCCCAATCTCTTGGAAATTGGTGGATCGTCTCTTATCTCTAGGAATAAAAGGAAACAAAATAGTACAGAATCAAAGTACACTAGACAAGACATCCCAGCTCCCATTTCTCTAGAGTCCTACTACTCTAAGAAACTGAAATAGATATAGAAAAAAGGAGGATCTTCATGTATCCTGAAATTTAACACCATTTTGCCATTCTAAAAGTAGGAAGTATCAGAAGGGAGATAAAGAAGGATCCAATTAAATAAATTCTATTTTATAAATTCTATATAAATAAATTTCATATGTATTTACTAATACAAAAACCTGTATGTTTATACTCTGATTATAAGTTTAGGGTCATAAAAGTAAAATGACCCAGATTGGTGAACTGATGCCAAAGGTCAATTATGTCAAAGAGCACCAACAGGACTGGAAACTACACCCTTTACTCTGGTAAGTATATTTTTAAAGGAGGCTATGGAATCTTGTGGAAGTGACAGAGAAGGTAATGAAGTTCTGTGGTTATATTCAGTAAGTATATGAGAAGAGGAAGAATCCTATTTCTTCCAGTGTGTTTACTTTGATCACCACCCCCCATCTGCTTTGCCCATTATATTGCTTACATTTTTCCAGATTTAGTCAATGCCTCTCAAATTCTTGGTTCTCTTGAGCCCAGCACCCAAAAGTTGTTTTGAGGGGACAAAGTAAAATAAGTTATTTGGAACATCTCTTGGATGGAGACATTTATACCTCAGATTCAATATAGACTGGTTTGTGATTTCTCCAGAAAAACTGTAACAGGGAAGAACAAATCTGACTACATATTGGACCTGTTTCTTTTACTTTAACCTTTGTATTCTATTGCTTTTGCTACAAGAATGTTGCCTATAGCCTGAAATATACAGGATAGCCCATTCTCAAGGCTCTGACATTTAAAGGTATAAAACTTTTCCATTCCTACAGAGATAAAAAGTTGCAGAACAGAGAATAACATTTGTCATGTTGGAGGTTTACAGGAACAATATGACCTGACCTACGTGGACAGATGCAAGAACAAAGGATTCTGACATGAAGAAGTTTGCAGCAACCAACTACAACCCCTCCCCTTTTAGTAAAAAAGAAGCCTAAATTCTAACTTGGGTAAGATGGATCTTTAGGACACTAGTCCACCACTTCTCGGTCTGCTGGCTTTCTGAATAAAGTCACTATTCCTTGCCCCAACAACTTGTCTCTCAGTTTACTGGCCTGTCCTTCGGCAAGCAGCACAAGCTTGGACTCAGTAACAAAACAACACTTTTAAGTATGTGTCTCAGGTACAGAGCAGTTGGGGTCAGATCAACCCTAACTTGTATGTTTAAAGATGACTGCATGCAACTATTGGGCCCTCCACATCAGAGTGGAGAACTCAAGGAATGTATTACCTGCAGATATGCCAGACCCTAGCTGTAGGACTAGAGCCAGGCTGATGTAGCACATGTGTCTGCCAGCAGTGAGACAGGGCCAAGTTTGTTAGTGGAGCTCTGAATATGGTTCAGAGACCTGAATAAGTATATTAGGGCCAAGGTTTTTTTTTTCCCCAGCTATTCATATTCTCTGTGGGGACTTCCCTGGCAGTCCAGTGGTTGAGACTCCATGCTTCCACTGCAGGGCGTGTGGGTTTGATCCCTGGTCAGGGAAGAAAGATCGTGGCCAAAAAATATATATATATATATATATATTTCAAATAAATATATAATATAAATTTATATTTATATAAATATATGGTATTTTATATATATATATATATATATATATATATATATATATATGTATTCTCTGTGGATTATCTTTCCTCCCACTGATTAACTTTTGTGTCCAAAAGTCTAGGTCATGAAAAAAGACCAAAAAGTTCAATTTATTTAATGGTAAAGAGATGAGGTAATGCCTTAAGAAGAAGTGGGAAAAAAAAAAAAGTTTAACACATCAGCTTCCTTAAGTAGGAAAATTTAAGGATCTGAATCAAACAACTAGAAAAGCTTAGCCCTGTCCCCTTCGAATGTAGGATGGAATGACAAAATTGGTCTAAAACTAGATATTGGGAAAGTTTGGCCTCTCAACTCCTTGACTTAACTCATTGGAAAACAGGGGAAAAGACAGGCAACTCTGAAGAATTATTTATCTCATACCCTGGATATCAGTGCTAATAGTATATTCTCCTCTTCTATAACAACAGATATTTCTGGCCAAAACTTACTACAGAGAATATCCTAACAAAATTTTCAAGTAGACTTTTCCTTTGCCAGACACTAAAGAAATACAGGAATCAAATCTTCTAGAATCACTGGACCAGAAAATTAGTATAATGTAGAAAGAAAAGACTAGACTGGATTCTATGCAAACCCAGAATGGACTGCATTGATGGGTAATATTATAGTCTCCAAATATATGTTTCCTTTACACTTGAGACATTAATTTTGTTTGGCTTCAGCTATCCCTAAAATAAGTAGCTCCGATGATCCCCATAAGGGTCCACAACTGAATTGAATAATTAGAACCAAATGAAATGGCTGCTTATGTAGGTTAAATATAAATTTTTTCAAATAGTCAAATATTGGTAATTTCATATGGTTAAATTTAATACTGCAAGAAGGGTGAGACTGGGGAGATGATAATGAGTCAGAATACTGATGAATTGGATAGTTCCTTTCCTTTGTCCTCTCTCATTTTCAGACTGAAAAAACAAAAACCCCAGGAAGGTAAACTCACTTGCATAAGGTCATAGGGGTCAAATATCTGACACCAGAATCCAGACTTTGTCTCAATTCAACATTGTTCCCATACCAATCTGATTTGACTGTAAAATTTAGAATTCTGATATATATATCTTTTGGGGTCAGAAATAATAAAGAAATAATCCTAGGATTTCAGAGGTGAAAGTTCAACTGTTTTCCTCAAATCAGCTTTTTATCTCAAGTGATAAAGCAGTGATACCTAATATTTTGGCCTATTCTTAAATTACACAATGGATGATATTTCTAGGGATAAATTTATAATGCAAAGAAGAAGAAGATTTGTAGAAACCTATAGTTGTTGGGAAGTGCTGCTAATTAAGTATTCAAGATTCTACCTGAGGTTTAATTCATTATGTATTTAGAAGGTAATTTGCTTGAATTCTGCTTTCCTTCCGGGGATAATTTGTACCATACTCTGAAACTCTCAGATGAAACATAAGATTTGAATATAAGAAGTGGTTTCTAAAACATCAATGTACATTATTTATAAGATCACTAGTCACTGGCAGGGTTTACCAGAAGAATAAGCTTGATGAGGATGGGGGCTGTGACTATTTTGTGTACCCCATTATATCCCTAGCATTTTACAGTACCTGGCTAATTTAAAATTTAAAAATATTTGTCAGCAGTGACAACCTCCCATGAGAACTTGCTTCTTGAAAAGGATCTCCTTCATCCCTATCTAGAAGAAGAGAAGAGGAGAGAGGAAACTGCCTAGCGCAGAGACCCAATTCCTACTCCATGGATGTGAAATGCCCAGGATGCTATAAAATCATCACTCTCTTTAGTCATGCACGAATACTAGGTTTATGTGTTGGCTGCTCTACTGTCCTCTGGCAGCCTACAGGAGAAAAAGCAAAGCTTATAGAAAGATGCTCCTTCAGACAGAAGCAGCACTAAAAGCACCCTGAATCAGGATGAATGGGAAACCATTCCAACAAACACATTTTGGATACACACACACACACACATCTTTTTTTTAATATTTGGTCAATGAACGAGTGGAATAATCTTGAACACTAAATTTACATCTGAAAAGATATTACTCATTAAAAAACACTGATATAAAGCAGAAACTAACACATCATTGTAAAGCAATTATACTCCAATAAAGATGTTAAAAAAAAAAACACTGAAAATAGTGTTGACAGTGATAGAATGGCACATTAGGACATCTAGGAGCTTTTTCCTTTATATTTACAATACATACTATTTTCCTTCTATGGCTTATTTTTTTGTCATTAGGTAGTCAGAAAGCTTGAATTTACTTGTGTCTCTCATCTGTGTACTAGATAAAACTGTACCCCCATCATCACATAAAAAGATACCACCTCAAAAGGTCCATTATAAATTTGTATTCCCATAGCATTTTGTACAAAATTTTTGCAGGCTTTTAACTCTACTTACTGCCCTCCCTCTTGTACCCAGATGGTGAGTTCCTAGGAAGCAGGCACCAACTTTATTCATCTTTTTATCTTTAACACCTAAACATAATTTATGCTCAAGAATGTTAGCTGTAAGAATACAATTTTCAATTTCTTTTTTTTTGTTTCTGTTTTTGTTTTGTTTTTTGCGGTACGCGGGCCTCTCACTGTTGTGGCCTCTCCCGTTGCGGAGCACAGGCTCTGGACGCGCAGGCTCAGCGGCCATGGATCACGGGCCTAGCTGCTCCGCGACATGTGTGATCTTCCCGGACCGGGTCATGAACCCGTGTGCCCTGAATCGGCAGGCAGACTCTCAACCACTGCACCACCAGGGAAGCCCCAATTTCTTTTAAGTATCTCCAATGGGAAAGTGAATCTCAATGAACATTAAGAGAACACTGCCACCACCTGGATAATATAGGTCATGCACCCTTTAGCAAATACCAGGAAGAGAAAGCACAGAATTTGTGTATAGGTAGGTCAGAAGTTTGAAATTTAAACCCAGCTCTATCATTTGCTGTGTTAAATTGGAAAATCTCAATCTTTTAAAACATCAGTTTCCCCTTCTACAAAATGGGCATACTATCTGTTCTATTTCTCAGGGATAATGACAGTCAAATTAGATAATGACTGTAAAAGTACTTTATTGATTACAAAGCATTTTCCAAGTGTGAGACCACAGGTGATATTTACTATACCATGTTGAGTAAAACAAATCCATCTTTTTTTATTGAATATTTTATTAACATAATAGTTGTCTAAACAAATCCATCTTATTCCTTCCCGCAAATCTAAGTAAATTACCTTCAGCTTGAGAATCAGAGCCAACTCATAAAATTTTAGAGGCCTAATGGCAAATTTCTTTCTTTACATGTTAATGTGGACTCACTATCATTAACTTATTGAAATGTGTTGTTGAACATAAAAATATGTTAAAATTAAAACTACGTGGAGATACCATTTCTCACCCACCAGACTGGCAAAAATCCAAAAGCTTGACAACAAACTGAGTTGTCAAATAAGTTGGAGAGACTGTGGTAAAAAGCCTGTCATATATTGTTTGTGCAAACAGAAAACAGCATAACTCCTTTTGCACTATTTAGCAAAATTACATATCTTTTTACCCTTCAACCTAACAGTTCTACTTCTAGGAATATATTCCAAAGATACAATGGCAAAAATAAGAAAAAACAATATGTACAAGGCATATTCAGACCAGTAAGCAAGGAAGCTATCAAAGAATACTGGGGTTGGGCTTCCCTGGTGGTGCAGTGGTTGAGAGTCCACCTGCTGATGCAGGGGACACGGGTTTGTGCCCCGGTCTGGGAAGATCCCACATGCCGCAGAGCGGCTAGGCCCGTGAGTCATGGCCGCTGAGCCTGCGCATCTGGAGCCTGTGCTCCGCAACGGGAGAGGCCACAACAGTGAGAGGTCAGCGTACCGCAAAAAAAAAAAAAAAAAAAAAAAAGAATACTGGCGTTGTTTTACTGCACACTTTAAATTTGTAATCTTAAAATGAGATTTGAATTTTTATTGAGTACCTTTAAAAAGGTAGCATCAAAATGATAAAATTAACATCTGTTATGAATCACATCTAAAACTGGGTATAACAGAAATTTTATTTCCTGATATAATTTCAGGGGAACTAATGTTTAGGAAAGCTATTAGGTGAATGTTTACTTATTTATTTATTTATTTTATACAGCAGGTTCTTCTTAGTCATCCATTTTATACACATCAGTGTACACATGTCAATTCCAATCGCCCAATTCATCACACCACCATCCCCACCCCCCACGGCTTTCACCCCTTGGTGTCCATACATTTGTTCTCTACATCTGTGTCTCAACTTCTGCCCTGCAAACCAGTTCATCTGTACCATTTTTCTAGGTTCCACATACATGCGTTAATATACAATATTTGATCCATCCACGTCTCAACAAATGACCCAATTTCGTTCCTTTTTATGGCTGAGTAATATTCCATTGTATATATGTACCACATCTTCTTTTTTTTTTTTTTTTTTTTTTGCGGTAGGCGGGCCTCTCACTGTTGTGGCCTCTCCCCTTGCAGAGCACAGGCTCCGGACGCGCAGGCTCAGCAGCCATGGCTCACGGGCCTAGCCGCTCTGCGGCATGTGGGATCTTCCCAGACCGGGGCACGAACCCGTGTCCCCTGCATCGGCAGGCGGACTCTCAACCACTGCGCCACCAGGGAAGCCCCACATCTTCTTTATCCATTCATCTGTCGATGAGCATTTAGGTTGCTTCCATGACCTGGCTATTGTAAATAGTGCTGCAGTGAACATTGGGGTGCATGTGTCTTTTTGATTTACGGTTTTCTCTGGGTATATGCCCAGTAGTGGGATTGCTGGATCATATGGTAATTCTATTTTTAGTTTTTTTTTTTTTTTTTTTTTTAGTAATTTATTTATTTATTTTTGCTGTGTTGGGTCTTCGTTTCTGTGCGAGGGCTTTCTCTAGTTGTGGCAAGCGGGGGCCACTCTTCATCGCGGTGCGCGGGCCTTTCACTATCGCGGCCTCTCTTGTTGCGGAGCACAGGCTCCAGACGCGCAGGCTCAGTAGCTGTGGCTCACGGGCCTAGTTGCTCTGCAGCATGTGGGATCCTCCCAGACCAGGGCTCGAACCCGTGTCCCCTGCATTAGCAGGCAGACTCTCAACCACTGCGCCACCATGGAAGCCCTATTTTTAGTTTTTTAAGGAACCTCCATACTGTTCTCCATAGTGGCTGTATCAATTGACATTCCCACCAACAGTGCAAGAGGGTTCCCTTTTCTCCACACCCTCTCCAGCATTTGTTGTCTGTAGATTTTTTGATGATGCCCATTCTAACTGGTGTGAGGTGATACCTCATTGTAGTTTTGATATGCATTTCTCTAATAATTAGTGATGTTGAGGAGCTTTTCAAATGCTTCTTGGCCATCTGTATGTCTTCTTTGGAGAAAGGCCTATTTAGGTCTTCTGCCCATTTTTGGATTGGGTTGTTTGTTTCTTTAATATTGAGCTGCATGAGTTGTTTATATATTTTGGAGATTAATCCTTTGTCCGTTGATTCGTTTGCAAATATTTTCTCCCATTCTGAGGGTTGTCTTTTCATCGTTTATGGTTTCATTTGCTGTGTAAAAGCTTTTAAGTTTCATTAGGTCCCATCTGTTTATTTTTGTTATTTCCATTACTCTAGGAGGTGGATCAAAAAAGATCTTGCTGTGATTTATGTCAAAGAGTGTTCCTCCTATGTTTTCCTCTAAGAATTTTAGAGTGTCAGGTCTTACATTTAGGTCTCTAATCCATTTTGAGTTTATTTTTGTGTGTGGCGTTAGGGAGTGTTCTAATTTCATTCTTTTACGTGTAATTGTCCAGTTTTCCCAGCATCATTTTTTTTCCTTTTTTTTTTTCTTTTGCGGTACGCGGGCCCCCCAGTGTTGTGGCCTCTCCCGTTGCGGAGCACAGGCTCTGGACGCATAGGATCAGTGGCCATGGCTCACGGGCCCAGCCGCTCCACGGCATGTGGGATCTTCCCGGACCGGGGCACGAACCCGTGTCCCCTGCATCAGCAGGTGGACTCTCAACCACTGCGCCACCAGAGAAGCCCCCCAGCACCACTTATTGAAGAGACTGTCTTTTCTCCATTGTATATCCTTGCCTCCTTTGTCATAGATTAGTTGACCATAGGTGCGTGGGTTTATCTCCGGGCTTTCTATCTTGTTTCATTGATCTATCTTTCTGTTTTTGTGCCAGTACCATATTGTCTTGATTACTGTAGCTTTGTAGTATAGTCTGAAGTCAGGGAGTCTGATTCCTCCAGCTCCATTTTTTCCCCTCAAGACTGCTTTGGCTATTCGGGGTCTTTTGTGTCTCCATACAAATTTTAAGATTTTTTGTTCCAGTTCCATAAAAAATGCCATTGGTAATTCAATAGGGATTGCATTGAATCTGTAGATTGTTTTGGGTAGTATAGTCATTTTCACAATATTGATTCCTCCAATGCAAGAACATGGTATATCTCTCCATCTGTTGGTATCATCTTTAATTTCTTTCATCAGTGTCTTATAGTTTTCTGCATACAGGTCTTTTGTCTCCCTAGGTAGGTTTATTCCTAGGTATTTTATTCTTTTTGTTGCAATGGTAAATGGAAATGTTTCCTTAATTTCTCTTTCAGATTTTTCATCATTAGTGTATAGGGATGCAAGAGATTTCTGTGCATTAACTTTGTATCCTGCAACTTTACCAAATTCATTGATTAGCTCTAGTAGTTTTCTGGTGGCATTTTTAGGATTCTCTATGTATAGTATCACGTCATCTGCAAACAGTGACAATTTTACTTCTTCTTTTCCAATTTGTATTCTTTTTATTTCTTTTTCTTCTCTGATTGCCATGGCTAGAACTTCCAAAACTAAGTTGAATAATAGTGGTGAGAGTGGACATCCTTGTCTTGTTCCTGATCTTAGAGGAAATGCTTTCAGTTTTTCACCATTGAGAATGATGTTTACTGTGGGTTTGTCATATATGGCCTTTATTATCTTGAGGTAGGTTCCCTCTATGCCCACTTTCTGGAGAGCTTTTATCATAAATGGGTGTTGAATTTTTTCAAAAGCTTTTTCTGCATCTATTGAGATGATCATATGGTTTTTATTCTTCAATTTGTTAATATGGTGTATCACATCGATGATTTGTGTATATTGAAGAATCCTTGCATCCCTGGGATAACTCCCACTTGATCATGATGTATGACCCTTTTAATGTGTTGTTGGATTCTGTTTGCTAGTATTTTGCTGAGGATTTTTGCATCTATATTCATCAGTGATATTGGTCTGTAATTTTCTTTTTTGTAGTATCTTTGTCTGGTTTTGGTATCAGGGTGATGGTGGCCTCATAGAATGAGTTTGGGAGTGTTCCTTCCTCTGCAATTTTTTGGAAGAGTTTGAGAAGGATGGGTGTTAGCTCTTCTCTAAATGTTTGATAGAATTCACCTGTGAAGCCATCTGGTCCTGGACTTTTGTTTGTTGGATGGTTTTTAATCACAGTTTCAATTTCATTACTTGTGATTGGTCTGTTCATATTTTCTATTTCTTCCTGGTTCAGTCTTCGAAGGTTATACCTTTCTAAGAATTTGTCCATTTCTTCCAGGTTGTCCATTTTATTGGCATAGAGCTGCTTGTAGTAGTCTCTTAGGATGCTTTGTATTTCTGCAGTGTCCGTTGTAACTTCTTTTTCATTTCTAATTTTATTGATTTGAGTCTTCTCCCTCTTTTTCTTGATGAGTCTGGCTAATGGTTTATCAATCTTGTTTATCTTCTCAAAGAACCAGCTTTTAGTTTTACTGATCTTTGCTACTGTTTTCTTTGTTTCTATTTCATTTATTTCTGCTCTGATCTTTATGATTTCTTTCTTTCTGCTAACTTTGGGTTTTGTTTGTTCTTCTTTCTCTAGTTCCTTTAGGTGTAAGGTTAGATTATTTATTTGACATTCTTCTTGTTTCTTGAGGTAGGCTTGTATAGCTATAAACTTCCCTCTTAGAACTGTTTTTGCTGCATCCCATAGGTTTGGGATCATCGTGTTTTCATTGTCATTTGTCTCTAGGTATTTTTTGATTTCCGCTTTGATTTCTTCAGTGATCTCTTGGTTATTTAGTAACGTATTGTCTAGCCTACATATGTTTGTGTTTTTTACATTTTTTTCCCTGTAATTGATTTCTAATCTCATAGCATTGTGGTCAGAAAAGACGCTTGATATGATTTCAATTTTCTTAAATTTATTGAGGCTTGATTTGTGAACCAAGATGTGATCTATCCTGGAGAATGTTCCATGCACACTTAAGAAGAAAGTGTAATCTGCTGTTTTTGGATGGAATGTCCTATAAATATCAATTAAATCTGTCTGGTCTATTGTGTCATTTAAAGTTTCTGTTTCCTTATTTATTTTCATTTTGGATGATCTGTCCATTGGTATAAGTGAGGTGTTAAAGTCCCCCACTATTACTGTGTTACTGTCGATTTCCTCTTTTATAGCTATTAGTAGTTGCTTTATGTATCGAGGTGCTCCTATGTTGGGTGCATGTATATTTATAATTGTTATATCTTCTTCTTGGATTGATCCCTTGATCATTATGTAGTGTCCTTCCTTGTCCCTTGTAACATCTTTATTTTAAAGTCTATTTTATTGGAAATGAGTATTGCTACTCCAGCTTTCTTTTGATTTGCATTTGCATGGAATATCTTTCTCCATCTTCTCACTTTCAGTCTGTATGTGTCCCTAAGTCTGAAGTGGGTGTCCTGTAAACAGCATAAATATGGGTCTTGTTTTTGTATCCATTCAGCAAGCCTGTGTCTTTTGGTTGGAGCATTTAATCCATTCATGTTTAAGGTAATTATAGATATGTATGTTCCTATGACCATTTTCTGAATTGTTTTGGATTTGTTTTTGTAGGTCCTTTTCTTCTCTTGTGTTTCCCGGTTAGAGAAGTTCCTTTAGCTTTGTTGTAGAGCTGGTTTGGTGGTGCTGAATTCTCTTAGCTTTTGCTTGTCTGTAAAGCTTTTGATTTCTCCATCGAATCTGAATGAGATCCTTGCCAGGTAGAGTAATCTTGGTTGTCGGTTCTTCCCTTTCATCACTTTAAGTATATCATGCCACTCCCTTCTGGCTTGTAGAGTTTCTGCTGAGAAATCAGCTGTTAACCTTATGGGAGTTCCCTTGTATGTTATTTGTTGTTTTTCCCTTGCCGTTTTCAATAATTTTTCTTTGTCTTTAATTTCTGCCAGTTTGATTACTATGTCTCTCGGTGTGTTTCTCCTTGGGTTTATCCTGTATGGGACTCGCTGTGCTTCCTGGACTTGGGTGGCTATTTCCTTTCCCATGTTAGGGAAGTTTTCGACTATAATCCCTTCAAATATTTTCTCAGGTCCTTTCTCTCTCTCTCCCCCTTCTGGGACCCCTATAATGCGAATGTTGTTGCGTTTAATATTGTCCCAGAGGTCTCTTAGGCTGTCTTCATTTCTTTTCATTCTTTTTTCTTTATTCTGTTCTGCCGCAGTGGATTCCACCATTCTGTCTTCCAGGTCACTTAACCGTTCTTCTGCCTCAGTTATTCTGCTATTGATCCCTTCTAGTGTAGTTTTCATGTCAGTTATTGTATTGTTCATCTCTGTTTGTTCTTTAATTCTTCTAAGTCTTTGTTAAACATTTATTGCATCTTCTCGATCTTTGCCTCCATCCTTTTCCCGAGGTCCGGGATCATCTTCACTATCATTATTCTGAATTCTTTTTCTGGAAGGTTGCCTATCTCCACTTCATTTAGTTGTTTTTCTGGGGTTTTATCTTGTTCCTTCATCTGGTACATAGCCCTCTGACTTTTCATCTTGTCTATCTTTCTGTGAATGTGGTTTTTGATCCACAGGCTGCAGGATTGTAGTTCTTCTTGCTTCTGCTGTCTGCCCTCTGGTGGATCTAGGTGAATGCTTTATAAATTACTGTTTCTAATTTTCGGTCATACCCTCATGATTCCAGCAAGCTAGTCCTATTTTCTAAGATATGTATCAAATCTAGTACACGTTAAAAATCCTATAAGGTCCTAGGTAGTTTTCATTTAATTATTCATTAAAGAAACACTTATTCTCCTATTGTAACAAGTGTGAAGTCTTTCGACTGTTAATAAAAGATCCGTCAACCATCAAAAAAAAAACAAAACAAAACTACTTGGGGTTGTGTGAAAGAATTCAAGAGTCAACTTGAGGGGACTCCCACTGTCCAGTGATGGGACATTTGAGCATCAAAAAGAATAACAACTGCAAAGAATGTAAACATATCATAGCTGTTCAAAATCATAATAATTTTTAAAACTCTGATCACCTTTGGAGGATATTACAGAACCAACTTATTATTCTATAACTTAGCAAGTAAAGAGAAACAAATCAAATATACAGCCTACTTTTTCTATATGAACTGTATCCCTGCATGACCAAATAGTTGATGAAGCAAAGTCCTTATTTATAGAAGAATTTAAAATAATAACTAAGGAATGATAGAATAGCACCACTTTGTAACCCCTAGTGAAACGTTCATTTGGGTAATGATTATCAAATGTTATTAAAAATCATTAGGTTAAAAACTGATTGGGTATCATAAGGAAAAAAAACTATATACAAATATCCGTTATGAACGTCGATGTAAAAAACCTCAACAAAATTATTAGCAAACCGAGGGACTTCCCTGGTGGCGCAGTGGTTAAGAATCCGCCTGCCTATGCAGGGGACACGGGTTCGAGCCCTAGTCCAGGAAGATCCCACATGCCACAGAACAACTAAGCCCTTGTGCCTCAACTACTGAGACTGTGCTCTAGAGCCCGCAAGCCACAACTACCGAGCCCACATGCTACAACTAATGAAGCCCGCATGCCTAGAGCCCATGCTCCGCAACTAGAGAAGCCACAGCAATGAGAAGCCCACTCGCCGCAACAAGAGAAAGCCCACGCGCAGCAACAAAGACCCAAAAGAGCCAAAAATAAATAAATTAAATAAATAAAAATTTAAAAGTATTAGCAAACTGAATTCAGGAACATATATAAGAGGTGTAAACACCATGACCAACTGCAGTTAGTGCCAGGAACCCAAGGCTGGTTAAATGTTCAAAAATCAACTAATGTAATTTGGCATATTAAAAGAGTAAAGGCAAAATCCCCATGATCATCTCAGTAAATGCAGAACTAGTATTTGACAGAATCTGATATTCATTCATGATAAAATCTCCCAGCTAATAATAGGAGGAAATTTCCTCATTTTGATAGATAAAAAAGTTATAAATACCCTACAGCTAACTTCATACCTAACGCTAAAAGACTGAATGCATTCCCTGTAAAATCAGGAACAAGGCAAAGGTGTCTGCTCTCACCATTTCTATTCAACATTATGCTGGAAGTTCTAGACAATGCCCTAAGAAAAAGCAAACAAACAACAAAACCAAAACCAAATAGCTTAAAGGAATCCAGATTGGAAAGGAAGAAATAAAACTGTCCTTATTCAAGACATGATAGTCTATGTAGAAAATTCTAAGGAACCCACAATAAAACTACTAGAATTAGTAAATGAGTCCAGGGAGGTCACAGGATACAAGATCAATATATAAAAATCAACTATATTTCTATACACTGGCAATAAACAGACTGAAATGAAATTAAGAAAACAATTCCATTCATAATAATATCAAAAGGACTTAAATAGGAATAAATTTAACAAAACAAATGTAAAATTTATACACCAAAAAGTATAAAACATTGCTGAGAGAAATTAAAGTAGTAATTGTTAAGATGGTAATTTCCCCAAAATTGATATATAGTTTAAATGCAATTCCTCTCAAAATCCTAGTAGGTTCTTTGTAGAAGTTGATAAGCTGATGAAAGTGCAAAAGACCTAGGAGAACCAAAACAATTTTGAAAAAGAACAATTGAAAGATTTACACTAACTGTAATTGATTTCAAAGCTTACGAGAAAGCTAAAGTACTCAAGAGAATGTGGTATTATTATAAAGATAGGAATGTAAATCAATGGAACAGAATTGAGAGACCAGAAAGAAACACTTACATTAATGGTCAACTGATTTTCAACAAAGGTGTCAAGACATTTCAATGAGGAAAGAAGTTTTCCACAAATAGTGCTGGAATAATTGGATATCCACGTGCAAAAAAGAAAAACTTAGACCCTTACCTCATACCATACACAAAAATTAATTCAAAATGGATCACAGAATTAAATGAAAAAGCTTAAAACTATAGTCTTCTAGAAGAAAACAGGAGAAAATCTTCATGACTCTGGGCTAGCAGAATTCTCAGAGACAACACCAAAAGCATGAGGCATAAAAGAAAAATATGATAAATTGTACTTCAATAAAATTTAAAACTTTTGATTTTTAAGAGATACCATTAAGAAAATGAAAAAACAAGCCACTGGCTGGAAGAAAATATTGCAAATCACATATCTGAAAAAAGACTTGTATCTAGAATATATAAAGAACTCTTATGACTCAATAATAAGACAATAACCCAATTTTAAAATGTGCAAAAGACTTGAATAGACACTTCACCAAAGACACCCAAATGACTAATAAGCACATAAAAAGCTGTTCAGAATCATTGGGTTTTAGGGAAATGCAAATTAAAACCACAATGAGATACTACTACATGCCCATTAGAATGGCTATAATAAAAAAGACAGACAATAGTAAGTGATGATGAGGATGTAGAGAAACCAAACCTCTCATACATTGCTGGTGGGAATGTAAAATGGTAAGCCACTTTGGAAAACTGGCAGTTTCTTAAAAAGTTAATCACATCTTTACCACACAGCTTTATAAAGTTTTGATATCCTGTAGAGAAGTCCAGACCCTTCTTCACTCTTTTACAAAATTATCTTGGCTTCTGTTTTGTCTTCTACTATCAATAAAATTTTAGGATTCATGAAAATTCTGTGCAAAACCCTGTTGAGATTTTAATTGGAACTGTGTTAAGTTTATAAGTTACTTTGGGGAGAGCCTCCATATTTTTGATTGTTTCCCTCCATTTAACACAGTATATTAGTTGTCTACTACTGCATAAAATATTACCGTAAACTTAGTAGTATATAACAACACATATTTATTATCTCACAGTTTCTATGGGTCAGTTGTCTGGGCATGGCTTAGCTACGCTATAGTCAGTGTTGGCCAGGGCTGAGTTCTCATCTGAGGCTCAAGTTGGGAAGGATCCACTTCTGTCACATGATTTTTGGCAGCATTCAGTTCCTTGCAGGCTGTTGGATGAGGGCCTCAATTTCTTGCTGCGTGTTGGCTAGGGGCTGCCTTCAGTTTCTTATCATGTGGCCTTCTCCTTAGGACAGCTCACAAAATGGCAGTTTGCTTCTTGAATGCCAACAAAGGAGAGAAACCTTTGCCAGATTTTATTTCTTAAAAGCAAATCAGGGCTTCCCTGGTGGCACAGTGGTTCAGAATCTGCCTGCTAATGCAGGGGACACGGGTTCGAACCCTGGTCCGGGAAGATCCCACATGCCGCGGAGCAACTAAGCCCGTGTGTCACAACTACTGAGCCTGCGCTCTAGAACCCACGAACCACAACTACTGAGCCCATGTGCCACAACTACTAAAGCCCATACACCTGGAGGCTGTGCTCCGCAACAAGAGAGGCCGCAATAGTGAGAGGCCCGCACACCGCAATGAAGAGTGGCCCCTGCCTGCCACAACTAGAGAAAGCCCTTGCACAGAAACGAAGACCCAACGCAGCAAAAATAAAAATTATAAAATGAATAAATAAATAAATCTTAAAAAAAAAGAGTAATCTATATTTGCTAAGTGTCCTCATCTGTCATTTGTTTCTTTCCCCATTCATTTTTCTCTATATTTTAAGTTATGTTAGATTTGGGAAATCATCAATGGTTCCATAAAAACACAACATAACCAGATTTGCATTACTGAAAGATCACTTGTGGCTATGCTATTAAGAACAGAAGTGAGTGAAACTGATGGGAGGGAGAACTAAATTAAGAAGCTTAACTAGAATAGTAAGAATGGGGAGAAGTAGATGGATTTGACACCTATTATAGGATCTGAAGGATGAGGAAATCAAAGATCACATGTGATTCCAGCTGAATAATGGATTTTGATATTCACTGAATAGAAAATACAGATGAAGAAATCTGACTATGTAAAGATAAAAAATTCCTACATGGCAAAACTGCAAAAGGAAAACCAAAAGTCAAATGATAAACTGGGAGGAGGAAGAATGTATGCAACTCATTTCACAAAAGGCTAATATCCAACAAAAACATAGGAAAATACATGAATAATTCATAAAAACAGAAACACAAATGGTTCTTAAACACATAAAAAGATGCTCAACCTCACTGGTAATTTTTAAAAAGTAAAATAAAAACAACACTGAAAAAAAAACAAACACTGAGATACCATTTTATACCTATTGGATAAACAAACATTAAAAAACAAAGTGATAATGAACTGAGGTAAGGGTGGAAAAACAAGTACTCTTCTGATTGTTGGTGAGAGTAGAAAATGGTATGACCAATATGGAAGGCAATATGGTAACATCTATCAAAATTACAAACGTATATACCTTTTTTAAAAAAATAAATTTATTTATTTATTTTTGGCTGCATTGGGTCTTCGTTGTTGCATGCGAGCTCTTTGACTCAGCAATTCTACTTCTAGGATTCAACTTACAGTTATATTTGCAAACTTGCAAAATAAAAGGATATGTAATCTTATTCACTGCAGCATTGTATTAGCTAAGGTAACCATAAAATAAATTGTTTTGTTTTGTCCAAATCGGCACACTTTTATAAGAGAAAGGGGACACTATTAATATTTAAGCTGGACATTATATACACTACCAAATGTAAAATAGATAGCTAGTGGGAAGCAGCAGCATAGCACAAGGTCAGCTTGGTGTTTTGTTTTGTTTTGTTTTTTGCGGTATGCGGGCCCCTCACTGTTGTGGCCTCTCCCGTTGCGGAGCACAGGCTCCGGACACGCAGGCTCAGCGGCCATGGCTCACGGGCCCAGCCGCTCCACGGCATGTGGGATCTTCCCAGACCGGGGCACGAACCCGTGTCCCCTGCATCAGCAGGCGGACTCTCAACCACTGCGCCACCAGGGAAGCCCCAGCTTGGTGTTTTGTGACCACCTAGAGGGGTGGGAGGGAGACGCAAGAGGGAGGAGATATGGGGATATATGTATATGTATAGCTGATTCACTATGTTACAAAGCAGACACACCATTGTAAAGCAATTATACTCCAATAAAGAAAAAAAAAAAATTAAGCTGGGACAATTGGCATAGCTGAGACTGTCCCAAACAAACCAGGAAATGAAGTCATTCTAATAATAACAAAAGATGGAAAACAATACAAATATTCACCAACAGGGGATTTTTAAAATAATAATACATAATAATACATCCAGACAATGGAATACTACATAGCCATAAAAAGAAGCACATTATACACTGATTTGGAAGGTTCTCCAAGGCGTATAGTAAAAAAAAAAAATTTAAGGAAAAATATAAAACAGTGCTTATATTATATTACCATTTGTGTAAAAGAGGAAAAAATATAATTGCTTAGAAATGAATAAAATATATCTGGAAGGATATATAGAAAACCAATAACAACGTTTGCCACTGGAAAGGGGAAGTGGGTAGCTAGGAAACAGAAACAGGAGGGTGACTTCACCATATGCCCATTTGTACCTTTTGAATTTTGAACCAGATGAATAAATAAAATTTTAAAAGAAAACAGTTCTATTAATGAGTTGGCTAATTGATAAGTTTTATGACCTATATTTTTTCCCTGCTTGAGCTTATATGCTGAATAATAAAAATTCTGTTGAAACTATCACAACATTGTTAATCGGCTATACCCCAATATAAACTAAAAAGTTTTAAAAAAAATTTTTAGAAAGGAAAAAAAATTCTGTTAAACCTTGTAATCCTATAGAGTTCCTTAAATAGTTTTTAAATCATTTTAACTCTGTTATAAATACAGGAATGAGAATTATGCAAATCAAAACTAAGATAATATTTCATAAAAATTTGAAATCAAGTACTAGTATTGCCAGTAACTATCACAGAAAATTTATATGTACTTATTACTTTTTTCCATTTCTGTATTTAATAATTCTCAAAAAATGGCAATTATATTATATTAGTAACCATTTCATATATCATAAATTTATTTGGCACCTCTGTAATTTTTCACCTAATCAAACTGGACTGGAATAATAAATGCAAATCAGTAAATAAATACACTTAGCTCTGAAAATCTCTTACCTAAGTAGTAGTTACTACATAAATTACCTGATAATCTAAAATGGTTTTACCTAAAAATTTCCCAAAGATCAGAGAGCTGTAACAACAGCTTTTAGCAAATTGACAGGTAAAAGTGGATGATGTAAAACGTTTCAAATTACATAACATCTTGAGAAATTATGGCTTATGGAGTGTTCAACTAGATAAGTGTAGTTAAAAATTAATTTTACCTAGTCTTTTAGAGAATGTTTTTGGTCACTATATGGCAATATAAGATTCTGAAAACATCTTTCATATTCTTTTTTGTTTGTTTGTTTGTTTGTTTTTGTTTTTGCGGTATGCGGGCCTCTCACTGTTGTGGCCTCTCCCGCTGCGGAGCACAGGCTCCGGACGCGCAGGCTCAGCGGCCATGGCTCACGGGCCCAGCCGCTCCGCGGCATGTGGGATCCTCCCGGACCGGGGCACGAACCCGCGTCCCCTGCATCGGCAGGCGGACTCTCAACCACTGCGCCACCAGGGAAGCCCTTTCATATTCTTTAGGTTAAAAAAAAGTTTAGAAAAGGTATGAGGGCTTCCCTGGTGGCACACTGGTTGAGAGTCCGCCTGCCGATGCAGGGGACACGGGTTCGTGCCCTGGTCCGGGAGGATCCCACATGCCGCGGAGCGGCTGGGCCCGTGAGCCATGGCCGCTGAGCCTGCGTGTCTGGAGCCTGTGGTCCACAACGGGAGAGGCCACAACAGTGAGAGGCCCGCGTACTGCAAAAAAAAAAAAAAAAAAGGTATGAAAATGATACCAATCACTTAAGTTTTTTTCTTTTTGCTGTTCAAATTCTTTCAAATTAGCTTTAGTCTACAAAGAGCTTTTTAAAATATTTTTAAGAGACTTTAGCAAAATCAACATTCTCTTAGCATCTTATAATAATATGGACTTGCTATAATCTATTCTTATGGACATCAGAGAAGCCAAATTACAGGAGACATTTGGCAAAATAAAGAAAACGTGTATTAGGCATCATAAATCTCACCAGTGTGATGATAATATTGTGACTTGTTTTGACATGCTCATGTTTATATTTTTCAGTCCTATAAAATTTGTGTGTAACTGCTAAACCAAAGAGGAATTAGGAAAGCATACTGGAATAGATCATAGATAACTTAGAGGATATTTCATTTACTCCATGAAGGTCTAACATCAAGTTAAAATATGTGCACCAGCACCATAGTGCTCTAGTATCAGAATCTAAACCCTATTCAAGGGGAATTCTCAGCGGTCCGGTGGTTAGGACTCAGCGCTTTCACTGCCAGGGCCCAGGTTCGATCCCTGGCCAGAGAACTAAGATCCCACATGCCGGGACCCAGGTTCGATCCCTGGCCGGAGAACTAAGATCCCACATGCCGTGCAGTGCAGCCAAATTAAAAAAAATTTTTTTTAATTAAAAAAAAATCCTGGGCTTCCCTGGTGGCACAGTGGTTGAGAGTCCGCCTGCTGATGCAGGGGACACGGGTTCGTGCCCCGGACCGGGAGGATCCCACATGCCGCGGACCGGCTGGGCCCGTGAGCCATGGCCGCTGAGGCTGCACGTCCGGAGCCTGCGCTCCACAACGGGAGAGGCCACAACAGTGAGAGGCCCGTGTACTGCAAAAATAAATAAAAAAAAAAAAAAAGAAAAAAAAAATCCTATTCCAATACACGTGCTTAACTAATGATGTCTTAGGAGTTTTTAAACATATTAATCTATTTGCTGACCTTGATGAATTATTATTTAAACTTTCAACTCCAATGAATCCCTTAAAGCCTGTGAGCCCAAAGCAACACAATGGCAGCATCAGCTAAGTTTCACCATAATAAATAATAAATAATAACTGAGCATAAAGAAGTGGTAAGTGTAACAACTTTCTCAAAAAACTTGGTGATGGAAGGAATACAGATAAGAGTAAAAATATAGCAATTATATCTCAAATTTAAAAAAAAGAAAAAAAAGCAATATTGATGGAAAATCTGAATTACATAAAGCTACTTAACTGAAATATATTTTAATTTAATCACACACAAAAAGAGTCAAAATATAGTGGCTGTTTCTTAAGATGGCAGAGTCTTGAGCATAATTAAATGCTGAATGATGGAGTCATCAGAAGAAGTTGAAAAATAGAGTAAAGTAAGTAGAGAGATTAACCTGAGAGTGGAGGAAGGATTCCTCTTAAATAGTATCTGAAGAGATAAATGTTGGTTATGAGTGTAATGGCAGGAAACTGAGGGCTTCTTTAGGAAGCAATGGGATGGTAAGTTTAAATGAAAGAGGAGCTTTAAAAGAAGTTTACTATGGAGTTGCCTTTAGGCTGTGGCTGAATATTTTTATCATAGTATTCAAAACTCTTCATAATGCAGCCCCCAGTATATCCTCAGCTTCACTGGTCCACACATTCTCACTCCCAACCAAACTCACTCCAACCAAACTCATCTAGAGTCCCTCAACTGTTCCTCTCATGACGTTTGTTCTTGCAGAGCCCTCTGTCTGGAACACCTTTCTCCTAATGTGCCTGCAAACATCTCTCAACCTTTAAGAGTTGGCTCCACACAAGGGATCCCCCAGAGGGAGCCCCACTTCAGCATCACTGGCTTAACCATGGCCTCCCCTCCCTCCCTCGGGTGGGAGGGGGTTCCTAACCCCCTCTCTGTTTTCCCTGGAGGCAGATGTCACAAAGCATTTGTAAGTTGCTTCAGGTGCAAGAACACCGCCCACTCAGGACGTAGCCCCATTATCCTTTTCAGACTGGCCACACACTAGGGCAGTCTGAGGAGCTAGCCGGGACCAGGTGGTGGAGTAGCAGCTTGGTGTTCTGACTGCCTAGCATCCTTCTCTAGCATTGTGATGCCACCTCCCCTCCTTGTCCCAAGGTTGTGAGGCTTTGTCTTTCCCTTTGGTGTCACATGAGTAGAACAGGGTCCCCAAAGCCCATGTGATCATTTCCCAGGCATCATTCCCTGGTGCCTGTGTGATCCTGCTTCAAGCAGGTAGGGGAAGAGGGCTCCAGGGCTGGCCAGGAGCGACACCTCCTGAAGGAAAATGGGAGCTTCTGATTCTAAGGCCCTGGCCTAGGCCCCTATCCTAATATTGCAGGAGGGGCCTCTCTCCCAAGCCCCATCCTAAGGGTTAGCCCTTGGGCCACATCTGCCATGGGGTCCGGCCATGCTTTTCTGACTAAATAAGCAATAAGAGGCTCTAAGCTGATCCAGTTCCGAGGCCCCTTTCTGCCCTGCCTTGGGTCTCCTTGCCTCCAGGTGAAGGAAGAGCTGGCGCCACCCGCTTTCCTATCAGACTTGTCCAAGTGTTCCAAGGGACTCGTGACCAGAGCCCAGGATGGCTTGGTGGGAGTGTCCCCGCTGCTTCTGCATGAAGCCCGGCTCCAGAGGTCTCGTTCTCGCCAGAACCCTGCCCTGCCCCCATGCAGTTCCTCACTGGAAATGCCGCACCCCCACTCACCCTCTCCTCCCTTTGCTGGAGAGGCAGCTCAGCCAAATAGGTCTAAGCAGGGTCCATCGGTGTGGACCAGAGCCAGCCTGAAGTCATTATGCACCTTCTGGTCTCCAGTTTCACAGTGTGTTAGGGGCAAGAGATGACTGCAAGACTTGCTCCTTAGAGGAATCAGGCCAGACTCAGTTTTGGAGGAAGGCAAGATTGAGAGGGAGCCAGTTCACCCCAGGATCTCTTCCGGGGTTTCCTACCAGCCCTTCCTGTTTGAGGCTGGTCTTCGGGAAGCAATAGGCCACCAGGCCTGGTCGACCCCAGTTCACGCCATGCCAGGAATCTGCCCACCTGCCAGGTTCAGTTCTTTAAGGTGCCTCTTCAGGGACACAGTGTGTCTCTCTGATTGGGCTTCTAAATCAAAAGCCTGATGTTCGTTTCCCTCTCATAGGGGGAGCTTTGGACACAGGACCAATTTGGAAAGGGTCAGAGCTTCCACTCTGCACACTGTAGAGGGGACACTCTGTAGGTCCATGGCTCCCTTACTATAGCGAGGTTGAGTAAATTTGCCTTCAGTTAACCTGGGACCTTCTGTTTAATTCCCTCCTGCCTCCCAAAGATTTTGACCATTTTATAAATTCACCTCTGTTAACAGTGGCCCAGAAACTTCTCTGTGCGAAAAGCATGGGAAGTCTAAAGGCAGTCATTCCCTGGGAAATGGATCACGTTCTGTTTTGCTACCCCTACCCTGTTCATGAGGCCTCATTCAGTAAGGCAACCCCCGCGTAAGGCTGTCCTGTATCCCATGTCCCAGACACGTCAAGCGTCTGCGGAAAGTAAGCTTGTTTTCCCCTTCAGGTCTTCAGTCGGTTACTTGCCACTACTGTCCCTCAGTTGCCTTTTTTGTAAAATGGGGTTTTAGTTTTGTCCTTTTATTTTATTTATTTATTTATTTTTTGCAGTACGCAGGCCTTTCACTGTTGTGGCCTTTCCCGTTGCGGAGCACAGGCTCCGGACGCGCAGGCTCAGCGGCCATGGCTCACGGGCCCAGCCGCTCCGCAGCATGTGGGATCTTCCCGGACCGGGGCATGAACCCGTGTCCCCTGCACCGGCAGGCGGACTCTCAACCACTGCGCCACCAGGGAAGCCCTGTCCTTTTATTTTAATACTGGTAAATACTTGCATTCAAGCAGGGGAGGGAAGGCAGGGGTCTTGGCCCCCTGCCCCATTCCTTTACTGCTGTGGGGCTTGCCCCTGGAGCAGACCCTCCTCTTTGCGCCCCGTGAGCTTCTTTGCTAGTAGTATCTCAGATTTTACATGTTCCATGTCGTGCCACGTAACCCCCTTCAAGATACCATTTGGAGGGTGGGGGAGATCTGCTTCCCACTGTGACTGGGCTGTGGGGTTCTCACTACCTTGCTTACAGGTGCATGGTTTGATAAACCTGTTGTATTCAAAAACTTGAGGGGCTTCCCTGGTGGCACAGTGGTTAAGAATCCGCCTGCCAATGCAGGGGCACGGGTTCGAGCCCTGGCCCGGGGAAGATCCCACATGCCGTGGAGCAACTAAGCCCATGTGCCACAACTACTGAGCTTGCGTTCGAGAGCTCGCAGGCCACAACTACTGAAGCCTGCGCGCCTAGAGCCCGTGCTCCGCAACAAGAGAAGCCACTGCAGTAAGAAGCCCACGCACAGCAACAAAGACCAAACGCAGCCAAAAATAAAAATAAATAATAAATAAAAATTAAAAAAAAAAACTTGAAATGTAGGATGCCACTGTCTGTTGATATTTTTGGAATATCTGTACTACTTACAATTAATGAATAAAAGTGGGTTTAGGGCTTCCCTGGTGGTGCAGTGGTTAAGAATCCGCCTGCCAATGCAGGGGACACGGGTTCGAGCCCTGGTGCGGGAAGATCCCACATGCTGCGGAGCAACTAAGCCCGTGCACCACAACTACTGAGCCTGCCCTCTAGAGCCTGCGAGCCACAACTATGGAAGCCCACGTGCCACAACTACTGAAGCCTGCATGCCTAGAGCCCATGCTCCACAACAAGAGAAGCCACCTCAATGAGAAGCCCACGCACCGCAACAAAGAGTAGCCCCCGCTCACCGCAGCTAGAGAAAGCCCACATGCAGCAACGAAGACCCAATGCTGCCAAAAATAAATAAATAAAATAAAATTTTTTTAAAAAAACCCATCCATGAATGGGAAAAAGAAAAAGAGTTGGCTCCAATCCCCCACCTCCATTGATGCCCCTCCCCCTTTATCTTAGCTATCCTTGACCCCGAGCCTAGTTAGATGCCCCTTCTTTCTACTTCCTTTTCCATATCTCTTCACCTCAGCATTTTTCATTAGGAATTTTAAACACTGGCTTTCTCATTTCTTCCAATAATCAGAAACTGGTTTTTTGTTTTTAATTTCTGGATTTCCTAGCACTGGGCCTGGCACACTATAGGCCAATGAATAAAATATTCATTGAATGAATTGAAGATGATTATGTCAGAGCTCCCAGTACTTATATTTTACCCAGTAAAAGGCAAGATTACCTTTTACAAATGGAGAAACTAAGGCAGGAAGGAATGTGCACCAATAGTAACTTTTGCAGAACAAACGCTAATGAAAAAAATAACTTATGTGAAATAATCTTTCACTCTGACTAATTAAGATTCTAACTACAGTCTAAAGAGTAGAACAAATGATAGTCTGTAAATCATAACAAATATACATCCTCCAAACATAAGCATCAAGTTTCCAATTTTGTACCACAGAGTATATAGCTCTTTTGATTTAAAAATTCAAAATCCTTCCCCATACACCACAAAACTCTAGCACAACAAGGGACTGGCCTAAAAACCTACTATTAGAGATACCTGAAAGCTTATGAAAAGCTTCGGGTTTAGCTGGCCATGTCACAGCTGGCTAGTACTTTTGCAAAGATTTAACTGGGGGCTTCCCTGGTGGCGCAGTGGTTGAGAGTCCGCCTGCCAATGCAGGGGACACGGGTTCGTGCCCCAGTCCGGGAAGATCCCACATGCCGCGGAGTGGCGGGGCCCGTGAGCCATGGCCGCTGAGCCTGCGTGTCCGGAGCCTGTGCTCCGCAACGAGAGAGGCCACAACAGTGAGAGGCCCGCGTACCACAGAAAAAAAAAAAAAAAAGATTTAACTGGATAGGACCTTTTCAAATCAGAAATAAAAAAAGAACGTGACATTGCCAAACTCTAACCACCTGGGATGACAAACTGGTTCTTAAATATCTTATACTTTACACAATGCTGTGGGCCTCCCAAGTCACCGGTTCACCCTCCATCCTCATGCAAAAGTAGCAATGTTATAGTGGAAGAAGAATCAGTCCAAAGGTCAAAGTGCTAGATCTCTATGCAAAGAAACTCCCCTTCTACAGGCAGCCTTTCTTCACCGCTCAACCAGTTCCTACTATCAGAGAGAACTGGGAAGAAAAAGAGTGAGGAACTTGTTACTGATTATAATTAAAGCTAATTCAAGAAAGCAGGGGTAGGAAATAAAAGGAAGCAAACACCTTCTGGGTAATGTTTAGAAATTCCCTAACACGTTATCTTTCTCATGACAGCTCACAAAACTTCAGAGATATAACATTCCCATGAAACAAGGATAAAATTGGCCTACTACATTTGGAAAAATTAATGCTGGCTCGCATTTATACTAAGTATTAAGACCCAGAACTTTCTTAAAGAAGTAATGGGCAAAGCCATTAATACGGCAGCCAGGGTAAGCTGGAGTCCCCGAATTAGAGTCCTACCTATAGGAGAATGGATAGGGCAGATAAGGAATAACTACAGAAGGGAAAAACAAACAAACAAAAACAAAAGGAAGGTCACTCTACCTGGTTTCAAATAAACCCTCTGACCTTAACCAAGCCAAAGGAGAACTGCCTTTCCACAGAACACACCAGAGTATCGTTTTGATATTTCTTTTCCCACAGTTACCCTTGATGCTCATTTTAATCCAAAAACAAAAAGAAAAGCAAGTGACATTTTGTGATACAGCCAGCCTCTAGCCAATTCTCAGTACCGTATTATACTGCTTCGACGTAAATGCTTCCTTTAGGAACAACTGGAATAATTCAGTGGTTAATTTGGGATGAGAGAGCCTTGTAGTCAGAGACTTGGGTCTGATTCCTGACGCTGGTACTTATAAGATGGGTTATCTTATTTAAAAAAGTCTTGGGACTTCCCCGGTCGTCCACTGGTTAAGAATCCATCTTGCAGTGCAGAGAACGCTGGTTGGATCCCCGGTGGCGAAACTAAGATCCCACATGCCGGGGTACAACTGAGCCCCTGCGCCACAACTTGAGAGAAGCCCGCGCACTGCAGCAAAAGATCCCACATGCTGCAACTAAGACCTGATGCATTCAATAAATAAATAAATATTAAAAAAAGAAAAAGTCTTAATTTCTGAGTCTTAGTTTCCTCATCTTCAAAATGGGACTAGTAATAACTATTGTTTAGGTCTCTGGTAAGAGGGAGAGACAGACTATATAAAGTGGTTGACAAACCATAACAGCTGTTATTTCCATGAGCTCCTACTAAATACAGATGCTGTGAAGATATAGGTGAATGTTCTCCTAGTTGCAAATGATAAAATTCCCAAATGTGCTTAGTTTTCAAAATTCATTTTGTACATCTTTTCTGCCTGTGAGGAATACAGAGGCAAGCAATTAAATTAGCTAAAATGTAGGGGGCACCTAATGGCTTATAAAATGTTTAAGGGCTCAGAGTTAAGGACACCTAAGTCTTTTTTTTTTTTTTTTTTTTTGTGGTACGTGGGCCTCTCACTGTTGTGGCCTCTCTCGTTGCGGAGCACAGGCTCCGGACGCGCAGGCTCAGCGGCCATGGCTCACGGGCCCAGCCGCTCCGCGGCATGTGGGATCTTCCCGGACCGGGGCACGAACCCACGTCCCCTGCATCGGCAGGAGGACTCTCAACCACTGCGCCACCAGGGAAGCCCAAGGACACCTAAGTCTTAAACAGACACCAAATAATTGTCAGAGGTAAAACGAGAACCCAGGCACCCTAGCAGTCCAGGATGACCTTTTCCCCGCCTCATGATCTCACTGAAGTGCCTGGGCGCTGTTTCTGGTCGGGGTAATTTCCTGCCATATGACTCCTCACTCACCAACACCGCGTGCTGTAAACGAGGCATTCGTTGGGCCTCCACGCCGCGCTACGAGACCGGGTACTGAAGGCTGGTTTTGGCCTTCGAATATCGGAGGTCACTAAGAGGCCTCTTGAGCAGGGCTCACTCTTATCCGAGTGTAGAGAGGTACCGCTTTCCCCTCTCTCCGAGAATTCCATCGTTCTGACGCCGCCGCGTCCTCCGCCTTCACAACTACCCCACCTCAGCTTTCCCGCCCTCAGCGCTTGCACCCACGGCAGGCCGCAGGGGACCGGAACGCGGAGGAATCTGCCGGATTTTGTGGACGGCCCACCGCCTTGCTTTCATTGGGTAACCTCGTCTTGTCTCCGCCCCCAAGTTTTTTACTTTATCAATGATTGGACTTGGGCATTGTCCATCCCAACTCTCAGGCACCGCCCACTTCTCACCAGCCACTAGACACCCTGCGCTCTGTGGTCCCTATCGCGTGCACTCCACACCGATGCCTTGTCTAGGCGGGGATTGGGTGCACCTGGCAGTGTACCGAGCCTTGTAGGGACCGACCCCTCCTCCTGCTCCAACCCCACCCACCGGGCCTCTCCTCTCCACCCCTCAGGTCCAGCACTCCGTTGCTTAGCTCGCCCCACCTGGTCCGCGTTTCCTCCGCCCCTCCCTCCAACCACCGCTCAGAACCCCTGGGAGCTCTGGCCGAGCGGGCGGCGCGCTGGAGGGATGCGCTCCATCAAGGCTCTGCAGAATGCGCTGAGCGGGGCCGGCAGTTACTGCCGGCGGGGAGGCTGGGGTCACCTGAGCCGGAGCCCCCTCCTTGGCGGGGGCGTACGGCACCACCTCAGTGAGGCCACGGCGCAGGGCAGGGAGACGCCACACAGCCACCAGCCGCAGCACCAGGATCAGTAAGGCTCGCGGGACAGGGGCAGAGGACAGGCACTCTCACTGTCATTCCCACTATCTTCCGAGTCCCCTTCCCCAAGGAACGCATCGTATCTCCCTTCTCCTCTCCTCGCTTACTGGCCTGCGATGCCTTTTCCTTTAGATTTGGGGCTTTGGGTCCGCCGCGCTCGGGCGGTAATGTGCCGTCCGCCCGGCAAGGCGTTTGGGCAGGTCGGTCCTCGGGATGGTGCCTGTCCAAGGTGCGTACTTAATTGGGAACGCAGGTGGGTGCGGAGTGTTGCTTGGTGCGCGTGTCTGAGTGCAGGGCCGTGTGCGCACCGCCCATCCTAACCCTCCTTCTCTCCCCTGTCCTCGTGTGTATATTAGGGAATGCGTGGGTATAGAACAGCCTGCCTCGAGTCCCAGTGTTCTTGGGTCTGTGTGTGGTCTATCTGTGTTTCAGTGCGCAGATACTTGCGTATGTGTTGGGCGTGTGCATTATCAGGGCTCCCTAATCTGTAGAATAAGGGTGGTTCTCCGATTGGTTTTTGAAGGAGGAAAATCTTTATAATGGGGGGGAGAATCATAAGACGCAGATCTCCCAAACCAGAGCCAGTCAGAGCCGTTTTATGTGCTGCTCAGGCGGCTCCCTGATTTAAGGGGTTCTCTTCCCTTGGGTTCTTACTCTGCCCGAGAGGCTGCACCTCTCTCCCCCACCACCCTGGAACACTTGGTGGCTGAGCTTCTTCGAGACGCAGAGACGGAGCTGAGCAGGAAATTTTGTCCTCCCCAGAAGCCAACATAGACACTATCCAAGTAGCCCCTGCTTTTTTATAGCAGGAACAGGAAATGGACCATCTCCCTTGTCATTGATATCTACTGATGACATTCAGAAAGACATGCACACCATAATTAAAGTAGCCAGACAGACTACTCTGTCCTCTACCTCACCACCACTGGAGTCCCTGTCCTGGACAGGTAACATCCAATAAGGTATTATCTATTTATTATTAATGAGAATTGTTATTATGCTGTACTTTTCCATCAGCCTCTTCTCAAGGAGACACAGAATGTTTAAACTTTAAAGAATAAACCCTCTCTCTCCTGGTCTACTCTCCATCCTGATTTTTCCCAAATAATCACCTTGGGAGAAATGATGGTGGGTTAGAGAAAAGGCTTAACCTCCCTCACCCTCACACCTTCTGTGGGATGGGGAGCAAGAAGCATCCCTGGTTCCTCCACACATACCCTTCCTTACCCTGTGGTGTCAGGTGATGGAAGTGGTTTGTTTTGTTGTTGCTGTTGTTTTAATTGGCATATAGTTGATTTACAATTGGAATTGTTTTTAGGAACCTTAATCCTCCTGCCTATTGCTGCCTGTGCTCCCAGGGACTTCTTGGTAAAGGCCTTGGACCAATGCTCCTTTGGGCAGAAGGAGTTGAGGGCATAGAGGGGGATGGGTTCTGGGAGTGTGACACCATGAGGGGAAGTGTTCTTGGTGGATAAGGAGGGCAGCAAAGAGAAAATGCCCTGTTATTTAGGTTACTGTTTTGTTTCTTTAATATTTAACTTTATTTCTAATTATTAAAGAAAAACCAGGTAAATAGAGTATCAAGAAGGAAATCAAGATCCCAATATTAGAGGGAACCACATATCCATATTTAATATATATCCATGATTTAAACCCATATATATACTCTATATGTATATATAAAATTGAACAGTAATAGGATCATAGTATTCCTATTCTTTGGTAGCCTATATTTCCCACTTATGAACAGCTGTTAATATGATTTAATGTGGGCATGCATGATGTCATTTTAATGGCTGCCATTTTGCCATTTTAAGATTCCATTGTATGAGGTATCACAGTTTATTTAACCAATCTTCAATTTGGTTACTACATATTCTTATGCACTTGTTCAATTATTTCTTAAATTCCTAGGAAATTTTGCTCCCCAGAGACATGTCACTGATATTTTGTATAACCTTCTAGAGATATTTTATGCATATATCAGCAAATATATGTTGATATTATTCCTGCTTTTTACAAATGGTATCATACTATACATATTATTCTGCACCTTACCCCACCCCCAACATTATATTGCAGATCAATCCATATCTTGATCAAAGGGTATGCAGTTTTTTTTTAAATGCTTGTGATACATTCAGCCGTGTGGCATTGTTTCCTGTCTTCCTTCATTTTCCAGCCAAGGAGACCTGGCCTCAAAATATTCCTGCGTACTTTCCTTCTTGAGTTATTCCTCAGATAGCTTTTTCCTCCCTTCCTCTGCCACCACATGGATCCTTTCCTCCCTATAGGCACCAGCCTCATTATAACAACTGGATTTCTTCAGAAACAGAAGAACTCCCCCCTCTCCTGGTATTCCTCCTGGCCCAAAACACACACATGCCTAGTCTATGCCAAGTTCCTTGAGAGGCTTTTTATTTTTAAATGCATTGTTTCAATAGATAATATATTCATAATCATATATCAATATATCGTATCCATTAGGTAAAATGTACATATTTGTATGATTCAAAATTCAAAATATATAAAAAGATATATAGTGGGAAGTATCCCTCTTGCTTCTTTTGCCCAGCACCTGCTTCATCTCCCTAGAGGGAGCTAAATCAGTCTTACCAGTTTCTTATATATCCTTCCAGAAATATTTTGTGCCTGAAAAAGCATACATATATATGTTCCCTTTTAAGCATAAATAGTACCATACTATAAACGCTGTTCTACAGCTTGCTTCTTTTAGTTAATATTACATCTTAAAGATCATTCCATATCAATACTTAAAGCACACCCTCATTTCTTTTTTCTACATTGCATAATATTCCATCATATGAATATACCCTGATTTACCTAACCAGTTCCCGTTGATGCACATTTAGGTTGTTTCCAGTGTTACTATTACTAACAATGCAATGAATGACTGTGAATATGTTACCTTGTAGGTACGTGAATACACTTATATGGTAAATACCTGGAAGTCAAATTGTTGGATCTAAGGGTTTTGAAGGGTCTAATCTCAAATAGTTGTCATATTTGGAATGAGCTGATAAAATAATTCCTCTAAATCTGTTAACAAATTAATAGGAGAAATCTTGAAGATCAAAAAAATCTTTAGTACCTGTATTTTTAGGTGCTATAATCCAGTGAGAGATACTTTAGGGAACAGGGATATTCCTAGAAATGTAACTTGGTGATTCTTTATTGAAGATCCATAGTGTGCTAGGGACTTTGCTCAATTCTAGGAAAACAAAGATGTATAAAACACGAAGACATAACAGTGGAGCAAGGGAGATTGTCTTCTGTCAATAAGATGGTATGTTGTGTCATACCAGCAGCATAAGCAAAATCAAGAAGTTTGGGGAAGGCTTTACAGAGTTAGTAACATTTGATCTGGACCTTGAAGGATGAGCAGGACTGTGCAGGTGAAGGAGGAAAAGGTCTTTCCATGCAGAAGTTTCAGTGTAAACAAGGGCCAGGAAGCCTGACAGTGCCTAGGCCATTTGGGGAGCCACCTGTTTATTACCTGGCATAACTGGAGTATGGGGGCATGGTGGAGAATAGGAAAGGAATGTTGACAGGTTTTAAAGAGCCTTGAATGCCATACCAAGAAATAAGAACTTATTTTGTAGGCACTGGGGAGCTATCAAAGGTTTTTGAGTAGAGAAATGATATTTGAGTTTTAGAAAGATAACTGGCACATTGTGGAAGATGGGTTGCAAGTCAAGAGAGTGTAGGAGCAGATAGGTAACAGACAACAAGGAGCTACTGAGCATCTACTTTGTGAAAGATGGTTTTTCATGGAATGGCATTTAAATTAAACCTCACATCACCCATGTGAAGCAGATGTTAAACCCTCATTTTAGGGATGAGGAAACAGGTTCAGCTTTATTAAATAACCTGACTTACTATCCATATTAAGATCACAGCTATTAAAGGCAAACTCTGGTTCTTTCTACAGCACCATGCTAGCACAGGGGAAGAGAAGAAAAGAGGGTGGATTTGAGAGACATTATGGAGGTAGATTCATCCAATATTGGTTATGAATGTAAGGTATGGGAATTATCCAAATGATTCCACATTTCTGGCTTGGTCCCCCCGGGTAAGTGGTAATGCTATTAATCCAAATGGGAATCACAAGAGGAGGAGCAGAGGGAAGGAGGCAAGATGATCTCAGGCTTGGACATGTTGAGTCTGCAGTGGCTATGGGACATCTAGAAATGGAAGTATTTAGAAGGCAACTAGAAATAAATGTCTGAAGTTTAGGAACAAAAGAAAGTTAGAGAATAGAATTTAAGACTTCTCAGGACCGATGTGAAGGTTGGAATTATAGGGATAGATCAGATGGTTTCAGGGAGAAGGTGTAGACTGAGGACACCTACCTGCTGATAAGCCCTTGTTCTAGGAGGAGGAGCAGGGAGTTCTCAGGTTCCTGTCCTCCTCCCCTGTCTCTCTCTGCCCCCAAACAGTGATTCGTCAGAGAGTGGCATGCTGTCCCGTCTGGGTGACCTGCTCTTCTACACTATTGCTGAGGGACAGGAACGAATCCCTATCCACAAGTTCACTACTGTAAGTTCCTCTCTACCTGCTCAGAACACTGATCCCTTAGGATCTCTGGAAACTGGGGAAAGGAAGGTAGGACAAGTAACAGGGCAGCTAATGGGTTGCTTCATGAGGATGAAGAATAGCTGATGATAGCAGATGCCTAGGCTGATGAGGCAATCCCATCCCTGCCCCAGGTGGGATGATTCAACCCTCTGACTCAGCCTATCTTTTTGGTTTGGGACTTTGACCCAAGGGGTTCAGAAACCAGCTGCCTTGATGAAAAAGGGCAGGAAACCCCTATTAGCCTTCAAAACTGTTATATTCCATCCTTTCTTGGTCTGCAAACCCATTTCTTCCACCTGTTGTAGTAGTTGGGGTTGAGTTAATTGTTATCCATTGGGAAAAATGATTAGGATTGGATTATTGTCCTTGTAGCTGACCTTACCAGGCTTCTTTCCCCTGAAGGCACTGAAGGCCACTGGACTGCAGACGTCAGATCCCCGGCTCCGGGACTGCATGAGCCAGATGCGCCGCATGGTTCGAGAGACCAGCAGTGGTGGCCTCTTGGACCGAGATCTCTTCCGAAAGTGAGGGCCCCGGAAACAAGGGCACTGCTCTCAAAGCAGTTCTTTGGACACAGCTTTTGACAGCAGGAAGGGATACTGGGGATTGGATAATTCAACCCCTCGACTTTATTACTTATTTATTACACAAGTAACACATATATATGCCTACACTTATTATAAAAGTTCAAGCAACAGAGAAATACATGTTCTCCTTTCCCTCTCTCCCCTATCCCTGTCCCTTTTCCCAGAAGTAAACATTGTTAACAGATTAGTAGATATCTTCTAGATAATGTCCTAAGCATTTACATATATATATAAGAATATATGTAAACATACTTGTATAATTTAAGATTTAAAATATAAAGATGACCTACCATACATATTATTCAGGTATTTATTTTTTCTCCTATCCCAAGACACTGTGTCTTGGAATATCTTTCCATATCATTACAACCCCTCATTTTAGAGGCATAGAAACTTAAGACCCAGAAAGATCAAGTGATATGCCAAAGGTTAGACAGCTGTTGGTCCCAAACCCGATGACCACTCACACTTTCTTTGTTCCCAACTTCCATGGCTCCAGAGTGAGTCACAGCTGCATCTCTCCAGCCCCCTAACCCAATCGTGTCTGGGATCCAGGTGTGTGAGCAGGAACATCGTGCTCCTGACCCAGGCATTCCGAAAGAAGTTCGTCATTCCTGATTTTGAGGAGTTCACGAGCCATGTGGACCGCATCTTTGAGGATGCCAAAGAGCTCACTGGAGGCAAAGTGAGGGCCAGGGGACTGAGGGATGGGCAAGGGCCCTGGACCAGATATACCTTGCTTCTCAGAGATTTCCTGAGGCTGGAAATCCAGTGGATGAGTGATGAGAAGCAGAACCTCTAAAAATGGGGACAAGGGCTTTATGTATTTTACCTGTGATTTCTAGAGCAGGTGAGGGAATCTGAAGTTTTTATGGAGACAGCTGACAAGGATTCAATAGAACTTTGAAAGAGACCTACAGGGTAATTAAGCCTAAGCGCAAAAAAGGGAAGCTGGCCCCAGAATTCTCTTTGTACCTTCCATGGGCTTTACTGCCATCTCTATAGGAGTGGGGCTGCAGAAATATAAGGCCTTCTAGGACTTAAGGCTTGGGTGTCTCTAGGACCAACAGGCAGGAGGGAACCCTGTTGTCTTGCAGAAGACAGAATTTTAGCTTTTGTCTAAAAGATTCTCCTGACCTGAACCTCAGCTCTGTTCCCCCTCTCCACATCCATGTCTTCATCCTGTCTCTGTTTTCTCTACCCACTCATACCCAGGTGGCGGCCTACATCCCTCAGCTGGCCAAGTCAAATCCAGATCTGTGGGGCGTTTCTCTGTGCACTGTGGATGGTCAGCGGTGAGATGCTGGGTGAGGAAGGGGAGGCAGGGCACACGGGCAGAGCATAGTCCGACCCCTTTCATGGCACCTGCTTGCCTCCAGGCACTCCGTGGGCCACACAAAGATCCCCTTCTGCCTGCAGTCCTGTGTGAAGCCCCTCACCTATGCCATCTCCGTAAGCACCCTAGGCACTGACTACGTGCACAAGTTCGTGGGCAAGGAGCCCAGCGGCCTGCGCTACAACAAACTCTCCCTCAATGAGGAAGGTGAGCACTCCCTGGGCTCAGACCAGACTCATAGATGCCCCCTTCTTACCCTACCCTCCTCCCAAGGGTGTGTGTTTCTCTGCCCTTCCTGATCAGCTCTGTCACTCCATCCTCCCCAGCAAAGAGATCTTTCCCATTTACCCTACAGAGTGGGCAGGCGGTAAAGGTTTTGCTCAGTGGCTGGTAAGACTCTGGGTGGTTTGTATTTCCCCAGGAATCCCCCATAACCCCATGGTCAATGCTGGTGCCATTGTTGTGAGCTCCCTGATCAAGGTCAGTGCCACCCTAGCCTTCTGGAAGGTACTGTTCTCTAAACCCCCTTGTTCCTATATCCCTCGTATCTGCCTGTCTCTCCAGGGAGATTGGTGGGGACCTGATTCCTTTGAGGGTGCCCAGGAGGCAGTGAAGACACAGCAGGGACTCACAAATTATGCTGAGGATGTTAGTAAAAGGAACTGTATCCCAGCTCCTACCCATGAGTCTGGAGCCCAGAGCTTCCTGGCCCTGAGGGAAGTGAGCAGGTCCTGACCCCAGCCTAGCACCAAGGACCAAATGCCACACACAGGGGGAGGACAGCTCTGTTAGGTACTGATTGGCCACTTCTGGGTGAGGGACACATGGAAAGAAGGGTGAATGGCCAGAACAGGGCAGCTATTCACGTCACCTGGAGCTGTGAGTTGGCCTTGAGCAAGGGTGTCTGGCCAGCCTGTCAGCTGTAGGTCTCCCAGGGCTTGAGCAAGAACCTGAGAGCAGTGTGGGCAGCAACAATCCAGAGCCAATCACAGCCCTTCCTGGGGAAGGTGGTGTTAGGAACCCTCCCCCCAGGGACCCAAGTGTCAGAGTCCCTGTGGTGTTGACACTATAGCTGATGAATACAGGAAGCAATTGGGGGGGGTGGGGGATGGACCAGGCTCAGGCTCTCCCCTTGCTTGCTCCAGGATAGCTCTATCTACAGCCCTGTATCTGGGACCTGCCTCATCCCGTTCCCATCTAAACAGGCCCTACTGACTTGACTCTCAGCTAAAATCTTTAGCTTTATTTCAGTTATCAATATAATTGATATAATTGAATATTATAATGTATGCAACACACACCGTCCTCCCATTCCCATCACTCACTCCAGTCTTGGAAATGGCCATGGGAGTCAGGGGTAGGATAGAGGAAGCCTCCAGCCTGGGGTGTAAGGAATGAGGATGGGGACCAGGAATAGGGGTGGGGCTTGGGAACAGGATTGGAATCAGGAAAATGAAAGTGGGAGTCAGGGATGAGGGTTGGCATTGAGAATGGAAATGAGAGTGAGACTCAGGGATGGGTGAGACTCATAACTGGGGTGAGCTTATCTGTACTCATTACCTAATAATAAAATCTAAATGATTTGGTTTTTAAGATCACTAGGTATGCATGGATATAAAAAAGTCTCAGTTGTTAAAAAAAAAAATTGTAAAATGCAACACACGCCCAGTAGCAAAACCAGTCTAACACTTTATCTCCACTACATCCTTCTGACCCTCCCTGTCATCCTCCTAAGCTTAGAATACGGATATCTCTTTTTGTCTCCTTGCAGATGGACTGTAACAAAGCAGAGAAGTTTGATTTTGTAAGTTCCCTCCCTGCTCAGCCCCTGGCTGCTTTTCTCCATGGCACGTTGTCCATTCCAGCTGCCCCAGTGCCTGGCTCTAACCCCACTTTGATGGTGCACCAGCCCATACTAGAAGCCTTATTTCCAGAGGTGTAGGAATCTGCTGGTGTGAGGGAAGAAAGCCTCCTGAAGTCCCTGCTGGGATGTGGACTGAGGAGTGCAGAAGGGTTAATCAGCCTATATGTTTACTAGGGGTCCTTATGCATGGGGTGCCTCCCGTGCCCCTCTTTCTCTTCCAGGTCTTGCAGTATCTGAATAAAATGGCTGGGAATGAATACATGGGTTTCAGCAATGCCACGTAAGGCCCTGTTCACAGGATTGGCTGAATGTGTGTGTGGGGGGGGTGTTTGAGTGTGTGTGTGTGTATACATATGTGGGGGGCGGGGAATGGAGGAGGAGGATAGAGAGGATCTTAGGAAGAAGAAATCCCAGGGGAGCCTTGGCCTTTCAGCTTCCTCTGAGCCCCTTCATCGACATTTGTTTGCTTTGTAAAAGGATTTGTTCCATTTCTATTTGGTACTTAAGGAGAAAGACAGTGTGAGAGTTTGCACTTGGGCCCTTTCTTGCCAAGCCTCTCAAAGCCAAAAACCTCATTTTCCTAGACTAGATGACTAGACCATTTTGGGTTTGATTTTGTTTTTCACACTTTACAATAAAGCTGGACCCAGTGCTTTCTCAGGTTCCGAAGTTTTCTCCAGTATAACTATGAGAATTAATAAAGGGGCTGCTTTAGTTTGACATGTGTGATCTAGTTCTGTCTCTCTCCGGGAAGGTATTTTTTCCCCCTTCTCACACCCATCCCTCAAATGTCAAGTACTAAATTGGGTGTTTCCTTCAGATTCCAGTCAGAGAAGGAAACAGGGGATCGGAATTATGCCATCGGCTATTATCTAAAGGAAAAGAAGGTAACTGGGAGAGGCCGATACAAAGTCCCTGGGTATTCTGTGGCTGGTGGAAGGGCAATGGGGGCTGGGGACTTCGGCTGAGGTCCTGGCAGTGTGACAGGGACTGCTGATGGCCTGAGAGAAATGCTCTCCCCTCTTCTTCCTTGCAGTGCTTTCCTAAAGGGGTGGACATGATGGCTGCCCTGGATCTCTACTTCCAGGTAAGCAGATGCCGCCATTCAGCCCAGCGCCAAGGGAATGGGACACACTGCCTTCCTTGCTCTGACCCACAAGAGGGATACTCATCTCCAGTGGTTCTGGCATCCTTCAGAAACACCAGGGGGAACTTACTGAAGGATCAGGATGTCAAGAACATTGCTCTACACCTCAGAGCACAGCATTCAGGTCCACACCGGACCCTCACCTCTGCCTCGTCTCCGCAGCTGTGCTCCGTGGAGGTGACCTGTGAATCAGGCAGTGTCATGGCAGCCACCCTGGCCAATGGCGGGATCTGCCCCATCACAGGCGAGAGCGTGCTGAGCGCTGAAGCAGTGCGCAACACCCTCAGCCTCATGCACTCCTGCGGCATGTATGATCTCTCGGGCCAGTTTGCTTTCCATGTGAGTGATTCTGGCCCTGCCATCCATTTGCCATGAGCCCAGAGCCAAGAAAAGGGGACACCGAGTCTCTGAAGGTGGAGAGGTGGACACCTGTTCCTGCCTCTCACTCACTAACTTCCAGCCGGGCAATTAGGCCAAGAATCCTTAGGGGAGTTTGTCAAACACAGTAAGCCCCTCAAACACATAAACACACGACAGTGCAACTTCAGAACCACTCCTCTGCCGCCCCTCACATGGCTGGTGATTCTCTTCCAGGTCTCATACAGGAGGTCACTTCCAGAGAGGCTTTTCTGACCACCCTCTCTCCACTGGGCTCTCCCTCCCACATCATTCTCTATCACAGCACCCTCCTTTTTTTTCTAACGTGTTATCATAAGTTGTGATTATTTTTGTCTATTTGTTTACCTATTTATTGTCTCTGTCCTACCACCAGAATGTAAGTTAACTGAGAGACCTTGTCCTAGTCCTAGCACATCATCAGGCACAGAGTAGATACTCAGTAAATATTTCCTTACTGAAGCCATAAATTTAAGAGGGGGCAGGGGAGGACAGGAGTAAGAAAAGCTAACTAACAAGCCAAAAGGTTGAGATGGGTGTGGCCTTGCCCATGAAGTCATTTGGGATAGACTTGTTAACACAGACTTGGGGCACCTCTTGCTCATCCGCAGTTCCAACTTTGTCCCCAAGGTGGGCCTGCCGGCCAAGTCAGCTGTGTCAGGAGCCCTCCTCCTGGTGGTACCCAATATCATGGGAATGATGTGTCTGTCACCTCCCCTGGACAAGCTGGGGAACAGCTACAGGGGTGTCAGCTTCTGCCAAGTAAGTCACTTTGCATATAGTACTTAATATTTTTGAATGAGAAAATAAAGCAATTTTGAGCTCCTACTAAGTGCAGGGAGGACGTAAACAATCTTTTTGCCTTACAATTCTAGAAGTTGGTATCTCTCTTCAATTTCCACAACTATGACGATCTGAGGCACTGCGCTCGGAAATTAGACCCACGGCGTGAAGGAGGAGAAGTCCGGGTAAGGAAAACCCCAGGTGGCTTGTAAGACTATTTCAGAAGAGAACATTCCGTAACACTTCAGTAAAACCCTTGGCTAAGCATCCATGGGGGAGGGTGACAGGGTAGAGCTGGGCATGGGTGGGTTCAAAGTCACACTTAATCTCAGGTGGGTATGATTTGTTTTCCAGAACAAGACTGTGGTGAACCTGTTATTTGCTGCCTATAGTGGAGATGTCTCAGCTCTTCGAAGGTACTTCTACTCTGACCAAATAAACACAATGAAATACTCCTGGTCAGAGATCTCATTAGCCATCGACATAGCAATATAGTTAAGTGCTTCAGCCTTAGAGTCAGACTGAATGGTCAGAGACTACATTTAAATGAGTTTTTTAAAAAAAGTACAGTGACTGCCATGTGATAAGAACTTAATGGTAGCCACTGTTATGATTAACCTGGGTGTTAAAAGCAGAGTCCTAGGAGGCTGGTAAGGACCCTGCCTCAAATGGATTACCAACATCAACAAATATGTACTGGGCACCTACTACAGGTAGGCAGTGATGTTTCTGGAACCATCACACTCCCATCTCTCTGACGTAGGAGTAACAGTCTCATCTGGATAGAGAACACAGACTGTACACGGTCTACACATCTTGGCATAAGCTCTGTTTTGCTTTTTCTGGAACTCATCCAGTCTGACCCCACTTCAGAAAGGATACCAGTGATTCTAGGCTGATCTGGGTAACTCCAGCTACTTTCCACTCCTCTTAGGTTTGCCTTGTCAGCCATGGACATGGAACAGAAAGACTATGACTCCCGCACAGCCCTGCATGTTGCTGCAGCTGAAGGTATCTGAAGGTTAAATAAGAGAGGAAGCAGATCCTAAGACCTTTCTTTTCTACCAAGAGTACCCCCCATTGTATGTGCCCTCAAGGTTACAAGGGCAGCAACTAGTTTTGTCCAGATGCGCTTCAGTTTGCAGGCTCTTACTGGGTGCTGCAGGGAGCGAAAATGGGAAGAGGCCTTTCCCCCCTCCCCTTTTAGTTCAGACTCCAGCTGCCAAGGGTCTGTACTAATGTTAACACCAAAAGGGTCAGGATCCATACCCTCTCATTTTCCTTCTGCCCATATTCCTAGGCCACACTGAAGTTGTTAAATTCCTGATTGAGGCTTGCAAAGTGAATCCTTTTGTCAAGGACAGGTGAGTAGGATTAAGCTGAAAGTGGGGGGAAGGGAGGTGAACAGCAGCTTCTGCACCACAGCCCTCCAGCCACCACAGTTACGTATATAACCAGGGCACTCTTGGTGTCTTCTTTGCCTGATCATGGTCTTTGTTCCTCCTCTCAGGTGGGGCAACATCCCCCTGGATGATGCTGTGCAGTTCAACCACCTGGAGGTGGTTAAACTGCTCCAAGATTACCAGGACTCATACTCACCATCTGAGACTCAGGCTGAAGCAGCAGCTGAGGCCCTGTCCAAAGAGAACTTAGAGAGCATGGTGTGAGCATGGGGCATGCACAGTCCCTGCACAAGAAAAAGCACGAACTGGCCACACACTTAACATATAACCACCAATCATGCTACAGAGGGCTGCACTGCTTCAAGGGGGTGGGGGGTGGGGCAGTGCTTTCAGTGAGAGTCAAAATACCCCATTCCCTTGGCAGACAGAGTATAGAGAAGTGCCTTTGTGGACTCCTGCAGTAGAGCTATCCATGAAGATTGTGGGCTTCTTTAAGGGACAGCCTAATGGCTTAGCCCACTCCAGATCATCCCAGGTCTTCACGCAGGTCCCCTCTTCCTCTCTCTGAAGAAGCCATTATGAGAGAGAGAGACTCTGGTAAGGGGCTCTAGCCACCACACACATCTATATATCCACAGAGAAAGAGAGGAGCTATGCACCAGGCTTTAGTCGTCTGGAGAGATCTGCCCCCCTTGGCCAGGAAGTGCTGCTACTGCTAACAGCAATTTTATAGACAGAGAAAGTATTTTGTGCTCAAATAAACTTTAATTACACAAATTATTATTTTTGCTAGACCCAGTCCTTCTCTTTCTCCCCTAGGGCCATCCAGCTGCATCACCATCATAAAGGTAGAGTAAGATGGAACTACAGGGTCATACAGAGCCCAAAGAATACATATTTCACATATATACTCACCCCACTAGGTTTTCTTCAATCCCAAATACTGCTTTAGGTTAAGTGTATTCTGCTCCAAGTGGGGACAAGTGCTTTGGTCTGAACAGGCCCCAAAATGGATTGTGCAAGACTTCAGGCCTCCCTCCTCCCTCTGGAAGTTACAACTGTAGCAGAAATGAAGATGGAACTTCTCAAGAATAAAGTTTCTAGTAGTAATCCCCACATGTCTCTTCCCCTTTGGTCGTGGCTGTAACTGGTCCAATGATTGCAACAGATTGACCAGGTGTCAGAGGTGTGCAAAGTAAGGCAGATGGACTCAGGGTGAGGACAGCTGCAGCTGTCTGGGGCTGAGAGTCTGTAACACTGAGGTATTAGGCAAGGAGGGCTCTGTTCTCATTCTGACACAGTCAGTAAAGCACTACCTGAGGGAGCCAGAGCCCAGACTCTGTATGTGCTGTACATAAAGGGCCAACTCATTCACTGCACTACTCCTCCAGCCAGAGGTAGAAAGGATTTACTCTGGAGAGATTCGGTAGAGCCCCCAAAACAAACAGGTTACATGTGGGCAAAGGGAAGAAGTAGCACAGTGATGAATAAATTCAAACAAAGCTGAAAAGTAAGACCCTAGGACTGAATACAGTCAGAAAGTCCTGGGCACAGGGAGGCAGAGAGACTGAAGGAAGCAAGTCAGAGAAAGTACGTTCATGGTAGCCTAGAAAACTGGCAATAGTCTGGGGGAGGGGAGAGGGTAGCTGTATGCCTAGCTTTCACAAGGTAGGGGAGAGGAAGATGACAGATATTGCACAGAGGACCCATCACTGAATTGTGGGAGCTAGCAGTTGCTTGGGGCACAGTTAAAAGGTTTCAGACACTTGGATCAGGAGGCTGGCCAAGAGCGTAATTAGGGACTCCAGTGATGGACATACTAGAGGCCTTCAGGCACCTCAAGCCCCGAATGAGTCAGCAGCTCTCCATCCCAAAGGGCAAAAGCAGGCACCACTGGACCCCGGAAATCTGTCTGTAGTGTGTGGACCACAGCAACCCGGCTCACATCCACCAGGCTCAGCTTCTGGGCCTCATACTCCAGCAGCAGCCCCACCTTCTCTGGCTGCCCAATGCCCTCAATAGGGGCTTTCTCGTTGGCCAGCATGGTGTGCCACTTGCGCTGAGCATAGATGAACACCCAGGAACGATCGTCAACACCGATGCAGCTATCCCGGGAAATATCCACGTCTGCCACTCCTATCCGGAATTGCTGGGAGCGCTTCACTGTCACCTCCCAGTAGTGCCTGCCACTGGTAACCGCTGTGTCTGCCAACACCACTGCCCACTCCCGGAAGCGCTCCACATTCAGGGCCAATTTTGTGGGCTCCAATCCCACCATGCCGTATTTGACACCTGTGTCACCTTTGAAGAGTGCCAGGCTGCTGTGAGCGGTCTTTTCTTCCAGTTTGAAACTGACGCCTGCGGGCAGAGCAAAGAGACTGGATAATGACGTGCGCTAGAACTCTAGAACAAGTGACGTACATATTCCGATCTGAAACAGGCAGTCAAGAGATCACGAGGAAACGCGGAAGAGTCGGAACGTCAAGCGGGTAAGAGAGTGGGGGCGCTTTAGTATGGGCAGCCCAAGGATCCGAAAAACTCGGACTGGGGAAGCGCTGGAATTTAAAGAAACCAGAGAGTGTCCCAGGTTTGGAATATCAAGAGCAACGCGGTGGGGGAGGGGGAATGAGTCGAAGGGGCTGGAGTTGTTTCTCCGAGCGGGCTCCAGGAATAACAGACGGAAACTATTTTGGAAGTAAAAGGGAGTAAAAGGATATAATCCTACCTCTGCGGGCATCTACGGCGGCAACCCCCAAGCGTTTTGCTCCCCAGCGGCACAAGCATAGCGAACGACCAAAGGGCAGCGCCATCTTGCACCACGGATGAACAGGGCACGCCCCCTGCCCCGCCCCGCCTCGCCCCACTCCGCACTGGCCGAGACCCCTCCATGTGCCCGCCCGCTCCCCTAGCACTTTGTGCACGAGAGGCAGCAGCGCAGTGTGATGACGTAAGGGAGCCAGCGCCCCGCAGGGAGCCGCCATTTTAGTGAATTCTGTTCTGGTTGCATCCCAGTTTATTCAATTTTTCCGCGGAGAGGAATGCTGTTCACGTTTTAACTAAATAGGACGTTTAGAAAGATGGTGTAACAAGACGGTTAAAGGTATAGATTTCAGAATTAAACAATAATTGTATTATTCGAACCCGGCTCCTCTGTGTGTCTGAGCAAATCACTTAACTTCTGTGAGCCTTAATGTTCTTATTTGTAAAACAAAAATGTCTAGCCGTCAGACCGTAGTAAAAATTAAACGAGAGAATTACCTAGGATACAGCTTGACAAATAGCAATCACTGGGTAAGTGGCAGTTGTTCTAATAAATACTAAGTAAGTGTTGGTTTTGTGTTTTCAGGACTGGCAATGGAAGGTTTAACTCAATATTTGGTTTTCTCAGGTGGGGGAACCCGAGTTTGCTCAAGATTTCAGCTAATGCCTTCTCCCCGAAGGCAGAATCCACTATCACCTATTGGAGAACTCTCAAAATCTCTACTCCATATTTCTCTCCTGAGTTCCAGATCTGTATATCCAACAGCCTATTGGACATTTCTACCTGAATGTCCCCCAGTCACCTCAAATTTAACATGTCTAAAGCTAATTTCGTTTTTCTACACAGACTGGTGAACTGCAACCCACAACCAATCCTTTGCCCAGGCCAGAAACCTGGAAGTCCTTCACTTCTTTGTTTCCCTCACTTCACATATCTGATTGTTATTAAATCCCTATCACATTATTTTTCCCCTGGACTGCTGCACTGGCTTTCTAACTGGTCTTACCTTCTCCCCAGTGCTGCTGAGGGAACATTTAAAGAGTTAGCTACCTACCTCATCATTAGGTTGTGATTTTTTTTTTCTTTTTAATAAATTTATTTATTTTGGGCTGCGTTTGGTCTTCGTTGCTGGACGCTTGGGCTTTCTCTAGTTGTGGTGAGTGGGGGCTACTCTTCGTTGCGGTGCGTGGGCTTCTCTTTGCGGTGGCTTCTCTTGTCGCGGAGCAGGGCTCTAGGCGCGCAGGCTCCGCAGCATGTGTGATCTTCCCGGACTAGGGCTCGAAGCGGTGTCCTCTGCATTGGCAAGTGTATTCTTAACCACTGCGCCACCAGGGAAGTCCGTGAAATCTTAAGAATGGGGTTTAACTCCCATGTTATCTGTGCTCCAGGGTGTCAGTATTCCCCCTAGTACAGAGTAAGTGTTCACTATTTTTGAATGAATAAATGAATGAGTGAAAAGGCAGTTTTGGGACTTCCCTGGTGGTCCAGTGGTTAAGAATCCGACTTACGGGCTTCCCTGGTGGCACAGTGGTTGAGAGTCCGCCTGCCGATGCAGGGGACGCGGGTTCGTGCCCCGGTCTGGGAAGGTCCCACATGCTGCGGAGCGGCTGGGCCCATGAGCCATGGCCGCTGGGCCTGCGCGTCCGGAGCCTGTGCTCCACAACGGGAGAGGCCACAACAGTGAGAGGCCCGTGTACCACAAAAAAAAAAAAAAAAAGAATCAGACTTCCAATGCAGGGGACACGGTAGTAATCCTTGGTCAAGGAACTAAGATCCCACATGCCATGGGGCAACTAAGCCCGTGTGCCACAACTAGAGAGCCCGCGTGCCGCAACGAAAGATTCCGCAGGCTGCAACTAAGATCCTGCATGCCGCAGCTAAGACCCAATGCAGCCAAATAAATAAATAAATAAATATTTTAAAAATAATTTAAAAATTTATAAAAGGGAGTTTTGTGCTGATTCTTGCATGCAACAGCTCATTCCTTCCACCAGGGGTCAGCCTGGCCCAGCCTTTTCATCCTACTTAGTATGTGAGAAGAGAGGTTTCTATTCTTTTCAAGCCTAGGAGGAAAGGCGTGAAGGTGACATTTCCTTCAGTAAAGTCCTGCTCTGTCAATACTTTGCATTTTGGTAGTAATGAGAGAAGAGTTCCAGGACTGTGTTTCTGTAGGATTTCTCCCTCGGTTCCCCTTGGTCCTGAGAGCTGAAGCAATCACTGCACATCCCTCACGCTGTCACTCAGACACAACTCTATTACTTTATTCCCTGCTCAGGGTATAGTGTCTTACCTGTCATCGCTTGCATTATTTCACTTTTACGTACTGACTATCCATCTGATAAACTCACCCTCATTCTGATGATTTACCTGCCTCGTTGCTAATGAACAAGTAATTAACTCTTTAACATTTCCATGCATAATAATTAGGAAGTGACAGAATTTTACCTGACAGAAGAAAGAGGAAGAGACATTCAGGGTACAGGGAACAGCTTAGACTAAAGCACTGGGTTATGAAACAGAGTGGGTGTTTGAGGAACAACAAGGAGCACAGTATTGCCAGAGTTTCACGCTAGGGAGATACGGAGAGCAGTTAGAAAAGTTGAGGCTGGATGTTGAAGAGTCATGTATGCCCTGATAAGAATGTCTTTCAGGCATTCAGGAGCTGTTGAAGGGAACACAGGGAAGTGACAAATTACAGGTACTTTTACAAACATCAAGCTGACAGCAACATGGAGAATGAATTGGAGGGGGTGAGACTAGAAACTGTTAAGCAGGGTCCAAGGCCACTAGAGTTAGGTGGGACATGGTGTGGGCTCAGCTATCCAAGAGGTAGAACTGATAGAACTTTGGTGACTGTTAGATGGGAGTGAGAGGATGGGGGAAGGAAAATGGATACATAGGTTTCTGACAACCTATGAAGGGTTACAGAAGGAAAAGCATGTTTGGATGGGGGAAAATAATTAGTTCAGTTTTGGACAGGCTGAATTTGTGGTCAGCAGGACACCCAAGTAGGTAAACCATTCCGTAGATATATGGATATAAATTTCAAGGGAGGAGATGACTTAGATGAAGTCATCCAAGGAGAGGATGTAAACTAGAGTAATTAGGGAATAAACTGAAGGTGCAATCCAAGGGAATACCAGTATCTGAGATAACACGTATGAAGTGCTTGGAACAGGACCTGACCCATAGTGAGCATTGGTCTGCCTGGCTTGGAGTTGTATCTGACTCCACAGGAAAGAAAGTAGTGAAGGAGGAAAGGACAGGATAGGCCAGTGTATTTACTCTTTATTTCTTGGATTACCCCATTTCTAACATGTGGGGGCCCTGGTCTTTTCCAAGTGCTATGAGTGGGAGAGGGATGATGCACTCAGAGCTTGGTGATTGTTCTGGGCTTTGCCAGGAGTCAACAGTCAGCAAAGCATAACCAGAGAAAGAGAGAGAAGGGGGGCCATCAGGAGCTAGCCAAAGGGGCTGCTAGCTTGTGCTATGCTGGGGCCTTTGTCCTACTGAAACTGTCCACACAATGGCCCTGGGTTACATGCTGACCTGGCACTCTAAATATGGGGCTGGGATAGAGATTCCACATGGTAGAAGCAGAGATGGATGGTCACCCAGCCCCTCAGGACCATATCGCTGTTCAACCACATTGTAATTGTTAGAGAGGGTGGTCAATACTAAATAATCATAAATCATGTTTATATCTGATTAATTCATGAATCAGTTCATTTATACTTTAAGGCAGCCAACTTGTGTATATTGCTTGGACATAGCTCATCTGATCCTCGTACAATCCTGTATGGTCAGTAAAGTAGATATTTTTATGGAACTCAAACTTGGGTTATTCTTTAGGTCCTGGTGATACGGGCTGGCTAGGGAGTAGCTTCAGAAAGGTAGTGGGTAATCACATGGGACCAACTGTGGAGAAATGAAGCAAGACCAATAGCTCTGCCTGAAGATTCCCTAAGCTTTATAGACTCACTTGATCCCTAGTAGTATGGATTATGCTTCCTATGGCACCTCTATGGGACAGAAATGGGGCCTTCTTTATTGAAGAGGGGAGTAAACTTAGGATCACTAGCTCCAGGAATATAAATAGGTTGAAAGGCTGATGGTTAGTAACCAAGAGATAATCGATTAAGTGTAGAGCTAGATGAGACTCCAGGATGATTACTACCACAAGCCAGTAAGACTTAAAATAACTCTGTAACTACTCCAAGTTTCTTACTTTACAAAGCCCTTTTATCCATTTCTGCAGTTCCTAGTGGAAAAAACTTCAAAAATGTTTATATGTTTACTTAAGGCCAGAAGAGAGAAAGGTGGAGAATCTAGAAGTAAACTTTGTTGGCAATCCTTGAAAAGAGCCCTAAATACAAGAATAGAGTAGAGTGGTAGCAAAAAAGTGAACAAACTAGCCAGGAAAGAAGCCAAAGATGAACTAGGGTGTGTCCTGGGTGATCCCGAGCGCTGACCCCAAGAATCCCCTGCACTCCCAGGCAATTCCTCACAGGTGCTTTCCATTGCCCATTCCAGTGGCCCAAGTGCTCTTTCAGCATTGGTACCTTTTCACTGGTTGACTCTGTTTCTGGTGAGGGATGGGAATGGCCTTACCTCCCCTTCCCCAGAATTCTTTTCATTGTCTTCCAGATCCACACATTAGCTTTCCTCTTTACCTCTCTGGCTCCTGAAACCCAGGTTCATAGAGATGATTAGGGAGTGAAAGAATGAGTCTCTCCTTTCACTGTGAGTATCTCTGGTTGACTGAAGCCATTATAAGCTCCTGCCCCTCACTCAGTGAGGCTGGGGTCGAAGAGCTAAAGAGGAAGAAAAGCTTGGTAGGAGAGAGAAGCGCCGAGGCTGGGGAGAGTGGATGCCTAGGTGTGAGAATGTGTGAGTACAAATGTCGAAGGCTACCTTGGGAAGGGTACTGACTGGGGTTAGGGGTGGCAGGTTGAGGGATGAGGCTCCTCTGTATTGGCTGAAGGAAGGAGATGAGGGATGTTCCCTGACACAGGAGCGGAGCTCTCATCTCTCTGGCTGCCTCTTTCTCCAGCACCTGAAACAATTGCTCCTCATCTCCCAACTCCACCCACCTAGACCTAGAATAGCCGTCTCCAAACTGGAGCGGGACACCCAACAGAGACTCCAGACCAGGCTGGCAAAATGGTGACCTGGGTGGTCAGATTCCTGGAGAGAGGAGAAACCACCATCTTTTTCTATAGACTCCATCCTTCTCCCATTGAAGCCAAGACATTTCCTCTTCTCCGACATTAAATTCCAGTCCAGGGACTTCCCTGGTGGTCCAGTGGTAAAGAATCCGCCTTCCAATGCAGGGGACGCTTGTTCGATCCCTGGTCAGGAAACTAAGATCCCACATGCTGCAGGGCAACTAAGCCCGCGCCACAACTACTGAGCTCACAAGCCTCAGCGAGAGAGCCCACGTGCTGCAAACTACAGAGCCCACGCGCCCTGGAGCCCGCACGCCACAACAAAAGATCCCGCTTGCTGCAACAAAGATCCCACGTGCTGCAACTAAGACCCAACGCAGCCAAGAAAATAAAGGAAATAAAATAAATAAATATAAAAATATTTTGCCTCAGAATTTTAAAAAATAGTAAAACAAAAAATAAATCCCAGTCCAACCAAGGGGGCCTTATTCTCTGATCACTTCCTTATTCTGTCTCTTAATCCTTCTTCCTTCCTTTCACATCAAGTGGTTGGGGGTCAGTAGGTACAGAATGAAGAGGCTGAGGCCTGGTTGGGAGAGTTTGTTAAAGGGGATGGGGACAGAGAGAGGTTAAGGAGGAGAGGGGTGGGAGAACAGGGGGGAGAAGACAGCATGATCTTGCCGCCTTCCCTTCTCCTTCCTCTCCCCCAAGACCTACAGAGCTGGCGGTTTTGGAGAGGTATTGGCTGAAGGCCTGGATACCCTGACCTTTATGGGGTTTGTCCTTAGGGCATCATGCCCCAGTGGGAGCTCCGTGTCAGGCACAGTCCCTCACCCCCTGCCTGGAGGGTGGTGAGCCTGGCGCAGGTTTTTGGTGAGGTCAGTGGGGCCCAGACAAATCCGTCCCTGCCTCTGGCACTGTTCTGGGCCCAATGGCTTGACCCTTTCCAGCGGGTATCCTATGTTCTGGCCCAGACACAGCAGCCATCCTGGCCTCAGTCCTCCTCTACCTGGTACTGCCATGGGTGACTGCAGCCTAGCTGGTCTCTCAGGTAAGCAGCAGCCCCTCTCCCTGAGTAAGACAACATTAGGTAGTTAAGGAGGGTGGATGGCTAGGACTTTATGGAATGAACAAAAGAGGGGGCAGCCCTGCTCTGTGCATCCTCTCATTAAGCCACTTTCAATACGATGCAATAGGCCAATGAGTTAGGCTCAGCAACTCAGGAATTTGGGTGACTTGCTGCAGATTCTGCTCAAAGCTGCCTTTGTGGATAGATTGTGGGAGCTGTGGGCCAGTGGGAGGGATGTATGTGTCCTCCACCCCTGGTCTTAGCACCTCTGGTCCCTTCCAGATGAGCAAGAGGAGTTATATAGGCCAGGGCCAGGGCATGGAGTTCTTCTCCACTTTCCAGTTTGCTGTGGCTCACCAGCAGGTAGACCAGGCAGGCTGGCAGTGGGTTTCTCAGTGACTTCTGGAGGACTGGCATAGATAAGAACCCCACCCATACCAAGCAGCAGTCTTGGGGAAGGCTGGGTTCCATTCCTCAAGGGAGACACAGCTTTTTCTTTTTTCCTTCAGGAGGCTAGGCTAATAGAAAACATTGTGTATGCTAATTACATGTAAAGATATGCAAAAATTCATGTGAGATTTTGAGAGCTCATCCCTAGTTTGAAAGTTTGGCATTCAGCTAAGTAGGGAGGCTGATGTGAAAGGAAATGGGCTGGGGTTCAGTTCTCCATGGGGTTCTTATCAACATCTGATAAAGAGTAAAGGCTTCCCTGGTGGCTCAGTGGTTAAGAATCTGCCTGCCAATGCAGGGGACAGAGGTTTGAGCCCTGGTCCGGTAAGATGCCACATGCCACGGAGCAACTAAACCCGTGTGCCACAACTACTGAGCCTGTGCTCTAGAGCCCGTGAGCCACAACTACGGAGCACACATGCCACAACTACTGAGCCTGGGCGCCTAGGGCCCGTGCTCCGCAACAAGAGAAGCCACTGCAATGAGAAGCCCGCACACCGCAACAAAGAGTAGCCCCCGCTCGCAGCAACTAGAGAAAGCCCGTTGCACAGCAACGAAGACCCAACACAGCCAAAAATAATTAATTAATTAATTAATTTTTAAAAAGAGTGAAGGAGCGAGGTTGGTAGCTCCAAATAAGGAAATTTAACCATTTTATTTGGTGTCTACAAGGGCACCAAATTAGCTGCTCTTTGCTCTTCTATTCCTTACTATAAGAGGCTATAGGGTTAATGGTTCCTGTTGATAAAACCCTCATCAAATGGCTCCAATTTATTAAGTGCTTTATTCTGTGCCAGGCACCATCCTGGGCTTGTACCTACATTACCTTATTTGATCCAGAGAAAACTGAGGCTCAGAGAGCTTACATTAATTTATTCAACAAATACTTATTTACTGCATACTGTGTGTCAAGCATGGGGTTTGTATGCAAATCAACAAGTCCCTGCCCTCCTGGAGTTTGTATCTAGTGGGGTAACTTCCCCACCTAGAAAGTGGTAAAGCCAGGATTTTTGTTGTTACTGCTATTCTTTATGGATTTCAAGTGCACAGAATAGTCCTTTGTTCATGACATCCCCTTCTCAATAGCCTATATGTAGCTCCCAATTCCTGTGTTTCACACAGGAACAGCTTGTGATCTCTGTGACTTGCCACGATGTGGAGATGGTGGAGCCTATCAGTGTGTCCCATTCTGCCTTCTCCGCCACCACACAGCCCCCATCTCTAGATCCCAAGTCCCTCACTAAGCCTGTCCACAACTGAACCTCTTTCCCCAAGCTTTTCTTCCCCATCTTGTCCTTTCCTCTCTCCTTGACCAGCCTGCTTCCCCAGATACCCACACCCCCAGACCTTTCCCTAGGCATAGAGATTTAGGACCCCAGTGTCCTGATCACAGCCAGTTTAGGAGGAATTAGACACTCCCATTGCTTCATAGGCATGACTCAGTTTCCTTCCTCTCAGTACTTCCTGCTACGATCTTAGAGTTAGGAAAGATGAAGTACAAACTGAGTCTGAGGTTTAACTACTCACCCCTTTTCCCCTCCTCAGCTCCCCAACCCCACTCTCAGCCTATCCATGGAAGATAGCATTTTCCTGCTCTCTATCTCTGTGGTTTAAAAGGCCAGCCTGGGAATTCCCTGGCGGTCCAGTCCAGTGGTTAGGATTCCAAGCTTCCACTGCAGGGGGCACAGGTTCAATGCCTGGTCTGGGAACTAAGACCCTGAAAGCTGTGCAGTGTGGTAAAAAATAAATGGATAGATAGATAGATAGATAGATAGATAGATAGTTAGATAATAAAAATAAAAGGCCAGGTTGAGAGTTTGGAAAGGGAGGTGCTGGCATGGGTCAGGGGGAGGGAACCCAGGCTCAGAGAAAGCCAGACGCAGCAGAACTATTCTGTCCCAGAGCTGCAGGGTCCACAGATTCCAGCCCAAACCAGCCAATGGGAGAAGGTCCTCTAATCCCAGAGAACTAAAGGATTCTCTTCAGCTATCCAACTTCCCTGCTGGACCCTACTCCTGATCCCCACCCCCACCCTTACCCCGGCTTGTTCAGAGGAACCTGGAGGCCCCCAGGAGCAGTCTCATACTCCATGAAGTGAACTCAGCTCCACTAACCTCCCAAGCAGAGTTGAGGAATGTTCTAATGTAGATGTCAGTCAGGACTATGAACCCCAACTTTGACTTGAAGAGAAAGGCAGATTCCTCCAGTTCCCCTGTTCTTGGTCCTTTTCTCTCAGAGCCTGACATGAGCCCTGACCCTATCCCCACCCTCACACCCATGGCTGTGCTCATCTCCCAGTTGAGGAGGGAGGGGAAAATACAGCAGCTTGATCCGATGCACAAGAGTGGTCCCAGCCCTCCGCAGCTGTGAAGGGGTTAAGAGGCTGGGCCAGCCACCTCAGCCTGCCCCTCCCAGGGATTAAAAGTCCTCTATAAAGGGAGCTGTCCATCCAGATCAGGCCAGGGGGGTATCAGGGACCCAGGCATTGTGCCTATCCCCCCTGCCATGTGGGAACTGCGGTCAGCCTCCTTCTGGAGGGCCATATCTGCTGAGTTCTTTGCCACCCTCTTCTATGTCTTCTTCGGGCTAGGGGCCTCACTGCGTTGGGCCCCTGGACCACTGCATATCTTGCAGGTGGCTTTGGCCTTTGGCCTGGCCCTGGCTACACTGGTGCAGGCTGTGGGCCACATCAGTGGAGCCCATGTCAATCCTGCTGTCACCTTCGCCTTCCTTGTGGGCTCCCAGATGTCCCTGCTCCGTGCCTTATGCTACATGGCAGCCCAACTCCTGGGAGCCGTGGCTGGGGCTGCCGTGCTGTACAGTGTTACCCCGACTGCCGTCCGAGGAAACCTAGCACTTAACACGGTAATGGTTGGCTGAGTGGGGCTGGGGGAAACTGGTGCCCTGACTTCTTTCCTGAAGTGCAGGTAGATCAGTTCCCCAGGGGTCCGGGACAGTGTGTGTGTGTGTGTGTGTGTGTGTGTGTGTGTGTGTGTGTGTGTTCAGGGTGGGGAGGATCACAGGTGCTGTGGAGGGATAAGGAAGTCATAGAGCCCTGGACCTGAGTTCAGGTCCCAGCTTTTCTTCCAACTCCTGCAGGTTCTTGAAGAAACTTGTTTTACCTTATGGGGCCTCAGTTTCCTCATCCATATTAATGGGTGCATTTATTTCTACTATGAAAGAGTATTATTAGGAGAAATTAAGGAGCAAATACAATTACTATGAAAGAGGTTGTATTGGATGCCGTAAGGGGGTTCCTGCCGGGGAAGCCTTGAGTAGGTAAGGCTGTGGCAGCCCTAATGCACTGCCCCCCTTCTTCTTCCTTTGCCCAGTTGCACCCTGGGGTGAGTGTGGGCCAGGCCACCATAGTGGAGATCTTCCTGACGCTCCAGTTCGTGCTCTGCATCTTTGCCACATACGACGAGAGGCGGAATGGCCGCCTGGGCTCCGTGGCCCTGGCCGTTGGCTTCTCCCTCACCCTGGGGCACCTCTTTGGGGTAAGCAGGAGAGGGGAGCAACTTCTTGTTTAAGGATTCCTGGTCCCCCAAGCCTTTGTCGACTTTTAAGTATTCTTCCTGCCCACACCAAGGATCAAACCCGTGCCCCTGCGTTGGGAGCGTGGAGTCTTAACCACTGGACTGCCAGGGAAGTCCATCCTTGTGATGGCTTTATCTATCCTTCTTGACCCCAAGGTGGAAAGGCATGCATCATGGGTAGATGTGGGTTTTGCCGGGGGATCCATAGTCTGTCCCCAGATGGGGCATTAGTGACTTCACCCCACTGGGACTTCCATGAAGGTTGTCCCCCCCTACTTGCTGCTGGCTTGGAGGCAAGGTGCCAACCCTTGGTGGGCAGGTGGGTGGTGGGAGAGAAGCCGGAGTGGGCGGGAAGTGTCTCAGCTACAACTGTGTCTTTTGCAGATGTATTATACTGGTGCAGGCATGAACCCTGCCCGCTCCTTTGCTCCTGCCATTCTTACCAGAAACTTCACCAACCACTGGGTGAGTGAGAGGAGAAGGGCAAGATCCTGGGGCCCTCCTGCATGGGTGTGGACTGCAGGTTCCCAGGTTTGGTTCCTGCTTTCCATCTGGATGTGTTGACTGCTCTACCAACACTCAGCTAAGGGGGCTGCACAGAGTTTGCATGCCTGTGTGAGCAGGATTCATTATTTTGCTAGAAAGATAGGCTCTCGCTCATATTGTTCCTTCACTAGTTAGTTAGGGATTTTTACTAAGTATTCACTGGATTCCAAACTAGGAGCTATGAGGACAGAATACTGATCAGGAAGACAGAAGCTTCTACTCTCAGAGACCAGGATATGTATGAACACAAATGGGCCTGGGCTTCATCCCAGTTCTAGCACTTTACTAGCCTCATGTGTGACCATGACAAATAACTCAATCATTCTGCATCTCAGTTTCCTTAACTACAAAATGGGATGTTATGAGAAATAAATGTGAAAATTATATGTGTGAAATATTTAGCACAGAATCTGATATGGAATAAGTCCTCAATAAAAATTTAGCTATTTTTGTGTTGTTTGGCCATATACCAGCTAAACGTATGAAAATAATTCAAAAAACTTTTCAGAGTTGTACACCCATTTTCATGCCAGCATTATTTACGGGAGCCAAAATGTGGAAGCAATCCAAGTGTCCCTCACAGATGAATGGATAAACAAAATGTAGTATATACATACAATAAAATAGTATTCAGCCTTCAAAAGGAAGCAAACTCTATACATGCTATATACAACATGGAGGAATCTTCAGGACATTATGCTCAGTGAAATAATCCAATCAGAAAAAGACACATATTGAGGACTTCCCTGGTGGCGCAGTAGTTAAGAATCTGCCTGCCAATGCAGGGAACACAGGTTCGAGCCCTGGTCCGGGAAGATCCCACATGCCGCGGAGCAACTAAGCCCGTACGCCACAACTGCTGAGCCTGCACTCTAGAGCCTGCGAGCCACGACTACTGAAGCCTGTGCGCCTAGAGCCCATACTTCGCAACAAGAGGAGCCACCACGATGAGAAACCCACGTACTGCAATGAAGAATAGCCCCCACTCGCCGCAACTAGAGAGGTCCCACAAGTTCCGCAACTAGAGAAAGCCCACAGGCAGCAAAAGACCCAGAAGCAGCCAAAAAAAAAGAAAAAAGAAAAGAAAAAGACACATATTATATAATTCTACCTATACAAGGTATTTAGAGTAGTCAAATTTATTGAAACAAAGTAAAATGGTAGGTAACAGGGGCTGGGGAGAGGGGGAAATGGAGAGTTGTTTAATAGGTATAGAATTTCAGTTTTGCAAGATGAAAAAGTTCTGGAGATGGGCTGCACAACATGTATATAATTAACACTACTGAACTGTACAGTTAGAAATGGTTAAGATGGTAAATTTCATGTTATGTGTACTTTACCACAATTAAAAAGAAATTTTCAAAGCAATATGGAAACTAGTACAAACTGATAGCAAAAAATAGAATATACATGTGCTAAGAAGGTGTGGGATAAAGGTACAATTTAATGAGTCGGAAAAGAAATGGTAAGTTCTGTGGTGCAGGCAGTGCAGGAGTCTAAAGTTTTAAAATAAACAAAGAAACAAACACTGATTTCTGCTTAAATAGTGCCCAGCTGTATGTGCCAAGTGCAGGATGTCTGTTTTACAACAATGGGGTTGGAAAAAGAGCAGCCTTGCTCTTGGTCCCCTCCCCAAACCTGATTATTCCTTTCCTCTTCCTGCAGGTGTACTGGGTGGGCCCAATCATTGGAGCAGGCCTGGGCAGTCTCCTTTATGACTTTCTCCTCTTCCCCCGGCTCAAGAGTGTTTCTGAGAGACTGTCTATTCTCAAGGGTGCCAGGCCCAGTGACTCCAATGGACAACCAGAGGGCACAGGCGAACCTGTTGAACTGAAGACCCAGGCCCTGTAAAAGCTCCAGCTGAATAGAGGGAATAGGAAGCTTCTGGGTTTACATGGAGGGGCTGAGCCAGCCCCTGGATAAAGAAAGAGACTGTGGGGAGGGGCATGTACTTCTTTATTTTTAAATTTATGTGTGTGTTTTATTTTTTTGCCTTTTGCCGTGTGAAATCTTTCAAGTTGCATTCATGAGCTGTTTGGTGCAAACTTCCCTTCCTCCCCATCCCACCTCTCTTTGCCGCTGTGTGTGCATGATTGTGCGTATGACTGTGAGTGAATGTGACTGTGTCTGAGTTTTGGGGCATGGCATGAGAGGTAGGGAAGGGAAAAGAGGTGTCACCCTATACCTTCCTCTCCCAACCCAGTGTGGTAAGTACAGGGAACCAAGACCTTAAGTTTCTGGCCTTTACCCTGCTGCCAGTCAGGTGTATGGCTCTAGGTTTCTGAGGGAGCAGGGAAGCAGTTAGTTACTCCTCAGAGGAGGCAGATGGAGAGAAGTGGAGGAGACGAGGCATTCCAAGAGTTGGTAGAAGCAGCTGGGCGTGGTGGACGAAATGGAGGCATCAGCCCCAGATCAGGATGCCAAAAAGTTTTGGAGAAGTTAACCCGAGATTGTAACCTACTTATCTCAGAAATGCTTGCCCCAGGGACTTGAGTGGGGAAGTAGCTCTGAGAAAAGTGAACACTGGAGTGTGAACTGTTCTATAAATCCACATCAACCTATCTACATCCACTGGCTGGGTTTTGCATGCATTCTGGCATGATGGATCTCTTTGGAGGTCCTGGGCCACTGAGCTCCCAACCTAAGCAAAAGGTGGGTGAGCCTAGAATCTAGAAAAATTAAGTAGCTTAACTGTTCTGCCTGACACACCCGCAATGTGGCCTCCAAGCAGGTGGTACTTAAGCCCAGAAGAGCTCCCTAAGGCCAAAACAGGAAACCTGATGCCTGGAGCAACTGCAGAGGTAGGGGTGGGGGACATAGGAGGGAGAGGATTTGACCCTCAGTTTTACTTTAGAGCAGCCGAAAACACTCTTCAAATGGCATCTTTCTGCTTTTATCACTAGTTCTATAGTCTTCTTTATTTTCCATTTTTGTGTGTGTCTTTTCATTTTTCTCTCACCTGTCCTTTCATCTTCAGCAAATCTAACCCTTTACATGTCCCAGAAATTGATTCCTTCCATTCAAATTTTAATTATTCACAAGATATTATTTGTTTGATCCCTATTTTCTTTTGTTGTTGGGAAAATACACTCATCTCAACAGAAGCCAGAAGAGAACCTGACCTGACGATGAATATTTATGTTGACCTCTTCCTTTTAGGAGCCTCCTGCGTACTTCGCAAGCTTTAAACCTATACCTATAGTAAGACAGACACCCCAGCCCCGCAAAAGACCACTCTTCCACGTAGCTGAGCTCTCCATTTCCTCACAAATAAAGCCTAACTTTTCTAACTAACCTTGTTAAGACTTTGGAATAATCCACTTGACTAGGTGCAGGGGAAGAATGTTTGTAAATTCACCTCTAATCGGACTTAGATCCCAATTATCTTAAGTCAGCAGTAAATCCATTGTGCTGTGATTTGGGGCTCTATATAAGGGATCGACTCAGATAAAAGAATACTTGTACTCGCTTCCCTTTTTCTTAATTCATCACCAACTCCCCCGCCCGCTCGGGGTCATATGGATCAGCCCCGCTCTCCCCGCCCCGCTCCCCACGTAGGCGGGGTCTGGTCCAGCCCAACCGGGTGGCGGGAAACATAGCGGCAGCTGCTGGCTCCGCGGGGACCCTGAGGACCGGCGGGGAGCGGGTGAGTGTCTGGGTGAGGGGGCTCTAAGCGGACTGCGTCCCTTCGAAGCCGCGGGGGCTCTTCTGTGAGGCGCGGAGTACCCTGTACCCTTTCCCGCCACCCGGTTTAAAGACAGGGGGCGGGGCGCGCGCTTTAGGTGCGCACGCGTCCCCACCCCGCGTCCTGTGTGGGAGCCGCAGCGTTTCCAACTCTCCTGGGACGTCCCCTCGTTTTCCCGACGCCATTCTGCACAGATAGGTCCTCGCGCAGCGGTGCGGCTGTGATGGGAAGGGGCTTGGAACCCTTAAAGTAAGACAGAAACTTCCCGGGCATTTCCACTTCGGAACTTTCCATCCAGTTCAGACCCGAAAAAAATAGGTGTCCAGCTTGGTGGTCAGCAGGAGCTGGGATTCACTGGTCGCTTGACTTAAATCTTGAGTTTTTATAAAATGGATTTCTCATTCCCTTCCCTCCTTTCCCTCGGGTAGAAGGCTTAAGGAGGATACAGCCTCTGCTTGGGTGTGTTAGCCGGACCATCTTACGTTAATTAAGCTCCTTCCCTTGAGTCTCTCAATTCTTGGCTCTTCGTGCTGCCACTACATAATTACTGTTATAAAAAGTCAATCTGGTCATTTCAGATTAAATTTAAAACTCCTCTTTGGCCGCCCACGGTCAAGTTTATATCCTTAGGTGGGTGTCCATGGCCTTTGGCAGTCTGACTCTGACCCTCTCAGCTGATTTTCTAAAGCTCCCTATCATTTTTTTCTATCTCATGCACTTAACTCCCAAACCTATGGAAAGGGTGTGTCTGCATTGTGCTCTTTCATGCTTTGGTACCTGCTGTTCCCTCGACTTGAAGTTCTTGCCACTTCTCTGCCAGATGAACTTCTCTTTCAGGAGCTCAGTTGTCCCGCTGAAAACCTCTATTTCCAGCCCTCCTGGGCCAAAGTAGTCACTTCTTCCTCTGTGTCCCTGAAGTATTTTGCCTCCCTCTATTATCAGTGGCACTTGTACAACTGAGTAAAAGATTACTGAGCTCCTAACATGTACTGTGCCCTGTGCTCAGTACCAGGTGGACAGAGATGAATAGAACAGAGTTCCTGCCCTTAAGGAACTGGAAGGAAGAACACATGTAAATGAGTCCTCTGCAGTTACAGGGTGACAAAGAAGTCTGCCCTGGCTTCCTTACTCCTCTCGCTCAGAACTCTCTTGAGTAAGTTTATCTACTTTCACAACTTGACACACCACCTTACATCCTGATGCCTCCAAATCTCCAACCCCATCCTCTCCTCCCTCAACTTCGAAACTTGTCTACTTCAGCGTAGAAAGCATGTGTTGAACACTTGTGATAGCTGCCGTGGCCCGGGTTCAAGCCCTGGTTGGGGAACTGACATCCCCCAAGCTGTGTGGCAGGGCCACCAAAAGAAGAAAAAGATGCAAGCCTGAGGAGCATCCATCACTTAAGGAGGAGTGGAGGAGCAGCCAATATGAGGTCAAGGAAAGGTGTTTGTTTTCTTTTGTTTTGGGGGGTTTTCCCACCCCCTAAGATGGCGGAGCTTTGAGCAACTCATAACATATGGGAATGGAGCCAGTATAAAGAGAAATTGGAAACAAATGAGGAATGAGGAAGAAGCAACTGAGGGACGAGAAGTAATTGATCATTCACAAATGGAGGGCTTAGATTCATTTGAAATATGTATGTTTTTAGGCTTGGGTGGAGAGAATTGAGACAGTTCATTTCTGATGATCTCAGTTGTTCTGAGAGGGAGGGACCTGAGACACCAGCTGAGAAGTGTGGGAAGCAGTGGAGTAAAGGAGCTTGAGGGTAACGGTGGAAGTTAGAAACAGCTGTTCCTTAGGAAGAAGAGGGAGAGGACCAGGAACACTAAGGATTTGCTGGGCCAGGCTGAGGACCTGTTGAGGTTGGAGACCACATTTGTTGTGTATCATTTTGCAGGGTTGTTTGGTTTCCTCTCACAAATCTGAGTCTAGATTTGAATCCAGGAGTCTAGAAAGCAAATGGTTGCATTGATCTGAGGTTGGGATCTTTTGCAGAGTGAATGCAGTAAAAGGAAAAAAGATTGAGACCTTACAGAGAGTGATGTGTAGTGATACACCAGTAGGATATGTGCTCCTGCTTGTGCGACCCCAGTTTGATCATTTTGTTTTTCAGCTCAGAAATCTTCAGTTAGTCCCAGGCTTACATTCTAAATACTTGAATTGATAGACAAAGACCAAGTTTTCCCATAAAGCCGGTTCCAACCCTCTTTTCCATTTTTTTCCTGTTAAGACTCCTCTATTCATAGTGGCTCCCTCTCTGGTTTTACTCTGGCAAATTCTCTGCTTAAGTTCCCCTCCTCCTCTCAGCTGCCTGAATTCTATGCAGCCTTCAGAGGTCCAGTTCTAATCACACTTTCTCTGACAAAACCTCCTTGGCCACTTTAACCTGAAAAGAGCCCTAGTTTTTCAGAATTTAAAAAAAAATATCACTTAGAGCTAGTACTGACTTTCTTTTACATTGTTTCTTCTATATTAGGTGGGTTTTATTTCTGCAACTAAATTCCTTAAATTTCTTTAGCACTGCAGCCACTGCACCTGCACAGCAATATCTTTTGCCTAGGAGGATCTTCGTAAGTAAGCACTTAGTGACTGACTATAGAGTCCAATAGATGGAGAGGAAATTAATATTTTGAGAATTCTTTGTGCTCAACGCTCAGTATAAGTGTTTGATATCAGAGCTTCTCAAACTTTTGTGAATGACCAGCGTTTTTTTTCCCCCACAGGCTGTTGCAGACCAGTACTTCTCTTTCTTTCTTTTTTTTCTAGCTTTATTGTGATATATCACTTGAAATATAAAGTACTTTTCTAAAATAGTAGAACTAGAATAGTATTATTAGAAAAATTAAATTACTAGAGAAATAACATGAAAAAAAGACATACAGAATATAGGCATTTTTACTATTAGATTCAACAAACATCAACTGCATCAAATTGCTATAAGATGTTCTAAATGCTTATGCTTTGTTTTTGTCCATATCTTGATGCAAACTGCTAACAGTTTGTGGACCAGCAATGGTCCGTTGGTCCACAAATGACACTGATTTCCATGATCTCATTTGAACCACCCCCTACTTATTTTCCTTATCGGTGTACCGATAAGGAAACTGAGGTTTAGGTTAAGCCACATGCTCAAGATCACCAACTTAGTACTGGACGGACAGAACTGGAATTCAAATGCCAAGCATCATTCTGTTCATACTAGTGAATCTCAAAGCTGGTTCTTAGAGCAGGGTTGGTTTGGGACAGAGTTTTTTGCTTGGTTTTATTTTGTTTTCAAGAAATGTGTTAATTTTCTATTTTGAATTACAAGCGTATTTAATATTTTATCCTTTATTTTCCCTTGCTTCTTGCATTTTGAGGCCTGCATTTGAGATGATTATTGCTTCATCTCAACTGCTTAGTACTTAGTTGAGTGAGAAAAGTAACTAACATCCCTTTTAAATGTCCAGATCTGCTTTGTCTAAGGTGTTTGACAGAGTTCTCATCTGTCCATGATAAAATGTGAAAATACAACATAATGAGTTTTTTCATAAAATTAAAGGACTGTACTTTATTCTGGGATTTTTGTCCTTCTTAGGTTTTGGGGGGGGGTTTTTTGGTGTTTAAATACTGAAAACAATGTATAGTAATTGTGTGGGTGTTTTTTATAACAGCTGTATTGAGATATAATCACATACCATAAAATTCACCCTTTTAAAATGTACAATTCACAGAGATGTGCAACTGTTACTGCTATCTAATGTTAGAACATTTTTATTACCCCCAAAAGAAACCACATAGGTCCCTACTAGCAGTCACTCCCCATTGCCTCCTCTTCCCAGTCCCTGGCAACCACTAATCTACTTTCTGTCTCTATGGAGTTGCCTATTCTGGGTATTTCATATAAGTGGAATCTTACAATATGTGACCTTTTGTGTCTGGCTTCTTTTATGGAATGTAATGTTTTCAAATTTCATCTATATTGTAGCATGTATCAGTACTTCATTCCTTTTTATTGTCAAATAATATTCCATTGTGTAGATATACCACTTTTTGTTTATCCATTCATCAATTGATGGACATTGGGGTTTTCCACATTTTGGCTATTATAAATAATGCTGCTGTGAACATTGGTGTGCAGGTTTTTGTGTGGACGTACATTTCATTTCTCTCAGATATGTACCTAGGAATGGAATTGCTAGGTCCTATGGAAACTGTTTAACGTATTAAGGAACTGCCAAACCAACTTCTACAGCAGCTGCACCATTTTACAGTCCTACCAGCAATATACGAGGTTTGTGTGTCTGTATTTTTTTTACATTGTCCTTAAGTTACAAAATTTAGAGTCTGCCACCTTAGGTTAGTCTCCCTAAATTGAAAAAAAATTAAAGACCCATCCATGAAATCCAGAAGTTTGGGAACAACTATATTACCCCAGTCAGTATTTTAAAACAAAGCAAACAGAACAAAACAAAAAACTCAAAAAAACCCTATCTAGAAGGTCATCAATTAAAAAAATGATGAGAACTAACGCTGATTGTTGAATAAAGTTGTAGACCACCTTTGCATCTTTTTTTTTTTCCCCGCCTTTGCATTTTGATTTTCCTTCAGCATAATAGTCTTGTATATGTTAAAGCAGTTCCCAATTATAGGATCATTTGGCGAGCGTTTCCTAAATACTGTGCCTGTGCCCCTTCTCCCCAGCCCCTGGAGTTTCTGAATATTTGGACAGGGCCTAAGCAGATATCCTAAGGTGGTTTTAAAGTACAGCCTGGCTTGAGAATGACTGTTTAGGTAGTTGGGACATTGAAGGTATAATGTTAATGCTTTTACTTGCATGTTTTGTTAATTCTAAGGTAAACATTTTTTCAGAAAAAAAAAAGAATTTCTTTTTTCTCTTGGTTCTTTGGCAAGCCAGAATGGCTGGTTTTCCTGTTTTGCCTTTGTTCTGGGTCAAAGAAGTGGCATGGGGAGAATTATTTTCAAAGTCGAAAACTCAGGAAGGAGAGTAAAGTACTCCGATTGGAACAAAGAGAAATTAAAAGCTTCTATATATCTGTTCTGTCCCATTCTCCTGAAAAAGCACTTGTGGTTTCTCCTTTTCCCTCTTTGTAGGAGGAAAGAATTTCGTGGTGGTAACGATAGTGAGCCCATGCTCCCTATGGCTGTAGTGAGCCCTGTGCTTAGTCGTTAGCTGGGGGACTGCCCAGGAAGAGTAGGGCTGAGGTGGGTCCTGGAGGTGCTGTCAGCTAACTGCATTCTTTGCAGCTGAATGGAAAGTTCTTTCTTGAGAAATCTGAGCAGGCACTTCCGTGGCTGCCACAGTATCCTTTACCTTATTTCTCCGATAAGGAAGCTAAGACTGACTTGATGAGGAATAAATGGGCAGGTAGGCAGTGAAGCCAGGACTCTGACCCCACCTTCTGGCCGTTGTCCTGTTCTTTCTATTACACCAAGTTGCATTTAACAGTTTCTACTGAATGTCTATCTTATGAAAGAAATTCAGTGCATTCAGAAATGCATAAAACAACATTTAGTAGAGGAGAAAAGATGTATTCTAGGTTATTATAATGTAAAGAAGTAGTTCAGTGCCGGAGGAGGAAGTCCTTTTAGAGGGTTATGTGCGGTCAGATCCTGTCCTGCTGTAGGCTATCAGGGAGAGCTTCGTGGAGGAGTGGCATTTGAGCTGGATCTTGAAGGTCAGGTAGGGTTAGAACTTTCGGAGTTAGGGGAGGTGGACCTTCCAGAAGGAGGAAGCAAGGTTTAGAGAGCGTGAGGGGGCTCTATGTCTTGGAATGTGTATGTTTCTGTTCCTGGGTTGGGGGACTAGGTAGCCAGAGGAGGCACCTAAGGCATGGATCTAAGAAGTGGTGGGTTGGATGGGTAAGTGTGAAGTCGATATAAGACAGATAATCAGATTATAGGTGGTCTAGGAGAGGAAGATGAGGCCACACAGACTAGGTGAGTAGCTTCTAGATAACTGCATGAAAAGAGAGTGAACTGTAAGTTTTCTGTCCCTGGCTGATTTTTTTTTTTTTTCTGGCTGATTTTTTAATAGTATGTTTCCACCAGTGAGGGGTGGAACTCCTGTTTAGAACTCTTTTATTCCAGTTTTAGTGAATAGGCCCAAGACTGCCAGCTTGCCTCATGTAAACCCAGCTTGCCTGGGAGCTTTATAATAGTCATCTGACCCATTTCTTCCTCTACTTTGCTTGTTGCTCTCTGGTTCTGTCAGAACTGCAGGGGATTAGAACCTGAAGTCTTAGGTCTCTTACATAACCTCTTCCCTTCTCACATCTGCAAGGATGCTCCTTCCCTATCTCCTTTCCCCTCCAGCTTTTATTTAGGTAGCCAGGTAACAGCAATTACCACCTCTGTTCTTTTTGCCTTTCAGGTAAAACGATGTGTTGAAAGCAGAGGTTTGAGTACTCTGCTGGGGCCAGTTTTACAAATATTGAATATTAGAATTGGTCTGCTCTGTGTGTGTGTGTGTGTGTGTGTATGTATGTGTGTATACACCAGTGGTCTGTCTGGAAAAGCTAGATGTATCTTTTTTTTTTTTTTTTTTTTTTTTAAGCTAGATCTATCTTGGAGGAGAGTCACAGATCTCACACACTGCACCTGCCTCACTGGAGCCCAGGTCTTAGGGTCTGCAAGTCCCATGAGAAAGGGCAGCGAAGGCAGGTATCCCTTCAGTTTTCCTGGTCATTCTGTGTTTTACTGGCTCACTGTTGCTGGGCTGAGCGGTCAGAAAGGAGATGAGCACTGGGTAGGGGAAGCAGCCTAGAGAAGTAGCCCAGTTACATAAGTGCATGGAGATTGGTCCTATTGACTTGGCCCATTTCTTATTTCCTGTGGGGGAACAGGGGTGGAGTTGGGCTAGAGGTACGTATGGAACAAGGAAAGGTGTTTTTAGAGGAAACTGCTGCGTGCTGAGAGTGTGGCTGAATGTGACAAGGGGACGCATAGTGAACGTAGTGTGTGTGTGTGAGACTTGTGTCAGGTTCTGAAACATCCAGGGTCTGTGCCTACTTGATTATCTGCTGAGGGTTTAGGGATCTTAATAAAAGGGGGTGTGCTTCAGAAAAGGAAGATGGTTCTTCTGTGGAGAGGGACAAGGAATTTAACTAGTTCCTATTTACTTCTTTTCCTCACCCATTCTGTTAGGTACTGACTTCTACTAAGATCACCAAAATTTAAGAGTAACTTAGGGGAGGAGAGTGAGGGAAATTTCTTTACACATCTCCAGGGCCTCAGAAGCCTCAGGGCTCCTGGGATATATCAGATCCTCAGTGGGATCACCGTACAGTCAGAGCTGGGTTTTCTCAGTTCTTGTGGTACAGAAGAGCTCTAACTGTGTGGGTGGAAGGTGGAGGGGGCCGGGTCCAGCAATTTTTTTAATTTTTGGCTGTGCTGCGCAGCTTGTGGAATTAGTTCCCCGACCAGGGAGTGAACCTGGGCCCTTCGCAATGAAAGCGCTGAGTCCTAACCACTGGACCGCCAGGGAATTCCCCCAGCAATTTTAAGGCAGAGGGAAGCTCATTCTCCCACCTTCTCACAAGGCTGCAGAGCTTTCTCAGGGTGAAATTCTCAGAGTTGATGCCCTTTGCTAACCCGCCTTTCTTTCTACTAGGTTATCTAGACTCAAACATACTGTTTCTACAGTTTCAGACCCGATTTAGAGGATAGGATGGCTTAATTCTTAGTCTCGGAGCCTCCTGGGTAGAAGTCTTAACTTAAAGCTTTCCCTGAGACTGGGAACAGCACTTTCGGTGCTGACAAAAGTGAAGCATTTGAGGACCTTGATCAGAATACTCAGACCATTAGGGCCTTGTCTGCTCCCCACTCCGTTTTATGGGGAGGACCCTACATTTGTTTTGTTTGGGTTTTTTTTTAATAGATTTATTTATTTATTTGTTTGTTTTTATTTTTGGTTGCACTGGGTCTTTGTTGCTGCACGCGGGCTTTCTCTAGTAGCGGCGAGTGGGGCTACTCTTTGTTGCGGTGCACGGGCTTCTCATTGCGGTGGCTTCAATTGTTGAGCATGGGCTCTAGAGCACAGGCTCCGTAGTTGTGGCGCACAGGCTTAGTTGCTTCGCAGCATATGGAATCTTTCCAGAACAGGGCACGAACCCATGTGCCCTGAATTGGCAGGCGGATTCTTAACCACTGCGCCACCAGAAAAGTCCCCCTACATTTGTTATCTTTCCTTGTCTCTATAGGCCTCGTCATTTCTAGCTCCCTTGGCTCCACCTGCCTTTCTTCTCTAACAGCTGGTGCACTGATGTATGGACTTGTACATGATGAATTGTGAACTTCTAGCCACATGCAGTGCTCTTGGGTACTTGGAGGGAGACACTTACCACAAGGAGCCAGATTGCTTAGGTGAGTCGCTTTTTGAGGTAACAGGTTAAAAAAAAAAACCACCTGCTTGAGTCTAGGTCTTTTGAATTTCTCAAGCCATGGGTATGAAAAGCACATGGGCCTGGGTAGAGCTTCTGCCAGGATTCCATGTAAGTGTTTATTCTGTCCCTGAAGAGAGTGTGAAGGATTTGATCCGCTACTTGAGGCATGAGGATGAGACGCGAGATGTACGGCAGCAGCTGGGGGCAGCGCAAATCCTGCAGAGCGACCTCCTACCCATCCTTACCCAACACCGCCAGGACAAGCCTCTCTTTCATGCTGTTATCAGGTTGATTCCCCAGCTTTTTTTTTTTTTTTAATTGAAGTATAGTTGATTTACAATGCTATGTTAATTTCTGCTGTACAGCAAAGTGATTCAGTTATACATATATATACATTCTTTTATATATTCTTTCCATTATGATTTATCACAGGATATTGAATATAGTTCCATGTGCTATACAGCAGGACCTCGTTGTTGATCCCCCAGCTTTTTTTTTTTTTTTTTTTTGCGTTACGCGGGCCTCTCACTGTTGTGGCCTCTCCTGTTGCGGAGCACAGGCTCCGGACGCGCAGGCTCAGTGGCCATGGCTCACGGGCCAAGCCACTCCATGGCATGTGGGATCTTCCCAGACCGGGGCACGAACCAGCGTCCCCCTCATCGGCAGGTGGACTCTCAACCACTGCGCCACCAGGGAAGCCCGATCCCCCAGCTTTTTAACATATACTGTGTGCCAGCCTTTGGTATTTGTGCCTGGTGGGGAAACTGAACAGCTTCTCCCTCCTTCATGGTCTCCCCAGGCTGATGGTGAACTTGACACAACCAGCCTTGCTCTGTTTTGGCAGCGTGCCCAAGGAACCCAGCTTCCGGCACCACTTTCTGCAGGTGCTAGCATACTTGCAGGCCTACAAAGAGGTGAGGTTTTCCTCCAGAATCCCGGGGCAGAGTTTGGGGGCGGTGGGAAAGGAGAGGGCGGCGGCTACTTAAGGTCCATCCCCCTGTTTCGTAGGCCTTTGCCAGTGAGAAGGCTTTTGGAGTCCTCAGTGAAACTTTGTATGAGCTGCTGCAGCTGGTGAGTCTCTGCCTCACAAGATCCCAGGGGACAGTTAGCGCCCTGCTCCTCCCCTGGGCAGAACCCCAGGTGGGGTGTCAGAACATGCGGGGTTTGGAGATACGGTCCCAGTCCTCGGGGGTACAAGTCCAATCCGCTGTCTCTGCTGCCTTGGGACTGCTCGAACTCTTCCCGTTCTTTTCAATCCTGATTCTTCTCTGTGCCTCTCTCGCCCCATCAGGGTAGATGCCTCCCGCCTTCCACAGGGGGTCTTGTCCTCTAACTCTCCTTCTTCTGACCAGGGCTGGGAGGAACGGCAGGAGGAAGACAGCTTGCTGATTGAGCGGATCCTGCTGCTGGTCAGAAATGTTCTCCATGTCCCAGCCGACCTTGATCAGGAGAAGGTGATCTTGGCTGGTCTGAGTTCTTGTGCTTGATTAGGTTGGGCTGCCCCTTTTTCGCTGTTCTGTCCTCTGACGAAACTCGGGGAGGGACCTTCGTCAAGGAATGAGTTGGAAAACCTCAAGGCAGGGCAGTAGAACTGACTGCTCTCCCCTTTTCCCCTCACCGCTCACTGCTCAGAGGATCGATGATGACGCCAGTGTCCACGACCGGCTTCTCTGGGCGGTTCACCTCAGTGGCCTGGACGACCTGCTCCTCTTCCTGGCCAGCTCAACTGCGGAGCAGCAGTGGGGCCTCCACGTGCTGGAGATCATCTCCCTTATGTTTCGTGACCAGGTGAGACACTCACCTGTTGCCTCAATCCCTTCCCTCATGTCCGTTTCTGCTGTGCGGCCGGAATTGCTCTTGTATCATGACTGAAATACCTGGGGAAGGCAGGTGCCAGGTGGAATAGCCATGTCTTAAGTACAGGGTCCCATCCACAGTCCTATTTTGTTCACTCTTTCTGTCCCCACTAGGAGTGAACTCAGAGTAGGGAATGACTGTCCTTCTGACTCTTCCCTCCTTGTTCTAAATCTAGAACCCTGAGCAGCTGGCAGGAGTAGGTCAGGGACGCTTAGCTCAGGAGCGGAGGACAGCTGTGGCAGAACTGGAGGTGTTGCGCCAGCGAGAGATGGCAGAAAAGAAGACTCGAGCCCTGCAGCGAGGCAACAGGTGAGTGGTGGAGAGCCGCTCTACCCATGTTCCCGTTCCTGCACTACGGAATGCTAGGGCTTGGGCCAAATGCTAAGGCAGTGGTGATGAGAGCACTTTGCAGTTACAACATGCTCTGATGTGCTGCTGAAAGAGAATGGGGATGGAGCCTCCAGAGGATTGAGGAATCACCCTGGACTTTTTTTTCTCTGCAGGCATTCTCGATTTGGGGGCTCCTACATTGTCCAGGGCTTGAAATCCATTGGGGAGAGGGACCTCATCTTTCACAAAGGTCTCCACAATGTGAGTGTGCTCCCATCAGGGGTGGGAACACTGTGGAGTGGGGGGCCTTTACCTCTCTGGAGGTAAAGCTTCTCTGTTCTTGGGCTTAGAAAGTTGGAGACCTAGGAGAAATAGAGCTTTTGGCATTGTCTTTACCTGCATCTTCACTTAGTACCAGAGGGAGAGCACCTTCTACAAGTTTCTTCTGAGAAAACTGTAGTACCAAGGAGAGCTGCCAGGGAGGGAGGTGGTTAGGAGTAATTCTAATTCCCTCAACCTACATCCCCAGCTCCAAAACTACACTTCCGATTTGGGAAAGCAGCCCCGACGGGTACCTAAACGTCACCAGGCTGTCCGGGAGCTGTCCGTTCAGCGCCGCTCTGCCCTCAACGTGAGACTCTTTCTCAGAGACTTCTGCTCTGAGTTCCTGGAGAACTGTTACAACCGGCTCATGGGCTCGGTGAAGGTGAGAGCCTAGGAAAGATGGAGTAGAGAGGTGATTGGGGTAGCGGTGGGTAAGAAGGGCAAGCTGGGGAGGAACCCATGGAGAGTGGATGTAGGGTGCCCCTGGGACATGGTGATGAAGTCAGGAGGGAGTGGGTTATTGATACGACAAAAAAAGCTCTAGAGATTGCCGCAGAGGAAGGGGAAGAGAATGTGGGGAGAATGAGAGAGGGATGGAAATTTGGGTCCTAGAATATTGTTACAATGGTGTCCAGGGTCCACCTGGTCATCATAGGACAGGAGGAAGTTGGAAACCCTGAGGTCACGAAGTGGTCTGTTTTTCCTTGACATCAGGACCACCTGCTTCGGGAGAAGGCTCAGCAGCACGATGAGACCTACTACATGTGGGCTTTGGCTTTCTTCATGGCCTTCAACCGAGCTGCCTCCTTCCGGCCAGGCCTGGTTTCTGAGACCCTCACTGTCCGCACCTTCCACTTCATTGAGCAGAACCTCACCAACTACTATGAGATGATGCTGACCGACCGCAAGGAAGCCACCTCCTGGGCACGCCGGTGAGCGGGAGGAGAATTGGGGTCAGAGTGGGCATCTTGGCCAGGCTGGGAATCTGAATGCCTGAATTCTGGATGGTACTTTCTGTCCTGTTTCAGGCTTCAGGTGGTCAGCTGGGGAGCAGGGACTGGCTGGGTCATTCAGTTTTTGATGGAACTATTTTGGCAGGTGAGGGTGCAAAGGGTGATACTGTTTCCATGAACCAAGGTCCTAAGCTATCCTCCATTTTACCTCTTTTCCTCTCACAGGATGCACCTGGCTCTGAAGGCCTATCAGGAGCTGCTGTCCACAGTGAATGAGATGAATGTGTCCCCAGACGAGGCTGTGAGGGAGAGCAGCCGCATCATCCAAAGTGAGGCCTGGCTTGGTCTCTTATCCCAACTTCCCTGCCTCTTGATCCGAATCTCACTCTTCCCAGACCCAGCTTCACCCGTCTCTCCTTTCCCCAAGCTTTCCAGATCAGTCCTTCCATTCCTTTCTCTTCCCTGTTTCTAGACAACATTTTCTATGTGATGGAGTACCGAGAGCTCTTCCTGGCACTCTTTCGAAAGTTCAATGAGAGATGCCAGCCCCGCTCTTTCCTTCGTGACCTGGTGGAAACCACCCACCTCTTCCTCAAGATGTTGGAGCGGTTCTGCCGGAGCCGTGGGAACCTGATGGTGCAGGTACTGGGCAGCCCAGGGTGTGGAAAGAGCTGGGGGGAAAGGGTAGGGGACAGAAAGGACAGGGGGCTCTTTCTCCTCACATTTTCTGTAGCTTAAGCTGGTCTATTAGAACTACTCTGAACTAAGGGCAAGAGTTTCGTTGGTGTTGCCGATGTAGTTTTGCCTGGTGAGTCTCCTCTCATTAGGTTGATCCCTGATCTACCATAGTATCTTAATTCATTCAGGAAACATTTATTAAACACCTGCTCTGTGCTAAGCACATAGACTCTGGGGGTTCATAATTTTATTTAATTTATTTATTTTTAAGATTTTTTGTTTGATGTGGACCATTTTTAAAGTCTTCATTGAATTTGTTACAATATTGCTTCTGTTTTATGTCTGTTGGGGTTTTTTTTTTTTTTTTTTTTGGCCACGTGGCATGTGGGATCTTAGCTCCCCGACTCGGGATCGAACCCACACCCCCTGCATTGGAAGGCGAAGTCTCAACCACTGGACTGCCAGGGAAGTCCCAGGGGATTGATAATTTTAGAATTTAGTAATTATGCTGTGCCATTTCCTAGTTATACTTCAGAAGCACTGTAATGAGATAGTAAGGGCCTTACATTAAAAGTCAGAGGTCTGGGCCTCCCTGGTGGCGCAGTGGTTGAGAGTCTGCCTGCCGATGCAGGGGATATGGGTTCGTGCCCCGGTCTGGGAGGATCCCACATGCCGCGGAGCGGCTGGGCCCGTGAGCCATGGCCGCTGAGCCTGCGCGTCCGGAGCCTGTGCTCCGCAACGGGAGAGGCCACAACAGTGAGAGGCCCGCATACCGTAAAAAAGTCAGAGGTCTGGGGACTTCCCTGGGGGTCCAGTGGTTAAGCCTCCGAACTTTCACTGCAGGGGTCCAGGTTCGATCCCTAGTCAGGGAACTAAGATCTCACGTGCCGCATGGTGCGGCCAAAAAAAAAAAAAAAAGTCAGAGGTCTGGGATCTCATCCTGTATTAGTTACTGTTAGAATAACTTAAGCTGCTTGTGTGAGCCCTGATCTTTAAAAGTTGGTTGTAACATCTACCCATGAGCCTAAAATGAAATAATAAATGAAAAGTCTGGGACAAGAAGAAAACCTCAAGGAATTTCTATCCTGGAGACACAAGGACTCTGCTTTGTAAAAATTTTCCTGTAATTCTATTTGCTATAGGTTAAAACTCAGTCAGAACTGGACTTGAAAGGGGCTGTAGTACCAATGAGACTTTTCTAAAAGGTCTGTTTACACTCGGAGCTCTGTTGTATTAGCAGTACTAATAGGTGCTATCATTTATCGAGCGTTTACTATGTCTCAGACGTTGTGCTAAGGTTTCCCTATAATCCTCGCAATAGTACTAGGACACATGCGCAGAGTGGTTAAGCAACTTGTCCAAGGTCTTGCTGGTATACGGCTAACGTCAATACTTAAATCCTGGTCTGCTGGAATCCAAACTCATGCTCCTGACCTTTAGTGTGTTTATAAGTTCCTTGAATAAAGCACGAACCTCATTAAGGGCCTCACAGGCCCTCCTATTTGCCCACAGCGAAGACTGGTTCACAGCCATGACTTGGGGGAGCGGGGTCGGGGTATTGACTCTCATTCTCCTGCTTTTCAGGAGAAAAAATTGTAGTTTACATTTGCAGAGTGCTTTGCATTTTATAAAGCCTTTTCATATAGAATTTTTTATCCTCAGAGCAAATTTGCTCATTCTCTAGGCTTCTGTTTAAGGTATCAGTGCCACAAGAAATGAGTCACGTGCTGTTCCTGGGTTTTGCTATGGCGTTTTATGCTCAGCCATGTTCTAGGTCTTATCCAGGCTGTAGTGTCATTTACCTGTCTACTTACCTGTCTCCCCCACTAGGCCACAAGCGCCTCAAGGGCAAGGAAATGTGCTCTTCACTGCTGCTTCCCCATTGCCATTGAGTGGCACATAGTGGTCACTCTGAATGTCTAATTAGTTCAGACATCTAATTAATTAGTTAATAGAGGACATTGATGAGGAAAAGTCCTCCCTAGCTCTCGTGCCATCCTAACACAGTTCCTTCTCTGTAGAACAAACGAAAGAAGAGAAAGAAGAAAAAGAAGGTCCTAGATCAGTCCGTAGCTTCCGGTAATGTCCCCTACAGCCCAGAGGAACTGGAGTCTGTGTGGCCCTCCCTGGCCGAGCAGCTACAGTGCTGTGCCCAGGTAAGTAGTTGCAGAAACTCTCTCTTTCTTTTTTTTTTTTTTTTTTTTTAATACATTTATTTATTTATTTATGGCTGCATTAGGTCTCCATGGCTGCGCGCAGGCTTTCTCTACTTGCAGCAAGTGGGGGCTACTCTTCATTGTGGTCCGCGAGCTTCTCATTGCAGTGGCTTCTCTTATTGCAGAGCACGGGCCCTAGGTGCATGGGCTTCCGTAGTTGCGGCTCGTGGGCTCTAGAGGGCAGGCTCAGTAGTTGTGGCGCATGGGGTTAGTTGCTCCGTGGCATGTGGGATCTTCCTGGACCAGGGTTCGAAGCCGTGTCCCCTGAATTGGCAGGTGGATTCTTAACCACCGTACCACCAGGGAAGTCCTACTCTCTGTTTCCTGGGGGTAGTGCTCTGGGCAGGTTCTCTGGGTCTCCCCCCCACCACCAACGTTACCAAAGCTTTAATAATCCCTCTCTAGGATCCTGAGCTCAGTTTGGACTCCATGGTTCCCTTTGATGCGGCCTCAGAGGTGCCCGTGGAAGAACAGCGGGCAGAAGCCATGGTGCGGATCCAAGACTGTCTCCTGGCTGGCCAGGCCCCACAGGCCCTGACCCTTCTTAGGTCTGCCCGGTAAGAGCACCGCCTACCCGTTTTCCCACATCCAGCCCCTGGGCTTTTGGGGGCAGGAAGTGGCTTTCACTGTGGCACAGGGTTCTCAGTCTTCAAGAGAGAAGTCCCCTCAGAAGCGCTGGGGCTCTGTACAGGGTACTGAGTCCTGGGGAGTTTTGGTTGGTTTATTGGGAGGTTTATTATTTTTGTTTCATTTTTGAGAAATATTAGCACAGTTAGTTGGGGAAAAAAAAATAAAGTTAATCCTATGAGCCAAAGATAGCCATCATTAACATTTTGATGAGTTATCTTCCAGAGTTTTTCCCTCTGTGTTATATATAGACATATCATATACACCTTCTTTTTTTTACAAGACCGAAATATTGCAATACTGATTTATAGTATTTTTTCTACTTCTCAATATATTGTGAGCATCATTTCTTTTTTTTTCAAATATTTATTTATTTACTCTGGCTGCACTGGGTCTTAGGTGAGGCACATGGGATCTTTGCTGCGGCATGCGGGATCTTTTAGTTGCAGCATGCAGACTCTTAGTTGCAGCATGCGAACTCTTAGTTGCAGCAGGCATGCGGGATCTGGTTCCCTAACTAGGTATTGAACCCAGGCCCCCTGCATTGGGAACGCAGAGCCTTCGCCACTGGACCACCAGGAAAGTCCTGTGAGCATCATTTCTCATTAGATATACTTCTGCAATTATTAATGGCTTTAAAACACCATTGTGAAAGCAGCAAAAAAAAATAGATAAATAAATAAATAAATTTATAAACACAAAAAACACCATTGTGTGAATATGTACATTTATTCAACATTTGTTCAAATGTCACGCATTTAGATAATTTGCCTTTTCTTCCTATACGATTTTCTTTGCAGTGTGGCTTATGAGGGAAAATTTCCCTAGAGTCTTTGTTTCATCTTTGAAATAACAGTCTGCATTCTCTTTCCAGCTGGAAAATAAAATAAGTCTAAATTCCTTCTCCCACTTCAAATTATAACTGAGATATTCCCTCTGGTGAAAGCCTTTTTTCTCTTTGTGCTCCAGGGAGGTGTGGCCAGAAGGAGATGTATTTGGCTCTCAGGACATTTCCCCAGAGGAGGAGATTCAGCTGCTGAAGCAAATCATCTGGGCCCCGCTTCCCCGTGAGTCTCCCATTTCCTCCTCATCTCTCTCCTTCCAGCTCTTCTCTAGTGCCAGCGTCACAGACACCCAGTAATCCTCAGTCTTTCTATAGGGCAGCAGGGGCCAGAGGAACAAGGGGCGGAGGAAGAAGATGAAGAAGAGGTGGAGGAGGAAGAGTTGCATATGGTCGAGGTGTTGGAGAAAGAATTTAACTTTCTGGACTACCTGAAACGGTGCGGGCCGGGAGGATGGAATTGGTGTCAGGGTGGAGACTGTGGGGCTGTGAGGACGACCACACGTCCTCACGCTGACATCCTCTCACTCCCTGTCTTGGTGCAGCTTTGCAAACTCAACTGTCATCCAAGCCTACGTGCTGCTGCTGCGGAGCTACAAGCAAAATAGCGCCCACACCAACCACTGTGTCGTCAAGATGCTGCACCGGCTGGCCTATGATCTCAAAATGGAAGCCCTGCTTTTCCAGCTTTCCCTCTTCTGCCTCTTCAATCGTCTGCTTAGCGACCCTGCTGCTGGGGCCTACAAAGTAAGGAGACACCAAAGAATGGGGTTCTAGAGGTGTAGGGGAGTCCTGGGGTAAAAGGATAGGGGATAAAGTGCCCTGAGCCGTGTCAAGGCTGAGCGATGAGAGAACGGTGAGGAAGTAGACAGGCAGGTTGAGGGAGCTGCAAGGGGAAGGATAGAAGAGGCTGAGCGAGGAGGGGGCAGCTGGGAACAGGCGTAGAAAAAATACCTAAAGGCCCATGTTTATGTACATTTAGGCCACAGGCCTCACAGCAGTCTCCCTCTCCCACAGGAGCTAGTGACTTTTGCCAGATACATCCTGGGCAAGTTCTTTGCACTGGCCACGGTCAACCAAAAAGCCTTTGTGGAGCTGCTGTTCTGGAAGAACACAGCTGTGGTTCGAGAGATGACTGAGGGCTATGGCTCCCTGGATAGCGGGTGAGCTTGAGGATGGGGAAGGCTTGGCGGTGGGGAAGGGGGTGACACAGTCACAGAGCGTCAGAGCTGGAAGAGCTTGCAGATCAGTTGGTGTAACCTTTCTTTCCCTTTCGTAGGCGAGAAAACAAGCCCCGAAGGTGAAATGCTTTACCTGAGGTCACCTGAGAGAGGAACTGGGATTGAGCCTAAGTCTCCTGTCTACTCTAGTTTCCTTCCTCACCAGCGTTCGGTGGGGCAGTCAGAGCGGGTGGCCCCCCAGAGAGAGTCTATATGTGCCTTATCCCAAGATGTGCTGGGAAGCCATTAGGATGCATAGAAATATTTGTCCTCTTTCCCTGAGTATCTCAGCTCCTCTCCTTTCACTCTTCTCTTTCTTTCCCGTAATACTCTCAGCCCCTGCAGTGTCAGGTTCCATGGGCCCAACCTGGAAAATCTTAGTTTGACTTTTGGGTTCTTAAGTGGAAGGAGAGGAAGAGGAAGGAAGCACACCTTAGGCCTCTGCTAGCTGGCTCCTTTGCGGTACCTGCGTTGCCCTCATTCCTTTTAGAAGAGAAGACCTTTGGTCTTCTCTTTTTGAGCCAACAATCTACATGCTCCCCTTCTTTCCCCATTTAGATCTTCTAGTCACAGACCCCCTGTGTGGAGCCCAGAGGAGGAGGCCCAGCTTCAGGAACTGTACCTTGCCCATAAGGATGTGGAAGGTATGAGGCCTTGAGGTCTGAAGAGCACGAGGAGGGCAGCCTGAGCTCTGGGACCCCTCTTCACTGCCTCACTCCTCCTCCACCTCAGGTCAGGATGTGGTGGACGCCATCTTGGCACACCTGAAAACTGCACCTCGGACACGCAAGCAGGTCATCCACCATCTGGTACAGCTGGGACTGGCTGACAGCGTCAAGGACTTCCAGAGGTAGAGGCATATGCTCTGGAGGGAACTGAGATGGGGAATCCACTCTTCACTCCCTGAGCTCCCCCTTCCACTGACACCGCCCTGAACAGGAAAGGAACCCAGATTGTACTGTGGACGGAAGATCAGGAGCTGGAGCTGCAGCGGCTTTTTGAGGAGTTCCAGGACTCTGATGGTAAGTGAGGTGGAAGCTCAGGGAACCTCTGAAATGAGAGCCAAGCTCTCAATTTCTTTTCCTGCTGCTTCCTGTTCCCAAGGAAGGCTTATCCTCTCCTTCCTGTCTGCTTGCTCTGTTTGTGGTGTCGTTTTTGTTTGTTTTTAAATATATATATTTTTTCTTTTTTATTATGTAAGTTACAGGTATACAATATAGTGATTCACTATAGTCACTAATTTTTAAAGGTTATACTCCATTTATCATTGTTATAAAATATTGGCTATATTCCCCATATTGTACAATGTATCCTTGTAGCTTATTTTATACCTAATAGTTTGCACCTCTTAATCCCCTACCCTTATCTTGCCCCTCCCCCTTCCCTCTCCCCACTGGTAACCACTAGTTTGTTCTCTATATCTGTGAGTCTGCTTCTTTTTTGTTATATTCATTCGTTTTATTTTTTAGATTCCACATATAAGTGATATATAATATTTCTCTTTCTCTGTCTTATTTCACTTAGCATAATGCCCTCCAACTCCATCCGTATTGCTGCAAATGCCAAAAATTCATTCTTTTTATGGCTGAGTAGTATTCCTTGTGTGTGTGTGTGTGTGTGTGTGTGTGTGTGTGTGTGTGTGTACCACATCTTCTTTATCCATTCATCTGTTGATGGACACTTAGGTTGCTTTTATACCTTGGCGATTGTAAATAATGCTGCCATGAACATTGGGGTGCATGTATCTTTTCAAGTTAGTGTTTTTGTTTATTTTTTTGGATATATACCCAGGAGTGGAATTGCTGGGTCATATAGTAATTCTATTTTTAGTTTTTTGAGAGACCTCCATACTGTTTTTTGTGGTGTCATTTTGGAGTGAATTGAGCTAGCCTCTTTCCAAAGACCTCTGTTTCCTTTACTAATCCCTTTCCCCTGTTGCTCTTGGGCATTCATACTTTCTTTCTCTTTAGATGTCCTGGGTAATATCATGAAGAACATCACAGCCAAACGCTCACGGGCCCGAATAGTGGATAAACTGCTGGCTCTGGGGCTGGTGGCTGAGCGGCGGGAGCTGTACAAGAAACGCCGGAAGAAGTTGGCGCCCTCAAGCTTGGTAACAGTCTTACCCTGGCTCTGCCAGCTGGACCTGCCCCCACTGAAGTGCTCCTTAGAAGCAGCCCACCCAGATTCTTCCTGTCTCAGGCTCTTCTGAGTAGATCCTCCCAGTGGGGTGGTCAGGAACCAGAGGACTCCACTCAGTTCTTCGTCTTGTCTCCTTTTGTTCATTACCCACCCCAATGAATTTTAGCCTAATGAAGAGGAGTCCTTGAACGATTTTTGCCAGGAAGATCTAGAAGAAGAGGAAAACCTGCCAGAGGACGAGAGTGAAGAGGATGAAGAGAAAGAGGAGGGCTCAGAAGCAGAACAAGCCCACAGTGGCTCCATCCTTTCAACTCAAAACCTTGGGCAAAACCTGCATCAGGAAGGTGAGGGCCCAGTTGGGAGAGATGTCTCAGGTGGTGGGGTTGGTTGTATGGGTCAGTTATAAGTTTTCCACCTTCCCTTAGGCTTTTCTGCTCCCCTTCTGTGGCTCCAGAACTGCCTCATTCGAGCAGCGGATGATCGGGAAGAGGTTGGTGAGTGGATAAATGACGGTTTCAGGAGGACTGGGGTCTGGAGGCTGCTGGAGATCTGGTCGTGGGATGGAGGGCCAGTTCTTTCTTCACATCTTCACCATGTGACCATTGACCCTGTCCTAGGCTGCTCTCAGGCAGTTCCACTGGTGCCACTGACAGAAGAAAATGAGGAAGCAATGGAAAATGAACAGTTTCAGCAGCTGTTGCAAAAGCTAAGGGTTCGGCCTCCTGCCTCTGGGCAGGTAAATACACCAGTTACAGCATCAGCCAAGCGTGTTGGTGCTACTTTAAGATACATCTCCTCCTCCTCATTTCCTGTCACCTCTGACCGTGACTCCTGCAGCAGCTGTCTTGCTAATCTCTCCAACCTTCCCTTCTCCTAAGTCCATCTTCCACACTGACCCCGAGTTATCTTTCTAAAATACAGTTTTGATTATATCACTCCCCTGATCAGAGCACTTGATGGTTCCCCACTGTTTGCAGGACAAAGTCCACAGCCTCCGAGTGGTGTCTCTGGCCTTGGCCAGCCATTGCAGCCTCACAGCTACGTCACCACACACCTACCTGACACTACAGTCATCCGGGGCTACTTTCCATCCTCCAAACAGTAGGCTTCTTCATACTTCCAAACAGTTGATCATGCCAGTCCCCCTACTGGAAGGCTCCAGCCTCATACACAAGGTGGCAGATCACCCATCTTCCTGATGAACACTCCACCCAACCTTGAAGAGTTAGTTCAGTTTTCACTTCCTCAGAGAAGCAGTCTCTATCCCTTCTTCAACCCCCCACCCTGACACCAAAATTCACAGATATTCAAGTCTCGTATAAAATGGCATAGTATTTGCGTATAACCTATGCACATCGTCTCTAGATTAATTGTAATACCTAATACAGTGTAAATGCTCTATAAATAGTTGCCAATGTGCAGCAAATCCAAGTTTTGCTTTTTGGAACTTTCTGGAATTTTTCATTCTTTTCCCCAATGTTTTTGATCTGCAGTTGGTTGAATCCATGGATGTGAAACCCTCGGACACGGAGGGGCAACTGTAATCATTTTGGTGGCTGTGATTTGTTCATTCCCTTAATATAGCCCCAATCCTGTGGTGTTACAGTACATTGGTTCTTTCTCCCATTAGATTGTGAGTTCCTTGAGAGCAAGGATCATATCTGACTCACCTTTAGATCCCCAGAATCCATTCATTTACTTATGTAATTAACAACTGTATTTACTGGGAAGCTCCTGGTGTATCAGGCACTGTGTTAGACCTTGGGTACATACTGGGTAAATAAGCAATAAGTAGAGTTCACAACCCTTGTGGAGCTTCACCAATGTAGGCTCATATTTATTCAATGAATAATATCAAAATCTGGTGGACTAGAGGCTGCTCCTTTCCCACTACTCTCATTTTCAACTTCTTTGCGCCTGTAGGAAACCTTCTGGCGAATTCCAGCCAAGCTGAGTCCCACCCAGCTCCGGAGGATGGCAGCTTCTTTGAGCCAACCAGAGGAGGAGGAAAAGCTTCAGCCAGGATTAGAACCTAAGGTCCCTGGAGAGCAAGGCCCTGAGGAGGAGCACCAACAGGAAGAGGCACACCAGAAGGAGCACCGAGCACATGCCCCGAGGGCCCACCTGTCAGCCTGGAAAAAGAAAGCAGGCCTGGTGTCCCCAGAGGGTAATACCAGGACCACTTATCTATTGAGTACTATTGAGTACTTACCCAGCCCTGGGATCAAGAGGGCTGATAGGGTATTTGAGACTATGAGGACCTAGTTCCCTAATTTTATGCCTCTCATGGTCGTTCCAGAGGAAGGGACCGATGGTGGGAAAGAGCAGCTGAAAGTGGCACCCAAGAAGCGACAGCTGCTGGACAGCGATGAGGAAAAGGAGGAAGATGAAGGCGGGAGCACAGGTAGGGGGCTCTGGTCGGGATCTGCCTTTTCTTCTAACCTCTAGCACTCTTCCCTCCAGTCCTGAAGGTAAATGCTACCATCCTCCTTCCCCCTTAACAAATTTAGATATCCTGTCTTCTCACCCCTGTCATTCCCATAGCACCAGAGTTGGGAGCTCCAGGAATCTGGAAGAAGAAGCGGTTTCAGATTGAGGATGACGATGAGAGCGACTGAAGAGCCAGATGCCTAGGGGCAGAGATAGACCCATTTTTAAGTGGTGAATTTAAGTTTGGAGGGGCATACAGGACCTGGAAACTTCTCTTACTGGACAGAAGCTCTGGAGCCCTGGGCTTCCCCATGGATTTAGGGTCCAGGAAATCCAGGCAACAGTGTTGGTCTCCTGTTCGGTCACTTCTTGCTCCTCCCACTTTTGTCATTGTGCCTCAGTAGCTCTCTGGAGACTTACTCCTCTTCTTCTTTGGTTAATAGCACACCCTGGCAAAGGAGAGGAGTGAGTGAATATAGAAGGCACCTTGGACCCCTCTTACTGGTCTGTTCCTTTTGGCTTTCTGCTGGAGGTGGGTCACAGCACTAGATGGGGAGTTTTGTGACATGATGAGTGGGGATGTTGCACCATTTTTAAAAGGCACTAGACGCGCCCATCATTTTCTTTCCTATGATCACCCCCGAACACCAGATTGAGCCCAGTTCCTAATGTTGAAATAGGGTTGGGATGCAGTACTCTTCAGATGATGAACGTGTTTGGTTGGTGTTTGGCATTGAATTAAACATGTAAAATTAAAAGTTGCCAATGTTGATCTGACTTGCCAATCTGTCTAAATACCTCAACCCTCCACCTGCTATGTTCGTTTAAGAACTTTAAACTATTAGGGTTAAAAGAGACTATCAGCCTTCCCTTTTCTCTTGCTTTCCCTACACAAGACACAGAAAAACATTCTCACCTCAAGATCCTTTGTCTAGGATAAATCTTTAGGGTAAAAAGAGTATGCATCAGAACAGGTACATGAAAAGATGCTCAATATCGTTAATCAGAGAAGTGCAAATCAAAACCACAATGAGATATCACCTGATACCTGTCAGAGTGGCTATCATCAAAAAGAACACAAATAACAAATGTTAGTGAGGATATGGACAAAAGGGAACCCTTGTACACTGTTGGTAGGAACATATACTGGTGTAGCCACTGTGGAAAACAGTATGGAGGGTCTTCAAAAAAAACTAAAAAAAAAACTACCATATGACCAAGCAATTCCACTCCTGGGTATATATCTGAAAAACATGAAAACACTAATTCACAAAGATACATGCTCACCAGTGTTCACAGCAGCATTATTTACCATAGCCAAGATATGGAAGCAACTTAAGTGTCCATCAACACATCATCAATGGATAAAGAAGATGTGGTATATATGTAATGGAATATTACTTAGCCATAAAGAGGAATGAAATTTTGCCATTTGCAATAACATGGATGGACTTGGAGGGTATTATGCTTAGTGAAATAAGTCAAACAGAGAAAGACAAAAACTATGATATCACATATATGTGGAATCTGAAAAGTAGAATAAACTAGTGAATATAACAAAAAAGAAACAGACTCATACAGAGAACAAACTAGTAGTTTCCCGTTGGGAGAGGGAAGGGGTGGGGGGCAATACAGGGGCAGGTTAAAAGGTACAAGCTACTATGTATAAAATAAATAAGCTACAAGGATATATTGCACAGCACAGAGAATATAGTCAATGTTTTATAATAACTATAAATGGAGTATAACCTTTAAAAATTGTGAATCATGGGCTTCCCTAGTGGCGCAGTGGTTGAGAGTCCGCCTGCCGAGGCAGGGGACACGGGTTTGTGCCCCGGTCCGGGAGGATCCCACATGCCGCGGAGCTGCTGGGCCCGTGGGCCATGGCCACTGGGCCTGCGCGTCCAGAGCCTGTGCTCCACGACGGGAGAGGCCGCAGCAGTGAAGGGCCCGCGTACCGAAAAAAAAAAAAAAAAAATTTGTGAATCACTATGTTGTATATCTTATATTGTACATCAAGTATACCTCAGTTTTTTTTACTAATTTTTATTGGAGTATAATTGCTTTACAATATTAGTTTCTGCTGTACAGCAAAGTGAATCAGCTATACATATATATCCTCTCTTTTTTGGATTTCCTTCCCATTTAGGTCACCACAGAGCATTGAGCAGAGATCCCTGTGCTATACAGTAGGTTCTCATTAGTTATCTATTTTATACATAGTATCAATAGTGTATATATGTCAATCTCAATGTCCCAGTTCATCCCACATCCCCTTCCCCCCTTGGTATTCATGTTGGTTCTCTACGTCTGTGTCTCTATTTCTGCCTTGCAAGTAAGTTCATCTGTACAATTTTTCTAGATTCCACATATAAGTAATATTATACAATATTTGTTTTTCTCTTTCCGACTTCACTCTGTATGACAATCTCTAGGTCTGCCCACGTCTCTGCAAACGGCACAATTTCGTTCCTTTTTATAGCTGAGTATATACCTCATTTATTTGTTTGTTTGTTTGGCTGTGCAGGGTCTTAGTTGTTGCACACGGGATCTTTGTTGCCACGTGCAGGATCTTTAGCTGCGGCATGTGGGATCTAGTTCCCTAATCAGGGATCGAAACCTGGACCCCCTGCATTGGGAGCGCGGAGTCTTAACCACTGGCCCATGAGGGAAGTTCCATACCTCAATTGTTTAAAAAAGTATGCCTTAGGAAGAAGCAGGAGACACAAAGGGAGGAAAAGCCAGTTTGTCAGCATGGGGCATAGGGGAAGTCTGGGCAAGAAAGAGACGGGTAAACATTGCAAATGTCATGTCCTTCCGAATTCTTGGAAACCATTAGCTTTATGGCCCTCTGTGTTTCCAGCTGTGGTAGAGTGAAGGTGAGATTCAGAAAATAGTCATTCAGATTAGGGAAAGCCCTAGGTCAGGGATGCATTTGGACTGTCTTGTTTCTCTGATTTGCCTTTTTTTCCTCCCATAGCCTCTGAAGGTAGAGGTGAAGCTATGTCCAGGGTAATTGGAGTTTTCAAGGGCTAAGACACATTTTACCAGTTTGAGTAAAGTATAGAAACTTTGCATTCCTTTAGGTCTCTTTACCTTCCCCACTTATACTGAAATTATCTTAAATATTTCTTCTCTCTATGCTGAGAACCACATAAGGCAATGTTATAATTTTTACTTAAATCACTTAACATGATTTAGAAAACTCATGAGAATAAGATGGTATATTATTACTTATACATATCTTTCACTCTGTTGTTCTTTCTTCATGACATTTCAAGCTTTTTATTTTTTTAATAATTTTCTTTCTGTTTAAAGAAATTCCCTTAGCCGTTCTTTTAGAGTAGGTCTGCTGGTGACTAATTCTCTTAGTTTTCCTTAATCTGAGAACATCTTGATTTTACCTTAATTTCTGAAGGATGTTTTTGCTGTGTTTTGCTCTGTGAGGGAACTTTTCACACCACCAAGCTGTTGATTCTGCCAGTCTCCTAGCCCATCCTCCAAGAATCAGCTCGAATGTGCTTTCTTTTGTGAAGCAGTCTGTGTCACTCTTTGAACCCCAAACCAAAAGCAATCACTCTTACAGCTGGGATTTTTTCATTCCCCTGATAAAGCGCCAGTCTTACAGGGTTTCATTTTGTTCTTTTTCCCACTAGACTGTGAACTCCTTGAAAGCCAGGATCAGGTGTATTCACCTTTGGATCCCACAGGTACATTCATTAATATATCCAACTAACACAACAGTGTATTTGGTGCCTCCTACGTAGGAGTCACTGTATTGGGCACTGGGTGTCAATTGGACGTGATTACCCAAAGACTAGGTATACAGAGGTGAATAAAGCGATGATAATAAGGGTCCCAGCGCTTACAGATCTTCACCAGTGCAGCATTAGGCACAGAGTAGTTGTGAATACTAACAATCTGGTCATCTAGAGGCTAGTCCTTTTACTCTGCTGCTACTTTCTACTTCTTTGACCCCATGGGAAAACTTCCTGTGGAGTCCAGACATGCTGAACCCCGAGAAAGTTAGATGCTTCTTTGAGTCATTCAGAGAAGGAGGAAAGCTTCAGCCAGTGCTGGAACCTGAAGTCTCTGGAGGGCAAGGCCTGAGAAGGAGTGCTGAGCACAAGTCCTGAGGGCCCTCCTGTTAGCCAGCAAAAGGAGAGCAGGTCTGGGGTCCCAAGGGGATAATAGGAATGCTATTGATTACTTATGTACCAGCCTTGCTGGTCTAGGGGGCTGATGAAGTTACATCGATGCCTCCTATCTCAGTGGGAAACCAGGCTGATGGGGACTGGCAACTAAAGACAACACCCAAGATTTTTAGGGCAGTGAAAGTATTCTGTATGATACTGTAAATGTAGATATATGACATTATACATTTGGTAAAACCCATAGAACTGTGCAATGCAAAGAGCTGAACCCTAATGTAAACTGTAGACCTAGGTAATAATAATAATAATAATATGTAAAATTTAAATAATATAACAATCAAGTGTAACTAAGGTACCATACCAGTGGAAGATGTTAAAAATAGGGGAAACTGAGGGATTGGGGGAGAGGGAATATTTGGGAACTCTGTACTTTCTGCTCAATTTTTCTATAAACCTAAAACTACTCTAAAAAATAAACTTTTATTTTTTTGGACTCTGCTTCTTGAGCCATTTAATTTAATTAATTTATTTATTTTGGCTGTGCTGTGTGGCTTGTGGGATCTTAGTTCCCCGACCAGGGATCAAACCCGTGCCCCGTGCAGTGGAAGCATGGAGTCCTAACCACTGGACTGCCAGAGAATTCCAAAATAAACTATTAATTGAAACAAAAAACCCATCATCCAAGAAATGACAGCTAGTGGGAATTGATGAGGAACAGGTAGAAGATGAGGACAGGAGCAAAGGTAGGAAGTCTGATTGGGGGGACCTGGCTTTGTCTTCATCCCTCTGTCATTCCTCAGTCCTGGAGACAAGCTCACCACCACTTTCCATCCCCCTACATATTTACACAATCTCTCTTCCCTGTCATTCCCAAGGCACCAGAGTTGGAAATTCAAGGAATTTCAAGGAAAAGTAATTTTCATATTGAGGATGAGGATGACGCTGATTGTAGAACTGGAGGTCCAGTTATGGATGGTGAACTCAAGTCAGAAACGGGAAAATCTGGCAGGACCGAAAAACTTTTCTAAGCTGTCCGGAAGCAGTAGAGTCTTGAGGTTCCCTGTGGACTTAGGGTCCAAGAATTTCAGGCAATAGTGTTGGATACCTCTACATCTAGTTCTCCCAGTTTTAGGAATGTGTCCCTGTAGCTTTCTGAAGACTTACTTCTCTTATTCTAGGGACTGATTTCTTCTTGCTTATTAGGGAGCCGTCCTGGCACTGAGAGGAGTGAATAAGACAGGAGGAGGGACCCAAGAGCCCTTCATTGACCTGTTCACTTTGGTTGTGTTCCAAGGTGGGTTATGGCACCAGAGAGAAACCTTTATGCCACAATGATGTGTGGACTTTTGTACCAGTTTTAGGAGGCACCGTATGCCGTTGTTCCTTACTGTTCAGACTACAGTTTCTCACCTAGACCCCTGTATGAGAAATGAAGCCTAATTCCTATAGTTTTGATATAGGCTTAGAAAGGGGTACTATCAAGGTAATGGATGCATTTAATTAGGGAATTGCACTGGAATTAATGTAAAAACTGAAAAGTTGCTCTTATCTTGTCTGACTTCTGGTGGATTCTATTGTCCTATTCCTCTACCTATTAAATCCGTTGAATAAGAACTATTTGGGGCAACTTCCCTGGTGGTCCAGTGGTTAAGGCTCTGTGCTCCCAATGCAGGGGACCTGGGTTCGATCCCTGGTCAGGGAACTAGATCCCTCGTGCATGCACAACTAAAAGATCCTGCATGCCGCAACTAAAGACTCCACGTGCCACAACGAAGACCTGGCGCAGCCAAATAAATAAATAAAATATTTTGGGCAAAGTTACAGTTACCAAAGGGGAAATAGGGTGGGGGGAGGGATAAATTAGGAGTTTGGGATTAACAGATACACACTGCTCTATGTAAAATAGATGAACAACAAGGACCTACTATATAGCACAGGGAACTATATTCAGTATCTTGTAATAACCTATAATGAAAAAGAATATATATATATATATGAATCACTTTGCTGTACACCTGAAACTAACACAACATTGTAAATTGTAAATCAACTGTACTTCAATTAAAAAATAATAAAAACTTTTATGGGCTTCCCTGGTGGCGCAGTGGTTGAGAGTCCACTTGCCGATGCAGGGGACACGGGTTTGTGCCCCGGTCCGGGAAGATCCCACATGCTGCAGAGCGGCTGGGCCCGTGAGCCATGGCCGCTGAGCCTGCGCATTTGGAGCCTGTGCTCCGCAACGGGAGAGGCCACGGCAGTGAGAGGCCCGCGTACCACACACACGCACACACACACACACACACACAAATAATAATAATAGTAATAATAAAAAATTTTAAATAACTCTTTTGGGGTCTCCTACCCAGAAATCACTGACATTCCTGCCTATCACCTCCCACTTCCCCAGAAGACCCAGAGGAGTTTTTCCTGATCAAAGTTTAGAGAAATCCTTAGGATGAGAGGGATATGGGGCAGGAAAAGGGAGAAACCTGATTTCAGCATGGGGGCAAAGGTGGGGACAAAGGTAAGGGCAAAGCCTGAACTAAGAAGAGGCAGATAAATATTTGTGAATGTTATGTCCTTCACTGTTTTCAGAGGGGTCAACTGTTTTGTCTCAGATAGAAGGTCAGATCTAGAAAGCAGTCATTCAGATCAGAGAAGCATAGAGGCAAAGGATGTGTTCAGACCATCTCATTCCTCTGGCTTCTTTTTTTACCAGGAGCAGGTGAGTATCTCCCACAGCCTATAAGGTTTGATGTCCAGCGTGATTGAAATTTCCAAGGGCTAAGACACTTCCAAGCTCTGACCAGTCCTGGTGTCTCTTCATCCCAAGCCTTTCCCCACTTCCCAATCTGAGCATTGCTTCTTTCCAGCAGGGCTGTTCTGCTGACCCACCATGATCCAGGCTCTGCTGCTCCTTTGCTGTGTCTTGCTGTCCCAAAGGGCTGCCTTTCCAAGAAATGCCCAGGAAGGGGCCCTGAACTTCCAGCCATCTTTCACAGAAACTGGGCATCCTCTGAACGTGCTCTCCAACCAGATCCCTCTCCCAGATCCCCAAACTTGCCAGGATCTCTTGCGCACAGTCCCCTCCTTAGCCCCTCTCTCTGAGTACCTATCCAACTTAGCTCTGGAGGAGGTTGGTTGCACAACCGAGGCCCACATTCTGCAGCTTCAGCTTGTTAAGATGGGAGGAAAGGACACCACTGAAACCCTCATCCGTAAGAGCAAAAAGCACAATAAGGAAGAAGGGATTGGCAATGCTAAGGTCATTCTGAAGGATCTGGGAGGATCGCTAGGGGAGTTTAGGCAGGTGCAGCGCTCAGTTACCCTTCCTGAGGCATGTAGGCAGGAACATAAGTGGGTGCTCTATGAAACAGCGCAACTGATAGTTGAATTTGCTGAGAAGCGCCCTTCCACTGAGCTGGTAACAGAGTTAAAGACTTCTGCCATACCCAGAAGTGCACAGATAAATCTTGGGAGCATTTGGAAGGAGTAGGCAAACAGCTGATGGAAAGCCCTGAGATGAAAGACTTCACAATGCCTATGGAAGATCAGATATACTTTGTCAAGCATTCCACAACCATTCTGACGTGCCTTTATACTGGAACTAATACAGAAACATTTCCAGACATTTTTTGGGTAGGGAAGGCCTCTGAGGAATCCTATCACCTGTCTCAAATGTCTCTGATAGGACTGTGTACAAGGACTGTGCACAACAGGTAGTTAGAAGTGTTGAGACAGCTTAGGGCAGAAGTGTGCTATTCATTTGATCCCAGTGCTGAAAGACATGTGACCAGAGTCAGCTTTGCCCCCTCTCTTAATAGGTCCTAGCCCCTATTTTTTCTCCCAATTTCTCTTTACTTCAGTTGAAAGATACTGTGGTTATATTATGTACTAGACATGAAGGATATTGAAATCTTTCCCCGTTCATCTACCTTTTACTTTCTAATTCCCCAACTGGATGGTATAGCTTGCTTGTGTTAATTTTTAAACTGAAAAGAGAAATTAAACGTTGCTTCTATATCAGAATAACTGTTATTTGATCTCTCTTAACTGCGGGTCTCCGTGGCATTTTCTTCTGTGTGGGGGGGTACTGTGCAAAATGAGATCTTAGTTCCCTGACCAGGGATCAAACCCAGGCCACAGCATTAAAAGTGCCAAGTCAACCACTGGATCGCCAGGAAATTCCCTTCACGGCTTCTTTTGTGAGCTGGAGATGAAATGTGGCAGGGACATGTAGGAAGTGCCAATGTATTTTCAGGCTGAGTGTGTAACAAGGGGACAAGGTTTGAGCAGTCAATACAAATGGGCAAATAATTATAGAGGTCATATCCCTTGCTGATCATTGGGGAAAGCAACCATCTTTCCTCCTCATGGGACAGAGAACTGAGCAGAGTGGGTCTAGATCTACCAGAGCAGTTTCACTTCTCACTGACTGGATTGTGTGGTAATTTGGGGCCCCATACCTGCATGGAATGGGGCCCATGTAAAGCAGAGGAAGTCCCTGGTGATCTGGATAGGGAAACCAAGAAGAGCAATTGAGTCCCATTCCCTGGCCCCAAGCTTAAAAGGAAGAGAGGCTGGGAGTTGATGGGTGAGATGTCCTCTAACTGAGCTCTGGGTTCCTTCAGACCACAGCCCAAAGGAAACAGTTTGTGTGTTGTCTTCCACTCTAGTATAGTCAGATCCAGCTAGACATCACCAAGACCCACCATGACCTGCTCCTTTAGTGCCTCCTGCTGTACCCTGTGGTTGTCACTTCATGTGGCACCCAGAAAAAGACCCTGGTGCCTTTTTCCTCATCTCTGGGGATCCAGCCACCCACAGCAGTCTCTTGGTTCTGCCAGACTCTGCTCCCAAAGTCCCTGGCTGGCCTCACCCACTTTGTACTCCACCAAGGATGTCCCTGGAGCAGACTGATCATGAGACTGATTCCTAGACACTGCAGCTTCATCTTTATAGACTGGAGGATATGAAAGCCATGCAGGTTTTCTTCAATCAAATACAAGGTGCCACATGGACAGCAGCACAGGGAGTGGCCTCCCAGGGAGTGCCCTGGTCTCTGTTCCACAGCTGTTAGGCAGGGTTCAGCCTGATCCAGGGAGATAAAGATGTGCCTTCTCTACTCTACAATGTTAGTATGAGCAAGAGCAGCATATGTATAACGTGGTCCAGCTGTTGCCAGGAGTGGGAATCTACTACAAAGTCAGGCATAGCTTTGTACTCTGCTGCTCAGAACTACAATAGACCCAAGGAGTGAGGCTGAGATGAGGCCATAGACCTAGGCTCCAGCCTTTGGATGGTCATGCCCAGGTTATCAGGGGACCCAGGGGCTGTTGGTGAGCTCTGTGCTTAAATCTGCAGCAAAATCTGGGGTTCAGCAGCTGAACCAGTATTACCATGAAAAAGAGGCAAATACCCCTCTGTCAGAGACTAGGGAGGAGGGCTTGGAAGGCACCACAGATGTGAATCACCCAGGGGTGACAAACAACAACCATGGCCTCGGAAGACAAGACTCCTGAAGAAGTAAAGTCAGCTCCTACTCATTTCAGGCCTTATTCAAGGGCCAAGACTTAGATACTTTTCGTAGGAATCTTATGCTTTATATAAATAAAGAGATTATTCACAGTAGGAATTAAACTGAATTTAAAATTATCACCAACTCCCTTATCCTAAACTTCAGATATGGAATAGAATATTCAACTATGATTATGTCAGTCTGTCATTATTCATGGTAGTGAAGAGAATCCTCTTCCCTCAAAAACAAAACAAAACAAAACAGGTTTTTCCCTTCATCATAAAATCATATGACTCCTTAAATCATATACATGCTTGCTTTATTCTGTTAGGCTCTGGGTACTGCAATAAATTGAGATTTCCCAAAGATCAGATGGCCCCAGGAGCAAGAATGCTACCCAGGCCAGCAGGTCTTTCACAGATGTGCTAATCCACGTATTGAAAATCAGAGGTGACAAATCTTACCAGTCCTTGTTGAAATTCCAGGAGGTTGGAACAAGGATGATCCCTCTGATTGAGGTAGGGAAGAGGGACCTGGGGGTGTATTAAAATAGAGTCAATTACAATCTTAGGGGTTTTATGACTTCTTCCACAATTTCCAGACTACTGCAATCCAACAGAAATTTGAGAGGTGATGGAAATGTTCTACATCTGTGCTGTCCAATATGGTGGACACGAGCCCCGTGTGTCTACTGGGTGCTTGAAATGTGGGTGGTACAACTGAGAAACTGAATTTTCTTTCCAAGTTTTAAATTATTATTCATAGTTGGGTTTGTTCTGTTTTGTTTTGTTTTGTTTTGCGGTACGCGGGCCTCTCACTGTTGTGACCTCTCCCATTGCAGAGCACAGGTTCCGGACGTGCAGGCTCAGCGTCCATGGCTCATGGGCCCAGCCGCTCTGCAGCATGTGGGATCCTCCAGGACTGGGGCACGAACCCGTGTCCCCTGCATCGGCAGGCGGACTCTCAACCATTGCGCCACCAGGGAAGCCCTATTCATAGTTTTTATTGTTGGTATTACGTGATAATGTCTCTAGGTGTTATGGACTGAATTGTGTCCCCCCACAGAATTAATTAGTTGAAGCCCTAACCCACAATGTGACTATATGTGGGGAGAGGGCCTTTAAGGAGGTAGTTAAGGTTAAATGATATCATAAGAGTAAGATTCTAGGGACTTCCCTGGTGGTGCAGTGGTTAAGAATCCACCTGCCAAGGCAGGGGACAAGGGTTCAAGCTCTGGTCCGGGAAGATCCCACATGCCACAGAGCACCTAAGCCCGTGTACCATAACTACTGAGCCTGCATGCCTAGAGCCCATGCTCCGCAACAAGAGAAGTCACTGCAATGAGAAGCCCGCGCACCAAAACGAAGAGTAGCCCTCGCCTCACCGCAGCTAGAGAAAGCCTGCACACAGCAACGAAGACCCAACGCAGCCAAAAATAAATAAATCAATAATAAAATTTAAACAACAACAAGAAAAAAAGAGTGGGATTCTAATCCAACGGGACTGGTGTCATAAGAAGTGGAAAAGACACCAGAAATGCATAAACACAGAGGAAAGGCTATGTGTGGGAACAGCAAGACGGCAGCCATCTGCAAGCCAAGGAGAGATGTCTCAGGACTAACCAAACCTGCCAACACCCTGACCTTGGACTTCTAGCCTCCAGCCCATGAGGAATAAATTCCTTTTGTTTAAATCACCCAGTCTATGGTATTTTGTTATGGCGACCCTGGCACACTAATACATTAAGTATGGGGTTTTTTTCACCTATTTTCTGGTATCCTGTGAGTCAATCTGAAAATTTTTTCTTCTTCATTCTTTTCTTAGTTTTTTTTTTTTTTTTTTTTTTGGCTGCTCTGCGCAGCTTGTGAGATCTTAGTTTCCCAACCAGGAATCAAGCCCGGGCCCACGGCAGTGAAAGCACTGAGTCCTAACCACTGGACCGCCAGGGAAGTCCCAGTTTAGCTTTTTAAAAACTGTGGTAAAAAACACATAGCATAAAATATACCATCTTAACCATTTCTAAGTGTACAGTTCAATAGTGTTAACTACCTTCACGTTGTTGTGCAATCCATCTCCAGAACTTTCTCACCTTGAAAAACTGAAAATCTACCCATTAAACAACTTCCCATTTCCCCCTCCCCTCAGCCCCCAGCAACCATCCTTCTACTTTCTGTTTCTATAACTCTGACTACCCTAGATCTCTTCCTACTCATTGCAATTTGTCATCTCTGACTGAGATTCCTGCAGCAGCCGTCCTGCTAGTCCTCTTCACTCTAATCTCCCCTCCTCCAAAGTCCATCTTCCACATTGCCTCTTGAGTTATCTTTCTAAAACATAGGTTTGATTCTATCACTCCCCTGTCCAGACAACCTGATGGTTCCCCACTACTTTCAACACAGAGTCCAGAGCCTCTGAGTGTGTCTGGTCTTTGTCCAACCTTGGCAGCCTTAGGTCCATGCCACCCACATACCTACTTTACATTGAAGTCATCTTCATCTTGGACAACTTTCCATACTCCAAAAGGAGGCTTTTTCTCTCAATAGTTGGTCATGCCTGTCCCTCTACTAGAAGGCTCCAACCACACACACACATACCTCACCTGTCCTCCGGATAAACCTCTGCCTTCAAGACTCAGCTCAATTGTCACTCCTTTTGAAAAGTTGTCCCTGTTACCCTTTGAATCTATGGAGAAACTTTGGCAGTTGGGCTCTCTTCTTCCCACTGCTATAGCACAAATCCTCTGGTGTTACAGCACATTTCCTTCTTCTCCCCCTAAATTGTGAGCTCCTAGAGGGTAAGGATCCTGCCTTACTCACTTTTAGATCTTTAGGATCCATTCAGTAATTTACACAATTAACAAATATGTTTGGGGCAGCTGGAGAAGTGGCTAGAAGCACCTCCCGCCCTACCCTTACCCCACACTGCCACCTGTGCTTCCTAACCTTTAATGGTACAATGGTACAACAGCTGTGGTCAAATTTGAGCATACATCAGAATCACCTGTAGAGCTTGTTAAACCAGATTTCTGGAGAATTCCCTGGCAGTCCAGTGGTTAGGACTCCATGCTTTCACTGCCAAGGACCTGGGTTCGATCCCTGGTCAGGGAACTAAGATCCCAAAAGCCTGCGTGGTGTGGAAAAAACAAAACAAAACAAAAAACCCACACAGATTTCTGAGCTTACTCTCAGTACCTGATTTAGCAGGTCTGGGATGGGGCCTAAGAATTTACATTTCTAAGTTCCCACGTGACGCTGAGGCTGGTGGTCTTGGGACCACACTTTGAGATCCACTACCTTATAGCCATCAGGGCGTATTAGTCTCATGTTTCTCCCCTCCTCATAATGATTTCATCTCTCCTGCCCGACTCCATGGCCTCTCTGCAGCCTCATTCTCACTCCCCAGCCTTTTGTTCAGTGGGAGTGATGGTTTAACCCAAAATCTTTTTTTTTTCTTTTTAAAAAATTTATTTAGGGCCTCCCTGGTGGCACAGTGGTTGAGAGTCCGCCTGCCGATGCAGGGGACACGGGTTCGTGCCCCGGTCCGGGAAGATCCCACATGCCATGGAGCGGCTGGGCCCGTGAGCCATGGCCGCTGAGCCTATGCATCCGGAGCCTGTGCTCCACAACGGGAGAGGCCACAACAGTGAGAGGCCCGCGTACCACAAAATAAATAAATAAATACTAATAATTTTTATTTATTTATTTGACAGTGCCATGAGGCTTGCAGGATCTTAGTTCCCCGAGCAGGGATTGAACCCGTGCCCTCGGCAGTGAAAGCCCAGAGTCCTAACCACTGGACCACCAGGGAATTCCCTAACCCACAATCTGACAGTCTGATTTCTTCCTTTTTAATCTTGTATGAGTAAAGTATTTTTTACTTTTGTTTGCAATGAACATAATGTAAAAAAGTAAAGAAAAATTACCTATAGACCCACCTCATAGGGCTAGTTTATTAATATTTGGGTGTCCAACTATCCTTATAGAATTTTTCTATAACTGTAATGTGCACATACATTTTTTAAAAATATTTATTTATTTATTTATATTTTTGGCTGTGTCGGGTCTTCGTTGTGGCATGCGGGATCTATTTTGTTGTGGCTCTCGGGTTTCTCTCTAGTTGTGGCGTGCGGGTTTCCTCTCTCTAGTCGAGGCTTGCAGGCTCAGTAGTTGTGGTTAGAGGGCCTAGTTGCCCCGCGGCATGTGGGATCTTAGTTCCCTGACCAGGGATCGAACCCGCGTCCCCTGCATTGGAAGGCAGATTCTTTACCACTGAACCACCAGGGAAGTCCCTGCACATATATTTTTAAGCAAAAATTGGACTTTACTCTTCATACTAACTTGAAGCCTGTGACATTTGTTTTATGACTGGAAGTTTGTACCTCTTAATCCCCTTAACCTAATTTACCCATCCCCCCATCCTGGATTCATTCTTAATTTCCGGAAATAATTTCCCAGAAGTAGAATTTGTGGGTCAAAGGATATACACATTTTTGCTGTTGGTTGATCCATTAATATCTTCTCTTTTTAAAATATCTTCTTTAAAATGAAAGAATTGGCTTTATTTTCTGGTAGTAAATGTAATATATCCATATTGCAAAAACATCTGGAAAACGTAAAAGAAAAAAAACCCCAAATCTGATCACTCAGAGATCACTTCTGTTAACAATTTTTTGGCTGAGGTATAATTTACCTCTAATAAAACAGGCAGATTTTAAACAACAGTTCAATGTGCTTTGACACACAAAAAAAACAGGAACTCACAGAGATAGATAGATACATAAATAGATACATAGATACATCACCAGGCCAATCAAGATACAGAACATGTCCTACACTTTAGAAGGTTCCCAGTCAATCTCACTCCCCTGCCCTCCTCGTCTCCTATGACTCCCTCCTCACATACAAACACTGGTCTGATTTCTATCTGTGTAGTTGTGTTGCCTCTCTGTAACTTCACACACATGAAATCATAGAATATGTCTTTTTTTTTTTTTTTTTTTTGCAGTACGCGGGCCTCTCACTGCTGTGGCCTCTCCCCTTGTGGAGCACAGGCTCCGGACGTGCAGGCCCAGCGGCCATGGCTCACGGGCCCAACCGCTCCACGGCACGTGGGATCTTCTCGGACCGGGGCACGAACCCGTGTCCCCTGCATCGGCAGGCGGGCTCTCAACCACTGCGCCACCAGGGAAGCCCAGAATATGTCTTTTGAGTTTGGCTTCTTCTGCTCAGCGTGTCTACGCTTTATCAGTGTTCTCATGGGTATCAGTAGTTTATAGCTTTTTAATGCTAAGTAGTATATCAGTTTGTGAATATACGACAGTTTTCTTAAAATTCGTGCACCTGTTAGTGGATATTTGGGTAGTTTCCAATTTGGGGCTATTATGGATAAATATGCTATAAACATTCTTGTCTTTTATGGGACGTGTTATCATTTCTCTTTGGTAAATATTTAGAAGAAAAATTGCTAGGCAATAGGATGGGTACATATTTAACCATATATACATATATATGTGTATGTGTGTGTGTGTATATATATATATATATATATATATATATATATATATATATATATACACATAACTGCCAGTTTTCCAAAGTGATTGTACCAATGTATGAAAGTTCTACTTGATTCTCATCAACACTTGATATTATCTGTCTTTCTCATTCTAGCCATCCTAGTGGGTATCTCCTGGTGGTATTAATTTACATTCCTTTGATGACATGATATTGTACATCTTTTGATATGTTTATTGGCCACTGTTTTCTTTTGTGAAGTGAGTATCTGTTCAAGTCTTTTGTCCATTTATAAAATGGAACTGTTTGCTTATTTAATATTGTGTGTCTATATGCATATTGCATGTATCATACCACTGATGTAAATTATAGTGCCATACAGTCCTCCCTCGGTATCTGAGGGGGATTGCCTCCAGAACCCTCCCCCCATACCAAATCTGTGGATGCTCAGGTCCCTTATATAAAATGTCATAGTACAGTCGACCTTCCATACAGGTTCTGCATCCATGGATACTGAGGCCGACTGTTTATCACTGACATAAATTTCACACATGTATCATATGTGATAGATATTCTTTGTCAGATATATATTTGCAAGTATTTTCCCCAGACCATGCCTTGTCTCTTCATTTTCTTAACAGCAGAAGTTGTAATTTTGAAGTCCAATTTATTGATCTTTAATTTTATGATTAATGCTTTTTTATTGTGGTAAAACATACATAACATAAAATTTACCATTTTAACCAATTCTAAGTGTATGTTTAGTGACATTAAGTACATTCACACCGTTGTTAATATCCATTCACTTTGTTAACATATCAATCTCCAAAACTTTTTCATCATCTTCCCAAACTGAAATTCTGTACTCATTAACACTAACTCCCCATTCCTCGCTGTCCTCAGCCCCTAATAATCATTATTCTACTTTCTGTCTCTGAATTTGACTTCATGTAAGTGGAATCATATAATATTTGTTCTTCTGTGTCTGGCTGATTTCATTTACTATAATGTCCTTAAGGTTCATTCATGTTATAGCATGTGTTCAAATTTCCTTCCTTTTTAAGGCTGAATAATGTTCCACTGTATGTGTATACCACATTTTGTTCACCCATTTGTGAGGGACATTTAGGTTGTGTGAAATGGTCTTTCATTGTGGTTTTGATTAGCATTTCCCTAATGATTAATAATATTGGGCATCTTTTCATGTGCTAATTGGCCATTTGTACATCTTCTTTGGAAAAATGTCTATTCAAGTCCCTTGCCCTTTTTTTTGGGCAGGGGGGTGGGCTGTGCCGCGAGGCTTGTGCGATTTTAGTTCCCCGACCAGGGGTCCAACCCAGGGCCCACTGTGGTTAGCAATCACAGTGAGAGCGCCAAGTCCTAACAACTGTACAGCCAAGGAATTCCCCTTTGCCCTTTTGTGTGTGTGTGTGTGTGTGTGTGTGTGTGTGTGTGTGTGTGTGGTACGCGGGCCTCTCGCTGCTGTGGCCTCTCCCGTTGCAGAGCACAGGCTCCGGACGCGCAGGCTCAGCGGCCATGGCTCACAGGCCAAGCCGCTCCGCGGCATGTGGGATCTTCCCGGACCGGGTCACGAACCCGTGTCCCCTGCATCGACAGGCAGACTCTCAAACACTGCGCCACCAGGGGAGCCCCCCTTTGCCCATTTTTAAACTGAATTGTTTGTTTGTTGTTAAGTTGTAGGAATTCTTTATATAGTCTGGATATTAACCCCCATCAGCTATATGATATGCAAAGATTTTCTCCCATTCTGTGGGTTATTTTTTCACTCTGTTGTTAGTGTCCTTTGATGCACAAAAGTTTAAAAAGTTAATTAATTTAAAGTTTTTAATGAAGTCCAGTTTATTTTTTCTTTTGTTGCCTGTGCTTTTAGTGTCATATCCAATAAATTACTGCCAAATGCAATGTCATGAGAATTTTTTTCCTATGTTTTCTTCTAAGAAACTGTTTTAGCTCTTATGTTCAGGTCTTTGATCCATTTTGAGTTAATTTTTGTATATGGTGTAAGGGAAGGGTCAAACTTCATTCTTTTGCATGTGGATATCCAATTGTCTCAGCACCATATGTCTCACTGAATGGTTCCAACACACTTGTAAAAAATCATTTAACTACATATGCAAAGATTTGCTTCTGGGTTCTCTATCCTTTTCTGTTAGTCTATGTGTCTGTCTTTATGCCGATGCCACACTGTTTTCTGTGTGTGCTTTTTTGAAAATTTTGTTCTCAGTTTGTTTTTTAAATAAATATGTTTTGTTTTTCTCTTTGATTTTTATAAGTTCCCAATATGTTAAGCAATGTTAAGCAAAGTCTCTCATCCACTTATCTGTTAGGGCTAAACTAGATTTATTTTCAGGAAATGCTTTCATTTGCTGAAGCATATTCTCTCAGGAGGCAAGGCTTCTTTAGTTGTGTGTCCTAGTTTGTATCTTCATTTTTTTAGAAAATAAATTTATTTGTTTATTTATTTTTGGCTGTGTTTGGGTCTTTGTTGCTGCACGCAGGCTTTCTCTAGTTGCAGTGAGCAGGGGCTACTCTTCATTGAGGTGCAGAGGCTTCTCAATGCGGTGGTTTCTCTGGCTGCGGAGCACGGGCTCTAGGTGCACAGGTTTCAGTACTTGGGGCTCGCGGGCTCCAGAGCGCAGTCTCAGTAGTTGTGGCGCACGGGCTTAGTTGCTCCGCAGCATGTGGGATCTTCCCGGACCAGGGCTCAAACCCGTGTTCCCTGCATTGGCAGGCGGATTCTTAACCACCGTGCCACCAGGGAAGTTCCAGTATCTTAATTTTTAAGCAGAGGAATTATTCTCTCACTGCAGCTCAGCTGCTTACAAAAGCATGCAAGTGTGGCTTTGACTGGCCTTGCAGAATGACTCCTGTGAGGTACTTGTCATTATGTGTAGTACCACACTGTTATGATTACTGTAGCTTTTTTTTTTTTCAGGAACTACTTCAGTCTTATTTTATTGACTTCTTTTTGATCATCGAAGTTGTTTTCATCTTTGTAGTGATGTAGTTTTGTAATATATTTTCAAATCAGGAAGCAAGTCCTCCAAGTTTGTTTTCTTTTTCAAGATTGTTTCAGCTATTCAATGTCTCTTGAAATTTCATGTGAATTTTAGGATGGTTTTTCTGGTTTTGCAAAAAACATTACTGGGATTTTGGAAGAGATTGCATTAGATTTGTTAGTCTCTTTGGGTAGTATTGACATCTTAACAATGTTAAGTCTTCCAATCTACGGGTGTGATGTCTTTCCATTTATTTATGCCTTCTTTAATTTCTTTCAGCAATGTTTTGTATTTTTCAATGTATAAGTCTTTTGCCACCTTGGTTAAGTTTATTCATAAGTATTTTATGCTTTTTGATGGTGTTGTAAAAAAATTTTCTTCCTTTATTTTTTTTTCATATTTTTCACTGTTAGTGTATAGACATGCAGCTAATTTGGGGTGTTGATTTTTTATCCTGCAACTTTGCTTAATTTGCTTATTAATTCTAACAGGTGTGTGTGTATGTGTGTGTGTGTGTGTGTGTGTTGGGAATATTTAGGGTTTTCTACATATATGATCATGTCTTCTGCAAACAGAGATAATTTTGCTTTTTCCTTTCCAATTTGGATGTCTTTTTTCCTTTTTCTTGCCTAATTGCTCAACACTATGTTGAATAAAAGTGTTGAAAGCAAACATCTTTGTCTTGTTCCTGATCTTAGAGGAAAAGCTTTCAGTCTTTTACTATTGAATATGATGTTAGCTCTGGGTTTTTCATTTATGACCTTTATTATTAAGATAGCTTCTTCCTATTTCTATTTTGTTGATGTAAAATGCTTTTCTACATCAATTTAGATGATCATGTGATTTTTCTCTTTCATTCTGTTAATGTGGTGAAGTACACTGATTTGATTTTTCATATATTGAACCACTCTTACATTCTAGAAATAAATCCCACTATGCCATGGTGTATAATCCTTTTAATATGCTACCAAATTCAATTTGCTAGTATTTTGCATTAATATTCTCATGAGGTATAGGTCTGTAGTTTTCTTTCCTTGTAGGGTCATTGTCTAGCTTTGATATCAGGGTAATGCTGGTCTCGTAGAATTAGTTAGACATGTTCCTCCTCTTTGATATTTTAGAAGAGTCTGAGAAGGATTGGTATTAATTCTTCTTCAAATGTTTGGTAGGGAAAAAAAGAATAAAAAAAATAAAAACAAAACTAAAAAAACCCACAAATATTTGGTAGAATTCACCAATAAGACCATTTTGTCCAGGGCTTTTCTTTATTGGGAAATTTTTGATTACTGACTCAATCTCCTTACTAATTATAGGTCTATTCATATTTTCTATTACTTCATGATTCAGTCTTGGTAGGTTGTATGTTTCTAAGAATTTGTCTATTTCATCTAGATTATCCAATTTATTGTCATACACCTATTCATAGTACTCTCAAAATCCTTTTTGTTTCTGTAAAACAAATAGTAATATCATCACTTTCATTTATTCTTTTTATTGAGATGTAATTGACATATTATATTAGTTTCCTTGGTGCAAATGTAAACTGGTGCAGCCACTGTAAAAAACAGTATGGAAGTTCCTCAAAAAATTAGGATTTTCTACGTAAACAATCATGTTGTTTCTAAATAAATACCGTTCTAATTTCCTTTCTATTTTTTTAGGCGATTAATTTTTTATTATTTCCTCATTACACTACTTAGGACTTCCAGTACAATGCTGAAAAAGTGATGAGTAGATATTCTTGCTTTTTGATAGATCTTAGGAAAAAAGGGTTAAATATTTTACCGTTTGTTATGTTACTACACAGAAATGGTATAGTCCTAGGTAGGGTTCTCTAGGGATTTAGCAACTATTAACTTCAGGTAGTGTTGGACCGCTTTGCACCTAGTTCTTGCTTCCTACAGTTTTGGTAGTGCATCCTTACAGACTTACCCCTCTTCTTTCTTCTGTCTGCTGTTAGTTGTCAGGGGCCGCTGCTGGGAACTGAGGGAAGTGAAATAGAGGGAAGGACTCTGGGCCCCTCCCTCTGGCCTGTTCCTTTTGGTTGTCTGTCAGAAATGAGTGACAGTAACTATTGAGCCCATGCGCCACAACTACTGAAGCCGCGCACCTAGAGCCCATGCTCCTCAACAAGAGAAACCACTGCAATGAGAAGCCCTCGTACCAAAACAAAGAGTAGCCCCCGCTCGCCACAACTAAAAGAAAGCCCGCGTGCAGCAACGAGGACCCAACGCAGCCCCCCAAAATTAATTAATTAATTATTTATTTTAAAAACAGACATGAGTGACAGCACCCAGGAAACTTTTTACCATAACAATCTGTAGGTACCGGTAACAGGTTCAGAAGGCATCAGATATCTTCTTCCCCTAAGTTTTGGACTGTAGTTATGCTAAACCCTAGATGAAGGCCAATGTTTGGAGTTTTGGTTAGATATGGAAAGAGTTACCACCCAGCTGATGAACACATTTTTTAAAAATAAATTTATTTATTTATTTATTTTTGGCTGCATTGGGTCTTCATTGCTGCGCACGAGCTTTCTCTAGTTGCGGCGAGTGGGGGCTACTCTTTGTTGCGGTGCGTGGGCTTCTCATTGCGGTGGCTTCTCTTGTTGCAGAGCGCTGGCTCTAGGCGTGCAGGCTTCAGTTGTTGTGGCACGCGGGGTCAGTATTGTGGCTCACGGGCTCTAGAGCACAGGCTCAGTAGTTGTGGCACACGGGCTTAGTTGCTCCGCGGCATGTGGGATCTTCCCGGACCAGGGCTTGAACCGTGTCCCCTGCACTGGCAGGCGGATTCTTAACCACTGTGCCACCAGGGAAGCCCCGAACACATTTTATTTGTGTTTTGCATTGGAATTAGAAAAGTGAGAAGTAGAAGTTGTACCGATTTCATTTAACTTACCAATATTTTCAGTTTCCCTGGACTTTCACCCAGTGTATACTTTTAATAAGAACTTATTAAACGTTTTGGGGGTCTCTTGCCAGAGGTCATCAGCCTTTTTGCCTTACCTCTTCTCCCTTTCAGAAGATGCAGGGGAACTTCTCCTCATCTCACGTATAGGTCCTGGGTAAAACCTTAGGACAATGGGGATATGGGGCAGGACTAGTAGGGTCAAAAAGGGAAAAGGCCTGTTTGTCAGTATAGGACAAAGGTGAGGAGGACAAAGTCTGGGCTGGAGAGAGATGAATAAATATTTGCAAATGCTATGTCCTTCATTGTTTTGGACACTATCAGCATTCTGGCATCCTCGTGATTCTGGCTGGGGTAAAGGAGAAAGTGGGATACAACAAAAAAATCAAAACAGTCATTCCAGCCATGAAGATACCAAAGCAAAGGAGATGTTTGGATTTTCTTGTTCCTCTGGTTTGTTTCTTCCTCAAAACAGTGAGGATCTCCCATAGCCTTTAATAGTGGGCATGAGGTATGCCCAGGTAACCGAAGTTTCTAAGGGCCAAGACACTTCCTAGTTCTGACCAGTCTTAGTATCTCTTCATCCCAAGCCTCTCTCCACTTCCCAATCTGAGCACTGATTCTTTCCAGCAGGGCTGCTCTGCTGACCCACCATGATCCAGGCTGTGCTGCTCCTTTGCTGTGTCTTGCTGTCCCCAGTGGCTGCCTTCCCAAGAAATACCCAGGAAGGGGTTCTGACTTTCCAGCTGTTTTTCATAGAAACTGGGCATCCTCTGAACATGCTCTCCAACCAGATCCCTCTCCCAGATTCCAAGACCTGCCAGGTTCTCTTATGTACGGCCCCATCCTTAGCCCCTCTACTTGAGTACCTATCCAACTTAGCTCTGGAGGTGGCCCAGGAGGAGAATGTCAGCCCAGCTGAGGCCCACATTCTGTAGCTTCACCTTGTTAAGATAGGAGGAAAGGACACCACTGAAACCCTCATCCATGAGAGAGAGCAAAAAGCACAATGAGGAAGAAGGCATTGGCAATGCTAAAGCATTCTGAGGGATCTTGGGGGACCCACGGGGAGGCTTGGATAAATCCAAAACTCAGCTACTCACCCTGAGGAATGTATTAATGATGGCGAATATGCCCACTGGGGTGGCTGGTCTGCCAGTTAGCTTGGATGGTGATTGAGTTTGCTGAGAAGCCATCCCCCATGATGCTGGTGACACAATTCAGAGCTTTTGCTATCAACATCCCCTAGAACTGCAAGTATGAGTCTTGGGAATGTGTTGGAGAATTAGGTAAAAAGCTGAAGACACCCCCAAGTTAAGAGCCTCTCAGTGTCTATGGATGATGACAATATAATTTATCAAATGTTCCACAGTTATTCTGAAGTGCTTTATGGGGAAATTGATTCAGGAACTTGTCCAGATTCTTTACTTCAGATAGTCAGTGCCACCTAGGTGACAAGTCTGATTTCCCAGGACTGCTTTCTAGGATGGGACACAGTAAGTAGGCAGAAATGTTGGACACCACTTAGGCTAGGTATAGGCTCTTCATTTCATCCCAGTGCTAAAAGACACAGGTGACTGGTGTTAGCCTTGCTTTTCTCCACTTAGTAGCTCTCAGTCCTTATTTCACATTCCATTTTCCATTTTTTCCTTCATTTATCATATACTGTACCTGTAATATGTCTAAGCATGAGAAGCATTTTAACTTTCTTTTTCTGTTTTTATAATTTTTATTGATGTGTAGTTGATTTACAATGTTGTTAGTTTCAGGTGTACAGCAAACTGATTCAGTTATACTTATACATATAGCCATTTTTAGATTCTTTTCCATTGTAGGTTATTAAAATTTCTCATCATCTTATTTCTACTCTGTGCCCGCTAAGCTAATAGTCTCTTACAAGCTCTTATCAAACTCCACTCCACCCTTTCCTACTACCCTCTCTTTAAAAGTTCTCATGCTTCAAAGTCATTACAAAAGAGCATCAAAGTTATGAAAAGTAAACACAGGACTCAATGGTTCCTAACACTTTTTTTCCCGAACTTTGTCGATGTGTTGTAGAGCACAAAGTGTTACAAAGATCAAATGACTTAGAAGTTATTCTTTTGAAATCTTGAATTTCTTCTAAGAAGTATATGATTTCAATCCTCCAAATGAACTTCCAGGCACCATTGAAGCTGACTTGCCCTAATGAAGTGTTAAAAACTAAATAAATAGGTTGCTTACACTTCTCTATGCCCATTTTGTTTCTTTGTTCGTTTGTTTTTCTATTCTCCTCTTTTAAAAAATGATAATTTTATCTTTGGAATGCACGCAAAGAAACTTCATCATATTCTTCCTATTCTCCAGTCCCTCATATTTCCCTCCACATGTTGAAAAGTGTGCTATTGAAAACATTAGCTAGATAGAAAGACAGAGAAATAGATACATAGATAGACAGATTGATTTTTTATTGATAATTACATTTATAATTCAAGGAAACTTCACATGTTCAGAACATTTACAATCTGATGAAAGCTTAAAGACACATATTGTTAACTAATAAAAATGGCTAAGCAATGATATCACAAATCTGTGATCCATTATTATATCCATTAGAATGACTGGATTAGTAAAAGAAACAAGTGGAAGTTGGGTGGATTATACTGGAGCTCAATCTCTCTCAGCATAGAGAACAGCTGATGGATAAACGATTGTTATCCACAATGGATGAGTCCAGCAGATTCTTACGGGCTGCATAATGTTATTTCTATCTTTGGAAAGGGAAGTTAGAAATAAGGCCAAAACTACAGAATAGAAACACGTAGAAGCATTTTAACTTTTTTCTCATTCGTCTACCTTGTACTAAATCTCCCATGAGACACTGAAGCTTGCTAATTTAATTTTTAAACTGAAAAGAGAATCATAGACATCTAACCTCTTCTGATTCTGGGTTTCCCAGCTTCTATCACGAGCTAGAGTGTGAAAGTGACAGGGACCTGTAGGAAATGCCAAAGAACAGAGTTTTTAGGTATTGAGGTCGAGTGTGTGACAAGGGGACAAGGTTTGAGAAGCCAGTACAAGTGGACAAATATTTGCAGAGATTACATCTCTTACTGATAATAGGGGAAAGCCAATATCTACTTTCTTCACCCGACAGAGGAGTAGGCAGAACAGGATTGAGGAGCTACCAAATCTATCAAAGTAGTCTTACTTCTTAATCACCAGACTTTGTGGTAATTTGGGGCTCCCTATTAAATAGGTGGAAATCAGGCAGAGGAAGACCTGAAGATGCAGAAGGCTGAGAGGGAACAATTGGGTTGCATTTCCTGTTTCTCAGTCCTTTAGCTAAAAAGAACAGAAGTTTGGAGGTGATAGATGAGGTTTGCCCTGAGTCCTGGGCTCCTTTTGGACCACAGTCCTTACGGAAACGGTTTGTATGTTTCTGGTTTCTCCCGTCTCCAGTGCACTCTGCTCCGGACATGCGTGGTCTCAGACTCATCATGGTACCAGCTGAGCTACTTCTTTGTTGCTTCCTGCTGCACGCTGTGGATGCAATTTCATATGGAAACCAGACAGACGACTTGGTGCATCTTCGCTCATCCTTGGGATCCTGGCTACCTTCCTCAGCCCCCTTGTCTTGCCGGACCCTGCTCCCCAAATCCCTGCCTGGCTTCACCCACATGGCCCTTCTCCCCAAGTTCCTGGTAGGCCTGCCCCTGATGATTGCCTTGGAGAAAGCTGGCTGTCAAGCTGATGTACGGGTCCTGCAGCTTCAGCTCTACCGCCAGGGGAGTGTAAAGGCTACACAGATCCTCATCATGTATCTTCAAGAGCTCGAGAAAAGCAGAAGCACAGGGACGGGAGTGTCAGTGGATGCCCTGGCCTCTGCTCTGCAGCTGTTGGCCAGGGAGCACCCAGACCCAGAGAGGGCCCGACGATCCCTCTCCATCAAGGACTGCGAGCAGGAGCAGGAGCAGAGTGTGCACAATGTAGTCCAGCTGTTGCCAGGAGTGGGAACCTTCTACAACCTGGGTACAGCATTGTATTATGCTGTTCAGAACTGCTCGGACAAGGCCAAGGAACGAGGCCGAGACGGGGTCATAGATCTGGGTTATGAACTTCTGATGGCCATGGCTGGAGTGTCAGGGGGGCCCACGGGACTAATGATCAGTACTGCACTTAAACCTATAGTGAAGGCTGGGGTTCAGCAGGTGATCCAGTATTATAATGAGAGAGAGGTGAACAGCCCTCCACCAGAGACCAGCAAGGAGGTCTTGGGGGGCACCTCAAATTGAGTCACCTGGAAGAAACAGCTGCCATGGCCCCTTTGGTATCAGAAGTAGTAAGTTCAGTTCCTTACTGGCAGTGGACCTTACTCTATGACTATGGCTTAGATCCTAGGGATAGGAATAGTACTGAGATATAAAAGAAGGTGGTACGGGGTGGGATGGGGAGGGTGGGAGGGGGGGAGATGCAGGAGGGAGGGGATGTGGGAACAGATGTGTATGTATGACTGATTCACTTTGTTATAAAGCAGAAACTAATAATAATAAAAAAAAAAAGAAGGTGGTACGGAATTCCTTGGCTGTCCAGTGGTTAGGACTCCACTCTTTCACTGCCAAAGGGGCCGGGTTCAATCCCTGGTCGGGGAACTAAGATCCCCGTAAGCTGCGCAGCAATCGATCAATCAAACAACCAATCAATTATAAAAGAAGGTGGTGGGACCTCCCTGGCGGCCCAGTGGTTAAGAATCCACGCTTCCACTGCAGGGGTTGTGGGTTTGATCGCTGGTGGGGAAACTAAGATCCTGCATGCCAGCGCAGTGCAGCCAAAAAAAAAAAAAAGGTGGTAAACACGATGACTAGATCTAATATTCTGACAAGTTGTACGTGTGTGTTCAAAATCCAAATCTCTGATTTTTTTTATCAAGGAGGAAGGCAGTACTGTAAAATGTAGAAATTTTAAAGTTTGTGGTTTGGAATCAGAGGATTTGGCTTTGAATCCAGGCTCCACTTGTTAGAGCTTCAGCGACCACTGACTAGTACCTTCTTTCTCCAAACTCAGTTTTTTAAATTTCTAAAGAATAGTGATTTGCATCTCAGTGGGTTTCGTGGAAATTAAAAACGGTACGTTGTCCTAATGCTTAGCACGGTACCAATAAAAAATAGGCTTTTGTTGTTTTTGTTGTTGTTGTTATTACTTAAGCCCTCCCCTTCCTGTCCCAATATGTCGAAATTCCGCCTCGCTTGTTAGCTCAGCGCCTTCAAGGTCCTGAGCCAGTCTCGGTTCCGCTGCGTAGGTGCGGGTTCTCGGAAATCAGCTGTTTCAGTCCTGAGCTCTTCTGTTCAGTGGATTCCTCCCTCCGCAGGCACGGGGCAGGGCTTACTTGAGCTTTCCTACCAATCGCTGCAGCTAGAGGTGTGGTTTCGGCTCCGCTTATCCCGCCTCGCGGAGAAGGAGGAGTTGTGGTGGCGCCAATGAACTCACAGCCTGGGGAAGAGGTTGGCTGAATGGCAGCCAGTGTCGGGGCGCCTCTATGGGAATGGCGAGATCCGGGGTTCAGCCGCTCGCTCAAGCCTGTGGCAAGGGGGCGGGTTCGAGAGGCGGGCCGAAGCCGAGGGCGGTGCGGGAGGCCCTGGTGCTCGAACTCTCTCTGGGGACCGGAAGCCTGGACCAGAGCTACTGGAGGGAGCTGGGCCTGAGACTCTAACCAGGTACCGGCCCTGAGAAGGCGCGGGGGCGGATGTGGGTGGAGGCGCGAGTTTCTCTCTGAGAGGGCAGGCAGGCCCTGGGGGGTACGCCCCGGAGGGGTCAGACTCTGTCCCCAGGTTGAAACAGGAGCTGTCGCTTCCTTCATCCTCCTGTCCAACCTAGGTCCCCAACCGTAACGCACCCCCCCCTCCAGAAACACCCCTGCAACTTCCAAGACCCGAAACCTGGCATTGTTGCATTGGTTCAGTGTCTTGGACAACGCTCTTACCTTCCAGTCTGTTATTTTTTATCCTTACCAAAAAAAAAGAGAGAGAAAAAAATAGAGTTATTTTCAGAAAAGCTTATTGAGCACAATATACGCGCTTAAAAGAGTGTTGGATAACTGGAGAAAAAAGAGTTTACAGCCCTTAACCTGCGTGCTTGCAATCTATTTAAGAAGGCCAGGTTTTTTGGTTTTGCTTTTCATATTTAAACCTCAGGGTTTACTTGCCGCCTTGCTTTATTAATACCAGCCAATTAGTTCCTTAGGAACTGGGGCCTCGTCGTTTGTTTTTTAAAAGCAATACAAGTACATAGTGTAAAAAGTCAAGCACTACTAAAGGGTTAAAGTGAAAAGTAGGAGCCCCTGCCCAATTCTTTACTTCCCTTGTTCCTACTTCCCAGAGGTAGAAAGGCAGCTCGTGATTATTCGTACTGGTGGGAAAGAATCTTTCCCACCCCAAGCATTTGATTTGCAATAAAATCATGTGACCTTTTTTTAGACCACAGAAGTGGGTGTTAATTCTTTTTTGTTAGGCTCAGGCTGCAAGAAATTTTGATTTCCTAAGCAGACAGATGGCAGTGGGTGGGGAAAGGTAGGGAGAAGGGCTCCACCCAGCCTGCTTGGTGACAGGCAAAAACAAGTTTTGAGTGAATTTTCTCACAAACTTAATAATCCACATGAAGAATCAGAGATTGACAGAGGTCATAAAAGTGTCACAATCTTAGGGATTGAGTGACCCCTTACACAGTATTTAAGTATCTTAAACATCTTCTAGAGAATGGAGCTCCTCTTTCCAACATGGAGAGCAGTTTATCTTCAAGGAGGTTCAGCCTCTGATAAAGCTTTGGGGCCAGCTGGGATAATGCTGAAATAAATACTTAAGACTGGGACTTCCCTGGTGGTCTAGTGGTTAAGACTCCACGCTTCCACTGCAGTGGGTTCAATCCCTGGTGGGGGAACTAAAATCCTGCATGCCGTGCGGTGTGGCCAAAAATAAATAAATAATTTTTAAAAACCCCTTTTTTAAATACTTAAGACTGACCTTTAAATGCTCCAGCATAAGTGAATACAAACACAAACAAATAGGGCCTCCCTGGTGGCGCAGTGGTTGAGAGTCCGCCTGCCGATGCAGGGGATACGGGTTCGTGCCCCGGTCTGGGAGGATCCCATATGCCGCGGAGCGGCTGGGCCCGTGAGCCATGGCCGCTGGGCCTGCGCATCCGGAGCCTGTGCTCCGCAACGGGAGAGGCCACAACAGTGAGAGGCCCGCATACCGCAAAAAAAGAAAAAAAAAAAAAAAAAAAAAAAAACACAAACAAATAAATTTAAAATAAATTCATTGGGGGAGATAGGTGAAATGAGATTGCGGAAGTATACACGTTTGTTGAAGCTGGATGATGGGTACATGGATGATCCTTGTACTACTCACTCTACTTTGTTGTGTGTTTGAAAATTACCATTGAAACAAAAAGGCCTACATATTGGAGCTCTTAAATAGTACTCCCTGGAAGAATATACGCCAAACTGATAATATTGGTTACTTCTGGAGAGGAGGAAAAGGGACCAAGATTGGGAGTAGGGTCAATCTAGACTTTACTTTTTTTCTGTATTTTTTCTTACTTGTATAATTAAACATTTAAAAAAATTTGTAATAATAAACAATCACGAGACTGTGGATGGTTTAGTCCAGCAAAATTTCCAATTGGGAACCTGCATCCTTCAGGCTCAGACCCCAAATGGCGCAGTGGGAGATGCTGCAGAATCTTGACAGCCCATTTCAGGATCAGCTGCACCAGCTCTATTCAAATAGCCTCCTGCCGGTGGACATTCGACAGTACTTGTCTGTCTGGATTGAAGATCAGAACTGGTGAGGCCTTCAGGAAGTTGGGGGGATGAGGAAAATGATTTCTTTCTTCTGAGCCCCCAGGATCCTGGAGACACCAAGGGCAGGAAGGGGTTGGAAGGCCTCAAGATAGTAGCAACCCCGCAGAGATACTAATCCTTGTCCTTCCTGGTCCCTAGGCAGGAAGCTGCACTGGGCAATGATGAGGCCAAGGCTAATATGCTGTTCTTCCACTTCTTGGACCAACTGAACTATGAGTGTAGCCGCTGCAGCCAGGACCCTGAGTGTTTGTTGCTACAGCACAACTTGCGAAAATTCTATCGGGACATTCAGGTACTTGGAAGAGCCAGGAATAACAAAGTAGGGATGGCAGCTGAGTGTAGAGGAGTACGTTTTAGGGTATGGAACATGGAACAGGACCTGGAGGTTCAAAGAACAGGGGAAGATCTGGGGAAAATGGGACAGAGTCTGGACTTGGGAGACCACTGGCAGAGAGAAGGACATAGATGACCCATTTGGAAAGAGGCTAGGTTTGGGGGACCAGTGGTGAAAAGGGGTAGGGCTTGGGACCCTGAAGAAGGGAAGAGAATACTGAGGTCACTGGTGGGGAGGGCCTGAGGTGGTAGTTCATTGATGGCAGTTAAGTTAAATCAATCCTTTCTCTTTTCCTACTGCAGGCCTTTCCCCAGGGTGCTACCCAGTTGGCTGAGATGATCTTTAATCTCCTTCTGGAAGAAAAAAGAATTCTGACCCAGGCTCAGAGGGCTCAGTCGGTGAGAACGATTTGGTGGTGATGTTGAAAGCTCCTGGAGTAGAGAGGGATCCTGCAAAGGACTCAGCAAATTTGCCTCAGAACAAGATTCCTCCACATCCTGTGGTTTCATTTCAGGTCTGGATTTCAGGGATGAAAGGTCAGAGTTGAAATGTGCTCAGAGCCTCTTATTTCAGGAGCAAGGAGAACCAGCCCTTGCAGCACCTGGGGAGAGCCAGCAGCATGAGATTGAATCCCGGATCCTGGAATTAAAGGCTATGATGGAGGTTGGTAGATGTGGCAAGAGCCAGGGTGGGCAGAACTCAGCCTGCCTCCTCTCACAGAAGCAGCCTCATCCGGGTCTCATCTCCTCTGCAGAAGCTGGTGAAATCCATCAGCCAACTGAAAGACCAGCAGGATGTCTTCTGCTTCCGATATAAGATCCAGACCTCAGGTAGAAAGCACATTGAGGGGTGGGAGAAAGAAGCCTACTGGGAGGCCAAGGGTAGAATAGAGCAGAAGGGGAAAGCCCCAGTAAACAATAATGACCTTCGGCTGCATCTTGCTGGTTACAGTCCTGCTGCCATTGCAAAGCTGGAGGTGCCAGGGTATGTTGTAGAGGTCAGGCTGGAGGTGTAGCTGAGGGACAGCTAGTGAATGTTGGAGGGGATGCTTGGGAAACTGCCTTAGCAGATTGAGTGGGCTTCTGGTTCTAGCAAGACCATTCAGAATTTGCATGAGGGCCCAGAGGTGCCTGTGCTTTGGTTGGTTCCCCTTCAGAACTCCCCACTCCTGACTCTGGCTGAGGTCTGGGCTGGGAAGGAGATGGGGAGGAGCCCTAGGTCTGAGCATTTGTCTCACTCCTGCTCCTGCCATCCAGCAAGGACACCCTCTTTGGACCCCCATCAGACCAGACAGCAGGACATTCTGCAGGAAACGCTCAATGAACTGGACAGAAGGAGAAAGGTGGGTGGCAGAGGACAGAGGGAGTGGGTAGCAGGGAACTGGGGAAAATGAGGCATCGGGAGCCCTGGCCTCTAGCCTTGGCTTCTTTGTCTCTTCATCACTGGTTGAATGGTGGAGGGTGATGGTGAGAGGCTCTCAGCACTCACTTTATGTCTTTCATAGGAGGTGCTAGATGCCTCCAAAGCACTGCTAGGCCGATTAACTACCCTAATTGAGCTACTGCTGCCCAAGTTGGAGGAGTGGAAAGTTCAGCAGCAGAAAGCCTGCATTGGAGGCCCCCCGGATGGAGGATTGGAGCAGTTGGAGAAGTGGTGAGAGGCACCTCCCACCCTTGTGCTCACCTGGCCCTAGTCCTAACTACCCACTGTGCTTTGTAGGTTATAATGCCCTGTGTATGACGAGATATTGCCCTCCTTAATCTCTGCTTCCCAGAATGATCCCAGCTCCCTTGTCTGACTGCAGCTATGCTCTGCTCTTCATTCTCACCACTCAGGGAGCCCAGAGCCCAGTCTTTGCTTTGGGGAAAGTAATGAATTGATCCACAATCCGATTTCTCCTTCCTGCTTAATCACCCGAGAAATATCGTTTTACCTTTTTTTAGTGCAATGAATATAATGCCAAAAAAAATTACCAGTTACCTTAATATCCAGATGTAGCTACTATAATATTATTAAACAAAAATTGAATCATACTGTTCATACTATTTTGAGATCTGTGGGTTTGTTTGTTTTTTTTTAACTTAGCAATATATCATATTTACCCATGCCCATGATACTTTTATTTTTTGCATCTTTTGGCCATGCCACATAGCATATGGGATGTGGGATTGTTCCCCAACTAGGGATCAGACCTGCACCCCCTACAGTGGAAGGGTGGAGTCTTAACCACTGGACCATGATGGAAGTCCCTACGCATGATACTTTTTTTTTTTTCTTTTTTTGGCTGCCTTGGGTCTTCGTTGCTGTGCGCGGGCTTAGTCTAGTTGTGGTGAACGGGGGCTACTCTTCATTGCGGTGCAGAGGCTTCTCATTTTGGTGGCTTCTCTTGTTGCAGAGCACGGGCTCTAGGCGCGCGGGCTTCAGTAGTTGTGGCACGTGGGCTCAGTAGTTGTGGCTCTTGGGCTCTAGAACGCAGGCTCAGTAGTTGTGGCTCACAGGCTTGGTTGCTCCGCGGCATGTGGGATCTTCCCGGACCAGGGCTTGAACCTGTGTGCCCTGCATTGGCAGGCAGATTCTTAACCACTGCGCCACCAGGGAAGCCCTAAACAAATTTCTTTATGTGTTTTCCAGTAAGCTCCTTATTTTATATTAATTTTATTGTGATGTAGAAAAAAATAACTAATGTGTCCTTCAACATATTTGAAAAATACCTATTATTTAGATATTTTGTCATGAGAAAATTTATTATAATTTAAACTATTAAAAATATACCATGGGGGGGGCACCCGTGGAATGAACTGGGAGACTGGGATTGACATATATACACTATTGATACTATGTATAAAATAGATAACTAATGAGAACCTACTGTATAGCACAGGGAACTCTCTACTCAGTGCTCTGTGGTGACCTGAATGGAAAGGAAATCCAAAAAAGAGGGAATATATGTATACATGTAGCTGATTCACTTTGCTGTACAGCAGAAAGTAACACAACATTGTAAAGCAACTATTCTCCAATAAAAATTAATATAAAAAATTAAAAATATACCACTGTTCAGATAAATTGAAAACAGATATATAGGGCTTAGGGTACAGGGTAAGTATTTACATTACAGTTGCACGTGTATTCATCATTTTGTACAGGGCTTGGCAAATTATGGCCTGTGAGTGATTTCTTGCTATTTTAAACAGTGCTGCAGTAAATAACCTCATAGCTCCATCTTTATTTACATCTCCAATTATTTCTGTAATGTAAGTTATCAGAAATGATATTCCTGGGTTAAAGTATATATTGGGTTGGCCAGAAAGTTAGTTCGGTTAGTGAATGCGTTGTTCGATAAAATTCTTGGTGAAAATGAAAAATGTGTTTTTTGTTTTTACTTAAAACTGAACGAACTTTTTGGCCAACCCAATACCTTTTCTTGTTGGTGGTGGTGCTGTTATTGTGTTGTTCTTTTGTTTCATTGTTTTTAATACAAAGAGCTTTATTTCTTTTTTTGATTGTAAATATAAAATATACTAATTGGAAAAATTTCAGAAAACTTAAAAGAGAAAAAAAGTAAAAATTACCCATGTGCATAATCTGATCGTTCAGAGGTAACCACTGTTAATGCTTCAAAAAAATTTTTTTTTTTTTTTTTTTTTTTTGTGGTACGCGGGCCTCTCACTGTCGTGGCCTCTCCCATTGCGGAGCACAGGCTCTGGATGCGCAGGCTCAGCGGCCATGGTTCACGGGCCCAGCCGCTCCGCGGCATGTGGGATCTTCCCGGACCGGGGCACGAACCCATGTCCCCTGCATCGGCAGGCGGACTCTCAACCACTGCGCCACCAGGGAAGCCTAAAAAATTTTTTTGATGTGGACCATTTTTAAAGTTTTTATTGAATTTGTTACAGTATTGCTTCTGTTTTATGTTTTGGTTTTTTGGCCGTGAGGCATGTGGGATCTTAGCTCCCCGACCAGGGATCGAACCCACACCCCCTGCATTGGAAGGTGAAGTCTTAACCATTGGACCACCAGGGAAGTCCCCTGTTAATGCTTTTGAATACATTTTTCCAGATTTTCCCTGTGCGTATTCACAAATACACATCTTTTTTTTTTTTTTTTTTGTGGTATGCAGGCCTCTCACTGTCGTGGCCTCTCCCGTTGCGGAGCACAGGCTCCAGATGCGCAGGCTCAGCGGCCATGGCTCACGGGCCCAGCCGCTCCACGGCATGTGGGATCTTCCCAGACCGGGGCACGAACTCGTGTCCCCTGCATCGGCAGGCGGACTCTCAACCACTGCGCCACCAGGGAAGCCCTATACATCTATTTTAAACAGAACTCAGATTATATATATACTATCTTGTAATTTTTTAAATTTAATGTTTATGAAAATTTTTTCTTGTTAAAAATTTGTGTCTATATCATTATTTTTAATGGTTGCATAGTATTCCGTGATGTCAATATGCCATAATTTATGTACCCAATACCAATTGTTTCTAATTTTTCTATTACAGAAAACAAAGCTACGAACTATGAACATCTGTCTTTGTCCATTTGTTTGTCTGATCTTAGAAATGGAATACTGCAAAATGTATATACATTTTTTGAAGCTTTTTATTTTTATTTTTTATATATTTTTTGGCCACACCACGCAACATGTGGGATCTTAGTTCCCCGACTAGGGATTGAACCCACGCCCCTTGCATTGGAAGCGTGGAGTCTTAACCACTGGACCACCAGGGAAGTACCCTGAAGCTTTTTAAAAAAATAGTTCCAAACTGCTATCCCAATCTGTTTGCTCTTATGTAGTGGATAATTGTTTTCCTGTTACCATATTGCCTTTTATTATTATTTCTTATTATATAGACAGTAAAACACATACAACTTCATCCCTTACTAGTTTTATGACCTTGAGCAAGTCACTTTACTCTTTCTATGCCTCAGCTTTACCATCTGTAAAATAGGGATAATAATAGTACCTACCTCACAGGGTTGTTGTAAGAATTAACCCTATGCATGAAGATGTATGAAGCACTTAGAACAAAAAGTACATATCAAGGGGGCTTCCCTGGTGGCGCAGTGGTTGAGAGTCCGCCTGCCGATGCAGGGGACATGGGTTCGTGCCCCAGTCCGGGAAGATCCCACATGCCGCGGAGCGGCTGGGCCTGTGAGCCATGGCCGCTGAGCCTGCACATCCGGAGCCTGTGCTCCGCAATGGGAGAGGCCACAACAGTGAGAGGCCCGCAAACTGCAAAAAAAAAAAAAAAAGTACATATCAAGCATCATGTGAAAGTTAGCTTTATTATGTTAATAAATCTTTTATCAATTTATATGTGAAAGTGGCTTTGATATTCATTCCTTAGGTTATGAAAAAAGTTGAAAAATCTTTCACATGCTTCCTGGATTCTTTTTTGTCCCAATCAGTTTCTGACTTTCCACATAGTTAAAGGGGAGCTCTTGGAGCCTGTTTGGGGATTCCAGGAAACTGATGGATTCTTTCTCCCTTGGATTCTGTCACCCAGGTTCACAGCTGGAGCAAAGCTGTTGTTTCATCTGCGGCAGCTGCTGAAGGAGCTAAAGGGATTGAGTCGCATGGTCACCTATCAGGGGGACCCTCTGATCGAAGGGGTGGATCTGCGGAAGGCCCAGGTCACAGAGCTGCTACATCGCGTGCTCCACAGGTCTAGAGGCCAGGGAGGGACCTCGAGGGAGGCCAGAGGGAAGGGACAAGGGGAGCCATTCTTAGAGATACTGACCTCTATATATTCTCTCCACATCCCCCCAGAGCCTTTGTAGTAGAAACCCAGCCCTGCATGCCCCAAACTCCCCATCGACCCCTCATCCTCAAGACTGGGAGCAAGTTCACCGTCCGAACAAGGTTGGCATTTCAGAACTCATTCCTGCTTCCTTTTACCAGCCCTGGCACTGATGCTTTCTGGTTTTACAAATCTTCCCACTCTTGGCTGTTTCTTCTCTCTTTTCCCCTCAATCTCCTTACCTCTTCTAATCTCTTCCATTGTTTTTTTTCAAACACCTGGTCTATCCAGGAGATTGAAGTTGACCACTTTCCCCCATCTACCTCCCTCCCCTGCAGGCTGCTGGTGAGACTCCAGGAAGGCAATGAGTCACTGACTGCAGAAGTCTCCATTGACAGGTAAGTTGGGGCAGGTGAAGGGTGGGACCAAGTGGTGGCCAGGAAGTGGGGTGGTGGGGTGGAGGAGGTACCTACTCTTTACAACAGGGCCCTGGGGCTGTGTTCTTTTCCCTTCCATTCCTACCTCATAGAAATGGCTCCTCTCTTTTGTTGAGTGCTTACTATGTGACATGTAGCTTGTCAAGTACCCAATTTAAAATTGTCGCAGGAACCCCATGAGTTAGGTATTACCAATGCACTATTCAAATGAGGAAACAAGTTCAGATAATTTATGTCTCTAGTGCAAGGCCACATAGCTGGTGAGCTGCAGATTTGGGTTTGAACCCGGGTCTGTCTGATTCCACAGACCAAATTCCTAACTTCTGCACTATTTTGCTTCCCAGTGATTTTTTTTTTTTCTTTACAGAAATCCTCCTGAATCACAAGGGTAGGTGCCTGACAAGGACACTGCAAACTTTTGTGCACTGCATGACCTGTATCATCACATGTGGCAGCCCTGATGGGGACACAAACAAGGAGGAGGTTGATTTGGGTGGTGTATGGACAGAGGGAGAAGGGGAGGTCTGAAATGAAGTGAAACTTTTGTTATTTTCCTGCTGAGTTTTTAGAATAACTCTGCTCCTGACCTGCATATATCTTCTTCCTCCTTGGAATAGCTTCCGGAAGTTCAACATTCTGACCTCAAACCAGAAAACTTTGACTCCTGAGAAAGGGCAGAGTCAGGGCTTAATTTGGGACTTTGGCTACCTGGTAAGAAGGGATGGTATCTTAAGGTTGTAGTCCAATCGAACAAGCTGGAGGAAGTTCCCAGGCCTTGGGAAGTCCTGAGGGCAAAGCAAGGGTTCTAGGGACCCTGGGGTCCTTGCTCTGGCATTCTCTCTCCCTCCCCTCAATTCACAGACACTGGTGGAGCAGCGTTCAGGTAGTTCAGGAAAGGGCAGCAATAAGGTGAGGCCTGGACAGGGGGTTGGGGGGCAGGAGGAACTTACCAAAGGGCACGCTGATCACTGTGTCTTCTGCTGTCCCAGGGGCTGCTAGCCGTGACAGAGGAACTGCATATTATCAGCTTCACAGTCAGATACACCTACCAGGGTCTGAAGCAGGAACTGAAAGTGAGTGAAAATGGAGTGCGTTTGCGGGAAGACCTAAGGAGGGGTTAAGCAGAAGCCTCTCAGGGTGGGATATTGTCTGGCCCTTACCAGATGTCTACAGCTGGAAACATCACACCCCTCTTCTGTGATTTCTGTCTCCTCCCCAGACGGACACCCTTCCTGTGGTGATTATTTCTAACATGAACCAACTCTCAATTGCCTGGGCCTCGGTTCTCTGGTTCAATCTGCTCAGCTCAGACCCCCAGGTAGAAGGTGGGGGCCAACAGGTGAAGGGTGGCAAGGAGGGGCGTGGAAGCTTGGTGGGAGGGCACTGCTTCTGAGGCACCCTGTCCCTTCCTACCTCTGCAGAATCAGCAGTTCTTCTCCAGCCCCGCCAAGGCCCCCTGGGACTTGCTGGGCCCTGCTCTCAGTTGGCAGTTCTCCTCCTACGTTGGCCGAGGCCTCGACTCAGCCCAGCTTGGCATGCTGCGGGACAAGCTGTTTGGTACAGACCTTCTTTTCTCTCAGCCTTTCCCTAGCCTTTGTCTGCCCCCCGCCCTCCATCCTTACTGTCCCAGGACCCTTGGCCCTGCCTCTTCTGTCATCTGAACTGTCTGTCTGCCCACAGGGCAAAACTCCAAGACTGAGGGTGCCTTGTTGTCCTGGGCCCAGTTCATTAAGGTAACCCTCTGCATCCTGTGCAGCTAGACCTTGGCCCCCGTCCAATTACTAGTCCTTCCCCACACCCAGGGCAGCTCCACATCTCTTCCTGCCTTTCCATTCCTCCTTCAGCGAGAGAGCCCCCCTGGCAAGCTACCATTCTGGACATGGCTCGACAAAATTCTGGACCTGGTACATGACCACCTGAAGGATCTCTGGAACGATGGGTAAGGCCTTGGTCAGCCTCCCTCTCTTCCCTGCCGCCTTTCTGTGCTTGAGAGTGGACTCTGTGCGCCCTCATGTGGCAAATAGGGGGAGAGAGCAGAACCCGGTGCCAGGTCATACCCCCTCACGTTTGCAGTAATAGTCTCCTAGCCCGTATTTGTCTAGCATCCACTGTGTTCCAGAGCCTGCGGGGTGCTTTTTATGAATTCTCTCACGTAATCCTTATAACCCTGCTGGGCGATGGGTGTTGCCACCCTCAAGGGAGGAAATGAAAGCTCAGAGAGGTTAAAGGACTTACACCAGGGGCAGAGTTGGGATTCAAACCGAGGCCTGTCTGACCTCACGCCTATGCTCTTTCCACCACACTGCCTGCCCATTTGTGTAGCACTTTGCCTTTTACAAGGTGCTTTTCATCTGTGTGACCTCACCACAGCTTCACACCTCTTCCAACCCTGGCAGGTGGATATTGTCAGTAAAGTGAAATGACTTGGCCAACATGGAACAGTTTGTAACAAGGTGGCAGAGCCAGGGCCCAGGCCTGGCAGTCTGTCCCTCTACAAGGGGAGCAGGAGGCAGGAGGGCCTCACAGCTGCTCTCTGTGCTGTAGACACATCATGGGCTTTGTAAGCCGGAGCCAGGAGCGCCGGCTGCTGAAGAAGACCATCTCTGGCACCTTTCTGCTGCGCTTCAGTGAAACGTTGGAAGGGGGCATTACCTGCTCCTGGGTGGAACACCAAGATGATGGTCAGCTGCCCTGCCCTCCTGTTTCCACAGCCTCTCTTGCTGCCCCTCTGCTTGCCCTTGGCTTCCCTGGCTCTTTCCTGAATCCCTCAGCAGATCTGTGGTTGGGCAGCCAGGGTGGGGAGCTCCCAGGCCCAGCCTCTTCCCTCAAGCCTGCCTATTCCTGCATCCACTCTCCAGATAAGGTGCTCATCTACTCTGTGCAGCCCTTCACCAAGGAGGTGCTGCAGTCGCTCCCGCTGACCAAAATCATCAGCCAGTACCAGCTGCTCACTGAGGAGAACATACCTGAGAACCCACTGTGCTTCCTCTACCCACGAATCCCCCGGGATGAGGCTTTTGGATGCTACTCCCAGGAGAAAGGTGAGAAGCATTGATACACTTCACTGGTAGAGTGCAGGGATCCACAGGCATCCACAAATCCAACTCTTTCCTTTCAACGTGGGAAAACTGATATCCAAAGAAGTTAAGGGCTCTGTCTGTGGGACACTGCTAGTTAGTAGGGAGACATGACTGTCCGGACTCCTGCACTAGGGGACCCTGGGGCTATGTGTCCAATCTATTGACCTCCCCTGCCTCCTGTGTCTGTCCCCCATAGTTAATCTCCAGGAACGGAAGAAATACCTGAAACGTAAGCTCATTGTGGTCTCTAACAGGTGAGATGTGAACTCTTTGCCCATCTTCCCTAACTCTTTTTGGCTGATACAGTGACCCAAACCTGCCCAATTCCGGTCTCTCCAGCCTTCTTTTCTACTGACCCACACTCCCCAGCCCTCTAGGGTTGTTTCCTACTCTTTTAGTCTCTCTCCTCTCTGTTTAGGTTGTCTCCACAGGGGTTCCCTGATAATAATAGTCATAATCATTGATGTTAATGGACATCTCCTTAATGCCAAGCATGGTACTAGATTTTTTTAGAACATTGTTTGTTTGTTTGTTCGTTTGTTTTTGCTGTACGCGGGCCTCCCACCGCTGCGGCCCCTCTGGCTGCGGAGCACAGGCTCCGGACGCGCAGGCTCAGCGGCCATGGCTCACGGGCCCAGCCGCTCCACAGCATGTGGGATCTTCCCGGACCGGGGCGTGAACCCTGCATTGGCAGGCGGACTCTCAACCACTGCACCACCAGGGAAGCCCTAGAACATTTTTAAAATTTAATCCTTATGAGAACCCATTTGAGCCAGTAATGAATGATAACAGCCACATTTAATGAAAGTTTATTATGTTCCAGGCACTGGGCTAAATGCTTTGTGTTCATTTTCTCATTTATTGAATCTTCATAATTGTCCTATGAGGCAGAAGATACTGTTATTACTGTTTTCATCTGAGGAACCTGAGGTTTAGTGTGGTGAAGTGGCATGCCTAAGGTACATGGCTAATCAGTGATCCGGGTCTGTCAAATTTCAAAGCCCTGCTTTTAACCATCTTACTGCCTCTCAAGTATTATGAGGTATTGTTGTTCCCTTTTTACAGATGATAAATCTGAGGCTCAGAGAGGTTAGGTCACTTTGCCTAAGGTCACCCAACTAGTAAATGATAGGATTTAAATCTCTGGTTAACCTTAAGCCCTCTGCTCTATTGCCTTTTAGACTAGAGAGATAGCCTCTGCTTTCTCTACCATTCCCCACTTTACCTAAACAACTGAGCCCTGCTCCTTTGTCTGTACTGGGGTATCCAGACAGGTGGATGAGCTGCAACAACTGCCGGAGCTTAAGCTGGAGCCAGAACTGGAGTCATTCGAGCTGGATCTGGGGCTGGCACCAGGGCCAGAGCCAGGGCCGGGCCTGGACTTAGAGCCACTGCTGGAGGCAGGGCTGGATCTGGGGCCAGCACTGGAGTCCACTCTGGAGCCCACTCTGGAGCCCGTGATGGAGTCTACTCTGGAGCCCGTGCTGGAGCCCACTCTAGAGCCCGTGCTGGAGCCCACTCTGGAGCCTGTGCTGGAGTCCACTCTGGAGCCTGTGCTGGAGTCCACTCTGGAGCCCGTGCTGGAGCCCACACTAGGCGAGGTGTCACAGAGAGTCCCAGAGCCAAATCTGGGACCAGGACTGAAGCGGGAGCCTATTCCAGAGCCTATTTCACAGCCACTGCCAGAGCCGGATTTGCCCCATGATCTGAGACACTTGAACACTGAAGACATGGAAAGTAAGTGATGAGATGGGGCTAGGGAAGAGGGGACACATTCCCTTTCCCAGCTCCCCTCCCTCACCCACTACAGAAAAAGACTGAGTTCTGAGCTCCTCATTGGAGAAAGGCTTATTTCCCTGTGATTCCTTTTATTAGGAAATACACACGCCTCCCCCGCCCCACCTAAGTGTCCCCCTCAGGCCTTGTCTAGGCCTCTGCTGCCATCCTCTCTCACTTTCCCTGCTGCTTTGGGAACTCCTTGCCTAAGATCAGGGCCTGACTTCTTTCTCTGGACTATCTAGTCTTCAGAAACAGCATGAAGATTGAAGAAATCATGCCAAATGGTGACCCACTGTTGGCTGGCCAGAACGCCATGGATGAAGCTTACGTCTTCCCTTGCAGCCATTTCTACACAGATGGGCCCTTGATTCCTTCTGACTACTAAAAACTACATTTTCTCTGTTCTTTCCATATATTTTGCCCCTCCTACCTCTCACATCATGATGTTGCTCTCCAAGGATGGGAAATCAGGCATGTGCTTCTTCTAAACTGGGTTAGCCGTGGGATTTGGAGTGAGAGATAGAAGCATAATATGGGTAAGGAACAGGCACCAATGAATCAGAACAGATGTTACCCATAGCTCCAGCTAGGAGCCTGGAGGCTGCCTGCTGTGCTGGGAGGTATAGGAATTTGAGAGCAGGCCAGAACAGTTAGGAGGTACTTGGAGGGCTCAGGGCAGTGGCTTCTTTCCAGTGTGGAAGGCTTTCAACATTTCAGTAGCTGATAAGACTAACCGGGTGCCTACTTCATGTTCCTGGAGTGCCCTTTCTGCTCAAAACAGCTCTGACTTCTGATCCTGCAGTGATTCAGAACTCCTGTCTTTGGCCAAATACACTCTTGGCCGGGAAAGCAGGGAAGGAAGCCCTGGGTCAGGGAGTAAGAGAGGGCCACACTTAGGACCCCCACTTCCTAATCACAGTCCCTTGTAATCTCATTCAGCTTGCTTAGCCATGTAGGGATTAAGGCCAAAAAGATCACGGTTACTCTATATACTAAGGGGTCATGAGGAAAGATCCCTCTCCACTATAGCCCTGCAGAGTAGAAGGATGCACTTTGTAGTCCTTTGGCCCTACTTTTCCGTTCTGTTTCTTTTTACTAACAAGCCTAGAAATTAGACTTACATATCCACATAAATAAGTCTTTATTGAAAAAAGTGCATAATTCAGTATAAATATAATAAATAATCCTCCTCCCCAAACTGCTGCCATGATGATAAATAATCCCAAAATTTCCCTTCCCATGTAATAAATATTCAACCTGTTCTAGGTCAGCATAAGTCAGTCAGTATTGGTAATTTTTCAACAGAGCAAGTCCTTTTAAAATTAATGGACTGATTAACTTGTTGGCTCACAGGTGTCTAGGCTGATAAATTCATCTTAGCATTGCTGAGCCGTGGAGGTCTGGGTGCCATCCATAAGCTGCTGGCTTAGGGGCTCAGAGTTGCTGCTCCATGGGCAAAGACCCTGGCAGCTACAGCCACAAAGGCCTGGAGGCTGCGAAGGATCTTGAGGCGGAGAAGGAGGCGCTGCCACGGCTGGCTGGGACTGGGGCTTGGAGTCTGCTCAATCTCCCAGTGGTGACCCTCGGGCTGAAAGGACACAGGACACAATCAGGACTCTAGATCCTTCACTCCCCCGCCAGGCCCTGTCTCTGACACCTGCAAGCCCCACTTTTCCAGGCCCCTAGTTCATACCTGCAAGAGTTCCCTGAGGCCCAGTAGGGAGGCATGAAGCTGGCCCACAGGGCCATCGGGGAGTAGAGAAGGCTCCCCTGTGAAAATATCTGAGCCCAGCAGCTTCTCGTAAAAAACCAAGCCTTGGTGGATCCTTTGCAAGCAGGACTGGGGAGAAAAGAAAGCAGTGAAAGAAAACAGATACAGGGACTTCCCTGGTGGTCCAGTGGTTAAGACTCCATGCTTCCACTGTAGGGGGCATGGGTTTGATCCCAGGTTGGGGAACTAAGATCCCGCATGCCGCTCAGCGCAGCCAAAAAAAAAAACACCAAAAACAAAAAAGAGGGAGAGGAAGAAAGAAAAAAAAGGAAGGAAAGAGAAAAAAGAAGGAGGGGAAAGAAAGGAAAGAGAAAAGAAGGAAGGAAAGAAAAGAGAAAGGAAAAGAAAAGATACCTTCTAATTACTCCACCAAAGACCCACCTGATATTTGCCATTCTTAGAAACGGCTGTGATATGAATGTTTGCGTCCCCAGAAAATTCATATTTTGATATCCTGATCCCCATGTGACGGTATTAGGAAGTGGGACCCTTGGGAGGTTATTAGGTCATGAGGATGGAGCCCTCAAGAATGGGATTATTGCTCTTATAAAAGAGACCCACAGAACTCCGTAATCACTTCCACAATGTGAGGAGACAAGAAGTCTGCAACCTGAAGAGGGCCCTCACTCAACCATGCTGGCACCTTAATCTCGGACTTCCAGCCTCCAGAACTGTGAGAGAGAAATGTCTGTTGTGGGCTTCCTTGGTGGCACAGTGGTTAAGAATCCGCCTGCCAATGCAGGGGACACGGGTTCAAGCCCTGGTCCAGGAAGATCCCACATGCTGCGGAGCAGCTAAGCCCTTGTGCCACGACTACTGAAGCCCGCGTGCCTAGAGCCCATACTCTGCAGCAAGAGAAGCCACCGCAATAGAGCCCACACACTGCAACGAAGAGTAGCCCCCGCTCACCGCAACTAGAGAAAGCCCACACGCAGCCACAAAGACCCAACGCAGCCAAAAATAAATAAAACTTTTAAAAATAAATAAATTTATTTTTTAAAAGAAAAAATAAATGTCTGTTGTTTATAAACTACTGAAGCTATGGTTTGTTGTTATAGCAGGCTGAATGGACAAGGACAGATACAACTTTTACTAATTCACCATGGTGTCCAGCTCTGTCCCCAGTCCCCTCTTCCTTGCGGCCCAGCCTCATCTTAGTACCTGACTGTTGTCCCTGAGTCCTTGTGGATCACAGCCATCCCCACACTGGATATGGGGGACATGATTTGTAGTCTCATCATCATCTTCTCTTGGTAAATCCTGGAATGGAGGAGGGGTGGGAAGAGTAAAGAAATAAGTACTTTCAAACCCCACCTGGATCCTCAGGCTGTGACTCGCCCTGGAACCCCACTCCCCTGTCCTTTCTTACCCTCTGATGGCTTTCAACCCTCCAGCTTCCACCCTAGGCCACAGAGTCTTCCACTGCAGCCTTGGAGGGCTTGGATAGGCTCCTGTTTGGTCCCAGAGGCTGCCACTCACCACATGTCCCATTGGTTGATGTGCACTCCAGGCCAGCATGCAGAGCTGCTGTGAGAGCTGCTGGCCCCGAGCCCAAGCAGGGCTGCTGCCCTCAGGCGCAGCCCGGCCCTGAGCAATCCAGGGCAGCAGCAGCAGCAGCAGCACAGCTCTGCTCCCCAGCATCTCGTTGCCTGCTTCTCAGATCTGGCTGGCTCTGTGCCTTGCAGTCCCTGTGGAATCTCTGTCCACTTCCCCTTGCTCTGAGCCTGATTCTCTCTGTTCTGTGCGTCTCTGGTTTGGTTCCCTCTGTCGTTCACCGAGTTTCTGAGCTGCTTCCTGTAGATTTTCTCCCCTTGTCCCTGAGTCTCTTTAAGCTCCCTGCATTGTAAGACCCGCCCTTTATACTAGCAGGTGACTCACAGCAGGTGGGATTCCCCTCCCTGCATCATCTCCCTCCGTGGGGAGCCCAGGTAAGTAGCCTCAGTTCCAGGGGAAATGAGTCGTGTGGTTGCCGTGACTGGAGGCCTGGGATGGGACTTACGTGTAATGCTCTCCAGGAATCAAAGAGGCTGTAGAAGGGGGTGGGGTGGGAGTAACGAATATTTAAATGAATCTAGTCTCAAGTTCCTTCCTGCTTAACCTTTCCCTCATCTTTTTGCCTCTCTAAGCTATATCTTCCCTCCCTTCAAACCTAATTTCCTCACCCCCCCACCGCCTGAGTAAAAATCAAAACAGAAGCATTCATTTATCTCCCAATAGGATGGCAAGCTCAGTTTGGAATGAAGTTTGGTTCCCACCTGATGCCCTCAATCTAAGAATAAGGGGGCTTCTTAGTCTCTGTTGGGAACGGGGTTATTTTCACTGGGAGACAATGGACATGAAGGCACTTTGTGAACTGGGAAACCACATAAGTTCGGTATAAGGTGTTATTGCTCCCTCACTTCAGGCCTCACTCTGGAGGCTAGGAGGGCTGTTGGAAGGAAAGAGCTGTTGCTAAGAACCATCTGATTCCTCAACCTTAGTGGCCCAAGTTTCTTGGACTCTGTGAGTTTCAGGTGATTTGGGGGTGGGGGACACCAGTGTAAGCAAGGGCTAGAAATCCAACTGAGATATTCCAGCACCCAGCCCTTCACCGTGGCTAGAAAGTCCAGGGTTCTGGGTAGTTGTAGGTGCACAGTGTCAATGACCCTGGCTGGTCCTTCAGCCTGTTGCATCCATGGGTAAAATCCGCTGACACTGATTTCATCACCATCCCTGATGCAACATTCAGTGAAACAGCTGAGACTGTGAAGTTGGGCGTGGGAGTGGAAGGTGGTCCAAATCTGGGACTGCCCCAACCCCAGTGGAGGGTCCCAGGACAATCTGGACGTCAGAATGAGGCCATGGATGACCACACAGGCTCCCAAAGCCTTTCCAAGAGGTTGACCCTTTTTCTCTGAGAAACACCCTCGATAGAGGTCTCCCTTCCCATAGGACTATTCAAAACTGCCCAATGAAACCTCTGATTCAAATATGACTCTACGGTAAATCCACCCTTTGGATAAAACATTTGCAGCATCAGAGAGGTTACCTCAGTTTGAGTGAGAAATGGTTTGCCTCTCCTTACACTGGTGAATACAAATGAAATAAGGAAATTGGGGGTGGGGGTGGGAGTAGGGGAGCTCACCTCACTTTTGTATAATGTCTCCCATGCTTTTCCCGCCTCTGGTTCCCATTCTGGGAGCCCTTTAGGATAGGAGATAGAAGGTGAAAAGGAGGAGGAGGAAGTGGAACGCTGGGGGATGGGATGAGAGGGACAAGGGTGAGTTGGAGGCACGGGGCTTTGTTTCACTTCCTGGTGCTTTGGGAGTTGGGTAGGAAGCAAGGTTGTTGGGGCGATTGTGGGACTGTTGTGTGACAGGAACTACTTCCAGGACTAGATCTGACCTGGAGCTGCAAGGAGACCTTGACGTCAGCAGGACCTCAACCGTTAATGCAAATTATACTGACAAGCAGGCCTTTCCAGTTGGATGCCCAGACGCCAAATCCAGTTGAAGTTTCCCGAGGTGGTTAGTAATGATGGCTTATATCCAACTCTCACTTTACGCCAAGTACTTAGTTTAAGCACTTTTCATATATTAACCCATTTAATTCTCACAACAACACAATTAGATAGGTACTATCGTTATCACCATATTACAGATGAGGAAACTGAGGTGCAGAGATAAGTAACTTGCCTAAGATCACTATTAAGTGGCCAGAATTACAGTGCAGACTCCAGATCCTGCATTCTCAGTCATTCCATTATATTGGACACTGAGGCAACACTAAGCATCTTAATAAAGTAGCTCATTTAGCCCAGGTATCTCTGGCATCTCAGGCCCTTTAATTCTCACTGTTAAGCCTTTCTTAGAGACCTCAATATGGAAATTTTTCAAGGGTAGGAACTGTCCCTGTCTCTCAGCACCCATCTTTTTACAAGATTTTAAATCTAGGGATCTCTGAAGTCAGATCAGTTTGAGAGACCCTCTGAGTTAAGGTGTTTTTCTCTCTGTCAATGACCTCTGACAAGTCTAGAACCCCTCTGAGTCCTGGAAAACTAAATTCTTGGGTTCTTTTATGAAGGTCTATTTACCAGTCTTTATTGAGAGAGAGAAATGCTTTAAAACTGTATCCTCTATGAGGAATTCCTTCCACCAGAGGCCCTCTATGTGGCCTTTAGAAACTGAGCTAAAATACCCCACAGACATCTAACAACCTGGATCTTTTCCAAAGCAGTTCAAGCTCAGAGTTGGACCCCAAGAATCCCTAAGTGCTGACGCTAAATCTGTAAGAGTTTGGGGAAGGCAAATGTCTCAATTTGCTATGCCCTGTCCCTCTGAGGAATAACGTCCAGCTCCACGAGCTAGGGGAATTTGATAGCTGAGGAGTCCTGTTCCCTGGAAATATTACCGACGCCTCTGGGGAGGGAACAATCACAGATGGGAGTTTCAGACGGTTGCCTTTAGAATCGTAGAAGATGCAGCTACTTGGGCCGTGTTAGGAGGCTGCCTCCCGCTTCCTTTTTTCTCTCCCATGCCTGGAAATGATAGGAAATGCCAGCGAGTTTCGGGGGTAAAAGGGTCGGAGGTGGCGGAGTGCTCACAAGAGCACCACGGGAAGAGGGGGTGGACTGGGCCATACTGGGAATACCCAGCAATCGATTCCCAATGCTTTGCCTTGGGCGCCCCTTATTCTAGTTTCTGAAGCTATAGGGAGCATGAAGGTTCGATCTCCAAGCCTCGGGCTCTCTAATTTTGTTTAAAGAAGGCTTAAAAGAGGTTACTTTCTAACGACACCAAACAGGGACAAGGTCTGACTACGTTTGTCCCTACCCGCGCCCCGTAGCTCTTGCTTTTGCCCAGCTCCCGTGTCACACGTCTTATCGCGGGGCCGGCAGTACCTGGCTCCTTTCGATTGGCTGAGGTGAGCCCCTAGCCCTTCCTGATTGGAAGCGACGACTGGGAGTGCGCCGTCCTTTCCGTCGTGGAGTTTGGTTGAACCAGAGGCGCGGGGGAGAATTGGGGAAACTGGAATTTCCCGCGGAGCTGACGGCGCTTGTTCTCCCCCCTACTCGTTTTAATTCCACGCGCTCCAAAATATCCGCCATGGAGAAATCTTGGTAATGACCCAATCCCCGTAAGCATCCCGGGAACACATCTGACCCCTGCCCTAATCCCTCCCCTCCCCGCCGCCGGGGGAGAATTATGGGTAATTGATTTTTCTGGTTCCCCCAGAGAATTCTGGGTAACTAGCTATTTCCATCACGCACCCCTACCCCCGCCCCAACTGTGGGTAACTGGCCATTCTTATTTTCCCCTAGAGAATCCTGGGTAACATTGCAGAGGATTCTGGGAAATTGACTTCTCTTGTTCTCCCCTCTCAACCGCCTACCCCCACCCCTAATTCTGGGAAACAAGCACGTTAGCCCCCTCTACCTAACCCCTACACCCGCAGTTGCTGCTCTTACCACTGATGGTTCAGAGATGAACCAGGCAAGTGAGCAGGCCTGAAGGGAGGTGAAAGGGAAGTCAGGGATTAAGTTAGTGGGGTGGTGGAGAGTACAGAGTGCCTAGAGGAGAAGAGGAAGGGACAGCACTTCTCCCACGTCTACCCCAGTGCCCATTCCCTTCCTGCTTGTTCATCCCATGCCTAACATTCTCACATCTTCTGCCTGCATCATCTCCCTCCTGCCGGTAAAACTTGGAACACACTAAATACAAGTACCTGGGCCTATCCCTGACTCAGCTACCTCTTTCCCTTTGCAGGTCAGGTTGTCCATTCTAGGTCTACTGGTGTCATCCTGCTGAACGCTGGGTCAGGCATCCAAAGGGGCTGTGGTAAGGGAGGGTGTGACACGGGTCTAATCTGCTGCCATCATCATCATCATCATCATGAACTTTGAGGTTCTGGACCCTGGACTGGCAGAGTATGCCCCAGCCATGCATTCTGCCCTGGATCCTGTCCTGGATGCCCACCTGAACCCAAGTCTGCTACAGAATGTGGAGCTCGACCCGGAGGGAGTGGCCTTAGAGGCTCTTCCCGTCCAGGAGTCAGTGCACATAATGGAAGGTGTCTACTCTGAGTTGCACAGTGTGGTGGCTGAAGTGGGTGTGCCTGTCTCCGTCTCCCACTTTGACTTGCACGAGGAGATGCTGTGGGTGGGAAGCCATGGGGTAAGAACTGTACTCCTTTGTAATGGCTGGATGGAGATGTTGGAGGTCTTTTATCTGGTTTTAACCCAAGAACAGATGCTTTGCAGGAAGCCAGAACTGAGTTGAGGTGATGAAAGTTAGCTGGGTCTCCAAGTCAAGCCAAGAGGAGGGGAGTGGAGGGAGAACGAAGGAGTCATAGGATCCAGAGATGGGTTACATAGGTGTTCTTTTTCAGAAGGCATCCCAATTCTACCACAATTTGCCCATTCCATGCTTTGATTAATCTTAATAACTGTACACATCAGTTAGCCTATAGCCATCTAAATATAGTCTCTAATGCTCCTTCTCTGTTTTCCATTTTTATAATTATAGAATATTTTCTTTTCTGGCCGTGCCGCGTGGCTTGTGGGATCTTAGTACCCCCAACCAGGGATCAAACCCGGGCCCTGGCAGTGAAAGCGCCAAGTCCTAACCACTGGACCACCAGGGAATTCCCTAATTATAGAATGTTTAGTGCATGTTTCTGCATGTGTTACATGGAATCATTTTGTCTTTGGCTGATTTTAATCTCTCTGGGAGCAGTTATCATTGTTAATTTCTTAAAATGTATCCATATTGCCAATATGCTAGGGAGCCTAAAGATTTTTTAAGAAATAACATGGTATCCTTGGTTTACTAATTTACCTTCCATAGGGCGGGAATTGTTTTTCCATTGGAATGAGTGAATTTTTTTGGTAATACACTCATTTCAGTAGGCAGTGTCTACTGACAGGCTAGGCCCAGGGAATAAAGCTGAATAAAACATAATCCTTGCCCTGAAGGAGTTCACAGGACAACAAGGAAAACAAAAAAACATATGAACAGATAATTTTATGGCACTTTAAAAGAAACTAAAATATTTCACTTAATAATTATGAATTTAGGATATAAACTAATAAATGCCAGTGTGAAAATACGTACTGAGTGTTGATGAGCAAAGAAGAGGATTAGAGGATCTCCAGAAGGAAGTGACACCTGCTCTGAGTCTTGAGAGATGAGTAGGAGTCAGGTGAAGAAGAGGGGGAAATGCTATCTTGGCAAAAGCAACGGGGTAAACAGTGATTCCCAAGATACTATATAGCATGATGATTGCAGAGTGCAGGAACTATAAGCAAGTAGGGTTTACTGGACTAGACGATGAAGCTGAAGAGTTAGACATTTCTTCAGCCAGTGTTTTTTGAGCACCTTTAAGGTGCCAGACCTTGCTCTGGGGTCTAAGTTTGGAATAAGCATTTTAAAAGGCAACATAAATATATTTATGACATATCAGGTGTTGCTTAGAATCCTTAAGAAAAATACAGTGGAATAAGGGAGTTGAGGTATCGAAGGGTGGGAGGTGTTGCTATTTTACATAGTTGGTCAAGGGAAGGGCCCTCTGATAAAGTCACATTTGAGTAGAGACCTGGATGCAGGCCAGGATGTCCATTCTAATCTCCCTAGAAGGGAGAGAGGGAGCCATGCAGATATCGGGAGGGGGGGGAGAACATTCTAAAAAACCTCATATGCTATGTTAAAAGAGTTGGACTGATTCTTCAGTCCACTGAAGGTTTTTATCCAGAAAGACGAGGTCTGGTTTGCATCTAGGTGCAGTGCTGAGGTAGCAGTATAGAGTTTGATTTAAGGGGAATGGGGCAGGACTCAGTGAGGTCAGCGTGCAGTACGTTGTAGTAGTTCACATAAAATATCTTGAATGCCTGAATGAAGCACTGTAGAGATTTATACATGAGAACGGATTTGAGAAATATTTAGGAAGTAAAATAAATAAGATTTAAGTCAACTACCAGTGACTTACTCCACTGAGTAGATCATGGTACCATAGGGAATACAGTTAAAAGGAATTGAAATGGGGTAAAGATGGTGAATTTTTTTGATTAATTTATTTTTGGCTGCATTGGGTCTCCGTTGCTGCGTGCGGGCTTTCTCTAGTTGTGGCCAGTGGGGGCTACTCTTTGTTGTGGTGTGCGGGCTTCTCACTGCTGTGGCTTCTCCTGTTGCAGAGCACGGGCTCTAGAGCGCAGGCTCAGTAGTTGTGTCGCACGGGCTTAGTTGCTCTGCAGCATGTGGGATCTTCCCGGACCAGGGCTCGAACCGATGTCCCCTGCATTGGCAGGTAGATTCTTAACCACTGCACCACCAGGGAAGCCCAAGATGGTGAATTTGATTTAGGATGTAACAAGTTTGAGGTTCTTATGGGATATCTAAAGAGAGACATATAGTAGGTATTTGGATGTATAAGTCTGAAGCTTGAGGCAGTGGTCTGGGCTAGAGGAGAAAAGTAGGATTCAGCAACTTTAAAATGAAGGGTTAAAACCTTAAGAGTGGGTGAGATTATCTAGGAAGAAAAGTAGAGTGAGAAGATATTGGGCTGGGAATAGCCATGTTTCAAGAGTGGTCATAAGGGTTGCACATAAGGAGAAGATAGTGAGCTAAGAGTCAGGAGAGAAACCAGGAGTGGATGATGTCATAGGAGCCAAGGATGGCATGAGTTTCACATTCTCTCTATTCCAGCCTGTGACCCACAGTACACATTTCCCAGTTGGCTGGTAGAGATTATGACTTGACTGTGGGGACTTCCTTGGTGGCACAGTGATTAAGAATCCACCTGCCAATGCAGGGGACACAGGTTCGAGCCCTAGTCCGGGAAGATCCCACATGCCGCGGAGCAACTAAGCCCATGTGCCACAACTACTGAGCCTGTGCTCTAGAGCCCACGAGCCACAACTACTGAGCCCATGTGCTGCAACTACTGAAGCCCGTGAGCCTAGAGCCCATGCTCCACAACAAGAGAAGCCACCGCAGTGAGAAGGCCGCGCTCCACAATGAAGAGTAGCCCCCGTTCGCCATAACTAGAGAAAGCCCGCGGACATCAACGAAGACCCAAAGCAGGCAAAAATTAAACAAACAAACAAACAAACAAATAAATAAATAAATGTATTAAAAAAAAAAAAAAGACTGTGGAACATAAGAAAGCCAGCTGGCCATTGGAGGATTAGACCCACGTCCCTGACCTTCTGAGCACTGTTCTAACCAACTGAGCCATTACCTATTCAACAAGGACATTGTGAGGATAAAATTAGGTAGAGTTTATAGAACTACTTTGTAAAGCATTAAGCAAACATAAGATAGTATTATCCGTGTTTTTATCACTAAGATTGGTGCTCAGCCTTATGCCTTAGTCACTGCTAGCCAGAAAGGCCAGGCAAGAATGGAGAAAAACTGAGCAATGTCCCGTCTCTGATTTGTATCTGGGATGGCCTTGTCCCTCCACTCAGGATGTTTCTCATCTTTTTGTCCATTACAGGGCCATGCCACGTCATTTTTCGGCCCAGCTTTGGAACGCTACTCATCATTTCAGGTCAATGGCAGTGATGACATTCGGCAGATCCAAAGCCTGGAGAATGGCATCCTTTTTCTTACCAAGAACAACCTGAAGTATATGGCCCGTGGAGGCCTCATTATATTTGATTACCTGTAAGTAGTTTCTCACCTCTGGACTGGGAAAGGGGGTCCCTCACAGAGTGGGAAGTCTAGAGAATTGGAAACTTTTGAGAGCCTGGCCCCTTAGCTTTTCCTCTCTCACAGGCTGGATGAGAGTGAAGATATGCACAGTCTGCTGCTGACTGACAGCAGCACTCTGCTCGTCGGTGGGCTGCAGAACCACATATTGGAGATTGACCTTAACACTGTCCAGGAGACTCAGAAGGTACAAGCAGGGCTTGAGGTTACTGGGGGGAGTATAAGCTGGAAATGCCTGTGATGTGTGCGACCTTTCTGTTCCTTTGGTCTGTGGGAAGAATCATTCTCACTGGTTTCTCCCGCTTCCCTCCACAGTATGCAGTTGAGACACCTGGAGTCACTATCATGAGACAGACGAATCGCTTCTTCTTCTGTGGCCACACATCTGGCAGGGTGACTGACTACGTTCCATTTTTCCTCCCACCATGGGGCCCTGTTTCACCAGATATGTGATTGGGCTCTGCCTTTTCCTCATTTCTGGGGCTGTAGTTGGAGGGTGGGAGGAATGGATTGAGTTCCTACTTAGCCGTGTTATACTATGAGATTATCTTTCAGCCTGATGTTTTCTGTTGTAAATGGGTATCTCAGAGGCAAAGGGGTAAACAAGAGCTCTCTTTGGGGTCCCATCCAACTCTTGGCGTCTCTTTTTGATTTTTCTTATGCTTTAATTGTCTGTATCCTAGAGCCGTAGTTCTTTGGGTAGGGGCCTCACAAGGTTGGGTAGGTGGCAGGTCCTCTTCCTGATAGCAGCGTTGGCAGATAACCAGGTTCTCTCTTCTTCAGGTTTCCCTGCGAGACCTCCGTACTTTTAAGGTGGAGCATGAGTTTGATGCCTTCTCAGGGAGTCTGTCGGATTTTGATGTGCACGGCAACCTGCTAGCCACTTGTGGTTTCTCCAGCCGCCTCACCGGCCTGGCCTGTGACCGTTTCCTCAAGGTGTATGATCTACGCATGATGCGTGCCATCACGCCACTTCAAGTTCATGTGGATCCTGCCTTCTTACGCTTCATCCCTACATATACTTCTCGTCTTGCTATCATCTCCCAGTCAGGTATGAAGGGGATGTAGGATGGGGTAGGAGGAGTCGATGAGTGAAGGGGAACTAGGCACGAGAAGAAGTGTGCTCCCTGGAATTTCTTCGTTGGGGAAAATGTAACCTTTCTGAGGGATCTCAGGGTCTCACTTAAGTTTGGTAAGAGATTAGAGCTTTTATTTTCTCCCTGAATGTGAAGAACACACATGCAAAAAATATAGGTAGAGCAGGCAAAACAACTTTAGAACTGTCCTTTGCTGGGTAGCAAACCTCCCTGTGGTTTATGGGAAGGCGTCAGATGGTACTTTCTCTTATCTCTAGGAATGGATTTGGGGCCCATCTTTGCTTGATACCAGGGGAAGAGGGTAGGAAGGGCATAAAAGGATGGCTCCCTTTCATCTTCCAGGGCTCAGTGGGCCTCCTTCTCCCTCCTAGGGCAGTGCCAGTTTTGTGAGCCCACAGGCCTGGCCAACCCAGCAGACATCTTTCACGTGAATCCTGTGGGGCCTTTGCTAATGACGTTTGACGTGTCAGCCAGCAAGCAGGCCCTCGCCTTTGGGGATTCTGAGGGCTGTGTGCATCTCTGGACTGATTCCCCTGAGCCTTCCTTCAACCCCTACTCCCGTGAGACCGAGTTTGCTCTGCCCTGTCTCGTGGACTCACTGCCTCCTCTGGACTGGAGCCAGGACCTGCTGCCTCTGTCCCTCATCCCTGTCCCGCTCACCACCGACACGCTTCTCTCTGACTGGCCTGCTGCCAACTCCGCTCCAGCTCCCAGGTTGTATCTCACATCTGGGCCAAAAGGAGGGAGGGGGAAAGGACCAGGATACCAGGATTCTCTGCAAGCCCTGTTAGTATTCTACTTCTTTTCTGATTTTTGTCTACTCTCAGTATTTTCTTTTTTTTTTCTGGTCCCTTGGGGATTGGGGCTGAATGGGCAGACACCAAAACCTTCAAGCCCTAGAACTATGCTACATTATAGGCGAGCACCCCCTGTGGATGCAGAGATTCTGCGCACCATGAAGAAGGTGGGCTTCATTGGCTATGCACCCAACCCCCGCACCAGGCTGCGCAATCAGGTATGTTCAGAGAGGAGAGGGTCAGCCCCCACCCCAGGCCATTGGTGTTTCTCCTGTCTTTTTCCTTTAGTAGTTCTCATTAGTTTTTTTAAAATAAATTTTATTTATTTATTTTTGGCTGTGTTGGGTCTTCGTTGCCACGTGCAGGCTTTCTCTAGTTGCACCGAGCAGGGGCTACTCTTCGTTGCGGTGCGCGGGCATCTCATTGCGGTGGCTTCTCGTTGTGGAGCGCAGGCTTCAGTAGTTGTGGCACGTGGGCTCAATAGTTGTGGCTCGCGGGCTCTAGAGCGCAGACTCAGTAGTTGTGGCGCACAGGCTTCGTTGCTCCACGGCATGTGGGATCTTTCCGGACCAGGGCTCGAACCCGTGTCCCCTGCATTGGCAGGTGGATTCTTAACCACTGCACCACCAGGGAAGTCCCTTCTCATTAGTATTTGCTTTTAGTCAGTCAGTAAAGGTTTTTTGAAGCCTACTGAATTGAAGGTACTATACTAGGTTTTAGGGTTCAGAGACATAAAAGATAGGGTCCTTGCTCTTAAGAAGTTTAGTGTTCAGTTGGTGAAGGTAAGACCTGTGCATAGCAGAAATTATTTATGTTGTATCGTTAAATGCTAAAGGAATGTTAGAAGCATTCAGTGCGAAAGCTGTTTAGAGGGAAAACGGTACTCTGGCTAGAGTGGTCAGGGAGGGCAGTACTAAAAGAGGTGGATTTTGAGCTGGAAAGGTGATAGACGGGCAAGTAGATGGTAACAGGGGAGGCTTTCAAGATGAGAGTACAGTGTTACTGAAGTCTCAGAAGGCCTGACAAGGACTATGCTGGAGCGGCTGTTAGTATTGGGAAACAGTGAGAGATGAAGTTTGGAAAGGGGCCAGTTGTGAAGCCTTGCATACCAACGTATAGCAGAAGTGATGCACCGAAAGGGCCATTCTGGGTGGGGTAGTCTGGTGGCGGCATGCTGGACAGAGTGTACGTGGGGGAGCCCAGTGTGGAAGCCATCAGCATTGTCCAGCTGTGATGAGGTAGGGTGATAGCAGTGGGAATGAAAAGGAAGCAGTGGATGCTGAAAACCCCATGAAATTAGAAGGTTCAGGACTGGTGATGATAGCTTCAGTGTTGTAATAAAGGTAGGGGGAAACCAAAGATGATTATACACATCCAACGAGGCTACCTCTTTTTAAAAACCCTAGATTCCTTACCGACTCAAGGAGTCTGACAGTGAATTTGACAGCTTCAGCCAGGTCACTGAGTCACCAATAGGGCGGGAAGAGGAGCCACATCGCCACATGGTCTCTAAGAAATACCGCAAGGTGCTGGGGGATACCAAGGAAGGGGCCTTCTGGGATGTGGGGAAAGGTTCCCGGGGAAGGGGGTCATATGAGAAAGAATTGAAGGGCTCATTCAAGAAGCCTTCATCTATCACTCTGGACTCAGGAGGGAGGTTTGGGGGAAGGTTATGGCTACTGCAAAGATTTAGGGGACTCTGAGGGTGTCTTCCTCTTGCTCAGACTGTTTCTGCTTCAGGTGACCATCAAATACTCCAAGCTAGGGCTGGAGGACTTTGACTTCAAACACTACAATAAGACGCTGTTTGCTGGATTAGAGCCCCACATCCCCAATGCCTACTGTAACTGCATGATCCAGGTAAGGCTGGGTGTTCCTGCGATTTGAACATGGCTACTGCTTTTCTTTTTCTCTGTGGGCCCCCCAACCGCTCGTCTTTTTCCAGGTCTCCCCAGCCAAGTCCACTTTGACCTCCTCTACCATTCTTTCTTGCCCCTCAGCTTTCAGGTCTCCTCTGTGAGGTCTGCTTCTTCAGTGGACCCCAGCTCTGTATTCTCCACCATCTCTTAACCTTCCGACCTCTCTTCCTCCCTGTACCAGTTGTCTGCATCATATCTCCTGCTCTTCCCTCCAGGTGCTCTACTTCCTGGAGCCTGTTCGCTGTCTAATCCAGAACCACCTCTGCCAGAAGGAGTTCTGCCTAGCATGTGAGCTGGGCTTCCTCTTCCACATGTTGGACCTCTCCCGAGGTGACCCTTGTCAGGTCAGTGCCTGGAGACCTGGGACAATAAAAGGGGAAGGGAGGTGGACAGTAGGCAGGGTCATCACTCTGCAGATGGCCACAAAAGAGAAAGTAACCCTTTTCCACCAACACACTTCCTGGATTCCAGGGCAGTAATTTTCTTCGGGCGTTCCGCACCATTCCTGAGGCCTCGGCCCTTGGTCTGATTTTGGCTGACTCGGATGAGGCTTCAGGCAAGGGCAATCTGGCCAGGCTCATTCAGAGGTGGAATCGCTTCATTCTCACTCAATTGCATCAAGATTTGCAGGAGCTGGAATTACCCCAGGCTTATCGAGGTGCTGGAGGCAGGTATGGAATTGGGACAGGAATAGTTAAAGCCCCCACGATAAGCCCCACTGTGACTTAAAGGGTCTCCTAACTCCCTCAGTGTGCATATATTGCCCTCCCCACTCTTA